>NC_135786.1:34581250-35916875 GCF_051106095.1 Pogona vitticeps
TATTTCGAGTGGTCTGGGACCTTCTGCAACCTAATGGTTCAGTGGAGGTCCTGGACTCCTCAGTGGCTCGCTGTAACGAATTTGTTACATACTTTGAGGGGAAAATTGCTCAGATTCGCAAAGATTTGGACTCCACTGTTTTTGCAGAGCCTATGGTTGTGTCCAGTGCTCCGGACTTATGTCATAATTTATTGGATGAGTTCCAGTTGTTGCGACCTGAGGATGTGGACAGGGTGCCTGGATCGGTTCGTGCCACCACTACACAACTCGACCCTTGCCCATCATAGCCAATACAAAAATCTGCCAGGGGAGTTTGCACCTGGGTCCTGGAGGTCATCAACTCCTTGTTAAGAGAGGGAGTGGTCCCTGCTCCATTAAAGGAGGCAGTGATCCGCCCACTCCTAAAAAAACCTAATCTGGACGCAGGTATAGTGATCAACTATCGACCAATAGCAAACCTCCCTTTTCTGGGCAAGGTGTTGGAACGTGTGGTGGCTGAGCAGCTCCAAACTCTCCTGGATGAAGCGGATTATCTAGATCCATTTCAATCGGGTTTCAGGTCGGGTTATGGGACGGAAACTGCCTTGGTCGCCCTGTTTAACAACCTTTGCCGGGAGAAAGACAGGGGTAATGCATCCCTGTTGATTCTCCTGGACCTCTCAGCGGCTTTCGACACCATCGACCATGGTGTCCTTCTGGACAGACTGGCTGGGATGGGAATCGGAGGCACTGTTTTACAGTGCTGAAAAACAAAGACCTTCCATTGATGCTGAAAAGTACAAAGTATATTAACCAAACAGAGCTTAAGGGAGTGAGCATTCCACCACTAGTGTGCTACTAACCAAGAGGTCTCCCTATGTGTCATAGTTTTATGTTATTTTATTTTTGTGGCTTTTGCCAACAGCAGGAACCTTAGAAAGGCCTGCTTACCTGACCCCAAAGCCCAACAAAGGTTACATGGGAAAAGTAATTCCTTTGGGCACTTGGGAAGGGTTGCATGTAAATAATGTCTGTACTAACATCATACTACACTAAAACATTATCCCTGGTCAATAAGGGCAGTTTTTGAATCATTTCCAGAAGAATTTGAAGTTTCCATTTTATTCCTTCCAGGGAATTATACCTGAAGAGCAGCCATTAAGAATATTTCTCAGTGTACTTAATGCAAACGCACACATACACACAAAGAAGGGAGGAGAGAGGATCTCACAGAATAGTGAGATCATCATTGCTTCCTAGTCATGATAGCAAAATCCAGTAAGTCCAGTATTAGTGGTATATGCCTCTCAACACCAGTCAGTAAGGAATATGAGCAACTGCACTGGTGTCTGCTTGAGGGCTCCATGGGAGCAGCTGATTTTTGTGGGGAAATTGTACTGGATTAGACCGCCATTTGGTTCAATTCAGTGAGCAGCAGAGAAAGAAAAAGATAAGCTGGGTGTAATTACTGTATAGTTACAATTTCTTTAAAACAGTGGGAACATTTGGCCATTCAAATGCATTTGGCCTCAACTCCCAGAGGTTCCAGCCAATATATCCAAAGGCTTAGTATTCTAGGTGTCAAAGCACAAAACATCTGGAGGAACAAAAGTTGAAAACCCCTGCTTTAAAATTAGTATTAATTTTAAATTAATAAATGGGAAGGATTCACAAAACATTTTCCTCAACAAACTCCTTGAAAAATCACCTTTATTAAATATATCTTAACTGATGATGATTTTAAGCATCATAATGAATGCATAAACATACACTGTTTATACATTCATTATGATTTTAGGACAAACGAATTCACTGTCCAGATATCCCAACTAAAGATTTCCTAATTAAATCAATAATGCTTGGAAAAGTTGAAGGCAGCAGGAAAAGAATAGGATTGAATACAATATGTGTTGATTCAAAAAAGGAAGCCACAGTGCAGTACAAAGTTTGCAAGACCTGAGGTAACGAATTCATATGTTTGAAGCAACTTAAAGGAATATAACAAGTGTGCAAACCCCTTTATGATCATCAGTGTTTCAAACAATCTGCCAAGGCAAGAGAGGTATGGCAATGCCTGATTTATTTTATTTTATTTGTATGTCACCCCATTAGTGCAATGCACTATTCTGGGTAGTTTGCAACATAATAAAGTAAAACAACAGAAAACAATAGAATTATAAATAAACAGTCAGAGAAATAACAACAACACTAACAATACACCTTGTTTTTATTTACAACACTACTGCTATGCTAAAGATATCTGTCTTAAAGGCCCACTGCATCTACCAAATTATCCAACACTCCTCAATACAGTGGGGTCTCTACTTAAGAACTTAATCCGTATTGGAAGGTGGTTCTCAAGTTGAAAAGTTCTTATGTTGAATCTGCATTTCCCATAGGAATGCATTGAAAACCATTTAATCCGTATCTGCTCTTTTCCGTCCATAGAAACTACAGTGGAACCTCTACTTAAGAACTTAATCCGTTTTGGAATGGTGTTCTTAAGTTGAAACGTTCTTAAGTTGAAGCAAAATTTCCCATAGGAATGGACTGAAAACCAATTAATCTGTTCTGGCTGTTTTTTGTTATGTAGAGGTGTGTTCGTACATTGAAGCATTAGTTCCCATAGGAACTAATGCAAAGCTGGTTAATACGTACTCTACCACTAGGGGGAGAATTTTTTTTAGCCTAAGATGACCTAAGGTTAAAAAAAGAGCAGGAAAGGTTTTTTTTCCTGTTCTTATCTTGGATTTCTGTTCTCAAGTAGAAGCAAAATTTAGCAAATGGAGCTGTTCTTAAGTTGGATTGTTCTTAAGTAGAGACGTTCTTAAGTAGAGACCCCACTGTACTCATTATGGAAACTGAGCAAATGAAGCTTTCAGTCACACAGTTCACAAGAGGAACATGTTGCAGGCAGTGTACAAAAATACATTATTTTAATGCAGATCAGGCTCAGACAACTAGAAATATGAAGGGTAAGTCAGTCCCTATTGTGATTTTGAGTCTTCTTTTCACTGTCCCATTAACATTTTTATTATTTATAGTGGCTTCTAAGTGAAGGCTTTTGTCATTACATTTATAACTTCTTAGGCAGAAGAGCAACAAGGGGAATCCTGAACAGTTCAGAGTCTCCCAGCTATCATATTAGAAAGCTTCCACTGACTCCAAATACACATCTTTCCTCCATTCAGCTCTCCTTCATCAACCAGTGCTATGAGAAATTTCTTCTGTGACCAGAGCAGCTGCTACAGGCACACACACACACATACACAGCATTTTGCTGTGCAGTTCTCTAAATGGGGCTATTGTCTCAAAACTAGCCTGGTCTGCTGTCTAGCATGATAGGAAAGTTGTTTGCATTGCATGGAACATTCTCTTGTGCTGGCTCCAATCTGTCTTTTGTTTCTGACAAAATGCATTTCAAAACCTTTTTTGAAACCCCATTTCTTGTTGACAGCTCTTTAACCCCATCTGCTCAAAAGAAGTTCCATAATCTCTTCTCCTTTTGCACAGTCTCCCTCTCAACACTCCTTCATAGTCTTTGCCAAGTCAATGAGAAGATTCCTGTCCTGTTTCTGACAATATTATTCCTGAAAAATTAACAATTGTTCAGTCTGTCTTGGAGACTGGTGCTCTGAAGGAACTAGAGAAAAAGAAGCAAAAAGTTGCCTGCTCAACCAAACACAACACAACTCAACTCCACTCCACCCAAACCCCCCCCTACTGCACTGGTGTGAAATTTGCTTGCAGAAATAATATCATCAGATACAGGCAAGAGACCTCAGTGTTGTAGAGTTTTACATAGACCCAGCTCTTACCTTTTGAATCCTGTCCAGTTTGGTAGTTAGCCTTCAGTAAATTTTGCCCATTGTGGTTGCAATACACTGTGGTGCTTTGAATCATGGCTGCATGAAGTTTAAGCATCATGCAAAATGATCAATAATCAGCCACCCAGAAGATCTCCATGACACTAAAATAAAGTTATGCATTGCTTCTGAACAGTTGGGCTCCATGAAACACTAACAGTATTTAAGAGTAAGTAACATGCAATCAGCAGACGATGTGGATGTTTTCTCACACCAGCATCTCTGTCTTCTTAAGGTGCTAATATGAGAAGATGTCCAGGAGAACCCAGCAAAGTTGCACTCCTCCACCCCCAGTCCACTCCACGGTATAAGAGATTCAACAAAATCACCAAGGTTGTATTATTTCAAAACAAGTCAGAATTAAGATTTGAACGAATCAGAGTGATAGGTATCACCCAAAGGTGATTGGAGCTGAGACCACGGAAGACTATTCCTGCATTGAGCAGGGGGTTGGACTTGATGGTCTTATAGGCCTCTTCCAACTTCGCTATTCTATGATTCTATGACTATTCACTCCAATACTGTACTCATATATGATAAACTGGAAAGCAGTTGAAAGTTATCCAAAATGTTGTGGTCTAAACTAGATTGCTTCAAATAAAGGTTGAAGCACCACCTCCTTCAAGGTAGAAAAACATCCCCTCTCTCTTTAATACTGTCCAAGATCAAACCTAGCACTGGTTGCTTTCAATAATCAGTAAAGACAAGAATCTAACAAACCACTGGTTGGTCTGAATCACAACTTCATAACCAGATGCTATTGTGGCTATGCACCTCTCTTATTATATAGCTGCTACAGCATTTCTCTGATGCAGATGCAGTTTTTGTCAGTCAAAATACCCACCACTGGCAAAAATCCTTTTTCTAATACCCATATATATTACATATGCCTTATGGCTTCTGGAAGGATGCCCCCTGCATGTTGGACTAATGATATGAACTCTTGATTCTACCATGACCAGTAGTTTCTTGTCAATGATTCAGTTACATGTTGGTATGTGGAAATCTTTCAGTTTCAACTTTGCTAGACAGTTCTAAATCCTGCCTATATTTTCCTCCCACCTTTGATTCATATCAGATTGTCAGACTCTGTATTTTATTTCTGCAGTGAAATAAATGTGCATTTCTAATACAGCTACCTTGGATCCCATTTTTATGAGAAAGGTGGGCTAAAATACTTTAAATAAAACACAATAATTAGACATGTATTTGTACCTTCTACCTAAATTACTTATAGTTTCTCTACTAACTAAACAATGCTAGTATATATTTTCGGTGTCCGCATTTTCAAATATGCACACTGCTTTGTATACACTTTATTTCTCCCTAGAGATGGGGGTATCCATATATGAAAACGAATGTCCCCGCCCAGCTGGAGTTAATGAGAGTCCACCCCTTGGGGCCGGACCGTCTACTCACACGTCCTCCAGTGATGGCAGCCCCTCTCTTCCTTCCAACCACTCTGGAGCACCTCTGGGCTAGCCACTCGGCAGCCTTGCAGGGAGACTTGTCCTCCCTCCCTCTGCCAGGAGTGGCTAGATGACCAGGAAGAAAACAGCACAGCTCAACTCCACCCCACCCAAGGGTGAGCGGAGCCAACAACAAAGGGTGAGCGGAGCCAACAATGGCGGCGGACGTGTGAGTGGATGGTCCGGCCCCAGTGCCTGGACCCTCGTTAACTTCAGCTGTATGGGGATATTCATATATGAATATAAAAAAACCCATCTCCATTTCTCCCTGAAAGCCTCACCACTATGCAAAAGCTCAAGGTGAGGTGCATTGCTTCTCCCATTGAGTCTCAGTTGGTGCAAATATGATGATTTCATTGAGACTTAATTGTTTCCCAGTTTCAGTTGCATGCTGCTCATTCCTCATCTTCTGAGAAAGCTACAGCTACCTAACATTTATCAGCCTTGTGGTTCTCCATGGTATGCTGCCCATACCTGCCTTCAGCATAGGCCCTGAGATAAATAACAAATGCTATCTAGTAAAACATCTAGTGCAGCATGGCTTCCAGGCAATACTAGGACGTTAATGTTGTGCTTATAAAAATAAACATGTGTGGGCCCAAAGCAGTCTCCTTGTCTTTCAAGCAGCATTTTACATCAGGCAGGCCTGAGGAAGAGAAAGGAACATTTGACATCTGTGGTTACACCTCAACTGGTGAATTTCCTCCTCTCTTTGCTCCTGCATAATGAGAACTTGTTGCATGCAGGTTATTTATAGAACCAAAGTTTCTTTTATAACCAATGCAGCAGGATGTGGTCAAAATACTGGCCACACTCCCTTTGCCTCAACGAAGAGAGCACTAACTTTCTTGCTAATCTCACAATCAGGGGGATAAAAGGAGAAAAGGTTTACAGGTGCAGAGAAGACTGTTGAAAGGTGGTGTGTAGGATCATTAATCTTCTCACAAAGTTTGAAAATTCCAAAACTGAGCATTGTGTTCATCAAGTGATGCAGTTGAACAAGCATCCTGTGCAATTCAGAAAGCAATGATGCTGCACCTCCTCCCTTCATTTAGCTGGATATTCTGACAAAGTCCTGACAGAAATTAATGAGACAAGTGGTTGCCACACTGATGCTTTGTGATCTGAACACGTTAGATGTTTAGAACACAATTCCGTGCACATTTACACAGAAATAAACATTATTCAGTGATGTACACAAATGTACACAGGATTATAGGTATTAGGCCACACAGATATCTCTTCAGAGATGGGGAAAGTTGTTGCTGTTACTGTTAATTGGTTTTGTTGTTTTTTTTTTTGGTTGACAATTCTGAGAAAAACCAAGCCAAGATGGTGAGTAATCAATTTTGCTGTGATATTCTAGGAGCTGTAGTTTTAAAAAAGCAATTTTTCCTATCTCTGGGCTTACCTGAGTATCTAGTTCCTTCCACCTGAAGTTGCTTTCAGTCAGTCATTGGAATTCAGTATTTCAACTCAGCAAAGTCCATAAGTACTGTATATATCAAAGCAAAACTATGTTGCTGGTTGAAGATGTTATCTATGGCCCTGACCCACATTATAGATGTAATATGTTAAACAAACTAGAAAAAATGCAGTCACAATTGCTCAGTTAGAACACCAAAACCAAATCATAGGTTAGAACGTTATACCATATTTGGAGCTTCAGTTCATGCAAACAGAAAATGATACTTTAGAGCTACACAATTGCTTTCATGTTCTGCTCTTTTAGCTATTGTCTCTGAGGCATGGTATTACCTAAAGGGAAAGTAGTGACCACAGCTATGATTGTTGAATTAAATTATTATGAAAAACAATGATTTGTGATTTTTTTTTTCTGGACTGTCAGCTCACTGTAAGTGCGGTCTATCAATTCCCACCAAAATAATGAAGCTCGCTTAACGGTAGCTTAATATGGTGTCTAAATGCAGTTGCATTTCACATTTTCTTTATTTGCAGCCACCTCCAATGTAAGAAACAGTGCTCTGTTGCAGGATATCAGTATTTGGTCTGTTATCCCTGTATTATGATTACGATCATAATCTTGTTCATATCTGGGCAAGAACTATTACTTTCTGTATCTTTTAATACTAACAACACCATTTAGCTGCTTTGTTCTGTCCTATGTGCATTACCTACAAATGCTTTCAATTTTCTCTCCCAACTCAACTACAAACACAAACTAAGGAAAATATCATTACCTGGTAACCAGAAAATAGACATTATGAAACAAAAACAGAGTTAAGATTAATTTTCTGCATATGGGTAAGTTATTTTAACTCATATGCATGGAGTTGAAGCTCCATTTCTGAAAACACTTACCACATGTTGCAAATAGTTACTCCTGTGCAGTCCCATGGACCTCAGTGGAAGGCAATCTAATGACTAAAGCAACAGGTTGGGAGTTAGGGGAAACCAAAGATCTCTTCCAAGTTTTGCCAATGAATCATTTACTCATGTATTTATTTGTTCCCAAACCCATCCTACATTTACAGCAGAGAGGTCACACTGGTTCTCTGTGTCCTTCTAAGCTGCTGCCTATAAAAGAGGGACAGTAATTTTCTCCCTTATCTGACAGGACTATTGTGAGAGCTACTTATTCATCTGTAAAATGTTCTAGAGATTCCTCAAATAATCTCCTTTAAAAACTTGTCTGTACCATGCCGTTCCCTCTTGTTCCCAGATAGTCTTACTACATAACACATATTTGTTGCCAGTGCTTGGAAAACGTACTCTTTTGGGTCTATAACTTCCAATAGGTATGCTGGTTGGAATATTCTGGGAGTTGCACTCTAAAAAGAAACTTTTCCAAGTTCTTATTCTGGCTGAAGCATTTGTGAGCTTTACTGGAAGGGGAAATCCAAAGTACTCAAAGGGCATACTAAAATTACTCCAAATACGTAAACTACTTCCAAATCTTATGTTGGAACTAGACTAAATTAGCTGGACTTAATTCCCATCAAACTGAATGAAATTTGCATCATGATTAACTTGTCCCACTGTCTCCAATGGGAACTAAATTAATGGGAAACAGGCAATAAAAAGAGGGCTCTGGAGGCAGGAAAGGTGAGTTCAGGTGAAGGAGGAGGAAGGAGAGCAAGCACAGCAGACAGGATAACAATCTACAGATGCAACAGTGGAGAAGGTCAAAGAGCAATGAGACTGAGGAGATGCCTCAGAGCAGGGGTCCCCAACCTTGGGCCTCCAGATGTTCTTGGACTTCAGCTCCCAGAAATCCTGGCCAGCAGATGGCGGTGAAGGCTTGTGGGAGCTGTAGTCCAAGAACATCTGGAGGATCAAGGCTGGGGGCCACTGCCTTAGAGAACTCCCAGGAAGGCTGCCAAGTGGAGGTAAACTCTGCAGAAGAGCCAAAGCTCCCAGGCAACTGGGAGTATGTGTACAAAAAAGATCTCTGGACTGTAGTTACTGTACAATTAAGAGTGCCCCAGGAAGAGGCCAGGAAACACTTAAAACCTAAGCCTCTTCCAAAGCCCAGTTACTAGGGGGAGACAGAAGACCAGGAGTGGAGATGGCAGCAGTGCAAAGCCCAGATTGATGATTACAACCCAGCCACGATGCTGGAGAAAGCCAAAAAGCAGGAAAGATAATGCCTAGCCAAGTGATGACATCCGCCAGCCAGAACTGGGACTGCCATCGTTGCCCTTCGTATGGAGGTGGCTGGCAGCTGACACAATGATCTACCTGACCTGTTGAAAGGGCAGGTGACAGATATTGAACCAGTGATGGTAACTGGGTGGACTTCTGGACTCTGAAAGACTTCTGAGGGAAGTGAAAGGAATTATCCCGAAGAAAACTCCTGGTTCTATATTTCCCCCCCCTGTTTGCATTACAATAAATCCCATTGTTGCTGAAACCTCTTCAGGTTCATATATGGAGTTTGGGATGAAGGAAGGAGCTCCTGCTGGACCCCCCCCCCACACACACACACCCCTGCAAGAAATCTGTGAGAAATCTCATGGGGTTTCTCAGAAGTTTCATAGTCAAAGAGATGAAGAGTTTTGATTGGACAAGGCATGGAAATTATCTAAAAATGATAACCTTCTCAAGGACTCATCACGTGCCTAGTTTTGGCAAAACAAGGCTGCTACTTAGGAAGCAAGAGAATAAACTGCACTGTAGGAGAAGTGGGCAGGGGAGAATGGGACAGGATGCCCCCTGCTTCAGAGGTCTGCAGCCAAAAAGTTCCCTGGATCACCAATGTTACAAATTATAAACAGAGTAAGACTCCTTTTATCCCTGGCCATGTCTGGATATGTGTAAGATCTGGCATAGGAAACAGGCTTTTCTGTCAAATGCATATTTTAAAAACAAGATGAGCCCTAAGGGCAAAGCAAATGTTTATTTATTTGATAACTTCAAGTTTTTTGTATCATACATACTGTATACACATATAAATACAAATACTTCCCTGACTGTGGACTGTACGTTAAATACTGAAGCAGGTAGCCACTGCCTTTAGATGGCATATTTAGGAACTGGATATTGATACATCTAACATTTTAAAATTTGGTGGGGGGGTCAAAAGTTTATGTGAAAATAAAATGAATATAACTTTATTCTGTCACAATATTATCCACTGAAGATTGGATATGTAGGACACTCAGTTGGAAATTATTAAGAGGAACAAATGTTGTTAAATCTCTTCTGTACGTAATAGTTTGTTCTTTCTCGTATACTATACACACAGTTCCCATTAGTGCTACTTAAGAAATGCAAGGTATGTCACTAGACAAATGTAGGTAGATGTTGCTCAGCCACAAACACATACTGAAAGTATATATTAACATAAAAACCAAAAAAGGTCAATTGTGTGTGACATGAAAAGCGCCAATTATAATTTTAACCAATGGAAATATTGATGGTTTTGGAAGAATGTGCTATGATAAAAAAGGGGAGAAAGTTTGCAATTTTTCAGTTCAATTTTCTTCCCCACCAGCCGTGTTGCTCCTCAGAGCCCAAGGGATGTGTCATGTTTCCAGAAGCCTCTATTTAAAATCAAATGCTCTCCTTTTGACAAGTGACTGCAAATGTCTGACGTCTCCAGATTTCTTCCTTTTTCATTCTTCCTTTTCATTACAAGGAGGAAACAAATCTTAATATCCCTGTTCTACGCTTACAGCACACTAAGCCCTATTCTTATCTATTTGCAGCTCTATCATGATTTATTGTCATGATCCTGCATTTGTAAAACAGACCCATAAAGTAAGAAAGAGAATATTTCCCAAGGACTACTCCAAAATAAATTATTTCAGATGTGTGGAAGCTGTTTAATAAATCCTAGCATTCTTGTTTCTTTGAGTATTTTAGAAACTGATTTATAAGTGCAATATCTCCTCTCAAAAATGAGACAATCAACACAGGATAAAATTATCATGTTATGAAAATAGGGGTCAGGCTTTGGGGCTACGCTTTAAATTAAACTGAGAGGGAAATATCTTTCATACAAAATTGACTCTTTTGTCTCAGAAATGAATGTTTTAATCAACTTTGCTGAAGAGGAACCCTGAAGTAACATTTGATTTAATACAAAGATGCCTGTTGGTTTTTAGATAGTCATGAAAGAAGCGGCATTTGCTGAATACCTTCATTTTAAGCACAAATGTAGGACAGTGTTGAGAGGGTAGGGCTGAGCTTTCCTGAATTCTCTTATGAAATCTATTTTTTCCCTAGATCTTGATTTTCCACAACAGAAAAATCCATTGCCTTCTAATTAAGAGATCTGTATCATAATGATTGTGTGCTGTCAAGTGAATTCTGACTTATGGTGCCCCTTTTCAGGGTTTTCTAGGTACAGACTACTTAGAAAAAAATTTACTGTTTCTTTCTACTGCCACCTTGGAGTTGTGTGGGTTGCCCAAGGTGATACAGGCTGGCTCTACTCACAGGAAGCACAATGGTGAATTGAACTACCAACTTCTGGCTTCACAGCCAAACACTCAACTTGCTGAGCTATCCAGACAAATATCATTTTCTTATGGCTGCTGTTATATTAACTGAACAAATGTTGTTATAATTTTACATCTTTCCTCCATAAAGCAATATTATCCTCATGAAGAACTTGTTCAGACATGACATTAAACCATGGTTTTACCAGCTGTAGTTTACACCCTAAATATACAGAAAAAGCACAGATTATGTGGCTTCCCTCCTCTCCCACCATAAAAACATCCAGAATATCTAAAAGAACAGCCTGTAAAGAAACCTTGGCATTCCAAATAGTATCTTGTCTGTTTAGATATAATGCAAACCTCAGCTTGCTAGACTCCAGTTTTCAAAAACCATGGTTGATATATTAGATTGCTACCCACAAACCACAGTCTGTGATATCAGAGTGATTCAATGATCACAACAAACCATAGTTTGGATGCTGGACTATCTCAAAAACTCTGTGTGGTGGATTAGTGGGAAAGATATTTTTCCAGAGTATCCTGGCAATTATTTTTCTAACTTAGTAGGTCTCTGAACCTAGGATTCTAACATTCAAACCCAGCATTGCAGCTACTACATGACAATGATTATTGTATGTAATGAATGACATATATTTTAGGTAGTACATAGAAATTGTCACATCTATTTGAAATATTTTATTTTTGAGGACTGTTACTCATATTTATCTGTTGTTTTATTGAGTACCTGCCTTTGTAAATTGTGGTTGTGTTTATTATAATGGATAGCATTTTTAAATTATATCTGGTAGGCTATCTTAAGGAAGCAAATGGTGAAAAGATGAAATATAAGAGTTTTAAACAAAGTTATTAATTCAAAGACGCTAACTTTCTTAGGAGCCCTCAATGGGAAAAAAATCATGTACAGTTACATGATAAGTCTGCACAGTAATTTCCAAGCTATGAATAAAAGAAATTTTGAAGTTTATACAGCATGGCTTTCCCCATCTTCCATAGTGAACTCACTTTTACTCCGGGCAACACCTCAGATATTTTCTCCCAAATCTACCTTTTTGATGTATTATTTCTATTTCACTGTTTTACGTAAAAGTGTAACATGCACCTTCTTAGCAGATCACAATCAAAAGGGAATAATTTACATATATTGTGAGTCTGTGATACACTGAATCTGATTCCTCAAAGAGAATTTCCTCAGCTCAAACATATTATTTATTTACTGCATTCACATCCTCCCTTCTTTAGAAAGAACTTAATGGATGCTGGTGCACTGGGTAGAGTGTGTGTCCATGTGTGAGCAGTTCATGTGCTTTATCTTAACCCCTTTTTGCTCTCTTCTTTTTATTTCCTACTTTCCCTGGCTTCTGTGCTGTTCCTACAAGAGAAATGGAGGGCTGCTTAGCTCCAAATGTTTTATAAGAAAAGGCAAGTTTTCTCTGTCACTGGAATGAGATAGAAGCACACATCATCAGGAGAAAAACTAGCCATGTTTCGGTTATTTGTCATCACTACTAAATTTGACTGAATCAACCCACTAAGATTCCTGTCCTGGCTAGTTCCCTCTTTCACACCCTTGAGTACAAGGATACATACAAAAGGGTGAACAATACAGAATGAATGGAATGAACAGGAAGTTGGGGAAGATCTTTTTCTGCTTTTGAAAATCAAGCCAAAGCAGGCAAGAAGAATAAAGCACGTACATGCAAGTCCTGAAAAGCCCAAATCAATATGTATGGCGTTATATATACAAAAAGTAAAACATAAGACCATCACATGAATACATTTGGGCTATAAGAGAGGATTATTTTTAAAGCAGAGATTTTCAGGTCCCAGAAGAATTAAAAGTGTGATTATGGAAACAGCTGCAAAAGAGTACAACTTCTGGTCCTGAGATCTGCTTCCCTCAACTTGGAAAAACTATTGATAGTGACTCACATCCTCTAATTCCTCTATAAGGCATGATTACATATGAATACACTTCTACGTTCACTGTGTTCATAATGAAAATGAGTTGATATAAAATAGGAAAAGATGGCATCTTTTACTGGGCCAGCTTTAGCCAGCAGAATGAGAAGGCTCAATTTTACAATTATGTTCTTAATGCATATATTGCACTGAGAATTTCCTTTTTCATTCTGCATGCTCAAAAGCACTCTGAACCCAAGTTCTGCCAATTCAGAATAGCTACGTGAAAAGCATCATTTTAATTATACTATACTTCATTACCTGGAACCAACTTAACAGGTCATCTGTCTCCTAAATAGCAAGTTAGTGGCATATACCATAAAGCATAAAAAGAAGCACTACTCACAGTAGGTAGCTGGCTAGAGAGGAGATGTCCATCTTGGCTCAACATATTAGACACCATGATGGCTGGAAAGTCCATATTCTGATAGGAATATGCTGGTATCAGGCTATTTGGAGGGAGACTGTGGCACAGTGAATGATATCCAGTTTCATGATCCACCAAGTGAAGGAGGGAAGGGTCTGGGAGGTTAGGAGGAGTAATAGGAGGGATCTCATAGTCTTCGTTATTCTCATTCTGACCATTGTAAGTCTAAAAAATAATAATAAAAATGCATTTTTACAAAGCAATTCTCACAATAATTCCATTCAAATAAAGATTCCTGTGACAAACACACATATGCAGTCTACTCATTTGACAATTATACTTTACTTCCTCCTGCAGTAGTAATTTAATAGCAGATATAATTTGAATAAACTTTTCATTAATGGCCCCATTCAAGAACACATAATTGAGCTTACATTTAATATAATTATTACAGTTGCTTCAGATATGTCACTTTAAAAAACCAACATTCAGACATTGCACTCAAAACTGCATACAGTGGTGCCCCACTTAACGATTACCTCACCCGATGATGAATCTGCTTCACGACGATGTTTTTGCGATTGCAAAACAATGTTTAAATAGGAAAAACCCGCTTGACAATGATTGGTTCTCTGCTTCGGGCACCGATTTTTCGCTTTACAATGATCTAAAAACAGCTGATTGTCGGGTTTCAAAATGGCTGCCCGCTGTGCAGAATGGCTCCCTGCTGTTTTCAGGACTGATTTTTCACTTTACAGGCCCCGAAAAATGGCTGCCCTATGGAGGATCTTCGCTGGACGATGAGGTATTTCGCCCATTGGAACACATTAACCAGTTTTTAATGCGTTTCAATGGGGTTTTTTCCCTGCTTGACGACGATTTCGTTCTACAGTGATTTTGCTGGAACGGATTATCCGTACAGCAGGGCACCACTGTACAGTTCTAAAAGGGTGGTGGAGACCACGGCACTCACTTAAACCCAACCCTACACTGTCTTCCCACCCGGAAATCACTGAGACCTTCACATGAAGAACATGAAGTAGAGAATGGATGTGTGTTTGGCTCAATGTCTCTACAGTGCACACATGATCAAAATCCCTGATAAGCAGAGGCTTGGATCACAAGAGTATTGTGTGTTGAAGCACACACATGTATAGTCTCTGCTTCAGAACTTTGCATTCCTCACAGGAAGGCCTCAATGATTTCAATGGAAAAGGACATGTGCAGTCAGGGCTTATATGCATATCCTGATTCCCATTACTCTTTTAGATCTCTACACAGTTCCAAGTGTAACATTTGAACTTGACATACACTATACCTGCTTAAGCAGGAAGTCTCACTGCATCCTGTGGGCTGTACTGTACTGTCAAGTAAGAGTGCACAAAATCACATTCTGGGAAAAAGAATATGACTAGATAAGATTAAAAAGATCTTGTTTATGAGACAGGGGGAAGCATGAAAAGACACCATAAGTTGGATGACAAGTCAAAGCAGATTGGGTAATATCAGAAAGCATATCTTGCAGACCATCACACCTGGAACAATATACTACATGTTGATAAGGTGTACCAATAACATTGTCAGGGCACAATTAATGTACTTCAGTTCCAGGAATGACTATTCGGATAAAATGGTCAGTTATGATGTTGAAGCAAATTGCAGTAAGTTCCATAATGAAACAAAATATTTCCTCTGAAGGCCACATACTCATTGGGCTGAAATGATTTGGGTACTTTTAAAAGCAGACTAAACATATTTTTTTCAGCATCCTGAGACCTTGTTTCCCCTTCGCATTTGGATATATTATAAGTTTTCAGGGTTTTTTGTCTTTAGTAATTGTAATTGCATTTTTAATAATTTAAATGAAATATGATGACCATACCGTTATTGATTAAGATTACACTTTATTTTTAGGGTGTCCCCTAATATGACCTTAATAACAAACTGGTTTCCAATGCAATGTTAACATGTTAGCAATAGCACTAATGTTTCTATACTCTGCTTATTTCTATACTGTACTCATTTTAATGTTCACCTGAGATTTACTGGTACAACGCTAATTCTTCCATGTTGTCTTATTTTTTTGTGCACATAAAGAGCTTATGACACATGCAACTTATTACTCCATAAAATGAAAAAAAATACTTTCTTCTTTGGTGAAAGAGACTACAGACCACCCCTCTGCAACAGGACCAAGAGATGAGCTGGGACTATGTATTGATATTAAGATGAGAAGCAAGAGACGTTTGCCCACTGAACAAAACAAGTCAGAGTACTGCGTGAGAAACCATCACCTGAAAATAGAAACATGGTTGCAGGGCAACAAGATCTTTCTTTCAATTAAAAAAGGTCTTGTTTCAGTCTGTGCTCTCTATACAAACTACATTAAAACTATAGAACAATTCACGAAATGGTTCTTAACTCATTCAACATTCTTTAAATTTAGGACATAAATCACCCTTTTCATATCTTTTGCACATTTTCTTTCAGCTTTGTTCAGTTCAAACATGAAGAATGGTTGGAAATCATAATGCTTTTCCATAAAGTAAGCCTTTAAGCAATTGGATCAAAATTAGGATCAAAGTTACATACATTAAAATCAGATTAGACAATATCCAGTCAATACAATAAGACTTCCTGCTGATAAGCATTATATATAATTTCTGCACAGAAAACTCTAAAATATTGCTCTTGCTTTATGGATTTTTAAAGAGAAGCCTTGAAAAACAAGGCTAGTATGAGAAAGAATGTGGATGTAATTCCACTTCCAGCTTCCCATACTAAACTTAAGTAACTTACTAACTAGCATAGGTAAAGGTTCCCCTTAACATTTAGTCCAGTCATGTCCGACTCTAGGACACGGTGCTCATCCCCGTCTCCAAGCCATAGAGCCAGTGTTTGTTCATAGACAGTTTCCGTGGTCATGTGGCCAGTGCGATAGACATGGAACGCCATTACCTTCCCACCGTGGTGGCACCTATTTATCTACTGACATTTTTACATGCTTTCACACTGCTAGGTTGGCAGGAGCTGGAACAAGTGACGGGAGCTCACTCCGTCACGTGGATTTGATCTTATGACTGCTGGTCTTCTGACCTTGCAGCACGGAGGCTTCTGTGGTTTAACCCGCAGTGCCACCATGTCCCCTCTACTAACTAGCACACAGCACATTAATTTATTGTCTTAGTCAGTAGCTCCATAGGTTCTTCAATATGAATGTTAAATCTTCAGATATAGAACTGTCTTAGTTTTAAGATAGCCAACCCACAAGAGAAACATTTTATATAAATGGGCAACCTGTGCAAAGTGACTCTTATGCACATAAGATCTTATGGATCAAGTGATCAGTGATGCCACTAGGGGTATAAATAATAATTTATTTCATTTCAGCAGGTTAAAAAAATCCCCTACCAGGCAGAATTATGAGTGTTCCTGTACATTTGTTGCATTTCAGGATTTTTGCCTGGAAAATTCCCTTCAATATACAAGGGGTTTTATGTTGCTGCTCACAAATAATGGCCTTTTTCTTTTTTTTCTTTTTTGCTTCTCACACAAGAGTGAAAAATCTAGTAGCAGTTGACCATATTTTCTTTTACTGAAGGCAAGCACACTTGCAAGTGTTCATTACATCCTTAGAAGCAACACAACCTCTTCTGATATATTTCTTTCCCACAGAGATTAGACTGTAGTCCTGCACCCAAATGAATTATTCAATCCAAAATTCAGGATATTCCAATTTGGTTATAACACACATGCATTCTTACAGATCATAGTCTGCATTATCCAGACTTCACACTATATATTCTAAATAATAAATCAGCTTAAATATTCATAGCTTACCTAGTACAATGCTTTCTCAACTGTTGTACCCAAAAACCACTCCTCTATTTGAGGAACATTGATGACATTTTCCTGATCTGAAACCATTAAAAAGCATCCCTAGAGAAATTCCACCAGGGTTTCAGTAACTTTCATTCAAACATCAACCTCAGCCTGGAACAATCTACATAACAGGTACATATTCTGGTCTCTACTTCTCTCTCAAACCATATGCTCTTGCATCTTAAAGAACACTACAAATACTTTTGCCCCCATCTTTTTTTTTCTAGTATTAAACTGATGATGAGACTGAGGTATGCAAGCTGAATCCTGGGTTCATCGTCACAAATGGGGAGATTTCAATAATTATTTTATGAGAACTTTAAAGAAACCTTTCTTTAGAACACTACAGCCCATTTAGAGTGATTATTTTATAAAGCAGAAGAAAGAAGGTACAGACAATAGTCCTTTCTGTGATAAATGAATTAATTTTATGTCCAGTTTGTTTCTATATAAATAAATGGCTTGGCCTGATTTGGGAGAAATTCTCCACTCATCCTTTGTGACATAATATAAATACCTGATTTTTCTCACTCTCAGAAAGAGCAAAACTGTACTTGTGGTAGAAACTATTTCTAACTAGCTCAGTCACTTTTATTTGAACAGAATCTTAATACTGCCTAATGCAACTATAGCATGGATTCAGCTCATGTTATGTACCCTGAGCTACACATAGTGCTATGGCAGTTTGATGTATCACTTTGCACATATTTGGCTGAAACCCTCTTGCCAGAAGTTATCCTGCAGAAGGCTGAAGATGTCACCAACCCCAGCAATTTTTCACTGTCAGTTCACCTCCAGCTCCCCGGGAACCCTTTCATCACGGAGAAACCACTAAGAGATGTGGGACATTTCTGAAAACTGCTGTGACTGACCATGTCATCAGCTTTACTCAGTGTATCTTGTGTCACAGGATTTCAGCCATTCTTCTCATGAAGGCCCAAGCATTCTCTTGCCATGCATCACAAATGACAGATGGAGAGGCCATCTTCTGACACAAGTATCCATAAATGTGTAATATTACAGCCAGCTCTTAAAAAACTATCATGGAAATACTGAAATGTGTCATATTTGTGGTTTTTGTAATGTGCTTCCTTGTTCCAATCTTATTTTTCACTGTTATATTTATATAAAATAAGCAAATATATTAGCCATTACAGTAGGAGAGCAAGGTTCTAGTTACCACTGAGCCAAGAAACTCACTGGGTGACCTTCAGCCAGACATTTTCTCTCAGTCTGATATATCTCACCTCCAATAAACTGGACAGGAGGACAGATATACATACCACTTTGCACACTGGAGGGGACGCAAGACATAAATGTTGCCAATAATAAAACAAATGGATATGCTGTAGAGAGTATCACGGGTTATGTCAGACCAAGAATAGGGTGCAGAGCAATATGGGGAATCCAACAGAGCAAGTCAAATCACATTTGAAAATAAGAACAGGCAGACATGAAGGGAAACATAATGCAATCCTTAAAGATAACAACGGAAAGTCAGTGGGAAGACAAACATATTACTGAGCTACAGGGACTCACTGCAGAGTTGATACTGCAGCTTCAACAGAGCTTCTCAGAGTAATTTGATTACAAAAGTGAACTGCAGTGTCTTAAGAGGCTAGAGCTCAGGAGACCAAAGAAGAATTCAAAAAAAGGAGATTCTGCTTGCCAGGACAGGAAAAAAAAAGTAGATGGAGGAGAATGAATAATGACATGAATAAAGGGATAGTAGTGCAAAAACTGTCAAATATTTATATGACTTATAAATTGGTTTCTTTGTAAATAACAAGAATGAAGGATTTAACACAGAGATTATGCATATTCTAAGAGGAGCAGGACAAATAAAACTTCGTTCAATATGAGGGTTGTGGTTTTCTTAGCAGCAACATTTTCTTATAACTCAGCGGAAGGCATGAATATACTTTGCACAGTAATTTGCATTCCTGGGACAAAATGCAACAGTACTGTATAGACAAATGTAGAATACTGTTGTGCAAACAAGGCAGTAGTCCCCAAGCCCATTCTGGACTTCGCTCTTGAAATATTTCCATAAAGGAAGAGTATGTGGGTTAAAGAGAAGATGGAGAAAGGAGGTAAGGGAATGAACTTGGGAAACTATTCCAAGGTACTGAAATCCAAAATGTAAACACCATTTTTATGTCCATACCTCAAGGTAACATGCAGATACACATAAACAATTAATAGAGCACAACTGAATATTTAAGAGACCAATTGCAACTATACTTAAGTTACTTCTGAAAAGTCTTAGGCTACGTCTTTTTACTCATAAATAAAAAGAGAAGGCAGCAATGAGCAGGTTATAAACAGCACTGAGCATTTGCAGTGTAAATGTCTAGCCCTATGTAAGCATATATTTGACAAAGGAACAGAGCTCTATTTGTCATGTCCAATCAGCTGAAAAAAACACAATTGCCTCTCTGTTCTGGCTTTATCAGAGTGCCGCACAATGCCACTATGCAGAGTAAGGCAAGGAGGAACTATAGTGAATATCTCTTTGCTAACACTCCGCAGCCTAGATTTGCAGCTATTCCTGAACTATTCTACCAAGTTTTATAAGCAACCCACAAAGGGCAAACCTTGAAATGTTAGTAATAAGAAGGAACACAACAAAATGCTGACATAATCCGTAAGTGAGCAGTAGTAGTATGATGGTCTGGGTAACAGAGCATTATCCTACCACCAATCAGCTACAGATGGCTTCTGTATGCCACTATATGCATTCCTCTGGAAAGTAACTTTCCACGTACTGCCAAAGGAGGTGCATAAAATAAAAACAACTGAAAGGGAAATTACACTACTAAAAATCACTTTCTTGCCCTGCTTGATACATACAGAGAGACTGAACAAGTCACTCATTGTTCTCACAGTATATCTGCACTGTGTTTTGCTTTGTTCTGTTTTACATTGTATCTCCATTGCTTCCTTGCAGTCACATATATAGATGTATTTGTTTTGGCAATATTTGTAAGAATGCAATGCCACAATTTTGTTTCAGCCATTTGAGCAGGGAACACAAGAAACTGCCACTGAATATACGCACCTATATGTGTGGTGTTGCTCTAAAATCCAAGGGACTCTTGTTTGTTTGTTTGTTTGTTCATATCAAAGGACCACCTTTACTCCTAGGAACCTGTGTAAGTTCTGTCAATGACCAAAGTGTCCCTGTTCATAAGCTTCCCATTGTGATCAGTTAGGTTAATAAGCGCAGGGGCTAGCTTTTTCAGTGGTGGCTCCACCTCTACAGATCTCTCATCCTGTTTGTATTTTGAAATGAGCTCTTTTATTTCCCTCTCCATCAGCAAAATGAGTTGGGCTTTTAATGTAATCTCTCTCTGGTTTTAGAAGTAATGCATTTTTCTCAGTGCGGCTGAAATAGTCTTATGATGATGCTTTTAAGTATATTTATTATAAATATTTTACCACAATAACCTTAAGTCACCTTTCGAAAAAAATGCAAGTTTTAAAAGACAGCATATATATACATTCTTTAAAGAAACCAGTGAAATGTTATACATTGCCTCTCCAAGGCTCAGGATAGCTTTAAAAAATACAGTAATTAAAAACATAAAACATAAGAATATAACAAAATGTATATCAGGCAAACAATAAAACAATAATTTCAACTGCAGTAGCGTAGAGTCTCAACAACAAATCACAGCAGCAACAGAAGTAAGAAACCTTATTAAAAGTTAGCCACCGAAAGCGTTCAAGAAAAGATGAATTTTACATTTTCTCCAAATAGCTATCATGCACCCTTAACCTCAGACATATTTGATTCAAATCCACCCTTTTACACCAGCTTTTGAATACTTTCTCCATAATGTTATAGAACATAGTAGTCTTCTTCCAGAATAAGGAAGAATAGTTGGAACTTGCTCTAAGAAACTCATACTCTACCAGTCCTTTCCCATTCTGACCAAGTAAACATTTTCATTTTTCTTGTATTTTTAAAACTAAAAAAAGGTACAGAAAAAGACACCAAAAACCTAAACAACCAAAAAAAACCCGTAATAACACAAAACCATATAAACTACTCAATGATACATAATGTGCTCCCTCTGACACATAGGAACCATGTGGAGATATGACCATTTTTTCCTCCATTTACGGAGCCCAATTCCCCTAACACTGCACTGATTTTTGTGAAGAGTGACAACCTTTTCCCCTTTATTAACAAATAATCAATACAATATCCCCAAATATAGTCTTCTTTAGTTTAATATCACGTTAAATTTATCATTAATAGCTATATTCCAAACTTCTTTATACCATTCACCCAAGATTCTCACTAAGCTGGGCATGCATGCACATGCACACAACCCTGCTTCTCTCCACGCAACTGTCTTCCTCCTTCACATAGAGATCATGTGAGGTTCCGGTCGCGATGGAACCCAGTGCGCAGGGGGCAGAGTCACACACACATGCAGGGGCAAAGTTGTGTGTGTGAGAGAAGCAGAGCCCCATCCAGTGGAGCTGAAAATTAGAGAGTACTACATTGCATCCATCTAATTAAGAATCATACTTAACTTTCCAATTCCTTGCTATCATTAATCTTGAAGCTGTTAATAAATTTGAAATTAGTTATTTTATTGCTGAACTCCATTGCTCTTTATCAAATATTGATAAGAAAGCTATCTTAGGGGATATCTCTGTACTTAACCTAATTATTTCATTTATTTCCTTAAGGATCAACTTCCAAAATCTCAATATATTCTCACATTCTCACCACATATGGAAATAAGTACCTACTTCCTGACATACTTTCCGACATAAATTAAAATATTTAGTATGCATATGGTTTAATTTCACCAGAGTTAAATACTATCTCCAGAATAATATATTTTAAAAAAATCATTTTATCTTTATGGACATAAATTTTTAATATTCTTTTAACCCACGTATTCTTCTACACCTCAATACTTATTTCTTCTCCCAAATCCCATTGTGTTTTAAGGATAGCTTTTTGGTCCTCTGATTCTATTAAAATCTTATAAATTTTATTTATTATCCCTTTTACTATCTTATTTTGATTTACCTTTTCCTTTTGTACCACCAGTTCTTCAAAGCTGGTGGGTTAGGGCAAAGTTCCAAAATCTTGCCTTCTCAGCTAACTTGGAGTTTCCTCTGCTTCTCTGTTCTTTAAGTGGAAGGCACAGGCCTGTCTTTTTAAAGGTTTTAGTTTCAACTGGTTGTTTTCAAAATTCAGTGGTGCCCCACATAGCGAGCACCCCGTTTAACGACGAATCCGCATAGCAATGCGGATTTTGCGGTCACACTGCGATATTTTGAATGGGTAAACATCGCATTGCGATGATCATTTTCACATTGCGATGTTTAGAAAACAGCTGATCGGCAGTTCCAAAATGGACGCCCGGAAAAAATGGCCACCTGCAGTGTTTTCGCACCCTGTCCTCGCTTACGGGGCAGCGAAAATGGCGGCCGGATGGAGGATTTCCGCATAGCAGTGTGTTTTTCCCCCATAGGAACGCATTAAACGTGTTTTAATGCGTCCCTATTGGGTTTTTTGCCCTGGATAGCGACGATTCTGTATAGCGACGATTTTCCTGGAACGGATTATCATTGCTATGCGGGGCACCACTGTATAAAGAAAGATCTTCTAATGAATACCTTAGCTGGTGCACAATGGTCTTTGTTTCCCCCTTGCTAAGGCAAGAACATCATCGGTCAATCAGTTGTGTAAATGTTAAAATGCCAGGACGCTACTCTGTGTGTGGGAGACCATTCCTTTCTCCAGTGATTGTGCTTCTGAAATTCAATAAAGAATTTTCATTTCTGAAGCAGAATGGTGACCATTGTTGTTAGTCCATATAAGGAGGTAGCGCTTTTTGAGCAGCAATTAATGATGGAGTATCATATGCCGTTGTCAAGTCAATAAACACTGCTACAGTTATTTTATGTACTTCAAAATCATTGTCTATACACTGGATTTGAGCTATACAGCTCCTGCCAGGTTTAAGGCCTGCCTGTCCTGGAATTAGAAGATATTCAATTTTAAGAGCTAAACAGTTTAATGTCATTAGTTCAAACACTTTGCCTGAGTGGTATAGAAGGAAGATTGGCCTGTAGCTTTGTCTTCTGTTGTATTTTTGGAATTTGTTCGCTTATTCAACAGTTATTAAAGCCATTCCTTTGTGTTTTGTCCAAAATGTTTAATTTGCTTCATTTGGATATCAGGTCCTGCTAGGCTGCTAAGTAGATCCAATGGAGTTTCACCAGCTGTTCCTTCCTGTACATCCGCTTCCCCCAAAGAACTAATAACATGATCTTGTTTCTTCTCTTCCATTTTTACAAGTTCTTTTCCCCCCCATTGATTGTCATCAATAAGACCCCATTCATGAAACAAATCAAGGCCTTGATCTGATGAGGTTATTTTACAATACCTTCCATCATATAGCACTGTCCTGTATACTAGGTATCCCTAATTATATCTTAATTATTCTTCATGAAGACAGCCATTAGCAGTTTTAAGTAGCATCTCCAAAAGATCTTGATATACTTTAATGGGTGCCTCTTTATATGCCAGATGTTCAGACATTTCTCACACCACTCTCATAAACTGATCCTTCTTGAAAACAATGTGCAAACCTTACAACAAAATCTCCAGGAAGCATTATGGTTCCGCATTTAAAGTCTACATTATGTAATCTCTCTAAATCTGAGCCCAAATCAAACCTGGAGCAACTATTTTAATCCATTCACATACTGTATTCTCTGTCTTCCAAATAAATTAATTTCTGTACAAACCAATTGGAGCACACCTCGTTGGAGGTGGAGTTCTAGGCAATGATCAGATTCAACAGAGACTCAAAACATTATGAGCCCAGAGGCCGAATACTCAAAGCTAAATGTTCTTAATTTGGGGATTAGAAAAGTGGTGTGTATGTGTGTTATATTTATTTTATTTTATTTTATTTTATTTTATTTTATTTTATTTTATTTTATTTATTTATTTATTTATTTATTTATTTATTTATTTATTTATTCATTCATTCATTCATTCATTCATTCATTCATTCATTCATTCATTTATTCGATTTATATCCTGCCCATCTGGTATATTCTACCACTTATAAATGGTGTCATGTTATAAATGGAACAATACGGTATTTTCATGACAGTAAAGTTTTGCAACATTTGCTTTAGCCATCTTTTCCCTCCCTCAAGTCTTGAACCCAATGATTCCAGGTGCTTCTCAACTCCTGAACTTAATTTCTCTGCCTCAACCTTTAACTGTGCCACTAACCTCTGATAAACTAGATCCATTTTTAATCCATATTTTCCTGTTGCTCCTTAATACTTGTTTCTAATATTCCTTAAATTCATTTATCATTTTCTCTTCCTTCGCCATATCACTTCTCTTAGTCTGAATCTCTTGAATCCTATCTATATTATTTGTTCCTCAGATGACTCTACTCTTTGAAATCTAGATAAATGTCTATCTGATGGATGTAGTCTGTCTCATTTCCACTTGGGCTCCTCATCAAAATGTGACAACCCTGGTTCTCCAGTCAAATATCTATCTATCTATCTATCTATCTATCTATCTATCTATCTATCTATCTATCTATCTATCTATCTATCTATCTATCTATCTATCTATCTATCTATCTATCTATCTATCTCCTTAATAATCTTATGTCCAAGAGTAGACTCTTCATTTTTCTTGAATCTGCTTCGCACAAACAAGTACTAGATTTTCTATTACTCAAACAACACAAGTTCAAAAGATTTACTTCTGCCTACCTTATCACAGCTTCAGTCCCCAAGCCAGTTGCAAAATTTCTAGCATAAGTTTTAACCCTAATTAACCTGGCTGTACTAAACACATTTTCTAGCTGGTTTTAAATCAGATGTGGTTGCTTTTTTTCTCTCTTTTCAGCCATTCAGACTAGTCATCTGTTCTGGCAAAAGTTCTCACAGAAGAATTTAGTTACTTATACATCACGACTCCCTTAATTAGCCCTTATCATGAAGCTGTGTTTTTCTCTCTATCTTTTAAAGAATATTTCTTACTCACAATTTGACTGCTTTACCAGGAAACTCTTTTAAATACCTTTGAGGAACCAGGAGTTATTTCCAGTTAGCTGCTGGTCATAGGATGGAAATGGACCTGTCTTAAGTAAAGGCAGTCTTGAAAACATCTTTATTTTACTTTACTTAAAGGCAGCCCTTTGTAAGTGTGCACTAGGACGGTGTACAAATTCAATTAATAGGCCAGTTCAGGACTTCAGAGTGGATACCAATTCAGTCTAGAGCAATTCATGCACTACTTTGATCTGTGCCAAAATCCAAATCAGTTTGTAAATCCTCCCATTGACTTGCATCAGAAAACAAAAACAGTGGTTGACTTTTTGGTTTTTTTACACTAATGTACATTAGATATCATATTTTTAAAAACAATGTTCTGAGCATTTGTGACTCATCCCACTTGAGTATTCTGTTTCCTTACTTAATAAAGTCTTAGCAATGTCCATCAGTTCACCTGTTGGCAGCTGGTGCCTATAAGGCTGATGGGACAGGGGGCAGGGCAGCTCACAATCAGCAAGGCCAAGCATTCACTATAAGCAGAACTACAGTGGACCCTCTACTTACGGAATTAATCCGTATTGGAATGGTGCCTGCAAGTCGAAATGTCTGTAGGTCGAATCTCCATTGACCTACAATGCACTGAAAACCGATTAATCCCATAACCGGCGGTTTTTATTCTATTTTTGTTCCATTTTGGTTTTTTTCTGGTCTGTTAGTCAATTCTCCGTCTGCAAGTCGAATCTAAATTTTGCAGCCAGAGAAGTCTGTAACTTGAAAAGTCTGTGAGTCGAGCCGTCTGTAAGTCAAGGGTCCACTGTATAGGAAAGTTTGGCCAGATCCCCAAAGAGAAGAAAGCCCTCATATCTTAATCAGTGTTTTTCATAAGCACTGGACCATCAAACAGCAGCTTATGACTCCTATAGAACTCCGTCCTTTGGCCTGCAGATGTTCATACATTGTGTAATGGCCTTAAGGACAGGGGAGGAAGGAGCACAACTCTGTGGCCATTTAATCATGACCTCCTTTAACACAATCAATACAGTGTAGGCTCTGATGCTGACAAGTCTAACATGCTCTGTAAAGATTTTTTTTTTCCCTTATCAGCTGGGGATCAGGCACGCGACAGTATCATTCTCCTCCCATACTGAGATTGGAATAAATAATGTATTTATTCATTCATTTGTCAAATTTATACACTCCAACCTTAGCAACAGCTGCCCCCATGCCTTTCTGAACAATATAAAGAGAAAAAACAGAACAGAACAAAACAAAAATAATCAACTTTGTGAAAAATAATCAACTTGATGAAATCAGTGAACATCAAAACCAAACAACAGATAAAATGCCACACTGAGGAAGCATAGCTGAGAACCAATAATCATGCTAACAGCTGTTTCTTTTCTTTAAAATGCAGCAAAGAACAACGAAATTTATCAAGGGCTGAAACAATTCGTCTTTAAGAAAACCTATAATGTTTGAAGTTTCCTAGTTTACAAAGAGTAAGAGGTGAACCTGAAATAGATGTACACAATTATGCACAGTGTGGAGAAAGTGGACTGAGAAATGTCTCATCCACTAAAATCAGGGTGGTAGGAGATCAGCCAGTGACACTGGACAGTGAATGTTTCACAATAGACAAAGGCAAGTATTTTTCCACACAGCATTTAATTCAACGTTAATAAACCAGACATCATTCAGCCGCCTAGAGGGAGTATAAATGAAATTAATTAATTAATTAATTAAATAAACAAACAAACAAACAAACAAATATATATATATATATATGCTCAGTTAATGGGTGGCAAAAAAGAGCATGTACTAAACAAATGCTGTGGAATTTACTAGTAAAGGCAGCAGCGATGGTCACCAACATGGATGGCTTTTAAAAAGGGAATGAAGTGGGGGCATGGAGAATAAGACTGTCAATAGCTACTACTCAACACAATTACATCCTGCCTCCCAGACCCAAAGGATGTATGCATCTCAAATCCAGTTGCAAGGCCACACAAGCAAGATGGCTCTTTTGCTATCATGTCCTGTTGGCTTGACAGACCTTTCATAAGCATTTGTATGGCACCTCTGTGAACAGAATGCTGGATGTGGTCTGATCCACCAGAGCCTTTCTAGAAGTAAGAAACACAAACAGATGAAGCAGTTCCACCAACCAAAGTAAAGGAACAGCTTCATATAAAGTTAAGAACTCCAGACTATCATAGTTTGCAGGATCACTTCTCTGCTTTCTTGCAGCAAGAAGACCTTCCATAGGAGTTTCACATACAAGGCCTCATAAAAAGGGAACTTTTCAGGCTTTCTCATTAATATGCCCCTCACAGTTTTAAATCTCTACTCAAGCCCTTATTAGTTGTCAGAAGAGATTATTTATTTATTATTCATTTTTTTATTTATATATCATCTTTCTCCCACTAAAGAGATTCAACAACTTACAATAGCTACAAAATACATGTGTTTAAAATGACAATAAATTAAGATATTAATATTAGAATATGGTTAAACCTAAACAATGTTAAAAATATCACTAGGCCTCACACAAAAAACTTTATTATTATGACCACAGATCATTATGACCACAGATTATTATGAACACAGCCAAGATACACAAGATTAAAACGCAACAAAGCATATTACAACCAAAAGATAGCAAATTAAAATTAAAATTCTGTGTGAATTCATAATCTAATTAGAGCAGTGATTTATCGCACATGCTGCTAAGGAAAATTTTCCTTCCTCAGCTGTGGTTTCCCTTGAAGAGTCATAGAAGATCAGAGAAACATAAAATGTGTTGTGTCAAACATTACTATTTAAACCGCATTAAGACAAATTCAAAACACACGATAAAAGTTAAAAGACTGTCAAAAAGTGAAAACTGACATTTTCAAAGTATAACAAAAGTTTTCTCAAATGTAAGGGCTTTAGGCCTCAGGGTTAGAATTAAAGTAGTCCTGCTATATTTTAAAGAAAAGAGTTGTATTTACAGCTGTTGCCCTAGTTTGGTTTGGGGTCCTGCTGAATTTTGCCATTGATTATGCTCCATGGAATGTTTTCAGCCTTGAGATGCTAGTTCTCTGTGCACATGTTAGTGTACTCTGGCATGTACTCTAGTCAGAGTATTCGAAAACCAAAATTAAATATACTTCCAAAGTTTAAAGCATTCACTTGCCAAATCAAGTTGTGTTTGTATAACAGGTACCTGTCAGGCAATGGCTTTTTTTTACTGCCATTGTCCTCCATTTCTTGTAATTGTGACCAGAATGCCGGGGGGGGGGGGCACGTGTAGGCAAATTCTGCTGCTCCAGTCCCTAAAGCTCCTCTAATCATTTGGCAGAAGATAAAGAGGGGGCCACCTGTTTGTTGTTCATTTCTAGCAGGATCCCTATGTGATGAGAAAAGCTCTGCCCAATGAATTTTACTTGCTATTCAACTTTTAATGAGGCTGGAACTATTCTAGGGGGGGAAAAGTTGGCAACCTACAATATTACCAAAGAACTCTATACATAAAAAACCTCCTTCCAAAGCACAGCAGTATTCAAATGAACTGCAGATGCACAATTTTAAAACTCAACACTTTATATCAGCTTTCAGATGCCACTGGGGTGACCATTTGCAAAGTTTATACATTGTGCAGAAAAGGAAACTGCAGCTGAGTGTCACACAGAAAAAGAAGAACAGCTGCCCTTGCCAAAATTCTCATTCTAATGCCATCATTAAAAGTACAGGATTCTTCTCTTCTTTTGCATCTGGACACTTTAGATGCCATGCAAACGCAATCGTGCACAAATCGTGCTATTCATGCAATCTTTTGCTAGGCGTCTTTGAAAAGAAACTCTTTTTTTGTACCTCAGTACTCCACACATGTAAAATGGGTTGTAAATGAAAAGTGCTTTCAATTCTATAGATGAGCTACTCCATGAAGAGAGACATTGTGTAGAATTGTTAATCACAAAGAACATTATTTGGCCGGGCAAGAATTCAGAGAAAATGCTCTCCTTAGAAACCTGACAAATATCAAGTGACCCCAATTCTCTGTGAAGTCATGTTCTCTGTGATTATCTGCTGGGATCCTAGAAGCTTCAGACAAACATTGATTCAAAGAATGTTATTCACAGTTAGCAGGATGGAGATTTTCATCATTATTGGAGGTAAATATTTGCCCTGTCAAATAACATTCACAGGCAAACATAAATTTAACAGAGAAAGCAGCAGAGAAATTGTTTCTGGTGAACTGGAAGGAAAACAGGCAGAGACATACAAATTCATCTGTCAATGCAGAATGGGTGTTTATGTGCCATTCCTTCTTATGGTAAAGTCACAGACCACACAACATTCTGAAATTCACACTACTATACATCCCAAAATAACAGTTCCCAACTATTTTACAAACCTAGAGTCATACAACCAATGAATTCATCTTTTGTTGCTGTGATGTGTCCACCACTCACTGGAGTTTTCCTAACAACCAGTCACATAACTCATGCATTGCATTTAATAAATCCTGTACAGTAGTTTGGAAACACTGTTCTAAAACAGCCATTGCATTACAGTGCAATGTCTTCTCTTAATTTGCTCAGTCTCTTCAGTTTCCTGAAGGGTTCAAAGGGGCACTGAAGGGTCTAATGGGTGCAAGAAAAATGCTGCAAAGAGTGATTACATCTGCTCAACAGGTTGCCTTCTCTAGGTTGTCCCATAGTAAGTGTAAATGTAACGGAACAACCAGTCCATACAAAGATCCTACCAAACCAGAAGAGGAAAAGGAGCACAGCACTGCTTTTCTAGCGATACTACAAACTGCTTGGAAAAACTTTGCTTTGGACTACATCAGCTGTAGTCCACAAAAGTAACTTTTCCAAGCTTTGATACAGCTATCTACTGAATGTTCTCACTAGATTTGAAGGACATTGGGGCTCCTGCTGCTTTAATAGCAGTGCAAAATAAGGCATTCTGGTTAAGTGCTGCTTTTCTCACCACATCTCACAGGATGTTTCTCCCAAAACTGACTTCTTAGCCCTGCTGAAATAGAGGACTGTGCCTTTCTCTCCAGGAGCAGGGCAAGTGCTGGTTCCAGGTTCCTCTGCAGTGACTTTCATGGCAACTTTAAAAGGACTTTTGAAGTATGTATTTGTTATATGTTATTTATCATGAAATCAAGTAAATTGCTGGCTTTTAAACAGGTTCCAAATAAGCACTTTTCCCAGTGTCTCTTTCCCCTCCCCTTTTCCTAAACTGAAATCCTGTCAAATATAGTGGATAGTACAGGACTATAAGTTCTTATTATGTGTACAGCGATTTTATTAATTCAGTGGGGAATGAAATGCAATTTTGTCAGACTTGTCTGTGTTCATAATGACCGAGTCAAATTAATCATTGCGGATAATACTCCCGTGTCAGCCATTCAAGAGATTTTTTAATAGAATTTTTCTGATTCATGTCCTGCAGTACATCAGATCTGTAGTATTGCACCACTTCTAAAAACCAGGGCAATTATAGCTTCTTGTTGGCTTGTCATTTTCCTAGAATAAAAATATCTCTGCAAAAGTCACACACTATGCATAAAACAAAATGAAAAACCAAACCCTGGTTACAATTAGGCTGAATATAAGATTGAATGTATTTTAGAGATGATCATTTACAGGCAGCAGATAAAGCATAAAATGCAATGGTGAAGATGGGCAACTTTATCACAACACCAACAGTACATTGGTGTACTGTTGTCAATTCTTTTCTTCCACTATTTCATTATGATGTTTGATGCAAGAATGAGTAGCCAACAAAGCAAACATAAGGTATGCAATGGGTTTGCAATGATGGTACTTTAATTACATTCATAAAAAATGCATCCCGAAAAGCCTGCAGAAGTCCCCAAGGGCTCCTGTTCAAGAAAATCTCTAGTTCAAGAAATGGTTGCAGTAACTACCAGGGCACATGTACATGCCAGTAAGCAGTACTGTACTTTGTAGGCCAAAATAATGAGATGAGACTTGAATTCCATCCTGAAACAATACAATACACTGTCCAACCTAATTTCATGTAAATCCTATATCATATATATCATATAAATCATATATAAATTGTGTGTGTGTGTGTGTGTGTGTGTGTGTGTGTGTGTGTGTGTGTGTGTGTGTGTGTAAACAAACATTTAAGCATTAGAAGTATGCATATTTGTATTTGGACTGCAACACTTAGAATTCCTCTAGCAGCATAGCCACTGCTACCTTGGCAATAATGGGAACTGTAATGCAAAAAAAAAAAATCACATATGCACACCTCTATTTTTAAAATCAAATCTGAGATAACTCTCAAAGATCTTCAAATGTGAGATAACTCTCATACAGCCTTTTTTAGATGTAATGCCTTTAGTTTCCTAAATCACTTAGCAAACCAAGAACAAGTACTAAATCTGTGCTTTCTCCCCTTCCCCAACTCATGTCACATGCTGTCTTCAGTTCTGTAATCTTATTTATTATTTGTTTATTTAAAATATTTTTACCCCACCTTTCTTCTTAAAAAAGATCCAAGGCAGGCTTACATCATTCCATGTTTTATCCAAAACAGAGAACTCTGGATTAATGCAAACTAACCAATCACAACCTTAAAACAGAATCAAACCATAGTTTAAAATCCTAGATAATAAACAGAGTATAACCTGTATAACCTAGAACTCCACATTTTGGACATATCAGAGAACAATGGTTTAAACCAGTGGTTCTTAACCTTTGTTACTCGGATGCTTTTGAACTGCAACTCCCAGAAACCCCAGTCAGCATGGCTAGTGGTGAAGGCTTCTGGGAGTTGCAGTCCAAAACTCCTGAGTAACTCAAGGTTAAGAACCAGTGGTTTAAACAATGAAAAATCACAGTAGTGCAGTACAAAAAATAGCATGTGACGGACTCAGGGCTGTTAGGCATAACAGTCAGTGACTTCAGTTAAGGGTAGAAATTAAGGTCAAGACCCAAATAGCCGATTAGGGTCATGCATTGGGCATTTGTTACCTGGCTTAAAGATCTGCCATTTTTCCCTAGATGGCTAACTCTTGTATAATAGAGTGACCTGCAACAGTTTTAAAAAGACTTGCCATAACAAGTTGCTACTGGAGAAGAGTAAGCATAAAAGCTCAAAATGATACTAGAAACAATTTAATATCTCTTTAGCTTCCGTGAACACAACATCATTTGTTAAGTATCATGTATGCAATATACTTTACAAACATTGTTTACACTATCACAACAACTCCATGGCAAAGGTAGCTCTCTGTGATTACTATATTTCATTTCAAAGGCACAGATGGGAATTTAACCTATATTTCAAGCTCAACACTGAAAGGAAACACATTCCCCCTGCTTTTAAAGAACCGCAACCCATTAGCCCAGATATTGAATAATGGCAGCTCCTCCTTAAATTGTATCTCTGGCAACTGAAGCAAAATTTAACCACACTATCATGCTAGTAGTTTGGAAGCTTCTATGTACTATGGTTAACTTAATATGACTCCTTCACTATGAAGCTTTGCATCATTGTGTTGTATTATTTTTGTGGCTGTACATATGTGGAAATTCCTACACCAAATTCAGCACCAGTGGTATCCAATTCAATGTAAAAATTCAAAATTATCACGATTTAAAATTATTGGTGAGTGTAAGTGTCAGAGATGCAATACATCTTGTGTAGATCATATTCGCATAAACTTTGGTATTAAGAAGTGTATTGAGAATTTAAGCATTACATTAAGATTTAATCTTACTGGAAATTAGTATTATATTATACAGAACTAACTGGATATAAGCTTCCAATGGGTCCTCTTATGGTTCTCCTTAACTATTTAAAAGACTGTGTGGATGAAACAGATGTTGAATTAATTTTTAATTTATTGATTACTGCAAAAGTCTTGATTGCATATTACTGGAAAAGAAAGCTGTCCCCTCTCAGACTGATTCTCCTGGATTTGGGATATAGAAATAATGTTACAGTTAGTGATCATATTTGTCATTTATTTTCTCTGATCTGACTCTCATAGATTGTGTAATCTCAAAGGTTTGCAAGGATTTTTAGGTGTGTAAGCATTCCCATATAAGGTTGAGGGCAGGAGAGGTCTCTTATAACATCTGCCAGGGGAAGACAGATGCTGTTGCTTGCTTTTCATGTGTGCCTTCTTAAGTGTTTCTCAAACTAACAGTGTTTTAATATAGCTACATGTTCAATTGTTTATTTTTTTAATGTTGCAACCTACCTTGCTTTTAATTATTTGTTTAATTACATCTAGTTCTAAATGTTTAATTGCTTTTTCCCAATTTTTTTTAAGGAAAACAAACCTGTCCCTACCTTGTTTAACCAATTAATGAAATCTCAGATATTTGACTTACATTGGTCATAGTGTAGATTTCTAATTTTAGAGGCACATATCCTTCCCAGTTACCTGGGTTACAGCTTTGGACCGGGGGGGGGGATTTAGCCTGTTTTCTGCCGTAAAAAGAGGGACCACAGAAAAAGGCGATGCCCCCCCAAAGCTAGGGTAAACACTCCTACTCTTATAACAGAATGACTAGTACTGAGGACACCATGTTCTTTTTAGCTGCAAATGTTACACGGGAATATCATAGATCTTGAGTGGTCCCTATAAAATATAGGTTCCATTTTATCTTCCACAGCCTTCTGGAAGTTCTGCTGGTGCTACAGAGAACAGCTAAGAGAAGGGGGAGATGATACATAAGATGATCCCGAGGCAGACATTTGTTGTGACTCTTCTTGAAGAAATGACAAACTTGTTAGAAGGGCTAACTCCACATTTACATAACTTTTGAATAGTTTATGGTCTTATTTATTTATTTATTTATTTATTTATTTATTTATTTATTTATTTATTCATTCATTCATTCATTCATTCATTCATTCATTCATTCATTCTATTTATATCCCGTCTATCTGGTCTTGCGACCACTCTAGGCGGCTGTGGTCCTTTGAATTGTTTGTTCAGATGTTTATCTTATTAAGTGATAGCATCCTTACATGTAAATAAATGTGCATAGGGGAGTTACGCATTTATCAGGAATACCATTACCTATTGCAAAGAAGCAAAGATACAAAAAAGAGGAGCTATAAAGGGTGGAGATATTAAAACGATTTAGGTGAAAGTAAAATATGTAAGAATAGCATCATATGCTGGCACATGCATTCAGTATATACCAAGACCACCTCATCTATCTCCTGAGAAATCTATATGTGGGGCAGGAAGCAACAGTCAGAACTGGATATGGAATAACTGTTTAAAATTGGGAAAGGATTACAACAAGGCTGTATATTGTCCCCCAGCTTATTTATGCAGAATACATCATGCGAAAGGCCGGACTGGAGGAATCCCAAACCGGAATTAAGATTGCTGGAAGAAATATCAACAACCTCCGATATGTAGATGATACCACTCTGATGGCAGAAAGTGAGGAGTTAAAAGAACCTCATAATGAGGGTGAAAGAGGAGAGCGCAAAAATGGTCTGAAGCTCAACATCAAAAAAAAAAAATCATGGCCACTGGCACCATCACCTCCTGGCAAATAGAAGGGGAAGATATGGAGACAGTGACAGATTTTACTTTCTTGGGCTCCATGATCACTGCAGATGGTGACAACAGCCACAAAATAAAAAGACACCTGCTTCTGGGGAGGAAAGCGATGACAACCTAGACAGCATCCTAAAAAGCAGAGACATCACCTTGTCAGCAAAGATCTGCATAGTCACACCTATGGTTTTTCCAGTAGCAATGTATGGAAGTGAGAGCTGGACCATAAAGAAGGCTGACCACCAAAGAATTGATGCTTTTGAATTGTGGTGCTGGAGGAAACTCTTGAGAGTCCCCTGGACTGCAAGGAGAACAAACCTATCAATTCTAAGGGGAATAAACTCTGAGCGCTCACTGGAAGGATAGATCCTAAATTTCAACCTCAAATACTCATGAGAATACTCCATCTCATGAGAAGACTCCCTGGAAAAGATCTTGATGTTGGGAAAGTGTGAGGGCAAGAGGAGAAGAGGACAATAGGGGACAAGATGGTTGGATAAGTGTCACCGAAGCTACCAACATGAATTTGACCAGGGGGCAGTGGAAGACAGGAGGGCCTGGCGTGCTCTGGTCCATGGGGTCACGAAGAGTCGGACATGACTTAACGACTAAACAACAACAGCATTGGGTGAAGCAGGAATCATTCTCCCTCCTTGGCCCAATCCTGTCAATCCTACAGTAAAGAATGAATATATGAAGGAGGCTTTTAGAATGCTTCCCATCTGTAACGGGAATATGCTGGAAGTTTAGAGACTGTGCAGGCTGAATTTACCAGTGCTAGTCAATTTCACTCATCTGTCATGCTTCCAAATCTAGCCTTCTTCACCTACAACATAAAGAAGTGTCCTGGATAGATTAGGTAGCTAATGTCATGGCCTATGTACAATGTCCAGATATCAAACTGTTCCACAGCCTTCTGGCATCCTCCAGAGCATACCATTTCCCCTCCTCCTCTCTAAGAGTCTATCATTTACAAAGAAACCTGCTTTCTGTGCTTCTCTAAAAGCACAGCAGACATTCACATCTTTACCTCTGCCCCTGCTGTATTATTCTCCCCAAACATATGATGGTGTCTGTTTAGCACTGTGTAGCAGATCTCAAAGGAAGCCTGCATAATATAGCAGAATCTAGCACCTCCCCCAGGGTGCCCAGCTGCTGCAGAAGCAATTTCACAGCTCATCATCCATTATGAGATTAAAATAATTTTTTCCTCCTGTGAAGTATTAATAAATTGTGCAGGCAGCCCAGAGTTAGTGCCATTTGCACAAATGGTAGTGAATCACCCACCTAGTTATTTCTTAATGGATTGTGTCTCTGCAGTTCTCCTTATCCTGTAATTTAAGAAACCAAATTTACAAACCATTGCAGCCTGGTGTTTGTTTACACACATTTCCTCACATTACCACAAGGTGGCTCTTACAGTAGGAAGACGGGCTGGCCTATATACAGGGAATAGACGGTGTAGTAGAATTCCACAGCCAGCGAATAAATCCATGGCACTTACTATAGAACGACACAAAAACATTCATGTCAATCGATATAAGAGGGGAAGTGCACTTATAAAATGAAGTCCAAGTCCATGTTCAAATCCCTTACAGAATTCACTTACATTCCCTTCTGGGGCAAAACTCACTGAAGCAGCACTGATATAATACAGGCCCTTTTGAACATACAAGAGAGAGAGAGAGAGAAAGCTCAATGCAAAGCGCCGCTAACAACTCTCCGAACACCACCGGCTTGTTACAACATTATACAAAGCATATATCTTTTAATGTTTCAACTTGCACGGGCTGATGGAATCCACCCAAAAGAAAAATAATGTTATAAAGTTTCAAATCCTTTTATGGCCTTAAAAACATATTTTAAAATAATGGATAATGAGCATCTGAGTACAGTTGTAGCAAAACCATTTGAAGCACTGCAGTTAAATAGCTGAATTAAACTTAAACAGTAGGAAAGAGCAGGGGGAGGGCACAAATAACAAACCTATAAATGGCACTTTGGGAAATATTAATAACAACAATAAAAACATTGGAAATAAGCCCTAGCTTTAATAACAGTAAAACACAATGAAGAGTGTTTTCCAGATTATACACAGCTCTCTGCCCCCCAACAGGAGAAGCCTCAGAGACATCATCATATGTTTGCCTTTGACTTATATCAGAGAAGTTTAGTACGAACTGGATTGTTCATAAACAACAGCAGGTAGTAATTTCCACAACTTCAGCAGTACTTTCCCCAGCTTCTGCATTTACAGGAACTGCCACAACTCCATCTGTTTACATCAGAACCAGCAGTCTTCCAGATGTTGTGGTACTGTGACTCCCATCATTTTTAACCATTCCTACAGGCTGAGACTAATGGAATTTTGAGTCTCAGGGACCACCGTTGATTTTTTTTCCCCCTCAGTTTGTGACTGTAAAGGAAAGGAACTGAGCAAGATGGTTTTGATTTGTATAACCTAACCTGTTCACCATGGTGCTAAACAAGGTATCTGGAAATGTATCAATATCTATACCAAACTCTAAGTGTTGTGTGTGCCTCCATGTGTATTTCTGTGTGCATGCAAGTGAATGTGTTGCAAGAAAAGAGCAACAATTCCATTTTGGGTTCTTGACATATAAAACCAAGAGCAGCATCTGCTTGAAGAGTTTCTGAACTTTATACAGTTGTTTTCTTTCTTTTTTCTTTTTTTTCTTTTTTGAGCTATGGTACTGCTATGTAAAGGGACGTGGTGGTGCTGTGGGCTAAACTGCAGAAGCCTGTGCTGCAGGGTCAGAAGACCAAGAAGTCGTAAGATCGAATCCACGTGACGGAGTGAGCGTCCGTTGCTTGTCCCAGCTCCCGCCAACCTAGCGGTTCGAAAGCATGCAAATAGATAAATAGGGACCACCTCAGTGGGAAGGTAACAGCGTTCCGTGTCTAAGTCGCACTGGCCATGTGACCACGGAAGATTGTCTTTGGACAAAACGCTGGCTCTATGGCTTGGAAACGGGGATGAGCACCGCCCCCTAGAGTCGAACACGACTGGACAAAAATTGTCAAGGGGAACCTTTACCTTTACTTTACTGCTATGTAAATTTGACTGATTATTTTTTTAAAATGCATTCTTTAAGATCACACTTCTCACTTGCCCTTTAATTTTTGATAGCCCTACTTGATTTCTCCAGTTCAGCTATTATTCCAGGGGGGGGGAAACTGGCCAATTGGCAGTTGCCCATCTACCCAATTCCACATAAAAACACACATACTTTTTGCAATGAAATACATTAACATTAGGAGATGAGGCACAGAATCCTGTTACCAAATGTAGAGCACAACTGCTCTCAACACATTTTGCTCAATCCCAGCCTAAGGTTGTCCAAGCCAGAGACAGAACTTCCACTTTCATGGGGGGGTTAATGAATACCTTCTTGAAAACATGTTAGGGAAGAAGTAAGGGCACATGCAATGGAGCATTGTGCACATGGTTAAATACAAACAGGATTTTGGCTAAAATATAATATTATAAGTGTTTGGCTGTGCCTAGTAGTATACTTTCCACTTATTTTTTTCTCCTAGGTTTTTTTTCCTTGATTCCCCCCCCCCTTTTTTTTGTCTGAATCTATTTTAATCTTTTTTGTAACCCTCACTAAAGTCACAGTTCTTGAAGAAAGGTGTGGTAGGAGTCAAGCTAATAATGCCAATTTTAATACTAATAAATACTCTGGATAACAACCCCACAAAGTTCAAGCTTTCACTCATGAAATATAACTTCTATTGCCAAGAGTATTTCTCTTTGGCTTCCTGTATTCAAAAGTTACTTAATAACCCAGATCGCAGTGGGATTTCAATCTGAATACTAATAACATGCCTAGACGTTTTCAGACAATACAGGACTATTGAAATGGGAAGCACCAGCAAGCCTCCTCTTGGTTGAACGTAAGGGTTTGTACACCTTGCCTAAGATTGACGGCTTTGAATGAAGTACTTCTGTGTATGCATAGCTGCAAGAGTCTGCCTCCTTTCCCTTTCAGAGGCACATCTTCATGCATCACCAAATGCAGCTCTTGAGTGCTTCTAAACTCCAGAGGCAACTTTTGGGAAGGACAGAGTGTTGCTGCTGAAGGTATAGGGTGAAAAGAGTGTGTACATTCATGAGCATTGTGCACAGCCTCTGCTGAATGCAATGGCATTTTTTGTGAAGGCTCAGAACAAAGAATACCATAAGGTGCCTCTTTCTGTTATTCTGAACCTGCAAACCAGGATTCATTCTCAAAATCCTGCCAACCAGGATTCTTTCTCTTACAATTCTCTCTTATTCCTTCTCTCTCTTTTCTTCATTCGCTGAATAGTAAAGCAGACAGAGAGAAAAAACATGTTAACCTTAGTTTTTCGTGTGTGAATTATTAAACTGACTACAGGGGATGGATGACAGAATTAGAACAGCAATGAAGTTCTTTGACCATTATTACTTTTAACTATTTCTCTCTCACGCTCACTCCACTTTATCTCACTCATTCTTTCTTTCCAAGAAACAAAGTGTAAACATGCACTTCCTTCTCTGAGCAACGTCTGCCAGATGAGTATCAGCCTCCTTTGTATAATGAGGACCGGGATTTATCATTGCTATAGGAGCAAAAGTAAATACAGCACAGCTGTGCCTCCCAAATGGCTAGCCAAAAGCTTTACATTATTCACAGAGAAACACCTCATGCTAAATTTAATTACCATTTACAAAACCACGATCAACCCACATTGCTCTTATACAAATAATACACAGAAAATACTCTTTGGAGTCTTGTCAGCAATATCCCTGAACACAGCGCATCCTATCTCCATACTTCACAGGCAGAGCTGCAGGGAAAATGTTCAATCTTTAATCACTACATGAGGATCTGCTTTGTTTATAAGCCATCTGAAGTTCTTTAAATAAGTGTACTAAACTGTCTTTCAAAGAATGGCTCTCTCCCTCCCCAACTCTCTCACTCTCCCCCCCCTTCCCTTTCAGCCACTCCATAAACTTTAAGGGATATCTTTATTGTTATTTCTAATTTTGGAGAAAAGTAAGATTTCCTGAGATTCAATTTCACTCATAATTGTTGGAAGGAAACTAAATTGTCCACTGTAAACAGTTTCTGTATTGTGTGAAAAGAATCTTTATTATAGCCCACTGGGACTTCTAATAAAATTTCCAGTTCAAGTCCTTCCTTTATTCTTTTTTCTTTTAAAAATGTTCCTTTTACTTAAAGACCTATTACTGTGTTTCCCTGAAAAATAAGACATGGTCTTATATTAATTTTTGCTCCAAAAATGCAGTAGGGCTTATTTTCAGGGGATATTTTACTTTTTTTCATGTACAACAATCTACATTTATTCAAATACAGTCATGTCATCGTCTTCTGGTTGCTGCACAATACTGCACAATGGTGGAGGGGAGGGTTTTACTTAACTAGGGCTTATTTTTGGAGTAGGGCTTATATTACAAGCATCCTGAAAAATCACACTAGGGCTTATTTTCAGGTTAGGTCTTATTTTCGGGAAAACAGGGTAAAATCAATTCAAACATTCTACCAACTAGATATGAGAATTCTTGAGATAAATACATACTGTATATAGATAGTTAAATTTTAACAATCAACTGCAGTCTTTCTACCTCTGCCCTATTACTTTTCAGCTTTCGGTTCTGAAAATGAGAATGCCTATTCCATTCGCTTGAGTGCATGCTTAACATCAATGAGGGAAAAACCTCATTAGTTTGGTCTGGCAAATGCAATACAGTTCAAGTACACTTTCTTCCATTTTATTCTACAGCTACAAAATGGATGCTAAATTTTATCAGGCTAGAATGAATACTACAGGCTCTGAACATTTTTTTATTTATTTTAGAGGTCTTATATTTAATTCAAAATTCATGAATCATTTCCCAGTAATATGACTATAATTATTTTTAAACAGTTATGTTTGAAGGCTTAATATAAAATTCTTGCAGAAAGTCCTTTTTCACTTTGATAGTCAGTAATCTTCATGGTAATCAGATCAGTTTGGTTCTCTAACAACAGCAGCCAGCAAAATACAATTTAGTCTGAACTTCATGCTCTTCACTCAGATTTTCATTCAAGCAATAAAATCCAAGTCATATTTTACTCTTTATAACATATACAAACCTGAATTATATATCAACAACACTGACATTTTTGAAGAGTAGTGAAGGGTTCATAATTATAGGATAAATTGAGCTTGAATTTTTAGAAGGTTTTTTTACTTGAAGAGAAATGCTATTAACAACTCTAGCAAAACCCTAGAATGGTTAATGTGACCCCATGACTCAAGTCACAATGGCTCAGTTTAAAGACAACATGTCTCAACGTTGTCAAGGTGAGATATCTACAAGCCTTGTACCAATCCTTCCACCTCCCTGCTCAGTGCACTGCAACTGAAGAATTCTGAGACTAATACTATTATATTTTTAATATTATTGCTTTGGATATTTTAACCTAGAGATGGCAATCCAGATGCTCAAATTCCCATGATCCCTCATTACTATAGTTCAGCATCTGAAAGGACAAAGGTATCTCTTTTAACTGTTTCTATTTTAACTTCTAATATTTCTATTTTACACTGTGTTTATGGCTGCTATTAAGCTTTTAAGATATGATTTACAGGATATTATAGATAATAGTTTTACATAGGCCACTCTGACAGATACAACTATCAGGTGATTTCACAAAAAGAACTAAATACTGTAATTAGCTGACTAGCTAATGAAGCGAAAATAGTTTTCTGTTACACCTTAACCAGAAAACTACGTACAGTATAGCAATCAGATTTTGTTGGATGGCTGACAAATACCCTACGATTTAAGTCACAATGATCTAGTTGGTGATAACGTATTTCAGTTTATTAAATGAAGTATGATGATGTGTCAGTCTACATCATCCTCCATCCTCAACATGCTACAATTGGAACTTCCTGGGTCAATTAACCATGATGATCTGCTATACTAAAACAGAAACCTATGACTATCAAGATCTGAACAAACCTGGATCTGAAATCACAATTAGATAGTGCTTTGTTCTGATTACCATGGTTGCGGGGTTTACACATAATGAGAAACTGTGGCTCATTAATGAAGGAACTCTTCACTTGTAGCACACACAAAAAGGAAGAAAGAAAACATTATTCAGGAACAAAACCTGTGCAGATTTTGTTGAGCTAAAATCTGCTACATTTGAAAAGGCTATTCTGTGGCGAGTGTGAGCAAAATTCAGATGTTACTGACTTAGGTCCACTCACACACCTTGAAAAATCAGTGAATGTATACATATATTGGGAATAAATTGCAATGGCTACAGGTTCAGGTTTATATGTGCCCATGTCTCAGCATTCAATATTGGTTAATGTTTTGCTTCCATGTGTTTCCATCTGCTGCTGTACATAAAAGCTAGATTTCATCATGATAGTACGAAGTCCACTAGCAGTCAAGCAAACAAGCCAGTCATAATCTGTGTCAGTTCTGTTTATTTCAGTGGGTCTACTCTAAATACCTTTTAAGTACCACTGACTTGGATATAGCCTCATAAAAGAAGGACCAACATTACTTCTAGTACCAGCTTTCTTTTTCTTTTTCATTTACTGTATTTTTCCGTGTATAAAATGATACTTTTGCCTAAAATATTTAGATTGAAAATTTAGGGTTATCATATACACGGAAGTAACAGGGAGTGATTGAAGCACTTTGATTTCTGCTTTTCCCCTCCACTTTCTTACAAAGAAAGTGCTTTCCCCCTCCACTTTCATCTGAAGAAAGGGGAGGAGATAAGCAGGAATCATCAAAGCGCTTTGATTCCTGCTTTCCCCCTCCAATTTTTGCAAAGAAAGTGGAGGGGGAAAGCACTTTCCTCACAAGAAAGTGGAGGGTGAAAGCAGGAATCAAAGACCTTTGGGTTAGAAGAAATTTTGGGTTAGAAAAGTGGGAGGGCATCTTATACATGGGGGTGTCTTATACACAGAAAAATATGGCATTTCATTTTTTTATAGTCAGAATGAGTGAGATTGCTGCTCAGCTGTTTGCATATATTTATTAGCAAGAACTCTGTGTGTTTTGTGCCTTCAAGTTAGAACTGGCTTATAATTACCGTAACAGGGCTTTCAAGGAAAATTAGATATTTAAGCAGTGGTTTTACCAGTTCCATCATGCACCCCAGTGAGTTTCCATGGCTAAATGGGGATTCAAAGCTTGTTCTTCATAGTTCTAGTCCATCACCCTATCCATTACACCACACTAGGAATGTAAGAATTAAAAGCAAGAATCAAAAGCTATTAAAAAATTTGATTCATTCCCTTCAAGCCATTTGGCTGTGCAACATCAAGCTCTGGAAGATGTTTCATACCTTGTTCTCACAAAGGTGATTTTCAGCAAATGACTGAAAGGAAAATGTTAAGGACCCTCTTACAAGTATCAGTCCTCTACTCATAGTTTTAGCCTCCCAAGGGCACTTTTCCACTGAGGGATGGAAAAAAAACTAGTCTTAGAACTACATATATTGTGCAGTCCTCTAGATAATTTTGCTTTGCTAAGTCTTCTTCCTGTTTGCACAGGCCTCCATCCAAATACTGAAGTGGAAAATAATGTTTTCCTGTTTGAAGTAAATGGCTCCCAAGTAACGTCCTGCAAGCTAAGCATCCTGCTGTGAAGATGTAAACACTGATCCAGTCACTGGCCTTGTATACTCAGCTAGAACTCGGTAAGGTATGAGGAAACTATAGTCGATTTGGAATTTTTAAAAAAAAATCAAATGAATTCACAGAATTTTATTTTGAAAGCAAAAGTACCATAATAAAAGAAAAGCTTATTTGAGACATTTGAACAATGAATGTATCAAACTATACAAGAACAGAAAATTTTGTCCATCAAAATTAACTTAAAATAATAATAATCATGTTCCATCAAGTTACAGTCATGGCCAAAAATATTTGCACCCTTTTCTCTCAGAAAATTGTTGCAGTTGCAAATGTTTTGGTACTCACATGTTCATTTCTTTGGTTTGTGTTGGAACAACACAAAAAACAGGAGAAAAGTAAAATCTGATACAATCCCACACAGAAACCCAAAAATGCACTGGCCAAAATTATTGGCACCGTCTAAATTGTAAAAAAATATTTGCTTTTCAAGCATGTGATGCTTCTTTAATTTGTATTTAGACACACCTGTCACAAGTAAGAGGTGTGGGCAATATAGCAGTCACACTTGCAACCAGTTAAGATGGAGAAAGGTTGACTCAACCTTTGTGTTGTGTGTGACACTGAACATGGAGAAAAGAATGAAGTGCAAAGAGTTGTCTGTGGATTTGAGAGAAAAAATTATGGAAAAAAAAACATTGACAATCTCAAGGCTACAAGTCCATCTCCTGTGTCCACCAACAAGAGGTTTACAGTCCATGGCACTGTAGCGAACCTCCCTGGACGTGGACAGAAGAGCAAAATTACTGAAAAATTACAATGAAAGGTTGTTCGAATGGTGGATACAGAACCCAGATTAACTTCCAAACAAATTGAAGTGTCAGCTCGCATTATCCATTGCCATCTGAATGAAAAGGGACGCTATGGTAGGAGACCCAGGAGGACACCACTGCTGACACAAATGCATAAACAAGCAAGACTGGAGTATACCAAAACTCATGTGACAAAACCACAATCCTTCTGGGAGAATGTACTGTGGACAGCTGAGACAAAAGTGGAGCTTTTTGGTAAAGGATATCATGGCACTGTTTACAGAAAAAGAAATGAGGCATTCAGAGAAAAGAACACAGTCCCTACAGTCAAACATGGTGGAGGTTCAAAGATGTTTTGGAGTTTTATGCTGCTTGTGGCACTGGGTGCCTTGACTGTGTGAATGGTATCATGAAATCTGATGATTACCAAAGAATTTTGGGGAGCAACGTAGTGGCCGGTGTCAGAAAGCTGCGTCTCCACCAGAGGTCATGGGGCCTTCCAGCAAGACAATGACGCAAAACACACTTCAAAAAGCATTCAGAAATGGTTACAAAGAGCTGGAGAGTTCTGAAATAGCCAGCAATGTGTGCAGATCTGAATCCCATAGAACACCAGTGGAGAGATCTCAAAACAGCAGTTGGAAGAAGGCGTCCTTCAAATCTGAAGGCCCTGGAGCAGTTTAGAAAAGAACAGTGGTCCAAAATTCCAGTAGAGAGGTGTAAGAAACTCATTCATGGTTACAGGAAGTGATTGATTTCAGTTATTTTTTCCCAAAGGGGGTACTACCAAATATTAAGTTAAGGGTGCAAGAATTTTGGCCAGTGCATTTTAGGGTTTCTGTGTGGGATTGTATCAGATTTGACTTTTGTTTATTTTGTGTTGTTCCAACACAAACCAAAGAAATGAACATATGAGTACCAAAACATTTGCAACTGCAACAATTTTCTGAGAGAAGGGTTGCATTTTTCTGACAGAACTGCAAGTGTGCCAACATTTTTGGCCATGACTGTAATTCTGACTAATGGTGAGACTTTTCAGGGTTTTCCAAGTAGAGAATACTCAACAGTGATCTACATTCCTCTCTTCTGAGAGATTCGGGAACTGTGCATTTCCCCAAGATTACACAGACAGGCTCTACATACAGGAGGCACAGTGGGGAACCAAATTGCCAACTACTGGCTCTAAGCTAGATACCTAAACCACGGAGCTACTCAGCCACCTAAATCAGAAATATTACCCCAATATCAGCAGCAGGTAGCTAGAGAGAGCAGAACTGAAAAAAAACAAAAATGTATTTGCAATACAGAGGCAAGACAACTACCTGTGTAAAACACACACACACACACACACACACACACACACACACACACACACACACACACACACACACACTAAATAATGGGACCATAGCCACCACCACAAAAGTCACTGGAGCCATGTTTCTTCCCATTGTTACACATATATGAACAACTGAATACACACTAAAGCATTATAGTGACAGGAGCATGAGTAACCTAACCACCATTAGAAAGATGAAAAACTGCCCAGAGAAAGGACTGGAATTCCTAGCAAGGAAAAAGAATGAAGCTTGGCCTCAGAAGAGTGGGTGTAAAGGCTTTGACTCTTAAAAACCCTGACAAACCTACCTGTTCCAAATGCTTCTTCTTCTGAGGTACTGCTGAAACTCATCTTCATTACAGTAATATCCTCCTGTTCCTAGGAGATCGTATTTCTATTGAACAGAACTCTACCTGATTAGATTTGCTTCACATTTCCAACTAAAACCTAGCACAGTTTTTCTCCTACATTTTTCTCCTGAATTCACTGACAAGCTCATTCAGCCATGCTTTGTTTTTGCTGAACAGAATTAACGTTAACATCGGATCAAGTTAGAAATGTATTCTGCATTCTGGCTAATAAGCTGAAGGATTTTTCACGTGCCTAAGAGGAACACTTCTTTTAATCAAAAGAAATATTTGAGGTAGGTCAAGTGGGCCATTTCTTCCTTTAAGGAATACTTCAGCAGCTTTGTTTGCATTTAAAATTATGTCTAAACTCCATCTGAACTGAACCTTTGGGAAACAGAACAGTAGTTTTCTACTACTGGAGATTTTTTTTCACTTCCATCTCTGTTGTTCCTACTGTATGCAAATGTATACTGCCCATTTAATTATTTAATTATGTACAGCGGCTCTCCCAGGTTTTTCTAGGTATAAAATCCTCAGAAGTAATTTAACAGCAATTTGAAACCATACAGCTTGCCCAGGGCTACACAGATGACATGGCATGCAATGAGATCAGCCATACATGCGCCAGATGATCTTGGCTGGCCTTTTCCCACATTGGAAATTTGAAGTCCCAGTCCCTGGCTCCATGGCCAGGCACTTCAATCTACTGATTGTATTCCCCCATACAGGGAAAATCTGGGAAATGTGTTTTCACCCTGTGGCCCTATTTGAATTTATTTGTTTTAAGAAACTGAATGAACCAATACCCACCCTTCTCAGTGTATTATGATTAATCCCAAAAGACTTTAGTTAATCACGATTTTTCAAGAATTCCAAACTGGAAAATGTACAGAACTATATATTACATAATCCATCATTAAAGTTGAAATCATATTTGTGTTCCAAGAAAAGTGACTGAGGCAGGCCTGCAAATGAATGACATGTTTATGTTGTGGAACCACTCAAAAAACAAGGGAAGCTTATTTGCAAATTATTAGAGTTGAGAAATGCTCTTGCCGTGACAATCACACAGAATCCACACTTAAGGATTTTTTTTGGAGTGTATAGTTCAGTTCCACAATTATTGAGTTCAAAACAAACCAGAATCTTACAACTTCAGACATAAAAAGAATCTATAATTTATTTAAGACTATTTGGTTATTGTGGTTTGCAGGAGGTATAATGTAAGGATAGCGTATACAGGCACAAGGTTGTGCACATCTCAGCTTTTGAAACTAATTATATTACTGCGTTTGATAAATCTAAATATGATTCATTTCAACCTATACTACCGCAAGACAGTGCCATCTCACTGCTTCACAGTGCCTACTAAACTCGTTTAATTACAGAGATGTCTCCATTCTCTCTCAACTTAATTCAAAGATCAAGATTTTTCACTACTTCCATGTTATCTCTTAAACTCAGACAGATTTCAGAGATTCAAGTTGTTGACTGATTCCATATAAAATCTGCAGATCCGTACTGTAAATTTAATAGTGTATATCTGGGAAGTTTTGCCGCAAGGCCATCAAAAGGAATAGTTTTGGTGCCAATGAGAGGATTCTTGTTTATTTTTAATATTCCTGCTCTCCCCCTCAACACTGCATCCCAATTATTATTCATATCTTACTTCTCAGAAATAAATGAAACAATTTTTGAAGCAGCTGGTCATGATATTCATACACAGAATCCTGCACTCAGGAACTATTTGCATCCAGAAGGAAATCCAGAGCTTCATCCAATAAGGGCTCAAATCATCCTTAGTCATGTAGGATGATATTTTGCTGTCCCACAGCCAGCACAGAAGAAATAGAAACTATTCATTGAGGAACTATTCAGTTATATTGTTGAGATCTGTAACTTTTCCATAAAGGGTCCACTTGAAAGGACCATCATCAGCCATCATACTATATATTCTTCACAATTTTAACAGTATAGCAGTCTTGCACCCAGGTTGTGCATGCTTCTATTACCAAGACCTTCATTACTTTCAAATTAAATTGCAATAATGCTCTCTTAGCTGTGTGTTTTTAAAATTCCATTGTCAGATAAGAGCTCATACAAAATTCAGGTACTTGGATCTTCAGTTGCACTCACGTTCAGCTCAATATTGCTCTTGTTTGAGAAACAGGATGCACGTTGGCTCCTTATTCCATGAAACTGAATATAACATCATACTACTCATTTTAAAGTGGCATATGATAGGATCACTGTGCAGTGTGCAGATAAAGGTGTTTAATATTAATTAGCATGTCCCCTGTAGTCTACTGATACCAGTCCCCTCTAGATTTGCTTTTTCAACACTGCAAATACATTACATATACAACATTATCATATGAAAAAAGCCAGTGATACACCTCAGCACGTGCTTGTGCAGATACACGTACACGCGCACACACACACACACACACACACTCACACACACACACTTTGGAACTGCGCAGTCATACTTACCTTTGCTTTCCCTATTTGATTTTGTAGGTCCTATGCTGGTAATGAAAACTTTCTTTAATATTAATATTTTTGTAAAAAATATTTGTTTTCTACTCTATAAGAAATAAAACTGAAAACTTTGCAGATGTATGATGACTCATTCTAATACAGATTCAAACTTTCTCATGTCTATATAATTACACCAAGAACTTCACCGCTTACACACAGAGGGGAGGAGTGTGTCAGCAGACTCTATAGCCTCAACATTTGTTGCGTTATGAAAAATCATAAGAAAAAAAATTCCTAAGAGAGAGAAAACCCCTGAAAAAAAGCAGTCCAATTACTATTAAATGCTGAGAATTAAATGAGAGTGAGGCTGAGAAAACATTCTTGTAAACTAGGTAGAAGAGGGATTAGAATGGAATGACTCAATAAAGAAGAGGGAGGAAGAAACAAAGGGAGAAAAGGAGTAGTCAAACTATCTCATTTTCTGGGGAAAACCATCAAACAAGGGTGAGCAATAGCTGTGTTAAATTACTGAAATCTCAAAGAAGGGAAGACATTCTTCTTGTATCATATTTCATTTTTGACAGTCAGGGATGTTTGTCTTTTCATGTTGGTTGCTTGATTGTTCCTCTTTTGATGTGTTGTATTATATTATCCATCTATGACAATGTAATAAATACATTTTTAAAAAAATCTCAAAAACTGACAAACATTCAAGTCCTGCAGGATTCGTAATCAGGCTGGATGTTTCCACAAAATAAAAACCACCAAAAATCAACAAAACTCTGAAAAGAAGCAATTCCTAGTGAAATATTTCATTGTAAAACCCCACCTGCTTCACAATTATAGATGGTTAATCATGTTAGATTATCAGCCTGAATGAATGTGTACATACACAAATCACCAGAGAACATGTTCCCTACTCAAGCAACACCAGCAGCAATAAAACAGAGTGTGTTGCATGAATGAGTTGAGATAAGAACCTAAGATAAGAACATGAGCTATTTTGGATCAAGCACAGGATTACCTAACTCAGATTTAATTCCACAGCAGCCAACCAGTAAGAAGCGCATAGCAGGCCATGACAACATTACCAGTTTCCCATTGAAGTTCACTAACAACTGGTATTTTGAGAGGAATATTGCTTCCTTATAATAGAGGCAATACACAGCTGTCATCTAGCCCTCTTTTAACCCTTGCAAGTTGGTGGCCACCAATTCATCATGAGATTTAACTGTGTAATGTGTCAACAAGTATTACTTTCTATCTGTCTTGTTTAGCTGCCCCTTATACAGTATTGCCCTGTTCTGACTCATAAATATTCCGAACTTCAGTTGTGGAAACCCAAAGATGCCCATCTTTCTTCCCTTTTAATACAAACCATCCTATGTGACTGGCTTAATCATATTACTAGAGGAGAAGGCACTTAGAAAAACAAACTGTGAAGAACCACAATGAGAAAAAAGATTAAGCTTTTGACCACACATCCAGGGTAATAAGATTCACATCATGCTGTAAGCCACCTTGTATTTTGCAAGGAAGAAACAATTGGACATTAAATATATACCTAAATAATGCTTGATAAAAATGAAAATGTACAACTAATAATTGCTTTACAAAACTTTGCAACTGACATGTCTTTTGAAAAGATTGATCATGAGTTCAAACAAATCATGCAGACACAGCTGCAGTTACAATGGAGCAAAGAGCACTCTCATCAATTGTACAGGAACTGTCCTGTTTTGACCTAAAAACCAATCCTGAAATTATGTATTTACCTGTTTTATATCCTTACTTTCTCAATAAACCGGGACTCAAAATGGATCTCCATACAACTTGAAAACAAGTACAAATAAAAACAATAAGCTAAAGTATTAATCCACAATTAAGTTGAAAGCAAAATGCATCACTGTTTTTGTTGTTCATATATATATCCCTCTATATATATATATCCCTCTCTCTCTCTCTCTCTCTCTCTCTCTCTCTCTCTCTCTCTCTCTATATATATATATATATATATATATATATATATATATATATATATACAGTGGTGCCTCGCTTAACGAGCGCACCGTTTAACGAAGAATCCGTATAGCGATCCCTTTTTGGGGATCGCTATACAGATCAGCCCCAATCGCCGCACTCGCTTTGCCACGATTGGGGCGTCCGGCGGCCATTTTGGAGCCGCCGAACAGCTGATCGGCGGCTCCAAAATGGCCGCCGCATGCCCCGAAATGGCCCCTATCAGTGTTTTCGCGCCCTCCCCTTGCTTACGGAGGTCGTGAAAACGCTGCGGGGGGGCATTTCGGGTCATCCGCGGCCATTAAAATATATTAAAATATATATATATAGCCACCTAGAGTGGTCCGGTGGGCCAGATAGGCGGGGTATAAATTATATATATATATATATATATATATATATATATATATATATATATATATATATATATATATATATATATATATATATATATATATATATATATATATATATATATATATATATATATATATATATATATATATATATATATAATTTATACCCCGCCTATCTGGCCCACCGGACCACTCTAGGTGGCTATATATATATATTTTAATATATATATATTTAAAAACAACAAAAAATATATATTTACTATATATCCCAACTGATTGGTTCAAAATTGGGAAAGGAGTACGACAAGGCAGTATATTGTCCTCCAGCTTATTTAACTTATATGCAGAATACGTGCGGAAGGCTGGACTGGAGGAATCCCAAACCGGAATTAAGATTGCCGGAAGAAATATCAACAACCTCCAATATGCAGATGATACCACTCTGATGGCAGAAAGTGAGGAGGAATTAAAGAACCGTGTTATGAGGGTGAAAGAGGAGAGTGCAAAAAACGGTCTGAAACTCAACATCAAAAATATGAAGATCATGGCCACTGGTCCCATCACCTCCTGGGAAATAGAAGGGGAAGTCATGGAGGCAGTGACAGATTTTACTTTCTTGGGCTCCATGATCACTGCAGATGGTGGCAGCAGCCAAGGAATTAAAAGACGCCTGCTTCTTGGGAGGAAAGCGATGACAAACCTTGACAGCATCTTAAAAAGTAGAGACATCACCTTGCTGACAAAAGTCCGAACAATCAAAGCTATGGTTTTCCCTGTAGTGATGTATGGAAGTGAGAGCTGGACCATAAAGAAAGCTGACCACTGAAGAATTGATGCTTTTGAGTGCTCACTGGAAGGACAGATCCTGAAGCTGAGGCTCCAATACTTTGGCCATCTCATGAGAAGAGAAGACTCCTTGGAAAAGACCTTGATGTTGGGAAAGTGTGAAGGCAAGAGGAGAAGTGGACAACAGAGGATGAGATGGTTGGACAATGTCATCGAAGCAACCAACATGAATTTGACACAACTCCGGGAGGCAGTGGAAGATAGGAGGGCCTGGCGTGCTCTGGTCCATGGGGTCACGAAGAGTCGGACACGACTAAACGATGACAATATAGCCCAGTATCCATTCATTAAAATCCCCATCCAGTTTGTCCTCACATGTCAGGGAATTCCACTGTCTGGAAGGCATCACCAAAAAGATAAACCACACACAGGAAAAAGTCCACATTTTTGTCCTATATGCTATGGAATACCTTAACACCTCTTGGCTTTCTTAAGTCCTGACATCACTTGCTTTAATTATCATTTTCAGCATTATCTCATGCCACAAGCCCTATTCAGGCATTACTGAATCTCTATTCTTGGAAGTAGTTAGAAGGGATTTCTACCCCCCACCACATTTATTGTGGGTTTTTTTTTCACAAGACCCATGAATAATCTGAAGAGAAGGAGTTGCTCGCGTGTCAAACCTACACATGAGCAGGAATCTCATCTCTGCAACCTCCTCATTCATCACGCGAAGAAAACAACAACAGAGGAGGTGAAGCTAGGTGCCCCCATCCAAGCACAATGGATAAATTAAAAAAAAGGCTGAATAGAGCTACATTTCATGTCATAATAAATGAGTTACATAATCAAACAACAAAAGTTGCTTTTCAACCTAAGTCCCAAATTGCAATTCTGGTTCAAAAATTTCCCTTATGGAAGAATGGCAACAAGGTTATAGCATCGAGCAACTGTTCACAACTGGGTCGGTTCATTTCTACTGACTGGTTTAACATTATCTGAAAGTGTCATTGAATGGAGAAATAAACAGATAAACAGATACTGGGATATGTCACACAGTTACACTAAGCTGCCACCAACCATTCCCTATAAGAAGTCACACAGACCAGGGATGGATTTTTAAACAAATAAAAGAATAAGGTTTATTTAAATACACACCGGGAAAAATAAACAATCAGGTGAATAGGATAAAGTAACGTGGCTTATTCTCACTCATACAAGCATACAGTTTGGTTCACCCAGAACCCTTAACTTGAAGCACAGACCCTGAACCTATCAGTTCTGGCTAACCAACAGACACCTGAACCTATCAGGTTGGTACTCTGACACACAGTAGTACCCTGTCTGACACACAGACTCCCACAACAGCTTCTTCTTCCCAGCTGCTGCTACGTCACAACCCAGTGTCTCTCAGTGTCTCCCAGTGTCTCTTCACCACACAGGCATCACATATTTATACAGTACAGCCCCTCCTCCTGATGTCCCGCCTTCCACTCCCCATAGGATGGAACTTTCCCTCCAAACCCATGACAGACAGGTAACATCAGTGCTGTTATGTAACACCTCCCCTCTTTATAAGTTGTTTTGTAGGGGGAAAGCTAACGTGCTTTTCACCAAAAAACAACCTTGATAAAACACACAACAACAGTTATACATACCATATTATACTTACTCATACTTACATTCTAAGTTAAACCATAGCAAATAGGCATTTAAACATTTACCATATACAATACATCAATCTACCTTTATTCATACAAACCAAATCAAAAACAGGTACATTTTACTTTTTGTCATCATTATATACACATAGTCCATGTTCTTTCGCCGTCTTCATTCTTCAGGTCTTCTTGATAAGGCGTCAGCAACACAGTTCACTGACCCTCTGACCACCTTTACTTCAAAGTCATAGTCCTGTAGGTTTAAAGCCCACCTCATAAGTTTGCTATTGTGGGTTTTCATTGTCTTTAACCATTGCAATGGTGAATGGTCAGTACACAGAATAAAATGTCTTCCCCAGATGTAAGGCTTGGCCTTCTGGATCGCGTAGACTATGGCCAAACACTCCTTCTCCACGGTTGCCAAATGTCTCTCACCTTTTTGGAGTTTCCTACTCAGGTAGGACACTGGATGCTGGTCACCATTCTCATCCTCCTGGCACAGAACTGCTCCTACCCCGCTGTTAGACGCATCGGTGTAGATGATGAACTCCCGGTCGAAGTCTGGAGCACGCAGCACAGGATAGTTGATTAACGCCTCCTTCAACCTCTGGAACGCCGCCTCACAGTCGCTGGTCCACGGGATGCGGTCATCAGCCTTCTTCCTCGTCAGATCGGTCAGCGGAGCCGCAATCTCGCTAAACCTCGGGATGAACTTTCTGTAGTAGCCCACCAACCCAAGAAATGATTTGACTTTTCTCTTGGTGTTGGGTGTAGGCCAATCACGAACAGCTTCTATTTTGGCCTCCAGGGGTTTTATCATTCCTCCCCCTACCATGTGACCCAAGTATTTTATTTCTGGGCTACCCAGCTGACACTTGCTGGCCTTTACTGTTAGCCCTGCTGCACTTAACCTCTGCAGCACTAACTCCAGGTGTATCAGGTGATCTTCCCAGGTATTACTGAAGATCCCTATGTCGTCAATGTAGGCCACTGTAAAGTCACTGAGCCCTGCCAAGGTCTGGTCCATCAGCCTTTGGAATGTGGCTGGTGCATTTCTGAGACCAAAGCTCAGGACTCGAAACTCATAGAGACCAAAAGGGCTGCAAAAGGCAGTCTTTTCTTGATCCCTGGGATCAATTCTTAATTGCCAATATCCCTTTTCCAGGTCCAATGATGAGATGAACCGACAACCCCCTATGGTTTCAATCAGGTTGTCTAGCCTGGGCATTGGGTAGGCATCAGGAGTGGTTACACGGTTTAATTTCCTGTAATCAACACAAAACCTAATGCTCCCATCAGGCTTGTCCACAAGGACTATCGGAGAGGACCAAGGGCTAGAAGAGGGGACGATTATGTTCTCCCTCAGCATCTCGTCCAGCTCCTTCCGCACCTTGTCCCTATAGGGTCCCGTTACTCGGTATGGGGATACTGCCTGCGGGGGTGCATCCCCTGTGTGGATCCGATGCATCACTCCCTTCACTATCCCCGGCTTGTTGGAGAACACCTGTTGATATTTACTAAGCAGCATTTTTAGTTCTTGCTGCTGGTCTTGGGTGAGTGCAGGACTGATCTTTACCTCCTCTGGGTTGTATTTTACTTCCCCTCTACCCTCCCAGAAGGGTAATTCAGCTTCCTCACTCTCAGCTGATTTTATAGCAAATAGAACCCTCTGTTCCCCTCTGTAGTAGGGTTTTAGGGCATTCACATGAACCACCCTCCTTGCTTGGTTCTCCTCCTGCTCTATTAGGTAGTTCAGGTCTGACATCTTGGAAATGACCCTATATGGTCCTGCCCATTTGAGCTGCAGTTTATTCTCTCTGCAGGGCCTAAGCCAAAGCACTTCCTCCCCTGGGTCAAAGTGCCTCTCTCTAGCTTTGTGGTCATACCATGTTTTCTGTCTGACCTTCTGAGCTTGCAGGTTTTCTGCTGCCAGCTCTAGATTTCTCCTTAGGTCATTCATCAAGGTGTCTATGTATGTCACAACGTCTTGTGGGTCATCCTGGGTGATCTGCTCCCACTTTTGTTTGATCAAATCAAGGGGCCCTTTCACCCCTAAGTGTGCAGCAAACATGTCAGAGTGACCCCTTTGTAAGATCATGGGGCGATACTTTTCAGGTACCACCAGCTGACTTCTGATCCCATCTCCCCCTTTTGAGATATTCCTCAGGGTTTCTCTATATAAAATCCCCTTTTTCTCCAGAAATCTCACTGGGGTTTCAGGTGTTAGCTGGGCGTCAGTCACCTGTTCAAAACACTTTTGGAGAGTGGCGTCTGCCTTTTGCTCCTGTCCAAATCTGCTGTCTGTGGTTAAGGTTTCCACCACAGCTTCTGAACTCCCCTCTGCTTCCGTCTCTGGCTCATCAGTACCCCCCTGAACTGTCCCTGTGGTGGCTTGTGAGCGTGTAATCACCAGCACCCGTTTCACATGTTCAGCCAGGTCATTTCCCACGAGCACGGCTGCTGGCAGAGTCGATGAAATCGCTAGCCGCCAAGCTCCCCTCCAGCCTTGAAAGTTGACAGGTACCTCTGCTACTGGCAGAGAGATTACCTGCCCCTCAATCCCTGCCACCTTCATGCTCTCATTTGGGATTATAAACTCCCTGGGAATAATATCTGGATGGCACAGGGTTACCTGGGAACAAGTGTCCCGCAGCCCCCTATACTGACGGTCAAGTATTCCTACGTCCACCCCTGCTGTCTCAAACAACTGAGAATCTGTTTTTACCAGCAAGCAGCGCTTTACCTCTACAAGAGGACCATTTTCCTCAGCCTGATCAGCATAGGTAGCTGTTCCAGACTGAGTAGCCATGGCAACAGGCTCCCTCAGTGACACTGAGTCTTGCTCTTTCTGGACACAGAACACAGCTTTTGGCTTGGTTCCACTAGACTCCTGAGGCACCATTCCTTTTAGCTGCTTTAATTTCTGACACTCTGAGATTAGATGACCCTTTCCCTGACAGAAATAACATTTTCTGGTGTATTTTGATTCTCTCTCATCTTGTTTTGGTTTTCCCTCCAAAATCTGAGGTCTTTGTTTCATGTCTGAGGGCTTCCCTTCACCATGGGCCCCTCCCCCTTGCTGGCTTTTCCCTGGTCCCTGAGAGTACTTGCTGTAGGTTTCTTTGGGTTTACCTACAGATTTCCCCTCACCCAAGGGCTTTCTTATTTGGGAAATAAAATCTGCGATCTCTGCGGCTTCTGCCACAGACCTCGGTTTCCTTTCCCTCACCTGGAATTTCAATTCCCCATGCAGGACTGAATAGAACTGTTCCAGTGCTATCAAGTCTTTAAGCTGCTCATAGGTCTCTGTCCCTTCCTGCGATAGCCATTTCTCAAGCAGCCTCACCAATTGGGCCCCCACTTGGGTAAAAGTCTGTTCTGGTTTTTTGGTGAGGGACCTGAATCTTTGTCTCAGCTGCTCTGCATTTATCCCATGTCTGGCAAACACCAGTTTTTTAAACTCTGCAAAATCTTTCATCAGTTCCTCAGGCATCTCGGCATAGACCTCAGCCAGGCTACCACTGATTAAAGATCGCATGATGGTCATCTTCTCAGTTTCCCTCACTGAGAAGTCCACAAACGCTCTTTCCACTAAGGAAAAGAACACCTCGGGACAATCTCCCTTGTGGTACACAGGGAATTTCTTCAGGTCAGCTTTAGACAGTTGGCCTCCCTCAGAATCCCTATTGTTATTATTGTTCTGGTTCATCAGTTCCAATTTTTTTAATTCAAAGGCCATTCTTTCTTTCTCCAGAGCAATTTTCTCTCTCTCCCTCTCCATTTCCATTCTCTCTCTCTCCAATCTTTCCTCCCTCTCCATTCTCTCTCTCTCTCTCTCTAATTCAAATTGCCGTTGTTTCTCCCTTTCCCTTCCTTCTCTTTCCCTTTCCTCCATTTCAAATTGCCTCATCCTCAGTTCATGCTGTTGGGCTATGAGCAATTTTCTAAGTTCTGGGTTCTGCTCTCCTGTGCTGTCACCCTGCACTGAGCCAAATTCATCCTCAGAACCTTGGTCAATCTGGGGGTCTTTCACTTCACTCATTTCTGCTACTTGGCTTCGAGTCAAGGGCATAACCCCCCCCTCAGAACAGGCTGCTTTAAAAGTCAAGCCTCAAAATAAAACGACCACTTTTTTCCTTCTTGCCTCAGAACCAGCTCTCCCTAGAGATTGCTGCTGTTCTTCAGCACTAAAGTTGCAACAGTATCGAGTCAGAGCCTACCCCCCTCTGCTGGGCCTCTCAGCTGGCAAGCTAGCTCACTGTTACTACGCAGTTTTGCCTCAGCTTTTTCCCGCCAAAACTAGGCTGCCTCAGAGCACCTTAATCTAAGTCTCCCCAGTTGGCACGTTCTTCTACTAGCGCACCTCCCCGTGAGGTACACCTAGAAGATTACCTACGCGCCTCAGACTGTCCCTGACTAGACCCCCCTTGCTCTGGGCACACTTGCCAAGGCTTTGCTGGACCACTGGACAACTGGACCAGTCGTATCCCACACGCTGGACACCAATCAATGTGACAAACCCAGACCTACTGGGATATGTCACACAGTTACACTAAGCTGCCACCAACCATTCCCTATAAGAAGTCACACAGACCAGGGATGGATTTTTAAACAAATAAAAGAATAAGGTTTATTTAAATACACACCGGGAAAAATAAACAATCAGGTGAATAGGATAAAGTAACGTGGCTTATTCTCACTCATACAAGCATACAGTTTGGTTCACCCAGAACCCTTAACTTGAAGCACAGACCCTGAACCTATCAGTTCTGGCTAACCAACAGACACCTGAACCTATCAGGTTGGTACTCTGACACACAGTAGTACCCTGTCTGACACACAGACTCCCACAACAGCTTCTTCTTCCCAGCTGCTGCTACGTCACAACCCAGTGTCTCTCAGTGTCTCCCAGTGTCTCTTCACCACACAGGCATCACATATTTATACAGTACAGCCCCTCCTCCTGATGTCCCGCCTTCCACTCCCCATAGGATGGAACTTTCCCTCCAAACCCATGACAGACAGGTAACATCAGTGCTGTTATGTAACATAAATCACAATTTGGACTGTTTGTGGTGCAATTCCTACACTGTTCTTGTTTCTTCCCTTATTGTATAATCTTCAGTTACCAGATTTTTGCTGTTAACTGATTCCTCAATTCTCCACTGCACAAAACAATGAGCACAACATTTCCTTTATCCATGCAATGCAATACATTTCCTTTATCCATGCAACACAGTTAATCATACGACAGTTGAAGAGATCTCAGAACATGCTTCAAATTCTGTGTTTCTGCCAATACTACCAGTGTCAGGTTATTTTAAATGTACAGTTTTCAGGGTAACTCACCACACTGCAACTAATTTTCAAATGATGCCAACTGAGGCTGTACAGATGTTTATGATGCATAAAAGGCAGGTGAGATATGAACTGCAGTAGTGATAAATCAGTACAGATGCAAAGGAATTAGTGCAGACAAGTTTTCTACAGTAGCCAAACAAACCATGTAAACAATAGAGGAATAGCTAGAGGAACCACATTAGACTTTAATCACAGGAAGTAGAAATGTTCTGCCGCCTTAAATCGCATGATTCAGCCACCTAGAGTGATTGTTTTGGAACAAGAAAGAACAAGACAAAACTAGGAAACAATTACTCTTCCTTTCAGTTGTTCTGCTTTTGCAAGAGTGCCACTTCTCACATGTTCCACCTTGCTGAATTAAATACCACTGCTTACATTGTCCCCTTTCAACACATAGCAGATTGCTAAATCCTTATTTTTCTTTCTGAAAAAAATGACATTCTCTTAAGGGTATTGTCCAATTGTGGACCCTTTGTATAATACACAAGTATGATCCTAAAACTACTTCATGGTACTTCATACCAGGAAATTTCTTGGCTTTGCACAAATTGTCTACTGTGAAACTTTTATTTTTTTTCTCCCCCAAAAGACAACTAGAGCTGCAAGCCAATATATATGCAGGTGGCTCCACTGTACCCAACTAAACATCCTGTGTAATCACTTACAGGACTATGTCTTACCACAGTAAATCCATGCCCATTGAAGTAAACCAGCTGGAACTTACTTCCAAGTAAACAGGCATAACACTGCATTTCAAGATCATCTGATGAGTCATTATAAACATGGGCATTTGCTTCAGAACTCTTAAAGATAAATACTCATATTAAGACTATAGGCTGAAATATTAATTTGAATGTTAAGGCCAAAACTGTTGACATTGAATAGCTTATTCATTAAATGAAAAGAAAGGCTATATAGTAGAAATGAAAGACAAACAATACAGTATGTTACATGTAATGAGTTGTAGTTTTTTCTGTATGCTAACTTTTGTGAACAGATGCACTGCAGATTCAGAATGTTGTCTAGAGGACATTGTGGATATACACAAATGACCATCTTCACCCATGTTACCTATCTTGAGATTTTATTAATCTTGCCAACAAAAGTCTGTCTGTTAAGTGCTTTAGAGTGAGGGGGCCACATGCCATTTTCCAGTGAAGAAACATTTTTGAAGCCAGGTACTGTACAAGAAAGGGGAAGGAAAAGAGAGAACTATGGTCAATGCTCATGTGTCGAAAGGCAAACTATGATTTGTATGGATCAGTTCCATTTTCCCTTGATGCTCCTCTATTTGATAGGCACAGAGGACATTAACAATTTCTTCCATCTCCTTGATTCCACAAACTCAACAGGTAGAATCCAATTGTTGCTATCAATTATTTTAGACTCCCTGAATAAATGGAACGTATATTAGTGCCGATTTAAGTCCCATTCATTCAGTGGGTCTACATTAGTTGGGAATAACATTTGGATTTAGCTTATTATCAGTGTATTCACTAGCCACCACACATTTGAACCTCAGTTCCCAAGCATCAAAATGTTGAAAACTCTTTGTTTCAGTACACTGTGCTCTATTCACACAGTATGCCACATTATTTCAAAGCTATCATGGTTCCAAACACATTTTGTTCCTATGAAGTAATCTTAGTTTGGAGCTCAATCACTGATACAGCTGGTGGCCTATTATAATAGTGCTATAGACACCCACACGAAGTCCAGTTTATTTTATACACCATTCTTTATTGACATTGTTACAATATGTACCAGATAGATTTTAAGAAGAGTGCGAGCATATTGTGTCTGTCAACTTATTTAAAATGTTTACATCTTGCAACCTGGAGCGCTAAGAAAAAAGCTTTGTCTGATTTGCAAAAAGAAAAAAGAACACCATTATTTTTCCAGCATCCTCATTAGGTTCTAATTATGCTATTATTTATCTTTATATTATTGGTTGTTTGCCAAGCACAGTTGTATTGCAATGGCCAATGCTTCATAACTAGCAAAACTATTGTGATTACAAAATGAGCACCCTAAATGCTATTTATTAACAGATAAACCTTGTGTAACCCTGAATGAGGACATTTAATAGCAAAAGCACTACTTCAAAATCCCATTTTAAATAAGTCACTCAGACAGCTGTGCCTCTATAAAACACATTACAGCAGCACTCAGAGCACATATGGCTCAGGGATATATACAAATTATACAATTTCTGCCATCTGATCAAATGAGAGGGACATTCTGACCCTCAAAATGAGTCAAATGCAAGTTGTAATTCAGCACCCAACAGAGGATATGGTGGTAATGCATCTTGACATCTGATCAAGCAACCTAGCCATTTGACCTCATCTTCAGCTCTCAAGAGCTCCAAAGCACTGTATGTATTGTGGCTCCCTGCAGAACAAAATGCAAAGGAAAAAAAAGGGCGGGGGGTAGGAATAAAAGATGTGGTGATAACCCTGCTGATTTGAATGTAAGCATACAGCATACAAATGGGCAGAAAAATACACACCAGCCCAGGGAAGTCTAATTCTCCTTCAAGCCCAACTCACATGCTTTATCTGGTATGGTAGGAAGGCTATCTATGGATTTGTCTGAACTCCTACAAAAATTCCAAATGCTACAACCTTCCTGCTACCTGCCCTTTTTCAACATTTTGAAGCCACCAACATCCTGTCTATTAGGTACTTCCCTCAATCTATATCCATCAGTTCTACCATTAAGAAGAGTGAAGCAATTACCTTTGATGGCAAATGCAAGGGGAGTGTCTCCAGTGGCAGCACCTCCCCCTGGCCATTGCTTCTCACCTTTCAACCCATTCCCAGTCTCCTAAACTGGTGCTAAACTGTGTCATATGGCTGCTTTTTTCCAATGTGTTACAGATAACGCCATTGCAAGTGTCCTCCAACCAAGAAAGCAGAGAGAGAAGCAGTCATGCCTTGTCACAGACTCCAGCAGGCATTACATGTGCTGCATTGCAATATTTGTTAGAGCAGAGAGCACAGTGGGCAAGTGGAAGCCATGGACTGGAGCATGGACTCACCTATGTGTACCACACAGCATGCTTCAGAATTAGAATAGTTACTTTTTAAAATTACAACTCTCAGAATCCCCAAGCCAGTAAAACCAATTGTTGGCCATGGCACAATGGAACAACTGTGAGTATGCTCTTAGATGCTCTGGATGATGCTGTTCCATTACTAGTGCCAAAGGAAATTTTAACTGCCAGTCTGCTTGGCATCTGTATGTGGAACAGGGAGGACAGCACGTTCTCAAGCAGCAAAACTGATTAGACTGAGCCCATCCCTCCAGATTTTTTATCTGAAAATTGCCCTTTCTGAAAAACTCCTCTACAAACTCCTAACCACATGAAGAAATTTACACTAAATTCATAAGGACAGTACAACTGCTTCATTTTTCCAGAGGAGGAGGAGGAGGAGGAGGAGAAATCACCTAAACAAACACACTGTTTGAGATGGGGGTATTGTGACTTGTTGTATATTCCAAGCATTTCAATAATGAAAAGAAATGGATTCAAATTAACATTGCTGCTGTACTGTACTTTTCCAAACCAGCCTAGTAAAAAACAAAATGAAACCAAGAAAACCAACTACAAAGCTTCTACTGCTTTGTCACCTGCTTAGAGCAGCTTTTCCCAGCCTGATGACCTGTGCTATGGGGATTTCAGTTTTGCATGAAAACCTCTGCATATGCAACTGTTATGTGCAAAGGACTGCTCTTTGCAGACACTGATGGCATATGCACGTTAGGGATGGGAAGAATACTTGCTAAAGTTCTCATTCTCACTGAGTTACTTTGTTAGTGTGAAGTCCTGTGACATTCTTCACCTTCACCGAGACAATAAGCATATTTTTTCTTGAGGTTTCTGCAGTTTGCCCATTTCTCTGGCCAAAAATATTTTTTTCCACTTTGAGAAGCAAATCATATTTGTATGTATGCATGCACCCACACACGGGTGAAGGCACACAATTACACACACACACACAGAAAAAGCACAGCCATGCAACAGAGTTATTCAACCTGTTTCTAGTGCCACAAAGCCCCAGGTAAGAGATGAAGGCAGGAATTGATACTGGAATGATGCAGTAAGATTTCTGAGCTTGGCACTCATGAATGGGCGGTAGAATGCTTCCCAATTCACATACATAAGCACAACTATATTCTTTTGTGCCATGTACACAACCAATTAGTTCTAAACTTAAAGGTATACAACTGTGCAGGCTGAAAAAGGCACCTCCATGCTTCAGCAGTCCACTGCATGCCCTTCAACTTTCTGAAAATGTTATGCCCAGGGCCAGGGTGCCCCACTGAATAAAATGAGTTGAGGTGTTGGAGGAAAGAAGATAAGTTCCCTAAAAATGAGTTGATGAACCCTTCCATCTGCAGAAGGCAGAATCTGGATCCAGGCTAGTATCTCTACGGTAAACCTAAAGTAATAATTCACATGGAAAAATTCATGCCAAGTTTCACTTTCTCTAAGATTTATTTTGTTATCCCCCTCTGTTTTTCAGAGATGCTTTATTCTCCTTAGTTTGATTTTACTGAGGACTGATTGATTGATTGATTTCTATGATGCCATCCATGCATATAGTACTTTCCAGAAAGGAGAAAGTAGGTCACTCCCTCAGGGGACTTACAGACAAGAGGAAGACTCTTCCAGAGCTTCCACAAGAGGAAAAACCATGGAATCAGCAGTAAATGGAGACAGGTTAACAAGGGAAGAATGTGCATCTGGAGTGAAATTATTAATGTTACCTTGTTGTGAATCATCCCTCCCCCATTGTGTTTGTGCATATACTTCAATTTATACCATGTAAACAACTGAATGGAATGCAGAAATATCAGTAGCCAATCTACATTATTGAGATCCTCCTCTATGTTTCAAAAAGACAGAGCAAGTGAGAAAATTGATTAGGGTAAAGAATGACACCCTGCCAATTTTATTAGACACAACAGATCCCTCACTCATCTCCGGGGTCAAATGGGCATGGTTGTTTGATCACATGTCAGGTTCCATTAATACCGATGCCTCTGTTGGATATTGCATTACGTTTTTTTTTGCATTTGACTCATTGTGAGGGTCAAATGCCCTTCTGATTTGATTGAACAACAGGAATTATTTTCATGCTGCCGCTGTGTGCTGCTGTGACTAAGAGTCTGTCAGCATTTCTATTATGCTATGTGCCATTGGTGTTCACAGGATTACTACTCAGCTCAGACAGTTTGTTTTTGGCAACAGAGCTAGACATTTATAGTCCTGGACTGCAAGTTCTAAAATAATGTCAATAGCAATGAAGGATCTGTGGCCTGAAACCCAGTCGTAGAGGAGTCTATTCGAGAAAAATGTCCTCAGTGGAACACAGTTCCATAGAAATGTCCTTATTAATGCCACAGCCTTTCAATGCACATTTTTCAAATCATGTTTTCTGTACCATCAGCTAATGCATTCTAATGCACTATATACTATGCTAATGAGATCACTTTTGATAATGAATGTGCCTCCAATCCCAATACCTAACCTGCCAGATAGTTTTCATACAGTTTTTCAGCCAATACCAATATCTAAATGTGCAGCTTCAGTTAGTAAATGTAGACACACTTTCCCCAAGAAACAGTTGGAAGGTGATCCAAATATATAAAACAGGTGATACCTTTATTTAGACTACTAAAAATCAAACATTCAATGCAAGGTTGCATGAATAAAATTCACTTCTCTGGGCACAGGGTAGAAAAATCATGAATAAAAATCCCAAAATGGCCATGGCATAGATCTGCCATGCATATCCTTTAGTATGTAGAAATCTTGAGACAGCTAACAGATCCACATTCAAAACGTTGGTTCTCTGTGCTAATTCCATGTGTTGCATCAGTGTACTTTTTAGTAAAGCATATACATTTTATTCCAAAGCTTCCAAATTTACAACTCCAGGCAGACCTGGGGAAAAACCCTGTCCAAAATATTGGAAAGCAGCTGTCAGTACAGATGGCACGGAGAGTGCAATGGCTTGATTCAATAGTCAATCAACAATAGATCTGCTGATTTAATAGTAGTTGAGTTGCGCGAAGCAAAAAAATTGGAAGCTAAGGTGACCTGTAATTAGAAATGATATTTTGCTGATATCATACCTTGGTTACAATTTGTCCTCCAGGTACCACACACTTTGCCTTGGTCATTCGGACCTAAATCTTGATAAGGAGAGATGGAGTCCCTGGAACCAGTCAAATGTTACACCTTGTTCTAGGTTTACACTGCCTTATTAAGTATCTGAGCCTCCCTATATGGTTAGTTGAATACAAGTTAACCTACCGTATTTTTCCATGTATAAGACACCCCCATGTATAAGACCCCCCCTTTTCTAATCCAAAATTAAGAAATCTAATTGGGGCTTAGCAAGGGTGGGGAGGAAAGGGATCAAGGCGCTGCAGGATAGCTTTGATCCCTGCTTTCCCCTCCACTTGTTTTTCTCTCCTCAGCTTGCTTCTGTGTATAAGACAACCCTCAATTTTTAGTCTAAAGATTTTATTTATTTATTTATTTATTTATTTATTTATTTATTTATTGGACTTATATACCGCCCCATAGCGCTACAAGCACTCTCCGGGCGGTTTACAATTTTAGACAAAAGTATAGTCTTATACATGGAAAAATATGGTATGTTTATTTTATGTCCAGAGAACAGAGATGCTCAGGGAAATGCAAGATAAAAGAGAAAAGCTATAGTCAGCAGAAGATAAATAACTGAGGGCAAATTTAGACTCACCAGATATGAAGAGGACAGGGTTCCTGTAGTGTAAATAGTTGTATGGAGATGGAAATTTCAGCAGGAGTAGCTAGTTTGCACTGAAACTTGCGCTTACCAAAATGTCCTCTTCTAAACAAAGGTGAAGATTTTCCTATCCAAAGGTACAGGAAACCCTTTCCTCTTTTCCATATGGTCACTCTAGGCCAATCAGGCTGGTCCACTCAACTGAAAACTAAAAACCTTAGCTCATCTCTGTTGAATGCCCAAGGCTGTCAATTTGTTTAAATCACCAGCACATCTTTAATTACAGTGGTGATGGTGGGCAGAGTAAAATTGTCTACCAAAAAGGAAAGGAAACACAGTGCACAGATGAACTATTGAGTAAGGCTTAGTAATATGTTAAAATCCCCTGGGAAAAGAGAGTGATGTTCCACTGTGTACTATAGTCTCATATCTGTCACGGTTATTTACTCCTGTCTCAAAATGAGATTCTGAAGATCTCTTCCTGATGTTTTAATGCACTTATGCAGGCTTAGGCAAGGTTCAGAAAACAATAAATAATATCTAGAGTGCTCATTTTAATACAACATTTGTGTTTTTAGCAGTAATGTTATGACCAATACAATAAAAGGCTCCTTAGTAAATAAACAGCAATGTCAAAGTGAATAATGGCGAGATTCAAACTAATGAGGGTGAGAAGAATGAGAACCCAAAACAGAGGGTTTTTTTTTTATTGTTGTTGTTTCTTGGCACCTTGCTGCTATTACAATGAAAGGAAATGGTCCTTTTGTGTGTAGAAAAAGTACAATGAAATTTAAAGAATTATGGCCAGTATCCTGTTGCATTACACAACTGTTGAAAGGCAATCACATAAGCATTCACCTCGCTTTGGTAAACTCCCCTTGGCATGCCCAGTTTCACACTGCTTCTGAGATTAGTTGTGTAACCCGTAAGAAGGGGCCTGCTGAAGTGGGGAAACACACAATTGTCCTTATGCTTTGAATATGACACTGGCTCAATTTTTTTTTAAAAAAATATGTTGTAGTTCTTGTTGGAAGCCTTGGTAATGTTCAATGAAAGAGATGAAAAGAAGGTGAGTCATTCTAAAGTCTAAACTATGCACAAAATCAGCAATATAGTACGTATAAGGAGTCCAAACTCTAGCCCAAAAATCTGCTAAAGCTTAAGAAGTCCCCACTGTCAGAGATGCAGAGAAGAAATGAGTTATCCCAAACGTTCCCCCCCCCCCCGGCTCTGTCGTCTATCCTTGTCTCTATGTAGCAAGCACTGCACCCAGATAATGCAGATCAGGAAAGACAAAACAGGAAGCTCACAACTACTTTGTCTGATTACAAGCTTCCCAAAGTGTGTGTGTGGGTATGTGTTCATTGCCCTTCAGCAACTTCAAGTCTAAACAGAAGAGATTAATGAAGAATAGAATCAAGATGTTTTATCATGCAAAAATGTAGTCATGTTACAGTAAGTACAGAATGTGTTAACTTCATCAAACACTTGTGTCTGTTATGCATGTCTTAAATACATTTTGTTAGCCACTTATTCTTTTCTCCCTTTTTTGTCATTTTTATTTACATATCGTAAAAATAAATTCTCTTTCACAACCATAATAGTATTATCTTTTTACTATCCTTGCATTTTTTAAAGTGAACATTTTAATATTTCAGATTCTTTGTATTTGCTATAAGAACTAAGCATTAAGTAGCTTTTGACTGCAGACTGGAAAGGAAGAAAGGAAGAGCATTGAGGAAGTTAAACAATCCACAACTCCCTATACTCTTAAAAACAACAACAAACTAGCAACACTTGACAAACAGATGTCAGAGATGTACAGATGATACAATGAATTGTGCAATATTGCCCTGTAAGATGATGTGCTGATGATTGGTAGAGGCCAAATCTGAGCGAGTGATTGCTACCTGTTACAAAATTTAAGATGACTAACTTCTTGCAGACAACTATGGGAACTATGCTGGGAAAAAGATCTTCTATACTACTCCAGCTTTAAGCTCAGGACAGTAATATTGAGGGTCACCCAAAGATAGCAAGGTATACTAAGTTCCTCACAAGTAAACATTGGCCTAAATCTTGCTGCTTAGTGCAGTTGCAACTAATGTAGGCCCCCTAAATCAGTGGAATGTGTCAAGAAGCTGAATAATCAAATCACTGATTCAATGTCCCTACTCTAGTTATAATGTTATTCAATGTCCCTACTCTAGTTGATACACTAAGCAACAGAATTTCAGCCGTTACCCACTGAAAAATGATTACATCAAATTATATTTTAATTCAGATTAAAAATAGTTCAATGACCTTCATAAAAATAATTTCCAAAAAAAAAAAAAGAGGACAAAATTAGGTCCTAAGCCTAAGAGTCTAAGACAGTAATGGTGAACCTTTTTGAGCCCAAGTGCTCAAACTGCAACACAAAATCAACTTATTTATTTCGAAGTGCCAATTGTGCAATTAAAACCCAAATACTGAGGTTTTAGTTTAGAAAAAACAACTGCTCCTACATTGCAAGGGTTAAATGCTTGTGTTTTTTCTATGGGCAATATTAGCAATACTTCCTGGTCCTCCAGTCCCCCATTGAGCTAGACTGGTAATGGTTGTCATTGCACTCCTTTGCTGGACCAATGCACCAGCAGAGGGGAGTGCCAAAATCTGGGATCGGAGGATGGGTAAGTAATTCTCTATGGTGACTTATGGCTCATGTGCCCACAGAGAGGGCTCTGTGTGCCAGCTGTGGCACATGTGTCATAGGTTCACCACCACTGGTCTAAGAGATCTGTCCCTATGTTCACAGGGAAAACAACCTAGAGGGAATGGAATCTGTCTCTTAAGACACTCGGGATAATACAACTCAGTGTGTTGGAATATGTGGCTGTAGAGCCAGAGGCCAGGACTTCATGTATCTCTTGTGCCTCTCAGGAGCATAAGATCACCAGGAACATATATGGTTGATGGGGCTATGTGCCCTTGCAATTGTGTGACCTTGGGGGAGCTGCACAATCCCAAAGCGCTACCAGAAGAAAGGACTAGTAAACCACTCATGAGTACTTTATATCCTGGGAGGATCATAATAAGTCAGAATCTACTTTATGGCACATGATTATTATTGCCATCCCCAATAAGTTGGAAAAACAGAGGGACATATCTGGTTCCCTCTAATGACCAATTCTGATATTGCATCTTATAAATATTTACAAAAAGACAAAGAAAAATGCATTTCTTACTTATGATTGATAAGGAAATGACATAAAGAGCACAGAGTTCTGATTCCTGTCCTCTGAAGATGCCGGCCACAGAGACTAGCGAAACATTAGGAAGAAAAACTTCAAGAACACGGCCAGACAGTCCAAAACACCTACAACAACCAAATGGCATAAACCTTAAAAATTCCTGTCAAGATAACTCTAAAATGGCCCTTCAAAGTAACTTTAGAAGGCAGAAAAGGTTATTGGTTATGTATATAAAGTAACTTCATAACCACAATACTTTTACTGCCATTTTCCAACCGCTTTTATATTATACATTTCCTAAATCTAACCAGTTACAGTTAACTATGCTACTTATAACTAGTTAATCTGAAACTCTGAAACAGAGTTTTCTCACAGCTGAAACTGACTTGATCACACACCATCAGCATCAGGTCTGAAACAAAGGTCTGACCACAAAAAAGAAGAAGAGAGATCCTTCCTCCTGACGTCTCTTCCCTCTGGGTCTGAACTCCCATCTCAGAGGGGAGGGGCAGAGCCAAGTCACATGTTTAGCAAGCTGGGAGATAGAAGAGAAGGGCCAACTAAAATTATTCCCTTAAACTCTTTATTTGCATCAAGAATAAGTATCATTAAATGATTGATCTGAATACAAATATGTTTCAAACATTTCCAAATATCATACCCTGTGAAATGGAAACAGGCATTCATGAACTGTATTTTCAGATACAGGACACGGCTAAATACGCTCCAACATCTGAGGGAGTCTTAACTGTGCCCAACGTCAGAATAAACTGACAGAATAAACAGAGTGATTTACTCTGATTTACCCTGTTTAATTTTACCTGGGGGGGAAATGTCACATGGCAATAAAAGAAATATATGTTTGTATTCTCTTTTGTTGTTTCTGAATAAAAGAAATTGATTAACATTAACCACAACTTTGGATGGAACTCTGTTTCCCTCAAACCTACAGTACGAAAGTCCATCAGAGGATGATATGGTCCACAGTTTCCACAGCAATTTCACTGCCATAACATTATTGGTTTCCATGTTTGAGCATTCACTTCAAAAAGATGCCCTCAGATCAAAAGATGTGATGCACAGAGATCAAACCTACTGAAAACAAGACTAGAGCCTCAAGTGTGGATCTGTACAGGGAGGTAACAGAGCTAGGAAATAACTAGTTGCATGTAACTTCTAGTAGTAATGAAGACATAATTACATTACAGTATATTAAAGCTATAATGTGACAAAGGTTATCTTCATGTCTTCCTTGGTGTACCTTTTAAGTTTTAAAGTATTTTCATGGTTACAAAGCAGGGATTTTAAAGAGTACTCTGCAATGTTTTTTCCCCCTTCATTATGACATTTCACTTTCATAGCGAATCCCTTGTGGACTACCATTGAGACTAGGAGATTTCCTGGAGCAGCAATGTGGAGAAATATTGAGTGAGTATCTAGGGAATTCTGCGCAGGATTTCACAAGAAGAAACTGAGGATATTTTGCTGACTGGGAAACCCCAGGAGACAGTAGGAAAAAAAGCAGAAAATCCCATAGAAAGTAGCAGAGCCGAAAAGCATCTAAGTTACAGAGGATGTATATGATGGATGAGAAAAAATTATGGCGTTCAGGGGCAGGCTTCTGCTGTGGCCCGTTCCACTGCCTCATGCATGTTGAAGTGTTTGAAGTAACAGCAAGACAGACAGGCAGAAACAGTGTTTTGTGTTCAGGCCAGCGGCTTATAACATTCACCTACTTTTCAGTAGAGGTAACTAGAATTAATTGCTTTAGCTGTTAAGTAACATGAAATTACAATGGCACAAAACTGGACCTTAGGGGCTGTTACTTTTTTAAAAGTGGCTTTCCAAACCAGAGATGGTAGTTGCTGAATACTTCTGGATTATGTGTGAAAGGCCTCTCCTTGAAGTGATCTCTTGACCCATAAGACAGACAATAAAAATGATTGGTCACCAATATAGTAAGTTGGCCATAGAGACCTCTAAAGGACCTTTTTGCATCTCAGTCCCATACACTTTTTAAAACTATAAATGCCATACTTTACATTTCAAACTAGTTGCTTTCACCTTATTTTTTTTTTTACTTTAAAATTGGATCCACGATTTTCATATTTCTCAGAAGAGCTTTTCACAGACTTTTTGGTTTAATCAAACATTAACCTGCTGCCTCATGGGAAGAAATAGCTTTTAAAATGAATGCGAAATTAAGCCTATGGAACCCAGAAGGGTCATTCCTCATACTCACATGTAGTAGGTATGTTCAAAAGGGATATAATGTAAGTTTTTTTTTTAAAAAAAGACAGTACAAAGTATAAAGAAAATGGCACTGCATACCTTTCTTCTAGACCCTTTAATTTAGCTTCCAATTTCATTAAGAAATATATTGCTAAAGAGGATAAGGATTAATTCTCAGTAGGATCGTCACACCACGAATAATTTTGGTCCAATATTAAAAGTCTCAGAAGTGCCCATACAAGGCAGAATGGCTAACCAAATTATGACATTCTGCTGTGCTGGCTAAATTAGCATCTTAATCAAGAGTTAGAGAAGGAGGCAGGAAACAGATACATTTGATTCTGTTTCTTTACATAGAAGAAGAAAATAATTTATGGCAGGAGTAATGTTTATGTTAGAAACATTTCAAAATGCACATATCTTTTGATCGTTTTTGAAATACTGTAATAAATTATGATTTCCATACCTTTGGATGGGTACAGATGGCATACAGTGGGGTCTCTACTTAAGAACATCCCTACTTAAGAACAATTCCACTTAAGAACAGCTCCATTTGCTAAATTTTGCTTCTACTTGAGAACAAAAATCCAGATAAGAACAGGAAAAAAAACTTTCCTGCTCTTTTTTTAACCTTAGGTCATCTTAGGTTAAAAAAAGTTCTCCCCCTAGTGGTAGAGTACGTATTAACCAGCTTTGCATTAGTTCCTATGGGAACTAATGCTTCAATGTACGAACGCACCTCTACATAAAAAAAACAGCCAGAACGGATTAATTGGTTTTCAGTCCATTGCTTCAAAATTAGCTTCGTCAGAAGTGCTTTTAACACTGTTCCCTGACCTAAGGGGAAAAAAGGAAAAAATCCCCCTCTAGTGGTAGAAGGCGGAATAGCAGCTTCCCATTAGTTTCTATGGACGGAAAAGAGCAGATACGGATTAAATGGTTTTCAATGCATTCCTATGGGAAATGCAGATTCTACATAAGAACTTTTCCACTTGAGAACCACCTTCCAATACGGATTAAGTTCTTAAGTAGAGACCCCACTGTATATTTCCTTCTGTCTCTGAGAAACTTTCCTTTCTACAAAGTCATTAAGTAATATGTAAATATACAGATTCCTATGTTAATCTTCAAAAATCTTCTTGAAACAATCATTGTCTTCTAAACTTCTCCCAGACCTTCTAACACTGCATATACAGAAGGCCACTTCCAAGTTGGAAGTATAGCTCTGGGTTTTTATTTTTGTTCATTTTGGGGCTGACTTAATACATTCTACTTGGATATTGTCATTATATACAGTAGTTTAGTCACCATGTGGCACTGGATTTTATTGTATCTGAGTAGAGTCAGAAGTTTCCTGTCCTTGTTCTTTTCCTGTTCAAGACAGGCAATAAAGATCTTGCGTAACATCCGGATGGATTCAGTTTTCTAAGCCTTCCATTACAAAGTATCACATATACATAATCTGACAGTAGAGCACAGGCCTCTTCACTATGCATTGCCTTTACATGAGTAACCCTCTGGATGTTTTGGGAATCCTCTTTGCACATCAGAGATTATGAAAAACATTTACACTTTAAAATTAATCACTAATTCCCATGATGTTTTTTTAAAAAGGCACCTGTGACATTTTTAAACACATTGGTCAGAAAAAGTAAGAGTAGAAACAAAGACTTAACAAACTTATAGTGTCGTTTTCTTTTAATGGCTATTTGTCTCTCTGGAATTTTACGTTTTTGTTTTCACTCATTGTTCCACTTTGTATTTATTATATTTTGTGTCATATGCTGAAACGGTCATTGGCTAAAAACTATAAAACAAGTATGTTTTCTTGACAAACCTACTGGTAAGAAGAGGCATCTACAGATGGGAATTTTAGCCCAATGTGCTTCAGGCTTAGAGTCCAGAGATGTCATTCTCATATTTATAATGAATTTGTGGAATTCAGATTTAAAACTAACCACTACTTAAGCTCATATATTTCACTACTTGCACTTTACAATCTCACTAGTCCACTACAATACAATATATCCCACCTATCTGTCCCCAAATATGGAAGATTTAAACATGACGATCAACAGTAGAAACAATATAAAATCAGACAAACAATATAAACCTCATCAAAGAAAATCCAGGTGTAGATACCAAACTAACAGCAGCATCAGAAAAAGAAAACTGCCACACTTTCTATATGAAAAGTTTATTTATCGTTTAGGAAATGAAGAGGATCCTTCTTGGAATCTTTCAGACAAAGTGTGAGAAGAAGTGCAACACATTTCTTGTGTGAACATGTAGTGCAGTCAGTAAAAACAGACTTAGCAAACCATGTAAGCATATAGTTAGTAAGCATCTTTATAATTTTCCCAGCCAGACTAGGCATCCTTCAGTCTCAAGAGACTATGGTAACGTGCTCTGCATGGAGGACTTGGAACAGCATCTAGTGTGGCTGAGAAGGCCAATTTGAGAGTGACAATCCCTTCAACACTGAAGACAAATACAATCTGTTCCCTGTCTAGCGCTTTAATTTTGCTGCACTACCACACAAACTGTCCAAGCCTTACGAAAACATGCATTTAATCACATGTATTTATTATTTATTTATACATTTAAAATATTTTTACCACACCTTTCTCCTAAAAAAGGACCCAATGTGGCTTTCCTCATTAATATATAATACTTTAAGCTAAAAATGAGTATAAAAAAGCAGCTTACATCATTAAAAGATAATATCTATAGTTAAAAACAATTAGTATACAAATATTTAAAAGGAACAAACAAATACCGCTCTGAGAAATGGTAAACAAAAGCAATAGTAAAAACACATTCAAAGGAATAATGCATAACAATCCATTTAAAAAAGCCCAGTCAGCCATCCAATCACTGATGGAAAGTTTTCCTGAAGAGAAATATATTTCCCTGCTTGCGAAAGGACAGCAAAGACAGGGCCAGTCTGGCCTCCCTGTGGGAGGGAGTTCAAAAGTCTGGAAATAACAGTGAAGCCCGTCTCCTGTGTCCCCAGCAAACACTCCTGTAAAGATGGTGGGACTGAGAGAAAGGCTTCTTCTGATTATCTTAACACCAGAGCATTGGAAAAAAGGGGGAGTGCTCCCCTCCTCAATGGCCAAGCCAATTTGATAACCTTTTATAATAATGGAAACTATAAACCCAAACCGCATAGATTTTACACAGAAACTACTCCACTTAAAACTGCAACTTCAAGCAGAAGAAAGCTTCTTTGATCACTTTCAGACTTGGATGTTGATAGCTGAGTGTACAATACGCATGGGCTGCATTTGACATGCATGCATATAACCTGCTCATCCTCTCCATAAAACGTCATCAGTGAATGTGAAAGCATTCATGTACATATATTTTTAAAGTGGCAAATTTTATACATGTGTGCTTATCTCAACTAACATGTATAATTTGTTTTGTACACTACTTGGATATTGGGACCCACAAACAGAAAGTTATTTAAAGTAGTCCCAATGTATAACATGGAAACCAGAAATTTTCAAGTTTCAACAAAGAATATTTCATCTCTCTTTCTTATCCATTTTATACACTGTGTAGCTCAAAGAGTCAGCCTGGTTCTTGGACTGGGATTCTTTGAACTTTCATCATGCATTAGTATGTAGAATTATTGCTTATGCTTCCCCAACAAAGAATACACTGAAAATCTAACTGCTTTCATTATTCATGCTCTATTAATAAAACAGTTTGAGTTTCATTCAGAGGTGTAGCAGGAAACTTCTCTTCCCAGTAACCTAAGCAGATTTGGTTCAGATGCTAATTAATGTCTATTATTTGGTCTGGCCTTGATAAGCAAGAAAACAACATGGTTCACTAGCTTTATCAAGGCCAGATTTTAGGTATTTTGGAAGCCAAGAACTCAGTAATTTTCTAGATCAGATGTTTTCTGTACATACATTACATTAAAAAGGAACTGGTGTTAAAGACTAATTCCCTCCTGGTACTATTTATCCCTCTCATCATCCCAACCCCATTTAAAACACTATAAACCCATGCATGACACACTTATCAAGGCTTATACAAAACTGTCCTATCTGCTATGAAGTCAGAAGATTAAACAGCCAAACTAAAGTTGGTGGGATTGTGTTCAGGCTTAAAGAATAATCTCCTGGTGGAGGAACTCATCTGGTCATATACTTCACATCCCTCCCCCGGGAAATCCATAGGGCTTCCTCTTTGTTATCCTTCCAGAAGGGAGATTAAGACCTTCCTTTTTTGTTTGTGCTTTCTGAAGGTGAGGCTGCAGACATACCTTCCTCTGCTTTGCTGTTTATTTAATAAATTTGTTTTGCTTTTATTTGCATTTATGTTACCATCTTCTATTATCTGAACAGTTACATATTTGTACTGTGAAGGACTTCAGAAATACGGATTTAAAGGTGTTTTTCCCTCCAAAGAGCATCACCTCATGCAGTATATTAAAAGAAGAAGAACCATCAAGCATGAGAATAGACAACATCAGCAAAGCTTATTAAACTCTTCTTCATGGTAAAGCAGAGACAGAAAAGCTTATCTTTTGTGTTCCCTTGACAGAGTGAACTGAGTTTCAGAAAAGGTGCTAGGAAAATTAAGAAAAGGTTATACTGCACATCTGGGTAATCGGATGAAATTCATAGAATGCATTTTTAAAATACATTTTTTCTTTTTTTTCTTTTCCTGTAAAGAACTAAAGCAGTAGATGTTTATATACCTATGAGTCTGCCCTGACAAAAACACTGATAGTTTAGACTCTCATCTGATAGGTTAGAATCTCTTATATATCATAAACCAAGATGGCTCTATTTCAAACCTATTTTGAAATACCAAGGTAAATGTCTTCCATCACATTTCACTAAAGAAAAAACTGTGAAACTCATGGAGCAGTTAACATAATTTCTCTTTGTCATCTCATCAAGGGAGCCCTTTAACCTATTTGGTAGAGCACCTACCAACAGCACTTCTAACTTGTCTGGATTGAGCCTCAGTTTATTGACCCTCATCCAGTCCATTATCAAGTCGAGGCACAAGTTCAGAAAAGTGACTGTCACACCTGGATTGGTAGAGAATAAGAGGTACAGCTGTGTGTCATGAGCATATTGCTGACTCCTCAGCCCAAAACTCGTAATGACCTCCCCCAGAGGTTTCATGTAGATATTGAACTGCATGGGGGACAGTAAAGAGCCCCGAGGAACCCCTTGACGCAACCGCCATGGATCAGAGCTACTGTTCCCCAGCACCACCTTCTGGACTCGATCAGCCAGGTAGGAGCGGAACCACTGTAAAACAGTGCCTCCCATTACCATCCCAGCCAATCTGTCCAGAAAGACACCATGGTTGATGGTGTCGAAAGCTTCTGAGAGGTCCAGGAGAATCAACAGGGATGCATTCCCCCTGTTTTTCTCCCGGCAAAGGTCGTCAAACAGGGCGAACAAGGCAGTTTCCGTCCCATAACCCAGCCTGAAATCTGATTGAAATGGATCTAGAAAATCCGTTTCATTCAGGAGAATCTGGAGCTGCTCAGCCACCACACATTCCAACACCTTGCCCAGAAAAGGGAGGTTTGCTATTGGTCGATAGTTGATCACTAGACCTGGGTCCAGATTAGGATTTTTTAGGAGTAGGTGAATCACTGCCTCCTTTAACAGGGCGGGGACCACTCCCTCTCTTATTGAGGAGTTAATTACCTCCAGGATCCAGGTGTGAACTCCCCTGGGAGATTTCTTTATTAGCCATGATGGGCAAGGGTAGAGTTGCATAATGGTGGCATGAACCGATCCAAGCATCCTGTCCACATCCTCGGGATGTAACAACTGAAACTCATCCAATAAATTATGACGTAGGTCTGGAGCACTGGACACAATGATAGGCTCTGCATCAACAGTGGAGTCCAAGTCTTTGCGAATCTGAGCAATTTTCCTCTCAAAGTATGTAACAAATTCGTTACAGCGAGCCAGTGAGCAGTCCGGGACCTCCACTAAACCATTAGGCTGAAGAAGGTCCCGGACCACTCAAAATAGCTCTGCTGGATGACACGTCAAGGAAGCAGTACGACTGGAGAAATACTGGAGTTTCGCCAGCCGTATCACTACACAGTAGGCCCGATAATGGGCTCTAAGCTGTGTTTGGTCATAGTCGCAGTGATATTTCCTCCATCTGCGCTCAAGCCGTCTCCCCAACCATTTCATAGTCAGAAGCTCCTCTGTGTACCATAGAGCCATATAGGCTCTGCAGGCAGGGAGAGGGCGCCTAGGTGCAATCGTGTCCACCGCCCAGGCCATCTCCTTTTATGGTGTGCCAGGATACAAATCCTCACGTAGGACTGTAATCTTCAGTGTTTACTGCTGCTATATGTTTGTATGACACAAACTGATCATTTACAGTATACTTTGAGCACTGAGAATGAATTTTGTAGTCTTTTCTCTGATGGAGCAATCAAATTCCACTGAAGACAATAATTCAGACCTGAAGATTTTTTGCTACTCACTTGCTCACCTAAGCTAAGTAGCTACCTGAGCAAGTCACATAGCCAAAGCCACTGGGAATCTTAATGTGGCTAGACATGCCACGTTTGTGTCCTGTGAATTTTGAGTTCTAAAGAACAATGGAAAAGACTAATACAGTGGACCCTTGACTTACAGATGGCTTGACTTACAGACTTTTTGAGTTACAGACTTCTCTGGCCGCAAAATTTAGGTTTGACTTGCAGACTGAGATTTGACTTACAGACCAGAAAAAAACCAAAATGGAACAAAAACGGCCTGTTACGGGATTAATCGGTTTTCAATGCACTGTAGGTCAATGGAGACTTGACTTACAGACTCTTTGACTTGAGAACCGCCTTCCAATACGGATTAAGTTCTCAAGTCAAGACCTCACTGTATAAAGCTAGAATTCATATAATGTTTCTTCTACTCCATGCTCCTTCTATTTAGCAGTCTGGCCTTGTGAGGCTCATGGCCTATGTGTGTGTTGCTACCCCAAGTCCAGGAGACAAATATATAGTGACCCTGAGCCAAAGGAAGCCCAGCCACTAAGAGTAAAATAATAATAATCCTGAGTCAGAAAACTGGATGGGGACTGTCTAGCAAGCAGACCCATCTGAAATCATTCCTTTCAATTTTAACTGTTACTATATTTCAAAACCAACCTAAATCAACCCTGAGTGCTCACTGGAAGGACAGATCCTGAAGCTGAGGCTCCAGTACTTTGGCCATCTCATGAGGAGAAAAGAGTCCTTGGAAAAAACCTTGATGTTAGGAAGGTGTGATGGCAAGAGGAGAAGGGGACGACCGAGGATGAGATGGCTGGACAGTGTCTGCGAAGCAACCAACATGAACCTGACACAACTCCGGGAGGCAGTAGAAGACAGGAGGGCCTGGCGTGCTCTGGTCCATGGGGTCACGAAGAGTCGGACACGACTAAACGACTAAACACACACACATGGAGAAGCTGATGTCTGGAATTCTATATGATACCTTCATTTTACAACTCTGTACTACACCGTGTCCTCAGTAACACACGCACACACATCTAGTAAGCTTTGCTTGGTATCCTGTATACCAAGGGCAGACAAAGCGTGACCTTCTAGATGTACTTGAACAGCAACTCCCAGCACTCCTTACCACTGGCTACACTTCCTAGGGTTGACGGGAGTTGCAGCCCAACACCTGCTTAACCCCTTCTATACATGAATAGCTTCAAAAGATAACAAGTTTTACCTGATTTGCTGAGAGGAATTCCTGGTTATTGTCATTCATTCCCATATACATGTTCTCTCCGTCAAACTGGAAAGACAGAAGAAATCAGCAGTTATCCAGATGCTCACCATGCCACCTCCTTCAAAAAAATTCCCATTTCCCATGGAAAAGAAAACTTAAAACACAATTATATTTCACCGATGAAAGTCCTGTTCCTCGCTGGTTATAGAAACTCCACACCAAATAAAATCAGAAGGATTGCAAGGTTCGTTCAGAAGATGTCTATGCACTGTGTTGAATTGGTTTTAAAGGCACCTCCATCAACAAGCAAAACATCAAATGACCAGTGGTGGTAGGCTTTGTAGCATATGCATGCCTACTTGATGTGATCATAAAAGGTAGGGGGTAATCTTTTAAAAACACAAAACATGTTATTAATAGTTACTCTATTAATAGTAAACTAGACAAAGTAAACTATTAATAGTTATTTACTTTGTCATCTTGTATCATATTATGTTGTTGTTGTTATTTTATACTGTTATTGTTTTATGAATTTGTTGTGAACCTGTTGTTAGCCACCCAGAGTAGACTTTGATCTAGATGGGCAGGAAATAAGTAAGTAAGTAAGTAAGTAAGTAAGTAAGTAAGTAAGTAAGTAAGTAAGTAAGTAAGTAAGTAAGTAAGTAAGTAAGTAAGTAAGTAAGTAAGTAAGTAAGTAAGTAAGTAAGTAAGTAAGTAAGTAAGTAAGTAAGTAAGTAAGTACTCTCCAAGCTGTATGTGCCGTACAAGTCATTTAGAAACAAAAGCAGTAGCCTTTGCAAGGAGGAAATCTGAGCTAGTCATTAGCAAGAGTCCAGGCTTAGGGCTCATAGCACTACCAGTCAAATTATACCATAGAACTACTCTCTCCTTCCCATCTTAATTAATTTTCTGCAGTAAGAGATGGGTACAAACTGTGTTTCAGTGCAGTTCAGTGGAATGGGCCCACAGATGCTGCTTGGATGCCCCGGATTCATCAAGCAAGCTTCCATGCCTCATCTCCTTCTCTGAGCAGGCACCCATGGGAGAAGGCAGGGTGGGGAATCTGGATTGCTCACACAACAGCTGTGGGCCTGTTCCACTGAATCATGCCAAATTTCTTCGCCCATCTCTATTCTTGCCTCAAATCTCACGCATACATGTAGCTATTAAAAGGAAATATCCACTCATGCATCAAGGTGGTCTTTCACTTTCTAGGAATTGACAAAGGGGAGAGACCCATTACAAGCACAGTGTGTTCAATAAAAGTCTGAGATATATACACTATATAATGATAATCATATGCCATCAAGTCAATTCTGCCTTATGGTGATCCTTTCCAGGGAGAGAATGCACAGATGTGGTCTACCATTCCCTTCTTCTGGGGGCTCCCTGGGACTGTGTGGCTTGCCCAAGGCCACACAGGATGATTCTATTTACAGTTGGTACAGTGGGGAAACAAACTACAATCTCTGACTCCACAGGCAGATATTTAAATTACTGAGCTATCTAGCCTGAATTGCTAAACAAGGTTTTCTCCTTAATACAAAATAAAAATGTAGACTGCAACTCCAAAACTGCCTTAATTATTAAAGACATGTAAACCTAAAGGACCTCCAGACGTATTTGAGAAAAAGATTAACCTCTGCTCTTCTTCATGCACTTCCATTCTTGCTTTATATGTTTTTCTCCCACCTTTAACCCATCTTATCAGAATGAACCTGCTGTAACCACATTTGATTGAAATCTTCTTTGAATTACCATGAAGCAATGCAGGAAAAATAATACACAAATGCCGAAAAATCAATTATTTAAAAAGCAAGAGTGCTTCTAATCACAGAGATGGCAATCCTGATGGAATCACCAAAGTCATCTAATGTCTTTTTTGAATGCACACAGAAATCAAACTCTCTCAGTGCAGTCCACCCTGAGATCCAACTCCCCCACCCCAGGAGAACTACAGATGCATAGTAGTTCCCTGAGACTTCGGCCCATATCCTGATGTCATGCAACCCTATTTAGCACTTGAATTTGCTACCTGCATGTCTACCCACCCACACTTACAGATGTTATTGGCAAGTCCTTATTTTATTCTAATCAATGCTGAAAAGTGGGCAGTATGTCTGGTTGTATTATGTCTAGTCTGCCATAATCTCAAACATTCAGTCTCTGTTTGACGCAGGTTATGATAAAGTAACAAACAAGTTTATTATAAACACAAATTTATTATAAACACCCTCCTACTAGTAAATTATTTCAATTAAATCCTTTCCACTTGTCCCAATAATGTGAATTATTGGTACAAGTGGACCAATCTCAAACCTTCCTTTGCCCAGTCACTGGACTTCTGAGACAATGATCTTTTTAAGTGACACAGAATTAAACATGATTTCTTCAATAAATTTCATTTAGCTCCTCTCTTCCTCATTCACTGTTACCAAGCTTTAGCTGCTTCTTTATGTGTGTACATTTACCCCATCACTCAGGCCCTCATAAAATAATCTACACAGCCAGCCCTTGGGTATTCAACTCAGCACTGCTCAGCTTTATTGAAAAAATAAAGTTTTATTTAAAGAAAAGTGATAAAGAATGGTGTTTATTCTTTGGCTTTGAATTCATTCAGCACAGTCTTTCACTCTCTCTATTACCTCTTTCCCCCTTCAGTCTCCTTTAGACTGCCTTCTCTGACTTCTCTCTCAGACCCCAGAATCCAAAACCACCCTGTCTTCAATCTCTCCAAACCAGACTGCTCAAAAACCTCACCAACACTCTACTCCCTTAGTTTCTTCCAGCCAATTGGCACCATTCTTACAAATATTCCATATCCTCACTTAGCCCTTCCCGTTACATACTTACCAAACCACATAAACAATATATTTAATTGCAGCCTGGCATCACCCCATCCCTACGATTTTGTTGATTAACAACAAAGACCAAGGTATCCACCAAAAGAAGAAGGTGAAAATAACGGTACTGTTATTTAGGCATAATGTTTCTTTCAGTGCTAGATGATAATAGGAAAATAGGCATCAATAGAAAAGAAAAACAGGAAAGGCTAAGGAGAAATGTGCTCTACAACTTTCAAGAGGGTTAGGAACAAGGTAAACAGCAGGGCATGCCAAGACATGGGGCAGCAAATAAGAAATTAGAGATGGCAAGCTAACAGAGACATTTTATGGTTTCATGCTTTTGGACACCTCTATGACATATCTTCCAGAGAAGCAATCAAGTTAATCTGTTATAGCATCTTGGGAAAATTAAAGGAAAAAGCAAGAGGAAGGAGGGAACAGGGACAAAATATTGTGGCACCATAAAGACTAAAAGCTTTGTTTCAGTGTCAGCTTTCACAGATCAAAATCTCGTTCCTCAGACATGTCATCAGTGATATATGCATTTCCAACATCATTCAAAAACAAAATGAAACATACACTTAAGAGATTGGGGCAGCATATCATTAGTGTGCCCAAAATTTGTAGATTCACCTTCCAGAAAAAGCACTATATTCATTATTCTCAAAGTTTGCAGCTTTCTAAACCACGGTCACCTTTATATTACAAGTAATTTTCATAACAATTGTTCACACAAAACCCAAAGATAAGTGCACTTTCCTTTTTAAACACCTAAACAGGAAATAATGCTCTTGAACAAAATCTTCTGAAGCTAGTAATCTGAAATTTAGGGAGTTAATCCCTTTAGAAGGGACAACTATCCCGAAACATCCCACCCAGAAAAAAAGTTATAAACTGTACTCTTTTAAAAACAACAACACAATTTAAAGATGCACACCACAAAACATCTCAATCCCTTAAATTATTTATCTGCAGTTTTACAAATGTTTCCCTCAAGAAGGGGCTGCCCTACCAGGTAATTCTCTCCAACTCTCACAAATGAGAAAATAATGAGTTATGGCCATTCACTGGTTTCCAGTGCTAGCGATGAAGGAGCACAAAGATGTGGATATCGGAATGAAAATTGAAGAGTTGGTCTTCAAATCTACCTGAGACAAATCAAGCTTATTTTCCAAATTACTACCAAATCTAAATCCAAACTAAATTTCTGGTCAGTAAGGTAAAGGTTTCCCTTGACAAATTGTCCAGTTGTGTCAGATTCAAGGGGGTGGTGCTCATCCCTGTTTCCAAGCCATAGAGCCAGTGTTTGTCCGTATACAGTTTCTGTGGTCACGTGGCAAGCACGACTAGACATGGAACACCGTTGCCTTCCCACCATGGTGGTATCTATTTATCTACTCGCAATTTTTACATGCTTTCAGACTGCTAGGTTGGCAGGAGCTGGGACAAGCGTCAGGAGCTCACTCTGTCATGTGGATTTGAACCTACCTTCACCTATCTTGTCCTTCCAGATAAGGAGGAGGTGGAGCAAAATTATTCTCCTTACTCTGAAAGAATGTGAGGTATTGTGTGCATTCTCAACAAGAGAAGGGAGAACCACAACACATATTTTTGCACAAATCAAGTTTGCATAAATGATGTTTTAATACAAATAGCAGAAATTGTGGAATATTTTAAGACTGTCCAGCTTTTGTGCAGGACTTTTGAAGACTAAAAATTTCAAAGTAATTGTCTGAAGCTTTTTAAAACAGTCAGTCAGTACATGCATGCACACATGCACATGTTTATGCTTTGCTTTTTAAAGTGAAACCCCATTAATTTTGCACAGATAGCATTTGCACAAGTTATGGAAACAGTGACAAGACAAAATAGCACTCATTGTCTCACTCTCAACTCAGGGCATCTGGAAGAATTTGAAAATTCTCCATTGAATCGTCTCATCAAGCTGGGATAGCCTAAACTGATAATGACAAATTTAGAGAGAATTCTTTACATGCCTAGGATAGATCAATCTAATTTTACACACAGTAACATTTTTAATTTGCTTTAATTAGATATCTCCCACTACTTTAGCTACAATATTAATTCCTGCAGAACTTTTTCCCTTGCAAGGCACTAAGGTTCTTGTAGCACAGCACAAACCATATGTATGATCTGCAAGGTTAATGCTAGAACAAACAACTCAGAATGCTGTCATGCCTACTTTGTCAGTGCTCGTTTTTGCCAAGTCCCTGGGAAGTAAAATGTTTGCTTCTGGCCTGCTGCCATCAAAATTTCCTACCCACAGGGACACCAGTATGTTTTCCTAAAAGAATTATTAAACATTGGCATTCCTTCTGGGAATATATACCACTAAGGTTAGCCTAATCCCTTATAACTGCAGTTTTCCCATTAGAATCTTTACACAAACTCTGGCCCAAAGTGATCCATTTAGCATTATTCATTTGACCAGCTAAAATTTCCCCCCAGCTGGTAAAGTCAAAGAGGGTCAACAGTTCAGCAATATATTCAAAGTCCCAGGAAAGTATAATGAACCAAGCACCAACATTACTATTTCTACTTTGAAAAAGGACTGACCACTGACTTTGTTTTTGAGACCATGACTGCTATTATAACCTCTCCTATTATTGTAAAAGCGAAAGCACTCTGAAAGTAATTTGTGTGTTATGTACCATTAAGTTGGAACCGACTTATAGTGACCCTAACAGGATTTCCAACGTGAGATATTAAAGGAATGTTTTTACCAATTCCACCTGCACAGTGAGTTCCCATGGCCAAGTGAGCATTTGAACCCAGGCCTCCTGAGTCCTTGTCCATCACTCTATCCACTACACCACTGGTTCTTAACCTTGGGTTACTCAGGAGTTTTGGACTGCATCTCCCAGAAGCCTTCACCACCAACTGTGCTGGCTGGGGTTTCTGGGAGTTGCAGTTCAAAAACATCCGAGTAACAAAGGTTAAGAACCACTGCACTACACCACACTGGATATCTTACACATTAAATGCCAGTTAATATATATCATATCTGCTTGATTATTTTCCATTTTGAGGATTCTTCCCTTTCCCTCTCCTTCCCTTTCCGACTCTCAGTCTCAGCATGGGTTGGCCCAGCTGCTGCATTTCCTTTCTAGGACCTCTGGTTGGGAACCACAATGGAAGGATATCCACAAAGAGCTACCAAGACATTGAAGAGAAAGAAGCCACCCTAACGACCTTGCATGAATTTCAGGAACTAGATGCAGAAAGAAATGAAACAAGTGATCTCAGGAATGTCCCTCTTAGTTGCCGAGGAAGAAAATGGTGGCCTTTTCTTGACACAACACCAGTGTATTACCTAGGTTGCCCTAGTAAAGCTCAGCAGCAAGGAATGAAGTAGTTTGTCCAATTATTTTCCAGTTTTTTTTCTCTTGGGAAGAATGTGCAGAGGATCTGAGAGATACAATACCACCACCCCCCCAAAAAAAACCAGCCCAATAACAGCAACAAGCAAAACCTGATGCAATGGTTTTGCCAGCTTCACAATGAAGTGAGTAAGAATCTTGATAAGAGTTTAACTGCTCTCTCACAGAAGGGCATTAGCGAGATAGAAGGATGGTTTCTGTGACTAGAGTTTTTAGTGGAAGTGAAACTATTCCAGCTTGATTTGTTAAACACTGAGGGCAGGGATGGGAGAGAGATCACGCCTGGTAAAGATCTTGCCAAGAAACACAAATATTATTTTCACATTGGTGTTGAAGTATTAGAACCTAGGCGCAGATGTCACAATATGCACCCTGGTAGCCTATTTCTGGAAAATGTGGTAACAAAAATGTTCCTGCAGGTAATATGCTTTTATGAGATATTTCTACCTACTGCTTGTGGCACAATGTCCTGAACCTCATTCAGTTGCCAGTAAATATTGCCTTGAATGCCCAGTCAATACTTGTAGGTGGGGAGAGATATTTCTCTAACCCATGGTCTAGGATTTATGAATCTCTCTCCATTTTGCGTTTTTTTTTTAAAAGAGAGGCACACACAAACATTGAAGTCCAAAGCAGTAAACCTTAAACATATCTTAGTTGGAAGCAATGACCCTCTAAAATTGTAACCAGTGCGATGTAATTCTCAGTAATAAGCAACATTAACAGTTGAAGCTATGTAGAAGCGCATTCTGAATACCTGAATTCACTTGAAGCATAAAAACAAATACATGTAATCACATCTTACATATATTGGCTCAAAATTTTGGACTCTTGCAGGTTGCTTCCTTCCCAATGTAGCAGGAAGGCAAATAATGCAACAACCTTGATGAAGCTACACTGGTTAATAAAAAGATGGAAAATCATTTGGGAACACCCAAAATATGTTGCCTTCAGTGCCATGGAAGTAAGCATATAAATAATGAGACAGTTTTACAAAACTGGTTGTTTTGTTGAGGAGAGAAGTGTGGCACTTTCTTAATAGTTGTTTACTATTTTATGTATAAAGAGACAGAGTAGAAGAAAGACAAGAAGATATACAGGCAGAATTAATCAAAGCTTGGCACAATAAGCCTTGCCATCCAGCTCTAAAATTCCAACCCTCGTCCATATTCAAATCTAGCTTTTCCATTTCTGATCCTACTGTCTTTATAGGTAAATGGAACCAGCATTCCAAACTAGAGATGGGGGTGTTACATAACAGCACTGATGTTACCTGTCTGTCATGGGTTTGGAGGGAAAGTTCCATCCTATGGGGAGTGGAAGGCGGGACATCAGGAGGAGGGGCTGTACTGTATATAAATGTGAAACCTGTGTGGTGAGAGTAGAGGCTGAGACAGACTGTGAGACACTGGGTTGGGACGAAGCAGCAGCTGGGGAAGAAGAAGCTGTTGTGGGAGTCTGGGTGTCTGACAGGGTACTACTGTGTGTCAGAGTACCAACCTGATAAGTTCAGGTGTCTGTGGGTTAGCCAGAACTGATGGGTTCAGGGTCTGTGCTTTAAGTTAAGGGTTCTAGGTGAACCAAACTGTATGCTGGTGTGTGTGAAAATAAGCCACGTTACTTTATTTTATTCACCTGATTGCTTATTTTTCCCTGTGTGTATTTAAAATAAACTTTATTCTTTTTGTTGTTTAAAAATCCATCCCTGGTCTGTGTGACTTATTATAGGGAATGGTTGGTGGCAGCTTAGTAACTGTGTGATAGATCCCAGTAGGTCTGGGTTTGTCACATTGATTGGTGTCCAGCGTGTGGGATACGACTGGTCCAGTTGTCCAGTGGTCCAGCAAAGCCTTGGCAAGTGTGCCCAGAGCAAGGGGGGTCTAGTCAGGGACAGTCTGAGGCGCGTAGGTAATCTTCTAGGTGTACCTCACGGGGAGGTGCGCTAGTAGAAGAACGTGCCAACTGGGAAGACTTAGATTAAGGTGCTCTGAGGCAGCCTAGTTTTGGCGGGAAAACGCTGAGGCAAAACTGCGTAGCAACAGCGAGCTAGCTTGCCAGCTGAGAGGCCCAGCAGAGGGGGGTAGGCTCTGACTCGATACTGTTGCAAATTTAGTGCTGAAGAACAGCAGCAATCTCTGGGGAGAGCTGGTTCTGAGGCAAGAAGGAAAAAAGTGGTCGTTTTATTTTGAGGCTTGACTTTTAAAGCAGCCTGTTCTGAGGGGGGATTATGCCCTTGACTCGAAGCCAGATGGCAGAAATGAGTGATGTGAAAGACCCCCAGATTGACCAAGGTTCTGAGGATGAATTTGGCTCAGTGCAGGGTGACAGCACAGGAGAGCAGAACCCAGAACTTAGAAAATTGCTCATAGCCCAACAGCATGAACTGAGGATGAGGCAATTGGAAAAAGAAGAAAGATTAGAGAGGGAGAGAATGGAAATGGAGAGGGAATTGCAGAGAGAGAAAATGGCGTTTGAATTAAAAAAACTGGAAATGATGAACCAGAACAATAATAACAATAGGGATTCTGAGGGAGGCCAGTTGTCTAAGGCTGATCTGAAGAAATTCCCTGTGTACCACAAGGGAGATTGTCCTGAGGTGTTCTTTTCCTTAGTGGAAAGAGCGTTTGTGGACTTCTCAGTGAGGGAAACTGAGAAGATGACCATCATGCGGTCTTTAATCAGTGGTAGCCTGGCTGAGGTTTATGTCGAGATGCCTGAGGAACGGATGAAAGATTTCGCAGAGTTTAAAAAACTGGTGTTTGCAAGACATGGGATAAATGCAGAGCAGCTGAGACAAAGGTTCAGGTCCCTCACCAAGAAGCCAGAACAGACTTTTACCCAAGTGGGGGCCCAATTGGTGAGGCTGCTTGAGAAATGGCTGTCGCAGGAGGGAACAGAGACCTATGAACAGCTTAAAGACTTGATAGCCCTGGAACAGTTCTATTCAGTTCTGCATGGGGAATTGAAATTCCAGGTGAGGGAAAGGAAACCAAAATCTGTGGCAGCAGCCGCAGAAATCGCGGATTTTATTTCCCAAATAAGAAAGCCCTTGGGTGAGGGGAAATCTGTAGGTAAACCCAAAGAAGCCTACAGCAAGTACTCTCAGGGACCAGGAAAAAGCCAGCAAGGGGGAGGGGCCCATGGTGAAGGGAAGCCCTCAGACATGAAACTAAGACCTCAGATTTTGGAGGGAAAACCAAAACAAGATGAGAGAGAATCAAAATACACCAGAAAATGCTATTTCTGTCAGGGAAAGGGTCATCTAATCTCAGAGTGTGAGAAATTAAAGCAGCTAAAAGGAATGGTGCCTCAGAATTCTAGTGGGACCAAGCCAAAAGCTGTGTTCTGTGTCCAGAAAGAGCAAGGCTCAGTGTCACAGAGGGAGCCGGTTGCCATGGCTACTCAGTCTGGAACAGCTACCTATGCTGAGCAGGCTGAGGAAAATGGTCCTCTTGTGGAGGTAAAGCGCTGCTTGCTGATAAAAACAGATTCTCAGTTGTTTGAGACAGCTGGGGTGGACGTAGGAATACTTGACCGTCAGTATAGGGGGCTGCGGGACACTTGTTCCCAGGTAACCCTGTGCCATCCAGATATCATCCCTAGGGAGTTTATAATCCCAAATGAGAGCATAAAGGTGGCAGGGATTGAGGGGCAGGTAATCTCTCTGCCAGTAGCAGAGGTACCTGTCAACTTTCAAGGCTGGAGGGGAGATTGGCGGCTAGCGATTTCATCGACTCTGCCAGCAGCCGTGCTCGTGGGAAATGACCTGGCTGAACATGTGAAACGGGTGCTAGTGATTACACGCTCACAAGCCACCACGGGGACAGTTCAGGGGGGTAATGATGAGCCAGAGACGGAAGCAGAGGGGAGTTCAGAAGCTGTGGTGGAAACCTTAACCACAGACAGCCGATTTGGACAGGAGCAAAAGGCAGACGCCACTCTCCAAAAGTGTTTTGAACAGGTGACTGACGCCCAGCTAACACCTGAAACCCCAGTGAGATTTCTGGAGAAAAAGGGGATTTTATATAGAGAAACCCTGAGGAATATCTCAAAAGGGGGAGATGGGATCAGAAGTCAGCTGGTGGTACCTGAAAAGTATCGCCCCATGATCTTACAAAGGGGGCACTCTGACATGTTTGCTGCACACTTAGGGGTGAAAGGGCCCCTTGATTTGATCAAACAAAATTGGGAGCAGATCACCCAGGATGACCCACAAGACGTTGTGACTTACATAGACACCTTGATGAATGACCTAAAGCGAAATCTAGAGCTGGCAGCAGAAAACCTGCAAGCGCAGAAGGTCAAACAGAAAACATGGTATGACCGCAAAGCTAGAGAGAGGCACTTTGACCCAGGGGAGGAAGTGCTTTGGCTTAGGCCCTGCAGAGAGAATAAGCTGCAGCTCAAATGGGCAGGACCATATAGGGTCATTTCCAAGATGTCAGATCTGAACTACCTAATAGAGCAGGAGGAGAACCAAGCAAGGAGGGTGGTTCATGTGAATGCCCTAAAACCCTACTACAGAGGGGAACAGAGGGTTCTATTTGCTATAAAAGCAGCTGAGAGTGAGGAAGCTGAATTACCCTTCTGGGAGGGTAGAGGGGAAGTAAAATACAACCCAGAGGAGGTAAAGATCAGTCCTGCACTCACCCAAGACCAGCAGCAAGAACTAAAAATGCTGCTTAGCAAATATCAACAGGTGTTTTCCAACAAGCCGGGGATAGTGAAGGGAGTGATGCATCGGATCCACACAGGGGATGCACCCCCGCAGGCAGTATCCCCATACCGAGTAACGGGACCCTATAGGGACAAGGTGCGGAAGGAGCTGGACGAGATGCTGAGGGAGAACATAATCGTCCCCTCTTCTAGTCCTTGGTCCTCTCCGATAGTCCTTGTGGACAAGCCTGATGGGAGCATTAGGTTTTGTGTCGATTACAGGAAATTAAACCGTGTAACCACTCCTGATGCCTACCCAATGCCCAGGCTAGACAACCTGATTGAAACCATAGGGGGTTGTCGGTTCATCTCATCATTGGACCTGGTAAAGGGATATTGGCAATTAAGAATTGATCCCAGGGATCAAGAAAAGACTGCCTTTTGCAGCCCTTTTGGTCTCTATGAGTTTCGAGTCCTGAGCTTTGGTCTCAGAAATGCACCAGCCACATTCCAAAGGCTGATGGACCAGACCTTGGCAGGGCTCAGTGACTTTACAGTGGCCTACATTGACGACATAGGGATCTTCAGTAATACCTGGGAAGATCACCTGATACACCTGGAGTTAGTGCTGCAGAGGTTAAGTGCAGCAGGGCTAACAGTAAAGGCCAGCAAGTGTCAGCTGGGTAGCCCAGAAATAAAATACTTGGGTCACATGGTAGGGGGAGGAATGATAAAACCCCTGGAGGCCAAAATAGAAGCAGTTCGTGATTGGCCTAGACCCAACACCAAGAGAAAGGTCAAATCATTTCTTGGGTTGGTGGGCTACTACAGAAAGTTCATCCCGAGGTTTAGCGAGATTGCGGCTCCGCTGACCGATCTGACGAGGAAGACGGCTGATGACCGCATCCCGTGGACCAGTGACTGTGAGGCGGCGTTCCAGAGGTTGAAGGAGGCGTTAATCAACTATCCTGTCCTGCGTGCTCCAGACTTCGACCGGGAGTTCATCATCTACACCGATGCGTCTAACAGCGGGGTAGGAGCAGTTCTGTGCCAGGAGGATGAGAATGGTGACCAACATCCAGTGTCCTACCTGAGTAGGAAACTTCAAAAAGGTGAGAGACATTTGGCAACCGTGGAGAAGGAGTGTTTGGCCATAGTCTACGCGATCCAGAAGGCCAAGCCTTACATCTGGGGAAGACATTTTATTCTGTGTACTGACCATTCACCATTGCAATGGTTAAAGACAATGAAAACCCACAATAGTAAACTTATGAGGTGGGCTTTAAATCTACAGGACTATGACTTTGAAGTGAAGGTGGTCAGAGGGTCAGTGAACTGTGTTGCTGACGCCTTATCAAGAAGACCTGAAGACTGAAGACGGCGAAAGAACATGGACTATATGTATATAATGAAAACAAAAAGTTAAAATGTACCTGGTTTTGAATTTGGTTGGTATTAATAAAGGTAAATTGATGTACTGTATATGGTAAAATGTTTAAATGCCTATTTGCTATGTTTAACTTGGAGTGTAAGTATATGTAAGTATTATAGGGTATGTATAACTGTTGTTGTATGTTTTATACAGGTTGTTTTTTTGGTGAAAAGCACCTTAGCTTTCCCCCTACAAAACAACTTTTAAAGAGGGGAGGTGTTACATAACAGCACTGATGTTACCTGTCTGTCATGGGTTTGGAGGGAAAGTTCCATCCTATGGGGAGTGGAAGGCGGGACATCAGGAGGAGGGGCTGTACTGTATATAAATGTGAAACCTGTGTGGTGAGAGTAGAGGCTGAGACAGACTGTGAGACACTGGGTTGGGACGAAGCAGCAGCTGGGGAAGAAGAAGCTGTTGTGGGAGTCTGGGTGTCTGACAGGGTACTACTGTGTGTCAGAGTACCAACCTGATAAGTTCAGGTGTCTGTGGGTTAGCCAGAACTGATGGGTTCAGGGTCTGTGCTTTAAGTTAAGGGTTCTAGGTGAACCAAACTGTATGCTGGTGTGTGTGAAAATAAGCCACGTTACTTTATTTTATTCACCTGATTGCTTATTTTTCCCTGTGTGTATTTAAAATAAACTTTATTCTTTTTGTTGTTTAAAAATCCATCCCTGGTCTGTGTGACTTATTATAGGGAATGGTTGGTGGCAGCTTAGTAACTGTGTGATAGATCCCAGTAGGTCTGGGTTTGTCACAGGGGGCATTCATATTCGAATACGAATATCTCCACACAGGTGGAAATAATGACTGTCCACTCACGATTTTGCCACTGTCACCAGCTCCAAAGAGCCTTCCTATTGCGCCATTGAACGCAACCATTTACCCACTCCTGGCAGGAGGTGGGATGACAAGCCTCTCTGCTAGGTCGCAAAGTGGCTAATCCATTGCGGAGAATGGCATGATAGGAAGGCTCTGCAGGCCAGCGGCAGTGGCAAAATTGTGAGTGGACAGTCCGGCCCCTCATTATTTCCACCTGTGCAGGGATATTCGTATACGAATACCCCCATCTCTTTTCCAGATGTTTGTTAGAACTGGTGGTTAGGTTGATGAAACTGTAATTTGTAGAGGATGACTGTGAATAAAGTTATTAAACAAAATTTCTGCCAGAACTACTATTCACAGAACATGATGGGTTACTGCACAATATCCTTCTCATTGCCTGTTTTATCCAACCAATAAAAATGTGGGCAACCTGGTTTGTGTGTGTGTGTGTGTGTGTGTGTGTGTGTGTGTGTGTGTGTGTGTGTGTGTGTGTGTGTGTGTGTGTGTGTGTGTGTGTGTGTGTGTGTGTGTGTGTGTGTGTGTGTAGATAGATAGATAGATAGATAGATAGATAGATAGATAGATAGATAGATAGATAGATAGATAGATAGATAGATAGATAGATATTTAAGGAATGGCTTTTCCATTTTCGCTGTCCCAGTCAGTTTCCATGGCTGAGCGGGGACTCTGTTCTCCAGAGTCTGAGCCCATCACTGTATCCACTACACCACACTGGGAACCACTAAAGTGATTCTTAGATGCTAATTCATAAATCATATCACAAGAAATTTCTCTAGAGGAAGAGAAAAGGAATCAGCATTTTAAAACCACTGAACAGTATATCTAAAACACGAGGTATGGATTTATGCACAGGCATTTCAACAAAAGGAGAATTGCACTGCTCCAGCTGCTGCATGGAACAACTCAGGATCTTTGAAAAAGGTGGCTTACATTTCAGCCACACAAGCAGCCCCTCAGCATTTTAGCTGCAACTATGTACAGAACTTATATGAGTACAGTGGTGCCTTGACTTACGAATGCCCTGACCTACGAACAATTTGACTTCCGAGCAGCTCCGGCCGCAAAATGTTGCTTTGACTTGCAGCTGGAGCTTTGACTTACGAACGGAAAAGGCAGGGGAAAGGGGTGGGAAATTCAAATACACTAACCGTTGGTGGCGAAGAGGCTGCTTCCTTGTAGCTCTTTCCCCCCAATGGTTAGAGCAGGAGATCAGGGAACTTTTTAACTTTTACCGTACAGGAAAGTACTGTACCAGGAAAGGGATGCAGCGGCTTGGCTGCTGTTGGCTCCCGTTCCCACTGGGCCAGGGACTGAGCGCAGCCCGTCCTTGGTGGATGGCTCCTCGGCTGCTCTTCAGGACTCTTTGCCCAATGCCACTGCTTGGTCCCGTTCCCTCCGGGCTGTGCTCAGTCCCTGGCCCGGTGTGAACAGGACCCAGCACTGGCAGGGGTATTGGGTGAAAAGCAAGAGCGCTTTTTGCCCGATGCTGCTGCCGCCGCTGAATCCCATTCGCACTGGGCCACAGATGGTGATCACAGAGCCCTGCATCAGCGGCGATGGTGGAGCCTCGTGGCGCATTGGTTAAAACGCTGTACTGCAGTTAAAACTGTGCTCACGACCTGGGGTTCAAATCCCAGGTAGCCGGCTCAAGGCTGACTCAGCCTTCTATCCTTCCAAGGTCGGTAAAATGAGTACCCAGCTTGCTGGGGGGGCAATGTGTAGCCTGTATAATTAAATTGTAAAAAACCGCCCGGAGAGTGCTTGTAGCGTTATGGGGCGGTATATAAGTCCAAAAATAAATAAAATAAATAAATAAATTTGAATTTCCCACCATAGCCCTGCACGGCAAAGGGTGCCGTGGACCAATGCAAATGCCCCGGCGAGCAGCCACTGGTGCTGGTTCCGGAGCTGGAGCCAGTGTTGGGCACCAGCAGCAGCATCAGTCGGTGGAGGGTGGCGAGGAGTGAGCGGGAGGTGAGCCGGGAGGTGAGCAGCCCGAGCACCTGTACCAGGCTCAAGCCTCCCGGCTGCGGCGGTCACAGCAGCAGTGGAAGCCTGGGAGGCTTCAGACTGGTAAGGTGCTGCTTTTTTAAAAAATTTTGTTTTAGTGGGGAGGATCGAGGGTCGGTTTTGTTTTGTTTTTTGGTGACTTTTTAATTTTTTTGCAGTCCCAATGTGGGACTTGCTCTATTTTTTGTGTTTGTTTTTTTTAATGCTGGAGCTGATTATTCCCGTTCCCATGCATTTCAATGGAAAATGGTGCTTTGACCTACAAACATTTTGATTTATGAACACCATTCCGATACGAATTAAGTAAGTCAAGGAACCACTGTAACTCTTACAGCAAACAATCAAGCATACAGCCATTCTCCTTATGGATGCGGCTTTAATGACACAAAAGGGAACAAATACTGTAAGCAGTTACTTATCCCATAGTCAGGAATTAAGTGACCTAACATACAGGTACTACAACTTCTTCTTTTTTTAAGTTATTTCCAATTAAATATAGGTCCATTGCAACACTGCAATTTTTGTTTGGAGTAGATGTCCCACTACCTTCTGTACACCAATCACTTATGAGGATATTTAGCAAAGGTAAGTGGACCATAATACATATAAAACTTTCCAATTTGTCCAATTCGTGAAAATACTTTGTCAGAGAGCTGTGCAAGACAACTCTTTTTCCCCATAAGAAATCAGACACCCAGAGCAAATTCCTAATCTTTGACTGGTGGCCTTATTTCTAGTTTTATGTGACCACTGCTGTTTTGGCATACATTCTACCACACAGCCTACTAAACTGCTTTAGATGGCAAAAGCAGCAACTATAGTTGGTGGAAAACATGAAAAGGTAGCTTTCCCAACCTTTGAGGGCACAGTATTTGACTTATTGGCTTGCAAATTGTGCAATTCTGGTTGGTCCTGGCGTTTCTTTTGAAAAAGGTACTTCAAATTTACATGTTTCCATGCACTGAATTAACACATGCACAAAACTCATGCAAGGTTAAATGATAACTGTGCAGATTTCATAACCTGTTTGCATAATAACAGGACTCACAGGAAATGGAGGGTACATTTGCACGTAGAGAAATGATGAATACAGAGAATCTACAGAAGCTGCTAGCAGTTAGCACAACAGTTGAAAACATCCAGATAGAGTTTTGTTTTCACTTCTTTTCAAGATAAGATATATACAGTATATAAAACAGAGATCCAGTGCCTGAGTCTGGGTTTACAAAGGTACTTTCAGTGGTGGACATAAGTAAGGAGGATTCTGTCCTTTCACACAGAGGAAGATGTGCATTCTTTTCACATGGTCATAGATGAAGCAGCAAAACTGGTGACACTAAATAACATCATTGGGAAACAATCAGTGGATCAGCTTTCACTAACTCACTTACTCGCTCACTGCCCTTCCTCCTTCATTCACAGTGGCAGCACTGCTTTCATTTCCTGGGCTACAATATGTAGCTGAGCATGATTCAGAAAATTCCTGGTCCAATTTAGATACAAACATATACAAACATAAGACATCTACACAGTAGGAATCTGCCTTAGAATGAACCACATCATTGGTTCATCTAGCCCAGTGGTTCCCAAACTTGATTATTGGACTAAAACTCCCAGAAGCCTTCACCACCAGCTGTGCTAGCCAGGATTTGTGGGAGTTGCAGTCCAAGAACATCTGGGGACCCAAGGTTGCAAACCACTGATCTAGCCCAATACTGTCACTGCTTGGCAGTAACTGTCCAAAAGCTACAGCCAGGATTTTTTCCTAGCCATATCTGGAGATGCAAGGGATTGAACCTGGGACCTTATGCATGAAAAGCATATTGTGACGTCCCTCTTTCACGTCACAATGGTCAGGACACTCTCTCATTCAGACTTTATTTACGCTGCCACCAACCACTCCTTCATAAGACTCTTCAGACAAATGTATGATTTTAAAAATAAAAACTTGTATTTTATTGATAACAACAGAAGGAATGGTAAATCACTTTATCAACTAAAATAAAAAGGCAATCAGTAATAATAAAGTATCCCCTCATACACACTATCACTCAGACCTTAACTCTTCATAACTCTCCATAACTCTTAACTCCTAACTGTCCCACATCATTCACTCCCCCCCCCCTTATATACACAGCTCCACCTCCTGGAGTCCCACCTCCTGCTCTGCTATAGGCAGATGGGTTCCAGCATAACCATGATAGGCAGATGACGTCATTGCAGCCGTCACACATATACTATACTATTGAGCCAGATATGGCTCTTTCCCAATGGGAATAAGAGGAAACCAGGAAGCACGATGCCTTCCCCTGGCAGGCCTGGTCTACCAGGGCTTCCCCTGGTAGGCCCAGTCTACCCCAGGAAAGCCTGCGTCAGGCAGGGGAAGCCCTGGGAGGCCTCCGAAAGCAGCAATCGCAATGGCGGGGGGCCCCCGGGAGATCTCTGATGACAGCAATCATGGCAGCGGGGAACTCCCAGAGGTCTCCGATGGCGGTGATCGTGGTGGCGGGGGACCCCCGGGAGGCCTCCGATGGCGGCGATCAGGGCAGCGGGGGACCCCTGGGAGGTCTCCGATGGCAGCGATTGCGGCAGCGGGGACCCCCTGGGAGGCTTCGGATGGGTAAGGTGCTCCTTTTTTTAAAAAAAAGTTGTTCTGGGTGGGTTTTGGAGGGTAGGTTTGGGCTGGGGGGGTCATGTTTCTGGTTTGTTTGTTTGTTTGTTTTTGGCAGTCCCAGTGTGGGACTTGCTCCAATGTTTATTTTTGGATTTGTTTGTTTTTTGTTTTTCTTTTGTTTTTTTGCAGTCCCACTGTGGGACTTGCTGTGTTAATTTTTTTTCTTTTCCCCCCCTTCAGCCGGAATGGATTAACCGGTTTTCAATGCACTCCTATGGGAATGCATAGCCCTATGGGCTGAGGACCTATATTTTATGCACTTAACTTTTTAAGAGCATAAAATATAGATCCTCAGCCACATATGTATATAGGTTTATTGTTCTATTTGCTTGGTTTTTATAAGTTTTATGATAAGTTAGTAAGGTCTTGAGTCATATAATAGTTTATAAGAATATACCTGTTATGTATACATTTATAATTTTGTAATTTTGTTCATTTTTAAGCTTCTGATAAAGGCCCTGCCGAAACGCATTAAGCTTTTCACCATGCAATAAAGATACCACATATTGTTACCTATTCCAGACATCCTCAGACTGTTTCTCTTTGTATCTTAAGACTATGGACAGCCTTGAAGATATTGAATGAGAACTTCTCTGGATCCAGAACAAGCCAGGAAAGGTGATACTTGTTCAGAGCAGTAAATGATTTTGACAGAAAAGGTCTAAAAGAGGTGAGAAAACCAAAAGAAGTCAACCAAAGACCAGAAAAGGGAATGTTAACATAGTCAAGGTAAGATGAATGGGTGTGAACTAGAGATTTTTCTGAATTAAGTAATGTGTTTTAAGAATGTTGTAATGGCAGAAATATCATCTTGGCAATGCTGGGAACTAAAATAACCGTATGACCCAGTCTTAAATTCTGGAGTGATCATTCAGCACTAGCATCTTAGCTTACACACAGTTAATATGAAAAGGGTTTCAATTAAATCAATGGGGATTACTTCTGAGTAGACATACATGTGAATATTCTGTGAATGCACTGCCCTAGGTCTTGAACATCAGCACCCATTCCAAACTCTGGTGCAGTAAAGTTGCGTCATGTAAGGGAAACAACTGAGAAGATGTGGATGATCTGTTAGCAGCTTTACAAATGAGTCTGTAAGAGTTATAAGCCAACCATTCTCACATAACTAAATTACTTGTGGTACAAACCTAAAGGCAGGAGCAACTCTTCTTCAGTTTGTGAAACCTTTTCTCCCCAGTTACTTGGTGATAAAACTGGCTAGTCAAGCTGCCAACTAGATTTTGGTCTCCAAAAGTCAATTAAATGCCCCTACCTTCTTGGCACCACAGAAATACTGTGTCTTTAACATTCCTTAATGCAGATCTTAATGTGCTTTTTAAAAGCAAGTACCACCTTGTTACAGTGAGAAAAACCTTTGCAGTATAAAGCAGCAACAGCATCTAAGAGATCACCAATTCCTGTATGGACATGCCCATCAATTAAGATATTTCTTCAAGGCCTCTGCATCAAGAAATGTGACAAATGATGATAAGTGAAAGAGTCTTCTCTATGGTATTGAAAAAAATTTGAAACTTGCCCGTCTCTTTCTTTGCTGTTTTCATTCTCTTCACCCAGATAATTCTCTTGTTCTCTTTTGCATTTAATATTTTTAATAGTATTGGCAAACCTTTCCATTGCTGTTTATTTCTTTTTTTAGGGGGTTGTTTTTACATTCTGTTTTACACCATTCTTTATTTAGCGATATGTATATTTCATACTGTTGTTAATTTAACTGCATGAAGGTTTAAAATTGTAATCTGTCTTGAGGCCATTTGGATGAATGGCAGTGTATAGAAACCAGAAATGAATAAATAAATACAAACCTCCTCAGGAGTTATTGTAAGTGGGAGAGAGCATAAAAGTTTAAAGCTCCTATCTGGCCTTTTCATGAGTGATTCACAAAAGGGCAAAATGAGGAATTGTTAAACATTCTGCAGTTTAGACATCCAATAAAAGCTTAAAATAGTTGAACGCTTACGACTTACTCTGTTTTCTAATCATTACTCTACAAACTGAGCCTACAACAATGACAGACTTTAGATGGTGCAGTATTATCATTATGGCCAACAATAAGTTTAAAACACCTTGACGACAGTGCAAAAGCAGCTTTGTCCAACTAATTAATGGCTCAGAAGGAAAAAAACCTAAATTGATTCTGTGTTCTTTTCAGGAATGTTGTGTGGTTCTGTTCAACAGTTAAAAGTGGGACTGACAGCTTCAAGATAAGCAAATGGACAGATAAGATAATTTCCTACAGTACACACCTGCCCAATGCTTTTACCGTTGTTTTCTGCAATACCTCTAGCTCATTCAATTAGAGCGTTACTATAGATTTACAACAAAATTACCTTTCATCTCAGCTTCTTTTAAAGCTATTTGGCATTTGCTAGTATTTTCTATTATAAATCTAATTGCAGATTCCAAACAGACAAGGGCTCATTAAGCCTTAATTATGCACATGTTGTTTTCAACAAACATTTTCATTTGGACTGCTGTGAGCTATAATTGTTCAGAAGGCATCAGGGTCTCAGAATTTAATGCTCTGTCAACATGTCAGAAGCTAGTTTGATTGGGTTGTGTCACCTACATATGTACAGGAGTTGCTGCTACTGCTTCCCTCCCATTTCAAAATTCAGCATTAATTATAACTAGGAATGGGATTTTTAAAAATTATTTCTTGGGCTACAAATCTCATAATTACCCCTTCTGAGAGCCCCACTTGACTTAACACACACCTAAATGTGACTCGCCTGGGAGAAAAGGCCTAAACTAAAAGGCTTTGAGGTTTAGCTAGTCCTAATTTCACCCAAGCTTCCTGTTTCTGCCCTGGTGCTGCTTGGGAGCTGTCTTTCTGTACAGGAAGCAAGGTGGAGCTAGACCTCAAAGCCTTCTAGTTTAGGTCTTTTCTCCCAGGTGAGCCACTTTTAGGTGTCTGTAAGTTGTGTGTAAGTCAGGTAGGGCTTCCAGGATGGGAAATTATGGGATTTGTTATCAAAGAAATCAAAACATCCCATAAAATGGGGGAAGGCCTCAGTGAAGATGTCTTTTCCATTGTCTTCACTTCCCACTCTATTGTGGCATGGTATGAAAGAGGGATGCTTGCAGCTCCACTGCTGGCAAAGTAACACAAGAATACAGCACTGGTGTAGCAGAAAAATTTGATATTCAATCACTCATCGTAGTGGTTCTCCAAGGAGAGGACTTTGGAAAGATAGTCCACTATACCTCCAAGGAGAGACCAAAAACATAGGCAATTATGTTGACCCATATTTTTTAAAAAAAAAATTCCAGCAGTTATTATTATTATTATTATTATTATTATTATTATTATTATTATTATTATTATTATTATTATTATTATTATTATTATTATTATTATTATTATTATTATTATTATTATTATTATTCTCTGCTGGGTGCATGTCTGTTGTAAAGCTGATGAATCTCAGTTGCTCATTCAAGGCCATTCTGCCTCAAAATATTCTGGAATACAATAGAGATAGCCCACAACGAAACATTATTGTTAGGAAAATGTATTCATTCCTCCCTCCCGTTCCCAGCTACTGTGATGACTGCAGCTATGCTTAAGAGGAAAGCTTGAGAGCAGGAGTGACAGATAACAACATCATTCCTGTTGGTGACAGTAATGATCTTCTCCTGGTAAGAGGCATATCATCTCTAACTATGGAGTCAAAAGCAATACAGCAGCGCCCTCCCTGGATTAAAAAAAAACAGAAGATACCTGTATGCGTATTTGCAGTTATGAATTCAAGGAACCAAACTATGAATCAAATCCTTCGGCTGAACTTCCCAGCTGTTTTTAACCTCCCAGCTGTGTTGAGCTTTGTGCTACTGAGTACTGTACGTATCCATAGGGATTTGGTGAGTCAACTCCTCTGTACGTTCCACTGATTTTACTACTCACTTCAACTCAATACTGGATTTCAGCCTATATGTATAAACTCTGCTGAAAATTTTTCACATGAGAATTTCAATCATTCTCTTTCAGTATGATAGAAAAGAAGTTCCATTCAAAATGAATGTCAAGGGAGGTGAAATTTTAGAGAATTCTCCCTGATGTGGTTCAGGATTCTTGTTCTTATATTACTTATGAACTGGCTAAGGACATATGTATATCTCCTATATCTCACAGCACAATTACTTCTGTGGCAGCCAACAGCCTCCCAAACATCAGCTACAGCCCAGGGAAACATCTCAGAAAATTTCCCACTGTCCGCATTCAAGTTTAGTCAGCCAGGAGACCTGCAGAGTAATGAAGAGATGGATAAAAGAACAAACAATAAAATGAAATGAAATAAAAATAAAACATCAGGGTCTTTTCCAGAAAGTCTTCTCTTCTCATGAGATGGCCAAAGTATTGCAGCCTCAGCTTCAGGAGCTGTCCTTCCAGTGAGCACTCAAGGAAGATTTCCTTCAGAATGGATAGGCTTGTTCTCTTTGCACTCTAGGGGACTCTCAAGAGTGTCCTCCAGCACCACAATTCAAAAGCATCAGTTCTTCGGCGGTCAGCCTTCTTTATGATCCAGCTCTCACTTTCATACATCACGACTTGACAAATCACAGCTTTGACTATGCAGACCTTTGTCGGCAAGTTGATGTCTCTGCTTTTTAAGATACTGCCTAGGGATGTGGTGACACTGCAGGATAAACCACAGAAGCCTCTGTGCTGCAGGGTCGGAAGACTAGCTGTCGTAAGAGCTAATCCACGTGACAGAGTGAGTGCCCGTCGCTTGTCCCAGCTCCTGCCAACCTACCAGTTCAAAAGCATGAAAATGCGAGTTGATATATAGTTACCACCTCAGTGGGAAGGTAACGGTGTTCTGTGTCTAGTCACGCTGGCCACGTGACCACAGAAACTGTCTACAGACAAACGCTGGCTCTACGGCTTGGAGATGGGAATGAGCACCATGCCCTAGAGTCGGACACGACTGGACTAAATGTCAAGGGGAACCTTTAACTTTACCTAGGTTTGTCATCGTTTTCCTACCAAGAAGCAGGTGTCTTTTAATTTTGTGGCTGCTGTCACTATCTGCAGTGATCATGGAGCCCAAGAAAGTAAAATCTGTCACTGCCTCCATATTTTCCCCTTCTGTTTGCCAGGAGGCGATGGGGCCAATGGACATGATTTTAGGTTTTTTTTTTATTTTGAGCTGCAGACCATTTTTGCGCTCTCATTTTTCACCCTCATTAAGAGGTTCATTAATTCCTCCTCAATTTGTACCATTAGAGTGGTATCATCTGCATATCTGCGGTTGTTGATATTTCTTTGGGCAATCTTAATTGCGGCTTGGGATTCATCCAGTCCAGCCTTTCGCATGATGTATTCTGCATATAAGTAAAATAAGCAGGGAGACAATATACAGCCTTGTCATACTCCTTTCTGAATTTTGAACCAATCAGTTGTTACATATCCAGTTCTAACTGTGGATTCCTGTCCCACATATAGATTTCTCAGGAAATAGATAAGGTGGTATGGCCAGTTTCTTTAAGAACTTGCCATAGTTTGTTGTGGTTGACACAGTCAAAGGCTTTTATGTAGTCAATGAAGCAGAAGTAGATGTTTTCTGGCACTCTCTGGCTTTCTCCATAATCCAGTGCATGTTAGCAATTTGGTCCCTAGTTCCTCTGCCCCTAGTACTTCTGGGAGTTCTCGGTCCACTTACTGCTGAAGCCTACCTTGGAGGATTTTGAGCATAACCTTGCTAGCGTGTGAAATGAATGCAATTGTATAGTAGTTGGGGCATTCTTTGGCACTACCCTGCTTTGGGATTTGGATGTAGACTGATCTTTTCCAATCCTCTGGCCACTGCTGAGTTTTATAAACTCGTTCGCATATTGAGTGTAGCACTTTAACAGTGTCATCTTTTAAGATTTTAAATAGTTCAGCTGGAATACCATCACCTCCACTGGCCTTGTTGTTAGCCATGCTTTCTAAGGTCCACTTGACTTCACTCACCAGGATGTCTGGCTCAAGGTCAGAAACCACACTATCTGGGTTGCCCAGGACATCCAGATCTTTCTGGTGCATTCTTGCCACCTCTTCTTGATGTCTCCTGCTTCTGTGAGGTCCATACCATTTTTGTCCTTTATCATGTCCATCTTTGCACAAAATGTTCCTTTAATATTTCCAGTTTTCTGGAACAGATCTCTGGTTTTTCCCTTTCTATTATTTTCCTCTCTTTTTTTGCACTCTTCATTTAAGAAGGCCCTCTTGTCTCTCCTTGCTATTCTCTGGAAGTCTGCATTCCATTTTCGGTAACTTTCCCTATCTCCCTTGCATTTTGTTCCCCTTCTCTGCTATTTGTAAGGCCTCGTTGGACAGTCACTTTGCTTTCTTGCATTTCCTTTTCTTTGGGATGGTTTTTGTTGCTGCCTCCTGTACAATGTTATGAGCCTCCATCCGTAGTTCTTCAGGCACTCTGTCCACCAAATCTAGTTCCTTAAACCTGCTCTTCACTTCCACTGTGTATTCGTAAGGGATTTGGTTTAGATTAAACCTGACTAGCCCAGTGGTTTTTCCTACGTTCTTCAGTTTAAGCTTGAATTTTGCTATACGAAGCTGATGATCAGAGCCACAATCAGCTCCAGGTCTTGTTTTTGCTGACCGTATAGAGCTTCTCCCTCTTTGGCTGCACAGAATATAATTAATCTGATTTCGGTATTGCCCATCTGGTGATGTCCATGTGTAGAATTGGTCAATTTCAGCCTCTTCAGCATCGGTGGTTAGTGCATAAACTTCGATTACTGTGATACTGAAAGGTCCGCCTTGAATTTGTATTGAAATCATTCTATCATTTTTGAGATTATATCCCAGTACAGCTTTTCCCTTGACTATGAGGGCTACTCCATTTCTTCTTGCCCACAATAGTAGATACGATAATCGTCTGTATTGAATTTGCCCATTCCCATCCATTTTTGTTCACTGATGCCCAGGATGTCCATGTTTATTCTTGCCATCTCCTGTTTGACCACATCCAGTTTACCAAGATTCATAGATCTTACATTCCAAGTTCCTATGCAGTATTCTTCTTTGTAGCATCGGACTTTCCTTTCACTTCCAGGCACATCCACAGCTGAGTGTCCTTTTGGCTTTGGCCCATCCACTTCATTAGCTCTGGAGCTACTTATACTTGCCGCGCGCTGTTCCTCAGTATCATGTTGGATGCCTTCCGACCTGAGGGGCTCATCTTCCAGCGTCATATCTTTTAGCCTTTTGTTTTTGTTCATGGGGTTTTCTTGGCAAAGATACTGGAGTGGCTTGCCAGTTCCTGCTCCAGGTGGATCGCGTTTAGTCAGAACTCTCCACTATGACCTGTCCGTCCTGGGTGTCCTTGCACGGCATAGCCCATAGCTTCTCTGAATTACTCAAGCCCCATTGCCACGACAAGGCAGAAATCCATGAAGGGGAACATACTCCCAGTTAATGTATGACTGTAGCCTAAGAAAGGAGTACACAAGTCTCACAACTTATACCTTTCCCATGTAGTAGAAAGGCTCTGGGGAATCATGATTATGTTAAAGAGTGAATACATCTTATTTACTTTCACTCCATGGGTACAAAATAAGACCTCAATAATATTTTTTACAACTATGCTGCATTGTTGAAACAAAACAAAATGTTCGGGTAAGCATAAAATTGTATGGCCTTGTCCATAGGTTGTGGGTAGTGGAAGAGAAGGAAGCTCAACAACTTGCTTTTCCATAGCTTGACCTAGAAAGGTTTTCTAGGTCACTCCTACTTTGCATCCCAGCCTCTGACCCACTAAATCTAATACAACAAAGCTGCAGAGTTCATTTCAGCCTGACAGTGTCAGATCATTCATAAATTCCAGATGCAATATTTGCCAAAGCACTATTCATATATTCATAAATAAGCTTTTATTAGACATATCTTCTGAAGGGGACATATTTGCTTGTTCCACATTGACTCATGCTGACAAAGGGAATTTTAAAAGCAGCATTCTGAAGTTATGAAGCTTCAGCTCTGATCTTCACATTTCCCCACATACAGATTTGTTATGTACCAGTCACACAGGTGGTTCTATATTATTACACTAAGTTAACCAGAAAATTTCCAGTTCTCAAAGAGGACTGCAGGACATCTTGCTACCAAAGAGACAAGGAGAATGGAATGCACAACCAAGGGCCTTCCTTTCATGTAAAGGGATGCAAATCTGTTGCTTTCAATAGAGGCCCTGGTCACACGAGGGAAATGTTCTCTAGTTCTTCCAATACTTTTCAAACCTCTTTTGTACTGATCCTCAGTCATGTGGTATATATACTGGGGTGAACATCCCAGGAACTTTTAGTGGTAATGATTTATCTCCTATTATTTCCTCCTGTTTGAGTAATTATGGCCAGTAACACCATGGCACCATTTTATTTTCAGTTTTTGTTTGGGAATATATCCTCTGTTGCGCTAGCTGCTCCTGCAGAATCGCATTGGTCTGTCTATTTCCCCCACCATCTCCTCTGCCTTTCAGCTTAATTTGTTATTTCTTCCCCCACCTCCACCCCCACAACACTCTCTCCACAACTGCTTCCTCACAATGACTGGCAAAAAGTGGCTTAGCAAAATGCTGGTACTGCAGCAATGGCTCAAATTGATCTGTCACCAATGTATTGATGTTTTTGGCTGTGAAAAAAAATTGTTGAGGTTTCAAACCTTTCTTTGATAGGCATGACTGCAAACATTTTACCGTCTGATTACTCTTTTGTTCTAAACCAAGTATTCTCCTCATTTCCCTAGACACTCTAAAGAAGTATACCCTACAGATTTTTAAAGGATTGTATCCTTACTCATCTTGAATTACAGCTTCAGAGCATCCTTCTCCAGTGTCATCTATCCCACTGGTTCTTAACCTTGGGTTACTCAGGAGTTTTGGACTGCAACTCCCAGAAGCCTTCACCACCAGCTGTCCTGACTGGGGTTTCTGGGAATTGCAGTTCAAAAGCATCCAAGTAAAAAAGGTTAAGAACCACTGATCTATCCAACCCACCAGATCCTCCCAGGCTATGTTCCTCCAGGTAGCCACTCAGAGGGAGGCACCTAAGCCCTCTACAAGAGGTCAGGCCTTCTTCGCAGTGGCACCGATATTGTAGAACCAGCTTCCGGTGGAGCTACACCTGGCCTCCTCTTTGTTTATGTTCAGAAGGCAATTTAAAATATTGTTTTTCAGGGAGGCCTTCCACACTGGCCCTAAATGATTTATTTACACCTTTAATCTTGCTGTTTTATTGAAAATTTGTTGGTGGTGCCATTTGTTTTTATTTGCTTAATATTTTGACTTTTTAGTATTTGTTAGTATTTTATAGTATGTGTCATTTTACTGTTGTAAACTACCCAGAGTAGTGCACCTGCACTAATGGAGCAGTATATAGGTTTAAGAAACAAATAAATAACCTTGACTGCACTACATCCCTTGGTACAAGTGAAGCTACACTGTTTGCTACAATACAGAAACCACACTTTTCCCCCCTGGAACTAGCTTTTTGACTAGGCAAATGCAGGCAGTTCCTGTTACAGAGTGGGCTAGCTTCTGTAGGCTACTCACACATTCTAGCTCCTCTCATTAGAGTCTCCTTAGTGTTTGTCCTCCTCTGTCCACAACAGTGGTTCCCAAACTTGGGAAAACAGCTATGAGAATTACTCCCAGAAGCCTTGACTACTGGCTGTGCTGACTAGGATGTCTGAGTGTTCCAGTCCTAGAATTTTTTATTTATTTATTTTTATTTGGACTTATATACTGCTTCAGAGTAACATAGCTGCCTTGTGGGAGTTTTGATATTGACCAAACAACACCAACTTTTATTTATTTATTTATTTATTTATTTATTTATTTATTTATTGGATTTATATACCGCCCCATAGCGCTACAAGCACTCTCCGGGCGGTTTTACAATTTTAATTATACAGGCTACACATTGCCCCCCCCCCAGCAAGCTGGGTACTCATTTTACCGACCTCGGAAGGATGGAAGGCTGAGTCAACCTTGAGCCGGCTACCTGGGATTTGAACCCCAGGTCGTGAGCACAGTTTTAGCTGCAGTACAGCATTTTAACCACTGCGCCACAAGGCTCTGCTGCACTAAGTTTAAGAACCATTGGTCCACAAGGGAAATGCCACTATATTTCCAGTTCATCTGTCAACACCATGCAATAACATTCTGGCACAGGGAACCATGAGAATCAGTACAATTTATAATGCACTTTTTTCATGTAAGAATCTATTATTTTTGCTTAGCCAGTGGTCAAAGGAAAGAATGTTGATGGAAAGGGTTGTTGCCACTCACTTTTCATTTATCTGAATCACCCCGTCATTCCTTATGACTAGTAGTGTAATCCTAAATACCTAGATTAAACAACATGTTTCCCAGGACTGACAGCTTGGGAGAACGAAGGAAAAGGTGAATGAAAATGCCTGGGCCCCAGAAAATAATGGACTTGAACAGCTGAACAAATGGCAAGGAATTCTGTGCCTACAAAATTTATTAATATTCATGGCCAAATCATTAAAACACTTAATTCTGCCAGTTCTTGGAACTGCTGTTGAATTCACAGCCTGCTTTGTGAAAAGTCTTTAATAGAAGCATTTGCAATAGGCTGTTCTGCTTGAATTTGAATTAAAATAAGTTCAGAATGAAGAAATGCCAAGTTAACAGATCATCCAACCTTGCAGGAGATTAAAGAATAGTTCTGCCAAATGTACATTTCCAAAAATACTGCTCATCCGAATGTTATTTAAAAGTGAATGAATATATCAACCAATAATCTCTACTGTGGGATTCAAACAACAATATATTCTGAGCTTCAGTTCTATGACCAAGGACATAGTTGCAAGGCAACTATGCCTCTGCAACACTGAAAGAAGCATTTGCAAGAGTAAATGAGGTTATTTTGGCAGGAAAGCGGATGTAGCAAACAAGCGAATTTAACTGAATATGGTAAACAGAGATGGAGTGATTACAGCAAGAGTAAATGTAAAAGGGTTCCGAGTCGCTTTGTATTGCTTCAACTGACCACAATATCTGATAAAGCAGTGGGGGAAAAGTTCTGGTTTCCTCTCTCACATAAATGATTATCTTAATGTAATCTACAGGTTTTTTTTCTTTCTCTTATGCACACATAAAGGTAAATCCCCTGAAATTCAGTAAATAAGTACTGTTTAACAGCAAAAGGGGCTGGGTTGTTTTATTGTTCTGACTCATGTACCTCATGACTTAGAATGATGCAAATCTGTCTTCCTATATAAACACTTGACACAATTATATTTATGATGGCCCATGCATAAGTTTTAAAAAGTTACACTCCTGTACACACACTTAAAAAAAAGGTTAATGACAGATTTTCCCCAGATGGGTGTGCTGTATGTTGTACTCCTTTAAGCAAAGATATTCTAGTCTACAGCACAGCTCTTCAACAAAAGAAATTCTATTTTCAGTTTGTTAAAATGATGTTAATGGGCCAACAAGACTCATCAGCTTGTCATGGATAGAAGACCCATGTTGTGCCCTTCAAAGTACAGGTAAGGAGACAGAGTATAGGCCAATTCTCACTACAACGTGGAGTGAATTAACTACCAAGCCACAGGAACAGATAAACAAGTGAATTTATAATCCTATCACTGAATTACTCCTCCTGTTTTCACTCAGAAAACAAGACTCTGCAGACAAGTGTTGTAAAATCTGCTGAATTCGCAGTACAAATGTAGCAGGAATTTTAATTATGTACTGCACAATTCTGGACATTTTTATTCAGAAGTAAATCTTCTAAATTCAATAAAATTTATTTCACTATAAATGTGAACAAGAAAGGTATTACCCACCCTTGCCTTCAAATTACATACAAAGAACACATGGTTCCCCACTTTTGCCATAGAATTCAGCAACCAAACACAAATTATTATTTAAAATGTAACCCAGTTTGTTAGCATGTTCAAAGTTCTCATATTTCACAAATGTTCCTTGATTACCCAGTAAAGATAACAATTTTAGGTTGCATATTGTTTGTAACAGACCCACACAACAGCTGCTAACATTTTTATGCAGGTTAGAATGACACATTAAAAACAACAACAACCCTGTTTTACTCCAGAATATCTCGCTTCTGTTTAACCATTTTGTTCAAAACTTGCACATATGTATGTAAAAGCATACCCTTTAAACTGACTGGGATTGGCAGTTTGATCAAAGGGAAACTGCAGCCAGTACGCCCACACACAAATGCACAGACACATAGTAACAGACATAAAACCAACTTGATGGTATAGAATGGAGTGCTTTGTAGAAGCACTGCATGGTGTGTACTAATCTTTGCTACAAACAAGGCACTCTATTCCCACTCTGCATGATCTAACTCCAAATACCCAGTCTGAATTCACTTTCTTTTGCTGTCATACTCGCAACACATTTTTAAAATTCTTGCTTAAAGTTATGAAAAGCAGAAGTTGGATGTAATGCTAAACTTCCTAACTTGAAGGATGTTTACATGGTCAGGCAAGAAAAGCAATTCCTTCTTTAAAAATTATTTAAGGAACTTAGAGTAGGGAAGAGACGATTAAAAAAAGCCAGTTTCCATGTTGATGGAAGCGGATAACAAGGAGAGTGCACTGTATTAGCTTGCTCCTTGCTTTTAAACTTGTGGCAGCTCCTGGGAGATCTACAACCAGAGAATGTTCCCTTTCAGCAAGATTAGCCCCCTATCTGCCAGTTTTCCCCGGGGACTTCCTCTCACTTTGCACCACTTTCCCCTTTGGGAAAGAGTACGGGCCATCCTTCTCATCAAAATAAGGGACATGATTTTACATTACAGTGGTACTCGCTAAACGATGACCCCGCTAAATGACAAATCCGCATAACTATGACTTTTTGAGATTGCTATAGCGATTCGTAAAAGTCATTCCTATGGGGGATTTTCACTGGACGTCAATTAGGTCCGTGCTTCGCGAACCGTTTGTTCGCAAGATGCTTTTTCGGCTTCGCAAAATGGCTGCCCTATGTTTTCTGGACGCATGCTTCGCAGGGCAGCCATTTTAACAGCTGATCGGTGCTCGCAAAATGGCTTCCCTATGGGCGATCTCTGGACAATGAGGTATTTTCTCCATTGGAACGCATTAAACTGGGTTTCAATGCATTCCAATGGGAAAAGGATTTTCGCATGACGACAATTTCGCTAAACAGCAATTTTCACAGGACGGATTATTGTCGTCATGCGGAGCACCACTGTACACCAATCTGTAGGGTGCAAAGGGAGATATGGTGTGGTTATATCTTTATGAGGAGAAGCATAGCATTGTGCTGATTATTGTCACCCAGTCTGGAAAGTCTGTGAAGTCCTGAGAGACTTCAGTATCCATTTGGAAGCCACCCAGATGGGAGTGGCTCAGAACTTCATAGCCTCAACGGCAAGCATGGGTCTATCTCAACTGGTGGTTCATCAACTCAGCAGTTATGGCACAGTTTAGGCCTTGTTTTCTTGTTCAGGTAAGATGAACATGTAGAAGAAGTTTCAGTGGTTCTGGAGCCATGGAGAGATCATTTGTTTTGGAGTTTAGATTTACCTGGGTTCAGAACCTCTGCAGGGGCAGAGAACAAATTTAGATGGCCTAATTTGGGAAATTTATTAATCCAGATAGTTTCCTTCTGTTATTGGAACTTTTCCTGCCATTTTGACAAGCGATCCCTTCAGAGCTTCGGTCATCTTCCAGAAGGCCTCCTCCCTGATAAAGAAGGGCAAAATGAGATCTCTTGCTTTCTAGAGAGCCAGGGATAGAAAAAACAAAAGTGGGACAGCAATCAGAGCAATGCTGGCAGAAAACAAAGAGTGAGTCTAACCGAATACAGTACAGAGATTGCTGAAAGCCTACACTATAGCAATTACATAAAATCAGTTTCCCTGAGCCACAACTGCATCTGCAGAGTCATTCAACAGAGCTGTTTGAGGCGATCAAGACATTATTAATGTGTACCACGAAAAGAAACTGTATACTATTCAGCAGCTCATTCTGACCAATCTGCACCACACCTTGTAAGTAAAATCACTCAGAACTATCATGACTTAGGGTATGGCTACTTTAGTGATAGGAAGCCCTCTAGTCTAAGTCACTTTGAAATGGTCTGTAACATTGGGACTTGATTCCATCACTCCTTCTGTTCACAGGGAAATCGCTCCTGCAGCCTCTAGAGTTGTGATTTAGTCAACCACACAGTGTTATATCGCTCCGTTTTGGTCACAATGTGCCCCTCCCCTACTTGCTCCCCACCTTGTGCCTTCTCTTTAATGATAGCTGTCAACCAGTTGGGAAACAGACTACTTCATTTGCTTGTGGGTGGGCATTAATACTAGATTTTTGGGCATACAAAGGTTGGGGGGGGAGTAGAGTGCCATGATTCAGGACCATTTTCTCCTTTTTTTAGCCTAAATTTTTCATAAGTGTTATAGTGCTCAAACGAGGCAATACAATAGTGTTAAAATATTATTTATAAAAATAAAAGTTGAATTAAAACAAAAATGCTTTTTTTCCCACTTCAAAATAGGATGGAGGGTGCCATCTACAGTCACAAACCCACTGCTACAAGGAAATGAGTGTTTTGAAAGGACACAGCAATGATTAAGGGTTATTTTTCTCCTTTTAAAAACATTAAAAAGTAAACCCACCTTGAGACATCACCACTGATGTGCAGGAAGAAAACAGCCCCCAAGAACACACTGGAGTGATCTAGGAGATAGCACAACCTGAAAAACAAGTTTATTTGGACAAATCCTAATTGTTTCAAATAAACAGCACACTTCAACTCTAGACCAATCTGGATTAATCTCCATTAGTGATGGGTTGTCACACTCCAAAAAGTACATTGTGTAGTCAATATATTTTATATCCCAACTGCTCCAGCAGGAGGCTACAGAGCACGATAAACTCCCATGTAGCTGGCCTCTTAGAAACCATCGCTGGCATGTGCCTAACAGATACAAGCCCAATAAGTTTGGGCAGTGCCTATCTATATATAATGGAGGCTTTCCCACCTGTGCAGATCAAGGATGTGGACAGAAGCCTTAGAAAAGTGAGACCCACCACATAAATACATGGAAATACAAAGAGGTTGTGTACTCCCCCCCTTTCCGGACATATTCTCCGGCAGTGTCCTTTCAAAACAATGGATTATTTCATCATAGCAGTGGATCTGTGCTCCTAGATTTGTTTGTTTTGTTTTTGTTCTAAATGATCAATTTGGGCTGCTGATCTAATCTGTATTATATATTTATAACAGAATGTTAATGGGGATTTGTGAGTGAAATACATTTCATACATACAAATTGGGGTCAATTTGGGTTATTGATGAAATCTTTATTATGCATGCCTCTTTGCAATGAAATGTGTTTTCGGTGCCATGTCTGAATATATATTTTTTTGCAACTACAAACTGGAACATATTGGACTCTGTATTCCAAATATGGTGTGAACCTCAATTTTAGCTTTAGGCTGAATGGATTGCCTTTTCCCTTTATCTTCTATTTGTTTTGCCAACAGAGTATGTTCTGGTGGGTGATCCTTTCCCAACTGCAGTTCATGTGTATTTTTAAAGCAGCAGCCATTATTTATACACATGCATGCCACCCATAAATTGCACAATGCTTGTTTATTTTATACAGAGAGACCAAGTCAAAATTCCCAAAGGCATTATAAGGAGGCTTTCAGCTTAGAAAGGAAAACAAATGAATCTCCAAACATGCACACGTTGCTACTTAGAATCAATCAATTTACTGAGAGACACCATACTTAGCAGCACCTGTGATTAAGATTTTCCTTCCTGTACTAGTAATGTGCCAAAACAATAATTAATGAAAGATGAAACCAAAACTGAATCCCTGTATATGTGAAAATATTGTTGTTTCTTTCAGTTCTTGTTCCCATCATTACTCTTGAAGGTGGGAGACAGGTAATAATGTGGGTAAGACAGATGAATTTGCCATAACTAGCTTCCTCCAGTGCTCACTGTAATTGCTTTAATTAAAAATGTCACAAGCACGCATCTGTCTTACAACTCAGGCTTCTATCTACCAGGATATACATTTCCAAAGAATAACACACAGGAATAAGATGGGAGATAAAAGATACTGAAAAACAAGAGCCCTCCCACACTCATTTAAAATAGCCTTGTTTTCAGGCACCCTGTTGTTTGCATTATGTTAGCATCAAGACTGATTAGGGCAAAATGGAAGAGGGTGACAGTGCTTTCTTAAAAACACTGAAGCTGTATGCGAAGGTGGAGGTCCCGTCAGAAACACTAAGCAACTACTTCTGCTGAGTCACTGGCACAGGTGGCTTGATATTTCATCCATTTGTTAGGAAAGTGAGCAATTTTCTAGAAAAAACTAAGACTTGCAGGAAACAATTTTGAAGGAAGGAACTTTAGAAACACATCACTGTCAAAGAAAGGCTGTTCTGGAAGTTATTTCATTATGTACCAGTTCTCTGCTCCATCCCCAGTCAATAGGTGAATCGGAAAGGCCCTCGGTGAGCAGCATTATGAGGTTGGAAAGAGGGGCTGTGAGAGAGCACTGAAAACATGCTGAAGATCTAACAGCCGAATCCTATATGTTTACTTAAAATCGCGTTTTAATGCGTTTCTATGGGCTTTTTTGTTCCGCATAGCGACGAATCCGTATAGCGACGATTTTTCCGGAACGGGTTATCCTCACTATGCAGGGCACCACTGTAAGTGTGAAGGACTGCACCCTAAGGGTTAGAGTATGAAAAAGTTACTTTTTTAGGATTCTAATTCCCAGAAAACACCATTCCAAGAGCTATAGTCCAAAAAAGTTACTTTTCGAAGGTTGTGTATTATCCTGTATTCTTGGAGGGCTGGAAGGTTTTAGGATACCAAGTATCTTCACTAGTGTACCTTAAAGATATTTTGGTTCAGGGGAATCTGCATCTGTCTAAAGCCAGGAGTAAAAGGCAAGTACAGATCAAAAGTGGACAGCAGGTCCCAGGAGGAGTGCAACTTTCTTGGCATCCTGCATAGCCTATGATCTCAGTCACACTCCCATCCACAGCAAATTATCAATTGATAAATAACACAGTGCAAGTTAAAGCAAAGTGTGCTAAGTTAAAAGACTTTCACTGAATTCAGCAAAAGAGTGGAACATCACTGGCTCCCACTTCCCACCAGAACCATGGATTTTGCCTACTGTCACCTTTTCGACAAATTTCTTCTTTTATTCTGTAGCCTTGAAGTTCACCGAGATAACTCTGTAGGTGCTATCAAAGCCTTACTGGATAAGCAACGAAGCATTTAATTCTTTTTTATGTCACTGTACAAACTGGAGGGTACACCAAGTTTGTAAAAATAGGGATCCTGTCTTTTAAGGCCTTGTTTCTAGCAAGCAGATGTGATACTCAATGTGGTTTTAGAAAACGTGTGTGTGCATGCGTTTGTTTGTTTATCCCACCCATCTTGTGCTATTGCCACTACTCTGGGTGGTTGCAGATATAAAACATAAATATAAAAATATCATTTAATAGCAAATATGCAGAAAGGCCAATTTTGATTGAAAACACAAAGGGAGGAGATGTTTGATGTTTTCTTTGCCCCCAACACAGCTCTGTTAAAAACACTCCCTCCCCATGAGGGAGATACTAATTTTCACCTTCAGCCACTATGAATTTTAAATAAAAGCTGACATGGTTGATTATTATGCATTTTATTCTGTTGCCTTGAAGTTCACCAAGATAACTCTGTAGGTGCTATCAAAGCCTTACTGGATAAGCAACAAACCAGCTGCCCAGAGCAGACTTCAGTCTAGATGGCCGGGGTATAAATTTAATAAATAAATAAATAAAAATTTAGAGTGAAGCATAATTTATCCCTAATCACCAATTGACACATTTCTTTCCTTACTTATGGCAACAGAACTCAAATAAGTGCTCAGATACAAAGCAAGGTAAAGGAATTCATGTTTCCAATGTCTGGATGCTGAACTATATATCTTTAATATAGACCGATGCTCAAGACATATCTCAGAAAGCTTCTTAGAACAACTGCATGGAAATAAAAGACATCACATGTTGCTGCTCACAGATTTGAAACATACACATTTTGGCCACTTACCTGCATAGGTCTTAAGGCAAAGCAACATGGAGCATCTCACACAAGGAGGGGGTATCAATAGTTCTTTTAAGCATCCTCGGGTTTGTTTCAGGAAACTACATATTCCAAAAGGTGCAATATAAAAACATGAAAGAATACACCACATATTCCAGTGTAACTCCACAGCAACATAACCAAATGAACACAGTTGTGTCAGGTGATAAATCAGATGCCCTTTATCTTTCTTGTCTCTACTGCATAACTGCAATACTGACAGCAACAGCAATGGTAACCAACATTTTTACTGACAAGTGATAAATCAGGTGCCCTTTAACTCATGTGTATCGGTTGCAAATTTAGTTAATTAGAAATTCATGCTTGCTTCTTTTTATGTATTATTTCCCAGAAGATTTACCATGAGCTGTCATATCTGACTACTTCCCAGGATTAAGGTTCTCAGATGCTTAACAAGTACTGTGCCCGTAAGAAAGTATGGTACTTCACTAAAGAGTACTGAGTCCTTGGATGCTTTGTAAACTGGAAAAACCCTTCTGTGAAAAGAAGATCAGCTGCCATTCTGCTGTAGATGAGGGTTACTGAAATATGTCAATGATACAGGCTGTGGATTAGGAGCTCTATTGTAAACAAGCAATGCACAGAGAACCATATTAGAGTCACAACATACAAGAAATATACCTGATACAAAAGAATAAAGAAAAATACTCCAACTATATTTGTATTGCTTTAATATAAACAAGGCTGAATTATGTCCCCAGAAGGATGGGATTATGATCTATACTAGCCTGCAATATTATACAGTGGGGTCTTGACTTAAGAACGGCTTGAGTTAAGAACATTTTGACTTAAGAACCACTCTCATAGGAAAATATTGACTTGACTTAAGTACTTAGATTTGTGTTAAGAACTGAAAAAAACCCACGTGGGAGGCAGGGAAAGTGCAAAATGTGAACTTTCAGTTAACTGTTGGCCAGTGAAAGGGGTGCCTGTCTGCTTCCTCACTCCTCCCAGCGTTTAGAGAGTGGATTGGGAGACAGTCTTCAGACTGCCTGGTACTGTACTGCCTGGACTGTATTTTCCCTGCCTTCCCTGAACCTTTCTTGACCTAAGAAAAAAAGAAACAAAATATCCCCCTCTAGTGGTCGAAGGCAGAATAGCAGCTTCCCATTAGTTTCTATGGACGGAAAAGAACAGATACGGATCAAATGGTTTTCAATGCATTCCTATGGGAAATGCAGATTTGACCTGAGAACTTTTTGACTTGAGAACCGCCTTCCAATACGGATTAAGTTCTCAAGTCAAGACCCCACTGTACCTAGTTACTTTGGATTAAGCTCTGCAGAATTTAATTGACTTCTGATAGACTTGCACGGGATTACACTGTTAGGCCCATATCTGGGCACCTGCCAGGACATGTTAGTTAGTAAAATCTGTCTCCAGGTTACTAGTGTAGCACCAAATCTACCTTATCTTGATTTTTCTTTTTCCTGTCTCCAGAAACTCTAGTTAAAGGGCATACATTCAGTGAAAAAAAAAGTATGTTCATTCCTTATCACCAAAGCGACTTTTGATTGTGCCACTTAAACTAAATTAAATTAAATTAAATTCTAGCCCACAAACAATCATTAACAGCCATTATGGCACATGGAAAGAGTTTTATTATGCCTCTGATACTAAATTGCTAGATATTTTTCCACACTAAAGATGTCATATATGTGTCATCATCGTAAAAATAACTTTTGGTGATTCAGGACTGTGAGCCATTTCACAAGGTCTTTCAGAAATGAAATTAATGTCAGCACATTGACAGATGAATATCTGTATAATAGCCACATTGATAGGCTTGAAATTAACTGTAAGCATTCAGGAAATGCCTGTACAGAAAAAAGAAACTGTCCTCTCTCAGTGAACAAGTAGAAATATCCTAGCAGGTACAATAAGTATCAGAAACTAATATAAACAATGAAATGGATTAGATGATAGATAGATGCCGAAACAAAGATTCCTAAATTCCATCTTCAATCACTCACACACACTTCTGGAAGGTTTTTTGTTTTTGGTTAAACTCAATTCCATTTACAGTATATTTAAGTAGATATAGCTTGTACCTGTGGGCAAGCTGCACAGTCCCCGAACATCCCCAGAAGAAGGGAATATTAAACCATTTCTAAATAGCCTCTACCTAGAAAGGGTAACTGTAAGTCAGAATTGACTTGATGGCACATCATAATTATTATCAGGCATTTATAGGCTTGCACTCTCAAGAATATTGGCTTCTTCATTAACCAATAGCACTGCTGGATTTCAGAGCAACAATAAGAAAAATATTTTGGCTGGAAACAACTCCTATAACAAACAATCCATCAAAGAACAAAGGATGCTTTAAAAACAAGCAATATATTACATGTTACCCCTAATTTCTGCATTCAAAAACACCCCACTGCTGCTAGTGATCCAGGTTTTCACTTATATTATTTTAAGTAAACAACATTACTAAAATATCCTGCAACAGGTTGTTCAAGTGTGTGCATGCATGTATTTCTTTATAGCATTTTTATCCCACTTCCCAGCCAACAGGACTCTGGAATAAACACAGCCAATATGAACAAGACAGTCCCTGTCTGCACACTCACAATCTGAAAAGACTTGACAGAAAATGAAAAATAAGACAGGAATAAGCGGGGCAGGAGGGAGCAAGTAGTTTTTCAGCAGACTGATGGAACAAACCTGCTTCCCATCTTATCTCTCTCTACTGAAATCTCTTGGAACAGAAATAACACTTTGGTATGAATGCATTAACATTAAAATGTTACTTGCATTAAGCAGGAGAAGCAAACAGATGTGTCTAATCTTCTAAAAATAATGTTTTGAAAGTACTATAATATAGTGTTACATTCAAAATGTTATTTTTAGAAGATTAAATGCATAAGTGTGCCTGTCCTTCTGTTTAACACAGAAGTAATAATTTTAGTGTTAATGCATGATTTCCAAACTGTGGTTTATAATATAACTTTCAAATCAGATCAATTTGATGTGATTTACATTCTAGCTATACTATATAAAATATATGTTTCCTCTGCCAACTAAGAAAGAAAAGAGAGACATGTTGCCCTCATAAGTAGTACACTACATGGACACTTATTTAGGTTACTGTGCACATGCAGTTGCAAACATGTGACACAACCAATTTCAAGAAACTGTAGGCTAAGGAGAACAGCCAAGATACAGATTAGAACTCTGTAAAAGGGCATAAGTTATTTGTCAGGTGTAAAACCATCCACAGTAATGCATTTTTATGCAGATAGAGCAAAAGAAGTGCTCAAGTGAAAGTGACTGCCTTGCACACTTTCAGTTAGGCAACTATAAGTACTGTATCTGTATATATATGACAATATATATGACAATATATATGACAAGCAAAAATATCTCATATGTGCATATTTCCTAAAACACTGTTGCTACTGGGATTTCAAGACATGTGTCACTGTGTTTAACTTGATACATGTACACGCATGATGCATAATTTTATTATTTATTTTATATCTTTTTCTCTGCACATCTGGAGGCAACACAAACTATTAAAAGATATAAATAAAAACACAGTAATTTGTAACATTTAAACTCAAATAAATTATCGTATTAAAAACAAGCATCAAGTTAAAATAATTTTAAATTACCGTATTTTTTCCACCATAAGACGCACTTTTTTCCCACAAAAAGGGGGGTGGAAAGTCTGTGCGTCTTATGGAGTGAAGAAAACAGATTATATTTTCCTGTTTTCTTCTCCTAAAAAATTGGTGCGTCTTATGGAGCGAAAAATACGGTACAACATGAAAAAATAAAGTAGGTACAACACTCACAATTAGAAGAGCTTTTCTCCACAGTCATGACAAAGGCATGACAAAATGAAAAAGGTCTTTGCCTGCTATTGGTAAGAAAGTCTAGCCTCCCTTAAAAGGGACCACCAAGCTGAGGAGCAACCACCAAGAAGGCTCTCTCACACATGGTCACCAAACATGTCTCCATGAGTAGTGGGTCAGGAATAAAGGCCTCCCTTGAAAATCTCAAAACAGAGGCAGGCTCGTATGTAGCCCTTTTGATAGCATAGACCCAAGCCATAAATGCACAGGATACATACAATTCTGTACGCACTGGTTATTTCCCTTTACGAAGGATAGCCAGAAAACTTCTCAGCCATGAATTACAGCTGTGAAGAAACAGTGAGTTTACTTCCCCCCCCCCTTGTTCACTAAGCAAGATAACTATCTTGCCCAAGAAAACAGCCAAAATCTCCTAGGAAAAACTGCAGCCACCAACCCACTCATTAAGAATGACAATTGCATTGTTAATTTTATCTGAGTTTATCAAAAGGCCACCAGCCTGACCTCTTGAAACAACTAACTTCAAAATCATTGAAAACATTCAGGGAGCAAATCAACTATGTATCTGAATTATTTTCCACTTTCATGGTGTTCAAAAAGACAACAGCTTCTTTTGATGCATGGCAGAAGCTCAAACTCTCATATGGCTTTGATGGAATAAACTTCAGCCTGAACCTCTTTTACACAAAATCTCTAGGGAATGTATTAAAAATTGTTTAACATCTCTCCTCATTATTCCAACTGAGTAACAACAAATGTAGAGTTTTCTCAATTGTCTGCAAGGCAAACCTACAGAGTATTTTGCAGCATGGTAACAGAAAGAACATAACATCCGACTTCTCAGTAGTATTTTAAACCAGATATTCATGACCAGACACAATAATAGCAAAAGCCACACACAAAGTAAATCTGGTATACAAGTATTCTAGCACAATACAATTTCCTTTCAATTAAAACACAAGCTGGTTCCTCATAAAAGGAAAGAAGAGCATACCATTTCAGTACTGAACAACAGTTATACTGTAAAAGCAGATTAGACAGTAATCTGTTCCATGCCGTGTTCCAGCTGTGCAACACCCTCTGCCGCAAGGCTCAATCTTCACATCCACCTAAGATGCAATCAAGACAATCTTCATTTTTCCATAAGGCAAAGTAGTGGCATCGGCACACATAGTAAAAGCAACACTTGACCCAGATAACAGAGCTAGTGAATAATAACAGAAACCTGAAGTAGAAGGCACTCAAATATGAGTAGATTCTTTCAGAGCCCTTGGCTTTTACTTACAACAAAACTTACTGAGAAGCCTTAGTTTCAGCCTTAGTCTGTTATTCAGCAGAATAACAATAACAAATGGAGACATAAGACCTTCTGAGGTCATGGTGAAAGAAGAAAGGCAACTGCCTCTCCCTTGCCTTCTTGTTTCTTTTACAGGTACACCTTCAAGGAAATAGCTAGCATAGGGACATAGCAGTTCCTTCCACGAGCTTGCTAAATCCAAGATTTTCACAGGCTACACAGGGCTAGAGCAATGCTGACTGGATCCTGCAAAACCTATTTCATAAAAGTAAATCAGCCAAGTATCAGCAGCTGCCATGCTCCCAAGCCCAAGAACCATTTTGTTCCCTAAAGGTTTCTTAAAATTAGCTCAGGAAGATATAAAATATTTTTTCACACAAAACCACAGGTAAACTAATATGGGGGGATATGTATTTCCCCAATTTTATTATTTTCCCAGTCGCAACAGGGCTTCCTCAGAGATATGTGCCTCAGTAATCAGATTTGCAAATTAAGCCCATGTTTACCCTCCAATAACCAATCACAAAACAAAATACAATAAATGCAAAATAAATAGCTGAGGAAAATCACATGCTGTAAAAACAGATGTATTTCACTTAAGCACCTCTTCCTATAATGTTACAGATATCTCCTAGTAAGATCCTATTTTGTCTTAGAAACAGTTGTTGTCACAGGATTAAAAAACTAAATGCTGGTTCAGATAGACTTCTCAACACTGAAACAAACTCATAGGGAACTTATCAATATTTAAAGCTAAATAATGGAATGTCCCTATTAATAGACAATATATACCTAATTATAGGATAAAAATGTTTTGGTTTTTTTTGTAATGAGGCTCTTGTTTTAGCCACAAAGGAAGAAAGATACAAGGATGAAGCTATGTTCTGAGAATAAAAGATGCTTTGTCAATAGGCCAGCCAAGTATTGGTAAAATATAGTCAAATGTTTGAAGCATAAATTCAACAAAATTTGGATTAATTAGCAAACTCCAAGTTAACCAACTGTTGCTATGAAATCATGCAGTGTTATAACGGTGCTAATGTATGCAAATTATATTCAAGAAACTGAAACACTGGTTGCAGGAGAAAAGGTAGTTTATTTATTTATTTATTTATTTTATATGCCGCCCACAATACCCAAAGGTCTCTGGGCGGCTTACAACAATTAAAATACAGTTAAAAAAAGATAAAACAATAAAAATACAATTAAAATATATATTCTAAAAATTGCCATCAAGATCCACACTTGACATTATTTCAATTAAAACTTATGAACGTTGTTCAGATTATTTAAATAAAACCTCACACAGCAAGCACAAAAGGAAAAACTGAGTTTTATATGAGGGTAAGTCTATAAGAGATACTGTAATAGTAATAATAATAATTGTGTGGTTTTTCTAGACAGAGTAAAAGGTTTACCATTCCCATCTTCTGGGAGTGCCCTGGGACTGGGCAACTTGCTCAAAGACCACAAAGGCCAACTCTATTCACAGGAGGCACAGTGGAGAATTGAACTACCATCTTATGGCTCCACAGGCAGAAACCTAACTCACTGAGTCATCCAACCACTTCATCTTACACATATTTTGTCCAAACTTTTCTTTATCTTAACTTCTTTACCTCTAGATGTTTAGCATTATGAAGAGAAGATTGAGAGGTGATATGATGGCCTTCTTCAAATATTTAAAGGGCTGGCGTGTAGATGACAGAGCAAGCTCTAAGCCGTAAGATCTGAAACAATGGGTTTAAATTAGGAAAGGAGATTTTGACTCAACATTAGGAAGAACCTCCTAACAGTGAAAGTGTTTGACAGCAAGATAGACTGGCTCACAGAGTGGTGGATTCTCCAGTATCAGAGATTTTTAAATAGAGGCTGTCAGGAATTATTTAGGTAGAAATTTTCTGCTTTGGCAATGGGCCAGACTCAGTGGTACCTACAATTCCATCCCTATAGTATAATAGGAGGTGGGACCTAACAGATCGCTGCTGATATCTTGCTTAGATTTTAAAGGATTTCTAATAATAAGTAATGCAAGATTCAAGTTGATTAGAACAAAGGGAAAAATAAGAAGTCAATGTACATTAATCTTCATGTGTCCCTTTACAAAGCAAAAAGTTGGAAGGAGCATATTCAGCTTCTAAGGAGACATAAACTGCAACTGTGTACATTCAATTAGTGAAGAATTTGCGATTTCTAAAAATTTACAGTATTTAGCCAGCATTAATGTAATTGTCAACATTGCAAGAAAATATATATTTTTTTAAAAAAATATGAACAGAACGCCATTTGATAGAATAAAATGCAACTGTACCTTTCTGCTTGTTGCTCAAATATGTTACTTTTCTCTGGGTCCTTGATCTCTCCGTGTCAACAACTGTCATTTTTGCTACTATTTAGCAATCAGCAATGGTGTGAGAAGTCAAATAAAACAGATGTAGTGGTATAAACTGAGTGCACTGTACTAAGCACAACTGCTTGCACATTCATCCAGATAAACCGTGCATGGGGCTTTTTCCTAATAATACATAATTACAAAGGTCAATCCAGCCCTGACAGACAGCTGAATTAAGACTGCACTAAAAAATAGCCAACTGCAAACAAAAACTGAATCTAATTCTAGCAAAGAAAAATAAAACTGTGTTGGATGCATGGTAACTATAATACTAAGTGAAACTAAAATAAAAACTTTCAGTGCTTTCTTCTAAAACAGTAGCTTTAACACAAAGGACTGGGGCAAAAGCCAAGGGAAATGCCATAGGGTAGAATCCAAGGTAAAATGAACAGACATCAACAAAGCAATTTGAATTATTTTCACTCATTAAGCGTTAAGCAGAAGGTCATTCCCTCCTGAAAGACCTTGCTGATGGCTGCTGATTCTGTTTAAACCACTTCCATTCCACTTGGTAAACAAACCAGAAGTTGAAGTGGGTCTAAATATTGCTATCCTAGGTTAACCAAGTATGGTAACAAGCCCTAATTGTGTGCAGTATACAACCTTCTCTTGAGGGTTGTATAACTGACAGTCGTCATGCCAGGTATAATAGTAAGCAATGCCACATCAGCTTACTGGGAGATAATATTTCATACCGCCCTGTAGCTACATCAATTTCTGACCTCTGTGTGCTGAGCTAAACATGTTACATATGAAGGGCAGGCATAATTCTTCAAATATATAATGAATAAATACCAAGGAACTACAGTTATCCACAGCTTCCTGGAACATGTTCATTGTGTATCCAAGGGTGGGATCACACATGGGTTTCATGCTTAATACAACAGACAGCAGTGAAACCCTGGTGTGCACATGATATAATACAAACAAAATGCCTAAGGCAACAACAATATTGCAATTACCAATATTATTTTTTGTGCAAAATTTGCATTTTTAGTTAACGTTAATTTATCTCAAACAAACTTTTACAATACAGTTTTGACCAAGTTTATGCAAAAAAAAAAGTCATCTTGCTTTCAGCAGAACTCACTTCCAAACAGACATGCTTAGATTGCAGCAGTGGGTGAGAAAACTCAAGTGCAAATAAAGCAACTACAGTAAAGCAATGGTGTTCACATGGCCTCATAGATCCAATGCTCTAGAGATATAATCATAATAATTATTATATGACATCAAGTGAGTTCTGACTTACAGTGACCCTGTTTAGGCTGTTTTGGGTATAGAAAACTCAGAAGTGGTTTACCCATTCCCCTCTGGGGGCACCCTGGGACTGTTCTGCTTGCCCAAGGCCACACAGGCTGGCTCTTCCCCTAAGACACACAGCGGGGAATCAGACTCTCAGACTCTGGCCTTAACTCACTGAGCTATCCAGCCAGTTATCCAAACATAATTCCCACTGAATATAATGAGAGAGTTTTGATCACCAGTAAGGGTGCACAGAATTACGCTTTAAGTTTGGCCAGTAGCAATATCCTGTTCCATTTTTGTTGGCCTTTGGAATGATAACTTATCTTTTTCAAGAACAGTATTCTTCTTTATTATACATACTGGTACCTCCTATTTTCATTATATGCTTATTTATTAAGTTACAGATTTTCAAGTGTTATAAATTGGTTTTAATCTTGGTTCTAAATATTTATATATATTTACTTATTTATATAATATTTTTTAAACTCTTGTTTATTTTGTAGTTTTAGATGTTGTGAGCTACCATAGGTCCCCTATGGGGAGAAAGATGGCACATATAAATAATATAAATAAATAATAAATAAATACATCATAAGTATAAGTCCATAAGTCCTCTACAGTATACTGTATATATTTTAAAGGCCAATATAGTTGCAAGAGACACACCAAGAAAAAAAGATCTACAAACACAAGCATCTATGTTTGATTGCTTTATCGGGTAATAAATATGAAGTTCACCTTTCACTCAAAAGTTTAATTTATCTAGGCAGTTGGCACAATGACTACCCCTCAAGCTCTCTCCTGGGAAGGCCTCACTGGAAACTAGAGCAAAAATCTCCAGCCCCAGGCAAGCTAGGACATTACAAAGATGATGTGTTATGGGAAGGATGCCAGATGTCTCACTTTCTCAGCACTGCCACTGACAGGTTGACAGAGCAGTGCTGGTGTCACCTCTAGGAAATACGAAACATCACAAAATCGAGTCCACAAGGAGATGTCTTAGTAAAGGAACACAAGCACACCCCTTCTAGAGACAAGCGACTACTGACATTACGAACAAACAGTACTATCAATACCTGTGAAACATTTTTTTTTCTCCCTGAATGGCAAATAACACAATTAGAGTGCCGAGGATGAAAGGGTTAATAGTCTTATCTCAGGCCACCAGAAAAGCAAACTATACAATACCAGGTTTCCTGCTTTCTAATCCAATGCCCTATTTATACTATTCTTTTCACAATGCCAGTGACAGCTTTTTCCTGGCTAAAGGCACACTTCCTGATTCTTGAACTGTGATTTTTCACGTTCCATTCATTTGTACTACCTTCAGTGCTTTTTGTTCAAATTATTGGGTTTGTCCTTTAACCGTATTCCATGTTATTTAAGAGGAAGGGGCAGGAAGAGAGAATTAAACATCTGCACACAATCAAAAACCTTCAGCTATTTGCTAAAACGCGCACATATTCATCTTTGCCTGATAAAAGCCATGTCATTTTATTGAGTGGCAAACAATATAGAAATTATTCAGAATGCAACGCTGTCAATAAGTAAGCTCAACCGATTTGCTTATGCATAGAAAATGTTCAGAATTCACATCACAGAATTAAACAATACAGTATTTAAGTTTCACACCAAAATCTCAATATTGGATAAAGGTGGAAACCATTTTGATTTTTGGTCTAGAGTGTTAATTCTTTAGATCCAGTGATATACATAGGACCTTTACAGAGGAAAGATTTTCAGCATAATGATGGAAGAGGGAAGGAAGAGAGCAACACTGCATTTCTCAACACTGTCCCCAACCAGGATTAAAGGTTTTATGTCTCTATATCCACTTAATTGAAAATAAATAAATAAAGGACACAAATAGAGTGGCAGGTTAAACAACACCAGTTACTTTAGCACAAGAAGTACAACCAGGACAGACAGAAAAGGAAAATGAGAAACCAACATTAAAACACTGCTTTCCAGACAGGAACATAAGATTCCAGCTCAAATTCTTAGTCCTTCACTGATGAAACACTGTCAGTGTTTTATGGTGCTCGTTTCCATGACTTAATTGCAATTGTTGGTCCCAACTATAGTAGATCCATCAAATCAATTACTGAATAGTATGCAAACACTTCAAAATCCCACTACTCAATGGGGCTTCTCTAAATAAAATTACCCGTTAGAAGCAACCCCCTCTTTTTATGCTATTTGTTGTTTTGCTATTACACTTTAAATAGTGGGGTTTAGCCACTTCAAGGACATCTTCCAGAGAGCAAATGTGAAATATAAGCCCTCGAATTAACATATAAAATAAATTTCAGTCAAATTGAATATATAGGGAAAATTAGAAAATCTTAAGACATTAAAATTAAAAATATTCCACTGCTATCATGTAGACTTGCTTTTGAGTAGACACTATCAGGGTTGACCTTGCATAGGTCTACTACCTTGATAAAAAAAATCTCCAACTCTTTTTATTTTCCTTAAAAAGAAAGTGACTAGTGATTTTAGAATTTTGCGTAGAGTAAAACAAGTTGGAAGGCAAGGATTATAAAAGAGCTTCTCCTAGATTTTCCACCATCTTGGTAATGTTGGAGATGTATGGCATTGAGACTTGAGAAACTATTTCAGTTTTGCTAGGTACCAGTAAAAGAAATGTAAGCAGCCTGGAATTTATTTAGTTTTTCCAGTCCCGTTCAGGAGCCAGCATACATGAAGGGATTCAGCTACAAGAGCCCTTCCAGCATCCGCCAAGTCTCACACCTCCTCTTCCTCCATGCTGGGAATTTTGAGAATGAGGAAAATTGTGCCTTGTCAAGTATATTAGGCATTCAGGTTTGATATAAGGAGGTATGTTATACGGAGGGTCAGGCCATTGTCCATCTCACCCACTACTCACTGTCTTAGAGCAGCTCTCTGGGGGTCCCCAGACAAAGGATCTGCTCAGCTTTACTACCTGAAATCCTTTAAGTGGAGATGCCAGGGACTGAATGTGAGGCCTTATATATGCAAATCATGTGCTCCATTGCTAAGCTATTATTAGACTTCATTGCACGATAAAGTGCATTTATGTTAGAGAAACCTTTGTTAGCACCCTCAAAACTCTCCTCTTGCATGAACTTAAAGCCTCCTGCTTGCAGGTGGGGGGTGCATAAGTGATTTACTTTAAACCTGTATTTCAAATATTCTGCACAGTTCACTTTTTAACTCTTCAGCATATGCCAACGCTAGCAGAGCTAATAGTAACAGACTAATTTTAAACCCTATGATTACTGGGGCTGATTTATATAGTAGCTTCACTTCACAATACTGTGAATCATGCATGCGGTAATTGCCAAGTCCAATTTTAGTTCTGTCATATTGAAGCCTTGGTTTTTATGCCTCAGCTGCTGCCTCCTCTATTCTACAGGGGTAAGTTGATAATGCAATGGGTTTTCTGCAGCTTAATATCAAAATATTATGATACCCAGTGTCAGAGCCTTGCAAGTTATGAGTCATCTGTGAACTAAATGCTTCATAAAACAAGACACATGACTGAAAAGGTATTTAGTATTTCAGTTTGCTTTCCTTGGCATGCCTTTAAATTTTTAATTTAACATTTAAATAATGTGCAGAACCGATCTGCTTAACAATGGGACAGCACATTCACACACATTTACCTAAGCAGTGGTATAAAAAGTGTGAAATCAATCAATTATAACAGATAGGCTTTTTGCAAGACAGTTAGACCAACCCAAATAGCAAAGAGCACATTATTTAATGTCTTTCCACAATTTAGCAGATGAGGTTTTGGTTAAGGACGTGCCTAAAATTTCTGGGGCAGGTAAACAGGGTATATGCGAAACAACTACAGTATAAGCAGTTTCCCCTTCCATGCATTTTTTTTCAAATCTGTGGTATAGCCCTGGAAATGTGAGAAGGAACTCCTTAATGAGTGAGAAATTGCTATGCATTGTGAGGTCTAGTGCACTGGTTCTTAACCTTGGGTTACTCAGGAGTCTTGGACTGCAACTCCCAGAAGCCTTCACCACCAACTGTGCTGGCTGGGGTTTCTGGGAGTTGCAGTTCAAAAACATCTGAGTAACAAAGGTTAAGAACCACTGGTCTAGTGTTCCATGGGATGAGGAGATGAGCTTGCAAACTTCCTCACAAATTTATTTGTTTAAGGAGAGAGCCTCCCTCCCAAGTTGCTGGGCTTTATTTACTTACTATGGTGTTTATGTATTGTTTACATTTATATCTCACATTTCCTCTGATGTGCTCAAGACTGCATATATGGCTTCCTCAGCTTAACCTCACAACCAACCTGTGAAGTAGGTCAGATTGATTGTGGGTAAGCCCAGTACAGTAACCAATACACCACACTGATCCTCACATCAGCATTAAAGCTCTATGTGCTCTGCGGGTTAAGGTATGTCACCAGAAGAGACAACAAAAGGGAAGAGAAAGAGGACCAGAGTTATGTTAGATCTAAACCTCCTCTATCCCTGTGATGCAATCAAGAGGCATTCAAGAGAAAATTAGACACCTGTCTGTCAGATTTGCTTTGATCTGGATTCCTGCATTGAGCAAGGGGTTGGACTTAATGGCCTTATAGGCCCATTCCAACTCAATTATTCTATGATTCAATGAATCATTTTACCAGCACAAAGTTAGGCCAAAATGAGGGTAGTCCTAAGTAACTTCCAAAAGGCCTGGCTAGGATGGGTTGGGAATCAGCACAGCTACGGCTGGTGTAGTGTGAACTCATCTGGCCTTCAGCAATCTTCAATTGTTAATGGGCAACCAACTTCACATGTGAGGAGATAAAGTCTGGCCTGGCCATTCACTGCTGAATGAGGAGAGAGGGAGAAATGAAATAAAGTTGGGGGGGGGGCAAAGGGAAAAGATAATACAAATCTATTGCCTTTTTCCCAGATGTTCTATGAGTTACCTTTAATACATTTGGAGCACCATAACTCAAAACCATGAATTTATACTTGCTAGCAAGTGCAGCGATACCAATACAATAGAGAGCTGTAGAAATGTAAAAGAATTTTCAGGAAGCAATGCAACAATGGCTTTTTGTGATCTTGCACTTTGGTTGGTTACATTTCTGTGGTGGGGGCTAACACTGTACAGTTTGCAAAGCAAACCAAATAGAGAGAGAGAGAGAGAGAGAGAGAGAGAGAGAGAGAGAGAGAGAGAGAATGTGTGTGAGAGAGAAACATAATAATATTCATTTTCTACTTTGCAGCTTTTTTGAAAAACATGGATATAAATAATGTATCCAAATAAAAAAAATTGGTTTTTCTTTCTTTTTTTTCTTGATAAGCATACTTCACAGATAAGCCCAGACAGGCACCAGAAGACAAAGATATAAAAAGAAGGGATAAATGTTGCCTGTAGTCATTAAGTTAAAAATCAAGCTTAGGCAGTAGAGATTCAAGCTTCCACACAAACAGTATGCAGTTCATTCTAGAGAAGGAAAGTGTACCAAGATTTTCAGTGCAAAGGTGATGGATGGGTACATCAAAATTCAACCAGTTTTGAAGAGTGTGGAGGCATGCTGATCAGATTATTCTGAGAAAATAAAAATAAAGCAGTATACTGAAAAATTCATGTTACAAAAATGAAAATGCTACGAAAAAACCCAGATTATTATCATTTTAGGTCTGTATTTTCATCTCAATATTTGAGAGACCTCGGACATATTTGCCTTTTTGCCTTCAGAGCTCTCAAAGGGCTTTCTGCCCGACATCGGAGGAAGCCCTTTGGGAGCTCTGAAGGTGCCGATTGTGGTGGCAGGGACCCCCAGGGAGGTTTCCCATGGTGGCAGGCAATCCTTGGGAGACCTCCATGGGGATCCCCGCCATTGCGATTGGCACCTTTGGAGGTCTCAAAGGGCTTTCCCACCGACATTGGAGGAAGTCCTTTGAGACCTCTGAAGCCAAAAAGACAGGGAGAAAGGGCGGGAAATTGGAATTTCCAGCCCTTTCCCCTTGCTTTTTTGCCTTTTGAAATGCTGGAACGGATTAATTCTGTTCCCATGCATTTCAATGGGAAATGGTACTTTGACTTACAAACATCATTCCAATATGGATTAAGTTCTTAAGTCCAGGTACCATTGTATAGCCATGCAATTTATATTTACATTTAAATTTAAACTGGACACTTTCTACATAACAATGCGTACAAACCCCAAATAAATATACCCTCAGACTTGGGTTGCTTTATTACCTGCGATGACAAACCTTGACAGCATCTTAAAAAGCAGAGACATCACCTTGCCAACAAAGTCCGAATAGTCAAAGCTATGGTTTTTCATAGAGCTATGTATGGAAGTGAGAGCTGGACCATAAAGAAAGCTGACTGCTGAAGAAATGATGTCTTTGAATTGTGGTGCTAGAGGAGGCTCTTGAGAGTCCCCTGGACTGCAAGGAGAACAAACCTATCCATTCTAAAGGAAATCAACCCTGAGTGCTCACTGGAAGGACAGATCCTGAAGCTGAGGCTCCAATACTTTGGCCATCTTGTGAGAAGAGAAGACTCCTTGGAAAAGACCTTGATGTTGGGAAAGTGTGAAGGCAAGAGGAGAAGGGGACGACAGAGGATGAGATGGTTGGACAGTGTCACCGAAGCAACCAACATGAATCTGATCCAACTCCGGGAGGCAATGGAAGACAGGAGGGCCTGGCGTGCTCTGGTCCATAGGGTCACAAAGAGTCGGACACAACTAAATGACTAATGACAATTACCTGCTTGCCTGTGGGGTCATGAGGCTTGTATTTTGAATGCCTTTCTTTTGAATGTCTCCAGCAAAAATAAAACTGAAAGCAAAATCACATGGCCTCTTAAGGAGCCAGGTCGTTTGGTTGAAATTGGGAGCAGGGAATCTCCATATTCTCCAGCATGGGACTACTCTACATTCTCCTGCAGAGCTATATATCTATGTGCTGCTCGAACTCTCTTATCATGAGAAGAGGGCTGTTTTTCGTTTTGCAATGGGAAGGGGGAGGGGAGGACTGCAGGATCAGAGAGAGAGTTTTTTCACTTCTCAGACTACATCCTCATGTTCTTTCAAACTAATGGTGCCAAATGGGCTTTCTACTTATCTTCAGTCTATCTTCCTGTATTTCTGGCTTCCTGGCATCAAAACAAAAAGGCGACAAATCTCAATTCAATGAAAGCAAAACTTTTTTTTTCATTTTTTGAGTTCCCCTCCTAAGTGTTTGCCCAAAACATTTATGTGAATTCACACAGATGTATAGTGTAAGCAGTAATTAGTGTAATAAAAATTTCAAGTATACAAACCTGTACTGAAATCAGATTTCTACTTTGCATCATCTCTCTTCCTCTACAAGGCCAAAATGATGAAGGCCGTTGCCAAGGTTATACCTAATTGTGACAGGACACTGAACCAAATTCCAGATTTGTAGTTTTTTCCTTGTAGTGAATAGCATATATATGAGACCAGCAAGACACCAGAAGGCTTCAGGTTGTGTAAAAAGAAAACAATTCAGTAAAGCAATATAATGTGCTATTTCTCTTCACTGAGTAACAGAAGGAATAAGCACCAAACTGGGATAAACAGAAATAGAGGACCATTTTTTTTTCATTTGACTTCTAGAGATCTACCTTTGATGCTAATTCTAACATCAAACTGTCAGTTTCAAGCATTTTGTCTGATGGGATTTTATCCTTGCTTCAGAGGAAAAAAATGAGCTTTGCACTCAAATAATAACTCCTTCCTGGCCAGTCCATCTCTAATAAGGAAAATTATAATGCTATTGTTTTTCTTGCCTAAGATTATTAATATTAAAAATGCAGATATCATGGTTATATTCATTATAAATGAAAACAATGCCACCTACAAAAGTGAATAATAAATGCATCCCGAGATAATTTCCAGCTCCCTTCCTATGAAAAAGCCCACCTATTTTAAAGACATTTTTAAACTAATGCAATATATTAAAAGATTCTTTTAAAAGATTATCTATGCCTTAAGAGGAGAACAGAAAAACCTCTCAGCCAACCATACATAATTCCAAACTTCCCTCTCTGTGTGATAGGAAGGAAGGCTTCTACTGGCCTTCTAAAAATAGCATTATTTTAAAATTAAATAGCAAGAAGTGCTTAAGAGAACTTTTACTCTTCATCTTCTATTATCGGCTTAAGCATGGCCACTCTATGCTACAGCTATTTTACTTTTCCTTCCAACAGGGCTATCAATTTGCACTTGCTGCATGTGTACACTATGTTGTTCTCAGGCATGCATGGCTCATACTATCCAGGTCACCAACACTGAAGTGTCTCTTCTCTCCATAATCTCTGTTACCTTTTTACTTTCTTCTCTTTGCCTATGAGAGCCTTTTCCTTTCTCTTGTCTGCCTTGAAGGATGCTGTGGAAGTCCACTAATATTTAACTACCGTATTTTTCCATGTATAAGACTACACTTTTATCTAAAATCTTTAGACTAAAAATTGAGGGTATTCTTATACACAGAATTCGCTGACAAGAGAATTAAAAAACAAGTGGAGGGGAAAGCAGGGATCAAAGTGATCCTGCAGGGCTTTGATCCCTGTTTTCCCCTCCACTTTCTCCCCTCCCACTTAGATTTCTTAATTTTGGGTAAAAAATTGGGAGGTGTCTTATACATGGGAGGTCTTATACACAGAAAAATACGGTATATCTGGAAACCAGAAATTTCGTTAGGGGCCTTCCCCTTGGCCTTCCCCCACTAAACTCCTGTTAGCTCTAATTGCTGGCTCATTCTAATTGCTCATTCCTTGGGGTCTGCCTCAGTTTTATTCCTCTCCTGTGTTCTGTTAGGAGTCAGTTAAAAAAATGTCACCATCCTCATCTAATCTGTGACCCTTGTCAATGAGGGTTAATATATCTGAAAGTTGTGCGTTGGTAGCACCTCACACCAAATACACATTATAGCAAATGTTCCACCGACTGATTAGTCGTTGTTTAGTCGTTCAGTCATGTCCGACTCTTCGTGACCCCATGGACCAGAGCACACCGGGCCCTCCTATCTTCCACTACCTCCCGGAGTTGGGTCAAATTTATATTGGCTGCTTCGATGGCACTGTCCAACCATCTCATCCTCTTTCGTTCCCTTCTCCTCTTGCCTTCACACTTTCCTAACATCAAGATCTTTTCCAAGGATTCTTCTCTTCTCATGAGATGGCCAAAGTATTGGAGCCTCAGCTTCAGGATCTGTCCTTCCAGTGAGCACTCAGGGTTGATTTCCTTTAGAATGGATAGGTTTGTTCTCCTTGCAGTCCAGGGGACTCTCAAGAGCATCCTCCAGCACCACAGCATCAATTCTTCAGCAGTCAGCTTTCCTTATGGTCCAGCTCTCACTTCCGAACGTCACTACAGGAAAAACCATACCTTTGACTATTCGGACTTTTGTTGGCAAGGTGATGTCTCTGCTTTTTAAGATGCTGTCAAGGTTTGTCATCGCTTTTCTCCCAAGAAGCAGGCGTCTTGTAATTTCGGGGCTGCTGTATCCATCAGCAGTGATCATGGAGCCCAAGAAAGTAAAATCTGTCACTGCCTCCATATCTTCCCCTTCTATTTGCCATTTACTGATTAGCAGACATGCTTTAAAAGAGGGCTGGAGATGAAGAGCTATCTAATTTCATTGATCTCAAGATTATATTTAAATATAAGCAACCACTATTTGGAAGGCATAGTAGGGGCAGGGATGAAGTTATGATAAGCAGCAATGAAGACAGCCTGACTAGTTGTCTCCCTTGTGGACTTTGGATGTGCATTCAGCAATCTGTATGAACACACGGCAAACAATTTATTGGTGTTCCAGAATCTGGTCAGCAAGGGCAAAGTGCTACAAAGCTATTCCCTCCAAAAGAAATCTGCATAATCTGCTTCCAATCAGTTTTGCAGTGATAGGTCTAAGGATACTATGGACTGAAGGGGTGGGCCCATCAGGGGATGTAAAGGTGGTCTAAGACAAGCTGGGTGTTTGATGAGTCATCTGTTTACACTAAATGTATCCAGGCCCTACCTCTTCCAAATAGGATCCAGAACTGTAACTCAATGGTAGAGCATCTGTCTTCCTTGGAATAAGTTCTAATTTCAAATCCTAACATCTCCAGGTCGGGCTGGTCAAGCATTCTACTTGAAACCCTGGGAAGCTGCTGTCAGTTAGTATCAACAATACTGGCCTAAATAGAGCAAAGGTCTGACTCTGGTGCATAGGAAAGCAGCTTCCTATACACTTACCTCTCATTTAACCAGATGCCCCATTAGGAAGAAGTCCTATTGACGATGCATCTTTTGTATATCCAGGGCTCACAGGGTCGAAGCGCTTGGACTTTTCAATGGTAAGGCCAATGACATCACCTGCCACACACACCGAAACATATGTTTCCTTTAAGAGCTGCAGTATTTTCAGTAGTTGGGAAAGAAACAGATTTTTCCAGGAATAATATATTGTTGCAGCCTATCTCTAATAAGGGTACCTAATACAGTGTAGTGCATAGAGAAATAGATTAGGACTCAAGAGACCTGGGTTCAATTCCCTGTATTTGCCATGGAAACCCTTGGGATGGAACTGGTAAAACCACTCCTTAAATATCTCACTTACCTTGAAAGCCCTATCAGAGTTGCTGTAAGGCAGTTCTGACTTGATGGCACATAACAACAAAAACATACAGCATCTGCTATAATGCAAAGCAGTTTACTCTTGAAAGGAGAACGAAGAAACCCTAGCTCTACAGAAGATCTGCTCCTCATTTGTTAATACAGACTGGCATCTGCTTGAATTTGTCACTCTCCTAGCACGAACCTGATGAGCACCTGCATTTCCAAACTGACACTATGCCACTGTGGGGGGGGGGGGGTGGATTAAAAGAATGAACTATAACTGCCAAGCAGATTGTGGCTGAGAAAGGCATCTAGCCAGACCTGCTTCTAGAAAGAAAGAAAGAAAGAAAGAAAGAAAGAAAGAAAGAAAGAAAGAAAGAAAGAAAGAAAGAAAGAAAGAAAGAAAGAAAGAAAGAAAGAAAGAAAGAAAGAAAGAAAGAAAGAAAGAAAGAAAGAAAGAAAGAAAGAAAGAAAGAAAGAAAGAAAGAAAGAAAGAAAGAAAGAAAGAAAGAAAGAAAGAAAGAAAGAAAGAAAGAAAGAAAGAAAGAAAGAAAGAAAGAAAGAAAGAAAGAAGAGGCCAATTCTTCCCCTGTTACTCCACCAGCTTCCCTCAATGATAACTATCAAATTGTCAAATAGTTTCTTGAGCTCAAGGTCATGTAAAATGTTACAAAATCAAATTACTTTTCTGTCTTTTGAGAACATGTAACACTGAGCAACCCAAAATGCTGCAGTCAGATTTTAGCATAAACAGTGATCTTCGAAAGAAGAGGAGCTAGCACATCTAGCTATTGTGAAAACTCAACCATTACAAGGTCTAAAAACCCTGAAAATTATCTCAGAAAAGTGGTTTGTCCACAAAAACGCTGCTGATTTAATGACCAGAATCCTACTAGGGTTCATGTAGGTTCAATTCAAGGTGCTAGCTAGGACCTTTAAAGTCTTAAACAGCCTAGGATCTCAATATTTGTTGGAATGTCTCTCCCAAAAATCAACTTCCCATGTCATACACGCCTCTCACACCACAATGGTAAAGATGGCTTACAACAAAGGAAGCCAGAAAGGTACCAATGAGGAGCCAGACTTTTTCAGTAATCTTTATGGAATAAACTACCAGCCGAGGTGCTCCAGGCTCCATCCCTCCCAATATTCAAGAAATTGCTCAAGACAGAATTATATAAGGCAGCCTTTAAGGACATTGTGGCGTCCACCCTCGTGCCCCTTTGCTTGACCTTCAAGCCTCAGAGCACACAAAGGCAAACACTCTCTTCTTTTACACTTGCTGCCACCAGGTGATCTCTAAATCACCATTACTTCAGAAAGATTCAGGTCCACACTTCAAGCTCTTTTAAATAAAACTTTGGTTTATTGATTACAGAGATTCATAAATATCTTCAGTATTTAATCACATCTAAATTTCCCAAACTACACATTCTGTTACACACCCTGACTCTACTATCACTGACTCAATCTGACTTAAACTCCCTTAATCCTCACACTCTGACTGAAATATTGACTCAGGCTCCGCCTCTTATAGTATCTGTATCGGCTCCACCTTTCAGCAACATGAATATTAAAAAATCATTACACTATACTATGTGAATTTCGTTGTATGGGTATACTGTGTATATACTTACAATGACAATGAAATTATTATTATTATTATACAACAAGAACCATAGATCAACTAAATAGAGAATGCTACAGACATCTTATCCTCAAATGATGTTAATATTTGAATCTCAGATTTCTGTATATTATTGCACTCAAGTTGGTTATATCACTATTTTGATTATGTTTTTATGGGAATGAAGTGAGTGGGGGTTGTGAGGTTTTGCTTGTTTGTACACCACCCAGAGTAGTGTGACTTCACTAACTGGACAGTACAATCAATCAATCAATCAATCAATCAATCAATCAATCAAATACATACATACATACATACATACATACATACATACATACATACATACATACATACATACATACATACATACATACATACATACATACATACATACATACATACATACATACATAAATGATTAGGTACAAGGGAATGTCTTATCACCTCATCATGTGGCCAAATGCAAAACTAAGATGTACCTCAATTAGCTGCAGTTAGTTTCAGGATATTACATAAATTTGCGAGAACAACGATAGATTTGCAGCCAATATTTACTACATTTTTACAACACTTTTACTTGGATGAGCACAGGGTTCCTTCTCCTCCCTCACTGAGTTTATCACACAATAGCCTTGTGAGGTCGTCCATTACAATGGAAGTGATTAGCCAACATCTCAAGTAGGGATTTGGACTCCTTACAACCTTTTTTTCATAGAAAATTGAAGATGGCATCTTTCCAATCTTAACTCCTGGCTGAATTACAAATTATACCAATAAAAGGAAGCCGTTCTTGAAGTACTAATTCCAAATTAAAAGCAATAAAGGTAATTTGGTATGATGTATATTGTAACAAGTTATGGACACTATTCTCTGTAACTTACATGTCTATATCCTTTTTTAAAAGTCTCTTTCAGCTGAAATGCTTAAGAGAACTCACTCAGAAGGCAAGCTTCCCGATGAATTATCCTTCTCATGAATGACACAACTTTCGTATCTCAGAGAGAAGGTTGTCATACTCTTATTGCCCTGCTCTCATCCCTTTTACATCAGTCTGACATGTCTAAGATGAAGTCTATTCTTATTATTATTATTTTTTTAAATATTTAGCAGCTTCCTAGCTCCTGCAGAGAAATAGCCCAGGCAGAGTAGTTCTTAAAACAATGGAAACACATAGCTAACAAGTACCAATATTCTTTTCTTTTCTTTCATTCTTTCTTTTGTTGCAGCAACACATGTGAGTATACATAGCCTACAGCCATTTAGAACTCAATACATTTGAGCTTGATGTCAATATTTAGGGTTGGTTCCAGATGCAGACAAGTTTAAAAAAGGAAAAATCAAAGCAAAGTATGCTGCTTATATACCGCCACATAGCACTTAAAGCACTATCTGAGCAACCAAAGTCAAAGTACCTGACAATTTAATTATGCAAGTTATACATTGCCCCCCTACCCTGTGAGCTAGGTATTCAATTTAGCAACCTAAAAGGATGGAAGGCTGAGTCAACCTTGAGCAGGCTATCTGAGCCTATTGGAATCGAACTCAGATCATGAACAGAGTCTTGACTGCAGTACTGCAATTTAACCACTGTGCCACAAGGCTCCTCAAAACATACCCAATGGCTGAAATCTTGTTGCTTAGCGTAACAATTTTTGTAAGTTTCAGTCCATTTGTAGCCAGCAAATACAGAGTGTGGCTTTAATTCCTGGGGTTAGAGGGAGGCACACACACACACAAGCTAACTTAGCACGTGCATGTTTGCATCCCACTGAGAATCACAGAGGCAATTTTTTATTTGCCGGTTAGGAACATACTGAGAGTAAGTAATCTTCTAAAACTAAGCAACAGGATTTCAGCCAACAAATCAATGGGCTTCACATTGATCATGATGACCTGAATCACTGCTTTTAAGCAGAGAAAAGCATGAAAGACAAAAAAAAATCCACTTATGTTATCCATGAACTTGCTGACTGCCTTCTTAGAGTGAGGAAAGAAGGCCTAAATGCAGCCATTATTATGACAAAATTCTTGTTTTTGTTCTTTAAAGTTGTGCGCTTGAAGCAGCTGCAGAGATTACAGTTGCCTTCCTCCTTAGAGCCCATTACTAAAATGAAATATTGATTGATAATAATTCTCAAAAGGCCAACATTTCCATCTGATTTAAATTGGATATTGGAAAGTCACTGCTTGCTGTACTGCCAGGCAATGGTATACACACCCAATTTTCAAACAGATGGTCTCCCACAATTAATTTGCCACCTTGAAGTAGGAACACAGGATGTCAATTAAATTAATAGAAAATGCAGTGTTAAATTGTGCACTCTTAAAGTAAACTGAAGATTCTCCCTTCTTTTTCTCTACAAGAAAAATATGTACCATCTAGTGAAAGCACAGCTTTTGTTATCTTGGCACCCACTCAATCTGGCCTTTGGTTTTAAATAATTTGTTGGGTTCAAAGGCAACACGTCACTGCTGTGCATTTGCCAGAAGACTAGATTATAATGTGACTGGGGCCGAGCAATCTCTCTGATTAGATTCTAAAACCATAAAATAACTAATTTTGGAACTGATATATACTGGTGCATTCATGTCCTAGCCTCGCGGATCTTTTGACCAACAGCATTATCAGTTCTGAATTTTGCTAGACACTGTGGCTGCTTTAATTTGCTTTAAATCCTGTATTTGTCTAATACAGTGAGTGAGTGAGTGAGTGAGTGAGTGAGTGAGTGAGTGAGTGAGTGAGTGAGTGAGTGAGTGAGTGAGTGAGTGAGTGAGTGAGTGAGTTGTGACCCTCCAAGTGATGTTGTATGACAACTCTGATTATCCCTGACCATTGCCCATGTTAGTGACAAGAGCCGGAGAGCCAGTTCTCCACCGTGGTCTAATACTTGTTATGCAATAGGTAAAGTATCATTCTACTGCCAAGAAAATAAGTTTGGCAAGGTAGACAAGTCATTCTCTAGATATTGTTAATGTAACTTGCATTACGCATAGCTAGCAATGAATGTTGCCAGGAACTGCAATCTAACAACATGCAGTGTTGCAATACCTCTTCATTCTTCCCCAAGAACAAAAGGGTATACTCAATTCACTAGCATTCTTCCTCTTGACAAAGAATACCCCCAAAATGCCAACTTTAAATTATAACATTTCCACATTGTTACCACTTATTTTCTGAATGTATGAAAACAAAATTGTCATCTTGCAGACAATGGGACTACAAATCAAGATCCTACAGGATACTCAAGGAAACATATACTATATGAGACTACTATATTCCCAAGCAGTCCCATTAAACTTGCCACACTGTTGACAAAATCTATTTTACTGTTTCATCCAGCTAGAAATATTTGTAGAGGGGAGAAAAAGCATAAGCTCCAACAAGCTATCTATTATAACTTACTGCAGTCCAAATAGTTATCCATTACTAAAAATGAAATAAAAAATAACACATACATTGTGGAATAAGCTTAAGGGCATAAGAAGAGCTCTACTGAACCAAACTAAAAACTCTTCTTTCCCAGCATTCTGTTCACACAGTAGCTAAGTACCCTGTTTTCCCAAAAATAAGACCTAACCTGAAAATAAGACCTAGGATCATTTTTCAGGATGCTCCTAATATAAGCCCTACCCCCAAAATAAGCCCCAGTGAAGTGGAACCCCACACTCCACCATTGTGCAGCACTGTGCAGCAACCAGAAGAATATATGACTGTAAAATAAAACATCTCCTGAAAACAAGCATTTTTGGAGCAAAAATTAATATAAGACCCTGTCTTATTTTCAGGGAAACACGGTAGCTGCCAACGGGAAATTCACAAGCATGACATGAGACCAAGAGTACCTTCTAGTATCTTGTGGGATCAAAGTAGATTTTGCTAAATCCATACTGATGGCACAATATCCATTTCTTCAGTTTCAGTGTGCCATCAGACACTTTGTCGTTTCAATTAAGGGGGATGTTTTATGAAATTCAGGATCTGTAACCTTTTATTTTGGTTCATCTCTGGTTTGATTCCCAACCTTAAGTCCCCAGATGTTCTTGGACTAAAACACCCAGAAGCATTCACCACTAGTTGTGCTGGCCAGTATTTCTGGAAGTTGTAGTCCAAGAACATCTGGAGACCCAAGATTGGGAAGCACTTATCTACATCAAGATGCCCATCCAACAACTTCTAACATCACCATCACGCACCTTTAAAATCCATGTTGATCTTGATTGACAGCCAAGCAGCCAATTGTTATGTACAACTATAAGGCTCAGTGGGACATGTGTGCATAAACATTTGCTGCAATGAAAGTGAAGTAGAACAGAACAAAACAAAACAAAACAAACTCAATGGACTGGAAACTCCAGAAGCAATTACATATTCAGAACACCTCCATCCGAAACAAACAAATGCACTTGAAGACCATATGCTTCATCCATTTTTACTTGTATTTTATTAGCGGAGTACATAAACATGAAAGCAAGTTTCCATGGCTCTACCAAGACTAAAACCAATATTTCTTCACCCTGACAACCCAATGACCTAGAGGCACAAAAAACTGAGAAAGCTTACAGAAAGATAATGAATTCTTCTGAAAGGTAGAGAAACAAGTTTGGACTGAAGATGCACTCATCATCTCATGATAATAGACCTAACTTCATTTTAGCATTTCTCTGCTTCTCAAAAGCAAGGTTAATGCAAAAGGGAAAAAAAAGAGAAATGAGAAAATAAAAATGTAAGCCTGCGTGCATCCATGAAAAGACAGCAGCTGTTAAATGAAGGGTTTCCGCCTCTTTAGATAGAAGTATCTGGACAGTGCAACCAGTGTACAGCAAACAACCTGGGGCATGGCTGATTTTGACCAGATGGAATGGTGCAAGATCAGAAAATGAAAGTTGTTGAACTCATAATTTAGTCTTAACAGAACCCTTAAACCAGTAATCTTTCTTGACATCCCAAGAGTGAGAAAAGGTATACCCCATTTCGGGGGGGGGGGACAACCAGCTAAAAAGAACATGAGCAAATCTAGTATCAACTGTGCAATGTATGTCTGCACCTATGGCTTATAAATCCCAATCTGGTATTACAATACAATAAAAACAAGACAGGAGTCTCCATCTTCAGAACTAACAAGCCTACAAAGTGATCAGATTGTTAAAACGAATGGGGCTCCTGTACTTTTCAGAGCTGGGCGGAAAAAAAGCATTTGGGCAGAAGCAAGTTGCCATGCCTAGATAAAATACTGCATCTGGAAATGTTCCTTTTTTCAGACAAAGCAAATGTTGACAAACATGACTTTCCAGGTGTAACTCCCATAGCTCCTCACTACTGTCTATGCTGACTATAACTGTTGAGACATGGAGTCTAGAAATGTCTGGAGAGCCAGTTACCAATCCTAGATTTTGAAAGTAGGAGCATCCTGTGCATTTAGCCTCACTGGAAGCTGGCAGGCAAGCAAACTGAAGAGGGCCATTCCATCCTGAAATGTTTTGTTGCAAGTTCCTCATGCAACATTGTAAAAGCTGTATCTGAGAAGGACTATTCTTAAGCAGCAGAGAAAAAGAGCTTTGTTTCTGCACACAGCATTCATATAATTCAATCTTCTTGTGATCATGCTGTAATTTGAGGCGAACAAAACTGACTTCCTCTGAGAAGGCTACTCAAACATTGCTTGCAATAATGACATAATCTTTTCACCATGGCAGTAATTGAAGTAGGCACTAATTTAGCATGTACATAAAAATACAAAGGACAGAATACTATTTCCCAATTGTTATGTTATATGTCATCAAATTGGAACTGACTTATAGGAGCCCTAACAGGGCTTTCAAGATAAGTGAGATGGTTAAGGAGTGGTTTCACCAGTTTCACACCCCAGCAAGTTTGCACGGCTAAGCTAGAGTTTGAACCCAAGCCTCCTGAGTCCTAGTTCATCACTCTCTCCACTACACCGCAATAGGATACATTTCCCAATTACTCTTGTATATAGAAAATTCTGCAGGTCTTGGCAGCAAATTGTTGCAGTTCAACAAGGTGCTGGTTGCATTTCTTTTTTTTTCCTGTTTTTTTAAATTATTATTCACACAGAAATGCAGACAAAGCAAATAGAGACAAGAAAACAAAGAGAAAAAAGAAAAGGAAAAAGGACTAATCCCCTTTGGAGTCCGAGACTCCAGCTTCGTTAACCTATCTGCTCCCCCGATTTCATTTCCAGTATGTACTAAGTGAGTATCCATACATCATAAACTTTGCCCTACACTCCTGTCTTCTTCTGGGCCCAAGAATATATTAGTTCCCAGCTTTATTTTACATAGTCTCTTGGTTGTTCCCATAGTGCTTCTGATAGGGTGTCCAGTTCTGCTATGTCCCATAACTTCTTTAATAGCTCTTCTATCATTGGAACCTCTTCGGTTTTCCATTTTTGGGCCCAGAGTAGTCTAGCTGCTGTGAGTATATATATAATACAATGCTTCAATTTATTATCGGTAATGCCTGATATGACATTCAATAATGCCATTTCAGGTTTTATATCTAATTTCTGCTAAGTAATTTCTTTTGCTACAATCCATACCTGTGTCCAGTAATTTCTGACCTTTCCGCATGTCCACCACATATGATAATAAGTTCCTGCATTCTTTTTACACTTCCAGCATATATTGTTGCTGCCCTCTGATATTTTTGCTAATCTTACAGGTGTGTAATGCCATCTATAAAACATTTTAAGGATATTTTCTCTAAGATTTGCTGGTTTCAGCATATTATAGCTCTCTTTCCACATCTTAGTCCAATCATCAAGATCCACACTGTATCCAAAAAATTTTGCCCATTTTACCATTGTTTCTTTCACCCTCTCATCCTCTAAATCATATTCTACTAAGTATGTATACATTTTTTTATTATTCTTTCGTCCGTATATATCCACAATCTATCCACTTGTACTTTACCCTCAAAGAAACCCACCATCATATCTTTTTTATATCTTGATTCTAATTTTACCATTGACCACCAATTGACAGCTATACCCATTTTTTCAAGCTCTTGTTTGTCCTTTATCTTCTGCTCATTAGTTAACAGGTTTTCATATGTAGTTAGCATTCCTTTCTGGTTCAGGGTTTTTAATGTGAATGCTTCCATGAGTGCCACCCACAATGGGATTTTCTCATAAGTTTGTCCTTGAAATTTTTGCCATACCATCCCTAGGGCCTTCCTGATAATGTGAAGGTGCTGGTTGCATTTCTGAGTACCTGCCCAATCACACAATTGGGCACGTGTCTAGGAAAGCAACCAGCAACTTCTTAATGTGAAGCAATTTACTGCTGATGCTTGGGTAGCTTCCCTTATATATGAATACATTAATCACAACATTCTGGCCAAAATGTATACATCCAACATGAAATCATACTTCAGCACTGAAATTTTAATTTATTCAAAATTCTAGACATTTGTAAGAATGGTCTTAGACACAGCAGAAACAGTCAGGCTACAGCTATGAAAAATCCACTTCAATTTTTAAGTAAAAACAATGTCCCTTACATAAAAATCCACAAAAATAATTATAAAATTTTAACTACAGTGACATCAGAGGTAATAGGATTTTAATACTGCTTCAGTCTTACCACAATCAAGATATGACTGCTGATATTGTATTTTACAAGATTCTCTATTCTACACTAGTAAACTTGCATATGCATTTTATGTGTTGTTAACCAGCATTATTTACTTGGAAAAAACTACATAATGACTTGAAAATGGTGTATTTATTTATTTATTTATTTATTTATTTATTTATTTATTTATTTATTTATTTATTTTATTTTATTTATTTAATTTATTTATTTAATTTATACCCCGCCCCTCTAGACCATGTCTACTCAGGGCAGCTTACAACATAAAATAAGACAATATAAAATATAAATAATCATAAAATACAATTAATATATTAGTTAATACAATTAGATTATAGTAGTTATAACACAAAAAAATAATCACCAAAAAAGTAGACAGACAGACAAGCAGGCAGGCAGGCAGGCAGGCAGGCAGGCAGGCAGGCAGGCAGGCAGGCAGGCAGGCAGGCAGGCAGGCAGGTAGGTAGGTAGGTAGGTAGGTAGGTAGGTAGGTAGGTAGGGGGAGAGAGAGAGAGAGAGAGAGAGAGAGAGAGAGAGAGAGAGAGAGAGAACTATTCTAGAAAGTTTACATAAAAACAGCAGTAACTAAAATGTCAAATATAACAAAATATAAACAGCAATGCCTGAAACCAGCATATGCCCAGACAGTGCAAAAAAAAATCAGCTGTCATGGTTTTCATATCTCAATAAGTTCAGTTCTTTGTGGTCTCCCTTTTAAAACCTCCCCATGTCTCCAAATTTTCCCCATAATTCAAGCAGCACCGTATACCAAGTTCAAGTTCCTTTTGAAGTCTACCTCCGTTTAGAAGTAGAGAGTGAGGATGATCCAGCTGGAGAGTTTTTTCAATGATCGGAATGTACATGCACTACTGTACCTGTCTGCCAATGAACAGAGAGAAGGATTTTGTAGATAAGTTTTACTTAAATTATAGAGGTAACCTACTCAACCTCCTGTTCCCAAAACAAAGTTGAAGAATGTTTATTAATTTTATTCCCATTTTCCCAATAAAAATAGCACTCAGGGGGGCTAACAATAATATAATATAAACAGGTTGATTATACTAATTTTAATGTTCACCGAAAGTAACTTGGCAAAGAATTAACCATTTGGTTATAATATAAGCTCTGCAGGTGCATAATACACATGTAAGCCCTCCTCGGCTGAACCAGGAGCAGGCCATGCTGCTCTATGCACCCATGACATCCCTTGTATGGTTCAGCATCACCCCTCACTGTACCTGACCTTGGAACATTATATCTGAGCATTGATTCATTGATTTTTGAATGTTAGAATTTGGTCAACTAACTTGCTGCTATTAAGTTTTAAAACTGAAACAATTTAACTCATGAAAGTAACATTATTAACATATTAAACCATTAGTCTGGTGAGGGCACATACCATTCCACATTCTCTCAAAAAAGAAGCATCTACATTTCCCTTTCCAAGTAATATTTATACTAAGTAGCCCAGCCTTGGTCCTATAAATATATTTGGAATACAACAGAGAGAAACATGGGTTATTGCATCTATGAATCTAGGGTGTTCCTTGGGGCTTCTGAGAATTATAGTGCAAGACCATCAGGAGCCTCAAAATTGAGAACCATTGGTCTACGAAGACCCAACTGACTTCTCCCACTTTAAGTTCTCTAGCATAATACTATAAAAAGCTTTGACTGAAAACATAGGGCTGGTTAAAAATTGGCTCAAACCTGTCTACCTATCTCATCCAAGGTAGCTACCGAAATATTAGAGACCAATTCCTTTCCCTCCCAAATCAGTACAACACAACTGTCCAACAGCAGGAAAGAAGAAGAAAAAACTCACTGCCCTGCAGCATGCCAACCATGATTTTTAACAAATAAAAAAGTTCAAAAATTATATTTTAAATGTTAGGTTTTGAGAGCCCTTTTCCGGTATTGGAAACACTAACATACTAATTTGAATGCCTCATTTTCAAGCTCTGCACTGTACACTTGTTGACCTTTAACATCTGAAAACAAAGGTTACTCATCTTACTCATCAGCAGCTGCTCATGTACCTGTGCTCAATTCATGGCCCTCAGAACAGACAAGATATCAGAGGTTATGAACTCTAAAATTGCAAAATAATTTCCACCATGCTTGAGAAATTCAAAAGAAAAAGACAAAAAAAGATGTTGAATAAAACAGCTACAAAGGCATGATCAGTGGGTGCAAAAATTTCTAACAGAACACTATTGGTAGCAAAATAACTAGCTTTAATACAGAGTTCTTAAGAAAACAATTACATGCTTCATTTATGAAAGATACAATCCGAAGTAAAAAATAGTACAAAATAATAAAATTTGGTGTTTTACTTGTAAGATGAATAGAAAAGGTAAGTGGGGAGAAAAACTCATTCCATGTACATTAGCCCTCCCAGTGAGTTCACAATAAAACGCTACTATTAAAATAGTCTGAATGTAGATTCACAATGGGCTGTGCACACATTTTATGAAGATTAATACAAGAACATAATAAAGGCATGGGCTGAATAGGCATGAGATCTAGATCCCACCATAAAAGAGTCTTTAAAAATATATTGGTCCATTTAAAAAAAACACACACACACAAAGGAAAACAACACAGTTTATAAATATCTTCTACATCAACCATTGCTTGGATGAAAAAAACACATTATGTATGCACACAAAATTTTAAACCCATACCAACAGCACATTCTTTGTACACTGAAAGCCAAAGGGTTTTTTTGCATCAGCAGTATTTTCCAGAATGCAAAACAAATGACACTCTTTGCTATTCCAGCTGAAGTGAAAACTAACTAGTGGAAGTAATGCTTTTCTTTCAGATTTACACTACTGCAGTGGTAGTCTGCACATGGATTCTGAGCAAAACAAAATACTTGGTAAAATCCTGAAGGTATCAACTTTTGCTGTTATGTGTAATAGGTTCCTAGATGTCAGTATTGCAGAAATATAACAGAACAAAAAACAAAAGAAACAGGCAATGAACAGGCAGGTTTCATTACTTTTCCCTTCTCAAACTCCCATATCAAGATTCTTCAGATGCAGATACACATTTCTTTTTACAAAATTGTATTAACATTTCTGAAATAAATAAATAGAATAGTCTGTCAATTTTATCATCCACCAAGATCAGAAAAATGGCATGTAATATTACTTCCATTATGTATCTTTCAGAAGGCATATATAGCTAAAGTTTTCCATTCCCTTACACCTTCCTTGAAGCAGCTGTATCACAAGTTTTAAAACATGTTCTAGTGATATATACAGACTTATTCCAAATATATATATTTAAAATGTGTAGATGAAGATTTAGTATATTCTCTTCTACAATAGTCCTTTCTTATTCATTACATGTGCAAGTAACTTTAAGTGTATCATCCTTTTAAAGGAATTAATGAAAACTTGCTATGGTAGACAAATTGTGCTCAAAATATCTTTTTTCTAAAAGCAATGACAATAAAAAGCCCTCTTCACACATACAGCTAGAACAATATTTTCTATGAATGAATGGGCATTCATTATTTAGTTCTGAATCCCTGATTTAATAAAGCCTTTGGCAAAAGAGAGCTTCAAACACATTCTATTATGTAGATAGAATGCACACACACCATCAAAGTCTATGCCGCAGGAAACAGAGATGGGGCATCAAGTGACTCAAGCAATTCTAGAATGTCAAGATTTTAAATGACAAGTTTTTATCCTATTTAACATTATTCAAAATCAGGCACTAAATGAGACCCCCAAATCAAAAACATAAAAATAAAAACTGTATTCTTTCCCCTAAGTAACTTCAGCAGAAGACAAAATTTTGATGGCATAGAAGAGTTAAAAAAGGAAATATTTTATCTCCTGGCATGTCAAGGCAATAAAAGACAAAGAGAAAAAGCCAAGTGTTTACTGCTGCAATTTATTGTGCATGTAAAAGTCAAAAGAAAACAGAATGTTCCATAAAAATTTATTCATTACATTGACCCTCCCTTACACCAATAGGTCAAAGCCAATTTCTGATGAGTTCTGTTAAAAGCAAACAAACAAATATGAAGGAACAAATATTGGTAGAGTTTAGCTTCTACCTGAGCTCCAGAGATTTACAAGACACTCGATGATACATTTACTCAGAAGTATGATATGTCCCCCACTGAGTGCAGTGGGGCTCACTCTCAAATAAGTGTGAGTAGGATTTAGGCTGCTATCCTTTCTTACTCCAGAAAAATTGTTATTATTTTTAAACATAAGAACAGGGGTGGAAAGCAGACTATAAATTATCTTAAGCTTTACAGCTGCAAATGGTTTAAACTTCTACATCCAATTATCTGAACCAGTTAAATTGATTAGGACTTCATGTACTCAAGAAGTCCCCTTTGGGACATACTGGCAGTAGTGATGCTACTGCAATTACCTCATTTTGATTTTCTGCTGGATTTACTGGTTTAAGTTTATTTTGTCCAGGTTGTAAACTGGCAAAATAGATTTAATTTCCAACATTCTTTCAGCTCTGAATGTACTAGTTTTTTGGAATTTGCCATGGCTTTCAATTTCTTCAGTGTAGTGCGATTTTTTCATTTAACTAAAGCTCAAGCACATTAAAACATTACCCTTTGTTATTTTGGAGTTTTGCACACTGTTGTACACAACACTCCTTTTTACTCAGCCTGTCAATTGATTAACATTCTACTGTCAGAGGTTAGAAAAGCTATTTTTATCCTATACGCCCTGGTGGATTCTGATAGTTGTAGCTCAAAAGGTAACTATTCCAAGCTCTGGTTAATGCTCATTGAGTTCCCCATCATCATTACATCTAGTCAAAAATAACACAAATGCATGCCCTTCTGCAAGACTAACATTAAGGATGATAGGGCCCTCTGATAAATACCAGCTGACCAGAGAAAGCTTTAAGTGGGGAAATTAGACAAACACAAGTAATTTTTAATTTATTTAATCTTAATTTATATCCCACCCACCTAGTCCAAAATCTATTCTGAGAGGCTAACAACAAATTCATAAAACAATAACAGTATAAGATAGTCCTTTGAAAGGCAGGTAAAATGGAATATGCAATACCAAATCATACCACTGCAACAGTGGACACTGTCTTTTAAAAAATGCTTCAATGCACTAAATTATTCATGTACATAATTTAGATAAAAGAACCAAATCCAGAGCTTGGAAGAAATAAAATGTAGTAACAAGAGCAATTTCAATATACCAATTTCAATTTTTTAAAAAACACATCTGTATATGAGCACTCAGAAGAGAGAGCAGAAAGCATGTAACATTGATTAAGGCACAGAAGATTTCTGACACAAAGGATAGGAAAAAAATGTTCTCCTCTTCCTGGTACTCAGATGGTCAAGCTAATTAATTGACTTTCCAAAAACATGCACAAAGCTATTAACATTAGTTTATACATAGGGAACAAAAATGTTTCTTAGAAAAACCAGTCACATATAAGCACTCTGCCTTCTCCTACTCCCATGTTGCCCTACCAACATGCCTGATCAAGCTGGACACAAAGTTTAATCCGAATAAGTCAGTGCCCTGTAACAAAACTATCTTGTATGACCATCCAGCACATAACTAAACAGTTGGGCCATATCTAAGCAGACTAAGCAGCACAAGTCACTTATCATTCAATGTGGGTCCTTCTCTTTTTTGTATAATAATATTTATTATTATAATGTTTGAAAATACATTCTTAAACCTACTTATACCATAAATGTAACAAAGAACAAAACATCAGTGTTTGTATCTTTATAGTAGGGGGGGAAACAGCCTCTAAGTCTACTTTTACAAGTTTTCTGTAGAAATAAGAAACACAGACCATGAGTAATAATGTAATTACCATCATTCCCTGACCCTACATTCCTCAATCACACAAGAATTCTTCTTTTTTTTTTCTTTCAATGGCACCTTTGGCAGAGTAAGGAATTTAGAACTGGGTCCTTCTGTTGTATAAACATTCAAAAGTTGTCATAAGTATCTAATGCATAATTTGCTTGCCATAGTTATAAGATTTATTTGGGTGTAGGGGTGTTAGGATATTTAAAATTCCATTTTTCCCACTTTCTTAAGAATCTCTTTTTTAAAAGTTCTGTATAAGGCATGGACACTGAACAGTTCTATTGATTTTCATCATGAGTCTTGACACATCAAAGTTCTAAATAAAGGGAGAAAAAGCAAACTTTCTCAGTATCTGGTACACAAAAGGAAACAAGAGGGAGAGATTCCAGATGAACTTAGACTTAAGTATCAACATTAAACAGTGTAACTATATTTTGGTTTCAGGGAAGATAAACCAAAAAATGTTTGCATATAAGGACAAATTATCAAGGCAGCACATTGCACATTATTTCCTGCACTAAAATCAACTCCTCATGGGAAACAAGGTAACCAAACTGAGCTAAGTGGATATCTATTTGTTTTAAATAAACAATAAAGAAATAAATGCTATTCTTTCAACAATAAACTGTCCAATGTGGCTTACAAAATAAAATCTCAAAAAATAATCAAATTTAAAGCATCACTAATAATCTATTAAAAGTACACCATCAATTCAGTATAAATACAAGAAAGCAAATGCCACTAAAGAGTGAATGGCAAAGTTCTAACTTAGCATATAAATACTAGAGGTATCTGCACAGAGCAAAAATGTCTTGGCCAGAGAGTTCCACAGTCAGGGTGCAACCACAGAGAAGGCCCTGTTTCTAGTCTCAGCACAGTCTCAGCAAAAATAGATAGCAAAGTTGAAACTAGATCAGGCAAAGTGCAGCTTTGCTCTGGGGCACCCAAATTTAGAAATTCTCAAAATGAAGAGGTGAAGCTACTGGTGAGCATTAAGAAAATAAGCAGCTACCACGTCCCAACGCACATTCTTTTTTTTTCAAAGCATAAACTTTTTATTTCTTTTTTCTAAGGTGAAGTAAGTGGGGAACTACCACTTGCCTTACATGCCACAATTTGCTAGTTACAATTCTGATGGACAAGTTCATATGGAAGCAGTCAGTCCTTCAGATACTCCAGCCCCTTTGATGTATGGCAGAAATACTTTATTGGTGGTTGTTTTTCTTCTTCAGTTTGGTGTTGTTTTCTTGGTTTAATGGCTCTTGTGATTTCATTTTTGGAGTAGCCATTTGCCTGTATGGACCAATTCAGATGGCTGAGTTCAGTGCTGAGAAGCTGAGCTTCACAGTTCTGATTTGCACGGTCTACCAGTGTTTTGATTATGCCATACATCAAAGGGGTCATGGACCGCATGGGGAAACTTTTGAAAAAACACAACCTACAAATTGTATTCAAGCCCACCACAAAAATACAACAAATGTTACGGTCAGCAAAGGACAGAATGGACCCCCTCACCACTGCAGGAGTATACCGGATACCTTGCAGTTGTGGCCACAAAACGAAGCATCCACACCAGAATCAAAGAACATGAGAGACACTGCAGACTAAAACAACCAAAAAAATCAGCAGTAGCTGAACATGCCCTAAAACAAGCTGGACATGAAATTCTATTTCAAAATACTGAAATATTGGACAACACCAGCAATCATTATGCCAGACTGCACAGGGAAGCCATTGAAATCCACAAGCACCAGCAGAACTTCAACAAAAAAGAGGAAAGTTTGAAACTCAACAAAACGTGGCTCCCAGCTCTGAAAAATACAGCATGCAAAAGGTCAATGAACTCTACCCAGCCACAAGGACCAGGGATCACTACACACAAAAGACCAGCTAATGGCACCCATCAATCACAGTGATAGATAATCTCTCCTCCTTATCACAACAATACACCCACAACAAGACACACTAATCAACCATCTCCTGAAAAGGACAAAAGCCTATCTCACAGACATAAATATTCCACTCCCAAGCAAACTACACCAGAGCACAGAGTGCTGTCCTCTGAGGATGCCAGCCACAGAGACTGGTGAAACATTAGGAAGAACAACCTTCAGAACACGGCCAAAGAGCCCGAAAAACCCACAACAACCATTATATTATAGTAATTTAGAAGTGGCCTGCAGCCAGCAGATACCACCTTCAAGTAAGAAGGCTAGGATGTTTTGTTTTTATATTTGTAGTAAATCAACACCACATCCATTTCTTTAAATGCATTTGCACAGCTGAACTGAAGGGCATGAAGGGTGAAGGCACAATTAGGCTTGTGAACCACCAAGCCTGCTCAAGACTAACTGCTAGTCCCAAGTCAACAAGATCCACTGAATCAATGGGACTTCTATGAGTGTTGACTTGCCATTCAGCAGATCATTCAATTGATTTACCAAAGCTGGAACTATTATATTTAGACCAAAATAATAGAAACCTAATATGCTGTTATATTATGTGCCATCAAATCACTTATGTCTTATGGAGAGCCTAACAGGGTTTACAAGATATGTAAAATTATCAAGGAGGGATAACTACGCCATGAGCTTCCATGGCCAAGCAGGAGTCTGATTGCAAGTAGAGGCAAAATTTGCAGCTGGAGCTGGTCGTAACTCGAAATGGTCGCAAGTAGGGATATTCGTAAGTCGAGGCACCACTGTAATTCAGAGAAGCTAATGGCTATGCCATGCAGGGACAACCAAGACAGACAGGCCATAGTGGAGAGTTCTGACTAAACACAATCCACCTGGAGCAGGAATTGGCAAGCCACTCCAGTATCTTTGCCAAGAAAACCCCATGACCAGAAAAAAAAGGCTAAAAGATATGACACTATAAGATGGGACCCTCAGGTTGGAAGGCGTCCAACATGCTACTGAGGAAGAGTGGAGGACAAGTACAAGTAGCCCCAGAGCTAATGAAGTGGTTGGGCCAAAGCCGAAAGGACGCTCTGCTGTGGACGTGCCTGAAAATGAAAGGAAAGTCCAATGCTGCAAAGAAAAACACTGCATAGGAGCCTGGAATCTAAAATCTATGAACCTTGATACGCTGAATGTGGTCAAACAGGAGATGGCAAGAATAAACATTGACATCCTGGGTGTCAGTGAACTAAAATGGACAGGAATGGGTGAATTCAAGTCAGATGATTATCATATCTACTATTGTGGGCAAGACACCCATAGAAGGAATGGAGTAGCCCTCATAGTCAACAAAAGAGTGGGAAAAGCTGTAATGGGATATAATCTCAAAAATGATAGAATGATTTCAATACGAATCCAAGGCAGATCTTTCAACATAACAATAATCCAAGTTGATGCACCAACCACCAATGCTGAAGAGGCTGAAATTGACCAATTCTATGAAGAGGCAGCAACAAAAACCATCCCAAAGAAAAGGAAATGCAAGAAAGCAAAGTGACTGTCCAACGAGGCCTTACAAATAACAGAGGAAGGGAAACAAAATGCAAGGGAGATAGGGAAAGCTATAGAAAACTGAATGCAGACTTCCAAAGAATAGCAAGGAGAGACAAGTGGGACTTCTTAAATGAACAGTGCAAAGAAAGAGAGGAAAATAATAGAAAGGGAAAAACCAGAGAACTCTTGAAAAAATTGGAAACATTAAAGGAACATTTTGTGCAAAGACAGACATGATAAAGGACAATAATTGTAGGGACTCTACAGAAGCAGAAGACATCAAGAAGAGGTCGCAAGAATACACAGATGAATTATACCAGAAAGATTTGGATATCCAGGACAATCCAGAAAGTGTGACTGCTGACCTAGAGCCAGACATCCTCGAGAGTGAAGTCAAGTGGGCCTTAGAAAGCATGGCTAACAACGAGGCCAGTGGAGGTGATGGCATTCCAGTAGAACTATTTAAAATCTTAAAAGGTGACGTTGTTAAGGTGTTACACTCAATAATCCAGCAAGTTTGGAAAACTCAGCAGTGGCCAGAGGAAAAGATCAGTCTACATCCCAATCCCAAAGCAGGGCAGTGCCAAAGAATGCTCCAACAACCGTAGAATTGCACTCATTTCAAACACTAGCAAGGTTATGCTCAAAATCCTACAAGGTAGGCTTCAGCAGTATGTGGACCAAGAACTCCTAGAAGTAGAAGCTGGATTTCAAAGGGGCAGAGGAACTAGAGACCAAATTGCTAACATGTGTGGATTATGGAGAAGGCCAGAGAGTTCCAGAAAAACATCTACTTCTGTTTCATTAACTAAAGCCTTTGATGTTTGCGTAGTCAATGGACTACTCAAAAGTCCATTGACTACGCAATGACCACAGCAAACTACGCAGGGATCACAGCAAACTATGGCAAGTCCTTAAAGAAATGGGAGTGCCTGACCACCTTATCTATTTCCTGAGAAATCTATATGTGGGACAGGAAACAGCAGTTAGAACTGGATGTGGAACAACTGATTGGTTCAACATTGGAAAAGGAGTATGACAAGGCTGTATATTGTCTCCCTACTTATTTAACTTATATTCAGAATACATCATGCGAAAGGCTGGACTCGAATCCCAAACCGGAATTAAGATTGCCGGAAGAAATATCAACAACCTCCGATATGCAGATGATACCACTTTGATGGCAGAAAGTGAGGAGGAATTAAAGAACTTTGTAATGACGGTGAAAGAGGACAGTGCAAAAAATGGTGTGAAGCTCAACATCAAAAAAACTAAGATCATGGACACTGGTCCCATCACCTCCGGGCAAATAGAAGGGAAAGATATGGAGGTAGTGACAGATTTTATTTTCTTGGGCTCCATGATCACTTCAGATGGTGACAACAGCCACGGAATTAAAAGATGGCTGCTTCTGGGGAGGAAAGGATGACAAACCTTGACAACATCTTAAAAAGAAGAGACATCACCTTGCCGACAAAGGTCCACATAGTCAAAGCTATGGTTTTTCCAGTAGCGCTCTATGGAAGTGAGAGCTGGACCATAAAGAAGGCCGATCACCAAAGAATTGATGCTTTTAACTGTGGTGCTGGAGGAGGCTCTTGAGAGTCCCTTGGACTGCAAAGAGAACAAACCTATCCATTATGAAGGAAATCAACCCTGAGTGCTCACTGGAAGGACAGATCCTGAAGCTGAGGCTCCAGTACTTTGGCCATTTCATGAGAAGAGAAGACTCCTTGGAAAAGACCTTGATGTTGGGAAAGTGTGAATGCAAGAGGAGAAGGGGACGACAGAGGACAAGATGGTTGGACAGTGTCACCGAAGCTACCAACATGAATTTGACCAAACTCTGGGAGGCAGTGGAAGACAGGAGGGCCTGGCGTGCTCTGGTCCATGGGGTCACAAAGAGTCGGACACAACTTAACGACTAAACAACAAAGATGTTTGTTCCATATCAAGAAACAGTATACATATCAGAATAAAATAATGTATGTTTATTCTAACACACAAATTAAATTGTTTTTACTTTGCAGTCGGTCAGCTAGGAGATAATAACATCTTTGTTTGCATGTAAGATGTCTCAGGTAAGTAATGCCTAACTTAAACATCTGAAATCCTGTTACTTAGGGTGGTAAACTGCCTAGAGTAGGCATAGTGAAATTGTAAACCCCCCAGAGAGTGCTTTAAGTACTATAGGGTAATACATAAGCAGAACACTTTGCCTTTGGCTTTATTTGAATCAATGGAACTTAAAGACGAGTTGACTCAAAATCCCCACTGAGTCAATGGGCCTACTCTTGTGTGATTTAGTACAGAATGCAACAGAATTTCAGCCCATGGGTGATTTGACCCTCAGATTCAATCAGAACCAAGGCTTCTTGGCTTTTAACCTTCATGCTTGGCCATAACACTACATCAGCATCTCAATGAAGTAAAAAAATAAAAATGAAACAAAAACAAAAAACACCAAAACAAAACTGGAACGTACCCCAGAGCTCAGTAAACAGCATATAACTGAACATCCCTGCAAACATTAAACAAACACTGTTTAGAAGCACCCCTCTGCTTTTCAGATGGAAATACTATCGCAGGTACTTCAGTTGCTGCAAGGAGCAACTCTTAACTTGCTGCAGTGTGCAAATAAGATTGGAAATCTCATGATACAATGCCATGTTCAGTAAGTGAACAGAACAATTACATCAACATTTCAGCTACGTAGTGTTTCTGCTGCAAACTGACTGTAACAGAAACACCTACCAACACAGGGATCTCAAATTGAAGGGTTTTTTTTCCCCACTATGTCTTCCACTTCAGCTATTTATACACTCAGTGCCTGACCCTGCACATAACCTTTCTCCCATTTTCCATCCACTCACAAACCAAGGAAAAGTACTTCAGCCATGGGGTTTGAAAACTAATGTTGTAACTTCATGTTTGGCCTCCTGAAGAAAGAGAAGCAATCACCAGATCTTCCTGCATTTCACCACTCCAAACCAGAATGTGCCTTTAATTACAGAATGCAGAGGCTGCCCCTACTCATTCTAAAATCTCAGCCGGGTAAAGGCAGAGTCAGCAACCACAAACACCCTCCAAACGATTTCTCTCTTCCCTTCCACATCCTACTGAAATGTCTTGCTCTTTTCATAACTGTCTTCTCAAGGAGCCATTGAATTTCTTGCAGCTTTTCCCAAGAATTTCCCCCCATTCTCATTATGCACTCCCTAGATTTCTCAGCCTGTGAGATCTCCAGAGTAAGAACCACCTACAAAGCATTTCTTCAGTGTTCAGCAAAATGGCACTGTTTCTCATTAGTGCAGAGAAATTCACACATACAATCATGCCCCTCCTTTGGTGGTCAACCTGTGGCCCTTAAATTAATTTCCTGAATGTGACAGGTGGAGAGAGGGAGAGGAGGAAGGCAAAACTAGGCAGGGGGATGGGAATAAAAAAACAGCTATAGAAGGAGGATAGAGAAAACCCTCTCTGTCAAAGTCAGACCTCTTGCAAGAGCAAGCAGTTTCAGAGAGCCTCCAGCATGGGACGGAAGAGAGTAAAGGGGGTAGGCATATCTGTGTTTGATTTGAACTCCATCCAGTGCTTACAATGTTGTTCTCAACAAGCTGTCCATGAGCAATTTGGGCCTGAATGGTAAATGGGGACTCTTCACTCCAATTTTAGGGCTATCACAGTGTCTCTATAGAGGACAAGACGAGATGGGGTTCCGGGATACTACCGCAATACATGCACAATGGGAATCTACTTCTATCTGTAGCATCGCATTTAATATAGACTATATAAATAGTATAGGAAGGCAGTGGAACATTTGTATTCAACATTTTTCTCTTCTTTCCTCTCCCTTGTTTTAAGATCTTGGTAACAGTGGCAACAGCAGCACCTGGTGGCAGTGGTCAGTATTTTGTATATGTTCCTTTTGCATCACCTCTTCCAAACTCTAACCAAACAAACTTTGACTTTGAGAAATTGACAACAAATTTTACAGCACTCTGTCTTTTTCTCTGTTTCCACTAGCAATGAAAGAAGTAGCCAACTGGAAAAGGGCACATGAATGGCAACTGACTTTAAGGTACTGCAACACCAAATGTCCCCTCAACGCTCATGAAAATTCAAGTCCATCCTCAAGAGCCTGTTCCTTGTGGCCTACCTATTTCTAGGGAAATGCCTCATGCGTTCATGACTTTCCATTTACTCTAAATTTGTTACAGTACTCCTGCATTCATCTCTTTCAGTTGAGAATTGCTTATTGCAATGCTTTCTGTTCCAACTGTCCAAATATTACAAGGGTTTATTTCTCATATTTTTCAATCTCTATGCTTTAAAAGAAAGAAGAAGAATTTCAGGAATCAATTCTTTTTGTCCAAAGAGTTGGCATTGCATGTACATTCCCAAACCTCTAATCTGTTAAATGTATTCACAACTAATCCCTTGATGAATGAATGTTTAAACTTTTATCTTGTAAAGATACTGTGTTTCGAAAACTGTTGTTTTGCATACAAAGCGATATACACTTGAGAATTCATGAATTTTGGATACAAAATTTCAAATCAGATTTCATCTGATCCAGGGACAGGCATTCCGTGGAAGTTTAAATCATGTGAAAATAATAATTTTAACAGTGTAAAACAGCAGAGATTATTTTTAATGCATGCATAGAGAGTGGGAAGGTGGCACATTTAAAACTATGTTATCCTAGAAAAGTCCATAAAGTATAAAAACAACAGACCCAATTCATCTTTATTTAGTTTTATAAAATTGCAAGCTGCTGATAACATTAATATATTAATGCATGATTATACAAACTAAAATATTTCATCTGGATTCTTCACTCATTAAAATGTTGCAGTACTACAGTTCCGCAGCCTCCAAAAGACTGGGCTCATAAGAGTATAGACATGATCACTGTTTTATTCTTTCTTTTGAGGGATTTTGCTTAAAGCACCATGCACTTTCAAATATCATCTAGCGAATTTCTCTCACTCTGTTTAATTCACACACACACACACACACACACACATTGAAAGGGTGCACTTTCTCACAGTAGCAAACAGACAAATCTAGGCTAGAGAGGTTCTCATGCTGCGCTGTAGATCTTATGAAATATACATAACCCAGTTGTCTCTGTTGTATTTAGCAGAAGTAATTGTGTTGCAGGGAGGAGAAAGAGAGGGAAGAGGTTGACAACTAAGAGACTAGAACCTGCTGCCTGAGTTGGGGAAGGCTAAAACAAACAGCGAAAAAGCTATTAAGTTCCAACCAGGACAAAGCCAGCACCCCCCAAAAAAGAAATATGAATAAAATCAGGTTTGCACAGACAGCTAAACAGATCATATACTTATCCCTCAGAGCAAGACCTTAGAAAAATCATACAATAAATAATAACATACTCACGCTAAAGCATGGCTCCCCTGGCCTGTACATTTTCTAACAGTAACCATTGCCAGGCATGCAATAAAAACACTTCAAACCTAGCAGTCTCCCTCCGGAATCCTTACAACCCCACTCTTCAACACCACAGAGAGAGAGAGAGAGAGAGAGAGAGAGGGAGGGAGGAAGGGAGGGAGAGATTTGTGTTAAGACATTGTTTTCTTCCCATCTACAGAATGATGTTTGCCAAAACTGAGAGTCGAATCCGCGATTGATAGCCACTGGCCTTTCTCTCATTCCTCCCCCCCCCTCCTCCAGCACACATGCCCCGTACAGACCCGTCTATTTCCCCCCCCCCAAGAAAAGCATCTACTCTATGCACTCTTCCCCCCCCCTCCCGCTCCCCTACACGCTTTGGCTTCCAAGATGGGAAAAGCGAAACGCGTTGCCAGCTCCAAAACAGGCAGCCCGGGTGCCGCTCTCAAGCACAACAGTTTTGAAATTCCCTCCTGCAGGATGGAGCCGCGCTCGCTTTCTGCTACCTTCAACACTTCGCTCCCAAGAGGAGAACTTTCTGCCTCGTTTAAGCGTTGGTTTGGTTTGAAAGAGCTCGTTGGGGGTCTTGAACCCACAAGCACGCAAGCAGGCGCGGGCGCACAGCCCTGTAAGGTTGGCCATCAAGCAAGGGAACAACCAAACACGCACACGCACACACACAGAGACACAGAAACACACCACGGGATCTGGGCATGGGACTTTAGGGAGACTCGCGAAAGCTACTTGCTTGCCACGGCGGGCCCCCCCAAAAAAAATTTGGGGCGGGGGAGTGGGAAAGGGGAGCCGTTTCAACCAGCATGATAGAGACGGGGTGGGGTGGGGCGAGGGGGAGCGAGCTCCGGCTGAAGGGCGCGATCGGGTCCCCTCCTGCCCCTGCCCCGGGCTGGGCGCGCCGCGGGCGGTGACAAGTCCGGCGGGGTGCAAACGCTGAAGGGCGCGATCGGGTCCGTGCAAGCGACCTGGCCCCGTGCGGGGCAACGGGGCAGCTGTCCCAAGAGGGGAGACAAGGAAGCGCAGGGAAGGGGGCTGCGAGTTGGGGGAGCCGCGACGAGGAGCGCCGTCGCTCGGAGCCTCCCCTTTCGCCCCTCGGCCGGCCGTTCGCTCCCTTTCCCTTCCCTTCCCTTCCCCGCCCCGAGGGCGCACCCACCGCGGCCCCTCTCTTCTTCCCCTCCCGGCTGCCCTCCCGGCTGCCGTTACCTTGTTGCAGTGGTAATAGTCCAGGGGGCCCAAGCAAGTGGGGTCGGCCCCAGGCAAGGAACCAACGGTGGTGGGGGCGGAAGAGTAAAACCTAACGTCCATGCCGGGACTGCGCGCCGAAGGGGCGAAAGAGGCGGCGGCGGCGGCAAGAGGAGGCTCCAGCGGGCATGGAACCGGCTCCTCCGGCGGCGGCGGCTCTGCCTCTGGCTCAGGGCGGGAGGAAGGGACGGGGCGGAGAGGCGGGGAGAGCGCGAGCGGGAGAAGGGGAGGGAGCGCAGCCCAGAGCCGGCTCCTCTCTCGCACTCTATTGTTCCAGGCACCGAGGCGGCAGGGGGTGGGGAAGGCGGGAGGGGGAGGGGAGCGCGCCTGGGACCTGCCGGGGCTGGGAAGGGCAGGGCTGGGCTGGGCTGGGCAGGGCAGGGCCCGCCTCGCCTCGCCTCAGAGGCCGGCGCTGGGACCGCCACAGAGGAACGGGCGCTTGTCACCAAATACTGTACAGACACACGCGCGCGCGCGGGCGCCGCGCTTCGGACTTGCCTTGCCCCGAATAAGGAGCCCCCCGCCTCGGGCGAGCGAGCGAGCGAGCCGGCAAGCCGAAGGAGAGGGCCTGGCAGGTCTCGGCAGCTCCGGAGCGGGTGGGCTGGTGGGGGGAGGGAGGGAGGGAGGTAGGGAGGGAAGAGAGAGGTGGAAGGAAGACCCGGCTCTGACGAAGGTTCAGCCCAAGCCTGAGGAAAGGCTCGTGGGGCAAATCCCACACGTTCTGAGCTTGTTCTTCGTCCCTGCTCCTAACTATCCCGAGAGAGCAAACGTCCTCTCTCTCACACACACACACACACACACTCTCTCTCTCAGACAGACAGACAAACACACACACACACACAGCTCTGTTCCGGGGGGGGGGGAATACTTGTCCCCAGAAGAAGAGCTAGAACTCTTCTAGTGCACTGATACGGTACAGACTGAAGGAGGGAGAGGGTTTACACAGCCTTCTGCTGTAGCGACCGAAGAAGCAATGAAGAGCCGAGACCGGCTCTCCTTCATCTTGAAATAGGTCCCTCTCCACTAATGTGGCTTCTCTCGCACGCAAGAGTAGTTAAGAGCCGAGATCCGCTCTCGAGAAAGTAAGCGTTGTTTCTCTTACCTTTCGGCAACTGAGCTGGTGGGACCTCCACGCAAAGCTAGGAGCACCGAGTCAGAGCCTTTCCTGCAGTGGAGAGAAGCAGAACCCACCACCCACAGCCAAGGCAACGTGCAACCTACAGGACTAGAGGATCAAGTTTCATTCCCACCTGCTTTTTGAAACAGTTTTCTTAATGAAGACATCTGAAGACCTTGAAAAGGCACACACATTTTTGTGCGGTTTTTTGGGCTGGCTTGCTAAAAGCATGGTCACAAAAAATGGATGTTGGAGTGTTGGAGGGTGTTTTTTTTTTTTTTTTTTTTTTTTAGGTTTGGATTCGCTTCTTTGAACACTCTCTCAACAAACAAATGTTTGTGAGACTGTTTCATCTCTGTCACCTTGGACTAGGACATGTGCACTGTTTCACACAAGAAAGGAACTTTGAATAGGAAAGCATGCTCTCTCTCCTTAGATTTGCTGCTCTTATAATAACAGGGTGCTTAGATTGACCACCTTGGATAGAAAGAGTTACAAGAAAGTACCAGCAAAAAAGAGCTAGTGTCTCCGAAGGGTGTGGAATGGCCTTGTTTTTCATCACTTCCTTTAGGGCAGCCTGATAGAATAGCTGCTGCTAGATGACAGATGAGGGATCTAGTCTTTCAGCACCACCAATGGTTCCTATATCTCCCTCTGCTGTACCTTGATGGAACGGCTGGCTACTGCCAGGTGACAGGTGAAGTTCTGGAGTAACCAAGGTCATCTAGTCTCTTCTCTTCTAATGCTAGCCTGATGGAATGACTGCTAACAGGTGACAGTTAAAGTCAAGGGGATACTTTTAAGTTCTCTACACTGAAAGTTCAAAAATTGAGGTGATCTGAAGTGAAACAAAGGCAGTCACACTTCAAATGAGTAAAGATAACAGAAAGAACTTCACACAGAGGTGGGGGTGTGTGTGAAGGATTTTAGTACCTTAATTGCTCAGTTTAAACGTCTAAGAAAATTGTACTGTCATATTAGGAGAATTTCATCTAGCAATGGATTGTTAATAATAAACAGAGGTGGGCAGAAGGAGGGAAGAACAGCCTCCCTGCCAGGCTGACGAGTGGCTAGTTGACCATTATCTCCAGAGCGATTGGAAGGGAGTGCAGAGCCTGCAGCAGCACCGGACGGGTGAGTGGACGGTCCAGCCCCAGGGGGCCAGACCCTCATTATGTCCACCTGTGCGGGGGTACTTGTATTCCTATACGAATGCCCCCATCTCTAATTGTTAACCAAAAGTGAAAGATGAAAAAGGTGATATTGGTGAAATAAGAGGGACATTCTGCAGTTAGACAACCTGCTTTTAAATTGGCCCGTAGAGGATTCTTTCTTATTATTCCTGGTCTCCAGTTTCTCTGATTGTTTTAAAACTTCCCTGTTCTAAGGAACATCATATTGAAATAGAGTTTGGATCAATATATGAGTAAAACAATGATGTAAGAGATAATTTATGTTCTTTGGCATGCGACATGAATAAACAAGTGCTTACATTTTCTTTACAATTGCCAAAACTTTGTATCTCTTGCCACTAAAGAAATATCCAGACCATGCATTTTGGAAGCATAATCCATACAAAACATTACACCATGCTTGGTTCTCCCTGGTCAAATAGCCATAGAAACATAAGCTGGATGGAGAGGATTAAAGGGCGCAATACAGAAATATATGCAGAATGAGAGTGGTGGACTCCATAAAAAGTAATGGTGAGGTCCCGCTGAAAGGCAACAAAGAGGAACACAGGGTTTACCTCATAGATAAGGAAATAAGGATGCTTACCATTAAGCAACAATAGAGGAAGGCATGGTGGATGTTTGTCTAAGAAAAGGAAGTCAAAATTTATGTCATGGGAAGAGCAGAAACTGTACCTAATCTGAGCCATCAGTTGTAGGAAATGTGTGCATGCAAAGCATGAGATTGGTTGAAGAAAGGTAACTCTAAATACTTTATTGTTGCATCAGATACTTTGTTAGTACGAACAGCTAATCTTTAGGACACACACACTCAGCCAAAGGGCAAAGGAGCTGTCACAGACAGCTGCCCTGAAGAAACTAATCTCAACCAATGAATTGAAAGATCTTTAGTAATTTGTTTAAATCCCGAATTAGCTCCTAACAGGGTTTAGTTAGAGATCTTGTACTTGGAAATATGTTTATGGCTGTCATTTCCTGGAACTTCTAATATATTTTAACAAAAAAAAGTGCATATGATTTTCCAGTAGGAAAATTGCAGTCTTTCTAAACTGTTACATTTATGTCCTAGATCCTAAAGATATTATTTGGAAGTTAACTGCCTACTGCAACTTTTGCTCCCATCAGAATGTTGATGGCAATGGTGATACGATGGAGGGATTATAATCACTGCTCTTGATCTGTTCCTGTTTTTACACTGCATGAATAAAATGCAGCCAAAATGGCAAGTGTAGGGTAACACAGGAAATCATCCCACCAATCCAGAATAAGGTAAATGAGATTAGTCTGGGGAGGATAGTATGATCTCATCTTTTGTTTCCCTTGGACATAGAATACTAGATGAAAACTTCATAATAAGCACACACAGATGAATAGATTTTGACATGTCAAACATTTAAATCCCCCCCCCCCCCGTCTTGGAACTGGGGTGAGCAACTGTCTTTGGCCTAAATGCAGCTCTTGGCCTAATTTCTTGTGGCCCTCAGCTTCAGTTCAAAAATCATGTGCAACCAGTTATTCACTGAGTGGAGGGAGGGAAGGAAGGAAGGAAGGAAGGAAGGAAGGAAGGAAGGAAGGAAGGAAGGAAGGAAGGAAGGAAGGAAGGAAGGAAGGAAGGAAGGAAGGAAGGAAGGAAGGAAGAGGAAAGGGTGGGTCAGAAACAGGAAGCCAGACAAAAGGAAAATAGGAGAGAAAAAGAGTGACCCACTGAATTTTAGATTTGTCACCCAGTAGGGGTATAGCAGCCCAAAACAGTGCATCCCAATACATTAGAATATGGTTGCTCTAGATATAAGGCTTCCAACCCAGGACTGCTTGAAAACGTTTTGCTGCTTGACAAGATCCTCCCCACACTCCATGTTTAGAAATTTACTGGACTGACAGATGAACTTACTTCTGGCCTGAAAGTGAGGTACTGTAATGTGTTGTCCACTACAACTAAGAATAACAAGCTTGCTTAGGAGATGTGGCAGGTTTGCACAGTATACATAGCTCCTACTTCCAGTTGAGGGAAATAGTGACTGGTGGGGATCCTTAAGAGAATGTACCAGGGCCACTCTTGCTGGCCCCATATTTATTGGCTGAGGCAGTATCCTCAGTCTGCCTAATGAAAAAGCCAGTTATGTACCCACTCTGACTCAGAAATCTACATAACATATGAAGGAGGAATTATTTAGATCAGTGGCTCCCAACCTTGGTTCCTCAGATGTTCTTAGACCAGAATATCCAGATGCCTTCACCACAAGCTGTACTGCATTGTAGAACTTTCCATTCGTACAACACATCTAAAGTTGAAGTATACCCAAGAGTTACAGAGTCTGTCTTTTCATCCAACTGGAATAGTCTTCAGTAGTGAAGCTGAAAAGTCTAATTCATACAAGAAATAAATAGAAGCATAACATCCCTATTAATATGTTGTCTATCCATACAATACAGGGGTAGGGAGCCCTCTCACAGCATCTATGTCCCAGCATTACACGTTCTTTGTAATGCCTGGATATATTTATATGAAAGACTTTTTAGAGGTTTGGGAACCCTCTTTCCCAGCTATATACTGTATATTGGCTTCTTTTCAGATGGATACACTGTATGCATAAATAAACTATGAGAAGGGCTTTGGTTACAAGCATTCAAACTAGGCCCAGAGCTCAGAAGTTACATTTTAAAAAGAACTCATTGGATTATTTGTTACAAAAGATAGGTTGCTTTTATTGTGTAAGTAATCCACCACATTGTATATTATTAACATGTTTCATTGCCATTATTAACAAGCCTGAAAATACAGTGAATTACTCTCTGGTTCCCTATAGCAGCCAGTTCTGATAATGCAGAAATACTTCTCTTGCTACTTAGGATTAATAAAAGAATTGTATAAAACCTGAAAAACCATTGTCAAAATCCCTCTAAAAGCGCTTTTAAATATTCTTCAGAAACAACATTTGAGAGAAACGATGGGCTGCTCATTACAGCTAAGAAACATGAGTGTTCTTCACATACATATAAGTACCTTTATAACTCCTAGTTACATTCCTTATTACCCAGCAATAACTAGTTGCAGATAACTGTTATTTGTAACTAGTTGCTGCCAAACTGGGCAACAAGTATAGTTATTCCTGCTGTTCCTTTCTGTCAGTGTGCAATCTCTACCCGTGCCAAGAAAAAATAATACAAAGTTCTTACATGATCATCATCTTAGAAATGATTGTGTATTTCCTGATGAATTCTCAACACTTCATAAGAAAATTATCAAAAGAAATTTTTTTCAAGCTACTATGCCTAGAAAAAATATTTCATTCCTAAATACAGAGTGTCTTGTAAAGAAAACTCCCTGAACTATCCCATATTCCTGCACGGTACCAGCTAGAGATGTGTGCGGGGGAGTGGGTAGGTACTTTCATATTGCTTTCATTTTGGGGTCTTTCAGAGACATCTTTTTTCACTTTTGAGTTCCTTCAGGTACAAGTCCCTTCAGTAAACCTGAAAATAACTGAATCATGCAGGTTCTTTAAAGTTCACATTTGTCATCACATCACCATCCTTATCAATTCATCAACAAGAAACAGTGCAGATAAAAGAAATCATTGTCATTATCACAATAAAAATAAACACACATTCAGCCTGGCCCCCAGGTTAAAATAGCAAAATATGGAATATTGGGAAGGCAGGTCTTAATAGCATTGATAGCTTCAATCCAGCAGCACAGGCAGTAATGTTCTAGGTGAAGGGAAGGCAAGCAAGTTCTCCAGTGATAATAAAAAATATGCAGGAAGATCCCTCTACAAATAAATAAAGTGGGAGGGGATGGACAAAGAGCACAGCCATCAAAAATACAAAATATTTAAAAAGCCATAAATTTTATTAACATCTCTTTCAGATTCCCAAATCTTTCATATTTCAGAGGTTCTTCATTGTATAGCCACAAAAGACTCCAAAAATGAAAGAAAGGATGTCTTTTGTGGTTTTGCCCTTTTAGGTTAACCCAAAAGTCCCCTTCTTAGTGCTGACCATTTGTATACAGTGGTGCCTCGCAAGACTATTGCCTCGCAAGAAGATTAATCCGCAAGATGATTCGTTTTTGTGATCGCTGTTGCGCTTTGCAAGACGATGTTTTTTATGGATGATTTTCGTAAGATGACTATTTTTCCCCATTGGAACACATTAAATAGATTTCAGTGTATTCCAATGGGGAATCTCATTCCACAAGATGATGTTTTCTATGGACAATTTTCGCAAGATGATGATTTTCCTATTGGAACGCATTAAGTAGATTTCAATGCATTCCAATGGGGAACCACATTTCGCAAGACGATGTTTTCGCAAGACAGTAATTTTTACGGAACAAATTAACATTGTCTTGCGAGGCACCACTGTATAAAGTTTTGGTTAACATGTGTCAACCAATATTTGATTTCCTCACAAGTCTCTGAAAGTCTTTTTGTGTATGTGTATGTGTTTTCATTGTAAAAGCTCAAATTTGTGAGCCATAAAAATAATCATGAAACTTTTTCCTCTGACACATTTTAGAATAAACATGGATGTTTACAAGCAGGGATCTTCTTCAATAGAGATTTAATTCCATGTTCACACAACCTATATTCATACTTAATACATGGCTCTTCCAAATTTGACATAAGTACATGAAACATATTGGCGACTTTTAATTTGCAAATCCTAGTACTATAATTATTTTGAATGTATATTTAAGAGACTCAAGAGGTACTCTTATATCTTTCTGTCTACTGGTCTTCCTGCAATAGCTTCCTCCTTGCTTGGGGTCTTGGTTCTAAATAGACATGCATAAGATTAAACCTTAGTTTAGAAATGTTAGTTATTTGGACTACAACTCCCAAAATTTCCCAGACAGCATGGCCACTGCGGATTGTTTCCAAGCTATGGCAAATCCTGAAAAACACAGTTAAACATCAACACCAACATTGATTCCAGGGAAATTTATTCCAATATATTCTATGCAAGGTTAGGCTACAAGCTCTCCATCCCAACTATCACCCAACTGTTCTTCTACACTAACCTCTTTTCCTCTACTCCAGCAGTTGCATGTCCCCATTGCCTGTTTTATACTGTCAATTACTTTGGAATGGGGACCTATCTATTCCCATCCACCACACCCTTATGTGATTATTTAAGATGCTGATGGCTGAAGAAAGAAGATGGCAGTTCTGCAGAGGGGGCACATGCTTACATGTCCTCTGTTTAAAATAGAGAAATCACATTAAAACAGAGGGCATGTGTTTGCTTCTAACTCTCAGCAAAAACTTTGGCTGTGGAGCTGTGGATTATAGCAAACACAAGATGGAGCAACAGTTTGGCTCATTATAAACTAGCTTGATATGTTGACATGTTTGATTTCCTTAAATCACATTAGGAATGGAAAGGGTTCACCGCCCCCCAAGAGTACAACTCCCATATTACTGCCAGAATACCACTGGGCATTCTGGCAGTGGTAGTCCAAATAATATCTTTTTCCTCATCTCTGGGGGCCACTCTGAGGAGTTGTTGATCAAATAATTCACCTTTTCCATCTTTGAGGAACCCCCAAGCCCTTAGCTGTGTCAAGCGGAATTATATGGAACCAACCCACTATTTCCATACAAACAGCCCAAGGGAACAGGAAATTAACAGCCTAAGGAAAGTCTGTGCAGGGTTGGTGAGCCTCTCCACACCCTCCTTGGACCATGGCCACCTTTGGAACTATCCATGCTTTCCATCTATGCATTTTCTATGTGTTTAAAATATGCCAGTTTTTTTTTCTACAGCTTTAGGATTCTTCAACAAAAAGTACAACAGAAACCTTTTGTTCACCTATACAGTACATACTTTATAAGCCATTCAGCTGATGAAATTGGACTGACTCCCCCCACCCTCAATTTGTACAGCATTGCTTTATTTTAAGAACCAGTCCAAACTCCTTGGCAAATACATTATGAAAAAAGAATAAATAAAACAGAACCAAAGTAATCAAATAAACTGAACTAAACATATTTTCGTATGTACTGTTCTTGTTTTCCTGTGTATAGAATTCATTAATTAGTGATGAACTTTTCTGTCATTAACAAGGTCCTGCAATATTATTATCTTAATTAATGCTGATGATAATTATGATTATATTATGTATGTCATCTAGGCACCACTAGCTACTCCATATTTAAAACACACTTTTTACATCTTAGACAAAATTTCACCAATTTATAGCACATAAGGAAAATAACACACTTAGAATGGACTATCCCCCTCCTCTTTGGCAGATACAAAATGACTCTGTTAAACATTTTCTAGATGGAACTGGTCCTTTTCTGAGCATGTAATTACTGCTTTCATTAAATTCATGGAAATGTTTATCTTTTCCCATGCCTCTTTCCAGATATTTGGAACATAAATGACAATACCTGGGTATTGCAGATATTTTTCTCCTCATCAGATCTCTAAAAATTGAAATGAAGGCTACACAGGATGTCTGTTCTCTCAGAAAGCAGGTGGGGAATCAAACTCCCAAACTATGGCTCCTTAGCCAGATACCTAACTCACTAAGCTATGAAGGAGTTAAATACTGAAAAATAAAAACATAAGGCACAATTCATCCACAGTTAAGCAATCTGAATCCCACTGAGCTTAATGGGAGAATTAGGGATGCGCTTAATTTTTCTTAACTGAAATTAATGAGACTTAAAAATATTTAATGCTGGCTGGATCATATCTTAATTTTTCATTAACCTATGGCCCAAATTCAATTTCAATGAGTTATTAAATAGTTGTTCACATCTTTAAACCTGGCATGGCTAGGGTTTCCCACCGCCCAAATTATAAGTATGATGGCTATTGAGCTGGATCTGGATTGTAGAGTGGGGAAAGTGGATTTAACCCTTTAGTCGTGCTACTTATCATAGAAAGAAAGCTATCGCTAGCTTTAAGACAAACTGCAATAGCAGTACTAACAAAAAACAATGGAGAGGGGCACCAACTGGAAATACCTGGCACCCTGCCACCATCTCACACACACACACAAAACACATCACATTCTTGATCCAGCTTCCCCACTGCTGGCTATTTTAAAAAATCAGCCATGCAAGGTCTAAAGACATGCAGGAACTGTATCTCATCTAGCTAGGGCCTGAGATGCTCAGGGATGCGGAACTGACTTTTCCAAAGCCTACATATCTACTTGTGTATACATCATTGTTTTGTTGTTGTTGTTTAGTCATTTAGTCATGTCCGACTCTTGGTGATTCCATGGACCAGAACACGCCAGGCCCTCCTGTCTTCCACTGCCTCCCGGAGTTGGATCAAATTCATTTTGGTTGCTTCGATGACACTGTCCAACCATCTCATTCTCTGTCATCCCCTTCTCCTCCTGCCTTCACACTCCCTGGAAAAGACCCTGATGTTGGGAAAGTGTGAATGCAAGAGGAGAAGGGGACGACAGAGGATGAGATGGTTGGACAGTGTCATCGAAGCAACCAACATGAATTTGACCCAACACCGGGAGGCAGTGGAAGACAGGAGGGCCTGGCATGTTCTGATCCATGGGGTCACAAAGAATTGGACACGACTTAACGACTAAACAACAAAATTATTATGCAGAGCTAAATCTAACAATATGCTAGCAATAGGCTTTCCCTTAATCCCTTGCAGCCCTCTAGAGGGTGTCCCAGCTCCCCTGAGTAGATTTTTACAGAACAAGGGGAACTGCAAGACAGGGACTGCTCACGTCTGGTGGTTAAAACAAACCATCAGATATAACCCATTATTTAGTTGGTTTAAAAAAAATCACTAGTATTCATTTAGCATTTCACTCTATACTTCATGCATCAGGCCCTCCTGTCTTCCACTACCTCCCAGAGTTTGGTCAAATTCATGTTGGTAGTTTCCATGACACTGTCCAACCATCTCATTCTTCCTTCAGAATTGATAGTTTTTTTTTTTTCTCCAGGGGACTCTCAAGAGTCTCCTCCAGCACTGCAATTCAAAAGCATCAATTCTTCGGCAGTCAGCCTTCTTTATGGTCCAGCTCTCACTTCCGTACATCACTACTGGAAAAACCATAGCTTTGACTATGCGGATCTTTGTCGGCAAGGTGATGTCTCTGCTTTTTAAGATGTTGTCGAGGTTTCTCATCGCTTTCCTCCCAAGAGCCAAGTGTCTTTTAATTTCCATGCTTAGGGTTTCTCAATACCAGAAGGAGGATTGCTTTTCTTGCTTTTTCATGATGCTCCATGTTCAGAAGAAATGGGTACATCTGAAGTTGCAATTTTGTTCCAGCTCTATTGGAAGCCTTGTAGTGGATGACTAGCAGCAGAATGAGAATGGCAATTGTTTCAACAATCATAGTTTATTATTTATAAATAAGATAAGATAGAAACATTATCTAAGTTCAGTTCTTGGTCCCAGGCTCAATTAACCTGGGATTTATGTAAGTGTTCACTTATCAAGTTTTCATTAATTCAGTAGCTCTTTAGTTGGAACTGACAACTGGTTTTAGGCCATTATCAGCAATGTCTTTTTTTAAAAAAAAAATTGTACAGCATGGGAGACGAGTATGACTCTTTGGCAGAGCACATACTTTGCATGTAGATGGCCCAATGCAGTTCAGTTCTAGGTATTTTCAATAGTACTAAGATACAATCTTCTCTGAAGTCATGTAAATGTAGAGCCAGTCAGTAGTCAGATTCATGTTGGTGGTATATACTTGCGTAGGAGAAAGTGCATAAATTGTGGCTGCAAAATTCCACTCATCAATGAGTTGCTAGGTGTGTTCTTTGGCATGCATTCAGGAACTCTACCAACAACTTCTTCACGAGTGATAATTTTTTGCCAAAATGTACACAGTTTCCCTTAGGCAAGAGTACATTGCCAACAGGATTCAGGCCAATGCAGATACAGTAGTACCTCAGTTTACGAAATTATTAATCTGTCATCCAGGACATTATGTAATACAGAAATTACATAAACTGGAATTCAGATTGCCATAACAATGGGGGCAGTGCTAGAAACCTCCAGGTGGGATGCGTCCTTTTCATACAGCGAAAAAACCCAGTGAAAAACGTAAACCGAGGCATTATTTCTTACGGATTTTAGCTCATAAACCAAAAATTAAGTAAACCGAGGCATACGTAAACCGAGGTACTACTGTAATGATGAACTAAATGGGCCAGTGTCCAACTTGATATTAGGCTACCAGCTACATCAGGAATTTACAAAATTTAAATCAGTAAGTTTTCTCATATCTTAAATAGCCTGTGTTCAATACCAAGATATTTTGTTCACTTACAAATTAATCAATGATAACTCATGTCTCTTTACAGTAAATCCAAATTCATGCTGCTCAGATTGACAAGGTGACCTGTAATTTTAGGATATTTCTTTCTCTTTTCCTTTTTTTGAATGGATTTGTGCCATACATAAAATCTTTAAATTTTAGAAGTAAATAAGAGATGAATTTAAGAAAGGCTGTGAAGTGTTCTTCTGCAATTGAGGGGTGCTTTTTTCTTTGGGCATTTTGACTGTTTAAACTTACTAGTCACATTAATTACCAGCAACAGCGTTGCCTTGCCTTGGTTTTGTGGGAGACATTTCCTTTCTTTGTTTAAACCGATTTTCACACAATAGGCACATGTCATTGTGTATGTGTTATATTGCTCATGTTGTGAGATAATATGTAGACAAAATAATGTTTTTCCTGTCAAATATTGAGTAGGCATCAATGGCAAAGTGACAGGTGGTTAAATAGCTGGCACTTACAATGATTTCACGAAGATGTTTTCCCTTTTTGGACAGGCATCAAAAAACCTGATCTGAAAAGAGAAGACTGACGCAATCTGTTTTGGAAGCTCTGTGCAATTTTATCTCTGCTCTTAATTTGGCGCAGAAGCACACACACAAAAAATACAATGCCTGTTTCACTAGGTCAAATCAATGGTTGCTCTAGCACATGATATTGCCTGCAGTTTAGGATTTCCTTTATATTTTTATTTTTAGAATTGCATGCCTTTGCCTTTAAATGAAGCCTGACATAGCTGAGTAATTAAGCAGGTAGGATTTTTTTCTGGTATACTAGGCATAAAGTCACAGGAAAAAATTCTCTACATGTAATGTTCAAGACTAAATGGTGAACCACTAAATGTGTATATGTCTGGTTACTGTAAGAGGCAGAGGATCAGGACTAATGAAAAGTTGGCAGCTCCAGACTACCTGGAACCATTTCCAAATATTTTAGTACAGAAGCTGCTATCACACTAAATCCAGCCAGCTGCTCCAGCTCCCTCTCTCCATTCCTCTTCTTGAAACTTCCACATATTCAACAGCTAATTAAATGTTAGTTTGGATAGTTAGGTTCCTGTCCCATAGTGACATTATAAATTCAGAATATACAGTGCACATGTAGAAAAGTTTGATATAGAGAATGAAGGAACCTTGTTGTTGCTGTTATGTGCCTTCAAGTCACCCTCAACCTGTGGTGACTGTATGAATGAGAGATTGCCAAAATGTCCTGTCCTTAATTGCCCTGCTGAGCTCTTGTAAACTCAAGTCAATGGTTTCCTTTGGGAAGTCAATCCATCTCATATTTGGTCTTCCTCTTTTCCTGCTGTCTTCAACCTTTCCAAACATTAGTTGCTTTTCCAGTGAATCTTGCATTCTCATGATGTGCTCGAAGTAGGAAAGCCTCAGTTTTAATATTTTTGCCTCCAGAGATAGTTCAGCCTTGATTTGATCTAGGACTCACTTGCTCATCTTTCTGGCAGTCTAGAATATCCACTAAGCTCTCCTCCAGCATCATATTTCAAATGGATCATTGTTTTCCCTATAACCTTTTTTAATTTCCAGCTTCCACACACATATATACTGATTAGAAATACAAGAGAGTATATGATTTTGGACTTGATCTCTGGTAACATATCCTTACACCCAATGATATTTTCTTGTTCCTTCCTCGTTACCCTTCCAACAACTCCCATTTTCCTTCTGGTTTCTTCTGTGCAGTATACATTTGGATTGATGATAGAAGTGAGATATACAAACTTTTTATTTCCATTTCTTCATTTCCAAAATTAAAGTTCGGTAGTTCTTCTGTAGTTGTGATTTTTGTCTTTTAAATGTTCAGCTGCAGCCCTGCTTTGGCACTTTCTTCTTTCAATTTTACTGAAAGCCCTTTCAAGTCATTGCTGCTTTCTGCCAGTAAGATGATGTCATCTGCAGATCTTAAATTATTGATTTTTTTTTCACTCCTCCTTCATCTGAATCAAGTCTGGCTTGCCATATGATATGTTCTGCCTACAGAATGAATCGATAAGGGGATAAAATGCACCCTTGTCTGACACCTTTACCTATGGGAAACCATTCCATTTTTCCATATTCTGTCTTAATGGTAGCTACATACAGTATATGGTACAAGTTACATATATGGACAAACAAGTGCCCAGGCACACCCATTTCTTTCAGAACAACTCAGTTTCTCATGATCCACACAGTGATAGGCTTTGCTGGAGTCTATGAAGCGTAGTCTGATCTTCTTCTGATATTATTTGCCGCACTACAGTACCTGGAAGATATTTGTAATAAGATCTCAAGTCCTCTTCCTTTTTGGAATCCAGTTAGAACATCTCACTTCATAATAGGTAAACACTTTAGTCACAACTAGAGATACGAATATGAATACCTGTCAACAGATAGAGATAACAAGGGTCCAGCCCCCTGGGGCCAGATCGTCCACTCACCATTGTACTGCTGCCGCGGGCTCTGCGCTCCTCTCCTGCCTGGAGTGGCTAATCCACCACGAGCTCCAAAGCAATTGAAAGGGAATGTGGTGCCTGCAGCAGCAGCACAACAGTGAGTGGATGGTCTGGCCCCAGGGGGCTGGACCCTCATTATCTCCACATGTGGGAGGGGGGTAATTCATATACAAATACCCCCATCTCTAGCTGCAACACCTTGAGCATCACTTTGTTTGCATGGGAAATTAAAGCAATGGTTCTATAGTTACTGCATTCCTTGACATTTGCTTTCATGGTGACTGGAATATATATTGAATATTTTTTAGTCTGTGGGCCATTGTTTGGTTTTCCATATTTATTGGCATATTCTTTTTAGGATTTTGACAGATCCCATCTCCATGTCTTGAAATAGTTCTACTGATATTCCATCTATCTCTGCTGAATTATTTCTTCCTGGTGCTTTCAGAACAGCTTTCATTTCACTTTCTGGAACTGTATTTTTTTGTCATAGGATTCCTCTTCAAAGGATTCTCTCATTGTTTTATCTCTTCTGTACTATAAATATCGATATCAAAACAATCTTGAAAAAAAGAGAGAGGAATGGATATTAGATTTACACTCTTGACCAAATAACTGTGCATGATAAAATATTTCTGCCTTTTTCTGAATTACAAAACAAATACCCACTGTCAGCTATATTCAGCTGGCAAAATGAAGAAAACAAAAGAAAATACTGAGAGATTGTGCCTTGCTACACCCCTAATGTTTCCTAATTTGGGAGCAAGTTCATGGTTTCTGCCAGCTATCTATGCCTCCTTCAAGATACTGTAAGCTGCAAGGAATTTTCTCTCCTACATTTCTGTTTTCTTTTTGCAATTGACTCCATGGTTAGTGAACACATTCAGATTTCATCTCTTCTGTGTAGGTCTTCAATATACAGTTTTCACCTTCTCTTTATTTTCTCCTGGTTAGACAAGTACTTCCCTTTGATGATTCAGAATTCCTAATCTAGCCTTAAATTTATCTTATAATTAAATCTTTTTCATTTTAATGTTATTAGGTGTCCTAAAGTTTCTCAAGTGCAAAAGAAAAGATAAAAATTACCATAAGAAAGAAAGATACCCCACATTTAAAAGCACGTTGCAAACAAAAATTAGTGTGATAAACATGTGAAGTTTCAATACTTTTGAAATATAAAAAGACATTACATTTTTTTAAAGGTGATAAGTACAGGTTTTTTCCCTGTTTTTAAAATCAGAGGAGCTATACTTTAAAAAGGGGTTGGCTACATATGGAGAAAACTGCTCTTTAAGGCCTTTATTTTTGTTTGTTTGTTCTTGAAATATCTGGCAGCCTTAGGCAAATCATCATAAGTGTCTCTTATTTGTTATTCAAATGCAATCAATACTTTTGAAAAATATTAACATGATAGTTTGATACCAAACTCCTTTTTCTGAGAACATGATTTGATAATCAAAATGCAGAGTGCAACACTGAAAGTGGACAGTGAAGTCATACGAGGTTTCCTCTGTTGCTAGATGGAATGCGAATACATGCACTATCGGTATAAATATTTGTATGAGTTTTAAATCCAGCTTTTGTGAATATTCATGTCTGGATCTCTGAAGCTTACATCATAGTCTGTGAGTATGGAGAGCCATAGATAATTTAACCACAGTTATTTTGCATGTCATTAGATATTTGTTACATTTATATATATTTTTTTCTTGGTAGAGAAAATTCTCTGAGCAACAAACCTTTAACCACTAGGGATGTAAAGATTTTACTTGAATTTATTATGTTGACATATTATCCTCATTGCTGTTTCAGGAAACAGTCTGCTTCAAGATATTTTTAGGCTCTTAGTGCTGTACATCTTTTGGAGGCTGCTAAATACCAACTTCAGTGGGTTGCAATCAAGCAAAATGCAAGAGGTCCACACTGATGTCTCCACAGGACACTTTTTTGACAGACTATGTGCCTCCATTGTTAAGAGCCCCCCCATTTTTACTCAAAACTCCCAATTATCAACAATGGAAATTTGCACGTAACATTATTTATCATTCTGATTATCATCATCACTGTAAAAACAGAAGGATGTATCAACATACTTGGCAGGATCCCAGTTTACAGAAGTTTTTACAAGCCTTTAAGTGGAAACTTTCCACTACCCTGTTCAAATACAGTCCAATGAAGTCTGAATATGTTCAGTATCCATGGAATCAATTGTAAAAGGAAAAAAGAATTATGGCAGGGGAAATTCCTTATGGCCTATAATATCCTGAAGGAGGCATAGATGGCTGGTAGAAACCATGAACTTGGTCCCAAGTTAGGAAACACTAGAATATTTGGTTGTAAGTTCCATCTTATTGTGGTGTTGTCTATACTAAAAAAGGAGGAAGGGAGTCTATCTTCACCATAGCTCCATTGTCATGAAACTTAAACACCTACATGTCCACTACGGGGAAGTTACATGTATGTACCTTGGAGTTCTTCAGACTTTTTTAAAAATGGGGTTAATCAATTTTAGTTCGTTGAAATCTGTCTACTACATGCAGTACCATCTACAGTCACTAGATAGCAGGCTAAGGAGCTACACTAAGGTGAAATTTAACTAGCTAAGGAGAAAATTGCAGTCAGGCCTGATCTGAGTGTCCCACATAGACCTCTAGGGAGCTCCATACAGGTCAGAGTCACAGTAGGGAAAACAACATGTCATGGAGGGTAATAGTTCTGTCCAGAGATCACACAATAAAAAAGAAAGAGAGAAGGTTCTACTATCTGTTAAAGGACAGAGAGAAGAGTGGTCGGATGCAAAGGCTAATGAAGCAGCAGAATGAGGTGAGGTAAAGACCAGTGAGAAAGAAAAAGAGTTCAAGAGGGATAGAAAAGGAAGAGTGAGGGAGAGCACTGGCATAGTAAGGAAAAAAATGTTGCATAAATAGATGGTTGAGGGAAGCGAAAGAGCAACTGGTTAGATACAGTGGCTACTAAGATCACCTTTGGCTCAATTTACCAGAGCGGGTCAGGAGATGGAAAGAACACTTACCTCTGTGAGAGAAAGAACATCAGGTTCTACTAAATGGATTGGGCCCCTTTTCTATTTGCCATTACTATGTGCTTCAGAAATATTTGAATTCAGAATCATAGTATGCTATTTGAAGGAGTGGGGGAATGTAATCCAGTAACTCACAAAATGGGCTGAAGAGGAAGGAAATATAATTTACATTTGAAGCTTAACCCATCAGCTTTGTGGATGGATGATCCAGAGCAAATCATTTCAGTAGAGATGTTTCATTTTTTCATTTGTAAGATGGAAATCATTACCCTTCCTTATTTTTCTCAGTTCTCACATTAGTGCTTGTATAAAGTTCAGAAAAGGAGGAAAAAGAACTGATATTCACTGGCAGAAAGATATGGCTATTATTAAGAGGGAAGTGTATTTTAGTTTGATTTTACATTTGAAATAAGATATTGGGTCTCAGGAGCATTAAATCTAGCCTTATCACCGGCAAACCAAACCTGAAGACAGAGAAACTAATAATTTATATCATCCTGTTCAATAAAGGGTTTGTGAGTCCAGCTCTCCTATCCCAATCTCTACCAACCAGATAGGATATAGACGATGTGAATTTTATGCTTAGGGTCAGGGATGGGTGAGAGCTTTGTTATGGCTCATTTTAGGTAAGAATTCACTGAACATTGGTGGTTTATTTATATTTGGGGTGGAAGAAAAAATATTTGAATATGACTAGATTTGCCTATTCCGGCCCAGGGTTTCAAGGTCTAGTCTCCCCACCACCATCACCATGTATTCATCAATGTAACTGATAAATATGGGTTGTCACTTAATTTTTCTGCAGACCAACACACCACGGTTTTTTTCAGGCCAGGAAGAGCTTTATCTGTTGAACCTGGGCAGTGCAAATGGCAGAACATTTCATTTTTGAAGTATTTATCAGAACTCACACATTTCTTTCAGTAGAATTGCCGCAAATCATTTTACATTTGGGACAAAGAGAACTGAAGTCTCAAAACACTGAATAGAAGGAAAAGCAAATCCAACAGAAGGTGCGGTGCAATCAGATGACGGGAAAGACATGCACCTGATCAGACCAGAAAGGATTGCTTTCCCATCAATAATCAAGGGTCAATTTTTTCACTTTTGGACTTCAGGGATCAGAAGCATAGAAGTGAAACCAAAAATATTCTCAATACACATTTAGGAAGAGGTGAGCTGCTTACATATACTAGGGATGAAATAGTATCCGATGCAAGTCCCTTTGTGCTGCTAGTGTAAACTAAACCACTCTGTGTGCACATAGTACAGATCAGAACTTGATATTCAGTCATTGTGGAGTTTCTTTTACAAGGATGCAGGCCAAGTCAAGCAACAATGGCCACAAAGCTTGGCCAGTCCTTCTCCTTGCCTCTGAATAATTGGAATTGTTTTCCATGTTGACATAGGAAGTGTCCTTTTGACTCTGCAGCTTCCCTGGTTTTGTGTACATGCTTTTCGGTCTTTCAAATTTCCTGCACATTATATCTAAATCCTGATTCTCAACCATGACACCAGTATGATTTTTTCCTTTTATATTTGACTCTGTGATTGCCACTGAATGCTGCTCTGATATTGATGGATGCAAATGAAGCCAGAATTCCCCCATAGAGTTTTGTGGGTGTTAATTAATTTTACGTTTGTAAGGTATGGTGACTGTGACGGCTGCAATGACGTCATCTGCCTATCATGGTTATGCTGGAACCCATCTGCCTATAGCAGAGCAGGAGGTGGGACTCCAGGAGGTGGAGCTGTGTATATAAGGGGGGGGGAGTGAATGATGTGAGAGTTGAGAGTTGAGAGTTAAGGAGAGTTAGAGTAAGAGTTAAAGTCTGAGTGATAGTGTGTATGAGGGGATACTTGATTATTACTGATTGCCTTTTTATTTTAGTTGATAAAGTGATTTACCATTCCTTCTGTTGTTATCAATAAAATACAAGTTTTTATTTTTAAAATCATACATTTGTCTGAAGAGTCTTATGAAGGAGTGGTTGGTGGCAGCGTAAATAAAGTGTGAATGAGAGAGTGTCCTGACCATTGTGATGTGAAAGAGGGACGTCACAGTGACCCTTGGCAGAAAGTCATTTCATTTCAGTACAAAGAATTCCTACATAAACTCAACGAAGTCTGGCTCCCAGCACTGAAAAATACAGCCTGCAAAAGGTCAACAAACTCTACCCAGCTACAAGGACCGGTGATCACTGCACACAAAATACCAGCTAACGACACCCATCAATCACAGTGACAGATAATCTCTCCCTCTTCTCACAACAATATACACACAACAAAAAATACGCTGATCACCACAATCACCCATCTCCTGAAAAGGACAAAAGCTGATCCCACAGCTATAAATACTCAACTATCCAAACAAACTGCACCACAGCTCAGAGTTCTGACTCCTGTCCTCTGAAGATGCCAGCCACAGAGACTGGTGAAACATTAAGAAGAACAACCTTCAGAGCATGGCCAAAGAGTCCGAAAAACCCACAACAACCATCAATTCCTACATAACTTCATCGGTCAAGGTTATAAATGGCTAATACACTTAGTTTCCTAATGTAAAGCCATCAGGGGCTCAAGCCCTCCCTGACACAATTCTATTAGAATGAATTCAATGGACCATACTGTAGAAAGCCATCCTGGCTGAGCTATTGATCAGATTATTAGAATATTTCTCTATCCAAGCTATGAGGGGCCAGGTCTAGGGATTAAACTTCTGGAGCCCCACCGCAGCACCTAAGTTCAAAAACTGGAAAAGGGGAGGAACATGGAAGTTTAAAAAATGTTTTGGAGAGGAGCCTCGTGGCGCAGTGGTTAAAACGCTGTACTGCAGCTAAAACTGTGCTCACGACCTGGGGTTCAAATCCCAGGTAGCCGGCTCAAGGTTGACTCAGCCTTCCATCCTTCCGAGGTTGGTAAAATGAGTACCCAGCTTGCTGGGGGGGCAATGTGTAGCCTGTATAATTAAATTGTAAACCGCCCGGAGAGTGCTTGTAGCGCTATGGGGCGGTATATAAGTCCAATAAATAAATAAATAAATAAATAAATAAACATGGAAGTTTAAAAATGTTTTGGATATCCAAAACTTTTTTTAAAATTTCTGTGTTTCCCCCTTTTTGCAGTATATAATGTTTAGGGTTGGAAGAAAAGTTTATTTCAGTTCATTTAATTATCAATAGACAGTATGATGTAGTAGATAGAGTGAAACTGGGACTAACAAGACCTTGGCTTGATTCCCTACTTTGCTATGGAAATTCATTGAGGGGTGGCACTGCTAAAAGGACTCCTTAAGTCTTACCTACCTTGAAATCCCTGTTAGGGTTGCTGTAGGTTGGCTCTGACTTGATAGCAGTTAACAACATAACAAAATTATTGGCTGAAATCCTGCTGCTCATTGTAGACTATCACACTGGAGTATGCCTGCTGATTCAGTGGGGATTCGGTGGGTCAACTGCTCCATACATTCCATTGATTCAAATGGGTCTACTCTAGCTGCAACTTATCGCATTAAAGTAAGTCACAACTAGAGTGGCCCCATTTGAATCAATGGAATGTATGGAGCAACTGACCCACCAAATCCAGACCGATTCAGTGGGCTTAACTCCAGTGCAATTTTCTACACTAAGCAATAGGATATCGGTCATTAGAATTCTGCACAAGTCACAGATTCCTGCATATTTGGAATGGAAAGAGATTGAGGGTATAAACATTTGAATGTGGCATAAACTATACTGATAGATTTGTCCACTCAAGCTCAAAACTTTAACCTCTTAACTTTTTTAAAGTCTAAATTTGAAACCACACATATTTATTCGTAGGCATAAGGTTTTCATATTTCTTGAATCACAACACTCATATGTCTGTTGAACCTGCCTCAGTGAGAATTCTGGGGGCTTTAACCCCCACCCCACCCCAAAACCTTTTTCAGGCACTTGATAAAACTTACAGCTAGTACATAAATGAAAAAAACAGAAACTTTTCATTGCTGAGTTCCAAGACAAGTGAACTGGGTGGGTGGAGCCAAGCTCTGTTGCACTAAAGGTATTAAGGGCATTGTAGTTTCCTGAGAGACACCCTGTATGAAGTATAATGGGCAGTGAGATGACAAATTTCCTAATGCTTTGTAGTGGTTTGTTTTTCCCAGAAATGCTCGTCATTACAATATATATGGCAGGAACACACAACATAATTTTCCTGAGGTTAACATTTCATTTTACTTTGTTTTTGAAGAATTTACCAAAGCAGAGAATAGAGGAAAAAACTAAAAATTGACTAAATTCTCCATCTCTGACATTCCAGGAACTGAATGTGGGATCTTTTGCATACAAAACCTGCATTCTACCAAATAGTTATTTATTTCCTTCAAGAAGATCTTAGTTTTCCATTTGTGAAGAACTGGATGCACTCTGCAGTTCTGTGTTAAGATATGTCTGTCTTGTAGTCTCAGCCTAGTTTTGAAAAAAAAATAATTTACTATATTTTTATTCCACTCTTCCTTCAAAAAAAAATGAGAGCAGAAAGAAATGTCTCAATCTATCTTCACAACAACCCTTTAAGGAAGATTAATGTGACAGATGACAGCTCAAAGTTACCCAACAAGTTTCATGGCTCAGTGGAGATTTGAACCCTGTATACTATATTACAATGGCACTCTAGCAGTGCAAATCCACACATGAATTTCTCAAAATAAATAGAATCTCCACTGAGTTCAGTGGGCTTTATTCCCACTTTATGGCTGAAATCCTGTCATGCAGCTCTGTGTCTACAGCAGCAGTAGAAATTGCTACCGATTAAAGGCTTCCTTTAGTGATTCCTGGGTGCATGTGACTTTGTCACATTGTGTATGAGTTGTTTGCACCCAGAACTCAGTGCTGATTTGCCTTTTATAAGCAGCAGTGACAACATCCCCAAAGTGCAGGAGAAGTTGCCCAACAAAGAGTTCAGCCACTAAGTCCAACTGCATGTCTTATGTAAATATTACATTTATAGAAGCATTGCTACCAGCCCTTTTCCAGTTGAGAAAAGAATCTCTCTGAAGCTCCCTCCCAAGGTATACCAGTATCATATGGTTATAGCAGTTTACTACAACCTTAACTGTTATGGCTTCCTTACATGGGATCCTGTGATTTATAATTTAGTGGGGTATTTAGTATTCGCTGTTCAATAAACTGCACTAGAGCTCTTTAGCAAAAAATTCTAAGTATCCCATTGAACTACAAATCCCAAGATTCCTCATTATGGAGACATGACAGTTCAGTTAACATTGGACTGTAACAACCCTCCATTACTTTCAGATTGCTACAGCAAATACTTTACTTGGCAAGTTTTAAATAATAATAACTTATTTCACACTGTGGATATATCCAAGATCTTTTGCATTTAATTTCAGTTTATACAAACTGCTTTTTAGCTGAACTTTGAAAATTAATTCTAATTGTTGGAGCAGATTTGCTTATCGTCATTTGCTATAGTGACAAGAGAAACCATCTGTAGCAGGATTCACCAATTGATGTAGGATTAAATGTCAGCATTATTCACTAGCACAAAAGTTGTGGATATTTCTGTGTGTTTTCCTACTTTTTCTCATGTTTTTTTTTTCCGGAGTAGGGGTGACAAGCTTAGTTTCCAGTTGTTATAGCTATTTATTGTTCAACAATTTTGTAGCAATATTGGCATTAATGTGCCAAAGGAGTTGCCAGTACATTTCTTCTCACACACACTAGAACACACTACATTCCACATTCCTGAAGAGCAACAAAAATAGATCAAATTAAACATCTCTATGAGTGTCAGAATGAATCTTCTAAGCCAGTGGTACTTAACCTTTTTGAAAGAAACACCCCCTTGAGCCATTGAGGAAGTTATCATCGCCCCCCCTCCCCGTGGTGATGATATCTTATTTATTTATTTATTTATTTATTTATTTATTTATTTATTTATTTATTTATTTATTTATTCATTCATTTATTTATTTATTTATTTATTTATTTATTTATTTATTTATTTATTTATTCATTCATTCATTCATTCATTCATTCATTCATTCATTCATTCATTTATTTATTTATTTATTTATTTATTTATTTATTTATTTATTTAAGACACTTAAATGCAATAACCCCTGAAAACAAAATTCAATTCCAAGAAAATGAAATGCCCCCCAAAAGTAACATTTAATGATTTAGTTCCAAGCGAATTTTAAGACGCAAAAAGAAATATAAAAAGGGCATAAAAGCAAAGTGCAATGCAGAAACTAAAAATTTCAAGACGAAAACTCTGAAACTAAATTAAGATTGGAGGAAAATATATATTCATGCACATTGTAAAAAGGTTGCAGCCATCTTCACAGGTTTGGCTTGCTCCAGCGCCCCCCTACCGCCCCCTTCTGCTCCAGCGCCCCCACACCGCCCCTTTTCGTTCTACCGCCCCCCTGAAAAATGAAATCGCCCCCTGGGGGGCATTATCGCCCACGTTAAGAACCTCTGTTCTAAGCCTACATTAGAGAACCCCATCAAGTGTTTCTTTTTCATGTGCTTCTACATTCAACACTAAATATTACTCCAAAAGAATAAAAGATTCTAAAATATATTTTGGATTCTAATGACATAAAGGGGTGCTTTGATCAGACTGGAGAACTATCTTATCTAAGATTCTCTTTGTTTCCAAAGGGGCTAAACACTTTGTGGTCCCTGAGAAGCCCAAAAGGTGAACAAAATCAAACTAGGACCTTCCTGCTAGTATACTCATCTACTGAAATTGGGAATTGGAATTCTGCCTCTGGTGATCCTTTTCCTTGAACAAGAGATAGTCTATTAAACAGTATATGAATAGCATGAATAAAGTGATATATAAATACTTCACACAATTGTTTTGCATTTTCTCTGGGGATCAGATTTTTAGTGCTAATCAATGGACCGATTGATTTAAAATAGTTATGCCTCACTTCTCAGCCATCATTCTTCAGGTGGCTAACTGGAGACCTATCAAGAAAATATAGACATTTACAACAAAGTAAAAACATTCATACAATTTATCAGTCAGTCAATTCCATTTTGTTTCCTTTTCTATCCCTGTCTTTTGTGATAACTTTTGAAGGAGGCTAGTATCTTGTTTCACTAAAGCGGATCCTCGAGCGTTTTTATTTTTATTTTATTTTTTATAACACTATGTCTCCGATATATGCAACAAAAAGAAACAACAACACCCTTCATATTCTTCCTTTTACTTTGCCTGAAAATAAAGGAGAATTAATGAATGCAAAAAAGAAAGGGGAAAAAGGCCCAAACAAAAAGGCGGCGGGGGGGGGTTGTTTCATGAAGCAAGGAAGTCCGCAAAAGCCCCTTGTCTCTCTAGCTGTCAACTTGGTTGGATGGGAAGATAATTGCAATTCTAATATTCATATCTCATACGATCTCTCTGACTTTTTTTTAAAAAAAAAAATCATAACATACCTGAAAAGTAAGATAGACCACTGATATGTCAGTGAAATGTCCAAATTATAAAACTCTCTTGAAACTCCAACACAACTCATGGAATACGATTTTTTGGTGGGGGGAGAGGGACACACACAAAAAAATCCAAGCAGGTCTTATGAGAAGGATGTCATACCACCATATTGCACTGTGTCGCAGCAGAACATGTGCAGAGAACATAAAATTTTTTTAGTAGTAGCAGTGGGACTGCCAGCCTTTTATGAGGCCTGGGAACTGTGGTTTAGAACAGTTAACTTTACTAAGCTCTAGCTTACCTCCATAAGAATAGCACTCCTGTTCAGGGCTGCAGATAGTAAGAAAGAGGATCCTTGAAGACTGTTCTTCAGATTTCCCGGGGGATGGAATTTCCAGAGTGTGGAAAAGATAAAGGAAACACACCCACCCTGCGGAAGCTCTGCTCTGCTGTATCATATAGTGCCACAGGACTGGCAGCCCCAATCCTGCGCTATAAAGAGTACAAAGCCAGGAAGAGCTGGTGAGTGGAAAGGCTCAAATACTGTGATCTGCTACCCCACTTCTTCTGAAAAAAAAAAAAACCCTCTGTTTTGTTCAGGGGGCAGGTTAATGTCATGACATGCATCTCCTACACCTCCTTCAAGTTTAATCTCCCTTTTCCAGGATACTTATTCATTGCCTTCAGCAGACAGCCTTACATTTATGTGTCAGCCATTCTCAACCACAAATTTAGCTGATCTGGCCCATGTCTGACTTCTTTAAACAAGAAATGAGTTGAAGCTAGATTGAAATCTCCTGATAAATCATTTTGGTTTGGAGTAGATAGGGAGGTATTTCTGGTTCTCAGTTGTCTATAAGAGCCACCCCACCTGAAATGGACTTACTGTACTTCCTACAATCAATTAATCAATCAAAGCTTGGGTAGTCAGGAATGAATTTTATATTGAATGACTGTGATGTATAATCAGGTCTGATACGCAAAATAAATTTTGATACTCAGAAGTTTGAAATTTACATGTGTGACTTTTCTACATGACTTTGATTACTGGATTTTTTTTTGGGGGGGGAGCCCTTAAATTTAATTCCACACATGGAGCAATCAAAGCCACACCTCTGATGCAAGGAATACAAACTGACGAATTACAGGCAATATTGGAATGTTCTAACTACACTAATTGAACAAGGAGTAATTAGTTAGAGAAAGTACTTCAAGCAAGTAATTTCCTATCAGGTATTCTTGAGGAACTTATGATGAGGCATGGGTGGCTATGTACAGTATATCATGCCAAAAATGAAATGTGTCATCAAAAAGGGGACAAAAGAGGTTGTATATTTGCCTAAAACGGAAACATCACAATGTCGAGAGCCAGTGTGTTATAGTAGTGAACAAGGACTTGGGAGATTTGCATTCTAACTCAACTCAGTCATGAAACTCTCTTGGTGACCTTGGATCAGTCACTCTTTCCCAGCCAGACCAATCTCACAAGTTTGTCATGAGGATAAGGCGAGTATAATAACATAGGCTCATGGGGTGGGGTGGGAGAAAAGCAGGATATAATTGTCTTCTTATGCATCCTTCAGTCTCAAGAGACTATAGTAACGTGCTCTGTATCAAGGACTTGCAACAGTGTCTAGTGTGGCTGAAAAGGCCAATTTGAGAGTGACAATCCCTTCCACACTGAAGACAAATACAATCTGTCCCCTGTCCAGCTCCCTGATTTTGCTGCTTCCAGGACTGCCTCTTTGCCGCAGCCTGCCAGATAAGGGTCTCTTCAAATTGGGAGAGGCTGTGATGCAACGCCTGCCTCCAGGCTGAACGGTCAGATGTCAAGGTTTCCCATCTGTTGAGGTCTATTCCTAAGGCCTTCATATCCCGCTTGCAGATGTCCTTGTATCGCAGCTGTGGTCTCCCTCTGGGGTGATTTCCCTGCACTAATTCTCCATACAAGAGATCTTTTGGAATCCACCCATTAGCCATTCTCACGACATGCCCAAGCCAACGTAGGCGTTGCTGTTTCAGTAACGTATACATGCTGAAAATTCCAGTTCGATCTAGGACTACTCTATTTGTAACTTTGTCCTGCCAGGTGATACCAAAAATCCGTCGGAGACAGCGCATATGGAAGGTGTTCAGCTTCCTCTCCTGCCATGCACAAAGGGTCCAGGACTCACTACAGGAGTGTGCTCAGGACACAGGCTCTATAGACCTGGATCTTGGTATATGCCGTCAACTTCTTATTCAGCCATACTCTCTTTGTGAGTCTAGAGAACATGGAGCTGCTTTGCCAATGCGTTTATCCAGTTCGACATCTAGGGAGAGAGTGTCAGAGATTGTTGAGCCAAGGTACACAAAGTCATGAACAACCTACAATTCTTGCGTGTAGATGGTAACCAAGGGAGGTGAGTCCACGCCCTGGCCCATGACTTGTGTTTTCTACAGGCTGATTGTTAGTCCAAAATCTTGCCAGGCCTTGCTAAAACGATTCATGAGTTGTTGGAGGTCTTCAGCAGAGTGGGCAACATCATTGGCGAAGAGGAAGTCCCGCATGTATTTCAGTTGGACTTTGGTCTTTGCTCTAACAAATATAATTACAGTTGCAAATGCAGGTATAATTCTGAATTTTAAAGAGAAATACAATACGCAGTGAGAAAGACTAGATGGCCCCTGCACTTGGTCGTTCTATTTTGTAGGTCGAAATTGTTAGCAAAGGAACTCAAATCCTGTATTATTTTTCTTCTTTTATGTGGTTTTATCATTAAACCTTTCAAACAGAGTTGTTGTCTGACAGCCCCTCAGCTGGATGACCTGAAACTCAAGACAAATGGCTGCCCCCACCAAAATCCAGAGTTATCTGGTTGGTACTGTAGGTCTGTAATAATACATGGTTGGCACACAACACTGGACTAGAGGGGGGGACTGTACCTGATTTAGTGGGCTGTTTTTATGTCTTCATTTGCTGATGTTTTTCTTTAGGTTGGTATTTTAAAGGCAGGAGCTCTTTTTTTCTGTAATATTACTGCAACATATTTATAAGACTTCATAATTAGGTTCCTGGTTTATTGGTTTCTTTGGTGTTCTTTACACACACTCACACACACACACATTCTTTTGCTCTGATGTTTCCTTATGCTCTTTAGAACAGGGGTCCATCTGTCCTCTTTCAAAGCTGTTTGATTTATAAAGAATAGCAATGTGAAATAGTAGAAACAAAAATATCATGGCCTCTGTTTGAGTTTATTAGCAGCCACTTCTAAAAACTATGTACAAACACTTAACGTGACCTTATTTTCCTCAGCTTGGAGAATGCAGTAGCTCCCATGCTAATAACTAACAAGTTTGCTATTTCTACACTAACATTGTAATTTCAAAACTGGCAGGCAAATAAGAGGATAGTGTTTTTCCTTTCCTACCCACTGACACTTTAAATATTTGTATTTGAAAATTTTCACAGAGCCATAGCAAATGGTATATGATATTTGTTCCTAGCTGCATGACATTTCCCATCCTTTCTAATTCTGAGATGCTCTTCTGAATTATTTGTTAGTATATTGACAGATAAATACATGCAGGCATTCTGTATTTGTCCATGACAGAATCTTGAAGAAGGCAACAGAATTACAAATAAACCAGCAAGGATAGGATGAGGAATTAAAAAAAAACCACAACAAAATGAAAAAGAACCTTCAATAGTAACAATTAACAGTTAAACAATCGGTGAAATGAATACATTATATTGATTATTTTCTTTGGATTTGTGGAAAATAATCCCCGAGTGAGGCAGTATCTATGTGAGGTTTGCTAGTTTTGTATTCACAAGAGGACTGGGGTGGGGAGGGGGACGACTGAGAGCACACTTGAATCAAAAATGTGAAGGGATGCAGAAATCTTTAGATTTGCATATACAATATTGAGATCATGAGAATGTCAAATTTAAATGCAAAATTCACATGTCTCATGAATAAGTCATGAATGGTGGCAAGACTGATTTATTCTTTTCTTCCCAATTGTCATCATTCTCTCCATCGTCCCCTCCCCCCCCAACACACACTCCTTGAATGGCCCCTAATCTGCAAAACAAGGCAATTTCTTCTTTCCTTCCACAGGAAATGCATTGATAGATATGACTCTGTGGGAAACCATGGTTTGCTTCAGTGCTTAAAGATGTGTGTATCTATGTGTATTGTTTGGAAGTAAAGAAGCATTATTTTCTCCTCCTATCCGTTCTTTCCCTTCCTCCCTCTTTCCCTGCCCCCACCCTCTCTGGAGATACCTCAATGCCATGGCAACAGCCTTCAACCTTCTTCACATTGGACACAACCAGATTTGGGAAAGGTTAACTATGTGTTGTTGTCATCAGGTAGGGCAACCATGTAAAATGAAAACTTCCCATGCACTATGGCACTGTCCTCTGAATTAACAGAGTACAAAAGACTCACCTCCACCCCTTGGACCATGCTTCCAACATTTGAAAGTAACTGTTTTAGGTTATGTTAGCTAAATATTTCCTCGAATAAACAAAAAAAGAGATCACAATCTAAAGCAAGAAATTGTTGCTGTTGTTGTTGTTATAATAGTAAACTCCTGTTCCAGAAGGCTTTTAATTGAAATAATACCAGCTGTGGGTCCTTTGGCAATTTTTAGAATATATATATTTTAATTGCATTTTAATTATTTTGCCTTTTTATTGTATTTTAAATGTTGTAAGCCACCCAGAGACCTTCGGGTAGTGTGGGCGGCATATAAGTTAAATAAATAAATAAATAAATAAATAAATAAATAAATAAATAAATAAATAAATAAATAAATAAATAAATAATATCCTTCAACTGGCAGTTGTAGGACAAGATATGTAAATACCATATAACATCTTAAAACTACAACCAGATGCTTGAAATAATAATATAGTAACTGGCTTCACTATAGAGGAAAGTGCAGTCTCATTCTTCAAATAGTATGAAAAGCTATGACACAAATCTCTGGATCCGATCCTCTTATGTGGTTATGCTGGCATAATGCTAGCAGTATAACCTTTGGAGGTAAATTGCTTCAGTTTAAGAAATCACTATAGACATCATTGTTGTGTACAGAGTTGGATGACTCAGTGTACAACACATAATGTATGCAGTAATTTTTTAACTTGAGGCAATCTGCTTCCCAAAGCTATGCCAGTTGCATTATGCTGGCGCAAATACACAAGAGGATTCTGGCCTCAGAGAGCTATGATATTGATTCAATTCTTTAAAAAAAAACCCTCTGTTTTATGAATGTGGGATATTTTGCTTCTATGCCCACAATTCTAAAAGCCATGAAATGGCCCAATATTGCTTCACTATATTGGGCCTGTGTTGCCAGCAGGAACATGGATGCCAAGCTTTACATAGCAAAGTGCAGCCTGAATATTGACAACACCAATGGCAGCAGTCAAGATCGTCTACAGGATACTCTCTTCTGCTCACTACCATTCACAAAGTGTCACCACATAAGGGAAAATCCCAGAAGCAAACTCTTATCAGTTAACCACTTCTCATCTAAACACAAACAATTGTGTTTTTCATCAAGGGTAAAAACTAGCCAGATTTCCTGAGCTTCTGGTTAAAACAGTATCTAGCTGTGTCTGTTGTAAAATACAGTTTTAGAATACACAGGGCTAGATTCTAAAATACATTTAGCAAGCAATTACTCTCATCTGCACTATAGCTGGATATAGATTCACCCATTTATTTATGCACAGTGTACAGCCATTATTCATCATTGTAACAGCACTTGGACAGAACAGAAATCAAACTGTAAACAAACAACAGAAACTAATTACCAGTGGAAAACTTTTATTGTCATTATTTGTCTGTGCTAAATAACTAGCACAGCAAGTTAGGTGTCTGTGAGTTTGATTCCCCACTGTGCCTTCTTGAAGAGCCAGCCTGCGTGGCCTTGGGCAAGCTACACAGGGCCAGGATGCCCCCAGAAGAAAGGAATGGTAAACCACTTCTGAGTACTTTCTATCTAAAAAATTCTTAATAATAATAATAATAATAATAATAATAATAATAATAATAATAATAATAATAATAATAATAATAATAATAATAATAATAATAATAATTATTATTATTATTATTATTATTATTATTATTATTATTATTATTATTATTATTATTATTATTATTATTATTATTATTATTATTATTATTATTATTATTATTATTATTATTTTTATTTTTATTTTTATTATTAAACACCAGGCACAGTCAAAATTATAAAAACATTTACTGGTATTATGTAACAGATACAAGTTTTAACAAAAAACCTAAGTATCTGTTAAATATGGGCACAGTATGCATGCTGTTCCTAATACTGCTGTTTTTTGTAGGTCTGATGGTGTGATTTCTGAGATCTGTAACTGCTTATAATTAGAGATGGGAATAAATACAAATATCCTCACACTCACCCATCCGCTGCGGGTCTGCTCTCCCTTCCAATTGCTCTGGAGCTCCTGATAATCCACTCCTGGCAGGAGGAGGGCAGATGAGTCTCCCTGCCAGGCTGACGAGTGGATAGCTGACTGGGAGCTCCGGAGCGATTGAGAAGGAGAGTGCAGCTGGCGCCAGTGGCACATGGCTGAGTTAATGGTCCGGCCCCAGGGGGACAGACCCTTGTCACTCCACCTGTGCGGGTGTATTCTTATACAAATACCCCCATCTCTATTTATAATACTGTGTGAAATTTCTTGATATTGTTCCCAAAGCCCCAATGACTACAGGGACCACTGAAGTGTGTTTTTTCAGAGGTGATATATTTTGATTGCCAGGTCTCTGTACTTTGTTAGCTTTTCCAATTTTTTATTTTCAACTCTGGCATCCCCTAGAATTGCAATGTCAATGATCCAGACATTTCTTTGTTCTATTACTACTATGTTTGGTGTGTTATGTTCAAGGTGTCTATCAATTTAGATCTGGAAATCCCACAAGATCTTGACTTCTTCATTTTCTGATACCTTCTCTGCCTGATGTTCCCATAAGTTTTTGGAGGGCGGCAAGTTATTATTATTATTTTTTTTGCATAATGACCAGTTCACTAACTTTGCCACTCGTTGTTGTTGTTGTTGTTGTTGTTGTTGTTGTTGTTGTTGTTGTTGTTGTTGTTGTTGTTGTTGTTGTTGTTGTTGTTTCATGTCCTATAAGCCAAGTAAGACAAAAATATGGCATTACAGTGGCTATTCCTTGTGAGTAACTGATTTAGAAACCACTGGGAACTGTGTTCTGACATAATGCAGTCCCAAAGTTTAGAAGAAACTAGTTTCAAATAATTAGCTATTTGTAATTCATACCCTTCTCCAATAGCAGAGATATAATTTCACTGCAGTGTGACTGTAACATACTGAAGGACATTGTAATTCCTTTCTAATGTAATTAGAACATTTTAATTACATTTACATTCATGGGGTTTTGCCTCACTAAATGGTGGAGATGACTGATGCTGTACCTTATTCTCTGTTCTACATACAGAAGCAACACTAGGGTAGACTACAATGAATAAAGCGTGTTTTGAACCATGAACCAGCTGCTTGTAGCATTCAGACTTTTAAAAGTAGCCAAATGTATGTATTTTAGTTATAGGTGAGGAAAAGGAAATTAAAATATTACTTTTTTGATTGCTTTTAGATTAAGAGTATAACTAGTTTTGTAGCCTTGGAATTATAATCATAACTAATCAAGGTGGATAAAGTTAAATTTAAATCATAATTTAAATCTGGATTTTAATTAAAAAACAATGTTTTGATTAAATTCTAAAAAGATTCAAATTATTTAATTTAAATCAAATCCACTCTGTAACTAATTCCTTGTTACAAGTAAGTTCTGAATATTGTGCAATTGTATGAATATATATTTGGAACTAAGTTCTGTTATGCATGCTGTAGCATTCTTTATCAGAATTAGTAATTCAGATGGTTTGGACTTCCACTCAGAAACCATAGCTGACATGGCTAATAACACAGGCACTCTGGGAACTGAGGTGTTAAACATCAAAGAGTGAGGACCATCAGGCTGGATTACTGCAGTGGCCATGCTCCATCACATATCAGCTCAATAAACAGAGGTATGAATGAGCTTTTGGTTATGGCATGCCTGCCATTCACTCCTCTCTCTGTAACACAAATAATCAAACCATAAAACCTTTAACTAAGCAAGCAAACAATTCACTATGAAATGATGAGCAGAAACCAATGGTTGCCAACTTGGGGGGAAAACAAGATATTAGTTTATGTCTCACTTCTGCTCTATAGGGACGTGGTAGCGCTGCAGGTTAAACTGCAGAAACCTCTGTGCTGCAGGGTCAGAAGACCAGCAGTCGTAAGATCGAATCCATGTGAGGGAGTGAGCTCCCGTCGCTTTTCCCAGCTCCTGTCAACCTAGCAGTTTGAAAGCATGCAAATGCAAGTAGATAAATAGGTACCACCACGGTGGGAAGGTAACAGTGTTCTGTGCCTAAGTCGCACTGGCCACGTGACCACGGAAACTGTCTTCAGACAAATGCTGGCTCTATGGCTTGGAGACGGGGATGAGCACTGCCCCCTAGAGTCAGACACGAATGACTAAATATCAAAGGGAACCTTTACCTTTTTACCTTACCTCTGCTCTAGGATTCTTTGTATCTTAGGGTGCCAGCTGAAGTCTGAGGGATGATGCATAGCACATACAAATGCCTTTGCATTGAGCCACTGAGCCCTGGTGCCAGCTGAGAATGGGTAGTGATGGGCATCTAGGCTTTAAATCCATTTCATAAGCAGAACTCAATTTTATTCTCTAGTGTCTCTCACCTGGACATGAAGAAACAACAGCAGTCCCCTGAAACTTCAGCTGAACAACCCCAGTTGTCAACTTTCCAGGTACTCTCCTTATTGGCAGTAGTTGTACTGGAGCTCCTGGCTTGTTCTGTCCTTCTAGATATAGTTTTCTAATTCAGACAAAATGGAAAACTAATGATGGTTAAAAAAAAGACTTCTGTTTAAACTGCATCTCATTGCAAAGAGGGTGATGCTCTGTCGCATAGGCATCCTTCAGTCTCGAGAGACTATGGTAACATGCTCTGAATCGAGGAGTGTCCTCTCCAGAGCAGGTATGCAGGTAGGAAGTCAATTGGTATCTGAGTTTATTAAGGCATTCCCCTATGCATTTACCTGGGAGTAAGTCCCAGTGAACAAATAGACAAATGTCAGATGCACAGTCAATCACACTGGATTCATATATTAGGAATCTTATACAAGCAATATCTTCCATGTACATGCAACTAACATCAGAAACAGAACGGGGTAACATTAGTGTGCCATCAATATATTATCAGGAGAAACGATGCACAAAGTAGGTCAGTATGCCTAAAGATCACAGTTCCACAAGAAAGGCATCAGGGAAAAATGCAAATATTAATGTAGTGTTTAAAACATATTAGTGCAATCTTACAGATTCTGAATCTAAGCCACCTTTCAATGATTTACTTTCCCACTTGTAGCTGATTTATTGCATAAGGTTAATCATTATATAATATTAACAAATCCCACCATTTACACAAACGACTTAGAAGCCAAAAGGTATGGAAACATTACAGTGATTTTTTGAGAGATGCTATAATTTCAAAAAAGCATTGAAAATAAGCATATGAGGCATATTTTTATATAATGAAGAACAATAACACAGTGTTAAGCATTCTGTAACATTCTCCCAGCTTTCCCCAGCCCAGTGGACTACAGTTCCTCTCATCCCCAGTTAGCATAGTCTACTGGCTGGAAAAGATAGAAGACCTTTTCCAACACATCTGGAGGTCACCAGGTTAGCATCAGTTGAAAGGAACCCCAAAGGCCACTGAATCCAACCCCTTGAGAGTTCAGGAATTCACAGTTAATAGTTCGCCACATCTCTGAGACCTGGCCATCCAACCTCTCTTTAAAATCTCAAGTGCAGGAGAGTTTGCTTCACTCTGAGATAGATGTTTCAATTGTCAAATGGCTCTCACTGTCAGGAAGTGCTTTTTAATGTTTAGTCTAAATCTCCTTTCTTGTAACTTGAATCCATTACTTCTTTTGAGTTGAAAAAAAACACACACAGGTCTCTTCCATGTGACAGCCCTTCACATACATAAAGATGGCGATCATATAACCTCTCAGCTTTCTCTTCTCCATGCTAAACACACCAGGTTGGGGAAAGAGGATACAGAGATTGTCTGAAACAATGACATCTTCAATGTGCACTTGTTTGTTAGGCAATCTCAGCTACATTCCTCTCTCCCAACCCTACAGTACACCATTCCATATTCACTATAGCTCTTTGCATGCATACAGTGTATTTGTGAGGGGAGGGAAATAACTGAGATCCAGCCCCTCATTTCTTCTCTTTGGCTCAGTCCAGACATTTGGAAACTGCAGGAGACAAACAGCACAGAAGGAGGGAGGATTTGTTCCACCTCCCCCTTCATTATTCACAGTCACCATGACTTTCTAAAGAAGAGAACCTGTATTATCTATGGTAGATAATCTTCACGTAGCTGTAGTACAGAAGGCTTCCTGGGCATTTGTGAATCTCACAGAAAGGAGGGTCCATCATTCTATATAGGGAGCCTACAATGGTGTAGAGGAGGCAGGACTGCGAGTCAAATTCTCACAGCAGCTAGGAGAGAAAAGTATTTCCCTTGGAACAGTACATTGTTAGAAGCGACACCTGTTGCGATGGAAAAATATATTCATACCATTATCATCATGCTCAATATCATAGAACTGCAGAGCATAGAACTGCAGGGACTCTATGGATATCGAGTGCAGCCCCTGTCAAAGAGGCACAGTGGGGAATCAAATGCCTGAACTCTGTCTCTGGAACCAGATGCCTAAACCAATGAGATATGCAGCAGTTGAGTACGGTTTGGTATTGAATGGGCAATTAAGAATCATTAGCTTTGCAAAAGACCTGCACCTCATTTGTTGAAATGAACTGATGCAGCTTCTTGTATTTTGGAGTTCTCCTAGGGTGGTGAGCTGTCTCTGGTAAATGTTATGATGATACCTATGGTTCCAAATGTACATCCCACTGCTTGGAACCTGTGAATGTATGCTACTTGCATCAAGTCAGTCTGGAACACAAGAAATTGATGTATTAGTTCCCATTATGCTATGAATTTTACATCTCACTGCTTGGAACCTGTGCATGTAATGCTACTTGTACATACATTCCCACTGCTTGGAACATATGAATGTACGACAGAGGATGAGATGGTTGGACAGTGTCACTGAGCATGAATTTGACCCAACTCCAGGAGGCAGTGGAAGACAGGAGGGCCTGGCATGCTCTGGTACATAGGGTCACAAAGAGTTGGACATGACTAAATGACTAAACTGCAACATGCTATGAATTTTACTGGCTGATTTTGTCTCAATGACTTAGTCTTACTAATTTCAGGGGGTCATTGTGAAAATATTGACCAAGTGAGGAGAAAAGGAGATATATCCTCTGTCTTCCTCACTGGAGGAAAGGCAATATACAAATGCAAGAAAAATAAAATAAACAGCTTAGAAACAAAAGTAAGTGTTCAGGAAAAACTGAAAGCCAACAAGAGATATATTATAATAGTGACTTGGAGAGGTCAGTATATCAGTATGCATAATTCGATGTATTTACTCAAATATTTGTAACCCAGTTTTTGTCTAAAAGTCTCTAAGGAAGCTAATAATACATAGTAAAAGAATATAGAGTAATATAAAACATACAGACTGTTAAAACCTTGTAAAAACAAATTAACAGCCACATGTAATCAAAATAACAACAGAGATCATCGAACCTCCCCAGCCCTCCACACATCTCAAACCAGTCAGCACCAGGAAGACTGCTGACACAACATGGTACTTAAAAGCCAGTGAGGAAGGAGCAAAGCAAGGATTTGCTTGGCTTAATAGCAACTCAGTGCAATCATAACTCAAAGATGCACCAGGTTCTAGAGGATTTGGAACAAGCAGAAGTCTTTCCTACTAAGTAAAATCTTCGGGTGCTGGCAGTACCTCCTATCACATCTTGTGAGATCTGTCAGCAGAACTGCTTTGTCATAAGATTGGAAGAGCCAAAAAGAGAGGAGAAATGGGATGAAGCAAGGGAGAAGCTGAGTTTTGTCAAATCCAAACTTTGCCTAGTCCAGGGATACAGCCACTACATAGGCACAAAGTTAGGCCAAGGTAGCAATTTTCAACATCCCTAGTTTGGGAAGGGTTATAGCACAGCTTCATCTGGTCTAAAGTCAACTCAGCCAGTCTTCAGCCACCTTGGCCAGTTAGAACTGCACTGGAAGCAACTCCAGTGGATACTTGTGGGAGCTCCCATAAATAAATTCTGAGCTAATTGAATTACTAACCGCTCTCCCCAAATCAACAACACATAATTGCTATGAACCTGAAGCAAGTTTTAGGTGATTAAAATAAATGAGTTCCAGATCCGTTTGGATGAATGTTGAAGAGATACTGAAAACCCTTCTGCCACGTTATGATCAAGGTTGACTGTAAGCCCTAGAAAGGGCTTTCGGCATTCTGGCAAGCATAATTTTCTTCCTGAAAGTCATCAGAACTTTATCAGACGTTTCACTTGTTCTTTGCTGAAAGGATTAAAAAAAAATCGGGCCACATCATTTCTTCCGGTTTGAGAGGTTGTCTGGTTTTGCTCTTCGTCCACATAAATCTGGCAGGAGTGATTTCTCCTATTTGAATGTGCCTGATAGTATGGATTTAAAGATTACTTCCAAATATTGGGCAGGTTGCTTGCTAGCCTTGGTTTTTGGCATTCATCATTTATGATAGGTTATTTTCATTTCCTGGGCATAGACTTAACCTAAGAAAAACCTTCCCCTGATTTTGAGATATTGCTAATGTTGTAAAATCTGTCATGGCAATTTTTAAAAGATATGGTGTATATATCTTCTGGTTACAGAATCATACCAAGAGAGTGTATATCAATGGTTCCTTCCCAAATTGCGAGGAGGTAACAAACAGGAGACCACAAAGTTCAGTCCTGCGTCCAGTGCTCTTCAACATTTTTGTTAATGACTTGGATGTGGATATGTGTGCAGGGAATGCTTATCAAATTTGCAGATGATGCAAAATTGGGTAGAATATCCAATACCCCGGAAGAAAGAAAGAAAATTCAAAGAGATCTTGGTAGGCTCAAGCACTGTGTTGAAAACAGCAGAATGAAATTTAAAAGGGATAAATGCAGAGTTCTATACCAGGGATAGAGAAACCAAATACTGTACAAAGCTTCAAGGTGGGAGATACTTGGCTCAGCAATACGCATGTGAGAATGATCTTGGAATTCATGTAGATGACAAGCTGAATATGAGCTTATGGCTGCAAAAAAAGTAAACACTATTTTAAGCAGCATTAACAGAAGTATAGTCTCCAAATCATGTGAAGTACGAGTTCAGAGGAGGGCAACAAGGCTAATCAGGAGACTGGAAAACAGACCTTATGAAGAAGATTGAAAGATCTGGGCATGTTTATCCTTGAGAAAAGGAGACTGGGGAGAGAGAAGATAGCATTCTTCAAATACTTGAAAGTTTGTCATATAGAGGATGATCAGGGGACTGTAAACCAAGCCTAATAGAGGGGGGGGGGGCAGGATCTGTTCTCAGTCATTTCAGAGTGCAGGACATGTAATAATGGGCTCAAGTTACAGGAAGCCAGATTCCTGCTGGATATCAGGAAAAACATCCTAACTGTTGGATCAGTACAACAATGCAAACAATTACTTTGGGAGGTGGTGAGTGTTCCAACACAGGAGACATCTGAGAGAAAGCTAGATAGTCATCTATCAGATGTACTTTAACTTAGATTCTTGCACTGAGCAAGGAGTTGGACTTGATAGCCTTAAAGGCCTCTGTAAATTCTCTCATGTATATATAGGAGAGAGAGAGAGAAAGAATATAGCTAACTATTCGCTGTGCTGTCACAATATCCATAAGCTGCTATCTCTGCCCAATGGTGGAACCAGCTCTGCTTATACTGAGCAGATCGCTAGGACATGTAATCTGCCCAGAGACTGGGAAAGCTACTTTTTTTGGAATACAGCTCCCAGGGTCTCCCCACCTCCACCCTGACACCAATCATACTGAGTAGGAAACATTGGGAGTTGTTGTTCAAAAAAAACTGAGTATATTAGAAAGCAGGGATCTGCATTAGCATCAAAATTTGCATTTGGGATTTTGAATTCAGAATTTAGAATTACAGCCCTTCAGATCTGGAATGTTCAAAATCTGGAATTTCCAGATACCCAAAACTCTGTTACAGTCAATATGGATATCATATAGTTAACATTTTCTCTTTAGAAAAAAAAACACAGACAAAACTTTCTCTGACACCTTCCCAGTGAGTTGCCACATAAAAAGACTGTATAGCAACAGCCAGCAGTGCCTCGGTATTAGGAAATGACTGTAATGGGCATACTAATTGAACCCTGAACAGTAGGAATGCCAGCAGAAAATATTAGCAAGATTGAGGAAGCAGAGGGTACAGGTTGCAGTGGGGGAATGGGTGAATAACCTGGGCAGCACTGGCAGGCAGATAGGAGCAGCAGATAGCCTTGGTGGGTGGGAACTGTGCCAACAGCATGGGGCATAACACAGTTGAGTGAGTGAGCACAGTCTTGGAGTAGCAATTGGAAGAATGAAAGAGGCAGAAGCAAGGAGGTAGCCGATTAAAACATGGCACACCTAATACTGTGAGCAGGATGTGCCATTCTCTCTTACTTAAAAGAGACCTCAGGGAAGCTCAGCAATGATAGGCTGACCCCTGGGAAAATAAGTTTTTCTACAGATCCAGGTTCCAAGCACGAGCAGTGTGGACTGACAATGTCCCCTGACTGAGAGAGCACTCTCTCACCAGGCACACTCAATGGTGGGCAAGAGAGCAGTCACACTGCCACCTGGTCCAGATCTCCCAAAACAGGCTCCTCCTCAGGCCAGTGAGACAAAGGATCAGTCTCTTTTGGCTTGTAGGAGTCCTGCATGCATGCCTCCACCTCTGCCTCTGCTAAACTCTTCTTCTGGTTTGTGTCTCTGGAGGACAGGTCCCTGCCATGCTTGTCCCAGAAAGCTTGCCCTATTGCTTCAAGGGTGAGGGGCTTTAGAATACAATTGCGGGAACTGCTTTTTGGGATGTTATGAACATCACTAGTTTCCTCCTGCCCTGTGAGAACCCCTCAGTCCTAGCTGGACCTTTTTGATTAGCTACTTCTGCATCTGATGGAAAGTTGGCTGGTATTTCCCCACCACCACCACCTTTGCTGAGGCTTAATATCAATTATTGTTGTTATGTAGTCATCAAGTTGTGTCCGACTCTTCGTGACCCCATGGACCAGAGCATGCCAGGCCCTCCTGTCTTCCACTGCTTCCTGGAATTGGGTCGAAGTCATGTTGGTCACTTCAATGACACTGTCCAACCATCTCGTCCTCTGTCTTGGGTGTCCCTGCATGGCATAGCCCATAGCTTCTCTGAATTACTCAAGCCCCTTTGCCACAACAAGGCACAATCCGTGAAGGGGACTATCAATTGTCTACTGTTTAATTTTGGGATCTAAGAGAATTGCTAGAATTTACTCCGCCTCCTTCTACAAGAAAGCAAGTCTATAGTAGAGCAGATCCTTCAGCTTACTGGCTAGGGTCACCACTTCGGGCCAGAAAAAAACATTCTCTCCTTCCTCTATGGAATCCCCCATCCACCCAGACTGTCCTCATTATGGTCTCCATCATGCCAACCAAACCCTGCAATATTGGGATCACCTGGCTAAGGATGGTTGTCTCCCCACTAAACACCTGTGTTGCATTCACAAAGCTTCAGAGGAGCTAGATTACTTGACCCATAAAATCCCATTCTTCTCTGCCCAGAGGAGCAGCCACACCAATAGAAGTCTCCAGTGCCAAATCCTGGAGTGCCATTTGCTGCTCCAGCATTCATTCAAGTAGGTAGAACATGGAGTTCTATTGAGTTGCCACATCCTGTTTTAAGTGGTGCAATGGCAATCCCTATCCAAAGAAACTGCTCCAGAGCACAGAAGGAGTTCTGTCTCCTGTCCTCTGAAGATGCCAGCCACAGAGACTGGTGAAACATTAGGAAGAACAACCTTCAGAACATGGCCAAAGAGCCGGGGGGAAAACACAACAACCAATCTCAGTTTTCCTTGTCTTTGCTGCAAATGTTCACTGCCCTGGACATTAGTGAAAATGCCTTGCCACCTTTCTGGCCCACTGAATTATACGTATTAGGTATTCATGTGTATACGATACCCTGCAAAGCACCCCAAACTACTAGGTTAACCCTCTATCACAGCCACATTCAACATGGCCCATCATTATCCTGCCCCTTGTTTGTTGCCCTCTGCCTGATGCCTCCATCTCCCACCAGTGTCCTGTCAGGGAGAGATAGTCATGTTTTGCATCCTAGCTGCTCCATTTGTCACTTGTAAAATGTACTACATGAGCACTGGCCAATGGATGTTGTACCAGTTGCCTGATGCCCAAATATAAATATGGCACTACCTTGTGGCTAAGGGTAATTAAGGATGGCAATTGATAATGTGGTGCCAGTTCTGCCACAAATCTTCAGAAACTAGTGTTCTCCACCAGAGAGAATGGCTGGTAATTCAAATCTATCATGTCCACTGGGTGATGAATAATCTTGGCATTTTTGTGTTTGCATAATGTTTGCCTTTTCCTGCACCCTTCCAATCTCCTCCAGAGTAGCCTGGAACCTATTCTTGAGATGTGAGTCTGGCATTTGCTGCCTAGACTTATTTGCCTATCTACCACCTTGCACCTCTGTACTGGTGCTCAACATCTGCCCTCTAATGACTCTTTCTCTTCACAATAAGAAAGCCATTTTTCCCCACAGTACTCACTTCATTTGCCAGCAGCCCTTGCTGAGTCTCCAGGTGGTTGAGTACACTACTATTGGAGATGTGGCCGAAATCCTGCCCAAGCACAAGCACCTTCTTATAGTGCATATACTCAGGCCAGCGCCTTCCCTTGGGAAAACCATGGCAACTCCAATCAGGAGACACTGAATTCTTTACCCCAACTATTATGAATTGTTTTATAAATATTCAAAACTATCAAATTTGGAACTATCAGAATTTGGCATTATTTGATGAATTCCAAATATTTCAGTAGCTTTTCAGGTCTCTGTGTACTCTGTTTTGAATCTCCCATAGGGATTTGCCTAAGCCACACTTCCTCATATTCATGTCACTGAAAATGTCAGAGGTTGAACCTGGAATAACTTTATGTCTTCTCTCACAAAACTCGAGCTTAGCCTAAATCACTAGATCCAAGATGGTACTAGGAAATATTCTGTCTGCTTCAACACTGCTAATTCTCACCCAAGTCTGCCATTTACACTTCTAAATAGGATGCCCTGGACAATAGAAAATTCAGAATATGCCCCACAAATGACTGATATGTGGCACAACTGAAAATGGCTCCATATTACATTGGAAGAATGGATTTTTCCCAGTCACATCAGAACAGAATTTTTTCCGTATCCCCACAAAAGAGATAGTTTTTGCTAAAGCATTCATGTGTTCGTAACTCTGATGTGAATAATTCCTACGCAGCCCATCACCCTCTTCCTAGATTACTTTATGCATTCTTGAATTAAACAAATCTGAAGTTTCTAGGCCAATCTATGTTTTAGATATGATGCATGTGGAGGGTGGGGTGGGGAGCATTAGGCAATCATTGTAAATTGGAATAACATTTACTTTCCCCAGCACTCATTCCTCAGAAATGCCTTTTCTGATTTGCTGTGAATCCTACCCACAAATATTCATCTGGCTATCAGAAATCTCAGCTGTATAAACCGAAGTACAATGGCCTTTTCAGGAGCATACGATAGGTAAGTTTAAAGGCCCCTTCATAAAATCCCTAATCATAGTAAAAAAGAAATACTTGCTGTCTCAAAGTCATATTAGGTTAAAGCCCAACCTGTCAGACTGCAGAATGTAAACAGTGAGAAGAACTGATGGCAAGGCAGACCTAAATGTACTGTCCCTTTAAATTGGACCCTTGTGGTAGAACCTTCAAGGACTTTAGCAGACTACTGTCTCTGAGCAGTACTGGCCAAAAAAAAGGCAGACCACTCCCCCATACAGTCAGGCTACAATATTACATGGAAAGAGCTTCAAAAGAAGCCTTACATAAATGGGAACACAGGTCATATCTATGTCAATCAGGAATCTCTCGTGGAGCAGGTGAATTGCTGAGCCTGCTCACTTGAACTTCAATTATTACAAATTGTGATCAAGCCTTAATGCTTAGATACGGCTGTGTCACAGTAATTACATACCAGTGGTAACATTTATTCCAAAACATCTCAGCTTCAAATATATCCAAAGGAGAGACCTCACATATCCACAATGTAGCTTGAAAAATATCAACTCTTATTGAAAATTAAACATGAAAATATTTCCCTTGCCTCTTGGGTTGGTCATGCCAGGTAACTGCTGAACTCGAAGGGAGGGAGTGAATGTAGAGATCATTGTTTGATTTCATTGATAAATCCTTGAAGCTGTGCCCATATTTATTCTATCTGTTTCTTTTTCTTTCTTTCTTTCGAATATCAGAAATGAACTTTTCTCTCAACTAACTAATTCATTTTGATTATTAGAGACTGTTTGCTTCTGTTATATTAGTTAGCTTCTCCTGGCTAGGGATGCTGCATGCATCACATTCTAGTTGGACATTGGACTGCAGAGAAACAACTTTGAAAGGTACCCAAAAACAAAGATAGTTCAAGATTTTCCAACTATTTCAAAAGAAGGATGCTTGCTTTTGGAGGGCAAGCAAGGGTTATGAAAAGCCTTCCTCGGTGCCTATTTCTTTAGGATTTCCTGTGACAATAATGATTACGACTCTTATATTATTACCATAATTTTCATCCTTTTTTTTCCAGCAGGGACATAGTGCTCTAAGCATGAGAACTTTCCATGCTCCCAGTCTGGCACTAAAGTACCGAACAGGAAGCTGAGGAAATTCCTGGAAATGCAGTCCAAATTACCTTAGCTCTGTGCTTGCAGTCATTAGTTACTTCATCTGTTTTATCTAGACACACAAAGCCATGGAACAAGAATTATACACTAGGAGAGGGTTAACTTCCTTCTGAATGCAAAATGCCCTCATGGGAATGGAATGTGTAGTGTTTGTAAGTGCCTGTGCCCCAGAATGCTTTGAGAGACTAGTGACTACTGAATGTTAACAATCAGTATTATTAAAGAACAATTGATGGCCTGTAACCAAACAACAGAAACTAATTACTGGAAAACTTTTATTGTACTTTAATTACTGGGCCTCTTTGTCAATTAGCAGGAGAGAGAGAGAGAGAGAGAGAGAGAGAGAGAGGAGAGGAAAGAGAGAGAGAGAAAGAGACTCATTTTATAGTAACAATAAATTTTTCTAGAACTACACTGTCAGCTGTTGTAAAAGTGAGTCCATTAATGCATCATATTAAGGCATCAGCCTAACTACTGAACAAATGTGGAATTGCTCTAACAAATAAATACTCTATGAAACACCATTATCATAATTTCTTCTAATGCAGTGTGACTGCTATCTGACACAGTTACCTTAGATTTCAGTGTGACTTTACAGACCTAATATATATGGTCTATGAATTTTTTCTCTTTTTTTAGAAACTGACATAATGCACAGGGCAGTTGAAGGGAACATTGATAATACTGACTGATTATCTTCCTTTCCATTCATTGATGCCAGATAAATCAGTGGTATTTAATGAGCCAGTAAGATTAAGTATCAAAGGAAGGCTTGAATCCTGTTCTATTCTAAACCAGGCTGTTAGGATTATATGGCAGAGTGCAAAAACCTAATCTGAATTTGTGACTGACCAAAAAACCCTACTTCAGTGATTGATAGTAAGAAAAAGAAAGAAAAAGAATTGTTTATTAGTTCAGGAAATCCATTTAGAGACAGTACAGGAAGAAGAAGGATCACTAAACTTGGTGACAGAATGCATGTTGCCTTTTTAAGTTTATAACGCTTATAATTGAGTTATACTTAGTGTATGTCTGTTCTTCCATATTACTTGACTTTTTATTTCAATTTATTGTTGCCAATTATTATGCCATTTTCTGTTGTGAACTTCCCAGAGTGGCCTTGGTAGCAAAATGGGCAGTATAGAAATAAAATTAATTAATTAAATAAGCAAATAAATAAATAAATGTCATAGAGGTGGCTTCTGTAATTGCACACCTGCTTCTATATAACTAAGAAGGGGAATAAGTACAAATAGTGACTTCAGAGAAATAAGGAGGAAAACAGTATAAGAGTATCAATATATATATAGATCTACAAAAGAGAACACTTCTGAGCTATTTGTCTGTAATGCACACAAAGCATGCACACGTACCATTCAAGTAATTTGCTACAAAATGGTAAAGCTCAATTTCCAACACAGGCAGTCAGATATAGATATGTGCAAATATGTTCCTAACCATGAAGGTACCACAAGAGTAAATAGCAGCAGTGTCTTTCTTAATACATGTCGTTTTCAAAATGGTAACCATGTTACTCTGTGCAAGCATATTAGACAAGAAACAAAACAAAAGTAAAACAACTACAAAATTAAAGTAATGAAGAAGCTCATTTTACCATGAGATTTCATCGATTGAAACCAAGCTCTATGAGGAAACACTGAAAGAACTGGGCATGTTTAGCCTGAATGTTGTTTTTTATTTGTTTGGAAGCCGCCTAGAGTGGTCACAAGACCAGATAGGTGGGATATTAAATAAATAAATAAATAAATAAATAAATAAATAAATAAATAAATAAATAAATAAATAAATAAATAAAAGAAGACTCTCTCTGTGCATGGAGATATGCTAGCACTTTTCAAATACTTGAAAGATTGTCATATATATGAGGGGCAGGATCTGTTCTCAGTCATTCCAGAGTGTAGAACCCACAATAATGGGCTCAAGTTACAGGATGCCAGTTTTCAGTTGATTATCAAGAAAAAAATTCCTAACATTTAGAGCAGTAGAACAATGGAAGCAATTAGGTATTTAAGAGAAAATTAGACAACTATCTGTCAGATATATTTAATTAATACTTCGATTTGAATTCCTGCATTGAGCAGGGTGTGTGTAGATCTGATGTCTTGTATGTTCCTTCCAACTCCATGATTCTATGGTTTTATGATTCAAATAATACAGAGTTTTAGGAAAGTACATTTTTAAGAGTACAACCTCCTGGAATGGCTGGCCGAGAAAGTACATTTCCCTTTAATAAAAATGAATATATAAATGTGATCAATATTTTGAGGAAAGTTTTTGCCACTCTCCCCGATGCCCGTGGTGCAGGTAATCATTTTACCCCACCCTCCCTAGGCAACTAATGCCATTTGGATAGGCATGATAGAAGCTTAGATTCCTTTGAGATTGTGCTAGTCTTGTCCCCCAGCATCTGCTGTGAGTACACAGACCTGTTCAAAATGACAAATAAAGGGGGGAAAATGGCCCTTTGACATGCCAATATGTGATCTTGCCCCAGAGTGATCAAAGAAAATAGGAGGAGAAGCAGTGAGTTTTCAGCATGTTCAACATACACTAATGACCTGAATTTGTGGTTGCATTGGGATAAGGAAGTGGCAAGTAGCTTATAAATTTGTCACAGCCTGTCTTACTGAATTGTGCATGAATAGATTGTGTTTTGAGCAATCAGGAGAATCCAGACGAGTGCCTGTAGGTGGCTTTAATAAGAACTGTAATCTATAGTCTCTTGACACTTTCATACATATATGATGATGCACAGCAAGGCTGAATCCTATAAAGATCAAACCAGACCAAATTGGATAGAAAGAATTTCTCATGGGGCATTTAACAGATAAATAAGGTGCAAATACTTTAACCCCAAACTTCTTGGAGGATTTGCTTAAGAAGGAGCTGATTTCCAATGCCAGTGGAGTGTATGTGGGTCGGTGGGAGGGTGTGCGGGGGACACACAGACACACACACAAATTTGTCTGTCTACCAATTCTGTGTATTCTCTTCCTAGAACAATCTGGAGAGGGTTGCCGTAAGTTGGAATCAACTTGACAACACAAAATTATTATTTTAATCTATACCTACAGTGTGCCAAAGGTTTTTTGTTTTGTTTTCTAAAATCAGAGTAATTTAGATTTCCTTCAACTTGGTCATGCTTACTCCAGAAAAACTGACAACGCCAAGCCAAACAGTGGTGGAGGGAGAGCAGTCATACCGGAATGATTGAATTAGCTGGCGACTGCCTGCAGCATTTACTGTTAAAGGTTAATGGAATGCTTACACAGGGAACATGGAAATTATGTAGGTCTACATAGCACTCAGGTAGGAAACATCCATGTGCATACAAATGTCAACCAAAGTATCTACAGGTGAAGCCTTACCCTTCTACCATCCTATGTAGTTATTTCCCTCTTTTTAGCTCTTCATTCTCTGCCAGCTGTAGTCACCTATTTTCCTGCCCCTTCTACATATTCCACACGGAAAATACTATTATGATAATGCTGCTGTGTTTTGTCAAGTGAAGAGATGATCTGTTCTCAATCATCCCAGAGTGATTTAACAGAGCTTTGCATAGCCTGATTGCTTGCTGGGAAAGGATTAGTGGCTACTGCAGCCGATCCCATCTACCAGCCCAAAGTAGAGGCTGAAACCGGTAGACACTGTGTACAGTGGAAAAGGGAGAGGCAATACATTCAGGCAACTTTGAATTTGGGCAGTAAGACAAATGGGCAGTGTTTTGCAAGCTGGCTGGTAGGAAGCAATCTTAGGAAAAGACCTACAGATATGCTGTTGCTTTTGGGGAACTGATGGTTATTCTAAAGATGAGCACTGTCTGCTTAAGACTTTGCTTGTTCCCTTCTCTCTGTGTGTGCATGCATTTCTTTGTGTGCACGTGTGTGTGTGTGTGTGTGTGTGTGTGTGTGTGTGTGTGTGTGTGTGTGTGTGTGTACATGTGTGCACGTGCATGGGTTGAATGGATGAGTGTGTGTCTGTGTGTGTGTCCTAGAGAAAAAGTTTAAACTGGCACTGCCAATTTTAGTCAAAAAAGTAATTTTCCTAGTGCCTTAAACAGTCTCTTCGAGGATGTAGCTGACTCAGCATGCAAGTAAAACACTGTAGTGTTCTCTACAAGTGGTGGAAAAAAAAAATCCTCCAAAACAGCACCCCAAGCTTCATCCACAACAGTATGTCTATAGGCCGGGGATGGAGAATCTGGGGGCTACCAGATGTTGGATTACATCTCACAGCACTTGGTAGCTTGCGTTCAGAAGTTGTTTTTGTTGGATTTTAATTTGCAACCTTGCATGCCGTCTATAGTATGTGTGACTATGAGGGACTTTTCTGACCTGATTGTCTATCTAAACAGCACTAACCAATAGTTTCTTCCAGCCTTTGAATTCCAACTGAGCCCCACCTCTCAGCTGAGTGCAGTTTCCCTCTCTTTCCTGGTCTGAAAGCAGTTGTTTTTGTTTGCTATTGATCTGTTCAATTGGTAGCTAAGTATGTGTGCACTAAAGAAGGCAGCATACACAAGTCTTTAATTTCAAACAACTGTAAGTAATTGAATTTCAAACAACTGTAAGTATATACCACCCATCTAGAGTAGACACTTTCTTGATGGGCAGTATATAAATGTAATAAATAAATAAATTAAATAAACCTTTTTATTCTTTTTCCTACAAATTTCTCAGAGTGAGTAACTGAGACTTTAAGTGCCAGTTAATGAGAAAGGGATGGACTCTGGGGAATTTGTAGCTATTCTTCTTCCTGAGTCTCTGTACTTCTATTGTGTAGCAAAAAGGAACTGTAACAGAAATTCAAAATTCTGCAACATATAATGAGCCTAGACACCAGAGAAACAGAGAGATCGCTAACAAATACAGTACAGATGGGCCAGAACTGTGGTTCAGCTCATTTCAGCCCATACAAGCTTTCCATGGGCACCCTGTGTTTCCCTCTCCCATCTCCTTGGACAGGGGCACACTTCTCTCCTCTACCTCCTCAGGCGATCACCCAGTCACCACCAGTAGTATCAGCTTTCCTGTCTTGCCTTCTTGTCTGAGTGGGCGATTGCTCGAGGAGGCAGGGTAGGGAAATTCGCATTGCTGCCAGTGATTGGGTGATCACCCAAGAAGGTGCAGGAGAAGTGTGCAGCACCTGTGGAACACCTGTGTGGGCATCACATCAAAATGGACTGAACTGATGATGCACCGTTCTTGCCCATATTGTGTGTGTTTTGGTCTTTGTTGCTTTTCAAAGTCTTTGTAATTTTTTCTCCTTCTAGTTTCACCCTATGTTTTTAAAAACAACAACAACAAAACACCTAATAACTGGCTAAAGAGAAAGAGTTGTTGTTTCTTTTTTCTCCTGTGATTCCTAATCACACTTGCTCAGAAAGAGAAAGAGGAAAAAATTGATTGAGTGGCCCATACAATCACTATGTAAAATATCCAGTACCCTGGTGCTTCTTCTCTCAGTCCTTGTCAGGAATGAAGGCCAAATACACTGTGATGCAATTTACAAACATGGTTGCATTGGTTGTATCACATGGATAAATCTTGATACATGTAGCATGTTTTTGGTTTGGCAGCTCCAGAATTACTTTTGGATCTCTGCATGTGAAGTGACAATGCCACAGTTCTATGCTGTTGCCAACTTCTCTCTGAGCTTGCACTGTGTTGATCTGATGCTATTCATTCAACCTTTATCATTCAAAGCTGATGCACTTAACATATTGCAGTGTAGTTTAGGAAAAAACAATGCATCACTTATATTATTCCCACTTATTTCATTAGGTAGTTCACATTGCAAAATGTGATTTATAAAGAACTCTTTTTAATGTATACAATGACTGGTGCATGCTGAGTCAATGAACCAGTATTTTGATTTCTTTTCACAATGCATGGCTTCTGTTTAAATTCCTTTCCAGCCTTTCTTATTGTCTCTCTGTTAGAGAGGCTTCACATATTTTCTGTGATTCCATTTTTCATTTGATTTAAAATTAGTACAGTTTATCATGGTTGAGGAATCTCTTGGGAATAGACAGTTTTTTGCCTTGTGATCCATCTTCCCACAGCTGTAGCAGCTGTGTGATTGGCTGTGAGGTGTGCTTTTCCTACTGCCTTTGCCACTCAGTATGAAATTTGAGCCATTTTCAGTTGAGGTCTCATGGGGGCCTTTTCAGTCTATGGATCTTCCCTCAGACAGTGCACACATTCTTGGAAACTTACCTGGTGGCTATACAAGATAGATACAACACCATAAAAACATTCACTCTGAGAATTCCTATTTACTCTCTATTTGTCAGCTCAAAGCCAATTAAACTTAAAATGTGGAACACTGTTAATAAAACAGATATGTTGTTTTCACAATCTTGTTTGTTGTTAAGATGGATTCATACAAGTTCCCTAATAAAAATTGATTCTGATTTAATGCTGGAAAAGCCATAGGATCTTTCAAGTGCTTCTAACATATCCTTGTTAGTTTTGTAGCCTTTGCTATAGCTCATCTGTTTATCTGAAAGGCTTAGTAAAATTATTGCTTTTTCCTCATCTTCCCATTTATCCTTTTTCCTCTGCTTCTGCTGGTATTTGTCTTTGCAAACAACGACTTTTAAAGTTCTAAAGTTAAACTGCAACCTCTCTTTCCACTGAGATAAATTCAGAGAAGCTAATCTTATTTCCCCCAAAATTCCTTGCTGTGACAAAATCCATTTGTCCTCTTTCTCTTTCTGGTATATCTCAGAAAATAAACAACAATTCATTCTCTCCAGCCAGTTATGGGTTGTTTTTGGATAAAAATGTAGAGGGTAGGGGAGAAGAAGAAAAACTGTAAACACTTTGAAAAACAACAAAGCTCAAAACTACTTGTTAGTTATCTGTCTGTTTCTTTGGTCTCTAGGTCCGTAATATGTTGCACAGTAAATCTGAATTTTTGGTAAAATTCTGTTTTGTTATGTAGTAAAAGTACAGAGACCCATAGAGGAGGATAGCTATAGGTTCCCCAGAATCTATCCCTTTCTCATTTACTGGTACTTAAGGTCTCAGTAAATCACTCTGAGGCATTTATAACAGAAAGAATAAAAAACCCTTCACTTTCATTTACTTGAAAATTACAGACTTATGTACTGTACACTGCTTTCTTTGCTGCACACATCATTAACTACCAACTGAACAGATCAACAGCAAACAATAACAACTGATTCCAACTCAGGAAGGAAAGGGAAACAACACTCAGCAGAGAGGTAGGGCTCTCTTTAAATTCAAAGGCTGGTAACAATTCGTCCTGAATAGACAATCACCCCAGACCAGAAATGTCTCTCCCAGTAGCTCAAACCACAGTATGTGAGGTTGAAAATAAAATTCCAAACACACACACTCACACACACACACTTACACACACAGGCAGACACAAAAATACACACACACACACGGGTGATAATCGTTACATAGCACTAGTATAGCTGAATCTCATAGTACAAAAAATTAAACCCAGACTTTTAAGATTTAAGCACTCAAATCTCTAGAGCCTGGTGGATAAATCTGTCCATTTACTCATTTTATTCATTTAAAATATTTTTACCCTGCTTTTCTCCTTAAACGCACTCAAAGCAGGCTCTACTATTTTGGAAAACTTTTTTCAAAGAATGAAATTAGAATGAAATTCTTACCCATCCATATTGAAAGAAGCAAGATAGAGGAGACCAGTTAAAAACATACCATCCTTTTGTATCTGCAGAACAGTAGTACTTGGTAAATAAGCAATATGATTCATTCATCACTACTTCCTGCTGATGATTCCACTTCCTAATTTCTCATAACATCACTCTATTCAAGTCTGGTGTGTATGTGGCAACGTAGTAGATATGAATTGGCCTGTGAGCGGAACATTTGACCAGCCCATCAGTCACACCGCTGTTTGACTTCTCTGCATGCATCTAACTTAATCTAGACCAGAATCTGTAAAAAGTTACTTTGTTCATGTCTGCTTCCCAAATCTCCTAGCCAAATTCTGGGATTCTTTGCGTTATAGTCAAGAAACAAACAAACAAACAAAAATGAAATAATATTTGGTCTACAATCTCAGCAGGGATGTCAGTCTGGACATGGATTGGACAGTCTGGACATGGATTGCCAAAAATGCAGAATCACTCTTAGTGTGAGAATTTTTCTCCATTTCTTATAGTATGTTGACTTTATGAATGAGCTTTCTGGCATTTCCAGAGTAAGGGCCCAGGGAGCCATTCACAAGATGCAAGATTTTCCCCCTCACCAGTTCTGGTTTCCCTGTTCAGCTAAATAATAGCAGGGTACAAGCTCACCACCCTCACTTTCAGAACCTTTCCCTTTCTCCAAAAAGCAATGTTGCCCTAGTGAATCGTCACTCAAAGGCAGGACATGTGTTCCACCCCCCCCACACACACACACACTCCTCAATCTCCACGTAGAGAACATAGGAGAGCAGAGACTTTCCTTTGTGGTTTTTTAAAAAAATCATTAATGACTACAAGTGCTCAGGCTAGTACTTTTGTATCCAGTACAAAAGAATAAAAACTACTGAACTATTTGTGGCAGAAAGATTCATCTGGCCTTTTGGTCTTTTCTGCTTGATTGTAATGCTTTCTTTTCTTTCTTTTCCTCTCTCTTATTGCAGGATGAATGCATTCCGCCCCTTGTGGACTACCAGCCTATGCAGTCGATATGGGAGAAATCACTCCATCTATTCATTGTTGCCACTGGAGTCTGTGTTTCTCTATGCTCAGATGGTAGCTGCAAGATTTACTTGCATTATGTAGCGCCACCCTATCTAGAACCAGTCGGAAAGTGATTCCCCACTTTCTTTAGTCTCATTCCTGAGCTAGAAGGGTGCAGAGGGATTACCTATGCTTTTGAAACTGGGGTAATGAAATTCAAATGAACTTACATTTTTTATCACAGGATCAGCATTTGGAAATTCTACCTTTTTAAAAAAATCCCAGGATCTCCTAGTCAATATGGGCAATAGCCATGCTGGCTGAGGATCCTGAGATCTTTAGTTCAAAGTTTAAAATAACAAGCCCTTCTGCAGCCTACATCTAGTGCTACATATAGCTGATCCTTTGAAACAAATGAGATTCAATTTAATAACTAAAGGCTATGTGGCACAAATTACAGCGAAGTTTACTGGATTCTGTGCTGTTGGTTTAGATGCTTTTCCTGTCCCCTGGAAGACTGAAAGGTTGTAGTAACACAATCAGTGCCTTTTCCCACACTTTTCAGTTTTGTTTTTGTTTTTCCTGACGTCATTTTTTTAAAAAAAAAAAAATCCTTCCAGTATTTGTTTTGACTGACAGAGTTTAGCACTATGGTGCCTTGAATTGGAGTTTCTTTCCAGAACAACAGCTTCCTTCACCCATAAACATTGAAAAGCTATGTTGATGATGATAAGATTCTAAAGGAAATCTCCAGAAGGAATGTGCATTTCTATCAGGATTTGAAGGACTTACAGATGAGGTGTACATTTCAAAGATGTACATCCCTTTTGCAGAGCAGTTTGTATGTGAATCCCAGTAAGTGCTGTTCTTCATGCAGATCCACAACCAATTGAAGTGGAACTTCTGCCCCATCTGGGAGAGACCTGGTAAATTTCATTTATTTCAGTGATCTCCTCTAAATTGGACTAAATGCTGGACTTAGCTCTGATTTTGCCATCAGAGATACTAGCAAAATCAGAGGTTTATTTAATACAAAAACAAATGTCCCATCCCTTGCTGCTGTATTTCTTGCTTTCAACAGTATTTACTGCTAGTAGGGCACAATCACTGAAGACTATGACCTACTTTGGAGCTTCAAAAGTTACTTTTAAGGCAAATTAATATGATGACATGCTGAAGCCATCCATGAGTGAACAGTGGCAGGATGATGTTCTAAGATTGTTCAGTTTTTGGATGGCTTTTTCATGCCATTATATTCATACAAAAAAGAAGTAACTTTGCAAGCTTTGCCACTTCCTGCAAATTGTGCTTCACTAAGTCTCCAAAGCAACTTAAATGTCTTTCAAAGGCAGTGAAGTATAATGGGTAGAATTTTGCCTTTGGTCGATAACAATTTGAGTTCAAATACCCATCCAACCATGAATTGTAGAATCACAGAATTGCTTGATTGACCATTGTGTCCAATCCCCCTCATGTGATGGAAGAAATCCATCTAGTCAGACCTAGTTGAGGCTCCAGCTTCTCCAAAGAACGTAAGCCAGAATGCACAGAGGCTGTCTCATTTTTATAGTGACCCCTCTCCCCTGAGATGTAGCACTAGCTGCATGATATCAGTATATGTTGTACAGCAGTAGTCAATGATACTGTATTTGTTTTTGGTATGGCATGAGCATGGACATTATTTTGCCTATAGTCCTAGACAACAGAGTTCTGGGATGTAAAAGCAAGGGTGAACATCACTAAGGATGTACATTGCAAATGGCCTCACCGTATTATCCTGAACGACAAAGAAACATCCATCCTACTGGATTCCTCCCATTACTTATCTTATCTGACTAGGCCAAGAATCTCTATAATTTCCCCTAAAGTACAATAGAGCCATGGTGTTTATTATTATAATCTATCATGTTTCATAACCTGGATATTTTTAGATGACTTCGCTTAAAAATCAAGGATTTATTGCACAAAGCTTAATGGAACTCTCCCCCTGCACTGCTCCATGTCAAGTCTGAGACAATTTGAATCCAAACAGTGCTATTGAAATGAGCAAAGATGTGTGTGTGTGTGTGTGTGTGTGTGTGTGTGTGTGTGTGTGTGTGTGTGTGTGTGTGTGTGTGTGTGTGTGTGTGTGTGTGTGTGTGTGTGTGTGAGAGAGAGAGAGAGAGAGAGAGAGAGAGAGAGAGAGAGAGAGAGAGAGAGGCTCTGATTTTTATTTTGCCTTTTCCTTGTTAGCAAAGCACAAGGATAATGTAGGTTAGGAATATGGGAGGAGTAAATGGTTGCCTTCATCTTTTTCCTAGGGTAGCTACAATTATTACATCAGGATAGTGGGTATGGCTGTAGAGACCAATGGTGATTCCCATTATTGGAAGGCAGGCTGCTGATCTAATTAAAATAGCACTTACCATCAAAGAGCATTTAATTTTTAATGTTCAAGTGTATATTATCTAGTCAAAGCAGTTCCACCTATCCATAAGCAGAAGCTATTAGGATATTTTTAGAAACACCAAGATTTTTAGAAACACAAAAATTAGGTAGAAGGAAAATCCAAAGAGGAGGGCACAAAAGAACCTAGTAAGGACTGGACAGTCTAGTTGGCTATAGAATGGTGATAGATTGTTGAAGGACAGAGAGAAAAATAAACAGGATTGGAAAGGAGTAGATTATCATGGAGAACAGCCAGATTGGCTAGCTGGAGAAATGAACAGGAGTATCCCACACAGGACATTATTTTGTTGCAAGTTTCATCTGTGCTGCCAAATGCACAAGGCCATCTGTGCTTAAAAGGGGAAACACCTATACGAGTGAAAACAATACAAAGTTTAAAAACTTTTACTTACCTAACATCCTAGGGAGCATGAGGTAGCGAAGGTTCCATAACAGACTCCCATAATGGTGTATAACAAGCTTCCATTACTAGTTGCAGAATATCACTCCTTTTATATTTCTCAGAATATAAGGTGTATTTCTAACGTTCAGGGACAAGTACAGACCAGAATATGGTCTATTTTGATCTGGCAAGTTCATATTATCATACATAAGTCTTGGAAACAGAATGTTTGGAACTACCAAAAAATTTCCTAGCCAACATGACCATTAATGTCACCCGGGATTTAAGGGCCAAACATTTTGTGAAGTAAAAAGAGGAAAGCCCTCGTGTATCCTTCTTGGAGGATCATCTTCAGAGAGTCCAGCTTGGGGATGAGGGCTTGGCCCCGTGGAGCTTCAATTGTGGAGTTCCGCAGGGCTCGACCCTCTTCCCAATGCTGTTTAACATCTATATGAGGCCACTGGATGGGGTCATCAGGGGGTGTGGAGCATCATGACATCAGTATGCTAATGACACTCAGATTTACATCTCCTTTTTTCCAACTATAGAGGATGCCGTTCTGTCCCTCAGCTCTGTCTGGAGTCTGTACGGCAATGGATGCAGGAAAATGGGCTGAGGCTGAAACCGGACAAGATGGAGGGTGGGCCCACCATCAGTGGTTTGGGAAACTCCCTGTCTTTTGGGGTGTGTGTGACTCTCATTGCTAAAAGTGAGGATCGCAGCTTGGGGATACATCTGGACCCGGTGCTCACCATGGAAACTCAGGTGGCGTCGGTGGTCTGCACCGCCTATTTCCATCTTTAGCGGATTGCCTGGCTGTGTCCCTTTCTTGATGTTGGTGCACTCACCACCTTGGCCCATGCACTCCTAATCTTGAGATTAGACCACTGTAATGTGCTCTACACGGGGCTACCTTTGAGATTAATGCAGAAACTCCAAACGGTGCAGAATGCAGCAGCCAGACCTCTTAGTGGGGTTAGGAAACATCAACATATTACTCCCACTCTGGCCGCATTGCATTGGCTGCCCATTCGATTCCGCATTGATTTCAAAGTTCTAATGATCACATACAAAGCCCTAAATGGTTTAGGACCTCAATACTTGGCAGAACGCCTCCTCCCACCTAGATCTACTCGTATCACCCGATCTAGTCAGGAGGGGCGACTGAGAAGCCTAACGCCAAGGGAGGCCCGGAAAGGGAAACCAAGACACCAGGTCTTCTCGGCAGTGGCACCCAGCCTCTGGAACAAGCTCCGCCCCCCCGAAATTCATCTGGCCCCCTTGCTGGGTATTTTCAAAAACCAGCTCAAGACCTGGTTATATAGACAAGCCTTCCCTCCAGGCACCTGCATCCCTACCTGTGAGAGAGTGGCAATGTGGATGTTATGTGTTCCTATATAAGAATGCATAATACAGATACAAACACCTTCAGAACATGCAGTGTGTTCCTGTGCCAGCTGGAAGTTCAGAGGAGATAAGCTTTTTCCAGCTTGCTTGCTAGTGCTTTTGACTCTGCCCTGTGACTATATTGAGACCTCTGAGCCCGTTCTTGTGATTTGGGACTCCTGCCCTGTTAATGAAACGCCACTGACTCCAGTGCCATCTAAAGGGACAAAATCAATTGGCAGAGAAAAACAACTTTTGGCTATATGTGGGGGATAACTTTTGGGGGAATTCTGTAGTTATATTGTGAACTTTTTTTTCCCCTTAAATGTTTGATTAATTGATATTGTTATTATTATTTTTGGTTAGATTACTTTTGTTTATTTTATAATTGTATAAGTTATTTATTTTGGGTTAATTGATTGTTTGTACTGAGTTGTTTTTTTTTCCCTCCTTTGATATGGTTTGGAAGGCCTGCCTTCCCAGCGAGGGGCCCCAGAACATTTCTGTGATTACGGGTAGGGGGAGATATGGCGTTGGCTCCGTCTCTGCTCGTGTTAGAAGAACTAGGGACAGATGTTTAAAGGCTGTTCCTTGTTCTGAGACGGAGACCAGCCCCCAGCATCGAGGTAGCCAGACCAGCCAGCCTTCCACTCTACGCCTGGTGTTGTTGAACGCCAGGTCTGTATCCAATAAGGCCCAGGTAATTCAAGACCTTATTCTGGAGGAGGATACAGACCTGGCTTGCATAACCGAAACTTGGATTGGCGGAGAAGGGGGTCCCCCTCTAGCTCTCATCTGTCCGCCCAGTTATGCTGTCCAACACCAGGGTAGACTGGAGGGTCGGGGGGGGAGTAGCCATTGTCCATAAGTCCAGCTTGGAGGTCACTAGGCGCTCCTCGGTGATAAAGCCGGGTCTTGAGGCCCTCCACGTGTCTATCGGGGCCAGGGATGGTATTGGGATCTTGCTGGGCTACCGTGCTCCCCGTGACCCAGCCACCTCCCTACCGGAGCTGGTGGACTTCGTCTCCGCGGCACTGTTGGGTTCCCCGAACCTATTGGTGCTGGGGGATTTCAACGTGCATGCGGGGGCGGAGACCTCTGGTCCAGCTCTTGAGTTCTTGGAGACCATGGCCTTCTTGAACATGTCCCAACATGTCAACGGCCCCACTCATGTGGGGGGTCATACACTTGACCTGGTTTTTTCTACCAATGGGAGTGAGAGTGTTCCGATGGTGACTGACCTTGAGTTGGTACCCTTGTCATGGTCGGATCACCACCTAATAAAGTGTACCATTAAAATGGCTCTCCCCCCCCCCCCGCAGGGAGCAGGGATCTATTGTTATGGTCCGCCCTCGAAGGCTACTGGATCCTGTTGGATTCCAGGATGCCATGAGAGGCGTTACGGCTGACCTGGCTGGCGCTCCTGTCGAGGCTCTGGTAGATGGCTGGTTTGCTGCCGCGACTAGGGCTGCTGACATGATCGCACCTAAACGCCCTCTCCGCCGCAGAGATCGCCCGGCACCCTGGTTTAACCGGGACCTTCGGGCAAGGAAGCGGGTCAGGAGACGGCTAGAGCGCAGATGGAGAAGGGCCCCGACGGATTTTAATAAGATAGCTGTCAGGGTCGCTACTAATCTTTATCTAGCTAAGGTAAAGGCTGCTACTAGATCATACCTCGCTAACCGGATAAGCGAGGTGTCCAACCAGCAGGCGGAGTTATTCCGTATAGTACGCGACCTCTCCGGAGTTGGTCCGGGCGATGGGCCTCCCCCTAGTTTCCCGCCGGACCAATTTGCAGCATTTTTTAAATCAAAAGTGGAGGCCATCCGCCGGGACCTCTCTCCTTTTTTGAGCACAGTGAGTCGAGCTGAGATGTCCAGCGCTCCGTCTTGCCCGGTGATCTTGGACACCTTTCAGCCTGTTACGCCTGACACTGTCTCCAGGGCGCTTGATCGCTGTCGTGCCACCACCTCCTCTTTGGACCCTTGCCCGGCCTGGCTAATCAAAGCAGCCAGGCCGTTAACAACGGAGTGGGCCACGGCTATTATAAATGGGTCTCTCCTTGAGGGCAGATTTCCATCTGCCCTGAAGGATACACTCATTAGGCCCATTAGGAAGAAACCCAGTTTGGCGGCGGACGAAATTGGCAACTACAGGCCCGTCGCCAATGTTTCCTTCCTTAGCAAGGTAGTCGAGAGGGTGGTGGCCGACCAGCTTCAGGCGCTCCTGGAAGAAACAGATGCCCTGGATCCATTCCAGTCGGGCTTCAGGCCGCGCCATGGCACAGAAACGGCTTTGGTCACCCTGTGTGATGACCTACTGAGGGAGGCCGATAGGGGCAAAGTGTCCCTGTTGGTCCTCCTCGACATCTCAGCGGCCTTTGATACCATTGACCACGGTATCCTCCTGGGGAGGCTCTCCGAGTTGGGAATAGGTGGCCTGGCATTGTCCTGGCTCCGCTCCTTCTTGGAGGACCGTCCCCAGAAAGTTCAGCTTGGGGAGAGGGTCTCGGCCCCGTGGAGCCTCAATTGTGGGGTTCCACAGGGGTCGATTATCTCCCCAATGCTATTTAACATCTATATGAGGCCGCTGGGTGGGGTCATCAGGAGGTGTGGGGCTTCGTGTCACCAGTATGCGGACGACACGCAGCTCTACATCTCCTTTTTGCCAACCGCAGGAGAAGCCGTCCTGTGCCTCCAGCGCTGCCTGGGGACTATACTGGAATGGATGCAGGAGAACGGACTTAGGCTGAACCCGGACAAGACGGAAGTACTGAGGGTGGCCCCCCCCACAGTCGGGGATTTGGGAAACTCCCTCTCTTTTGGGGGGGTGACTCTCCCTGCAAGGGATGGGGTACGCAGCTTGGGGATCCATCTGGACCCGGTGCTCTCCATGGAGTCACAGGTGGCATCGGTGGTCCGCACCGCCTTTTTTCATCTCAGGCGGATAATTGGATTCAGAAAATAAGGTCACAGTCATTAAAATCACCACATACTTCTCCTCCGATACTACAGTACTTGCCTTGAGAGTCATCTTCCTTAACTAGCGAACTGAGAAAGCTCAGCAATTCCTAGAGATTTCAGATGGCACCCTCATAAACCTACAGGGTATTGTGAGTGGGGGGGATGCTGCAAAAGCTCTGGAAACCAATGCTATAAGCAGTTTATGAGGTGACAAGCATGTCATTGCTGTCATTGCACAATAAAGTAACACAAGATATTCCAAATATTTCAGTCATCTCCAAAGATTACAGCTCTACAGACAAAGTCCCCTCATGAACAATCACTTTAGTTTAAGTAACATTTGCAACCTTTGCTTCTAAAATAGTGCAAAAATGAAAGATCTCAAATACTGAAAAATCCTCTTTTATTTTAATGCCCTCAGAATAACTCACAATTCAATTCTTCAGTGTTAAAGGATGGGGACTCAACTGCATCTCTAAAAGAAAAGAATGCATTAGTTCTTGCATGTTCTGTCTGTCATGATCTTAGCTCTAAAGACACGTCTCTTACATACAGCATGCTTGTCTTTATCTCTTATGGAAATTCTCTCACTTGTCAGGCCAGAGCAGGGTAAATTCTTTTCCTTGGCTTGTGAAGTCTCCCATAGTGGTACAATTTTGTATCAAACCTGAGTCTGACTTCATACAGTTTATTTCTTTCAATTCGATCCCATTGTTGAAGAATTGCATTGTTCTGAGGGTTAGTGCATCACTTTTATGGATAATATAATGTGAGGTGTTTCTCCTGTGTTCCTCTCCCTTTTCCCTTTTTAGTTCTTTCTCTCTGACCCCAGGGTGAAAGGGAGATGTTTTGTGGTGGTTGTTTTTATGAGACCTTCATATGGCGAGAACCCCGTCTCTTCGCAGAGTTTCCCCTGCACTTATTACATTTTCCTGGCACAACACTTTTCAGAGCTGTCCGCATTTCTCCGAAGCCAATGCTAGAGCGCTTCCTTTCTCTCCTCAGTCTTTCAGCTTCAACAGATACCCATCTGTAGAGGTTTTTGACAAAGGCTATCATGATCCCTTTAGCCTTGCTTGTCATGTACATGTTGTCACGATGCAGCTGTTGTAGGGTTTTAGAATCATTGGGAGAGCGGTATTTCGGCTTCCTGTGACTGCTCTTTCCATGCTTTGAGACTGAGCTATGTTTCACTTGTCTCCCATGTTTGAAATGGTGCCTTTTCTTTGTTGGCTGAGACTTCCTATTCTTGTGTTTCTGTTTTCTTGGAATTAGAATCTTTCTTTTCCCTCTATATGCAGAAGGCATGGCTTTTATTTGTTTTTACTCCACATGCTTTCTTGACCACAAGTGCATGCAGCTCCACTAAAGTACTGACCTATATACTCCTAAATATGCAAATATTAGAACACTTCTAAACTCACTGATTGGGTGCTAAGGCAAAGCCATGGTAGTAACATTGTGATGGAATGTGTAAAACCCAACATGCTTCACAATCAGAACCAATGAGACATTTCATGGCATTTAAAATGAATGGGATTGCAACCTAGACTGTCATTGGCTGTTAGATGAATGATTATGATGACATGTACGCAACTCTGACAGTATTCATGTAGTTATAACAGAGTATAAATCTGCATTCATCAACCTATTTTCTGTCATCAAAGTAACTATACTAGTCTAAAAGAAGAAGAAAAAAACTGAAATCCATAGTATAGTAATGCCATCATTGGAATCAACCAAAATTACACCACGGTGTGCCAGCTTTTGAGTTCTCTCTATCTTTTCACCCAGCTATGTGGTCCAAAGTACAAGGACTGGCTTGTTTAAGTGTTCTAGAGCACTGGTTCTTAACCTTGGGTTACTCAGGAGTTTTGGACTGCAACTCCCAGAAGCCTTCACCACCAACTGTGCTGGCTGGGGTTTCTGGGAGTTGCAGTTCAAAAACATCCAAGGTTAAGAACCACTGTTCTAGAGAAATCAAATGTTGTCCTGCTTTTTGCAGCATTTTGTTTTGTCCCACTAAAAGCATTGCCCAGCCTTGAATTTGCAGTATTGCTACATGACTATTTGCTGTTTATTTTATGAGATGATCAATCATTCCACCATGATTTTAAGATTTTATACATGTATTTGATCCACTTTGTCAAAATACATCATCCAGCCTTCAGTTGTATAGACTGGTGCTTGTGCAAAATCATACACAAAAGTAGATGGGAGTAGAGGAAACCCTTTGGTTTTGAACAGGATTCACTTCACTCTTTCAACACCCTTTTGACCTCCCAACCCCAGAATAAAAACACGAGACAGTGATATGGGTTAAATATAGGCCACACTTTATTAATATACATTCAGATTCTTTTTTTTTTTTTTTGCCCTTCTTTGTCAAAAGGAGGGGACCTGCTGTAGTGCGGAACCAGTTAAATGATGTGAGTATCTAAATACCCCTTATCAATGAAGGGGCAAGTCACTGGCCCCAGGTTCCAGTGGTCTTAACGACAGCAGGAACCCAGCTGGCCGCTAATAAACACCCCCAGACCTCAAGCCATCTTTATTCAAGGGCTGTTGGTCCAAGAGTGGCCCAGCGCATCTTCCCACCACAGGCACTGTAATCGCACGATCCACAGTGCCAGAAGGTTGGATACGCTATTGGCTTACTTGAAATTACAGCGGGACCCACCAGAAATACCTCTTGTTTCCACACTACCCGCCAGTGTGACCAAAACATTTTCCAACAAAAAATGCCAACAACCCTCTTCCAATGTGAGATAGGCAAAAACTCTTCCCATCCAAAGGCCAATCAGGATGATGGTCAAAAATTCCTATCCGGCCCCTCAAAGGCAACCAGAAGAACTCACACTAGAAATTGGGCGGGGCAGGTGGGTGCCTGAAAAGAAGAGGGCAGTCCTAGAGGGGAAAGCCCCTTAAGTAACCAGGCTTTCCCCTCCTACTTTTAAGTCTCGCGATATCCTGGGTGAAAGGCAAGAGCCAGCCTTGCTGTTTGAGGTCCGAGGACCCTCCAGCGGCTGGAGCATTCTCAAAACAAAAACACACTGATGAGCAGAAGATGCTTTCTATTTGGCAGGATGACACCTTTGGATCCGAAGTATCCTCTTGTAAGAACCTTAATTAAACACACACACACACACACATATACTTCCTATTCCCTAACTCATTTGTACAAAATGTATTAATTTACATTCAACCTCATCTTTCTTTCAAGTAGCTTGGTGTGGTGTACAGGAAGTTCCTGGACAGTTTCCCATATGTGGCAATGTTTTTTTTTTTCCAAACCACCTTTAACTTAAAAATGGAGTTACACCAAGAGTCCCCACAGTATTTTCACTCCATCTCCTGATACACAAACTTCACCCTCTTTCCAAGAACTCTCCCTCAATCAGTGTTTGCTCTAGAAAAAGAAGTACAGTATGTGAAAAATAAAACATACATTTATATACATAGGAAGAACTTATACTTTTTCAGCCTTCTTCTCCCCAGGGCCACACTGAGCTCTACAAAGTATTTTGCTAAATCTTTATTGCTGTGAACTTCTCACAACAGACTGGAGTGGCTAAAATATAAAACAGTAGGTAGTATGCGGGGATACTGATATAACAGCACCCACATTCTACTTTCAGATTATTTTGTTAGTGTCAATAAGCCAGACTTTTAAAAAGAATTTTCACCATTCCTTTGAGAAAATATTCACATATAACATTTCATTGCCCTAGCTTACTTCTCCTCTCAAATATCATTTCTTGACTGATTGACTATAGAGTGCTGTGATTTGATCCCAGCCCCTGTGTGATTCCTCCACTGAATGGGATTACAAATGAGACTCATTGAGGAGTACTACCAAAAGAATCAAGGTCCTGCGATGTGATATGCTCTAGATGAGACGGACTACAACTCCCACCATTCTCAGCCAGTCTGACTTATGGCTTGCTTGCCATGGATGACAGCAGTTGGATTCATACATATCTGGGAAGCTCTGGACTGGAGAAGATGGCTGAAGATTGTAGATACAGTACAGTGGTGCCTTGCTTAATGGGTGCCCCGTTTAATGACGAATCCGCATAGCGATTAAGTTTTTGCAATTGCAAAAGCAATCGCATTGCGATGATTTAGATAGGAAAAAAATCGCTTTGCGATGTTTGGTAACCTGTTTCGCTTACCGATTTTCGCATAGTGATGTTTTTCTAACAGCTGATCGGCGGTTCCAAAATGGCCGCTGAGTTTAAAAAATGGCTGCCCGCTGTGTTTTCGTGACGATTCCTTGCTTACCGGGCAGTGAAAATGGTGGCCGTATGGAGGATTTTTGCTTAACGGTGAGTTTTTTGCCCATAGGAATGCATTAAACGGGTTTTAATGCATTCCTATGGGCTTTTTTATTTCGCATAGTGACAAATCCTCATAGCGACGATTTTTCCAGAACAGATTATTGTCGCTATGCGGGGCACCACTGTATAGCTATGTCCCTTGGAGCAGCTAGTGTTTTTTCCAAGCCACCTTAACTTAAAAATGGAGTTACACCAATTTAATCTAAAATGTACATGTTACATTGAAGTTTAATTCAGTCCAAAATGCAAATGTTACTTTTATGTTAATCAACGTGATGAAGGCATAAGAAGAAAGGTACAAATAAAACATATGCCTTATTTAGCAGAATCATAATTGGATTCAGAAAAAGGCAATAAGATTCTGTTCATAAATAAATAAATAGAACTCTATGTTGACTTTCAAGGCTAAGCTCTCCCAAGGACTTCTTGCTCTCATAACAAGGGTTGGAAGTGATCTTGGCTTGTTTGACTTTCAGTGTAGCTACTCTGTACTAAGATGTCAGGTTGCATTCAAGCCAATCTCCACAGTACCTTGGCCAAAACTTTTTCCTTTCAGCACATCTTTCCTCATTTATTTCAACCTGAATGGCCAGCTGTAAAAAGCTGCACTTTTCATTTCTCATTGTGTGATTGACGTATTCAGGCTTTTTCTGCATTATATGTTATAATGCATATAACACAAAAACAAATTCTTAGTCTTTATCCTTTTGCTTTCAAACCTCTTCGTTCATCATTCTCTTGATCTAGGAAATACTCTGTATCTTGCAACAATGCATATTTCAAATACAACTATCTTTTTTTTATACCTGTCCGTGTGAAAGGCCATAATTTAATGCCATACCATAGAACCAGGAATACACAGCACATGCAGTGTATTTTCTCAAAGTCTATTTATTTATTTATTTACTTTAATGTTACATTCTTCATCTTAACAAAACTGCTCCAGGGCACCCTTGTTCTAACTTTTATTGTACTGCTATTATCAGCTGTTCACTTGACCAGATTCCTAGCTGCTTTTATTACCAACCTGTTCCACACTTTCATTTTGGATTTTTCACTCTACTTTGTTTCTTCATATATGAATCCAAATTGCAGTCATATGTTCTTATGAACTTAGACTTGTTTTGTCTTTACAAAAATCTTAAGTAAAAGGTTTATTGTGTATATTTTTTATGTAGTCACTACAAACCTTGGCACTGTTGTTTTTAGTAATCAAGTTAAATCTCAATCTGATTTCAGAAATAATTCCTGTTCTATATGTTTGATAAAAGTGATTAGGTAAAATCTCTAAGTGAACATCTATTAGCTTTAATGCTTCTGCAGAAACATTTCTGCCATTTCTGGTAGAAATATTGCATTTTGAATTTTGAAATTATGGAATCAGCATGTGAGATAATAAATCCTTTCAGTGTCTTATCTTTACACAGCTCTTCAATGTAATGACTAGAGATAGGAACAAATCAGAAAAATGGTGATTCATTTTGATTCGTGATTTTCAAGGTCAATGAATCACAAAATACGAATTTATAATTGTTTTTCTGATGAATCCATGAATCGATTTGTCAATTCATTTTTACTCTAAAATGGCTCCCAAGGACCAAGAGATACCAAATTCTCAGGCACTCTTCTATACAGTGCCCCCAAGTTTGGTGAAGATTGGGTATCAGACATCCAAGTTATACACCCACAAAGTGGGTCCCTCCTGGAAAGTGTCCTTTAGCACCTGGCTTGGGGAAACTCAACCTTCAACAAACTTGGATAAATTGTAGAGAGTCAAGGGAAGATTCTCCATGATTTTGGTGTTTCTAGCTGCCTGGGGGTGGACTTTCCTGCAGGGTGCTCTTTGTGGGTCTATACCTGAAACATCTGAAACTCAGTGTTCACCAAACTTGGAAGGATTGTAGTGGAGAGTCAGAGGAAGTGTCCCTGCAATTTTGTGTTTCTAGATGCCTTGAGGGCCATTTTATAGCCAAATGAATCAACAAATCAAAAGTCACTAAACATTCATTGATTCACTTTCATCGGGTCATTGATTCATACAAAAACGAATTGATGAATTAACGCTTTTTGAACTAATTTGGAGATTTGTTTTTTTAATTCATGCCCATCTCTAGTAATGACTCAACATTACAATTTTACCAGTAATGTCAAATGTCAGAGAACTAATATCTCAGGCGCTGTTTTTTGTTTTAGGGGTTTTTTGTATGTTTGCAATTGCATTAATTATATGCCCATTTTTTAAAAATGTGAATCTTGTCTATCTCTCTATATTTTAAAAACATCTTTGTTCTTTATATTCATGAAGGCTTTGTTCTTTGTTTTTCCTAACTTTGTTCTGTATGGTCTTGTATAAGTCCCTGTATTTGACGCTGTCCTTATTTATTCATTTTTATCTCACTTCCCTTAACTCTAATATTCTTTCTGTCATCCATTTCTTTTTTTCTCATTTACTTCTCAGGTTGCTATTAGTCACATCCACTACTATATTTTATAAGTTTGGAGCAAATATTTTTTTATACTGTCTATGCAATTTTATTGATGTTTGCAATAGTAAACATCCTTGTTAACAATAGTAACAGTAGTATATAGGTACAACACTTAGAAATTAGTCTTCATGCTGTTGTTGTTTAGTCATTAAGTCGTGTCCAACTCTTCGTGACCCCATGGACCAGAGCACACCAGACCCTCCTGTCTTCCACTGCCTCCCGGAGTTTGGTCAAGTTCATGTTGGTAGCTTTGATGACATTGTCCAAACATCTTGTCCTCTGTCGTCCCCTTCTCCTCTTGCCTTTACACTTTCCCAACATCAGGGTCTTTTTCAGGGAGTCTTCTCTTCTCATGAGATGGTCAAAGTATTGGAGCCTCAGCTTCAGGATCTGTCCTTCCAGTGAGCACTCTGGGTTGATTTCCTTCAGAATGGATAGGTTTGTTTTCCTTGCAGTCCAGGGGACTCTCTAGAACCTCCTCCAGCACCACAATTCAAAAGCATCAATTCCTCAGCGGTCAGCCTTCTTTATGGGTCCAGCTCTTACTTCCATACATCACTACTGGAAAAACCATAGTTTTTACTATGTGGACCTCCTATACGGTAGTTGGAGCATTCTTTGGCACTGCCCTTCTTTGGGATTGGAATGTAGACTGATCTTTTTCAATCCTTTTATTTTTATTTTATTTTATTTTATTTATTGTATTTATACCCCGCCTATCTAGTTATTTCGACCACTCTAGGCGGCTTACAACATAAGGATCCTCTGGCCACTGCTGAGTTTTCCAAAGTCACTGGCATATTGAGTGTAGCACCTTAACAGCGTCATCTTTTAAGATTTTAAATAGTTCAACTGGAATGCCATCACCTCCACTGGCCTTGTTGTTAGCCAAGCTTTCTAAGGCCCACTTGACTTCATTCTCCAGGATGTCTGGCTCAAGGTCAGTAACTGCACTATCTGGGTTGTCCGGGACATCCCGATCTTTCTGGTATAATTCCTCTGTGTATTCTTGCCACCTCTTCTTATGTCTTCTGCTTCTGTGAGGTCCCTACCATTTTTGTCCTTTATCATGTCCATCTTTGCACAAAAGGTACATTTAATATCTCCAATTTTCCTGAACAGATCTTTGATTTTTCCCTTTCTGTTATTTTCCTCTATTTCTTTGTACTGTTCATTTAAGAAGGCCCTCTTGTCTCTCCTTGCTATTCTTTGGAAGTCTGTAACTTTCCCTATCTCCCTTGCATTTTGTTTCCCTTTCCTTCTCTGTTATTTGTAAGGCCTTGTTGGACAGCCACTTTGCTTTCTTGCATTTCCTTTTCTTTGCAATGGTTTTTGTTGCTGCCTCCTGTACAATGTTACGAGCCTCCATAGTTCTTCAGGCACTCTGTCCACCAGAGTTCCTTAAATCTGTACTTCACTCCCACTTTGTATTCGTAAGGGATTTGGTTTAGATTACACCTGACTAGCCCAGTGGTTTTTTTCCTACTTTCTTCAGTTTAGGCTTGAACTTTGCTACAAGAAGCTGATGATCAGAGCCACAATCAGCTCCAGGTCTTGTTTTTGCTGACTGTATAGACCTTCTCCGTCTTTGGCTGCAGAGAACATAATCAATCTGATTTCAGTATGGCCTATCTGGTGATGTCCATGTGTAGAGTCGCCTCTTGTGCTGTTGGAAAAGAGTGTTTGTGATGACCAGCTTGTTCTCTTGACAAAACTCTATTAGCCTTTGCCCTGCTTCGTTTTGAACTCCAAGGCCAAACTTTTCTGTTGTTCCTTTTATCTCTTGACTCCCTTCTTTAGAATTCCAGTCCCCTATAATGAGAAGAATGTCTTTCTTTTGTATCAGTTCTAGAAGGTGTTGTAAATCTTCACAGAATTGGTCAATTTCAGGCTCTTCAGCATGGGTGGTTGGTGCATAAACTTGGATTACTGTGATGTTGAAAGGTCTGCCTTGGATTTGTATTGAGATCATTCTATCATTTTTGAGATTGTATCCCAGTAAAGCTTTCCCCACTCTTTTGTTGACTATGAGGACTACTCCATTTCTTCTACGGGATTCTTGCCCACAATAGTAGATACGATAATTGTCTGAATTGAATTCGCCCATTCCTGTCCATTTTAGTTCACTGACGCCCAGGATGTCAACGTTCATTCTTGCCATCTCCTGTTTGACCACATCCAGCTTAGCAAGCTTCATAGATCTTACATTCCAGGTTCCTATGCAGTATTTTTCTTTGCAGCAACAGACTTTCCTTTCACTTTCAGGCGCATCTGCATCTGAGTGTCCTTTAAGCTTTGACCCAACCACTTCATTAGCTCTGGAGCTACTTGTACTTGTCCTCCACTCTTCCTCAGTAGCATCTTGGATGCCTTCTGACCTGAGGGGGCTCACCTTCCAGTGTCATATTTTTTAGCCTTTTGTTTCTGTCCACGGAGTTTTCTTGTCAAAGATACTGGAGTGGCTTGGCAGTTCCTGCTCAAGGTGGATCACATTTAGTCAGAACTCTCCACGACGACCTGTTCGTCTTGGGTGTCCCTGCATGACATAGCCCATAGCTTCTCTGAATTACTCAAGCCCCTTCGCCACAACAAGGCAGCAATCCATGAAGGAGCCTTCATGCTACTTTGTCTTAATTTTCTTAATTTTTCTTTAATTTGAGAACTACAGAAATGGCAGGATTATGATCTGAATTCATGTCAACTCCAAGATATGTTTTCTTCAACCTAATACTGCTTTTGTACCTTTGATTGAGATAGAAGCTAATAATCCTACTGTATTGCTGTGTAGGCGTTCTTTTTCTTCACAAAATTGTTTTATTCTTTCCCCACGTTTGTTTAGTGTTCCTGGATTGTGTTTTACAGCAAAATCTCCATGGTCTCCTTTGCCTATTTTAGCATTTAAAAATTACATTATGAAATGCAAGTGTTGCTTTTTCAGTGTTTCATAACAGCTTTGAGTTCTTCATAGAGTTTTTCTATGCTTGTTTTAAGTATATGAAAAGATAATAGCTTCCTATCCATATTAAGGAGCAAAGGTCTTGCCTGAGAAAATAGGTTGAAAATAAAAATAAAAATAAATTAGTAAAGAGTGGCACAGGAAATAAAACTACAATAAAACCTGCCAAGAGATAATGTGAGGAGAATATACACAAAAAGACACATAATAATAAACACTAATAATAAAAATGAACACTAAAAATCGGAGTAAATTTATTTTTACCATTGCTGGAGATTGATCTTTGATGGTCAGGGAGTCTAACATCTTAATTTGTGCTCATCTGGATTTTGAATAGTGCAAATGATGTGATTGGCTGTGTGGGCTGACAGCTGTGTTTATGGCTGTGTAGGCCTACACAATTGTGTTTATCAATGTGATGATATAATACTTCCCTATGCTACATCCAGTTTCCTCATTATTTGGGTGAGTTGAAAGAAGTTCCCATAGCTATGGCCCAGGGCAGTTTCTTTCTGCATTAAAATGTTTATGCTCCTTCTTTCTATCCAAATGCCCCAAACCTTATACACAAAGGAAAATAAGAACAGAACAAGTCATCTTTTAGACATCACAGGAGTCTGAAATCCCAGAGATTGAAATGCCGCCACCGATCTGACAGCCTTAGCTATAATCTACATAAAACAATTAAAGATTGATCACAGTGGCCAAATCTACCTTCTTCGGGAAGAGCTATCCAGTTACTGGATAGGAATTGCCAATTATTTTCTCATCGCTGTTGTGTTTCTTTCTTTCTTCTCTCCCTGTAATTAAAGAAAACAATACTTATTTAAATGTAGCTGTTTCCATGAGCGAAACTCCCACCTAACTGCTTCATGTCATCCTTTATTTCTTAGCAGCAGTAACTATTTTTTATTCTAATAAAGTGGCAGAATTATATTTAAAAAAAAATGATGGAGAAAGAGGGCTGAACCCAAACTGCAGCCTGTAGCAGCCTGGTCTTGATGCTTTGTTCCTTTCTCGAGTTAATATAGGAGATAAATTCAAGTGATGTGCCACCAGATGTACCATGTTACTCAGCATGCCAAGTGCATTCTTTTGTAGAGATAACCATTCCAGCAGGTCTATTTTTAATTTAGTTCCTTGATAGAACATTTAGCTGTTTCTGTTAGAGAAGAATTTTGTAATGGGATCCTATCATGTCTATTGGAAAGAGTTCCAGCCTCCCACTACTGAGAAGTGTAAAACTATTGGCAACATATGGCATCCCCATGGAGCTATTTAATTGCAGAAAGTGCTGCCAAGAGAATTTTTTTTAAAAAAACCCAACAATAAATAAATAAATAAATAAAAAGCCCAGGAAGAATTTTTTTGTATTTTCCTTATTTTCCCGTTTCAGCATGAAACATTAAAATATATGTATATTCACATGTACTACCTCCTTTCTAGAAGCAGAAAATAGTTGTAATAAATCATGCAGCCCTTTGTGACTGAAGCTGAGCTTTTGAACATGGATATACTAACGGAGAAGTTTTCTAACAGCAGATTCAGCTGTGCTGTTTCTAGAACAATAGAAAATACTTTTATTCCAGCATCTATTAAACAGCTTGGTAATGTTGATTTAATTGGGCTAAAAGGTGTTGCGTGAATCAGCATGCATATGTGCACATAGAGCACACAGACACGGAGATTATTGCATTCCAATGTAACTGCATCTATTGATTAAGTTTAATTTGCTGCTATGGTCATTGGACTGGATTTTCTCTAATACTGACTACTGTGTTGCATAAGAAAATTGCACCGATGGAGTGTGTTCTCCTGTGAGCAGGTGTGGGGAGAAGCCAGGGCAGAGCTTCCTCCTGCAGAAACTAGTTGGAAGAGTGAACTAGGTGGAAGCTGTTTAAAAATGTAGGCTTATCCAACTGGTTACCTGAGTCATGGTTAGCTAGAAGCTGAACAGAACATGACACTGTATACTTATTTAGCCTTGGACTTCACAGGAAGATGGATAAGATGGTCATGTATTGCTATAGGTAATGACCAAGTCCAAGAACAGCTTGTGGTCAATATGATTAGTGGAATGGAAAGTGCAACACAGAGAGGTAGAGAAGGAGCAAAGATGGTTATCCATGCAGAGACAAAGAGAGAAGTAAGTGTGCAGGCAAACATTTACACATGTACACTGTGGGAGAGGCAGAGGAAAGTAGACTGGATGAGAATAGCCCGAGGAAGGACATTGCCCCTAAATGGAAAAGCCATTACTTGCCCAGTCATATATACAATAACTGGACCAACAAGACACTAGCCCTGGCTTAAAAGTAACAAATGACTGGCATCTTGGGAATTGTGGTTCTTGCTAACATTTTAAGTATATTTAAAGTATTTGTTCAGTTGACCTGTGGCAATATAATATCCCAACTAAGCTGGTCTTCAGTTGTCTGAGGCACTGTGTTTGAATTCTCTGGTATTCTAGGACATGATTGGAAAAGTGGTGGCAGCTTCAGATACATAAATTGAAAGGTTTATTGAATTAATTATGAAGATGAATAATGCAATCAGTACAACAGCCTTTGTATTTGTTTTGGCACTAAATTTAATTTATTTTATGCAATCCGTACATTTTCAATTTTCAGCTTGCTGCAGTGCATTGCATGAACAATGAATACCCTTGGCATATTGTAGTATTGTATTTTTCATGAACACTTAGTTCAGCTTAACAAATGCACTTTAAATCCTTAGCACTCTTTAATTCCTACACTGTTCACACAGAGAGGAGCTAAAGTGAGGGAGGAACAAAAGGATAGGTGCTTCATTATACAGTATTTAACACAAAAGAGCAGTACCACTGCAGTTTGTTTGTGCGGTGTTAAAGGAATAACACCTGTTCTTCCTCTTTCCACATACTTTTGTCTATCCCAGAAAGAAAATGTGGCTACTTGATATGAGGGAAGCAGAGTCAAGAACTCTAGGATATACTCATGTGACTCTGCTGAAGAGACATTATCATACTGGGAGTACTGTATGAGCAATGCTATTACTCTTCCTCTCTATACAGTACAGAACAAAGGCAGTCCTTCCAAATGACTCTTAACCAAATAAGTGCAAATTTATCTTCATTAAAACACAGTCTTCACATCAAAAGGCATGGCATAAAATGTTTAAATTAGGAGCAAATTCTCACCAATGCTTTCAAGTAACAGGAATGAACTCCGGCAGCTACCAGGTATTTCTGCCCCCAACAATGGATGCTAGAGACTCCAAATTCAGAGGTGCTACAAATCCACACCTCATCTTAGTCTGCACTTTACCATAATTATCCAAGGGGCTGAAGCTATTCATGGGATGGGCTTCAGCACTCTGGAAAACCGCTGTTAAGCGCAGACTAAAGGCCAGAGTGGTTTCAGAGCACCTCTGAAACTAAAGCCACCAGCTTCCAGTGGTCCTCAGTGTTAGTGTTCTTGTGCAGATAGCACAGATGTGAGATACTTGATTTGCTCATGTTCTCAATGCCATGACTCTTTGTGCTTGTTGGCGGCTGTGGTTTGTGAGGTGGTTACGTGCAGGGTGGCGGCAGCAGCTCCTGAGTGTCAACAGTGAGGGGAGAAAAGCCTGCCAGGTTGCTATCAGCTGGTAGCATGTTTTAGAATTTTGCAAAGGATAGCAAGGTCAGTTAGACGGACCAGCCAACAGCGCTCTCCTATTAACCACTGATGTTGTTGGTATGATCTTCATCTTCCTCCCGGCACCTGCTTGTTCACTCAGTCTTATGCTGAGCAAATAAGCTGGAACATATACAAGAGTAGCAACCTCTCCTTGCCTTCTCCTCTTCCACTGAATGGCTGTGCATATGGGGCTCAGAGTAGAGCAGTAAAGTACGGGTCATTCATTAATATTTTTTTCCACAAGAAAAATCACTATATGAATGACAATTGTAACTTAACAAGAGGTGACTTCATTCATTTGCCATGTAATGGTAACTTTCTAGTTATTGTTATCATTAGAGGACTCACTAAATAACTGAGGAAGAAGAACTATCATACAGTTCAAGGACTTGTTCTTTCTTAGCTTCAGGCAGCAGCTGCCTTGTGCTATGCTGTGGCAACAACAAAGTGGATGGGAGAAGAATGTGTTTTCCCCCCACAAGCCAGGTGCTCCTAGCAGTCAGAAGTGGAGGAGCCTTGTGCCTCAGTGCTTAAACTGTGGCAGTCAAAACTCCGCTCACAGTCAGTGTTTGACCCCAGTGGATTCTGGCAGCCGGCTCCAGGTTCACTCAGCCTTCTAGCCTTCTGAGGTCAGTAAAATGAGTAACCAGCTTGTGGGGGGGGCGGTAAAGGTAAAGGTTCCCCTTGACATTTTAGTCCAGTCGTGTCCGACTCTAGGGGGCGGTGCTCATCCCGTTTTTCAAGCCATAGAGCCAGCGCTTGTCTGAAGACAGTGTCCATGGTCACGTGGCCAGCGTGACTAGGGAACGCCGTTTTACCTTCCCACCAAGATGGTACCTATTTATCTACTCGCATTTACATGCTTTCGAACTGCTAGGTTGGCGAGGAGCTGGGACAAGCAACAGGCGGGGGAGAGACCAATATCTAGCCTGTATAATTAAATTGTAAACTGCCCAGAGAGTGCTGTAAGCATTATGAGGCAGTATATAAGAATCACACTCTGCTTTTTAAAAGTAATTGAAGTAACTATTATAGTTAAAAAAAACAAAGATTAGAAAAAAGCAACTATAATGGTAACTGCTGCCGTGTGTGTGTGTGTGTGTGTGTGTGTGTGTGTGTGTGTGTGTGTGTGTGTGTGTGTGTGTGTGTGTGTGTGTGTGTGTGTGTGCGTGTGTGCGTGTGTGTGTGTGTGTGTGTAGAATTATCACCACTTTAACTGCACCTAATTACTTCTCTTTTTAAAATCATAATCTTCTATGTTGCAGCCCGGAGGAAAAGTGGATAGATAACACCAGTGAGAAGGAGGTGGGAATATACAAGGCAAAGAGCCCACAGAGGGCATCTTGCCCAAGATACCCTCCCCCAAACCTGGAGCTAGTGTTGCTACTAGAAACCATCTGATAAAAAGTCTTTTCTACAAGACATGTTTCTATGGAGCCCTTGGTCTCTTATTTCTTTACTATATAAATTATTGACAGAGATGCTGGTTAGATGTTACAATAGGGCAGAGCCTGGAAAGCAAGGCCCTGACAGCATCATGGAGCTGTTTTCTGGAAAAGGAGAGAGGAGGAAAACACACACACAGGCCGACACGCATCATGAAATAGTTACACACAGAAGCAATTTCTTCCCATCCTTTATACATATTTTCAACTCAAAGATTAAGGATATTTCTAGCTAGCTTCACAACATCCTGTCATTACAAATATAAATTTTGGCTTTAAAAAACCATAATAGGGTGTTAAATTTGGGTCTCAAGTGACTTGCCACAGATGCTCATTGTTAGGGGCTGTTCTATGAATGATGATGTATTTGTTGGTAAGAGAGTCCCTGAGTGAAATCCAGGGCAGGGGACATGTGAAGATACAGTGTATTAAATCCAGTCTGTGGAAGCAGATTAATACAATACTCTCCTCAGGTTTTCATAGTGTTTCTCTTCATTTGTCTGCCGGTATCTCAGCCTTCACAGCTCTCTATTTCTGTGGAACAACAATTCCCACAGTCCTCCAGCCAGCTATTCCCATGCTGACGAAAGCTGCTACCTGCCATGCTTATTTTAAGTTCAAAAAACCCCATCTCCTCTGTAAAATGTTGTGACTTCTTTATCTCCAGATTAGGGGTTTGAAATCTATTATTTAAAGAGAAGTTCACTATTAATTACAAAAGTCAATTCCAGAAAATTAAGAGCTGTAGGGCTTTTTGTATTGCAAATTAGAAGACCCACAGGATTCCTTAAATAGAGAGAGATGACTCTGGATAATGGGTGTTGTTCAACCCTTTCTACCCATCGCCCCTTGCTAATGTAAGTTGCCCCTTCCCTCAAAGTGGCTGCTCATTCCTCAAGATCTCCCGGGGTTAGGTACTGAATGCCCTTAACAAACATATCAGAAAAGAATTCCCAGCGCAGAGTGGCACGTCATACTGTTCAGAAAAAATGTAAAGAATAAACTGCATGTGCTTATCCCGATATGTAAAGGATGAGTGTGCTTTTAAATGACACACATTTCATAGAACAATGAGACAAAGGCACCATATTCACTCTCAAGACATAAACAAGCTTGATGATCACTGTGCCTCCTCTGCCCTGCTGCTTTGTGACTGAGCGGCACTTGGTCTCCTGGATAAGTTACAGGGACCCCTGCTTGTAATTCTAAGAAAGTGCATGTCTGGAGGGAAAATGTTACAGTAAAATATATATATTTCCCTTAAAGCAATGGTTTTTAACTTTTTGGGGGTTGGTGGGTCATAGACACCTTTGAGAATCTGATGAAAGCTTTAGATCCCTTTCCCAGAAAACAGCACATAAAGACCTAGATATAAAATTCTGTATATGATTTTCACAGTAAGAAGTAAATCAATGGAGGGGAAAAAAATCTCTCCCCCTTTTTGTGCTCTGTTGATGGACCTCCTCAAGTCTGTCCACTTATGGACCCTAGGTTAAGAACCCCTTCCTTAACATGTGATTCAGACTTTATTTATTTTGTCCGTACCAAGAGACTGTAAGAAGTGCAAGCAGGAGCAAGTTAGAAAGTATTGTATTGGTACTGACTGGTGTGTCATCAGAAGAGTTTGTAGAGAAAGATTGACATTTTGGTGATGTTTTATAGACACATGTCTAGAACGATTAATTAAAGTCTAATCAGTTCAGTGGCCCTCCCTAATGATGAAGAAAATATCTTATTTCAGCCTCTTTCTATAGTGTATGGCAATTTAGCTCTTACTTGGAAGGTCCAAGTTGCCCAGGCCTGAGCCATTACTTTTTTTTTTTTTACATTTATATCCCACTTTTCCTACAATTGACTGGTTAGATAGCTCAGTGAGCAAGGTCTCTGGCTGCAGACTCAGAGATTAGGACTTCAAATCCCTACTGAGCATGCTAGGAAAAGCCTGCGAGGCCTTGGCCAAACTGCACATCCCACAGCAGCCCCAGAAGAAGAGAGTGGTAAATTATTTCTAAGCACCCTACACCTCAAAAAGCTTTGGAAGGGCAGCCCTAAGTTGGAATCCATTTGATTGCACATTGTTTCCTACAGTAAGGTTAAGAGGGGCTCCAACCTCTATGTTCACAACAATCCTGCGAGGTACATCAGACTGAGAGGCCGTAACTGGCCACTGTGTGACTTTCATGATCAAGTGGGGATTTGATCCCACATCCCCTGAGTCCTAAGGCACTACACCACACTAATTTTCATTATAATGCCTCATTATGTCCCTTATAGATGTCATAGAGAAGAAAGCACTTTGAATGGGATTTAGAATTTTAAATAGTGGGAATTAATTCAGCAGAGCTCACCCATGCTATGTAAAACCCTTTGAGATCATGCACACTAGTGCAGCTTTTTCCTGTTGGCTGAGTTATTGAAGAGATGCAGGGTCTGGTCCCAAGAGAAGGGGAAGCAAGCTAAATGTATTATCCCATTTAGGTGCATCAGAGTTTCCCAGTGCTATGTATTATTAATAGGAACATTTCAATATCTGCAAATTAGCATCTCGATGAACTAAGACACTGGGGAAAAAAAAGAAACTGCAGGCAAGAGAAATCTTAATATATTGTCTGCTGCTACCACAAGACTTTGAACTTTTCCAAAGATATCTGAAGGCTTATATTAAAATGTTTTGTTTTACATTTCCGCAGTGAATGGATTCCTCAAACAGAACATGTTCTTCACTTATTTTCTATTTAAGGTTATTTTTTAGTTTGCCAAAACAAGGATTTTACTGAGTGAAAAATAAAATAATATGGTTACTTAAAATGATAAGGCTGGTGGAATGAGGCGAAGAAAAAGTAGTGGAAAAGCCATTTCTGAAGGCTACTCTGTTGCTTCTATTCCTTTGCACAGAGACAAAGATTTCTGTTATGTGGTGGTGGTTGTTTTTAAGTTCGACCAAATGTCATTAATAATAGAAAGGATTTATTGCCAAATGGATGGAAAATCATAATGTAGATTAGTATATTGAACAGTCTTGCCAATTTGATATAAAATAATCAAGCACAGTTTGCTTTGCCATTAGAACTGAACAGTTATTTTCACAAGACAGGGATTTATAGTCCTCCTTTAAAAGCATCCTCACGGGGCTAGATTCTGAGAGCTGATTTGCAAACTCTTTGAATATGCCAAGTTGCATCATGTTATCAAAAGATTCAGATCATACACATATCCCAAAGGTTCACAAACCTCAAGCCAAGAAGTCAAGAAAAATATATAGCCTTCTCAGTCCAAGAAACAGATGGGCTTTGTTCTTCCAGTTAATAACTAATAAGCATTTTTGGCTACAACTCACTCCAGGTTGGAGCACATTTAAATTCCATTGGATGGAAAAGGGTTAAGAACCAGCTTAATTTTCCCATTGGAATAAGTGAAGTGCTTAAATTCTCCTTTAACGTTTGGATTGTGCCATCAGCAGCTAGTCTCCAAGGTACTACAGCAGCTTTCTGCATCCTTCCTGAAAACCATGTATTTTTATGTTTTTACTTTCTTCCAAACCAACCTTCTGATGAATTATATGGTAAGTATTCAGGCTGCCAGTGTATATAAGAAAGTTCTTGTGAATTTTATGTATTATTATTTATTCTCCAAAATACTAATAGTAAAATGTTGCCATTATACAATCTACACTGTAGAATTATTATCTACACTACATAATCACAAAACGTATTCAGACAAATGTATTTGGCTTATACGGTGGGGAGAAAATAGGTCCAAAGAGTATAGCAGGCTATTCAGGTGACCTTATGGCTCTAGATTAGGAGTGATCACTCAGGATGCTCATGGTAAAGTGGAAGGGAAAATGTATGTTTACTGTTCCAAGATATCCATTCAGGACGAAACAGGATAGAAACCCAGACCCGAGTGCAGAGGCCCCCAGAGCTATCTTCTGTGACTGCAAGTAAGGCCAGTAGGGAAGTATCCTGCCAGCTAGCCTTACTTTAAAGAACAAAGGGGAACAAGAACATGAAGAAATGGTAAGTGATCTAAGGCAAAAGTCATCCAAGGCCAACAGTTTGTGTGTCTTCATATAGAAAAAGAGAGGCCAAGATCCAAACCCCCATGGCTATCCATCACTGTATCACCATTCTCCTACTGCTTACTCTAAATACAACATTGTTACACTTATTTTAAAGTTTGAACAGTTTTTAATCTGAGGATTGCTAATGCTTGGTGCAAATGAGAGTGCCTCTTCCTTTGTCAAGGTGTGAAATGTTGTGTGCACAGAGTGTAGAAATAATTAAGGCGGGTATAGAAAAGTAAACCCTGAAAATGAAAGTGCCTTTAAAATTGAGGCTTGAGCATTGGTTTTCTATAGTCATTCCAAAACAATTAGCCAGTTCTCTAGCTAAGCAAGATCACTCGATAATCATGTTCCTAACAATTGAACATGTTTTACAAATGTTGGAGTTACAGTAGATGCAGGTACAATAGATTTCCTACTGATTTTTTTAAAATTTAAATATCTAGGCCACTGGAAAAGAGGTTTTTCACAGATTAGAGAGAAACATGAACATTTGAAAGAATCATTAATAATATAGACACAAGAAAGTATTCAGCTCTTCATCACAAGGCAATTCCCCTCTATAGAGTCATAAAATAATTGAGTTGGAAGGGGCATATGCCACAGAGCCCAGCCCTGTGGGAAACTCCTGCTTAAAGGTTGTACAGTGGACCCTCGACTTACAGATGACTCGACTTACAGACTTTTCGAGTTACAGACTTCTCTGGCTGCAAAATTTAGGTTCGACTTGCAGCCAGAGAATCGAGTTACAGACCAGAAAAAAACCAAAATGGAACAAAAATGGCTGGTTACGGATTAATAAGTTTTCAATGCATTGTAGGTCAATGGAGACTCGACCTACAGACTTTTCGACCTGCAACCACCATTCCAATACAGATTAATTTAGTAAGTAGAGGGTCCACTGTAGTTGCATTCTGTTCCAGTAAAGTGCATACACTCCTGGCAGGAAGCGGCAGCTGCCAGCAGGCGGGGTAACCCCATATTGTGCCCTTTCGCTTAGAGATAGAGCATAAGATCAAAGGGTTATTTCAGCCAATCCTAGTATTTATTTATTTATTTATTTATTTATTTATTTATTTATTTATTTATTTATTTATTTATTTATTTATTTATTTATTTATTTATATCCCACCCATCTGCTCTGGTCGACCACTCTGGGCGGCTTCCAATAAGGTGTATACGATAAAACATAAGGATTTTACAAACAGTCCATAACACATACAATAATAAAACAAATAATAAATGAAAGAAAAATAAAGAAAGAATTAAATATTGACAGGAGGGAAGGCTTGAACATACAACCATGTTTTTAGTTGACTCTTAAAAGTGCCCAGCGTAGGGGCCGCATGAATCACCGGAGGAAGGTTATTCCAGAGGCAAGGAGCCACTGCCGAGAAGGCCCGGTTTCATGTCCTATCCTTCCGGGCCTTCCTCGGCGTTAGGCTCCTCAGCCTCACCTCCTGGCTCGTGTGGGTGATCCGAGTAGATCTAGGTATGTAAAACTAGTATCCTCTCTGTCTCTCTCACAACCTGCTATGTAAATCATGCTAAGTAAATAAAAGAGCTCTCAGGGTGTTGTCTGTAGGCTTTGCTGGCTCAGACATCAGCTGTTGACTCCTTTGTTCTCTCTCTAAGGCAATTAGCCTTCCTTTGTTCTGTGATCGCCCACACAGCCCCCTATGCCACATATACCAGATACCACAGCAATAATATAACAGCAAAAATTACAACAGAAACATCATGGATTTCTCTTCGTAGATGCAAACTGGCACATGTGGGCTTCGCTGGGTGAGCATTTAGAATAATTTTTAACATGTTATTAATATGCTTAGAAGCTAAGAAACGCTTTTTACTTAATACATTCTTACTTTTAATAACTTTGATATTTTTCCATGCTTTTAAAGTAAGGCTAAACATTACTTTAAATGTTTTTACCTTCTAAATATGTGTTTTAGAGATATATTCTCTGCCTTTTGCTTTTGGAGTGTGCCTTTTTAGAGTATAAGCTCTTGCATTTTTAGAATGTTACTAAAACCTTTTTGTTATTTTATTGTATTTTTGTGCTCCTGCATTTTGGATTGAATGTTAACTTAAGCATTTGCCTGCAACTTAAGTTTAATTTTCATATATTTTAAGCATATGTATCTACAGTTTTTACATACCTGTAAGACCTTTGGATGCTTTCAGACTCTTAAGTGTTTTTGTGCTTATGGAACATAGAAATAATGTAGAGAAATAAAGCTTGTAGAGTTTGACAAGCTGATGTTGTCTAGAATAATTGCAACAGTGAAAAGACTTACCTTGATACTAAGATGAACTTTGATATGATTGGGAATGATTGTCTGGTTTCATTCTGGAATTAACCCTTAACTGGAATAAATGCTAGCTGTGATGAACACAGGCTTCTGACTTTTCCCTAGATGTCTATTAAGTTCTGTAGAGCTCTTCAGGAGATATTCAGACATCAGAAGCCTTGACCTGACACCTTGGAGATTCAGAAATCCTGGACTGCTCTCTCTGTTCCCATTGTTCACTCACTATTTTTTCCACCAATATGATCAAACTTTCATGAAGGCTTTCACGGCCGGGATTTAATGGTTATTCTGGGTTTTTCGGGCTCTTTGGCCATGTTCTGAAGGTTGTTCTTCCTAACGTTTCGCCAGTCTCTGTGGCCGGCATCCTCAGAGGACACAGGCTGGCATCTACCAGAGCACAGGTTGCTGTCCTCTGAAGATGCCGGCCACAGAGACTGGCGAAACATTAGGAAGAACAACCTTCAGAACACGGCCAAAGAGCCTGAAAAACCCAGAACAACCATGACCAAACTTTCTTGTTTAGGCAGACTATTGGCATTTATTTATTTACAATATTTTTTTAGCCACATCATTACCAGTGGTTTCTGGGCAGCATACAACAATATTAAAACTTAAAAACATTAAAAACATTAAAATAGACAATATAAAATATCCTATATTAAAACAATTCTTAAAACATTAATATTAATAAGTCCTGCTGCTCATGTGGCCAGCTAGAGAATACTGTTTAATTAAAATGCTGGCTAAACAGAAAGGTCTTTGCCTGGTGCCGAAAAGCCAAAAGTGTTGAGGCAGGCAGATCTCTATAGGGAGGGGCATTCCAAAGTTGGGGGGGCAACAGCCGAGAAGGTCCTATTTCGACATGCCATCCCCCTTAACTCTTTCAGGGATGGCACCTTCAGAAGAGCCTCCTGACCTATCTTAGAGGATGGGCAGGCTCGTATGGAAGAAGGCAGTCCTTTAGGTGACCAGGTCCTAAGCCGTTTAGGGCTTTATATGTCAAAGTAAGCACTGAATTAGGCCCGAGCAGCAACTGGCAGCCAGTGTAAATTTTTCAGAACCGGCATTATATGAGTCCATGCGGCGGCACCACTTACCAGCCGCACAGCCTGGTTCTGTGCCAGTTGCAGTCACCGAACCATCTTCAAAGGCTGCCCCATGTATAACGCATTGCAGTAGTCCAGTCTGGTTGTTACCAGTGCATGAGTGACTGTTGCCAGGCTCCGCTCATCCAGGTAAGGGCAAAGTTGATATATTCTCCGCAGCTGTAAGAAGGTGCTACCCCTGGACACGGAGTCCACCTGGGCTTCCAAGGTCAGACCAGGGTCAAGGAGCACCCCCAGGCTGCGGACCCTGTCCTTTAGGAGGAGTGTAATCCCGTCTAAGGCAGGAAATGGCCCTTTAACCTATCTGGTGGGGCACCTACCAGCAGCACTTCAGACTTGTCCTGATTGAGCCTCAGTTTATTGACCCTCATCCAGACCATTATCGAGTCCAGGCACGAGTTCAGAACAGTGAACCTGTATTGGTAGAGAATGAGAGGTAGAGCTGGTTGTCATCAGCATATTGTTGACTCCTCATCCCAAACCTCCTAATGACCTCCCCCAGCGGTTTCATGTAGATATTGAACTGCATGGGGGACAGTAAAGAGCCCCGAGGAACCCCTTGACGCAACCGCCATGGATCAGAGCTACTGTCCCCCAGCACCACCTTCTGGACTCGATCAGCCAGGTAGGAGCGGAACCACTGTAAAACAGTGCCTCCCATTACCATCCCAGCCAATCTGTCCAGAAGGACACCATGGTTGATGGTGTCGAAAGCTGCTGAGAGGTCCAGGGGAATCAACAGGGATGCATTCCCCCTGTTTTTCTCCCGGCAAAGGTCGTCAAACAGGGTGAACAAGGCAGTTTCCGTCCCATAACCCAGCCTGAAATCTGATTGAAATGGATCTAGATAATCCGTTTCATCCAGGAGAATCTGGAGCTGCTCAGCCACCACACATTCCAACACCTTGCCCAGAAAAGGGAGGTTTGCTATTGGTCGATAGTTGATCACTAGACCTGGGTCCATATTAGGATTTTTTAGGAGTGGGTGAATCACCGCCTCCTTTAATGGGGCAGGGACCACTCCCTCTCTTAATGAGGAGTTGATGACCTCCAGGATCCAGGTGCGAACTGCCCTGGCAGATTTCTTTATTAGCCATGACGGGCAAGGGTCGAGTTATATAGTAGTGGCATGAACCGATCCAAGCACCCTGTCCACATCCTCAGGCCGTAACAACTGGAACTCATCCAATAAATTACGACATAAGTCCGGAGCACTGGACACAACCATAGGCTCTGCATCAACAGTTTAATTTTTTTGTTTCTCATTTTTGTTGATACTGCTGTTAGTACTGTTTCATTAATATTTCAGAAGATGTGGTACTTTAGGGTGACTGGATGAAAAAGAAAACTGGGCTCCTGTACCTTTAAAAATAGCACAGAAGAAGAAAATGGGTGCAGATCTTAACACAGTGTGTACCTGTTGGCATTTCCTCTGCTGCACAACTTTTAAAGGTACGGGAACCCTGTTTTTTCCACCCAGTCGTCCTAAACCTTTCGCACCATTTGATTGTTTATTGGTGTATTCTTACACTTCAAGAGAACAACCACTGCATTGTAATATCACTTTCTAGACTCTCGGAATCCCCACTGGCTATGGTGGATGGGGAATCATGGGAACTGTAGTCCAATTCTTCTCCAAGCTCCATGCATTTCAGCGGAACATTTTATGCACACTTCATATATATTTTAATAATTCTTAACCGTTATGAGCCTCTGAGATACAGAAGGGAAAAAAAACACAAGTAGAGATGAGAATAAATCTTGGGAAAGATTTCATCAATTTCCTACCCCCACCTTTTGGCAATGTGTACTCTGGGAATGGTCCAACATAAGCACCCATCAGAAGAAAAGAAGGTGCCAATGACGGATTGAAGAGTGTAGGATGTGTCATCCCAGCCTTTCCTAGAATAACATAAAATCAAAACAGATTTAGCACCTGTTATGATGATGGTATAGCTCAGTCTAACTGCTCCACAGAAAGAGGGTATTGCTGAATATGGACATTTGTTCTGCACATTTTGGAATTATAGGCATACAAGTGGAGAGACTGCTACCAATTAATTTTCTGAAAAGCCACAACCCATTGGAATTGTATTGAGCAATTTCAGTATACAAAAAGCTGGAAAGGAAGGAGAAACTTATTTCGTGTTGTTGAATATAGGGTGCATTTTTTAAGTTAAGGAACAATTCAACTTTTAAAAGCAACAGCCAAGAATGACCTTGAAAGCCTTTCTTTTCCCTTAAAAGGTAGCATTCTTGTGATCCATGCACAGACACAGAATTCTGAGTTGGATTTTACCTATATTGGATCAATATAAAGTTACAAATAAGATGGGCTTTCATAATACCGTAAACTTTATAGATTTTATAAAAACAGGAGGATTGGAAAGAAGCAAAAAGTCCCACACATTCACCTAATTCTGGCTAGATTTTATGTTATTGTTCTTGACAAATGACTGCACAGCAAAATGGAGACTGCAAGATCCCAGGCAAAAAGCTGGGGGATCCAGGTGCCATCTTACAGTCTCTCTTGCACATACCTTACACCAGGTGAGCCCATCTTAATGTATTGCCTATTATTCTGACCAGCAGCAATTCTCTAGGCTTGTTAGCAGAGATCTTTCATATCCCTGCCTTGGCTACCCAACTGAAGATGTCAGAGGCTGGACCTGAGATTTTCTATAAACAAGGCATGTGTTCCTCCACTGAACTATTGTAGGTGATTGTATCTAGAATGGTAAATAGCTACTTATATGTGCTTTGGAAGTGTAATAGTAACTAACTGGATTTTAAAAGTAATTCTCCCAGCTCTGAATTACACATACCCTTATGGAGTACAGATAAGGGTGGGGGAAATGTGTACTCTTTTTTTTTGTTTCAATCCCATATTTAACAAACAGGGCATGGAATGACTCTCCAGAGTGTCCATGTGAGCATCCTAAATGGAGAGCTTTCCCATCTGCCTCTAAGTTACAACTTTCCTTCCACTTACTCAATATTTGAAAGCATTCTGCAAGGTCTACGAAAGGTGGAGATGTGTCCTCCCAGCCAAAGGGGAAGCAGGGTCTTTTAGTATAAGATGGTTCTGTAATCATAAGAGGCCCTTTCTGCACACAAAATAATTTCTCCGTATCGTTCAAAGATTTCTTTTGTAAGTGCCACTCCATGTCTCTCGATTTGATTTCCATGTACCTTTTTTTTCATCCTGTTTTAATAGACTCCCCGATTTTTAATGGGCTTTAGAAATTTCTTTTCTCCTTCATGCCTGTGTTGTTGATTGTGAGATTGGCTTTTGGATGTCTCCTTTCTTTGATGCCACAGTTGCCTGGGTCGTCTCTGCACTTATCCTTAAAACACATTCGGAGCTGATTTGGTTTACTTCACTGAGCACTTCTGAAAGCTCTTTCTTTGCTTTTGCTCTCAACTCTATTATCTGAATAACATCTTAGGTAATTAATCAGTCCACCATTGATCTGAACACAAATTCCCAGCCTTTCATAGGCACTCATTATGGGTTCTGAATAGATGTTAAAAATGGCAGGTTGATAGAATGGGTCAAGATTGGATGGGTTGTTCATCAGGTATGAATTCTATCTACTAATGCTCTATTCCTTGCTTGAAAGGTGAAGGCAGCTGTGCAAGAGAAGGAAGAATTCAAAGAATATACTCAATCTAAAAAGGGCTCTTTGTCAAACTGAAGTTCACCTGTATGCACATTCCTGAATGAAGTATGAATCGCTTATAAATGGATGGCTAGCATTCAGACGTTGCTGCAGCTTCAGTTTTAATTTGTCCCTTGTTAATGGTATGATAAAGCAGCACTTCTGGCTATATTTATTCTAGTGTTCTCTCTTTCTCTTTCTCCCCCCGCCCTGCTCAAGTTTTCTTTATGTTAACTTAGTGTAATTCTGCCCAGATGCACTTTTTCCTTTGTACATCAAGGGTTGTTCTTTGATCAGATGCTTCATTTAAAAATTTCCAAGTGGTGAGAATTCCAAGGGCAGTGATACTGGGCCTGGTTTGCATTGGATAAGAAAACATTGGAGTCTTATAGTATATCACACGTATGTGCTGTATTTATATATATACGAGATGAGTACAGTGATGGTGAAGGTGGGTAAGCAGCAAGTTCTTAAGACTACCTTGTGTGCTCTTTCCCATAAATTCTTTATTTCCACTTAATGTCACCTGCAAACTCAGTTCTCCTCCACCTCTTCCTTTTCTATAAAAGAACAAGCAATCTCAACATCCAGAAAGTAGATAAAACGTCACATGTGGAAAAGCTAATTGATAACTGACAACTGTGTACTGATTGGATCCATCATTGCTACTCTGACTCATGATTAAAAAACACACCCTCAAACACCTCAATTCTTTCTGTGGTTAGGGAAACTGGGAAGGCCATTGTGGAGATTATTTCACCAAATTTCTCAAAGGGACTGGAAAAAATTTCCCCTTAGTTTTTTAGAGCTGTGTCTTACGCTCATGTAAGCTTCCGTCTCTCAAGGTTCCTTCCTAAACTACGCTTCTAAAACTGCTTCCCACAATCACTTCATGAACTGCTTTTGTCAACATCATTAACTGGGTACTGAGTAAAAGCAACCCTGTAACCCCATTTAGCAGAATCTGACCAAATTATAGTTACAATGCTTTAAAAAAAATGTTGTGCTATTTTTTCTAGTATTTTTATGTAATTTGCTTATGTGGAATGTTATTATATTGTTTTGTGTGATTGTTTATAAAATGGGAGAGAACTGTATGGTTAAAAGATGGGGGAGGACATGTTTAAGAAATAAATAAATAAATACATTAGTATAGAATTAAAACTAATTCATGGATGAAAGTCTAAAGAACTCAACCCTTAGAATGACTAGGTATGCACCACTGTATTCCCCCAAGATCTCATTTGCTACAGCTCCAAATGCTACATTTTGATATCCACTTCTGAAGTTAAAATTTGACGTTCCACTAACATGAAATAAAATCCAAATGAAGTGTTATTTTCTGGATTTAATAGATGAACGCTACAAATTTCAGGAGCTGATATGACAAATTAGATTTTGGGATGTCACTAAAAAAAAGATTTTGATCGGGATTTGGAAAATTTAGCTTGATATATCAGTTAAAACTTCAGCACTTGAAAAGCTGGCTCAGCTGATAACTGTGTGCAGATCTGGCTTAGCTGGATGCAGATTTCATTTCAATGTTGATTAGAGTAGCAAACACTTATATGGATCCTGCTGCTCAGATAGAAAACTAGCCAGGAGGAAGATTATTTTAGAGCAGCCATCCAGGAATTAAAAGAAGATGGCTTTTAAGACATTTCTAAGTGAATGTTTTAAAATTTAAAATGATCTTTGTTAGCTACTAGAAGACCTTTACTGGTTAGGGAGTGGAATAAAAGTCCTGTACATACATGAATTAAATAAATCCAATCCTACCTTTAAGCTCCACTTTGCTGCACTTTCAAACTTTCCAGAGCACAGGACTACTTACAAGAAGTGCAGGATCTTGGGCTCTTTAACAAACTCAGCCTCATCCTTGACAGAGCATTCATGTTGCTTGGCATACTATAATCCTGTGCACACTTACCTGAGAGAAAAAGCCAATGAACACAATAAAGCCTGCTTCTAAGTAAACATTAACAGGATTATACTGCCCAAACCATAACTAGGTTATACCTGGAAGTAAGTAAGTGAGGTTTCATTTTGTCTATGTTAACACATCAACAACATTGCTACAGAAAAATGTGTTTATTTTGTGGTGGCATTTCAGTTATATTCTTTAGTCCAAGAATATTTGGGGATCTGAGGTTGGGAATCACTGAAATTGGACACAAGATGTGGGCGGTTTCAGCTGTCTAGGTGAGGTGTAACAGATTTATCTTTTTTTTTAAAAAAGCAGACAATAAATTTTGTTGTTTTCCAGTTCTGCACCCACATAATTTTCAAAGTTTCGTTTCGTTTAGTCGTTTAGTCGTGTCCGACTCTTCGTGACCCCATGGACCAGAGCACGCCAGGCCCTCCTATCTTCTACTGCCTCCCGGAGTTGTGTCAAATTCATCTTGGTTGCTTCGCAGACACTGTCCAGCCATCTCATCCTCGGTCGTCCCCTTCTCCTCTTGCCATCACACTTTCCCAACATCAGGGCCTTTTCCAGGGAGTCTTTTCTTCTCATTAGATGGCCAAAGTACTGGAGCCTCAGCTTCAGGATCTGTCCTTCCAGTGAGCACTCAGGGTTGATTTCCTCTAGAATTGATAGGTTTGTTCTCCTTGCAGTCCAGGGGATTCTCAAGAGTCTCCTCCAGCACCACAATTCAAAGGCATCAATTCGTCTGCGGTCTGCTTTCTTTGGGATTGGGATGTAGACTGATCTTTTCCAATCCTCTGGCCACTGTTGGGTTTTCCAAACTTGCTGGCATATTGAATGTAGCACCTTAACAGCATCATCTTTCAAGATTTTAAATAGTTCAACTGGAATGCCATCACCTCCACTGGCCTTGTTGTTAGCCAGGCTTTCTAAGGCCCACTTGACTTCACTCTCCAGGATGTCTGGCTCAAGGTTTGCAACTACATTGTCTGGGTTGTCCGGGATATCCACATCTTTCTGATATAATTCCTCTGTGTATTCTTGCCATCTCTTCTTGATGTCTTCTGCTTCTGTTAGGTCCCTCCCATTTTTGTCCTTTATCATGTCCATCTTTGCGCGAAATGTTCCTCTAATATCTCCAATTTTCCTGAACAGATCTCTGGTTTTTCCTTTTCTGTTATTTTCCTCTATTTCTTTGCATTGTTCATTTAAGAAAGCCCTCTTGTCTCTCCTTGCTATTCTTTGGAAGTCTGCATTCAATTTTCTGTAACTTTCCCTATCTCCCTTGCATTTTGCTTCCCTTCTTCTCTCTGCTATTTCTAAGGCCTCGTTGGACAGCCATTTTGCTTTCTTGCATTTCCTTTTCTTTGGGATGGTTTTTGTTGCTGCCTCCTGGACAATGTTACGAGCCTATATCCAAAGTTCTTCAGGCACTCTGTCCACCAAATCTAGTTCCTTAAATCGGTTCTTTACTTCCACTGTGTACTCATAGGGGATTTGGTTTAGATTATACCTGAGTGGCCCAGTGGTTTTTCCTACTTTCTTCAGTCTAAGCTTGAATTTTGCTATGAGAAGCTGATGATCAGAGCCGCAGTCAGCTCCAGGTCTTGTTTTTGCTGACTGTATAGAGCTTCTCCATCTTTGGCTGCAGAGAATATAATCAATCTGATTTCGATATTGCCCATCTGGTGATTTCCATGTATAGAGTCGCCTCTTGTGTTGTTGGAAAAGAGTGTTTGTGATGACCAGCTTGTTCTCTTGACAAAACTCTATTAGCCTTTGTCCTGCTTCGTTCTGAACTCCAAGGCCAAACTTCCCTGTTATACCCTTTATCTCTTGGCTCCCTACTTTAGCATTCCAGTCCCCTAGAATGAGAAGAACATCTTTCTTTGGTGTCAGTTCTAGAAGGTGTTGTAAATCTTCATAAAACTGTTCAATTTCAGTCTCCTCAGCAGTGGTGGTTGGTGCATAAACTTGGATTATTGTGATGTTGAAAGGTCTGCCTTGGATTCGTATTGACATCATTCTATCATTTTTGAGATTGTATCCCATTACAGCTTTTCCCACTCTTTTGTTGACTATGAAGGCTACTCCATTCCTTCTACGGGATTCTTGCCCACAATAGTAGATATGATAATCATCTGAGCTGAATTCGCCCATTCCTGTCCATTTTAGTTCACTGATGCCCAGGATGTCGATGTTTATTCTTGCCATCTCCTGTTTGACCACCTCCAGCTTCCCAATGTTCATAGATCTTACATTCCAGGTTCCTATGCAATATTTTTCTTTGCAGCATCGGACTTTCCTTTCACTTCCAGGCACGTCCACAGCTGAGCGTCCTTTCGGCTTTGGCCCAACCACTTCATTAGCTCTGGAGCTACTTGTACTTGTCCTCCACTCTTCCTCAGTAACATGTTGGACGCCTTCCGACCTGAGGGTCCCATCTTCCAGCGTCATATCTTTTAACCTTTTGTTTCTGATCATGGGGCATTCTTGGCAAAGATACTGGAGTGGCATTGCCAGTCCCTACTCCAGGTGGATTGCGTTTAGTCGGAACTCTCCACTATGTCCTGTCCGTCTTGGGTGTCCCTGCACGGCATAGCCCATAGCTTCTCTGAGTTACTCAAGCCCCTTCGCCACGACAAGGCAGCAATCCATGAAGGGGAATTTTCAAAGTATATCTGCATAAAGATATATGCTCATAATATTCATGGAAAAAGGTACACATCAAGAAAATTGGAGCCTGATCATTTGAGATAGCACTGCTACATTTTCCTTGTATTAGTTTTGTTTTAACAATTGCTGTGCCTGCTTTCTCTTTAGCTTTAAAAGACAAGGAAAAGCTCTTTGGGTATATGACTTCAGATGCCCAAATTGCAAAAGGGCTTCAGAGAAGGATAAAATATGTAGAAAGAAGAGAGTGGCATTAATGGACAAAGTTCAGCTATTGTGCAGAAAGTGCTGGTCATTAAGAAAATGTGGTTAGGTTTGTTTACAGAACAGCCATAGGACTGCTGTTTCACTAGCACTGGCTGCAAAAGGGAACTGCAGGATGACTATTCAGTGCAGAATGATATGGGATGTGACTGAAAAATGCCAGCAGTAAAGGGAACAGGATGCAACTGACATTTTGAGTAGTATCTTTGCTTAAAGTGGTAAAAATAAATGCATTATTTGAGAAGAGGAATTCTCCTACCCTGTTTCCTCGAAAATAAGCCTTAGTATGATTTTTCAGGATGCTCGTAAAATAAGCCCTACCCCCCAAAATAAGCCCTAGTTAGGTGAAACCCCACCCTCCACCATTGTGCAGCAATGAGAAGAAGACACAACTATATTTGAATAAATATAGATGGTTGTACATGAAAAAATTAAAACACCCCCTGAAAATAAGCCCTAATACATTTTTGGAGCAGAAATTAATATAAGACGCTGTCTTATTTTCGGGGAAACATGGTAGGATTATTCTATTGCATGTAAAGGACGACACTGGAGAAAAAAAAAGACTGAAAGATATGATGGCTGTATAGTAAGTCTCCCATATCCGTACAATCGATATCTGTGGTTTGCTGCAGCCATAATATACAAGAGGGGCCCCCTTGTGGCCTTTGTCCTGTTCCCTTGTATGTTGTATATAGAGTTCCCTTGCATTCACAGTTTCAGACATCCATGGTAAATCATGGAATCGGTCCCCTGTGGATACAGGGGTCCTTTTGTATTCAAATATTTGAAGAGATTGTCACGTGGAAGATGAAGAAAGCTTGTTTTCTGCAGCTTCCAGAGTGTTGGGCCCGAAGAAATGGAACTAAATTATGAGAATGGAAGAATTTCTTGACAGTAAAGCTGTTTGACAATGGAATGCTCTGCCTCTGAGGCTGATGGACTCTCCTTCATTGGGAGGTTTTTAAACGGAGGAATGCCATGGATATTTTAGCTATGGATTTCCTGCTTCAGCAGGGTGTTGGGCTCGATGACTCTTGCTCTTTCTTCCAGTTCTACAGTTATATGGCTCTTCACCTCTTTGATTCTGTGGAAGGCTTTCATGATGAAGAAATAAGTGCGCCTGTTCAAGGGCATCTGCATTAAGAATCAATATTCTGGCCCTAAACAGGATGGTGGGGGGAGCAATAACATGGCAAACCTCTCCCTGCATTCAACCAATCAGAGTCCTTCTTCAAGTACACGGAGAACTGTCACAAATACATACAGAAGAGATGCTCTTGACAGAAAACAGGCCATAGTTCCGGAAGTGGGCAGTGTAGCCTGTGAGACACTGAACACTTCTATACTCTTCCCTGATTCTTTTTAGGAATAACTTCAGGCTGGGCAAGAGCTGCTGAATGTGTCCCTTGCTTTCCACAAAGTGTCCTTTAGACAATGCTCACATGAATGAAGTGTCAATGTTGGATAGGTCTCTGCTGGATTGAGATGCTTGCACAGGACCTTACTTCTATGCATTTAACAGGTTTAGAACCCATGTCTCGCGGGAAAGATATTTTTCTCCCACAGTAATCTGAGCTAGAGATATGAGGTCTACTCACAGCGCCTGGCTCTGAAGAAGGAGCTTTTAGAGTCAAGCATTTGAAGGGAATGATGCTGGCAACTTTGTAAGTGAGGCAAGGAGTAAGGATAGGAGAATTCTTGCAAAAGGACTCATTCTCAATAAGACAACATGTTAAAAAAATCCCTGGCCCCATGAGATTTCTTGCCTCCAGCATGATAACATGAAAAAGAGTGCTCTTTCATCCTACTCAGGTTTCTGCAATTTCCACAAGTTGGCTCTGCACAAAACTAGTGTTTCCCTCTGTAAAGCAAGGCTCGCTGACAAAGCAAATGCTGAAAGTTTGAACAAAAATTGCAAAGAAACCTATCCAAATTATCTAATATAAAATCCATGTAGTAACTGTTATGCATTTGCTTTCATCTGCACATGCTTTTGTCTCTCACATACAGACTGCACATGCTTTCGTCTCTCACATACAAGAACTCTTATTGATCCTGGCTGAGTATTCTTCCTTGATGCAGAAGATATCTTGTCACCCCCACACACACCTTGAGGAGCAATTTTTTGCAGTTTCTCATTCTTGTGAGCACGTGAGGATTTACATCACCAATAGTTAGTGATTATTATCTGTCGTGAAAGAGCTTTTGATGGTGCTTGCCTCTTCTATGTCGTAATAAGCCTCATGGGCCTTTCCTCTGTCATCCATTTGCTGTTTGCATCCCTCAAAGTGCAGGCTGGCTATCCAAGTGCAAAAGGTTCCTGTTACTTGTTTGAGATTGACGCTTAGAATTACTGCATGTCTCTCATTCCTCAAGGCTGAGAAAATAACCTCCCTGAGCTGAGTTGAGGGAGGAAGAAAACAGGGGAATGAAATGTTACAATGCTTTGTGATGGTGTTTGAGCACATAATTAGGCAATTAGATGTATTAGAAGATGACAAACCACCAGACCTCGGGGAGTTATATCTTTGAATGCTAAAACAGAAAATAGGGAAATCAGAGCAGGAGCAGCCAATAGTATTCATGAGGAGTTTGAACATTTGCTGAATGAATAAAGAAGCAAGTCACACAACAAGACACAGAGCAGGTGGCTGGCACAGCTTTGTTCTTTTAAAATAGGGAAGTAGCTGGAAGCTTGTAATGACTAAGCGCAACTCCAACGTACGTTGCTTGGTCATGGGTGAATATAACTTTGGGCTTTATTCCCCTCTTAAGTACTAAATGTTGCAGAGTTTTGAATTGCTGTTAGAATTGCTTTTTGCTGCACAGCTGAAGTACAGGGATTGAGCAGAATAGCTTCAAGTTCCCCAAATAGTCCACCCCTTTCTCATTAACTGGCCCTTAAATTCTCTATAACTCAGTCTGAGACAGTTGTAGGAGAAAGAATAAAAACCTTTCATTACTTAACAGTTGTGAACAAATTAACAGCTAGCAAACGGGCTGCTTCCAACAGACTAAAGGCAGGGACAGAGAACATGCAACAGAGAGGTGGGACTCTATTTAAATTCAAAGGTGGGAGAGAATGATTGGTTACTGCTGGATATTTTGATGATCACCTCAGCCTAGAAAGCTCCCTCTGAATCAAACAAACTGCACGCAGCATGCAAGGTTATAAAAATTCCATATTCTCCACTGCTTTCAGCAGAACTTTTCCTGACATTCTTATGCCTTTCCTTTTAACTCGCCTTGTTCCATCCTTCCTCTGAGTTCCCAATCCATTTTGTTTCTCTCCAGTCTCTTTGTTTATTTTTGTACCATAAGACTTGACTCCAGGGATGTCAAGGTAATGGCACTCCTTGTAATGTTTGAAGTGGAGGAATCCCAATATAAAGCTTTCAGATTCTCTGTTCATATGCTTTTTTTGCAAATTAAACTTCTGAACTAACAATCTGTATCCGAACCCTTTCGACTAAGAATCCAGACAAACATTATGCCACCACTCATTAAAAACAGGCCCAGCATTGCATAACTAATTGTTGCTTTTTGAAAGTGATATGCTCTCATAGAATCCCTTCCCTTTTCTCCACATTTGTGCCTAAGGAGGAGCTGCAAGGAATGCAGTCACTTCCTCCTACCACTGCCTGGCTAGGAGAAACATGTGTTTTGAGAATGCTGGGGGGGTGGGTGGGTGTTGTTCTAGAGATGTTCCAGCTTGCAGAAAAGAAAAGGAGAATAGGAAAAGAAGAACTATCGGGAGTTGTGTTTGGGTGTCGAAAATGGCAACATGCATGAATGAACATGACAATGGTGACAAAAAAGAAGGAAAGCTAAGTTTGGCACGTGACATTTTACAGAAAGCCCTTTTTTCTTCTAGTAGCCACATATGTGAGTGATTGCATCGGGAAGAACTAGCCTGCCGTATGCTGTTCCGTAAAGCAAAATACAAGATGTCTCCCCTGCCATCCTCTTTACAGAAGATTCCGGACTAACAATTGAATTTTAGAAAGCGAAACAAAAAGAGAGCAGATGAACTGGTGAATGTTTTTCCACCATCTGTATCTGCATATTTGTTATCCTGTTCATACCCCTCTCAGAAGCCTTTGGCCTTTTTGGATGGAAGGAGTTGTTCTGAAAAATGCAGTATTTGATGGGGACTTAATATTTCCGATTTTATTCTGCCTGCTGCAGCCTGACTTTTTTTTCTTTCATACTTTTAATGGCTGCTGCACACTGAGCAGATGTTTATATCGCTCCTTTCCACAATGACACCTGGTTTTTTTCCTGAACAGTTACAGTCAATTTAAAACCCGGTAATGTGCATGAGTAGTCCAAATTGTCCCTTCCCATGTGCATTACCTGGCACTTACCAGCAGCGAATTTCTTCACCATTATGTTGCCCTTTTGTTCTTTGGTAGGACTAACTGAAGTTCTGAACAATCATCACCCCTTGACTGTCTCCTGTAATTGTGTGTTGTCCACACACTTCCCAGTTCCCTACTCTGCTCTCCCCAGGGCTGTCCACCTAGCACTTTAATTTAATGATTTTTAAGGCATCAGGCTAAAACATTTTTTTTAACTTCAAACAATTTTATGTGATTAAAGAACCCCCTTTCCCTTTAATTTTTTTTTTTTTAAATTTGCTGTTCTGCTGTGCTTGGTGTTTTTAAAACTGTCTCCTAAATTGTTATTAGAGTTCTTAATATTGATGTATTTTGATTGGTCCTTGCTCGCCGAAAAGCCCTATGCCAACTTGAACAGAAAAGAAATAAAGCTCAGCTCATTTGTTTGCTACTCTAGTTGAAGGAACAGGCTCTTGTAAGGGCAATGCAGTGGTACAAAGGCAGACTAAGCTTCAATATCTTTAATATGCAGGCTGTGAGTAGCCATACTGTATGTAACATAAGAAATGGTTCTACGAATCAAAAAGCTTTGGTCTCTCTTTCCTCTGGATCTTAATAAAAGAAGTTGAAAATAAGTTGTGCTTACTAGAAGGTTCAGCTTCTGCAAAAGTCCATGCCTTTTGTTTTCATACATAACCAATACTCTGCAGGTCAGTGCAGAATGAAAAGCAAAGCAACTTAAGAGAAACTGGGGAGCAGAGCTGTGTTGTTTGTTTAAAGGGTTTCATTTTCATCCTACAGGCAGGTGTAAGGTTGGCTCTGCTGTTACATAACAAGCCACATTTAAGGGCAATTGCTTTTGAGAGAGAGAAAGAATACCATTCAGCTGGGAGTGACTGAAGTAATGCAGTTTTATTCCTTATCTGTGCTCCAAGCTGAAAGAAGGAGAGCACAGCAGTAATTCTTGATGGGGATATGAATTTGTTCTGACAGAACAAATTGGTATGTATGTATGTATGTATGTATGTATGTATGTATGTATGTATGTATGTATGTATGTATGTATGTATGTATGTATGTATGTATGAATGAATGAATGAATGAATGAATGAATGAATGAATGAATGATACTACTCCATTAGTGCAAACACTAGTCTGGGTGCTTTACAGGTTAAAACTTAAGTTCCACAAAACCCCACATAACAAAATACACCTAGCAATATAATGACCTAAATGTGCAGGTCTAAAATTCATGCAATTGATTTTTTAAAAATTAACATTGAAATTAATAGCAGTCGAGAGAATCAGTTGTTGAAGGCAGTTTTGAATAATTTTGCTTTCACTAATATTAACCTTGTTAGTATAAATCCCTGGCTCTATTCTGGAAGAATTAATAAGAAATATATTTAAAGGGAAAACCAAACAGGCATAGAAAAAGCTGTTCATGTCACTGCAAGGAAAGGATCTTGAATGCTTCTCTATATAAGTTTATTTAAAGGGGTTATATGCAAATAGGTTTACTAATCCATCTTCTTTTTATTTCATGGCTAGAAGTGGTGTGGTCTAGATCACTGGTTCTTAACCTTGGGTTACTCAGGAGTTTTGGACTGCAACTCCCAGAAGCCTTCACCACCAACTGTGCTGGCTGGGGTTTCTGGGAGTTGCAGTTCAAAAACATCCGAGTAACAAAGGTTAAGAACCACTGGTCTAGATAGGTTGTCAGGTGGATACATAACTGCCTACAGAATCATACTCAGAGGGTGATGGTTAATGGGTCCTTCTCTAACTGGAAGGAGGTAAGTAGTGGGGTACCCCAAGGCTCAGTCCTGGCCCCAGTACTCTTCAATATTTTTATTAATGACTTGGATGAGGGAGTGCAGGGAATGCTTGTCAAATCTGCAGATGATACAAAATTGGGCTGAATCACTAATACCCTTGAATAGTGGTCCCCAACCTTGGGCCTCCAGATGTTCTTGGACTACAACTCCCAGAAGCCTTCACCACCACCTCTGCTGGCCAGAATTTCTGGGAGTTGAAATCCAAGAACATATGGAGGCCCGAGGCTGGGGACCACTGCCCTAGAAGACAGAAACAAAATGCAAAGTGACCTTGATAGGATGGAGCACTGGGCTGAAAGCAACAGAATGAAATTCAACAGGGATAAGTACTGCACCTTGGAAAAAGAAACCAATTGCACAATTACAAGGAGGATCTTGGAATTGTCATAGATCACAAGCTAAATATGAGCCAACAGTGTGATGTGGCTACAAAAAAGGCAAATGCTATTTTAGACTGCATTAATAGAAGTATAGTTTCCAAATCCCGTGAAGTGCTAGTCCCCCTCTATTCAGTACTGGTTGGGCCTCACCTTGAGTATTGTGTCCAGTTCTGGACCCCACACTTCAAGAAGGATGTTAACAAATTGAAACAAGATCAGAGGAGGGCAACAAGGATGACCAGGGGGCTGGAAACCAAGGCTTATGAGGAAAGGCTGAAAGAATTGGGCATGTTTAGCCTTGAGAAAAGAAGATTGAGGGGTGATATGATAGCACTTTTCAAATAATTGAAAGGATGTCATACAGAGGAGGGGCAGGATCTGTTCTCGATCATCTCAGAGTGCAGGACACGCAACAATGGGTTCAAGTTAAAGGAAGCCAGATTTCAGTTGAATGTCAGAAAAAACTTCCTAACTGTTAGAGCAGTACGACAGTGGAACCAGTTACCTTGGGAGTTGATGAGTGCTTCAACACTGGAGGCATTCAAGAAAAACGTGGATCATCACCTGGCAGATATCTTTGATGGTTTTCCTGCATTGAGCAGGGGGTTGGACTTGATAGCCTTGTAGGCCCCTTCCAACTTCACTTTTCTATGATTCTATGAAAAAGGGCCAAACTATGTATTACAAGCCTGTTTTGAGAAGATGAAATCCATCGGAATGGCAGAAATTTAATCATGTCAGACCTTTGTGACTGAACAATCATGCTTGCAAACAAAGCCTGTGTTTACCTCCTGATGGCCAATCACAAAAGAACACATGTTATTTGCAGACTGCGGGTGGTGTGAGAATCTCCTGCTGTGACAATCATGTCTCTAACACAGAGATGGGCACGAACCACTGTTTCTCCCCTCTACAACTTGATCTCTTCTCTTCATCCAGCAGGAAAAGAACCCCCAAAGAAATCAGGGGAAAAAATAATTCCAAGAAGTCATGCTGGTATAGGCAGGCTGCCTGATGACAACAGCAAAAATAATTCCTCCCCCCCCCCCGATTTAAATAGGCAATTTTAAAAAAAGGATCCAAAATGGAGAAGACTTTGAGCTAAGCAGCACATTACAATTCCACCCACCCAAAAAAAAAAAAAAAAAAAAAAACTGAAGCAAAGGCCACTTTTCACTGGATTCTATCCTACCCAAGCTCTTTTACAGATTCAAAATCCCTGGATGAAAAATTTCTGAGGTAGCTTGACAAACAAAGGGTGAAAGAAAGGTTAAATGAAAGTGGGAACACAAAAGCAACACAAACCTTTCATCCATATAAATAATTAATGTTTAAGAGAATTCATGCTTAAGAGAAAGAACAAAAAAGCAAAAAAGCCTCTTTTTTTTTTTGTTAAAACATGGAAGCCCTATTCCTAGTTTAATTCCCCACTTGTCCATGGAATCCTTGGGGGAAGGGTTGGAAATGGTTCAACTCCTTCATATGGAGCAAGATTACACTGGCCTTGCAGCAGTACACAATTTCCTTGTCCTTAGAAAAGACCTGGAAGTAGTACAGTAAATGGTAGGATGGTATAGGTTTCAAATCTTGCTGACTAACACCTATTATTGGAAACACTCTTTCTGTACTGAAAGCCTTCAATAAATTGTTGCACCAAAAGGCAGGACATCAGTTTTGATTCTGGCTGACAAATATATCCCAAAGCAAATTATCTGGGCCAATGCTTGGTTGTTCCCTCTCTTATTTATATATGTTAATTTGATTTGTCAGGAACAACCAGGCTTGGTAATAGACCATTTCCAGTGGCATGTCATAACTGTTCCCATAGTGTGACAGAACTGTTAGTATTCTCTAGTGGAGACTTACAATGGTATCATGATGTTGTCTTGAGGCCTCCTTCAGTTAAGTATTACCTATGATATAATACCAGCTGTGGAGAAACATGGTGAGTGAGGGAGAGAAAAGATAAATCATATATGCCCTTCAATTCCAGCAGCTCAATTTTAGCAGCAGCTGAAAAAATTATTTTATACTTGACCAGTTGCATCAGAAACTGGCTGGACTGCTTGGTGAGAATGAATGTCTGGGAGTTGGATTACCCATTGTGCCTCCTCACAGAAGAGCTAATCTATGTGGTCTTGGGCAAGCTACATGGTCTCAGAGCACTCCCAGAAGAAAGGAATAGTCAACCATGTCTAAGTACTTAATACCTCAAAATTCTGGAAAGAGTGTGCATGCCATGGAAAGTAACGTATTGCATATAGAAGCCTATACATTGATGTGCATTCTAACACACTTTTGGAGACATATCAGATATACACAGCGGGTGGTATGTACCCTAGAGTCTTTTTTCACACCCTCATCTCACCAACTGCATGAGAATAAAGGTTGTATTAAAAGATACAAAGAAACAGCACCATATTGGATAGAGATGAAATGCTAAACAAAGGATTTAAATCCCTGGAATTGGAATCTATCTGGAATTACTCTCTGTCTCAATCATCCATTAGATGGCTAGCAAATACAACAGAACAGATGTTCTGTTTTTTTCTTAAATATACGTACTTCCTAATCATCTGAAGGCATATGGGAGAGAGGAAGCACTGGAAAGAGTGGTGTAATTTCTGTGGCTCTTCTTTTATATATTGTACTGAACAATCTGAATGTAGTGCAGAAATAAGAGAGAGAATGGATCAAATCAAATCTAAGAGTAGAACTTGGAATTTTCACATGTAAAAGACATGGTGTCATATCAGTAAAAAGTCTTTTCAGGAGAAAGATTGGCCGACAGTGTGATTATCAATTTTTTCTCTCTGTGAAATCTCTTATTTTTAAGGTCTAGAAAGCAGGATATATACTGTCAGATGACACTGGACACACCTGAAAATAGGTGTTTTATTATTCTCCTGTTTACAAAATCACTTTCTTTCAACAAAAATGTTCAGAGGGTGTTTTATATATATATAAATAAATATTTATTTATTTATATATATATATAAATTTATTTTTATATATATAAAGAATGGAAAAAATAAATATTTATTTTTTCCATTCTTTCACTCATTCATTTGGTTTTCATTCATTTATAGTTTGTTAGTCTTTCATTGTAGAATTGAAAGTGGCATTAAACAAGCTAATATATATTTAGCTTCTGAACCTTGTAGAATAATAGCATAACATGACATTAAAGCAACAGTAATACAACAAAATAAATCAATTCATTTCCAAATGCTTGGCTAAAAACTATCTTCAGTGGTGTCCAGAAGAAGAGAGGCAAATACACATGGCATGGTCGTTTTGGTTGAGAATGGTGTGATCTGCAGTACAGCACATCCCGAAGGTGCTAGGTTAGCAGGTAAGGGTAGGTTAAATTGTCCTGATCCCATTACAGCCGAGCTGGAAAACTGGGTCAAGGAATGGTCTCTGCTTGATTTGGAAAGTTGTAGTATGGGACACACTCAGTGGTGGGATTCAGCAGGTTCCCACCAGTTCTACAGAACCGGTAGCTAATGTTTTATTGGTTCTGCAGAACCGTTTGTTGGCCTGCTGAATCCCACCACTGATCCTGGCCAGTGGTGGGATTCAGAAGGTTTGCACCAGTTCTACAGAATCAGTAGCTAATGTATTATTGGTTCTGCAGAACCGTTTGTTGGCCTGCTGAATTCCACTACTGGACACACTCTCTGCTGAAATTGCCTTTTCCTGTTGTCTGACAGGCTAAGCAAGTAACCTAGAAGCAATGCTTTGGGATTTAGTTTGGTCTACATTCAAAGCAGACCAACATGATCTGCAACATCCACACTCACATGGGATGCCATCATTTGTGGACTTTGCACGTCTTCAGATGTTGCTATAGTGTAACTTTTGGCTCAACAGATTACCACCATGTAAAAAAAAAATTAACGTTTTAAGATTAAATATGTTTAGAAATGTGTACTTTGAGAGGAAATATATTCAACAACATATATTCAAATATGATTTTTTTCCCCGAGCAAATCTTTTAGTAATCCAGTTGAATGGAGAAACAAAATGGCTGGGACGTATGAATGAACAAAACTGCAAAACTGCTAGTCTCTTATGGGAGATTTCCATGCAATCAGCTAATGTTGCACTAGTGGCTTTGCTATTTGACAAGGTATCTGTTGCAAGACGAGTTGTCTGATGGACTGTGCAAATGGTCACATATCAGGCAACTGATGCAATGTTAGTTGTATGTAAAGAAATACCCAGCAGGAATCTGACCATGGGGTGGCAACAGACTGGACCTTTATCTATATCTAATACAGTTCTGGCATACAAGAAGGTATATTTGGGTGCAATCAAATGACAACTAGGGATCGTGTCTGATTGCGCTGGAAAGGGTCACTTTGCTGGGAGAAAACTTTAAAGTGACCCATTCATGCACATAGGATTCATGCCAGAGGGGCTCCCCCAAAAAAGTAGCTTTTGCTAGACCAAAAAGATCCAGATTGGGGATGAAGCAGAATAAGGCTGGATTGCAATCTCTTGTATGTCATGTGATCACTGGAGAAAGTTTGCACTGGACTGTGCCACAATTACTCCAAAGTGTGAGCTGGACCTCTGTCTGATTGCACTCCTAGTTAGACAACTGACAACCTACCTGATCTGGGTTATGGAATGGCTTATTAAAGGTTAACCTAAGCTAGAATTGAACAGTCCAATTTTTTTTTTGCTTCAACATCCATGCTTATAGTTTCCCTGGCAGCTGCAAATCACATCATTCCTTGGGATGTTACTGATCAGTTGTGTATGGAACACATCAGTCATCTTGTAGCATCATCACATTTAAATGGCCTGAGACCACAGAGAATATTTGCCATTAGAGTAGGCTGTAATGTGACCTGGTACAAAATGGTGGCTCTCTGTGTTCCTATTGCATTGAGATGTAAAAACAAAAATTAATAAATATATATTAACCTAACCCTAACCCATTCTTGCCCATTTAGACTGGTCTGAATTAATAAGACATCTTGATGAAAAATGTTCAAGCCCCCCAAGATTACAGACACAGAACACTATTCTATTTTTCCATCAGCATCTTCCTTATTTGTGCAATCTGTTTCTGTGCAAATTTGTGGTTGATCTTCAGGATATAGCACATTTTTCATTTGCAAGTTTGATTCGTCGGACACTAAAGGCTGGCTAAATGATGTCACTGGAACACTAACAGCATTTCAGCTCCCATGATGGTTTATCTATAATGTTTAGTTTGGCCGGTGCTTGCATGCACATGTGTTCACATCCGAAATTTCAGACTTAATCACTAAAAGCCCTGGGTGCAAGTGGATGATTCTGAGAGTTTTGGTTTCCCCCAAAGCTCAATTTTAAAAACAACAATACCACAAATTCTTCCATCCCAAACATAAGATGAAAATTATGACAAATAATGATTTTTAAAAAAAGGGACTGGGGGAAAAAACCACCCAGCCCTTGTTTTGTTCATACAATCAAGAAAGATTCTGCTTTTTTTATAGAATTCTACACTTGTAGAGTTGGAAGAGGTCTGAAGAGTCATGTAATCCCCTCCTGAATCAACTAAAGCACTGGTTCTTAACCTTGGGCCTCCAGATGTTCTTGGACTTCAACTCCCAGAAATCCTGGGCAGCAGAGGTGGTGGTGAAGGCTTCTGGGAGCTGTAGTCCAAGAACATCTGGAGGCCCAAGGTTGAGGATCACTGAGCTAAAGCACTGGTTCTTAACCTTGGGTTACTCAGGGGTTTTGGACTGCAACTCCCAGAAGCCTTCACCACCAACTGTGCTGGCTGGGGTTTCTGGGAGTTGCAGTTCAAAAGCATCCAAGTAACAAAGGTTAAGAACCACTGAGCTAAAGCACCCCAGACATATACCCATATAAACTTTGCTTAAAAACCTCCAGTGAAGGAAAGCCTTCTGAGGTACTCCGTTCCTACACTGGAAAGCTCCTTATCCCAGGATCTTCTTCCTAACATTTAATCAAACACCCTTTTCTTGTAATTTGAATTCATTGGTTCAGGTTCTACCTTCTGGAGCCACAGAAAACAAGCTTGTTCTATGTTCCACGTGGAAATCCTTTAAATGCTGGGAAATAGATAGCAGGTTTCTATACCCCATGAACTGAACTCTTATGAAACACCTACAAAATTGATTTAGACCTTCAGCTGCCTTGTTGAGTCCTACTCCTTTAAGCCCAATCCTCACTCCACATCCATTCAGGGAATCTATATTGACTGAGTAAGTGAGGACAAAATCATCAACCCATCTGTAGACAAAGGTTTGTTTTTCATATTTGTTGCTCATGCTGCATATTGCAAAAGTGATAAATAAATGCTTTATACAAAAATCTAATCACACCTTAGGGGAGAAAAAAAGGGTGATGAAAGGTTTGTGTTTGCGAGACAGGTAGGGAAAATGTACTTCATAAATTTCCTCCTATTAAGTACGATTAAATAAGCTCTTAGCTTGTTAGTCACATCTGATGAGAATGTTTTGTCAGAAAATGTTGGATCTAATTTTCTGTTCTGTGCACAAACAAACAGAGATAAAGAAACAGTGGCATATTTAATGCACTTCTGGTTTAGCATGTTTTATGTCTGCAGCTTGAAGAACTAATTCTCTCTCTCTCTCTCTCTCTTTGTGTGTGTGTGTGTGTGTGTCTGTCCGTCCGTCTGTCCGTCCGTCCTTAACCAAAGGACCAGGAGGGTCTGCCCAGTATCTTGTGAGGGTGTCAATTTCTGGCAGGAGTGACTTGAAGGCCTATTCATTACACCCACAGAGCCACATATCTAAATGGATTGTGTTTACCAGCACAGCTATAAACTATGTTACGTTCTAGCTCATTATAGAGGGGTGATATTTGGTCTGCAGAAGAATATATTGTTCCATGGAAGGCTGTACACAATGACATAGAAATAAAGGAATACAGTATACCATTAATGAGAGTACAACCCACTACCAAAAGAACCCACTTGATCTATTCCAAAGACAGAACATATTACGATTTTAGGCTAAAACTCCCAGAGTCCTACAGCCAGCATGGCCAAATGAGATTCTGGGAGCTATAGCTAAGAAAAGTGTATTTTCACATCTCTGATTTGCTCCAGACTAGATCTGAAAAATGCTTGTGGCCTCTGGTTCTTCTCCCTAATCTCAGCAAGGATGAGTTCCAAATGTAATCAGCAGCAATGCAGTGCTTAGGGAAAAAAAGTTCTTCAGACTAAAATATCTATGCTGGCTGCAGAAATTCGGGGAGCTGAAGAGGGAAAAAACCACAATTTTTCCAACCTCTGACAAAGTATATCTGTACAGAGAACAACATCACCAGTTTGTTGTGTTTGCAGAACGATGTTCCAGGTAGGGATGAGTCAGCATGCCTTTTCTGTTTTATTTTTCAGAATGTAAGAACTTAGCAAAAAATGCACATTTCTCCATGATTGGAATAATAAGAAGATGAGATTTTTAAAAAAAATCCTAATGTGGCGGAAACCAAAACTCATTAAATTGTTGATAAAGTTTGTATCTGTGAAGATTCTCAGTCTACCTATACTAATAGCCAGAAAATCATATTCTATATTCCCTGCTGCCCCTATCTGAGCTTGAAAAGTAGTTTCTTTCTTGGCCTGCAGTTCCCAGTGGCCATTCTGGCTGCAGAAGTCTGGGAGCTGTAGTCCAAAAGAAGTAATTTTTCAAAGCTTTTCCTTTTCCTTACATTCTCCCATTTCTTTATCTAAATTCTGGAATAGATGAAGCAATCCAAAATGTGGATTTTGTAGGTGTGTATACACTTACCTTAGTGAAAACTGTGAACATGTGTTGGAAATTTAAATGTCTGCCGTGGATACAGCGTTCATCAAGGCAAACTGGGAGAAAAACAATATTAGCTATTTTGCCCTAAGTGCTATTATAGCCCTTCAGTTTGAAATTTCCAATCACCATGGCATTCTCAAGGGCCTCAGATATAACAGATTGTAAAAGATTATGCAAAGTGTGACTGGCTATGTTGCTTGCTGGGTGGCCTTTGGTTTCTTAAAGCTACAATAAATTCATTGCATGGGCTAATTTCAGAAACCATATTTAGAAGGGACAGAAAAGCCAATATCCTGTCCCATGGAGGGACTGTGTATCTAAAATATAGTGGTAACTGGTGTGGCATCGGTTTCAAGGATGATGAAAATCTGCCCTAGATTTTACTCTGCACTTTTCAGGAATTAAATGTGTGCTGCATATATATCACTCCATAGCGCTTAAAGCACTCTCTGGGCTGTTTACAATTTGATTTTATAGGGTACACATTATGCTGGGTACTCAATTTACTGACCTCAAAAGGATGAAAGGCTGAGTCAACCTTGAATAGGCTACCTGGGATTGAATCCAGGCCATGAGCAGAGTTTTGAGTGCAGTACTGCAGTTTAACCACTGAGCCATGAGGCTCTTAACCAAACTCAGGTGCTGAACTAATTTTGGGCATAGAATTTGGCACCTCTGATAACTCCTGTAAAAGTGAAGACTAAAACCTGGAATGGGTTCACTGCACCCCGAAATTTCAGCAGCTACCACTGCTACAATATCTTTTTCTTAGATGTTCCTAGGATGAAAAAGAAGAATACTTCACAACACACTCACTCAATTATAGAAAGTTTAATTAACTTAAAGCAGCAGGGGTGAACAACTTATGCCCACACACATTGGACTGCAAATCCCATCCCATCTAGCAAGCATAGCTAAAGGTGAAGGAAAATGGTAGTTGTAATCCAAGAACATCTGGAGGGCCATACCTTGTCCACTCTGACTGAGAGTAACCAAAGAGTACAAAGTGGTCCTATAAGTTAATCAGGCAGCTATGCATATCAGTGGCCTATGGTTCAGATAGGAGGTCAAGTCACCTATCATTGCAAAATGAGATGCTCCCATGCATAGGACACAGGCTTCCTCTGGGAGTATATAGAGTGTTAGCATAAGAAACACGTGCTCAGATTGATCTCTTGCATGGTTTTCTCGAAGTTAGACAAGCCTCTTCTCTTTCCTCTGGTACACCTTTACCATCTCAACATCTCATGCAACTCCTTGCTAGGCAAAACTTTATGTGTGGAATTTGTGTTGATCGCAGAACTATTAAAGGTCCAAGAGTCCTGCCTAAAACTGACACCCTTGAAATGAATGTGGATTGTACAGTATGAGCAAACGATGAACAAACAGCTTAAGTAGAAAGATAATGAGAGTTGTGACCTTCCAGAGGTTGTTGAATGCATATCTCAGCATTCTTCACCAGTGGCTATAGATTTACAGACCAACAGCATCTGGAGACTATACTTTGCCCATCCCTTAATGAGACATATTTTGCATTTGAATGCATCTATATCAGAGGACATATGAGCGAGATCAAATTGGTTTTGCAGTGCTGATCACACTTTGGCTAGATGTGGTAAACAGGTTTCAATCACAGGAAGGACTGGGTGGGGACCATATTTCAGTGGCAGGGTACACAGGCTACATCAATTGCTGCAATTACAGTAACTTTGGTATTCTTTTCCCATTCCAATTACCATTCTGTTTCCTTATCTCTCTCGCTTTTTCTGTCCTTTCCTCCTCCCATTCCTTATTGGACTTACTTGCTTCCTTTTTTTCAAATTGTTCATCTCTTTCCTCCTCCTACCCCCAGCAGAGCTGGGAAATGTTCTATTTTCGGAACTTCCCCCCCACCCCCGAAATCTCCAGTCAGCATGTGCAGAATTTGGAGAATTGTAGTCCAGGAACATAATGTCTCTGTGCTCTACCCTCAATACTTAGGTTACTTCTTCCAGATGGAGGTCTTCCTCATATGTACCATCACAAAGACATTCTATAGCTATTCTGTTTTAACTTCCATAATAGACTTTATGTGTGGTGGTGGTGAGGAGACCCAAAGAGTCAGTGGGAAAAAATGCAGGAACTTTACAAAGGGAAGATACCATCTGGAATTTGAACGCCTGCTGTTTAAAACACAGGGCACTCAGCCAGCTCCATAGCACATGTAATGACCAAATATGAACGTATCTCTTCGTGTGCTCATGCGTGTATGCATGTTTGACTTGGGGTATTATGGCTCTGATTTGTAGTCTGTCTTCATTTTCATACCAGTTTATTATGATTGCCTATTGTTTTTAATCAGCCATCTTGCCAGAACTTTATGGTGTGAAAGGATGTATAGAAATATTATAATTAATTGAAAGAAATAAGCGATCACTCCATGTTAAAACAGACAAGAAAGAAAGAATGCACCGTTGTGTTTTGAGAACATTGGTTCTCATACTTGTGCCTTCGAAAGCTGGAAGTTTGTGTGATTGACTCAGTGCATCCTAATCAAATTAGCTGTTCTGGATGAGTGATTTTCTTTTCTAAAAATGGGCTATGTTGAGCCTGGGTGAACTCTGTAATGAAAATTGTATATAAAATGCAATCATTAAAAACGACCATTTGACCATAAGAAATAATTAAAGCAAAGATCGCTTTAAGCTGCTAGAATATTTTCTTGTATATCACTTTGCCATCATCTTTGTGCTGCCTGAACAAACTTTTTTTTTTTTTTTTTTTTTGCTTAATAACATTACGTTCAACAGACTTACCACCTTTTTTAACTGGCCTGCTTTCTATTCCTTTTAACAGCAGCCTGACATGAAGAATTGAAAAAGGTGAAACTTTCCCACAACTTATCTCTATGCAACAGGCAGGCAGTCTACCCCACACCACCCCCAAACCACAACACTTTTAAAGGCAAGTCAGCCTGAAATACGCAGAAAAGAAACCATGGCTGTTTGGGTTTTTTTAAAAAAAAATTAAAGGAGACTTGCCCCCTCTTATATCAACATCCTCTGCCAAACGTCTAAAAAAAAAAAACCACACACACACACAATATTACCATAAGCATCTTGTCTGATTTTGGAAGCTAAGCAATATCAATCTTGGTTAATACTTGGATGGGAGACCATTAAGAAATATCTGGGGTCTCTTTGTAAAGCTTTAAAAAAAAAAAAAAACCTGCCTGAAATCATGGAGAGCCATTGTCAGTCAACATTGGCCATATTGAGCTAAATAGGCCAATGGTCTGTTTTGGGTAATAAGGCAGCTTCCGAAGCTGATATAAAACAAATGACAGAAGAACATATAGGCAGCATTGTATTCATTGACTGAAAGCTTGCAACCCAAACTGACCAATGTGAATCAATCTGCAGAGAGAATGCCAGTGAAAAGAGGATGAAAATTAAGAAATACTCAAGAGAAGTGTATATATGTATGCTTATATGTGACTACTGGCTGTGCCTATTCCCCCCCCCCCCCGCCTCCCATGTCACCAAGAAAGAGGGCAGGAGAATGCTCATATGCAAGACTGGAGCAAAGAACTCAGGGATCAGCAAATCCTGATCCAAGAAAGAATCCCTGTAAGACTGTGGAGGATACTCAAAAAGAAGACTTGTGCACAGCTGGGAAGGGATCCAGTTCATTCCCCAATGGCTTGGCAAAGGATGAAAGAAGGATGGGACCCTGCTGCATCGGAAAGCTTTTTACATCAGTTACAATGAGGAGAGCCTGTGTGCAACGAAGCCTTTGCACCCTGCAGCAAAGGGTGTCTTGACAATGATAACAAAATGAAAGAAAAGACCTTGGAACAATCCTACAGATTTGTCTCATCTTTAGGCTTTCACTGTCTCTGTGTTATTATGGGATCACTGGTGAAAACTGGAATTGAAAGGGTGCCATTACTTTTCAAATAGCTTCAAACAATAGCAGAAGCTGGTGCATCCCAAGGGCCCAATTCTCACCTGGTAGTGTTCCCATTTTCTCTGAAAAATACAGATAATTTCATGTAGATGGTGGTTATTTTTAATTTAATTTTAAATATTTTAACCCACCTTTCCCCTAAAAGAGGACCCAAGGTAGCTTCCATTATTAAAATATTAAAGAAAAATTAATAAAAGTACATAAAGATGTTAAGTAAAAGCACTGTGAAAACAGGCTGAGAAGCAATAAAATATAAACCATCCTGTTTATCCTTCAGCTTAAATCCGTCCTTTAAATAATCACATACCTGCATCCTTTTTTTTTCCTGCCTCAAACAGTGTTAGCTATGAATCTGGACTGATGAAAACCCTTATATCTGGCAGGCAGTTGGGACTGAAGGCCTCTATCAAATCTTTTGTTGAAACTTAGCTTTGCAATTATGTTTGATGTCAAAGAAGAACAAGGGCGACATGTTTCCTGTCCTCAACCTAGAATCCTGAAGGAAGTGCGAAAATGGTACCCAGCAGTAGGTATTGATAACAAGTATGAAAAGGGGGATTTTATGAAAGCTCCTCTACATAGGTGTCCCCTTCTGATGAATTTGCTGGAGAATATTAGGATTAGCCAAATGTTAATGTCTGTCCTCTATTTGTGTGCTCCAGGGAACCCACAGTATACATCAGCGATACGGAGTTTGTAACCAAGGAGTTCTTGGATTGTCACTCAGTCACTCCTCACTCATGGATGGCTCATGGTCTGAGGAGACAGAGACATCTCACCCCAAAATTGCAGAATGATGTATGCACCCACCCACATTGACCACCTGTGATTCCACATTGGTGGTGTACTGGCTAAAACTGACAGAAACTGCAGGTGAAAAACATATGGGAGGCACCTGATGTACACAGTCCAGCCTACTCATTTGATCTCACAACACTGGGCTGAAAGATGGCGACTGGTTCAAAGAAACCCAGTCAACTTCATGACTTGGTAAGTATTTAACTGAGTATCTCCCTTATTTCAGTCTGGAACATCAACCGTAATTCGTACTACCAGCAACACGCACACGCACAGATACACACATTTCCTCTGAAGAAAAGTCTTCTGAAGCCTTTTGATGACCCTTTGTCAGTTACCTAAAATGTTTTCCCCTTTCCCTAGTTACTAGTATCAGGTTTTCCCAGCTTGCTTCCATAAGCCATGAACAACAGTAAATCACCAACAAACTTCAGATTAGACCTGACAGCCAAGCTTTTTCAGATGAGCTTGTTCCACTGTATGTAATTAACATGTCTTGTTTTCATCATTTATATTTTATTTATATGCTTTTATGTAGTGCAAGCATCTCCAAGAGGTTTTTATTTCTATGAATTATGCTTTGTAAAACCACAGCAGTCGCCTGGATGGAGCAATTATTGCCAGCAAAGGGCCCTTCTTCACTTTCTCTACTGCAGCTGGTCACCTGTCATTCTTAAATAAGAGCCAGCTATTTTGTGACAGACAGAAGGACAACTCAGAGGGAAGAAGTAAGAGGAAGCAGTTGAGGTAGAAATTGAAAAGGAATATGCTGCCATAACTCACAGACAGACTATCAGAGATGGAATTTTGCAGGGTTTAAAATATATATAAAATCACACACCTAAAAATCTGTTACCCTGGGGGAGCTTTTACTGATTTCAAGCTTTTGTTGCTCAGATCAGTTCACTCCAGAGAGTGGTTGTACCAGCTTGATGGACATGCTGGGATAATGGAAAATGGTCCTTTAAAAAAAAAAACAACTTACTTGGACAATCTTTATTACTTTTGGCTTTAGAGCTGAGGAACGAAAAGGCATTTGCAACCCAAGAGATGAATCAAAAACCAAATTCTTTCCTCACCCTGACATGCTTACACTCCATCCTGCTTCCCTGGAGGCATTCTAGGCATCCTTACGTGGAAGTAAATTCTACTGGCTCATAAGAAATTACCTAATACCACCAGTTTGGACCTCTTGTCCATGTAGATCATCTAGGCAACTTTGGCCATCCAGATGTTTTTGGACTAAAATTCCTGTAGTCCCTTGCCATAGGCAACCCTAGTTATTGCTCTTGGGAATCATTGAGCAAAAATACAAGAAGGGCCACAGCTGCCCATGGTCTATATGAACAGGCAGCATTTTTTTTAGAATTCCATTTTAAAAATCCTCTCTATTCCTACTAAGGCAAGTGCAGGTTTTGAAGCAATGAAGTTTACTTCCAAGTAAGCATGCCTAGAATTGTAGCCCCAGTGAAGCAGGACTGGGTGTAAAAGAGTAGCAATTAGGAGTCAATTTTTGTTGTTGTTTTAGTCATCTATCAGATTTCATATGCTTTTTAGCTCCCCACCTTTAAAGCCAAAAGTAAGAAAGGCTGCCAAACCAACTCAATTTTTTAAAAGCCATTTTCCATTATCGCAGCTTGTCTATCAATTTCTGCATGCCAGGCATGTTCTCTTACATGCCACTGAAGTATCTAAGTCATTCATAGTGTCCTAATAAGACAAAGTGCACTGGCTTTTGATAAGATTGTTCTCCTACATACAAGATGGAAGAATGAGTGGGAATTATTCAGAAGGGAGGTAGCTGGGCAGTCTTTGCAAAATAATAATAATAATCAGCCAAACAATTGTGTCTCACAGTACTTCTCTTCCTCTTCTTCCCTCCCCTCTTTTTCTCCATCTGCTCTGGGATTAGTTGGTGTCATCTGGTTTTTAGGGTTACTGCCATTTGTTTTAATATCTCCATTTTTATTTTTGTTTTCTATTTTGCAAGTTGTAACGCATCCAGAGTGGTACTGTGACACTAATGGGAGTGGGATACAAATTGAATAAATAATTAAAATAATAATTTAGGCCAGATCCTCCAAGAGATTTACACCAGCGTAAGAGTAATGGCCCAAACTGCAGTAGCAAATTGCTGCTAAATAGCAAGCTGCCCCTTGCATGCCAAATCACATGACTGGCACACAACCAGGGCTATGAGTGGCAAATTGTTCTGTAGCAGCAATTTGCTGCTGCAAACAGCTACAATTATGCCAGCGTAAATCTCCAATACAAAACCAGCCAATGAATTCAATTCACTTCATGTCTGTTATCAATAACCTTTTGCAAGTTTTTAATGCTTTAATCCCCTCCTTGGGGGGGGGGGCTTTGACGGAGAGCTCATATAAGTTACTTTTCTGAACAATTGCTTCCAGAGTCTTCCAGCCAGCATGGACCATGGCCAATATGCTGCCTGGAGCTATGAGTCCTAAGAGTGTAATTTTCAAAAGTTACGTTTCTAATGTCTGCTTTGAAACTGTCTGGTGGAAGCATGGCTACTTGCCTGAAGCAATTTAGTGAGTACAGCTGGTGGGGCAAAATTAGGACAAAGAAAGATTTTTGCAAAATGATGCATACTGACAATGCGTTTTGAATGAAAATATTGCGATGCCCAGACAAATATTACCAGTTCAGTAGCTTTGCATTAAGCACTTCTAAACTAGAATTTCTTTAGTGCCAAACTTTTCCATGACGTTATTCAAAGACTGTGTGGATTAATTCCGTATTTAATGAATGAATTAATCATGCAGCCATCTGAAGACAAATTCGCAGAGTAGCTGAAGCAAATCCTACAGAGATTTGATCCATCAAGTTTCTGAGTAAAGAAAGAGAAATCTTGGAGTAATATCTGGAACAAAGTGGTATCATTTTCTGAGCAGATCAAATCAATACATTTGGCATGCACTCAGATGATGGTAAAGTAAAACTGGAATTGAATCCTGGTATTTCATGAAGCATCTTCTCCTGTGTGGTACAGACCTGGCTGATAACACAGATCATCCTGCAGCTTTTTGTCAAGTTCCAAGGTTCAAGGGCCATGCCTATTATAAAGGTAGAATGAGAAGGCTACATCAAGTGCAAGATGTAGGGGGCATGGAGCAATGGTGAAGTGTTTGAAGATAGATCTGTGCATGCCATGTGACCTACTGCACATTCCCTATAAGTCTCTATTAAATCTACTATCCTAGCAAAGGCTAATAGAGTTTTGTCAAGAGAACAAGCTGGTCATCATAAACACTCTTTTCCAACAATACAAGAGGCGGCTCTGCACATGGAAATCACCAGATGGGCAATATCGTAATCAGGTTGATTATATTCTCTGCAGTCAAAGATGGAGAAGCTCTATACAGTCAGCAAAAACAAGACCCGGAGCCGATTGTGGCTCTGATCATCAGCTTCTCATAGCAAAATTCAAGCTTAAACTGAAGAGAGTAGGAAAAACCACTGGGCCACTCAGGTATAATCTAAACCAAATCCCTTACGAATACACAGTAGAAGTGAAGAACAGATTTAAGGAACTAGATTTGGTGGACAGAGTGCCTGAAGAACTTTGGATATAGGCTCGTAACATTGTACAGGAGGCAGCAACAAAAACCATCCCAAAGAAAAGGAAATGCAAGAAAGCAAAGTGGCTGTCCAACGAGGCCTTATAAATAGCAGAAAAGAGAAGGGAAACAAAATGCAGGGGAGACAGGGAAAGTTACAGAAAATTGAATGCAGACTTCCAAAGAATAGCAAGGAGAGACAAGAGGGCCTTCTTAAATGAACAATGCAAAGAAATAGAGGAAAATAACAGAAAAGGAAAAACCAGAGATCTGTTCAGGAAAATTGGAGATATTAGAGGAAGATTTTGTGCAAAGATGGACATGATAAAAGACAAAAATGGAAGGGACCTCACAGAAGCAGAAGACATCAAGAAGAGGTGGCAAGAATACACAGAGGAATTATACCAGAAAGATTTGGATATCCTGGACAACCCAGATAGTGTGGTTTCTGACCTTGAGCCAGACATCCTGGTGAGTGAAGTCAAGTGGACCTTAGAAAGCATGGCTAACAACAAGGCCAGTGGAGGTGATGGCATTCCAGTGGAACTATTTAAAATCTTAAAAGATGACGCTGTTAGGGTGCTATATTCAATATGCCAGCAAGTTTGGATAGCTCAGCAGTGGCCAGAGGACTGGAAAAGATCAGTCTACATCCCAATCCCAAAGAAGGGCAGTGCCAAAGAATGCTCCAACTACCGTACAATTGCACTCATTTCCCATGCTAGCAAGGTTATGCTCAAAATCCTCCAAGGTCGGCTTCAGCAGTATGTGGGCCGAGAACTCCCAGAAGTACAAGCTGGATTTCGAAGGGTCAGAGGAGAGACCAAATTGCTAACATGCGCTGAATTATGGAGAAAGCCAGAGAGTTCCAGAAAAACATCTACTTCTGCTTCATTGACTATGCAAAAGCTGTGTGGACCACAGCAAACTATGGCAAGTCCTTAAAGAAATGGGAGGGCCTTTTATCTATCTCCTGAGAAACCTATACATGGGACAGGAAGCAACAGTTAGAACTGGATATGGAACAACTGACTGGTTCAAAATCGGGAAAGGAGTACGACAAGGCTGTATTTATTTATTTATTTATTTATTTATTTATTTATTTATTTATTTATTTATTTATTTATTTATTTATTTATTTATTTATTTATTTATTGGACTTATATACCGCCCCATAGCGCTATAAGCACTCTCCGGGTGGTTTACAATTTTTAATTATACAGGCTACACATTGCCCCCCCAGCAAGCTGGGTACTCATTTTACCAACCTCGGAAGGATGGAAGGCTGAGTCAACCTTGAGCCGGCTACCTGGGATTTGAACCCCAGGTCGTGAGCACAGTTTTAGCTTGCAGTACAGCATTTTAACCACTGCGCCTGCTTATTTAACTTATATGCAGAATACATCATGCGAAAGGCCGGACTGGAGACATCCCAAACTGGAATTAAGATTGCCGGAAGAAATATCAACAACCTCTGATATGCAAATGATACCACGCTGATGGCAGAAAGTGAGAAGGGATTAAGGAACCTTGTAATGATGGTGAAAGAGGAGAGTGCAAAAAATGGTCTGAAGCTCAACATTAAAAAAAACAAAGATCATGACCACTGGTCCCATCACCTCCTGGCAAATAGAAGAGGAAGAGAGGGAGGCAGTGACAGATTTCACTTTCTTGGGCTCCATGATCACTGCAGATGGTGACAGCAGCCATGAAATTAAAAGGCACCTGCTTCTTGGGAGGAAAGCGATAACAAACCTCTACAGCATCTTAAAAAGCAGAGACATCACCTTGCCGACAAAAGTCCGAATAGTCAAAGCTATGGTTTTTCCTGTTGTGATGTACGGAAGTGAGAGCTGGACCATAAAGAAAGCTGACCACCGAAGAATTTATGCTTTTGAATTGTGGTGTTGGAGGAGGCTCTTGAGAGTCCCCTGGACTGCAAGGAGAACAAACCTATCAATTCTAAAGGAAATCAACCCTGAGTGCTCACTGGAAGGACAGCTCCTGAAGTTGAGGCTCCAGTACTTTGGCCATCTCATGAGAAGAGAAGACTCCCTGGAAAAGACCCTGATGTTAGGAAAGTGTGAGGGCAAGAGGAGAAGGGGACGACAGAGGATGAGATGTTTGGACAGTGTCATCAAAGCAACCAACATGAATTTGACACAACTCCGGGAGGCAGTGGAAGACAGGACGGCCTAGCATGCTCTGGTCCATGGGGTCATGAACAGTCAGACATGACTAAATGACTAAACAACAAGCAAATGACCCTTGCAGTTCCTTTGAAAAGTCCTATGATTACAACCTTGTAAAGTATCTGTGTGCTGACTATGTTACCCTTCAGTTATGGATTCTGTCCAGCTGAACTTCTTAGGGGTCATTGTATTATAGGTCTCACAAGGTCAAGGTGCACATGGCCATCTAGGTGACTGGGTAATCACTCAATAAAAAGGAAGAACTGTGCCACTTTTTGCTTGATTTTGCTTTCAGAATCTGTGATTGTTTGATGCTATTGAGTGTGACCAAAGCAAACTGAGTAAAAGTTCATTTTTTGGACTATGTATCCCACAGTTGTGATTCCTGGACCAAACTGATTTCATCTGCAATAAGAGTCACAGGACCTCACTTATATACCATCTCATGGCGAGCCATCATGTTGACTAGTTTCATGGATGCTTCCCTGCTGATATCTTTACAGCTAAAGAGTTTCAAACACCAGTTCACCAACATCAGACACAGATACAGATAAATGATGTTGCCAGTTGATTTACTACCAATTGAAATTCACTGTCTCCAGAATGTAATACAGTAATGTCATTTGTTTCTCAGATAGAGAAGTAGAACCATAATCTCCTTCTAAATAATGTTCTACACCATAAAAGCCCAAGACATCAGCAGGTTACAGTAAACCAACAGCACAGTTTTTTCCTCACTAACTCATTGGCTGAGAAGTATTCTCATTATTTGGTTTTCTATGGATTTTTTTTTTGAAACAGCTTCATTGCAGCAGCTTTTGTAATGTTAACATGATCTCTTACTAGACTGATCTGCAGAATCCTCCGTGAAATCCCCTGTTGTGCAAAAGGTCAGAAAGCATGAGCGACAGAGAAACCTGAGAAACCAAAGGTGGAAGAACACGAGTCAGAGCTTAGAGGAAATGTGATCTTCCTTCTCATTTGCATTTCTCAACTTGATTTTTTAATGGGAGTTGAATGTGAGGCGGAACTGAACTTTTTTGTAGCTAGAATCCTAGCAATGTTCACCCAAAAAAAGTCACAACATGCCACAGGTAACTGTGGCTAACAGATAAGAGCCTCGTGGCGCAGTGGTTAAAACGCTGTACTGCAGCTAAAACTGTGCTCACGACCTGGGGTTCAAATCCCAGGTAGCCGGCTCAAGGTTGACTCAGCCTTCCATCCTTCCGAGGTCGGTAAAATGAGTACCCAGCTTGCTGGGGGGGCAATGTGTAGCCTGCATAATTAAAAAAAAAATTGTAAACCGCCCGGAGAGTGCTTGTAGCGCTATGGGGCGGTATATAAGTCCAATAAATAAATAAATAAATAAATAAGATGCTGGGGCACATCTTGATTCTGTGCCTGCTCAGACACCCAATTGTGTAAAGGAGATGTATCTAGCACTTCATCAACTAACTGGTGTTAGCCACAGCATGCTATGCAAATCTTACATGAACGCCAATAAGATTCCTGCCAATGTTTAAGTTTTTTAAATACTTTAGGTAGCCCTCTTATACTGAGTCAGCCTGTTGGTCCATCTAGCCCACAATAGTCTGCCTGGGCAATGGATATTCAATGCTCCCACCATGAAATGTGTCTTTTTAACAAAAACCAAATCCACCATCTACTGCCATGCACATACAAAGCACGTGGGCAGCCTCTGGTATTTGGTTCTCCCTTGGTGATCCTTTGTGATAATCTGAATTTTCTTTCTATTACAATGGTTTATAGATTAGTTTTAAAACTATATTAACACAATGTTTGCAGCTTTTAGAACTTGCAGCTTAACAACAGAATCCTAAGTGTCCCAAATATCCAAAGGCCAGTTAAGTTTATGCCAGGACAGCTGAAGCTAAGCTGAATCCAAACATCTCCTAGCCAAGGGATGTTGAAAACTACTAGGACTACCTTGACCTGTCCTAAATTAGTACCAACAGTGCTGAGAGTGCCTGTTTCTTGAGATGGAGGAGGTCTGAATCTGACATTACCTCTGCTGGCCCCATTTTTCACTCTTCTGCTAACAGATCTGAGCCAGGAGAACAATTCTACCAGCAGATCTCTTGAGATCAAATGAGAGAAGGGTGTTCTGCCAGCAGAAAGGCATTCTTGAACATAGATGTGGTTTTTGCCTATTCCTTATAGTGCATTTTCAATTTAGGACTGCACTGAAATTTTATGTAAGTGCATAATTGTCTGTCTGCTCTCTCTCTCTCTCTCTCTCTCTCTCTCTCTCTCTCTCTCTCTCTCTCTCTCTCACACACACACACACACACACACACACACACACACACACACACACACACACACACACACACACACACACACACACACACACACACACACACACAGGGGGGGGTTGTGGGTTTACACACATTTCCTTCTATAATGACAAAGAAAGGTTTCCAGACATCTATGAATAGATCTGTTAGAGTCTGTCAGCTTAGCTTTCTCCTATATTTCATTTTAAAAACAAAACAAAGCTCTAAGTTGTTTCCAATTCATTTAAAAAGAAATTTGCAAAGTTCTAATAATAATGATTTCTAAAAGATCCCCAAGAATCTAAACTTGTTGAATGCAAAAATTACAGCTATTCCAAAAATGTTAAATATGAGAAACCTGACATGAAAATGAGGTGGCAATTCTAAGTCATCAATACAAACATTCCATTTTTAAATGATTTCAAGTTCTTTCCATCAAATTTTTGATGAGGTATGCAAATTTTAAAATGTTGTTTTAAAAAACTGAACTGAATTAACTTCTCATTTATTACTAGTAGCTTTATTAGGCTGTTGTAGTAAAACCAATGAGCCCTGGAGCACATGAAACTATTTTAATTATATTGTGTAAGCTTCCACGGACAGGAATCTACTTCATCAAATGCACATGGGGCCATGTATAAATATTTGCCATATAGTCCCACCCTTATGTCTGAAGAAGTGAACTTGGCCATGAAAACTCATACTAAAATATAACACTTAGTCTTTAAGATGCCACATTTTCACCTTCTTTATTTTTTTTAAAAAAAATGTTTTTGCTTGATATGCTAGCACAAACTAGCATAGCTACCTCTTCTAAAAATGCAGTGAATGCACATAATGCCATCCTGAGTTGGCAGAGAGTTTACATATAGGAATAAAAAGAATAGTGGTGCAATCAGAAGGGAATGAAATGCATGAAACTTAGACAGTGATAATTTCATTACAGTTTATAATCATGTAACCACAGTGACCATTCACAAAGGAATGTCAGTAAGTTGATTTACTCATGTCATGTGATGATAGAATTGAACCAAGATGCTCCTATACAGCTACTCCAGAAACAGAAAAAGGAAGCTTTCCAAATAGCCCTGTACCTCACGAACAAAGAATAGTCCGTACTGAAAACACACTGATACCTCTTTTCTGCTTTTGCAGAAAAACCGATCCACACATGCTTGCAAATTTTATCATTCCACAACTCTTTATGCTGTCTCAAAGGCTAGCATTCATTCAGTCTTCCTATTATAAATCTCACCAAAGCCTAGCAATGAATCTCACCAAAGATATTTTACTGGAGATATGTCTTTGTCAAGAAACAAGGTTCTGTCCTTTGATTTCATAACTATAAATCCAAATACTTGTTTTCTATTTTTTTAAAAAAATTAAAATGTTTAAACTCACTGAACTTGTTTTAAAAATGGTGGCCACCACATTTTAAACTAAAAACCCAAGCAATTCCTATTAGAAACAAACTATGCCATTGACAAGGGGGCTGGGCTCTGCCTATAGGTTGCCACTTGGATGACTGCTCCCATAAAAGTGGTGTCAGCAGAGAAAGGATGAATTAATGTATATTAAAAAGGTAGTTTTGATTCACTCATCTTCAATCGCCACTGAAGCAAAAATTATATGTCTTATTCCATGATGCAATTAGTTACGGCATGACTTAAAGAAGGGTTCTTTATGCTCATATCAGGGTGATGATCCTCTATTCTAGAGCTTCTTAGGTCTCCGGGAAAACACAGAAGATATGTACTTGTTATGTGCCTCAGCTGTGCAAAATATGTTAAGAAAAATGGTTGACAGCCTTGCATAGTAAGCAGGGGACAGATGCTTTAAGCACACTGAAATATTTTTCATTTTCATCCAGAAAAAAGAAGTATAAGATAAAAGAGAAAGAGAAGAAGAAGAAAAGCATGCATGCTCAAGAAATCAGAGTAGCACCTCCAGCAATTGTATTTGTCAATATCTTGGAGAGCAGCCGAAAATGATGTATTTGCAACATATATGGTCCATTGCCTGATTAACTCCAAATGAAAACCACCCAAGCCTGGCACTGAAATCAGTTAGCAATACAATATCTCCCAAAGATTGTGCAATTACTTTTATTTTTTTTCTGAATGGTTGCCAATAACTGCAACTTTCACACAAGATAAAGATCTTTTCTGCTTCATTACTTTTGAGATGGTGCATTAGGATCAAATGTACCGTCCTATTAAATAAAACTCCAGGAACTCTATATATAGCACCATATCAAATGCAGCCTGGAGAGTGGCATTGATCGGATCAGCCCAGATGGTTGTTTACATGTTGAATGGTTAAAATATTCTTGCCATTAAAAATGATGCACAGCATTTCATTTTGCATACAGCACGCACTAAGATATACAAAGATTCACAACACTTTATTACATGTGAGTTTCTTGACTCAGTGGAAAAAGACATAATTGCATCCTACCTAACCCAGGAGTGTTATCATTTGTTCAACACTGGGGTACATGTTGAAAACATACTCATAAAATGAAGCAGAAGGCAGCTGCTGACTGGCATATTTTAATATACATACTGCTACAGTTTTCATACAATATGCATGCAAGACAACACACAGTTGGTGGGCACATATTTGTTACACATTAATAGCAAAGTACTATGGAATAGATGCTTGTTTATTTTGCTGTCACGTATAGTCAAACTCCTCTTACTGATGAAACTTCATGCAGCTGGTAGTGTCCACAACAAGTGCACTCCAATCTAGTTGCAATGGTCAAAGCTGATCACATTTGTTGTCTCCATGCGCATAGTTCATGGGAAGATAACGCTCACTGTGAAATGTTCATTACATAATACAAGGTGGTGACTCCTATATTAATGCTACATTTTGTGACCTGAAGAAGTCTCATTCACCAAAAGGAGGTCAGACTGGGGAGGAAATGTGCTTTATCCTGAGACTGGAAATGTCCCAGAATTCTCAGGCACCATAGCCTATAGCTAGGATGACAAAAGGATTTGTGGCATTTCAGTCTAAAAAAGGAACATCTCCAAGCTCTCGCTTCATCCATGGAAGTCCAGGTGTTTGAGGGCCCTTTCTGGATCACCTTCTTTCTAAAAGATAAATCTGTGCAGCTGTGACACAACTATCCAAGAGAAATCCATTTGCAAGCATTCAAGAAAGAAAGTCATTGCTAGCAAATTTCCTATGGGAAATGCAATTTCTTCCTCTCCAAACTAGTGCTGTTACTAGAATAACGTAGGGCTACTTTGTGTCATGTGAGCATTGTGCATATATTGCCATAGGTTAAATCAGGGTGAAGTATTTGCTTTAGGAGGTGGATTCAAGTTGCAAACATAATAGGTAGTAAGCTTGAGGCTACTGTCCAAAATCTGATGTTCTTAAAATATATCATAAATATACGACCACCATAAATAAGTAAAGTTCTAGAACAGGATTAGCAGTTTAACTAACTGTTGGGGAATCAATATCTATAGCAATAGACTAAGTCAAGCAAATCCCTTTTTTTTTTTTTTTTTTTGTTTTTAAGGCTAACAAATTGTTAGTTCAATCCCACCTTGGAAGTGCCATGTGAACTTGACAACTGAGCCCTTGTTTCTGACCATCGCCGTTTAGGGCAGCTTCCTCTCAGAGGTTCCATTAATTTTCCATATTGCCTTGGTCCACTAGCCTATACAGTGTATTTCAGTAATGCCAATTCTGGAAGCCATATCCAGAAAAACTCTGGTTATCATCATCACCACTCACACCAACAACAACATTTAACGGTGACCTTTTTGTAAAGAACCATGCATTCATGAGAGTTTTGAGCCTTTAATCCTCACATCATGCTTTAACATTCTTCATTAAATGATGGCCTTCATATTCAGGTTTTTTTCTCTGTAATTGGAAGAGGATTACCTCAGAAAATTCATTTATGTCCCATAAAAATCACTCGCGCCCATATATAATTCAAGGTTGCCCTCTATATAAACTATAACCTGACTTGTTATACAACCTTTTAGGATTGAGTGGAACCACTCAGTGTTTCACATACTTATTTGGCAGTTTTTAAACGCAGGCCCCTCCATTAAGAATTTGTCACTGCTCTTTGCAAAAGAAAATGAAAAGTTCATTGATTGCATATCTGCTATGAATCTTACTTTCTGGGCAAAACTACAAGCCACATATATGTCTCACTTACTTTTCCCTTCCTCATAACATGGGAACTTAAAGAAAAGAAAATGAATCAGTTGACATTAATTGTGCGTAGGAGAGAGAATTCAAAGAAATAAAAGGTTGAGGTTCAAACCTCCTCCACTCATGACCTGTGGTCCTGATCCAAAATGAGTCCGCAGACAGGATAAAGACAAGATAAAGGTTATATCTTATTAAGAGTAAGATTCACAGCTGTAACTATTCTGCTAAATATCTGGGGCCTTGGTTTGGATCAGGACCACATGGTATGAGTGGAGGAGATTTGGACCTACACTTTTTCTTTCTCTGAACTCTCCTCCTACCTTGCCATTAGTGTCAACTTATAAATTTTATTTAAATTTCCATGCCAAGGAGAAGGAAATATTGAGGGAATAGGAAAACTGTGGGTTGACAGGTTTAAATTTCCCCTACCCATTCATGTTGGTTATAAAAATCTAGATTGGGCCACCACACACTTACTAGGAAATAAGGATGGTTAAGGCTTCCTTGCACACTATGTATACAATATACTCTGTAGTTCAGGGCAGAAATGGATGACATCAGTTCACAAGTAACAGATGATAGATCAGAGATGCATATTTCACAACCAGCTTGTTCCCCACAGCAAACAGGCAAACAAAGCTCTGTGTTCATTTCCCACTGACCAGTCACCAAACAGACATGCTCTAATTTATAATTGTGAAACCATGGTAAAGGATAATTAGACAACATTTACTTCTTATGGCAATTCCACTTCCAACTGCAAGCTGCTCTCTTATTACTTTCTGCCTCCAGGACTCCTAAGTGGATTTCATTTGCTCTCATCTGATAGAGTCCGTAACATCATAATGTCATCCTGTTCACTTTGTGATCCCTCAACAGCCAGAATCAGCCAGATGAATAATCTGGAATGAAACAATTACTGGGAAAAAAGTGACACGGTACATAACAACAACAATGGTTTAGGGAAGCAGTGACACTAATTAAAACTGAGCAAAAAAAAAAAAGGAGAAAGAATATTCATACAAGCACAATGCTTTGGGGAAAATATTTCTCCCCATCTCCCTCTCCTCTTACGTTCATTCCAAATCAACACTAGTGAATAGACCTACTTCTGCATTTCGCAGTGAATCTTCCAATCCCTGTGAAGTAGCTTATGGTGCTTGCTGAGTGAAACTAAAAGTCAAAAGCACTGGATAGAATATAATACCAGAACCTGCTCAAACAGTAAAAATGAATCCTGGACGAGGGAAAAGTTTAAAGGACAGCAAGTAGGAGTTAATGTACCTCAATAACATTTTTGTAGACTCATTACCTCTTTATTTACCCTTCAAGATATTTGCTTCTGCTTTATAGCACAGTATGTATTGAGGAAAGACATAAACTGGGCAGGGAGATGCCAATGAAATGAGAAAATAGAAAGTTAATGGTGAAACCAGAGTAGGCTAAATGAATTTACTGATTATATGACCATATCCCATCAGTAAGACATGAATTATTATGTTTACAATCTTCAGGTTGTTGCCTGGATCTGCTATCCTTCACTGTTTTCAATTTAAATGGCAGTGATTGTAAAAAGGAGAGAAAATAAACCAAATGTTCCCATTCCACTTATAAATTTTATGTTTATAATCTTGTAGCCATCCATGGAAACTACGCCTGTTATTCAAGGGCCTCCAACTCCCCACGCAGAGCATAATTATTACTGATACATCTGGATGTTTCCCTTACCTTTCTGCAGTTTCTTGAACTTTTTCCAGATTTTGAAATATCCATTAATGGAAGGTGGGAGTCTCGTGGAAGGATAGGGGAAGCAAAAGAAAGTACCGGTAGTGTTGCCATGTATCGCCACTTCAGGGAATTTTGTTGTCTGCATTTGTGGCTTGCCACGAGGGGCCCCAGATGTTTTACCTAAAACACTGGACATACTCCCTATGAGGCTATAAGGTACGGATGGGCATTGCCTCCTCCAATCTACTCCATTTGAATGGGGAAACATGAACAGCAAGACCAGGTGATAAAAAGGAAAGGTATAGGTAGGACCAAAGTTTGGGTGGTCCATCATATGGCATCCAGCTTTGCCCAGAGCCAATTAAATTTTGTACTCCTGCTCCTAATAGTAACAGATAGAGATCTGGAGCCATCATCAACATATATTGTGTTGTCCTGCTTCCATAGCATATCTGTAGCATCAGAAGTAATCAGTACCCAGTACTGTAATTACTCTTGCCTTTGGTATGTGCATCATATCCAGTCACTCACCAATATATTAAGGTTGGCAGCAGCACTGAATTTAGTATCACATATTATGTGTGCAAAGGATAACTCATCAACATCACTATATAAGACAAAGAAATGTACTTTTCCCCTTAATATGTGATCTGACCCTTCAGTGGACTATCTAAGAACCAATCCAAAATGATAATCTCTTTGCTATACAGTGGTGCCTCGCTAGACAGTTACCCTGCATGACAGTTTTTTCGCTAGACATTGGCTTTTTGCGATTGCTATAGTAATTTGCAAAACAGTGATTCCTATGGGGAATTTCGCTGGGCAATGTTTCGTCCCTGCTTCGCAAATCGATTTTCGCTAGACGACGAATTTGACAGCTCCCTCCACGCTTGCAAAACAGGTGTTTTCGGGACCTAAGCTTCGCAAGACAGTGATTTAAACAGCTGATTGGCAGTTTGCAAAGCGGCTTTCCTATGGCCGATCTTCGCTAGACAACAAGAATTCTTCCTCATTGGAATGCATTAAACAGGTTTCAATGCATTCCAATGGGGAAATGCTTTTTGCTAGACAATGGTTTCACTAAACAGCGATTTCAGTGGAACAGATTATCATCGTCTAGCGAGGCACCACTGTATGAGCAGTTCACTTCCTGTTAGTGCAATCTTCATCATCAACTGTTTAAGGTCTGCCAGTGGTCTGAAAAAAGGTGCACCACACCCAAAACATTTGGGATGAGGCAACTCCTCTACTCAGACCATGGACTATGTATAAAACCCTCCCACAAATTATGTGGTATTGATGGGCTAGCACTCTACAAATTAGGACAGAAAGCAAACAATAAAACAATTGTATACCCCTGCACACAAGCCCTCAGAACACAAAACCTCCACTGTTTGCATCTGCTGGTGCCTCTGTTATTTCATTGAAGGACATAAATTGGGGCACCTGTTACTCAATGGGCCAGGACAGCAGATGTCATGGTAAGATCTAGAAGTTGAGTCATGACAACTGGACTTCTTTCTTATTAGGTTGAAACATTTCGCTACTCATCCAAGTAGCTTATCCAAGTCTGAGGAGAGTTGGTAGGAGACTCCTAATATCTCCTCCACATTGGTTTCACTTCCCCCTGGTCTGAATAAGCTTGTTAGGTGGACAAAGGATGGGCGGGGGAGTGAAAATCCCACCTCTGCAGTCCTTCTCAATCCATTGTCATGGGCTGTTAACAGTAGTTAACAGTGGTCTTTCTGGTGGGTGTGGTCCTGATCTTTCTGGGGATGGATGAAAGGGCTGCATGATAAATAGGAGACAGATTGCATCTAAGGCCTCTACCACTGCTGTGTGAGGGATTTCTATAGCATAAGAAAGAAGCCCAGTTGCCATGACTCAGCTTCCAGATAATCTCACCGGATGACTGAGAATCTTTGCAGTCAAGGTAAGATATAGACTGGATGCTCTTTAGGATTTCTGGACTGGGCACAGTGGGTCTTCCACCACAGCACCATGACTTGCTCTGATGCATCATTTGCCTCAAGGACCCAAAACCTTTCTTTGGCCTTGCAGACACTGGCCATTGGATGAAACAGGGCATACCTTTTTATGTACAATCCATATTGCTTTTCTACCACTGCTGACAAGTGGACTTTTCAGAGATTGATGAAGACTGTTATTCATTCCTGTTCACAGAGATGCAGTCTACAGAAGAGAACCAAAGTCAATAAAATGTAAAATAGGGCCAACTGCCCCAGATATTACTAAAAGTCTGAGAATGCTCTGGGTTTCTACAAGTTTGGAGCTTGTGGTGGGGTGGATGGAGGGAAGCAGTTGCAAATTTAGATTAAAAAACAAAAGCAGAACACCTGATTCTACACACTTGGTTCTGCTAAAAAATTCAGGCCCTAGAGTGAACCATTTCTCATAGCTGCTAATATCAATCTTCAACAGAGTAAAAATGGATGAACTGTAATGTGAATTTCCATATCAATGGTTAAGTATGGCATAGATTTCACAGCAGATAATTCTATCTCTCCCTCATAGTTTTAAAGATATAAACAAGGAGTTTAGTATGGGATATTACTTCTGCTTTCAGCTTTTCTGAACAAGATCTAAGAGAAATTCAAGTGATGTGTTTTCAGAACCCATCCTTTTTGTCAAAGTGGACAAATATTTGCTCTGCACAGTGCTTTTTCCCTGGCTGAGCACCATAAAACAAAATTAATACACAAAAGTACCTGCAAGATCCATTGCAGCTCCTACAAGTCAGCTGTGCAACAATGAGAACTAGGAGGATCATTGGCGCATCAGCTTGTTAACAGTGTGTACATTTATGCTGGTGAGGCTATGGTAGCATGTAGATTGTGGCCATGAGTGCAGGCATGTGAACCAGGAGCTCCATTCAGTACTGTGACTGTTGCATCTTTGCATTTTAGAATCATAGCCATAATTTTGGGGAAATGTTCCAGAAGGATCCCAGAATTGGGATCCATAAAAGGTCCCAATTCTGAAATTGGCATGTGCAGCTGTTGGGAAGAAACCATACAAAGAATGGTTCAATCGTGCATAACTGGCACTTGAGGGCCAAAGTGAACTTGATGTTATATGCTGTTATGATACAGGCATTTCCCCCCTCCAAGCACAGTGGGTGCAAGGTTGACAGTTACAGGGATGCCAGAGGGCGTAGATGGGATAATTTAACCCTTTCCCCTACTTTGCAATCTTGAAGAAAGTGTCTTCTTTGAAGTGAATATTTGCATTTAGGAAATACTGCTGCAAAGCAAATTCTGGCTTCAGCTCGGTTTGGGGAGCAGAAGATCTTTCAAACACAAATGTACATCATTATCAGACCTCACACAATCTGTGTTTCAAAAATCCCAAACATTGAATGCCATGATGGCTGAATAATTGCACTTCATACAGCCCTGAGACTGCTGGTGGGAATGTGATTTTTAATCCGCAGGACAAGACAGATGGAACAGTAAGAGACTGTCCTTGCTTAAGGGTATCCATTGACCACTGTGGGAATTGGGATGCTGGATTCAATCCACCATTGTTCAGATCCAGCTGCCCTCTTATTCTTATCTTCAAGGAAGCAAAAAAGGAATAGCCTTGGAGGGGAATCACTTCAGCTCTTCACACTGGGATTTTCCTCTCAGTCTTGGTACGTACTTGTACTTTGTTTTCTCTGTTATTTAATTCATCAGTTACATTAACACACACCCCCCAGTGAATGCAAGGTGTTCTACTTGCCTCTTGCCCTCCTCCTCACTTTATTTTTACAGCAGCCTGGTGAGGTAGGTCAGGCTAAGAGCATATGACTGACCCATGATCACACAATGAGAGTCATTGTTCAGTGGGGAGGAGAATGAGAAGCTCCAAAGCCCCAGTATAACTTTCTAACCACTTCAACATTATTAATGGAATTGGATTCTCATTCTAGCTAGGGAATGCATACGTGGACACCCTCTTCCATGTCTGGATCTCTTTTGCTGGATTTAGAATGATAGTGACTAAGAATTTCATATTAAAATTCATACTTACTCATATAACTAATGAAAAATAGAGTTTTTTCATCAATAGCCCATCAACTACTCAGATACAGAATCTAGCAGCAGTACTTCAGTTACTATTACTGTTTCATTTACTGAAATCCATCCATGCTCTTTCATATAGTAACATGAGTCCTGGTTTTCACAGATATAAGTCATCTAAGAGTTTACTCTCCCCACCCACACATCTACAGCTCAGAACATACTTTAAGGAGTGTTCTGTTTGTAAGACCAACACTTAAGTATTAAGTGCCTGATATATTTCTGTGAAACCATTATTTGCTTCCAAATAGAAGGGGAAATGGCACTGCTATGATCATAGTAGTTACTTTAAAAGTGACAGAGTGGAGGGATAAGTGAGACAAATTAAATGGTGAGATAGTTTTCTGAGAAGCAGTTCACTACATTTGGTCATGCAGTTAAGTATAAGGCTTTTAGCCCCTAATCATGGAGCAGCAGCCGAACCAAAAGAATCAGCTTTAATACATCAGGTCAGATACAAACCACTGTTCCAAAGTCATCTGGCAAATACATGACTTCTTCAAATATCATTACTCCTTTCCCCCCCTAGCTATCTGCCCGGAAAGAAGTGTGTACCACTGCAGTATCATTCAGAAACAGTCCAAAAATGAAAAGAAAAAAAAAACCATCTCACACTCAAACACATCGAGAATCAGACATGTTTCTCAGACCATCTCCTACTTCTCAACTTGCACATTTTATTTTATTTTGCCACAGACCTTTCAGAAAACTGTTACATTCAAAGCCCCCCCCCCCCGTCAGATGTGTGGGTGTTATGTGGCATCAGGTTGCATTTAACTTATAGCAACCCTGATAGGGTTTTTTAAAGCAAGTGAGTTATTTAGAGAATGGTTCTAGCAGTGTCCTTCACTACACCTCCCAGGTTTCCATGGCTAAGCAATGATTTGAACTCAGGACTCCTGAGCCCTAGTCCATCACTCTAGCCAATATACCACACTGAATAAATGCTATACATTTCTATATAACGTAAGATCCATTCACCTCCCATTAGTCCATAATAGTATGACAACAATTGGGGACTGTGGGTTTATAGCTCAATAATTTCTGGAAGGCCACAACTACTCCACTGCAGGGTCCATCACTGAAAATTGCCAGGTAAGGCAGTGCAACCACCAACATCTTCAGTACTTGCAAAGCCTCTTTGCTCCACCCTTAATGTTCACATGATTATTTATTTATTCATATCAGTTTTATTTATATGCCACATTTCTCCCAACAAGGGACCCAGTATTATGGCTCAGGGATATTCTAGGGTGCTGCTGAAACATTTTATTTGGATCCTCACTTCCCAGTTGTGAGCTGGAGGAGGAGGAGTTCATTCAGCAGTGACCCTGAACCACTGCTGCCCATTTTCACTGCTTCCTACTTGGTATCCCTTCCATTCCTGCCAGCTGTCTTCTTCCATTTGCATCATTGCTCCCTGCACACCCACCTGTTGGTAAACTCACTTCAGTGGTGCCCAACAGCTAGATGTCTGTGGCTAAGATACAAGCTTGGTAGTCCTAGGATGGTACTGTATCCACTGTTGTATACACAGAGCTTCAAAGGTTACTTTTATGAACAATGAATATAATGATACGCTGAAGCTATCCTGAACAGAGCAGTAGCAGATCTAAGCATGTTTATACGCTACTTTTAGATTGTATGCCCTCTGAGTTAGTCTTGTCTTGCTCTATTTTAACTTGTGTGGACAGAGCCATGTACAGTGGTGCCTAGCATTACGAGTGCTCCGTTTTACGACGAAATCGCTTTATGTTGAAGGTTCTGCGATCGCAAAACAATGTTTCCTATGGGGGAATTTTGCTTTGCGATGATCGGTTCCCTGCTTCGGGAACCGATTCTCGCAAAACGACGATTTTCCTACAGCTGATCGGCGGTTTCAAAATGGCTGCCGGGTAAAAAACATGGCTCCCTGCTCTTTTCTGGGACGGATTCCTCCCTGCACAGGCAGCGAAAATGGCCGCGCTATGAAGGATCTTCGCTGGATCCTAGGAATGCATTAATCGGGTTTTAATGCGTTTTTATGGGCTTTTTAATTTTGCATTACGACATTTTTGTTCTACAGGGGTTAGTATGCAGCCTATGATGCAGCCTATGGCCCTCACTAGCCCCTCAAACCTTTTAGGGCCTCCCAGAACCTAACAGAAAAAAACGGGAGTGGGAGATCACCATAGAAAATTGCTATAGGGCTTCCCTCAGCTTCTTAGCAGTATTTTAACAATGATTTAATCTTTATTTAACTAAAGTAAATGTGAACTAAGTAAACATTTTAAAGTTGATTGCTGGTTTGTGTTTTCTATAAAACAATTATTTACCTTAATTAGCCTGGTTACATGAGGAAGTCTTCAATCTGTCTACCATACTTACTGGATTTAGACTTCCTTTCTGCTTAATTGGACACTGTGGGTGCTTTTCTCTCTCAGTGTCTCAGTGGTTAAGATTGTTTGTGCATCAGAGAATCACAGAGCTGGGATTTTGGGCTGTTGCTGCTGTTTAGTGCTTTGGTAAAGTAAGTATTGGTGTTGGGAATTTTAATAATACATTACAAAATAAAGTTGTGGATTAGTGAATGAATTTCTTGTAATGAATTTTAAATGATCTTGCTTTTCAGATAATGAGCAATGTTTTATGAAATATAATTTCATGAAAAAGAAATACATTTTAGAAGTTAAAATATTTATTGATTAATCTCTTAATTAAACCTTTATTAGTTAATAAGTAGCCCTACTACTTAGCCATTTGGGCCATGCCCTTTTTGCTTTGGATACGGCCCTGGTGAGAGTAGCCTCATTTCTAGGATCTAGGAATTTAGGATGATAAACATCTGTTACTGTTTTAACAGGGGCCTGTTGCTGTTGAGGGCATCAATCTGGATTCCTTTCTCTAGTTTTGTAAGACTGATTGGCTTGATCAGAAGCCAAGGAAAGAAACTTGGCCTTCTTGAAGATCCTACAGAGAGCTGCTTCAATTAGACATGAAAATATGTGTCAGTTTTGCTTTCTCCCACATTGTTGTTGTTGTTTTAATTCAACTTTCTTCCACTCTGAATATGAAGACATCCATGAATTTTGGTCAATGTTTCAAAAATGAACTCAAATGAAAATTTATCCTAGCCAAATTTCATGGGTATAGAAATGTTCCCAACATAGAATCATGTTACCTACCATGTAGGTGTTAGAAATAAGAAAGAAGAGCTGACAAGCATGATTTAACAGCTAAAAATGGTTGAATGCACAGGGGGGGTTCACTTTTAGTAGTCAAGCACTAAGAGTTTTGATCCTGGCTATATACGCCTCCAAGCTTCGGTTTCTCCCACATGCAAATCTTTTCTTTTTAAAAATAAATTAAGCTCTTTCCATCCCAAACAGGAAAAGAAATTGTGAATTCTGTGAAATCCTTATCAAAAACAAACAGAAGTTCTCACCCACATCACCTCCAGTCTTGAAGAAAGTCTTTGTTTCTTGAAGAAGTTCAAAAGTAGATTCCGAAGGAAACCACTCAAAAAGATCACATCAAGAAGTTCAGCTTCATCTCTCTGGGCTTAACTTCAGGTGAATCTGCTCATTCATGCAAGTTTGTCTGTATCACTACCCTACCATTTATAACATAGACAATTCTTCCAAAGGGACTAAAAGAGAAAAGAACACACATCTGACTTCAGCTGAAACAGACACTTTCCACTAAGCAGAAACTTAAATTGGTTAACAACACAGAAGGTAATTGATTTGTGTAACCGACGTTAGTACTGCCAGCAGATTTATGTTAAGGAGCCCTTTGAAAGTTTATGACTATTGTTTATAATACAATGGCCACTTTTGTCACCTTATTTCATTATGTCCCATCCCCACAATCAGAAATAGTGTGCATATAAACCTGTGGTTTGAACATTGTCCTCCATGCACCCAAAGAAGTGGGCTACGTCTTTAACAATGTATGCCAACTAAACTTTTATTGTCTTAAACATGCTACAGGTGGCTTTGTTGTTTCTTCACCTTTGTGTTCATTGTTGTTTTAAGCCAGAATTGTAAATGTGGATGCACACCAGTCAGGATGGCTAGTTTTAGAACATGTTAGGTAGCAACCTACTTACAACAGCCTTAATTAATTAATTAAATTCTAATATACAGCATCCCCTCAGTATTCTATGTAAAAATTACTCAGAAACAGATCATTGGTTCCTCTTTCTACTGGCACAGAACACCATCAAACTGCACATGTTCCACAAGATCTCAGTTGGATTCTCTCCCAGAAGGCACAGTGGGGATTTGAATCATGGAATCATAGAATCACAGAACTGTAGAGTTGGAAGGGACCCCATGAATCATCAAGTCCAACCCTCTGTCAAAACAGGAAATCTACACCTAAAGCATCCCTAACAGCATCTGTGTCTATCTAACCTCTGTTTTGAAAATGGCAGTAAAGATATATTACTCCCTGAGGCAGCCCATTCCACTGTAGAACAGCTTTTATTTTCAAGAGGTTGTTCCTAATGTTTAGCGGAGATCTCCCTTCTAATATTTTGAATCCATTACTTCAGATCCTATCCTTTGGACCTTCAGATATTTGGAGATGGCTATCATATTGCCTCTCAGTCTTCTTTTCATCTGGCGGTATATGCACAGTTCCCTCAACTGTTCCTTATAGGGTTTGGTTTCGGGACTTTTTTGGCTGCCCTCTTCTGTATACATTACAGCTTGATGGTATCCTTCTAAATGGTAGTGTCCAGAACTGGACACAAGATTCCAGGTGAGTTCTGACCAAAGGGGAATAGAACAGTCCTATTACTTCACTTTAACTGGATATTATACTTCTACTGACACCACTCAGTATTGAATTAATTTTTTTATTGCTAGATAACTTTTTCACATGTACTATTGCCAAGCCTGCTGTCATCTATTTGTGTGTTTGGAGTTTTTTTTTTTTTCCTTGACTAAATGTAGAACTCAATCTTCTCTCTGTTGAAACTCACTTTGTTAGTTTCAGTCCAGTTCCCTAATTTGTTCAGATCTTGATTTCTAATTCTGTCTTCAGATGCATTAACTCCCCTCCCAGTTTAGTGTCACTTGCAACTTTCACAAGTATCACTTCCACACTCTTTATCCGAGTCATTTCTACAAATGTTCTCCACAGGCTGAAACAAGGATGGAGAGACAGGGCATGTCTCCTCCTCCTGCTGTGCTGTGCTGATGGGTTTGAATTGACCTTTTCACTGAACAGCTAAACAGAGCTTCTACAGTATCAGTTCACATATTGATGCTTCATGTACAAATTACATTCAAATATGTGCAATACATTTCTTTCCATCCTTTTTCCAGGTCAGATCCCTATGGCACCCTAGTTGTCACTTTTCCTCAAGATGATAAGGAATCATTCACAAGCTCTCTTTAAGTTAGCCTGCCAGCCAGCTATGGATCCACCTAACAGTAGCATTGTCTAGCTCACTTTTTACTGGTTTAGCCATAGGAATATTATGAGGAACCTTGTCAAAAGCTTTGCTGAAACCAAGATACAGTATATCCACAGGACACCCTTCTTCTGCCAAGTCTGTGACTCAAATTTCATCTCTAAAAAAGAGATAAGATTAGTCTGGCTTGACTTGTTTTTGAGAATCCAACACTAGGTCTTCATAACCATAATATTATTATCTATTCCAAATGGTCACAGACTGACTGTTTAATGATCAGTTCTATAACTCTTCCTGGTATTGATGTCAAGCTTCTTCTTTCTTTGTTTATATCAGAAGCCCTACAACAGTGGTTCTTAACCTTAGGTTACTCAGGTGTTTTTGGACTGCAACTCCCAGAAGCCTTCACCACTAGCTGTGCTGGCTGGAGTTTCTGGGAGTTGCAGTTCAAAAACACCTGAGTAACCCAAGGTTAAGAACCACTGCCCTACAGTACAATTAATAAATATATCAAATAGGTTTTGCCAGGTAACACGCAACATCAAGAGCATTTTGGATAGCTAATATAAAATCTCCTGTAGCATATGTTAAGGGATATAGAGTACATTGACATAAACATGCAGTTGCCTATTCTTTTCGATACTCTCAAACAACAGTGTTGGTGCAAAAGCCCCAGTTTCTTAGTTTCCCCTTGGTACTGCCAGCTCCTGTCAAGTCCACTCCAATGCAATCAAACTGACTGGTCAATAGTTGCCTGGATCCTTTTCTCCCCTGCCCACCTTTTAAAGCCAAGGCTGACACTTCTTGGTCTCCAGTCTTCAGGGACCTAACTTGTTCTCCAATAATGCTCAGAAGTTATAGACAAGCTCTAAAATTACAGCTGCAAGTTCATTTAATACCCTTGGATGCAGCTCCATGAAATCTGAATTCATTAAAATTAGCTGGATGTTACCATAACATCTCTTTGCCAATCTTGGGTAGCAGATCCCTCCCTTCCTCCTTTATTCTACCAGCACTAGGCTGAACATTTCCTTTTAAGAGAAGACAGAGGCAAGGCAGGTGAACTCCTGGCTCTGCAGCCAGGTGCTTAGATCAACTAAGCCATACTAGTTTTCATCAAGGGACACTGGTGATTAGTCATTCAAGAAAAGACTCAAAATTCTCACTACATTCTTAGTTCTAATATGGAGGCACCTGTTCTGGATATAAATGGAGTCCTACGGAAATATCTTTGCTCAGCATTCAGTAGGGTAGGAGCAGCATTGGTAGGGAAACTATAGATCAGTACCTAGCAGTGGAATGTTTTCTTAAGATTTGATTCATGCTGATCAGAGAAAGAGATTGCATGCTTTCAGAAGGAAAGAAGAGAAAGAAAGAGGGCAGATGAGTGGGCTGCAACTATTTGGAAATATAAATCTCAATTTCATTTCCTGGTCAGACAGAATGCTCTGCTCAGAAATGAAACCCAAGAAGAAACCAATAGTTTCCCTATCACATTGTGATGCAGAAATATTACAAGTATATTGGGAACTGACACTTCAAGAAACACAGAGCAATGAAAGTTTCGCTACTTGAAACACAATTCTCCATCTCCTGAAGCTAATAGTAAACCTCACACTGATTTTTATGGAACGGTAGAGATTTGCCTTTGATTATTTAATTATTTGAGCTGAAGTTGCTTTGTGATGGGGGACAAGGAAGGAGCCTCCCTGAAGAAGGTGAGGACTGTGGCCACATTTGAGCACCCCCTGGGCAACAACAGCTCACTGTAGGCTGATCCCCCTCCTCCAGAAATGAAATGGAGAATTTTATTTCCAAATATAATTTGCAGCCCACTTATCAGATGGTGATACTTGAGGCCCCAGAGCATCTTCCTACTACAGTTATGGAAGGCTTCAGCATATTGTTGTAATTCTTATTAAAAGTAACTTTCCAAGCTCATCTTAAGGGACAAATTAAACACTACCTCCATCATTCATGTAACTGTTAATAAGCCATCTATTCTTTCTGATTACTACAATTACTCAAAAGATTGCTCTCTGTCAATTATTTACATCCTACAGCAGAGGGTAATTTTTGCCTCAGCCCAGCAAATGTATTTAAACTTTTAAAAAATTGGCTTAGGTTATCTTTGGGTTACAAATCATAAACATTGTTTTAGAAGTAAATTCCTTAGGGGAAAACAACATGATTGACTTACAAGTAGAAGGAGACAAATCTAATTTGGGGTTCTCCCATTATCTCATATCCCAGTCTTAAATTCATCTCATCTTGTTTCCATGTTTCTTAAAGAGCCACATGAAAATCTGTATGTCATTTTTCTGTGGACATCCTGTAATACAGACATTTCCATTCACATTTCTGCCTAATAAACATTTTTTCCCCAAACAGTTTCATCTAATAAGATGTATTTGTTTACATTATTTTTTAAACATAGGAATCTTTGTGTACACTTTTCTCTAATGCATACATTAATTCAGTGGCAAACGACATTACAAAATTTGCCCTATTTAAACATTGAATAAAAGGTTTAACCTGAGAGCAGAAAGAGCAGTGTGACCCCCATCTCCCTCTGTCCTAGATTTTTTGTGTACACAGCTAACACTGAAGAGGAGAGTGTTTTCTGTGCATAGTGTTATATCTTCAAACAATCCACATTTAAATTGTGTGGTGGGACCACCACAGTTGGAGATGGTCTCTTTTTCACATTTAGTTCTTCACTGGCTTGAAGTAGGATGGAGAGACAGGGCATGCCCCCTTCTGCTCTGCTGTGCTTGTGAGTTTGGACTGACCTTTTCACTGAACAGCTAAATAGAGCTTCTATCAGTTCACATATTGATGCCTGGTGTGCAAATTACATTCAAATACAAGTGCAATACATTTCTGCCCATCCTTTTTCTAGGTAAACAGGCTGATGGAAGGAGAGAGGGAATTCTGTCTCATCTAGCTCTGTTGTAGTAGAGATAATCATCTCCTGAGATTATATAAATCTAGCCAATTTCCACTGTTCGACTAACAATCAAATATTAAAACCAACCGCAAGGGTCTTGCTAGTCGAATTTCAGAATGACGAAACATTACATTGTATTATTAATATGCCTCATAATTATACAGGAGGTTATCTAATAGGAAAGTATTACTAATAGACTTCAAAACTATTTCCAATAACAAGTGCCCGAATAGAAAAACAGAATGTTTTTCAGCCTGTGGCTGGGTTTCTCCCAGTAATTTTTACCAATTTGGGTCACTTTCGGCTCTCGAATTTAGTCAGACATAATGAAATCAGCACCATGTCATGGCATGCTGTGTTTTTAGAATATGAAGTTGCGAACATGTCAAGCGACCAAATATATGACAGAAAGGCAACACAAATTCAAATTTGAGTCAATGGAAACTCTTCTTCCATTGTGTGTTTAATAGCCCCTCATTTTTCAGTCAAATCTTGTGGCTTCAGGGATTCACAGTTTCTTTCCAAGGTCCTGTCCAATAGCTAGAAGGTGAGAGGATATGATCTCAGAAGTGCTGAATCAAAAACATTGTTAAGGGACATGAATCCAAATGAAACCAGTAGATTAAGAAAAGATAACCAAGTCAACCTGGATCCAGCAGTCACCTATTTGTTCAAATGGCACTTGAATGCCTTGTCAATATAATATTATACCTGAAGAACCACTATTATTATTATTATTCAGACTTGTATGATATCTACTATGGCTTGGATCCTAAGTTGCTTCTTCACCACAACTGTGTTTGTTTAGGAACAAGATGGAATGCCACAAATTTCCAGGAAAGGATCTTGCTGAAACTCTGGAAAACTACTGCCAAAGTTGACAATTCTGAGGTAAACACGTGAATGATCTGACTCACTACAAAGCAGCATTCTCTGTTCTTCCGTCCACTTACATTGTTGTTATGTGCCATCAAGCCACTTCTAACTTATGGCAACCTTAATATTGGTTTCAAGTATGTGAGATGCTCACATAGTGGTTTTACTGGTGCCCCTCCCCAGTGATTGCCAAGGCCAAGCTGGGGTTTTAATTCAGGTTTCCCAAGTCCTAGTTCACCACTCCATACACTGCCTCTCATTTTAACAGGAAATAAATTGTTTCAACCCAGCCCTGCCCTGCATCGTGTTCTACATTGATACTATTCTCAAGAGTCTTCAAATCCATGGAAGCAGATTTTCATGGGGTGTAGGGGGCTGAGCAGGAATGGTTGATTCAATAAAACCTCATTCTATGAATGCAAATTTGCTTCTGTACACACACACACAAAGGGAGAGAGAAATCTAAACTATTAAAAGGAACATGGAGTTAGCTGTAGTCCTCTCGTGTACTGAGTGCTTTCTTTTTAATTTGGATAATATTCTTGAATGCAAATGAGATAGAAGGAGTTTCCTTGGATTCTGTTAGGAAAAAATCGGATTTCTATAGTCAGCTTGGTTACGGAATGGACAGTACATAAGCACAGCACATTTTTTCTAGGAAGTCTTGTCTCAGTGTCTTCAAAATACTGCATATGATTTATTTTCCTCAGTATTCTGCTATGTCAAGTGAGTACGAAAGAAATATTCTTAAATTTTCACATATTTTATGGGACTCAGCTTTGAGAGAGAATCATGTCATGTGTTGTAAGTGCTTGAAAGAGATAGATGGCTGCCATTTTCTCTCCCCAGTTTCCTATGTGGAGGAAAGCAGCCACATTCTGGAACAGACATTTTGGATCTGGCACTGTATCAGCCCCTCCCATTTCACAAATGTAGCACCCCTTTGCTCGTTTCTTCTATAATGTTCTCTTTCTCAATACATTGTTGTTGTGTACTCACAGCCTGGAGACATGATTCTAGTTTGCAGTTATAAAGATGCAGCTGGGACTACATTGACATAAAATGTGGTAAATGCTATGGGAATGTGATGGTCTGATTCACTTTTTTTTTCTATTGACCACATGATGTAAAAGCAAATGCAAATTAGCCCAGAGTTTTCCCCCTCCCAATTCAGTTTTTCCCCTGCACCATTGGGGTTTCTACTTTTGTTCCACAGCAGACCAATTTGCATTGGTTCAGATAATGTGATCACTTGAACCAACGCAGGAAAATGAGATCCTGCATGGATATTGCTTTCAGCCAATCCCCTCCAGGCAGAAATTATTACAAGGAAGAAGAAAAAACCTTGGTGTCAGCACTGCTGTGCCAGGGTACCAAGACACCAAAAGAAAAAGAAGAAGAAGAATGAAATAGAGAATGAGAGGAGGAAAAAAAGCGGAAATTGCTCCTTGTCCCTTGTTTACATTTTATTAAGGTAGTTCTCCTGTAGCTGCGCTTCCTGTGATTCAGGAGGGCTACAGGAGAGCTATGTTAGCAAGCTGCAAACTCTCAATTTCTTCGTCTCCCTCTATGTGGCCAGTTAACTTGAATTTATCCAGGGAAATCCAAATTTCCAGGTACAACCTCATAGTGAGTGAATTCACATCTTTCTCACGGTGTAGTCACATCATGTGACACAATCCTGAGGCTACCTTGTATCCAAACTCCTCAGAAGGGGAGGAATTTTAGCTGGCCTAAGGGGAAAAAATAGCACAGGGAAAAGAAATTAAAAAACACAAGCGAAGCACCATCACCATGGGATGTGTGATGGTAGTTACCAATCAGCGGCTGGCAGCCAGCACAGCTCTAAACTCTACCCTAGTAAGCCAATGGGAGCCATCTATCCAGGACAGGTGGTAAGCACAGTTGCACAATTAAAGGGGAAAGGGTGGTTAAAGGCACTATGTGGTAATTCACCCAAATGCAAGCCCCTTCTGCTGCTGGTGCAAAAGTCTTTGCAGAACCAGTTGTGCCCTCAGTCCCAGAAGACCAAGTCCTTTCTCATGGACCTGGTGCAGTCAGAGTGCCATCTCTCTCTCTCTCATATACATACATACACACACACTACAGTCTGAGAGAACCACGGCAGACAGCCAAAGAAGTATGTTGTTTATTGATCAGCAGACAAAAATGTAAGAGAAAACCAGAAAAGGGCAAACACAGATCACAGTGACCTCAGTGAAAACCCACCCATCACCAAAAGGTTCAGAGGGAAACACACATTGCCAGCTGCATTACTTGGCCACTGGAGACTTCCAGTGGGATGTGGGACTACGTCACAGTCCTCCACCAGCAGGACTCTTAGTGATTTCCTGGATGCCATGGCTCATCACTGCCAGCAGTTTATTTGACTACCCACCACAAACAGTTGACAATGACTAGGTAGGCCTTTCATGCAATTGCAAGTTTTCCTGGGGCCTTTGGTCTCATTAATGGAAAGTTTGTGAGTATACAGGGTTCTCCTGGCAAGCCCTATATGTATCAACATGATGACCACCTGCAATGTTCAGGGAATCTTCACATATATGAATGGCACTACCTCATGATCCATGATGCACAGGTGTTGGAGGCATCCAGTTTGCTTGTTTTGCTAGACAGTTGGCCTGCTGGCTGGGGCTGGCTCATGAGTAAATTTAGTGTGTGGTGAATGGAAGGGGATAGAGAGGACCCATATAGATGCTGATGGCCATGTTTCCTCCTCTCTTAGTGATCAGGGCTATCCTCTGGGGCCTTCCTGCTGTCACCATACCCTGAAGAGCTTCCTGGATACATCAGGTGTTATAACAAAGCACACTAGAAGACCATGCATTCCCATTGTTTGCACCACACAGGTGCAAATCAGAAAAGGTGTCAAAAGTGGTGCTAGTGTGTGCCACGCTACATAAGTTGGTAGTAGTTATGGACTTCATGGCCACTGGCCCCATCACCTCCTGGGAAATAGAAGGGGAGGATATGGAGGCAGTGACAGACTTTACTTTCTTGGGCTCCATAATCACTGCAGATGGAGACAGCAGCCATGAAATTAAAAGACGCCTGCTTCTTGGGAGGAAAGCAATGACAAACCTTGACAGCATCTTAAAAAGCAGAGACATCACCTTGCCGTCAAAAGTCCGAATAGTCAAAGCTATGGTTTTTCCTGTAGTAATGTATGGAAGTGAGAGCTGGACCATAAAGAAAGCTGACCGCCGAAGAATTGATGCCTTTGAATTGTGGTGCTGGAGGAGACTCTTGAGAGTCCCCTGGACTGCAAGGAGAACAAACCTAGCCATTCTAAAGGAAATCAACCCTGAGTGCTCACTGGAAGGACAGATCCTGAAGCTGAGGCTCCAGTACTTTGGCCATCTCATGAGAAGAGAGGACTCCCTGGAAAAGACCTTAATGTTGGGAAAGTGTGAAGGCAAGAGGAGAAGTGGATGACAGAGGATGAGATGGTTGGACAGTGTCACCGAAGCAACCAACATGAATCTGACCCAATTCCGGGAGGCAGTGGAAGATAGGAGGGCCTGGCGTGCTCTGGTCCATGGGGTCACGAAGAGTCGGACACGACTAAATGACTAAACGAGTTATGGACTTCAAGCGCTAGCATGGCATGGGAGAGGAGGGGGAACATTTGCTTCTTTTGAAGTGCAGGGCACTGCAATTGGTGCTGCTGTGGGGAGGGGGTGCCAAGGGGATACGGACTGACCAGGCCCATGAGCTTTGCAGTCTCCCTGAAGTCTCTTGTACACATGCAGGTTTCAACTTTTTCACAGCAAATTCAGTCCAGCCCTGGGAGACGCAGGTGGGAAGGAGTGTTTGTTTCCTAGCGCAGCTGTTTGCATTACACTAATGAGTCAAGGACAGGGCTGAGAGGGAAACTCAAGCCTTTTTTTGTTGCTGGAAAGAAACCAGAGAGAGAAGTACTCTCATCAAAAAGATAAGGTTAAGATATCTTAACGTATAGACCCTTCCAGTCACTCTCTGTTCCCCCTTCCATTTACATACCTGGAAGGGGGCTACTGTTTCATACCCAAATTACCTGTACATATGTGTGTGTCCAACTGCTGGGAATTAGACATCTTAAAGTACACAGCAATTCCATGACTTTATCTCCTGTTTGTTCTGTTGGGGGCTAAAAGCCTGAGGTTTGTGGGTATTTGTTGGTTTTGGCAGCTGCACTGCTGGAAGGGTCTATGTCTTAGAACACTAGGCAGAGAGATGTTCGGAATGAGGATGTGCCTTGGGACGGTTTGTTTTCTTCTACGTTCCTCAGTGGAGTGTTCTATAGTGCCAACCCCCATTTCCCATAGTGAGTCACACATACCCTCCACATGTCTCCTTGTGAGTGGAAAGTGTTCACATTGTGGAGCTAGAAAGATAGAGTCCACAGCACACATTTTGTAACCTGAGTGATAGCTTCCCTGGATGGAGTTTATTGACAGTTGTTGGTGTGCTCTGATTGGTGGTAGTGGTGCTGTCTCCTAACCTCAGTCCTCTTGGCTAAGTGTGGCTCCCTTAGAGGAGGGAGGAGTGGGACCTTAATTATTTTGGGAGCTCCTATTGGTTCCATGTGCTGAACTACCCTGACCCTGGTCTAACGTGTGCCAGTATAAAGGGTGGTGTGTCTGAGCTGTGCAGGCTTTGGATTTGATGTAACTCAACTCCTCCCCTGTTACACCTCTTTTTTTTTTTTTTTTTTTGGCTCTTGCACTGGCTGATCTTATGCCACCACATGTTGTACAGACAAATCTGGGATTAGCCAGCCCAGGGAGTTAGGTTGGCGCAAGGGCAGTTATGCCAGTAGAAGGGATATACTGTAATGCTCATTCCAAACCCACCACAGCTGAGCCTATCTTGAGGTCTGAATTCCATCCTACAAGCAACTGTGGGTGTGGAAAGCTGGAGAGTTAAGAAAGCTGACAGGATAAAATTTGATTTGTTTGAAATGTGGTGCCAGAGGAGACCTTTGTGGATACCCTGGACTGCCAGAAAGATGAACAAGTGGGTCCTAGAGTAAATCAAGTCTGAACTATCTCTGGAGAGAAAAATGTTGAAACTGAGGCAGTCCTACTTTGGGCACATCATAAGAAGATAGGCAATGATACTGGGAAAGGTTGAAAGTAGCAGAAAAAAGGAAGACAAACACAAGGGGGATTGACACCTTAAAGTAAGCCACAGGCTTGCTTCTGCAGAAGCTAAGCAGAGCTGTTGAGGACAAGAATATTGCACATTCATAGGGTCGCTATAAGTCGGAGGTGACTTGATGGCACATAACAACAACAACAACAACAACAACAACAACAACAACAACAACAACAACAACAACAACAACAACATGTAGTCCCACTGGTTTTAAGGGAGACAACATTTCTGCAATCCTACACATGTCTACCCAAATATGTGAGCCTACTGAGTTCAATAGGACTAATTCTTGCATTATTCTGCATGGCCTTCTGTGTAGGCATCCTTCAGTCTCGAGAGACTTATGGTAACGTGCTCTGTATGGAGGACTTGGAACAGCATCTAGTGTGGCTGAGAAGGCCAATTCGAGAGCGGCAATCCCTTCCACACTGAAGACAAATACAATCTGTCCCCTGTCCAGCTCCCTGATTTTGCTGGTTTCGGGACTGCCTCTTCGCCTCGGCTTGCTGGACAAGGGTCTCTTCAAATTGGGAGAGGCCATGATACACCACCTGCCTCCAGGCTGAATGCTCAGATGTCAAGGTTTCCCATCCGCTGAGGTCCATTCCTAAGGACTTCAGATCCCACTTGCAGATATCCATGTATCGCAGCTGTGGTCTCCCTCTGGAGCGATTTCCCTCCACTAATTCTCCACACAGGAGATCTTTTGGAATCTGACCATCAACCATTCTCACTACATGCCCAAGCCAACAGTGTTTTAGTAATGTATACATGCTAAAAATTCCAGCTCGTTATAGGACTACTCTATTTGGAATTTTGTCCTGCCAGGTGATATGAAAAATGCGTCGGAGACAACGCATATGGAAGGTGTTCATCTTCCTCTCCTGCCGTGCACAAAGGGTCCAGGACTCATTGCAGTACAGGAGTGTGCTCAGGACACAGGCTGTATAGACCTGGATCTTGGTATATGTCGTCAGCTTCTTACTGAGCCATACTCTCTTTGTGAGTCTAGAGAACATGGTAGCTGCTTTGCCAGTGCGTTTATCTAGTTCGACATCTAGGGAGAAAGTGTCAGAGAATGTTGAGCCAAGGTACACAGAGTCATGAACAACCTTCAATTCTTGTGTGGAGATGGTAATAGAGGGAGGTGAGTCCATGCCCTGGCCCATAACTTGTGTTTTCTTCAGGGTGATTGTTAGTTCAAAGTCTTGGCAGGCCTTGTTAAAACAATTCATGTGTTGTTGGAGGTCTTCAGCAGAGTGGGCAACAATGGCTGAATCATAGGCAACACGGAAGTCCCGCATGCATTTCACCTGGACTTTGGTCTTCACACTCATTCTAGAGAGATTAAAGAGCTTTCCATCTGATCTAGTCCGGAGATAGACACCTCATGTTGCAGTTCCAAAGGTGTGCTTCAGCATGACAGCAAAAAAAGATCCCAAACAGGGTTGGCATGAGGACACAGCCTTGTTTCACTCCGCTTTGGATGTCAAAGGGATCTGATGGAGAGCCATCAAAAACTACAGTGCCCTTCATTTCCTCATGAAAGGGCCTGATGATGTTAAGGAGTCGAGGTGGACACCCAATCTTGGGAAGGATTTTAAAAAGGCCATCCCTGCTAACCAAATCAAAGGTGTTTGTGAAATCTATGAAGGCCACAAAGAGTGGCTGTTGTTGTTCCCTACATTTCTCCTGCAACTGTCTGAGGGAGAATACCATGTCAGTGGTGGATCTGTTAGCTCAAAATCCACACTGTGATTCTGGATAGACTGTGTCTGCAAGCACCTGGAGCCTCTTCAGCACAACACGGAGAAGCAGCTTCGCTACAATGCTGAGAAGAGAGATGCCACAGTAGTTATTGCAGTCGTCCCATCTCCTTTGTTCTTATACAATGTGATGATGTTTGCATCCTTCATGTCCTGTGGTATTCTACCTTCCCTCCAGCAAAGACAAAAGATTTCATACAGCTCGATGGCGATAATCTCTTTATAGCACTTCAGCACATCAACAGGGATGCTATCCTTCCCAGGTGCCTTGCTGGAGGTGAAGGAATCCAAGGCCGCTTTTATTTCTGATAAAGTTGGTTCACTGTCCAACTCTTCCAAGACAGGCAGGCACTCGATGTTATTTAATGCCTCTTCGGTTACTACATTCTCTCTGGAATATAGCTCAGAGTAGTGCTGCATGCAATGTTCCATCTGCTGTGCTTGGTCCTGGATGATCACGCCTGTAGCAGACTTCAAGAGAGCAGATTTCTTCTGTATTGGACCTAAAGCTTCCTTGATACTGCCATACATTCCCTTGATGTTACTTGTGTCTGCTGCTGTCTGTATCTGAGAGCAGAGCTGAAGCCAATAATTATTGGAACATCTCCTGGCAGCCTGTTGGACTTGACTACGAGCAGCTCAAATGGCCTTAGAATTTTAGTATCTATTTACCCAATGGTTTGTCATAGACCTTGAACTGGCTTTCTTCTTTCTTCAGATCAGAGCATGTGCACTGGAGTTTGGAAATCACTGCTTTAAAAATTAATTCATTATCTCTAATTTGTTAAGAAAAATCAACAAGACATTTTAAATTTATTTGTTAAATTGTAAAACTCCAGAATTAATGTCCTGAATAATAAAAGTACTTACATGTTTCGTGTTATTTTAATTTCTAACTGGGCAGCAATGGTGAGAGAGTTGCATTTTAAAGTTATATTTAAGTGTAACAGAAATGTATTGACATTTAATTTAACAAAATTATGGTATGCATTTCTTTTGATGTTTTAAATTAATTTCACTTTGATGCTGCTGCATTGCTCTTACTCTTACCTTTTTCTCCTGCTGCTATATAGGGCTCTGCCAGGAATTTACTTGAGTTCAAAACCACAAGGGATCGTGCCCATAATTCTCAAATTATGATTTTGTAATTATGGTTTTAGCACAATTTATAATTAAATAATGCTAATATTATCTTTGTCATAATATTGAAAACTAACAAAATTGCACCCTAAAGTAAAAAGTTGATGACTAATTTGAGAATAATCTTAATACACAGTCTATATACATCAGATTTAAAACTGGAAAAAGTTGAGAAGCAATCCACATCTGAGAACCAGGAAAGAACATCATGTGCCCTTTCAATTCCCCACTGTGGAATATGTAGTCAGAGAAATATAAGGTGGAGTAAGACAGGTTCTGTGTGAAGATGATTTGAGAGCCATTGGAATGTGTTTTTCTAAGTGCTAGGAGAGTGTTTTTCTGAAGACTGGTACAGCCTGGTTCGAGATAAAGCTGAAGGTCAGACAAAGAGGCCCGTGAAGGACTCAACATTCTGAGCTAATTGGATAAGAGATAAAACACCTGGATCTTCATGGGAATTGAGGGCAGAGGAAAGTGTTACAGCCCCTTGAGGCTAATTGTTTAACAGCCATGAAGTGTCAAGAAGAAGGGCGGAGTTAGAGAATGTACAAAATGGATGATGGGTTATGTAGGAGAGGTTCGATTCCATGATGATGGGAGAGAAAAAGAACTTGATGGTTTGAGCATGTGACTTGAAGGAGAGAGAATGTGAGTAAAGAGAAAGAAGGAGGTGGGCTAGCCCACCTTAGTAGTGTTTATTATTTTAATGGGGACTAGTTATTTTATTTAACTGTAATAATCTTTGAGTATGTTCTTTATGCTAAAGCTTGAGCATTATAAACTAATTCTATGAAACTCTATTTTTCTAATTAAAATAATTATAAAAATTCTTACAAAAGGACTGGTCTCTTCAACAGCAGGGTCTGGATAAATCCAGGGAGTGGAGAGGGCCACAAACTAGCTATCTCTAAGAGTCCTACCTAACTGAACTGTTGTGAATTCTAAGGAATCACAAAGCCAATGTGTCTGTACTTGCAAAGTACTGGGTAAAAGAAAAGTGTTCTTTTAAGGTCAGACTTGTTCAAGGGCCTTATGGTACACACTGCTGAGGTAGGTCTTGGGACTTGCCTCAGTGCAAAGGTGGTAGGTAAGTGGCCTGTCGAACTCTCTGACAGAGTGCTAAGCACTCCTTAAGAAGGCTTGGGCACCACACCATCATCCATCATCCATGTCCCAAACATTTACAGTGGACCCTTGACTTACAGACGGCTTGACTTACAGACTTTTTGAGTTACAGACTTCTCTGGCCGTAAAATTTAGGTTTGACTTGCAGACTGAGATTTGATTTACAGACCAGAAAAAAACCAAAATGGAACAAAAACGGCCTGTTACGGGATTAATCAGTTTTCAATGCACTGTAGGTCAAGGGAGACTTGACTTACAGACTTTTTGACTTGAGAACTGCCTTCCAATACGGATTAAGTTCTCAAGTCAAGACCCCACTGTAACTCTAGTGTTTTCAAAGGCTGTGGACATAATTCAGTTTATATAAATGTGCAGTGCCATCTGTGTTGCACTGGAATATAATGTAGCTATACTTGTATTAAGCTATTATTCCAAAAAGGACTGCAAAATGCCCACTCTTTTAAGGGATATATGTGTGTTATGTGCCATAAAGTTGTTTCCAACATATGAAGTCCTAACAAGGTTTTTTGGGATAAGTGAGATGTTGTTGGAATGCTACCCCATAGGGAATTTTCATGGTCAAGCAGAGATCTGAACACAGGTCTCCTGAGTTCTAATCTCACAGTCTATCAACTGTACCTTTTGGACACTTTTTAGGCATATAAAACATTCAAAAATAACTAAACAAATAATGTGCTATTCTCTATTTTTTTTTAAAAAAAAAGAATACTACATGGCACACACAAAAAATTTTCTTTTGAACTAATTCTTAAATTGCACACTTAAAGGACCAGTAACTTCACTATCTCCATCTGCTTTAGAAGTAAAACATGCTGTTGAAACTTTATATTGTGGTTACCAGATTTAGACTATCAGTTATTTTTCTGCAAAACTTTGTATTCTGAGCTTTCAAATAATACAGGAACTAAATGAGTCAGAGCTTAGTAAATGCCTTAACATGGTGTCCACATAAGGTGCGTGGGAGGAAGGATGGGTATTTTGACTTAAACTAACAAACCTCAATAAGTAATAGACAAAGACTGCAGCATTCACCATTTCAATGTATATGCTGCTGAGGTGAAGAAATCTATAACAGCATGGTGGTGCAGAAGGGGCAGTTCAGAAAGTACAATTCACTTGAAACTACAGGAGAATATTTCCACTGAATACTTGTTATTAGAAATTGCTATGGACACCAGGGTCACCAGGTGAGCTGTTGTTACAGTGTCTTTCAGAGGTAAACATTGACCAGGTCTACACATACTTTCCCCTAGTTAAATAATCTCAGATTGTACTCTGTATTCTTAGGACTCAATGGGATGGCTTCATGATTCCTCCTGCTATCCACAGGCCATTTGCTCAACCTTGCTTTAACCATCAGAAACAGGAGCAAATCACATGGTATAGTACATTGGAAGATGAAGTGACATTAATGTACCAAAGACAAATCCCCTCCAAGCTTTGTGTCTAAGGGCCAAACTGCACACATTATAGATACAGGTACTTCATTAGTAGAGGAGGGAATTTGCCAAGCGTTGAAAGCATTTGATTGTAACAGCAGAAGCATTTCATGCAGCTTGTACTGTGCTAATTAGCTTATTTTGTTCTGTGACTGTTATTCTCCAGCTAAACATAGACTTTGCTCGCAAGCAAGATTGCACCATCACCAAAGTGCCTAAAGGAATCTGTAATATATAGTTTGGACCTGACCAATCAGAATGCAGATGAAGCCTACATTTAAGTACTGTTGACTAATTACAAAACAAACCTATCTGATTTGTAAGATAGGGAGATCAAAATAGCTTATGTGATGACAATCAGACACGTTTTAACAGTTAAGGAAATGGTGCCTTTAACCATGAGTTAAATTTAACTTATATGCAGAATACATCATGCGAAAGTCTGGACTGGAGGAATTTCAACCCGGAATTAAGATTGCCGGAAGAAATATCAACGTCCTCCGATACGCAGATGATACCACTCTGATGGCAGAAAGTGAGGAGGAATTAAGGAACCTTGTAATGAGGGTGAAAGAGGAGAGTGCAAAAAATGGTCTGAAGCTCAACATCAAAAAAACTAAGATCATGGCCACTGGTCCCATCACCTCCTGGCAAATAGAAGGGGAAGATATGGAGGCAGTGATAGATTTCACTTTCTTCTACTCCATGATCACTGCAGATGTTGACAGCAGCCACAAAATTAAAAGACGCATGCTTCTTGGGAGGAAAGTGATGAGAAACCTAGACAGCATCTTAAAAAGCAGAGACATCACCTTGCCAACAAAAGTCCGAATAGTCAAAGCTATGGTTTTCCCTGTAGTGATGTATGGAAGTGAGAGCTGGACCATGAAGAAAGCTGACCGCCGAAGAACTGATGCTTTTGAATTGTGGTGTTGGAGGAGGCTCTTGAGAGTCCCCTGGACTGCAAGGAGAACAAACCTATCAATTCTAAAGGAAATCAACCCTGAGTGCTCACTGGAAGGACACATCCTGAAGCTGAGGCTCCAATACTTTGGCCATCTCATGAGAAGAGAAGACTCCCTGGAAAAGACACTGATGTTAGGAAAGTGTGAAGGCAAGAGGAGGAGGGGACGACCGAGGATGAGATGGCTGGACAGTGTCTGCGAAGCAACCAACATGAATTTGACCCAACTCTGGGAGGCAGTGGAAGACAGGAGGGCCTGGCCTGCTCTGGTCCATGGGGTCATGAAGAGTCAGACACAACTAAACAACTAAACAACAACAGCAACAACTCTGTAACATTCAGAAACTATTTCCACCCATATACCAACTTATAGTTTCCTTGAAAAAGATAAAAATTGTTGCTGTAGCACAAATATATCCAGCTGGAAATAACAACTCATTAGTTAGCTCAGGCCCTAAACCAGTTCTATCTGACAGCAGGTAGTCTGATCAAATTTTGATCCTGGTTTGGTAAAAATCAAACACTCCACCTAGTCTGTTTCCCTTACAGCTTTTCACCAGTAGATTAAGACCTGTTCCTTTTTGGCCTGCTGTTAGCATGCCATGATGATCTCCCCATCCCCACTCCCGAACAGATGTATCTGAAGAAATTGTGAACACAATCGGGAAATATGTAGGATACATGGCATGAAATCGTCAAAGCAAGGTACCTTGTGGAACAACACAATGAGGAAAAAAGGCTGCTAGAAGTTTGAAAGGAAAATGTTAGGGATGCTGCCTAAAATACTGGCAACTTCTTTCTTCTACCTTTTGCCAGGCATGCTGGCAAATCTTTGGGTTTGAGTCCAAAGTGTTTGGTACCAAGCCCCAAGGCAAAGTTCTTGTTAAAAACAAGCTTTTTTCCCCCTGAAAAAAAGAGAGGGCTGGGTGGGTTCTGAGTCACAAGACTAGTCTGAATCGGGGGGGGGAGGGGAACGAATTGAGTCTGAGTCGAGTCACTGGTGTGACTTAAGTCGAACTTGATAGTGAGTGATGCGACTCAAGTCCCTATCTCTGCCTTTAACCCCACACACCTTAATATCAAGTGTGGGGAAACTTATTCAGACTAATATAACCTGAATCCTACTCACACATGCACCAGCTCCAGAATAAGCCCCACTTAACGATTACCCCGTTTAACGATGAATCTGCTTCACGATGATGTTTTTGCAATCGTTTTTCCGATCGCAAAATGATGTCTGAATGGGGTTTTTTTGCTTAGCGATGATCAGTTCCCTGCTTTGGGAACCAATTTTTCACTTTACGACAATTTTCCAACAGCTGATCGGCAAGTTTCAAAATGGCCGCCACTGTGCAAAATGGCCCCCTGCTGTTTTTAGGACTGATTTTTCGCTCTACAGGCACCGGAAAATGGCCGCCCTATGGAGGATCTTCGGTGGACAATTAGGTATTTGGCCCATTGGAATGCATTAACCGGTTTTTAATGCGTTTCAATGGGTTTTTTATTTTGTTTGACGACGATTTCGCTCTGCAGCGATTTCGCTGGGACGAATTAACATCGTCAAGTGAGGCACCACTGTACTTGGTTGCTACCTCAATCATTGGTGAAGGCAAGGTTTTATGGATGCACGAGGAACCATAGCAAAATTAATGCCCTCTGGCCAGGGAGGTACTTAGTTCCTAGGATAACTGTAACTATCAAGTATCAGGCTGTTAGGCTGTGCATGTCACATCACAGACACATCTTCTTATTTAAGTGTTTAGACCCTTTGCTGACCATCCTTGAACAAGTAGCGCAGACCAAACAGAGGATATGCCATTGCTTTTAGAATCCAGGCAGCATTTGGAAGGATGGCAGCTAGGAGATCTGCATCCATTTGGAACTGGGAACCCAAGAATGAAAGGCCTGGTTGCAAAGCAATGCCAGGTTCAAGTTGCTTGAAATGACAAGCGAGTCTGATTTTTTTTTTTTTTTACAAAAAATAAAATCTGAGCGAGACAATGCATTTAGTCAAATAAATAACTTCATTCCCAGGGTAGAATGGATTTTGTCAAAAGCTTTTCTTCATTCTGTCAAGAATGAAGAAAGAGTGAGCAGCCCTTTCATTCTGTCAGAACAATGGCATTTGTTCAGGTTTCTTGCTTCATTCTGGGTAAAAAATGCACTTGTCAAGCCCCATGCAGTGAACTGCACCTCTCTCAGCTACCAAAGCAGCAGCCAGGCCCCCACTTCCTTCTAGGGGAAAGAAAGGTTTTTCCTTCTTGATCAGAGCACAGTTACCATGTGTTGGCAGTTTGTTGATGTGCAGCACAGAGGCATTAAAAGGACACATAAGAAAATGGTAAGGATTCATGCGCTGGGTTTCCTGTATCATAATATATATATTACCATACCAACATAGTTTTGAGATGAGCGCTCTGCTTTTGCAAAGTCTTTTTGTTTTTCACAAAGACACAGGGGAATGTGTCATCTCAAAGGCACACTGTGAGATTAGATTTTGAGATTCATAAAAATCAAGCAGTCAGCTTCCTAGTTAAGCAACAAGGGAGCTGCTGTGGAGAGCGCTTGTGTGAAAAGCACAAGGTGAATGATAAATAGTCATGGAGCAAATCCACAACCAGCCGGGCCCTACTATTAGGTAGAATGAGGCAACTGTCTCAGGGGGGAGATGCTGTGCAATTGGGGAGCAAGGTGTGAGCGGCTTTTACAGTGTGCCACACCGTTTGACCTTGGCCCCTGTAAGCTGATCTGCCACCTTCAAGATGTTGTTCTGTTGCCAGTGCTGACATAAGATGATACTGCCACTCCAGTCATTTTCTGTACTGGGAAAGAGAGGAGGGAACTATCTTGTCCTTCATTTCAGATAGCTGGCTATGTTCAGTACCACTACTAAAGCTGAATCAAAGAATGCTTGCCCTAGGAGCATGTGCACACGAACACAAAATTAGGCCTCTAAGGTCATGTAATTCTTAGGCAAGGTAGGTGGACCTTTGACCTCCAGGTATTTGGGATTTTTAACTCTCAGAAGCTTAGCAGCATAAGGGGTTGGGACGAATGCATTATGGAGCACCAAACAATATACAGAGAATGCAAAATTTTAGCCGCAGTCTTAGAAAAGACATGTCCCAGATTTACCCTGGATTTGTTATTTCTCATAGGCATCCATTCATGGAAGGGCTTTGATCTCCTGAATATTCCTATAAGCCGCAGTGGGTGGAGGTATTTTTTCTATTTCCTCTTCCCTATGCCCTAATACCACACTGCCTCCCTAACATTTCCAGACGTTCAGCAACTCTCAGAAGTAGATTTAGGGGGGAGGGTTGCAGGAGAATCAGCAAAAACTGCCTCAAGACTTTCTGCTAATGTGAATAGAAATTTTGTCATACCACCTCAAAATTCAAGCCAGTATCTTTTTTTAAAAAATATATGGGGTACCAAGAACCATGGAAGCACCTCATTGAAAAACAGATGTAACTAATTCTATCTGAGAGCAGTAATTTCATACATTTGAGTTTACTCTTGAAGACATCTGTTAAGCTTGGATTTGTGAAGAATGTGGTTGACTGGTATGACCAAGTTTTGATTTAACAGCAGCTTTGAAGATCTTCACTGTCTTCCTATTTTTTTCTCGGGTCCAATTCAGTGTGTAGGTTCTTCCCTTTAAGACCTGAAATGCCTCTCAAGACAAATACTTGAAAGAGCACCCTTTCCCATATCAATCTGCCTTGAGAATATCTGCTGAAGCCCTCCTTCAGAATTCTTCTTCATTAGAGAGGTAACAATATTCAAGAACAAAAAGACATGCATTTTCCATGTTGCTATCCTGGCTATGGAACATCTTTCCTAAGATGTCCCCTGACATTGATGTCGTATTTCTTTCACAGCTCAGGCATTGTTGTTTCATTTATGGTAAACAATCCTGATAACCTAAAAAAAAAGGATTGCTTTAGATTACCTTAATTTTTTTTACCTTTACTCCAATCTACAATCTCACCAGAGATATAAAAATACTTCCAATCATTTATAAAATAATTGCAAAGAAATAGCATCACCATCACTGGGTCCCCATCACTCCATCACAATGGCTCTCAAATCTATTAGGAAATTCTATGGGCAAGGATTTCCATCTTCCTTTTGGCTCTGTTTGTTCACTTAATTATTTGTGTTTTTACAGTTGAGTATCGGAGCTCCCTGCTTATTGAACTGCCCCTGTTTACTTTCAGCAGCTTCCTCTGCTAACCTTCTCAGTAGATCTGCTCATTTCCTGAAAAACACTTCTGTTGCAATGGAACATTTGGTTTCCTTGAACCAACCCCACCTCAACTTCTTTTCTTCCACCCTTCTTGACATCAAATACTTTTGTCATCACCAAGACTAGTGTTGCTGGGGCTTCTCCTTCAACTTGACATTCAGGGATAATTTTGAGTCTTCCCTTTCCATTTGTCCATCTTAACTCCAACCCATCTTAACTCCAACCCTTGCAAGTTTCACTGGTCAGTATTATTTCTTGATTTTTTTTTCTCTTTGTCAATGTTGCAAATACCCCTGTCTTTTCTGTCCCACATCTTTCTTTTATTAGCTACTTCCATGAACAAGTCTTTTATTTCCCGTTTAAATGCTGTTCTTGCTGTTCTTCATCCAATAATATTACTATAATCCAGAACACATTTTCTCATTCTCATTATCCCCCTGGACTTGGTTTGCACATACAGTATTATGCGGTGTCAGAATCCTGAAGGAGTACATAGAGTTGTAGCCCTTCACATGAAAGAGGACACAGATTTGCATAGGATTTACATAAAAATCACATTGGTTAAATTATTTGTACATATGCAAATATGGATGTTGTTATTATTATGTAAATAGAAAGACTGTACCTCTCACCACTGTAAGACCTGCTCTGTCTGCAATTTAGGTGTTAAGTGTTGATGGACAACTCTAGCTCAAGGCCCCTTTTCTCCCTTCAAAGGGTTCTTCAAATCAGCCTTGAACTGAATAACCCTTCACTTAGGAAACAATCATCTGTAAAATACCACCAGAATTTAGAAAGTTTGACAAGCTGAATAGCCATAAACAGTAATGGACACTTCTTGTATTTAAACCCAAACCTCTTCATGCTCTCTCAATTTTCCCCTCTGCATGCTCTCCATTCCTGTATTCCAAATGCTATGCCAGTACAGTACTGTGAAACTTTTCAAAACAAAAAAAACCCACAACCCTTTATTCTCACCATGCCTCTTTTCCATTGAAAGTTTTCCCAGCCAGATACAGTACCAGGCTTGCTTCCGCTATTGCCATTAAGCAAGAACCTAATTGGGAAGCAGAACAAATTGTAATTCTAGCCTTCATGGTTAAAATTAGGAGGCTCATTTCTGGTTTTTGTTTCTATTAGACATGCTGAAACAGGCTAAAATGGTTACCTCTTTGGAAACATACTTCAACAGCATCCTACATCTTGGTCCACCAATCACCAAAGTGATCGGTGCTGCAAACTCCAGGTGGTGGCAGAAATGCTTGCTGTAACCCACTCTATTATTCCTTATGGATTTTTGTCTTCAGGTGACAGGCTGTCCTATCTATCTGTTTTGGCCTTGAGCCTTAAGCACATATTATCTGTTGTGCATATTCCATATCAAGCCTCAAAGGGAGTTCTGCTGTCTCTCTGCATGAGTTTATTTACACTGTATAGCAGTTTGATAGGACTTTAACTGTCATAGCTCCAGGCTATGGTATCTTGGAATTTGTAGTATGGTTGTCTCCTCTGAATCTCTGCTAGAGAACTCTAGTGGATACTGTGGCTACAGGGGTTTGTAATTAACAGTAACAATTTTGTATGGGAACAGCTTTGAATGCCTGGATTGAGTACACACGGGGCAGAGTGCTAATGTGATTGGCAACTGAATGACTGGCTGCTGATGGGTGGGTGTAATTGAAATGTAGTGGTACAGTTTTAAAGTAGAGCTAGTTACTGCTGAAAGTTGGAGAGAGAAATAACAGTCAGTCAGGGGATGTAGTCTGCACTAGAGTTAATTTGAAAAAGTATGTCTAGAGAGCTTGGAGAGTATGTGTCAGAAAGTTAGAGAGTCTGTGAAGAAGTTATTTTGATCTTGAATTACAGATATAATATTTTTATATTTTACTGCTATTTTGACCTTTATCATTCATATCTAAAAGGTAAAGGTTCCCCTTGACATTTAGTCCAGTTGTGTCTGACTATAGGGTGCGGTGCTCATCCCCATTTCCAATCTGTAGAGCCAGCGTTTGTCCGAAGACAGTTTCAGTGGTCACGTGACCAGCTCCACGTGACCACGGAACGCTGTTACCTTCCCACCATGGTGGTACCTATTTATCTACTCGCATTTACATGCTTTTGAACTGCTACTTGGCAAGATTCATATCTTAGAGCATACGTATTCTTTCATGCCAATTACCTGTGGCCCCTCAATAGAATACTTTTTGTTTCTCCTTAAAATAAGGTAAGCACACTACAAAACAGAGAGCAATACACCAATGTCATGTGAAGCTACATGTTCCAAGAAGAAACAAAATGATTAACTAAAATAGGAAAACCTATTTCACTAAAAACCCATGAATAATAAAAGACAGCACCTTGAGGCAGGGAAGCTCTGGTTTGGGGTAGAGTAGAATTATTGGCTGAGGTTTTGAGGGGTGGTTGTCATTTGAGGTTAACACCTTCTCTAGTGGCAATAAGGCATAGAGACTAGGTTTCAAGTTTTAAAAGGTGCCAAGGAGGTGCCTGTGACCATCTAAAGAGCGTGTAACCCACTCATGTGAAAATGAGTGGGAAAATCATCACCTTCTGAAAAATGAAGATTGTTAATGGACCCCTGTGAATTACAGCATTACAACTGTCCAGCAGAAAATTCTAATATCAAACTACAGATCCCAGAATTCTATAAGAAGGAGTCATTACAATTGAAGTGTTATCAAAGTACTGCAACTCTCCAGTCTGTAGATACAGCCTAAATAAGCATAGAACAAAGTTGAGAGCAAGGAAGCAGAGCTGTGGCCAAGAACATCAATGGAACACAAAGTCTTAACTCATGCCATGGTAGCTCAAATTTTGATATGCCCAGCTTCAGCCCAGTTCTGCAAAGTAAATAAGGAATGTTATAGAAGTACTTTTCTGGATTGCATCTCTCAGAATTCCTCAGTTGGTGTGCCCAGAAGTTGTAGCCTAAAAAGGTAACCTTTTCAAGCCACAGAAAATATATAATATATAATCTGTGAGTACTATATTTGTACTACGTACTATATTTGGTTTAGAATCCCCCAATTAGTCTCACCAAAAGTTGTAATCCAAAAGGAGTAAAATGTCCAAGTTCTTTAAATCCATAATTTTGATTCAATGAACTGAAAAAAGCAAAAGCCATCTATCCATGTACATCTATTGACAGGGAGATAATAGGAGAAATACTAAAGCAACCAAACCAAAAAGAATGTTCAGGGTATGAATAGAGAGTTCAGACCAGTCTATACAAGTGAACAATGTCTGCTCCATGCCACCATTGTAATACAAAGCTAAAGAGTAAATGAGACAGTTCATTTACAGGCAGAAAATGAATAATGGGTTCATTAGATGCCAATTGATTGATAAAGCACCATTTATTGAAAGGTCTAATATGTGTAACCAAAATTAGTTTGTGATGTAATTAAGACAAAAATTACTTAACTGAATGCATGCTTAATTATCTTCGTACGGCCAACTTGTAAGAAATTTCAAGCATTTAATTGCCATTTGATAGAATAGCTATAGCAAGCTAATTTGGTTTCAAATTACGGAATGTGCTAATTGATATTAAATAAGTATGTGAATTGGTAACCAGCTAGCCAGTAAGCTATAGTTATTTCAGAAAGTGTCAATTAAACACCCAGAGGTCTTTTTTCCAAATAGATATTAAATATAATGCATTAAGGATGTAATTTTCAGTATCTAATTGTTGACTGCAACTTATTTGCTGTCTCAATATGCAATTGCAGTTTCCAAGCCACTGTGTAAAACAAGAAGACTCTCCTAAGACACTGATGATGACAGTCGTTATTTTGTTATTAAGGTACACTGGGAATTTTGTTAGCTATTCCACATGAGATCACAGTATGGTTGGGTTTAGAAGAAGTTGGAATATAAATTCTTGTTTCTCTTTTTCTTATGTGTAAGAACAGAAAAACGTGATTCTGCCCCCCTTTTTCCTGTCAAATTTTTTGTTGTTACATGCTGTCAAGTCAGAACCAACTTACACAACCCTAACAGGTTTTCAAGGTAAGTGAGATATTTAAGGAGTGTTATCATCAGTTCTACTCCCCCCCACATCAGTTTCCCTGTTTTCTAGAGTCCTAATCCATCACACTATCCGCTACATCACACCAGGAACCACCCTGTGAGATATCAAGATAATTTCTGACAATCTCATTGATAGCTTTCATATCTGGGAGAATAAACTATTTGCAAATTATGCAAAAAGTATTACTAAATGCTAAAACTGTTGCTTTGTTGCATGGACGTACTACAGTTAGAAGCATCAGATGGGATGCTGGCACCTTTTTGATCTATCAGTCAATACTTTTGTGCTTGCAGCATGCCGGCACTTTGCTTCATAGAAGGAAAAGGCATTGGTTTTGCAGAGACATTTTGCACAACTTCTGGACACTTCAACAGGAAGGGAAAAAGCACACATCTTCTTCCCATTCTGAGGGCAAGAAATATTGCCAAGGTTGACAGACTCTTGATTGACTCTTTCAATGTGTCCAAACAGACTGTACCCTAGAGAATGGATAGTTTAACAAGATTTCTCACATCCTTATCAAGAAGCCACATAAGACAAAAGGCCAATTCACAAAACCAAACTGGTGTGTATGTGTGTATGTTGACAGGTTCAATTAGGTTGGCCCATACAGAATTCAGCAGATGGTATATAAACTTTCATCATGTGCTGAGTGTGTAAGCTAGTAAAAATGAATCTACCATAGGATATCAAATGTAAAGGGACATACAGCCTATGAACATGTTTAAGCAATCATTTTACTACAAGCCAATTTGCATACTCAACAATCTGGTTACAGAAGCAGTAGGGAGATAAATTTTCATTCACATTATTCTTACAGGTGCAAGTGAAATAAATTTTAAAAATCAGAAGTTTTCTGTCTACTGGGTGAGATCTTGGCATTTTTCATGTTATTTGATTGATTGATTGAAAATATTTACAGGATATGCCACCTTCATCATACTGGATCCAAGGCTGCTCACAGTGTTACAGTGTCCTTTTCAAGGAGAAAGGCAGGGTAAAAATATTTTAAATAATTAAAAAAAAAAAAAGAAACCAAGTTAAAAACCAAATAATAAATTATGACAATATTTTAAAAAGTGTTAAACAAATATCACATTAAAACTCATAATAAGAGCAAAATTAAAAACACAAGTAAAATGCAGAGTAAAATGACCCCTTTACTTTTTTGTGAAAGATTTGTGGAAGTGTTTTTGCTCAAAACAGTGTGTTCTGCACAAAAACCTTGCACAAAATACTATCCTGGTGCAAAAACACTTTTTTTGGGCTATTGCTGCTGCTACCACCAAAAAAGGTGGGGGGGGGAGTAATGCTCTTCACTCTTGTGTAGGAGTGAAATTCTGGAAGGAAGTGGCTAGTTTTTCAACAATGTTAGATCATTTTTCATCAAAGTTCAGAACATTTGGAAGTATTTGTTACATTCTTGTAAACAGGACCTGCCATCAAATGATGTTGTGTGAACTGTTACTATTCAGAATTTCAGCTAATCTGTACCTTCCTCACCAACTCTATCCTTTCTTCACCTAAAAAAAACCCTATGGGGGTTAATTTGAACTTGCCAGCAGTGGGAATGGTCTGGCTTTCTCCACTGCCTGTTGTGGTCTTGCAAAGAAGGACAATCTGAATCTGTGACAGGCTGAGTTTCTCTGTGGGAACTCTGATATTTCGGGCCTCAAAAAAACTGCGTGTAGAGGCTTCCCTGGAGCAGAAGCCTTGGGGACAGTAACAGGCAGGAAGCAGCGGCCAGAAGACTCTCCCTGTTTTCTGATTAACCCTTTTTGCCACCTTTCCATGAGAGAAATTGTATTCAGCATTCCACAGTGTGCAAACACAATATGCAAACAATGTGTATACCTTACGGTGTGCAAACTGAAAAACCACAATTTGCAACCATTTTAGCGTGCTACATGGTGGCTTGAGGACGCCATCAGATGGGAAAACAGTTTGCATTTTAGACCACTTGTGGCATGATCCTGTGCAAGCCATTTCCCAGCAATCACACAAAGTTTGTGAAAAGCACTCCAGGCCGACCTTGATCTTTGCCCAATCTGGACTTTTTTGATCCAGTTTAGGCAGGGCTACTATATTCTGGGGCATGGTTGGAGTGATTCCTGCACAGACTGAAAGGCTGCTTAAAAGAAGACTGTAGATTGACCCTTTCCAGCACAATCGGACATGATCCTATATTGGATATATTCTTTTCAGGATTAAACATAATAAGAATACGTCTGCCATTTCAGTTATTTTTCCTTTTCCATTTCATCCATCCTGGCTGAACATCTGTTCCTGAAGAAACACTCTTCTCCCCTTTGTCTAATGGCAAATTATATAATTTGAAATATAATCTTCTGATCCCACTTTTCTGGTCTATCACAAATCACCCAAAAGTATTTGGAGTAATAACATAGTCTTTTCACCAGGAAATGAGCCAGAAACAGTCTTTTTCCTGCAAAATGCAAGGCATGGGTAAAATATAGAATCTAGCATGTATAAAATGAGGAGGCTGGCATTTTGAGCAGCATGTGAGTAGGGAATGGTAATTAACACTTTTCCCATGAGCTGGTTCCCACACACACATGTACACAAGTACACTCAGAGTCACACATGTACATACACACACACCCCGCAGCTTTTCCTGTTACAAGGTGAATGTTTACATGCATCTTGAATGAGGAGAAATGAGAGTGATTTAAGCAGAAAATGACAAGAAGTTAAAATGAGTGTCATTCTTCTTCCTTAAAAGTTCTGCACCCTAACATCTAGGCTTATTTTAGTTTCTGAAGATACATTGGTTAGTATCCTATTCAATGCAGGCAGTTTGAACTGCTGGATAACTCAGTCCAGACAGCATAGAGACACTGTTTGTAGATATATGATATATTTGTGGCTGTATGGTAGTGCTGAACCTGTTAAGTGACATTCAGCCTGCTCCAGAAGCATATGCACACAGAGAAAGATCTCATTTAGAGTTTTGAAGGAATCCCCTTGGATTAATGATTGCAATTAGATGCAGAGAAGGCCTCAGTAGAATTTGAGTGCCTATTATCAGGCTAATATGTCAGTTCAGTGGTTTAGGTATCTGGCTGCTGAGCCAGAGGTTGAAAGTTCAATTCCCCACTGTGTCTCCTTAACAGGGACTAGACTAGATGATACATAGACACCCTTTCAGCTCTGCAGTTCTTTGAGGATGATTTATACTCTTCCCCCAAAGTTTCTGCCATCTGCCTCAATCTCGGCCCTTGTACTAGTGAAAGAATTGCCGCCATCACTTTCAAAGGGCTTCAAGCTTATATATGGAGGTACAAGATGTCTCCTTGCACAAGCTCTGGGAGTGTCCACCACTCATTCAGTGAAGCATTGCATGCAGAGAACAGGTCAACAAGATACTACCCATTGAAGGATAAAATGTTTCTCTCTTTTTTTTTAACCCAGAGGGTAACCAGCCATCATTTGTAGGCTCTATGTCAACACAATCCAGAAAAACAGTAGAGCGAGGAAACAACCATTCTCTTCCTACTGCATGTCACTGAGAAAAGGTGGGGCAGAAGCCAAAGAAGTATTGCAGAGTGTAGATGTCATATACCGTATTTTTCACACTATAAGACACACTTTTCCCCACAAAACAGGGGGGGTGGAAAGTCTGTGCGTCTTATGGAGCGAAGAAAACAGATTATATTTTCCTGTTTTCTTCTCCTAAAAATTGGTGCGTCTTATGGAAAGGTGCGTCTTATGGAATGAAAAATACGGCAATTCTATTGATGTTGCTCAAAGTATTGTTGTTTCCTTTTCAGCCAAGCTGAGAGTGGCTTATGAAGACCGTAACAGTATCTAGCCAGGCAAATACAACAGACTATGGAGAACCAAAGCAACAAAGGGTCAGACTTGATGGTACAATTAGTGTACCATTGAAAACAGAGGAAGTAGACGTATCTTCTTTATTTTTTATTTGTCTTTTCCTGATATGCAAACATAGACTACCATGGCTACCTTTTCTAAAATTAAGAACAGAGCTTCCTGCAGAGATAAAAGAGTTCTGTTTATCCTAGTACTAACACTCCTGTTGCAAATGAGCTTGTTTTTGTTTTGTGATTGGTCATCCAGAGGTAAACACAGACTTCATTGACAGGTCTATTTACCCAGAACCCAAGCGCTGAAGAAACTGTTGCTAAACATTCTAATAGCTTCCAATTGTGAAGCAAGCATTTCATCTAGTCTGCCCTTCAGAAAGAATGCTCTTCATATCACTTCTTATCGATTTTTCTCTGACCACTGTATTTAAAAATTTCTGTGTAAACTCAGCAATGCAGAGGGTTTCTTACAGCCTTGTGTTTTCAAATCTTGTCCTCGGTTTTCTTTTAGACATGGAAATGTTAGCTAAAAATCAGAGATGGGGACCTGAGTCACGGGACTCACTGTCAAGTCGGGCTTAAGTCACACTGATGACTCAACTTAGACTCAATGGGGTTTCTTGTTCAATGACTCAGACTTAACTTGTGACTCAGAACCCACCTACCCCCTCCATTTTTTGGAATGGGGAAGCTTGTTTTTAATAGGGACTCAGACTTGGGGCTTGCGACTTGGTACCAAAGACTTGAACTCGGACTTGGGACTCTGAGCCAAAAGCATGCCAACATCCCTGCTAAGCTTCTGTGTATCTCGTGAAACATATGAGCTACCCAAATATTTTAAAACACTGCTGCATTATATGCACCAAGGTAGGTAATAATCAGACTCATTCCCATCTGATCCAGGACTTAGAAGCTCTTCTAGAAAGTAAAGCCACCTAGAGTGGTCGTATAGACCAGATGGGCAGGATACAAATCAAATCAAATCAAATCAAATCAAATCAAATCAATCAATCAATCAATCAATCAATCAATCAATCAATCAATCAATCAATCAATCAATCAATCAATCAATCAATCTAAATAAATAAATAAATAAATAAATAAATAAATAAATAAATAAATAAATAAATAAATAAATAAATAAATAAATAAATATGTGAGAACAGAATCTTATGTCTGGGTAGTCAGCAGTGTTACAGACCTATGCAACATGTTTGACTCCGGATCAGGGAGCCTTAAAAAAAAACTGGACAGATTCTTCAGTTGCCTATTCAAACTGCTCTAGATAGAGCACAGTCCCTGAACATGACTAGCCTCTGATTTCACATTTGCATTTTACCTTCAGAGCCATACCTCTTGGTTACTGATTAAAGCTAATGCTGGCTACATCCTGAACCTACTTCTCTTGGGCTCAAGCAGGACAATATCATTTATGCATCATTAGAACTAAAGCTTCCCTAAGTAATTAAAATGATGTGTTTACAGTGGGGTCTTGACTTGAGAACTTAATCCGTATTGGAAGGTGGTTCTCAAGTCAAAAAGTCTGTAAGTCAAGTCTCCATTGACCTACAGTGCATTGAAAACCCATTAATCCCGTAACAGGCCGTTTTTGTTCCATTTTGGTTTTTTTCTGGTCTGTAAGTCAAATCTCAGTCTGCAAGTCAAACCTAAATTTTGCGGCCAGAGAAGTCTGTAACTCAAAAAGTCTGTAAGTCAAGCCGTCTGTAAGTCAAGGGTCCACTGTATTATGACATGAATGTGTCTTGCTCTGCATGTTGCAGATTGACTTGTTTTTATTTTGTGGTTGGTCTTCGGAAGGTAATCGTGGCCTAGAAGAGAACCTAAAATGAGATAGATTGAGTCAATAAAAGAACCCGCAGCCAAATGATCTGCAGCCAGATCCGTGGGACGGTGGGGTGAGCACAATAACAGAAAACAAAGGACATAAAAAATTTAAGGGAAGCTTGAGAAGAAGGAAAAAGGCAATGACTGTGAAAGTTGACAGAATGAGCAGATGAGGAAAACCAAGAGGGAAGAAGTCAAGACATTGTGAAGGAAGCAAATGAAGGTCTGAGCATCAGAGGCAGATCTGAGAAGAAATTACGCATAGTAGAAAGACCTTTTTTTCCCCCCCGCAGAGACTAACTTTTAAATCGCCTTTAGTAAGGAAACATTTGATGAAGCTGTGTAACTAGGGGAGCCAACATTCCTGGATTTATTAATGTATTTCACCTTGCTCCACCTCTTCCATGATCCAGGGATCGGTTACTCACCTGCTATACCTCACTTCTGTAACCCAACATGGTCCACCCCTGCCCACTCTGTAACTTTAGGTTGGAGATTTTGACACCATCTTGGAAATGAACTTTCTAGACCAGATTCTTCCTTTAAAAAGAAAATGTATTAGGGCAAATATTCATGAATTTCCTAGATAACCCCTATGTAATATTTGAGTAACTGTGATTGTAGTATTTGATCTTCATGGGTAAAGTATCCAAAACCTCAAATTCAACTGGCAGAAAGAGAAAGAGAGAGAATGTGCTGCCACTCTTAACAGCAATACATTTTCAGTTACTAATAACAATGGTTGTCATGGGAACAGCCGGTCCAGCGTGAATGTAAGGATTTGCTTTCAGGTCAGTGCTGTATTAGTCAGCAGCCTTTCACAACCTCCTTTCTCTCAAATACTGGAGGCTTCTGTCCAATTAACTTGCAACAGCACTTTCCATACATCAAGCCTTACTGGAAATTAATTACATTGGTGACAGTTGCGTGCAGAACCCTTTAAACTTTGCTCTTCATATAATTACTTGGAAAGGCATTTTAAAATTCAAAAAGGTAATCTTTCCCATTTTTATTGCACTGTAGACATCTCCAGATATAATCCGAAATAGAAAGAGTACAACCTACTTTATACAAAATTCCTGGTAAATGTTCAAGACTTTAAAGCAGTCAGAGATGTGGAAAACAGAACCAGTGCTTACAACAATTGTTAACCTGTAATCCTAAACTGCTTGGGTCACACATTCCTGACATCAGAATGTAGCAAAGTTACTTTTGAGGATTACATGCTGGCTGGAGGATTTGGGGACTTTTAATCCTAAAAAATAACTCTGCCAAACTCACCATGAGGCACAACTCTTTCCATGTCCCGCTGCAGTTCTCAGTGGTCCCCATTGCTTGTGTGGAGATGCTAGGCTTATGACTTGAGGGGCTCAAAAATGACTGTTTGATCCAGTGCTTTCCTATGTTGACTGTGTGCTCATGATTCATATTTGATGAATTTAGATAAGTTAAGAGCAAAAGCTGCTGCAACAGTGTGAATTGCACCAGCTATGTGCAGTGTACTCACTTATATAATAAACTTTTCATGCAATGAAAGATGGGCAACAATGGGTTCAAGTTACAGGAAACCAGATTTTGGTTGAATATCTGGAAAAATTTACTAACTGTTAGAGTTGTACGGCAATGAAACCAATTACCTGGCAGATAGATATCCTTTGAGGGGATTGGACTTGATGGCTTTATAGGGCCCTTTTAACATCATTATTCTATCATTCTGTGATTCTGTGATTCTAATTAACTCTTTTATAAGATTTGCAACAAACTGTAAGAGTACCAGCAGCTCTACACATTTTTAGGTGCAAGGAACCGTAATCAGGGTGGAGTGTCCAGATTTTGACCAGGAATGCCAACATTTGGAGGATGCAAGAAAATGCTGCTGGAAAAGCATGACACACCGACCCATAAGTAAATATATTAGCAAAATTCCCCCTCTCCCATTCTATGTGTGTGTACCTGTGCATACGCACTCATGTGCATGCATGGGGGGGGGCTACAATTTCAGAATTCTCCAAGAATTCTCCAGAAAAAAATAATCTGGGAGTTCCAGCCCCCAGACTCACGCCGACAGACATGTACAGAACCTACATTTTGCTCACCTGGACCAGGGCCTATAGCTGAGGCTCCATGTCTGTCTCAGGTCTTGCTTCCTTTGTGGAATGTATAAAAAAGAGAAGATGCCACAGTGCTTCCTGGGGCTTGTAGTCTTTTGGAAGGTGCCTTCAATAGACCCTCAAGGGCAGGCAGACTACAACCTGCAGGAAGCACCATAGCAGTTTTCTTTTTTATCAACAGGAAGAAAAGCCCAAAATACATGAAAACTTGGAGAGAGGCTTTTTCCTTATATAAACATGTCCAGTCACCAAGAGTAGCTCTACTATGAAACTAATGAAGCTTATATTTCAGGGCTCCTTATCTCAGAGAGATCACACAAGTGACATTAATCTACATTTTAAAAAAAACCTATGGTGACTTGCTGTGAAACAGCCCCATTGAAGACGATAAAGCTGGTTACCCAGACCTCATTCCTGGTTGTGGAAGGGCCCTGTAACAGTTCAAGCTTCAAGGTCCCAGAAATGTAGGTCTGCCACTGCCAGTCACTAAGATCTGCTGGGGAGGCCCTCATCCATCATCCACCATTAAGAACAGTCCATTATGTGGAGATATGGGGAGCACCAACTCCCAGAATTCTGCACTAGGTGTTCACCCCCATTCCTTGGTCTTCTCCCTGCGCAGGCCAGTCTCATGAGACCAAAGCCTCGCTAATAGGACAGCAAGCCTCTGGAGGGAAAACTTGCTCTGCATGAAAGAGATGTTCCCTTAGGCAAGGACATTTTCAAAAGTTTATTTACATGCCAATCCACTGCCTGAATATGGCATTCTATGAGGCCAGGTTGTCCAACATAGCCAAAGCTTATAGTATTTTTAATGCTTTCTAATTCATATAATGTAACTGTTTCATCTTATGGGAAAGGACTAATGGTCCTGGCATGAGCTCTGTGCTAAACTAGGCAGATTTATTCCACAGTCATTAGCACTGGGATCATTTTGTAAGGTTCACCTCATTATCCACTCCGCTCACACACTTTCCACCGTTGTAACCCTAGAGGTAGGAGTTATTTAATCTCTTTTCATTTTATGAACGAATAAAAAAAATTATAGAACATGGTATGAAAAAGGCATAAGCAAATATTGATAAAAATGTTTCCAGGGTTTTATTGCATCAGAAGTTCTACTCTGTAAAATGGAACTGAGGGATGTCAAAGCTTAGATAACAATGATTGTCTATTGACTTCATATATTCATTGTTTAACAGCCCTGTCACTGATTCATTTTGAACTGATCACTTCTGAGACATCTTAATCATCACACATTTCAGGACATACAGTATACAGCATGCCAATACTGTAATTAGAATACATGTAATTACAATGTACCCTCATTAGCTCTAATTATACCACTGTATAATAGTGCTATTATAATGCATTACTATTATTAATACTTACATGCTCAAAATAAGAATGAACATTATTTGTTCTTGTTGCACTCTTTAAAGATCAGCCAGCAATACTGACTTCCTAAGAATACTTTTTCTACAGTGACTGCAGAGACAAATGGAAGGAGATAGAGCTATGATTTATGCAGAATTTTTGTGTGTGTGATTGGGATAGATGCATAGTAGCTGTACAACTAGAAAGTGGTGGTGCCATATGACTTCAGGGATAAAATTGCTATTGGCCCTCACAAGTTCAAGAACAAGGTTTCTGTTTTGCCATTCTAAAATCGTTCCATTTCATGCCACCAGACCAGAGCCTTTATCTCCATTTTGTGTTTCATCTTAAACACTTTTTCGATTCCAGTCTCAATATGGCTGCCATTAGACACCTGCTCTTACTCCATCGTGGTGGTGGTGTTTTTTCTCTCCATACCTCTAAACACCAACATTTAGAACTAAAACTTTCTTGTAATGAGAATCTGAGCACCAGCTGGAGTTATTTTGGGTCATCCATGTACTTACCTGCCCTAAATGTGACTAATAAATGAAGCAGTGAATAGTTGCCTGATGTTCTATACACAATTATAAGTTTTTATCTTAACTTACTTTTTAATTTACTGCCCATTCCTAGACCTCCTATCAATTTTTAAAATAAATTATAACCACATGAAAGTCATTTCCCAAGATTCAGTTACATTCTACAGGAACAAGAAATAATTCCCAGGATAGGGCAGTTTAGAAGCCTCCTCCAAGGATGCTGTAAGGAATGCATGCTGTGGACAGAGACGTATGCTGTCATCTTTGCCATAAAATATCCTTCTTTCATATGTTTCCTAATATATATCCAGATATTAAGGACAATTCTAGTATTTAAAACACAGGGGCTGGTATTCCAGAGAATCAAAATGAGAGGTATTTTTTGGTTGTCATTTATTCCAGCTGCTGGAGTAAGATTTCCATTCTCCATTCCCCAGAGTACTAAACTAAGGCTCATTATTAAAATCTGAAATGCTTAGGCAGGATTTCACATTCTTGATTATAGATGGGAACTTTTAAGAAGCACGGTTTTACTGACTGCCTATATGGACATTGTGCATTAGGCCCTGGTCACACAAGGGGAGTTTTCTAGTTCTTCTGATTCTTTCCATACCTCTGTTGTACTGAATTGTGGTCACGTGGTTTATATCCCAGGATAAGCATCCTGAGAACTTTTAATGGTACCGATTTATTTTCTCCTATTTGAATCATTATGGCCGGCTACACCATGATACCATGATACCAGTTTATTTTCTCTCTTCCTTCAAAGTCCAACTTAGCTCCTTGATTTCTACATATATATTTTTTAAAAAATAATATTTATCGATACATCAATATGTCAGGAACAAGGTCCTTCTAAGATGCACAACTGCACATGATTCCAGGGTGCCCCCCAGAAGATTGGAATGGCAAACCACTTCTGAGTATTCTTCACCTGAAAAACCCTGAAAAGGCTCACCATAAGTCAGAACTGACTTGACGTCACATTATTATTCTTGTTATCGTTATTATATGCCAACTATGATGCTACCTAAATGGAAATAACTTTCAGACAGATACTGTACTTACTCTCTGGTAACCTCCTCTTTGAGTTAGCCCTTCATGAATATGTGGGACAGATTTTGCAAATGGTCAGGAAATTTCAGCAAGTTCAGTTCAGTAGACCTAGATTGCTAATTAACACTTGCTGATTGTGCTGCACTGTCTATTGCCAGTTCTACTTTGAGATTCAATTCAATGCACTGGTGCAAAGCCGTAAATCACTTGGCAACAGGCTACCTGAAGGATGATGTTCCCCCTATTTACATATCCAAACCTATTATCCTTATCCGTGTTTCAGGGGCCTCCACCAAATGAGGCAAGGCAGGTGGCTATGAAAGAGGGCCTCTTCAGAAGTGCCTTCCAACCTGTGAAATGCCCTCATTGGAGAGGCTCGGCAGGCAAGTTGAGTATGAACTTTTAGGCACTGACTGAGTCAAGGCCTTTATTCTCCTAGGCATTTAAATGACTTTCTGCTCCTTCTTTTTCTTTTCTTTTTTCACTCTGCTTTCTGTTGCTACTAATTTTATTGTGTGATGCATTGTTTTTACTTTGTGGTACTTTCTAATGCTATTGTATTTTAATTTTGAAACTTTTTTTTAATGTACTTGTGAACTGCCAGGAACTAGAAAGAAAGAAAGAAAGAAAGAAAGAAAGAAAGAAAGAAAGAAAGAAAGAAAGAAAGAAAGAAAGAAAGAAAGAAAGAAAGAAAGAAAGAAAGAAAGAAAGAAAGAAAGTGGTATGCACTCGAAATAGGACTGCTGATTTTCTATGCTTCCTGATGTCTCCAGATAAGGAGATAAATCTCAGGGTAAGCAATGCTTGAGGAGGAGAAAGTTTGATTTGATTACTTCGACAACTATGCACAGAGCTCCTATCCACCCCCAACCGGCAGCAGCACTCACTGGCTCAGAACTAAATTGTATGTAGGTGTTACACACAATATTTGTCTAGGAGGTAATACAAGAAATACACATGGTCTGTGTCACAAGCACACACACATACAGTGCTATTTTGCCATTTTTAAACAAGGGCCTGCCTCCTCCGACATTACAAAGACCTACTTTGTTGTCTCAGGCTTGACCTTGATATCTTAGGGAATAGTAAGCTGCTGACCTGGCCACCATAAGTGGAAATAATTTGTCCATCCATAGGAACCACAAGCATGTTCAAGTCTGCTTTAAGATGTGGGGAGGAGAGTTATCTCCTTCAGCTTTTCCAAAAAAAGATGTTCTTACATATGTATATATAAGCCACAGAATCTCCTCCCCCACCCCCGCACAACATGTTAATACTTCTCTCCTGTCCCTCAATAGCCCCATTTTGTGTCTCATGAGTTCACTGTTCTGGGGGGGGGGGATATTTAAGAAAGAGAGGGTAAACACTTCATTGTAGTGATACTGGGCACACACAGCAAGAAGAATAAGAAAGAGTTACACACTTTGGGTTTTTAAAATTGATACAGGTTATTAATCATAGTGTCCTGGTTTAGGGTTGTTAACTATAATGTCCAGTCAATTTTTAACACTAGCGATTGCATTCTGACTTCTGCTGACACTGTTTCTCGTTTTGTGAGGGAAAGCATTCTTCACTTCCTGCCTTGCACAGCTGTCGAGTGTTGACGTGCATCAGTGAATATGTTTCATTACTGATCTGTGTACAGTTTGCTATAGCAGTTAATTAAACTTGTGAAATGGTCTGGAATACTTTTGGAAGGAAAGACATAACAAAGGCATAAAATTATCACGTTTTATTATACACAGTTAAGTGACTTTTAACTACCGACCCCACCCTTTACATTTCCCCTTATTTTCTTCTATTCAAATTTTCCACCTGCCCCAGTTTAATGATTCTTATTCCTGAACACTTTATTCAGAGTCATTTCATGTGACCATTTCGATAAGTTGTCACTATAATCCTGAGCTATCCTTTTTTGGTATGGTGAGTGGTCATGAAGGTACTCCAATGTGATTGCTTAGATCACTACTCGTCATAGCTCATGAAAGATTTGCAGTGTGATTTCACCTGTTGCATGGAACACTGGAAATTGAACATGTGCACAAACTCTGTGAATGTAACTATTTAAAAAAATAGGTACATGATGAAAATTCATGAAGACAGGAATATCAGTAATGATCCTTGTAGACCAAAGAGAGGGAAATAGGTATCCTTCATATATTTTGGTTCATGACTCTTACATTTTTTTAATTATTGACCTTGCAAGATCAAACTGATAAGACTTGCAGTCCAAAACATCTAGAGATCACCAGGTTGCCTGACATTGTTTCAGATGAACAGGAGAGTTTGGACAGAAACCGATGTTACAGGTAATCCACCATTCAAAGTGCAAAATCTTTAAGGGCTGAATATGTGCAAATGTCAGAGCAGGATTGTCTCTCACATTCCAGAGTCTGCCATTTATCTCATTTTGTTTTGTGAATGGTGCACAAGCCTGGGATTCCTTTGACATCTGATTTCTCAGAAGTGAAAAACCACCTCATTCACAGCTCTCCAACACCAACATGCTTTTACCTTGTAACAGTGGGTTTACTGGAGGCATTCAAGAGAAGCTTAGACAACCACCTGGCAGATATCTTTTGATTTGTATTACTGCATCGAGGTGAGGGTTGGATTTGATGGCCTTATAGGCCCCTTCCAACTTCACTTTTTTATGATTCTGTGATCTATGACATCCATTTCTGCCCTCAATCTCTTATTTCTAATGTAGAATTCCAGGAACTGAGATTTTTTCCCAATTCAGTTAGGTATCTTATTTTGTTTTACAGTTCCTTAATCTAAATTGGCAATTAAGCTACTATATAAACAGATACCTAAAGGGAGCCTCTAAATCTCCCACACTTTTCGCTACAAAGAGGAGAAAAGGAAAAGAGGCAAGTCAGAAAGAAAGAAAGAAAGAAAGAAAGAAAGAATCCAGATAACAGGAGTATTTTCTGTTCTGCAATGATTGCAGTTCTTGTTTTTAGTCTTCTTGGAAGGACACAAGATGGTGAGCATTCTCACAGCTGTGTGACCAAGAATATTAGGTAGCCCTGGATAGAAATGCACCAAATAAGCAAAATTGCAGGTGACGTGGGAGAGGTCCATACAAGTTGGGGAGGAAGAAGCATGAATAATATTATATGAATTACTCCTCATTCTCAGGCCCTCTCTTCATACAGTCTGTGCCTTGATATAAACCTTTCTGGCAGCATGGAGGCAAACAGATGTTTAGAGGCTAAATCCAGTCAGCAACATCTGATACACAGTATATTGAGTTTGCATTTAGGCTCTTGTGTCTTGCATGGGCCATCTGTGTATTATGAATGCTCACATGTTCTGTCATGGTGATTCACTCTCTATAAAAAAATACATCTTATTTTCCTGAGTACATTTTGTATAACCCTGATTGTGATCACAGTCACTGGAGCCTGATGCGTATTATGCAACTATAATGTGAACATGACTCTAACAAAACAAATTAGTATGTCTAGAAAATAGACTTCTCAATTCTGTGCGCTTATTCCACAATGTAAGTCTTACTGACCAGAAAAGAAAAGCATTTCCTGAGTTCCTGAGCAATAAGGAATCCATTTTGAAGAAAACAAGGAATGAGTTGGGATTTTGTACTGCTCAGACTCATGAAGTATTCTGTGGAACCAGAAAGCTGGCAAAATCATTTGTGACATTTTGAGTTCTCCAATGATAAATACCCTCCCTCCTCATGGACTAGGGCAACTCTATTTTTTTAAAATCAGTCTTAAACTAGTTCAAATCTGTACAGTAGATGTGCCAATATGATACCTAAATAATAGCACAGAAACAAAACTCTATATATTTGATGCCTTTTCACAATGACTTCAATGGCTTTTAAAAAACACACAGGTGTTTAGAACAAATTAGATTACAGCCTTTTATTTTAATTTTAGTTTTTACAATATTCCAGCTGAGTGGTCAGTTTGGAAGCCTGTTTACCCAGCCCATGGAATTTGATGAAACCTAGGCCTTCCTGAAGGACTGCAGCCTTAGCATTAATATAACAAGAAGTTATCACGTAAGCATCTCTACAGATCTACTTTATGTTAGTGTCTCTCCAGTAATCTTTCATAACCTGTGTCAGGTAACTGCAGTTAGGGGAAAAAAACCTGGACTTTTTGCATGTTGTACATTCATTATGGTCATTATTATGCCAGAGAAAAACGCGCTTAATAGAAAATTGAACTTTATTTCAGCTTGGAAACAACTTGCCAGATCATCAAATAATGGACAGAGCCTCATTCCAGAAGCTGTTTACTTAATAAATTAAATCTCGAGATTTGGAAACTCCTGCTTTCTCCTGTATTGCTCATGGTTTATTCAGCAGTGCTCAACTTTAGCAAGCATAGTAATCAGGAATTAATATAACACAGAAGGCTAAGTAAGAGTCCAAAGGGGTTGTTTAGATGAAGTGATGGCTATGCATCCTACTTTGCAGACTTCTTCATCCTCAGTTTGCAGACATGAAAGAAGAGTGTTACTTCTAGGTTTCCCCAGCAAACAGCCACAAACAACAATGCACACCCAGAACTCTCCCTTTGCACCAGCCAGGCTCCCTGCTGCCCCTCTTGATTTCTAATATACATAAACTTTACAGTCTGACATTCTACAAAGAAAATCACTGCCTTCCAGAGCTATCTTGATTTCCCAGGATCCCTCATGAGGCCAAAAGTCACTCCTAGAAAATAAAAATAAGCCACAGCTATAGTGAAGGGTTTTATTTTGAAACGATTAAAATGCCCAACTCAAAGTATGCTTTGAGCTGGGCATTATTGACACTGTCTTTGATATCATAAAAGCCCTGCCTCTGACATGCTAGGGTGGTAGCAGTGTCTTCTGGGGTAGAAGGTGTTGATGGGAATTGGGAGTAATGTTCTGCCTGTATTATGCATGCATGTTTCACATAGAGCAGTGTTTCTTAACCTTTTTGAAAGAAACGCCCCCTTGAGCCATTGAGGAAGTTATCATCGCCCCCCTCCCCGCGGTGATGATATCTTTTATTTATTTATTTATTTATTTATTTATTTATTTATTTATTTATTTATTTATTTATTTATTTATTTATTACACTTAAATCCAATGACCCCTGAAAACAAAATTCAATTCCAAGAAAATGAAAGGCCCCAAAAAGTAACATTTAATGATTTAGTTGCAAGCGAATTTTAAGACGCAAAAAGAAATATAAAAAGGGCATAAAAACAAACCGCAATGCAGGAACTAAAAATTTCACGACGAAAATTCTGAAACTAAATTAAGATTGGAGGAAAATATATATTCATGCACACTGTAAAAAGGCTGCAGCCATCTTAACAGGTTTGGCTTGCTCCAGCGCCCCCCTACCGCCCCCCTTCTGCTCCAGTGCCCCCACGCTGCCCCTTTTCGTTCTACCGCCCCCCTGAAAAATGAAATCGCCCCCTGGGGGGCATTATCGCCCAGGTTAAGAACCACTGACATAGAGGATGGAGGTGGTGGCTGCTGTGGCTGTAACCGAAGCTGATGGTGTTGGTGGTGATGTTGTGCCATTTACTCACTGGTTGGTTGATTTGATTTGGCATGTGTGCTTTGCCTCTGTCTGTGTTTCGCATGGTGTGGGTTGCATGGGGTGTGTATGTTTTGTCCATGGAAAGTCCATGGAAAGTGGGGGTGGGTACTTCTTTGGTAAATATCACCAGTTGGCTTTCTACAAAATTGGGCATCTTTTCAAGTTCTGTGAAGGCAAGGATGGGATTTTGGAATTTGCCAAGCAAACAGTTCATCCTGCTTTGAGGCTAGGTGTAGGCTTTATAATGCCATGAGATAGATCCTTGTGTGAGAAGGGAAAATAGGGTGTGTCTGTGCATGCACACACATGTGCATATGTGCCTGTGCTTGGTCACACCCATGAGTTGTAACAAGTGTGTTCCACTCACTGCTTGCTTCCAATGGCACAAACGCATGGGCCCACACACTACTTCTCTCTCCAAGTCTCCTCTGTCCATTCCTGGCCTTCTTACACTAAGGTTCGCAAGCTGAAGTCACAGCGCATTGCAATGCTTTCTTAGATTTCCAAGTGGTAAAGACCAATTTCCAGGTGAGTGTCTCTGGAGAGGGAGAAACTTTTGTGGGTAAAGTGACTTTAAAGCCAAGTAGGCATCCATATTCCCAGTCAGCACCAGGGCCCAGAGGACTGGAGAGAGGGCCAGTGGGTTCATGCTCTTGAACCATTGAGCCATTTGGAGCCCAGAAGAGAGTGCAGGATTTAGCCCTGAAGTCTCAAGGTATATGAAATTGCTGATCTGGCAACACTAGCTGCAGCCCTGAGGCCCAGCAACCCTACCTATTACGACAGCTGGCAACCTGACAAATGTCTGTCTCTTGAACTGCCTATACAAATGTACAGTATACTGTTTTGTTCTTTCCTACGTGTGTTGTGCTAAATCACAAAACAGCAACAAATTGTAAGGAGTGTGCTTTTTAGAAACCAGTCTACAAAGAAATAAATGAGTGTTCAAGATGTTAATTTCTATTTCCCGTTGCATTGTTGCTGCCAAAAGACTGTCATTCTGTTACAGTAGCTAAATATACTCCTATTTTTATATGCTAGAATTTCTCCCTCCCATGAATTTGTTTTCAGATAGCAGTGGGTCTGTTTTCAATTTTACCCCCTTCCTTTTCTCACACTTTTTTTTCCTGAGAAAGAAATTGAGGGCTTCCCCCTCCCAAGATATATTGGATATCTAAAAACTGAGAATTTGCTGGACGAAGCAGAGACTGCCTCCTGTGATAAGAGGAGTTATTGTTGTGAAGAATTCCTTTAAGATTCAATCTTAATCATTTTGCTATTGAAATGGAAGAATAAAGTAATAAGAGGTTTGAATAGACTTGATTAAAAAGAATAATTATTTTGCTTGGGTGAGTTAACTATATAAACTTGTGATGAGTTTGCATTCTTATAGTATTTGCCTATTAGAACAGTTGCAGTCTTCAACAATTACAAGCCTAACTGTTAACAAAGAAGAAGACCCCTTTGTCTCTCAAGATCCCTTCTTTCCATCTTATTCATCAAGGCTGATGGTAAGTTCATGCTACTGTTAAGTGCTAGGTACAATCTGGAACCTAAAATCTCATACTTTGAGGTTGCAACCTGGCCTCATGAAATATGGTAGCCAATGTAACAGAGTCTACCAAAGATTTTTGCAGTCCCACCCTGTGTGAAGCCTTTTGGACTAAGACCTAAACCCTGGAAAAGTTTTTTTTTTCCCCTGTAATACTGCTCTCAAAATCTCCCAGCCAGTCCCATCTCTGTCCTTTTTGGCTAAGGGTTCTGAGAGTAGTACTTCAGAATGTAACCTCTCTACGGTCTGCTTTTTTCCTCACTGGGAGGTGCAAAACTAAGGATGAAATCCTTAGTTGCCACATACATGGGAATGACTTGCATTTCACTATGTGAGATTTACTTCTGAATAGATCTGTATAAAATTGTTCTGCAACACATTAGTGGGCAACACATTAGCTGAGGACAGGATGGTAGTTTAGCACACTTGGTGTGCAGCTATATTAACAAATACTGTAGGAAATGCTTCTAGACTGGGACAGTTTGTTCACTTTATTTTCTGTTAACTATACAATATACAGTCAATGAGGCTCAGCTCCAAGTTTTTCTCTCCAATTCATACTTTTTTCCTTCTCCACTGTGTGGCTTCTCCATTTTTTAGAATCAAATGCATTTGCATCAGTTCAAGTGGTGTGATTGCTTGAGCCAGAATCTGGCTCTCCCAGCTTCTAAGTTTAAGGAGGGGAGACAGAAAGCACAGGAGCACTCATGGGATGTCCGTTCCCCTCGACTGAGCACCTCTTTGTCTCCAAATCAGTTCCCCTGAAAGGCTTGAGGCCAGCAGTAGTGTGCTAGAGCAGCTGGAGATCAAAGGGAAAAAAATAAGCAAGAAATCAGCAAAGAGGGGGAAATTGGCAGCTTGTAAAGGGAGCTCTGTGGAAGCTGTCCTCCTGTAAATCTGGATGGCTGCAGTAGAGCTACCTTAACATGGGGCTAAAAAGTGCACATTGGCAATTTCCTTTGCTCTCTCTGCTGACTCCAGGGTCGTCTATTAAAGCAAATTCACCTGGCTTCCTGGGTACACCTTCACAGCAGATCATGTCTGATTTTTCCTGCTATGTAATTGTTACTCAGTTAGTTATGATTTCCCCCCAAAAAATCAAGTTTACTTCTGAGCAAACATGTTTATAAATTAAATTTAGACCATGCCTTTTCTGTCTCCCTGCCACAAAAAAAAGCCACTCAAAGTGGCTAACAGTAGTGAAGCTGAAATAAAACCAAAATCAACTAAAACATAAAAAACAGTTTTAAATCACAATTTTAAAATATCAATAACAAATAAATAACAATGCCTAACTAATTAAAACTTCTCCAGCAAAAATGCTCCGTGGGCCACATGTTGCCCACCATTTATATAAAGAAACTGATGTTCTTCCACAGTCCTGTTGTTGTTTAGCCGTTTAGTCGCGTCCAACTTCATGACCCCATGGACCAGAGCACGCTAGGCCCTCCTGTCTTCCACTGCCTCCCAGAGTTTAGTCAAATTCATGTTGGTCGCTTCAATGACACTGTCCCACCATCTTGTCCTCTGTCATCCCCTTCTCCTCCTGCCTTCATACTTTCCCAACATCAGAGTCTTTTCCAGGGAGAAAGTCCTAGTCACTCCTAGTCCTAGTCCGGCCCTAAATAAAATAAAAGAGAGGGATTCTAGGCAGCTACTAAGAACCTGACCACTGCCAAATGTGTCTCTGAGGATGGTAGGACTAAGAGAAGGGACTTCATCAACAATCTGAACAACTAGAGAGTAGGAAAATAAAACCCTGCAGATAGTATTGAGCCAAGCTAGTTTTATTGAGCTTTGTAGAGTAGATCATCATTAGTATTTTTAATTATGCTGTTGTACCAAAAGGGTGACACACTTTGTCTAATTCATCTCAGTCCACAGTTTGACTGAAGATACATGAATCACGTGAAATGTCCAAACATTTTTCAGACGCAACCCTTGCATGGCATATTACAGCATTCCTAAAGGGATGTAACGAAGCCACATGTCACTGTAGTTGTATGTCACTAGGGCTATATCCAACATCTTTATGAATGAGCGCACAGTGTGAGCTTATCCTCAGCTGTGCATTAGAATGCTTGGCAAAACCTCATGTACTGTTGAATCCAACAGTACAGCCAAATTAGCAAGCCTGAACCTTCATGGGCTGTATGACCCCATCCAGCATAGGCTGAGTCAGTATTTCCTGATCTGCCTTTTGGTTGACCAGGAGCATTTTTGCCTTGTCTGAATTAGGCTTCAATTTTTTTTCACTCTCATCCACTTCATTACCAGCATTAAACAATGATTTAAAATCAGAACAACTCCCTTGAATTTAAACCGAGTAGGAGGAATCAACTTGGGTGTCCTCAAGGTGTAACTAGGGTGAGATGACTGAAGCTTTGATCTAGGGCACCACCAATATTCAAACACTACAGGAATTTCTGCTGCAGGGACGTGAACCTACATATTGCTTTTCAAGTATAAGTACCCCTGTCAATGATGTATAATTTTTCTAGCCACTCATCTAGAGGTGGAAAAAATTATAAAACAGCCAGGCTTAGTGTGGAACCAATATGGCCATCAAGTGCTCAGACCTTGGCATTACTCCCCATTCCTCTGTCTCTGTCTTTTCCCTACATATAGCAGTCTCAAGTGACCTAAGCTTAACCAATAGGGTGGCAAAGCCTTGGATACCAGAATGGCTAAGTATAGCTCCAGGTGTCATCATTTGGATGTTATACTTGTGCTGCACAATTTCAGCAGTCTTATCTTACTTGCAGTGCATGGGATGCACAGGGACCTTGTTACTTCTAATACTCACACAGAGGATTAGCTGGTCAACGCAGCATTTCATTCTGAAAGCTTCCTTTCACTTTTCTTCTTAACTGCTCTGAAGAACAACAGCCTGACTAGTGTGTATGTGTGTTCAGGTCTGTTATGACAAAAGCAAAGGTTGATGATGTAAAGTGGCCCGGAGTCTTGTGTTGCAGACAACGATCCTCTCTTTGAAGGACTGTCACGGCATCAGGATTCTGAAAGAGATACAACGGAAGTGGTTGCTCAATGGTTTCATGCATTTCATTTTTGCCAGTTTCTACCCTCTTTGGGAATGTGGTTCTTCCAATGGTTTGTAATTATGCATTTATAGAAGTACAGGCAGTTGAAAACAAACTTGGGGTAGGGGAGAGATGAAAAACAGCGCATTAGCACAATGTTTTGGAAATAAGATGATGCTGTCTTGATGAAGTCATTTTAGTGGCTGCAGCCATGGAGTTCTCTGGCCACTTGGTAGACAGCACAATTATGAAGAAATTTGTTTGGTTGTCTGATATATACTCTAACATATTATATGGGAGGAAAGTTGTGAGAGGAATAGTTTAAAAGCACTGTGAAGACAGATAGGATTTGCAGCCTGCTCCTGTATCCATTTACTCAGAAAAAAGTAAGTGGGCTTTGCTTCCAAGTTAAGTGCGCAAAGGGTTTCAGCCTTAATATACAAATGACTTGTCATCACAATCTAAACAGATCGACATTCCTGTGAGATGAAATGATGACAGGTTTCTTGTGGTTATTGTCAGTAAGGAGACCACTTCCTTAAGACTCACGTGTTCTGCATTTTTCTCAGCTGGTCTAGATGTATAACAGCAGGCTAATCTATGTCTGGGGAGCAAAGAGTAAAAGAGAAGAGCTAAATGAGAAGGCATCTCAAGACAGAGCTGAAAGTGATGGCTTATGTCTGAACAAATATATTCTGAACTCCTTAACAGGTGGTCGGCCATTACTGAAAAGAGGCTGCAGACAACACTGGGCTTGTTATGTTCCCATGAAGACAGAGAAAGAACAAGGAATGGTAGAGATTGGCTTTCAAGCTCTTTCAGTTCTCAATCATCCCAGAGTGCAGGACATGCAACAATGGGCTTAAGTTAAAGGAAGCCAGATGTTGGCTGAATATCAGGAAAAACTTCCTAACTGTTAGAGCAGTACGACAGTGGAACCTTGGGAGTTGGCGAGTGCTCAAACACTGGAGGCATTCAAGAGAAACTTAGATAATCACCTGGCAGATATCCTTTGATTGTATTCCTGCATTGAGCAGAGGGTTGGACTTGATGGCCTTGTAGGGCCCTTCCAACTTCACTTTTCTATGATTCTATGATAACAGGCTATAACACTGAATTTGCTGAACCCTAGCAGCAGACCAGACCTGTATGCTAACCTCTGCTAGGGAGGAAGGAGCTTGGCCAACCTCTTTCCTCTCAGTACCACAGCTCTGCTCTGCTCTTTGCCTGAGTTGACCTGACAGCTAATGTCTGGGGGCGGGGTGGGGACCAAGGCTGTTCCTCAAAAGGCCAAAGCAGCAGCCACAATAGAAATTTCAATGGACGTGTGTGTTTTACTTTTAAAAATGCTTTTTATCTTCAGTAGTGTTTTATCAGTTTGTTGTTTTAATAATATGTTTAATTTGTTTTTAATATTCTGATTTGCTGTAATTTTCTGTAGGTAGGTAGGTAGGTAGGTAGGTAGGTAGGTAGGTAGGTAGGTAGGTAGGTAGGTAGGTAGGTAGGTAGGAAGGAAGGAAGGAAGGAAGGAAGGAAGGAAGGAAGGAAGGAAGGAAGGAAGGAAGGAAGGAAGGATTTGTTTTGGAAGATATTGCCACTTATTTTCCTAACACTTATTGGTACATTCACCTTTGGATTCCACTTCCTTCTAAGCATTGGTGCCCTTACCCCTACCCTATCTACAGTCCTGATTCCAGCCCAACTCTGCATGACATATACTAACAGAATAAATGTTAGCAAACAGTGGCCCTAACCAAGCATCACAGAATATAATGTTCCTCTTGCCCTTCATTTCCTTCCATCTTACCTAACCTTGGAACTTCAGTTGCTGCTGGTTTGGGGATGATTTTTTTAAAAAAAGAAATGTTTTCATTGCAAATATACTTTCTGTCTACTTTTATTATGATTTTAATGTTGTGAACAACCTTGGAATTGTTATATTAAACCCTGGGTTAAAAATAATACAGCACAGTCCTAAACAGATTGTAGAATCCATAGAATTCAGTGGAATCTACTGTAGAAGATTAAATAAATAAATAAATAAATAAATAAATAAATAAATAAATAAATAAATAAATAAATAAATAATTTTTTATATGGGGGAGTGGGAATGCTGATGGACTAGTACCCTTAATCTGAGTTCCAGGGACACCCCCATGCACACACATACATCTCCCATGATGTAAAATAATGTCTAGGGCAAAATGCCAGGAAATGAGGCCCTGTACATCTTTTCAATGACTATTGTTCTGCTTTCCTCTTAGCCACTGGATAATAAGTAGCTTTCAGAGAAGCATTAAGCAGATTTGCCCTCCAGGTTTTGCATTCCAGTAGAGTGACAGTTATTTTCATAAACAGAAGGGTGGAGTAGAGGGGGGAAGGAAACCACACAATCCAAAAGGAGATATACAGACACTGGCTAGCCAAACTGCTTATTACTGCAGAATCTTGATCCAGATGGGAAAATACACAGTTTTTAATATCTTCAAATGTCACGGCATTATTATTTATATCAGTGTGCAACATATTGGTCTTTATTAACAAGCAACCAACAACATCAAAATTCCAGGAGCTAATGCCTGCACCCTTATGGTTCTAAAACCATGATTTCTACTTTGATGATAGTCCATGCAACATTTGTTATCTACATCTGATCTCCAGGATTAATAACAATAATGATGATGATGATGATGATACAGCATGAAACCCAGACTTAACAAAACAAAAATACAGAACACAGCATTTTACAGACTTTACGTAAACATAATGTGACAATGCAGTTTCTTTCATTCTCTGCTATGACAGTTAATTCCAGACCAGGAAAACTGTCAAAAATGTTTAGTTCTGCTTGGGTTGAGTTAATTACAGGCCCCGAGGCAGTGCTGACTTTTTCCCCCGCTAATGGCACTGTGCTACAGGTAAAAATCCATTTGCAAGAATGTTTTCATAGCTACAGATCTAATTTACTGAATATCAAATATTTATGCCATTGCAATTAAAGTGACAGCGTTCCAGCCCCCTCTCCCTCCGCCCCAACCGTACAAGCTTGAGCTTTTTAATAGAATTTATTATACAGTAAACATTTGGTGAAAAGTTTTTGCTACAGCTTATAATGTGAAAGCTTTGAATATTTTATTGATTTTATTCTTTTGCCTTCCGTTCCTTTAAGCACTGCAACATGATGAAGTTCTGCGCAGTGCATGTTGCGCAAGGACCCTTTTGGTCCTGTCACTGCCTTGGAAGCTATGTTATCTCTGCAACCGTTACGTTGATTAGGGTTGTGGGGGGGACACCAAGAAGGGCCTGAAATGTCAAACAGCATTTAGTGATTCCAGGAAAAGAGAGGAAGACAAGGAGGAAACAGAAATACAAACAATAATGCACATACCCCTCGTCTCATTAGGAAAAAGGCCAGGGAACAGGCTTTACACAATTATGATCCAGCAAAGGTAATGGGTGTGTACTGCAAAGAGCTGGGCTTGTAGGCATACATCTCCAATCAGACTAGAATCTCATGTACCAGTGAAGGAAGCATACAAATCATTTCTATAACTAGATAATCATATATACAGCAAAGATGGGACATTTATGATCTTTCAGATGTTGTTGGAGGATAATTTCATTCAGCCATAGTTGACACAACCAGTGGGAAGGAGTGATAGCTCAAAATCCAGTTCTCCATCCTCTATTTTTTAGTTACAGTGGTGCCTTGCTAGATGATGATAATCCATTCCACTGATATAGCTGTTTAGCGAAATCATTGTCTAGTGAAAAGCATTTCCCAATTGGAATGCATTGAAACCTGTTTAATGCGTTCCAATGGGGAAGAATCATCGTTGTCTAGCGAAGATCGGCCATAGGAAAGCCGCTTTGTGAACCACCGATCAGCTGTTTAAATTGCTGTCTCGCGATGCTTAGGTGACGAAAACACCTGTTTTGCTAAGGCGGAGGAAGCTGTCAAAATCGTTGTCTAGCGAAAATCGGTTTGCGAAGCAGGAACCAAACATTGTCCAGTAATATTCCCCCATAGGAATCACTGTTTTGCGAATCGCTATAGCAATCGCAAAAAGTCAATGTCTAGCGAAAAAACTGTCATGTGGGGTAACTGTCTAGCGAGGCACCACTGTACTTATTTGTTGTTGTGCGCTGTCAAGTCAGAACCAACTTATAGCAACCCTAGTAGTGCTTTCAAGGTAAGTTAGATACTTAAGGAGTGGTTTTACTAGTTCCATCACACATACCCCAGTGAGTTTCCATGCCTGAGTGGGGATTTGAACCCTGGTCTCTCACTTTATCCACTACCCCACACTAGGTATCTACAGTTACTTATTAGTTACACACATATCCTGCCTTTACTCCAAAGAACTTAGGTTAGTACACGTAACTCCTTTCCCCCCTCTGCTTGTCCCTTTGCTTCATCTTCACATGAGAGAGACTGACCTGATACCACCCATTTCACTGAATAGTCAAAAAGGATTTCACATCTTAGCCTGTTTTTCAACCGTGATGCCACATTGGCTCTCAACAATCAAGGACCATTTGTCAGCTTTTTCGTGTACCTGAAATTCAGCTGCTTTGCTTCAGGGGCGAGGCATCTTATGTTCTAGCAATGGATGGGATGTTGCACTTGGAACCGCTACCATTTTGTTTTTCCTAGGAAGCCCTGTTCTGAGGTGCTTTTTGAATGTGGAGAACTATTTTTTAAAAAAACAGCCTTCTTTGACAATCGCTCACTGCTATTGTTGCACTGAAAAATTCATTGTCTATGATAAATGTGTACCTTTACCGATTGGGAGAGCATTCATTGAGACATGTAGTGCTGAATGCATTCCCAGGGAAAAGGCAGTGGTCGAAGCTGACTTGATAAAAATATAAAACCACACTATGATATTGCACTTGATCATCTTTTAATATGTTTGCTATTCAGAAAAATATATTTTATGGCATTTAACAATTATTCACACACCACCTTATAAGGTTTGTTATGCAGCTTATACAATCCTATATTTTGGCTTATATTTCTTTCATATTCTGTTTATGACCGTGGCCAAAAAAAGGTTGAGAATGGCTGTTTTAAGCTATGGATTTCATTTCTTTCTTCTAGTAAAGTTGATTTGGAAAAATCCCAAGGATTTCAAAGTTTTGAGGCAGAGGGGAGCGGAACATCAGTGAATAACAGTAGAGCCCTATACATATCTAATCTGAAATAACCACCTGTAATTACTCTCAGGTAAAAGTGTTGAGTAAAGAATCAGTGGAGTTGTATTCTCGAAGGCTTTCACGGCAGGGATCTGATGGTTGTTGTGGGTTTTTCGGGTTCTTTTGGCCATGTTCAGAACATGGCCAAAGAACCTGAAAAACCCACAACAACCAATCAGTGGAATTATCAGGAGAATCAATGGTGAGGAGCCAACACAATTTCTGGGCCAAATTAGTAAAGCAAGTTTATAAAGCCTTGACTGAATTATTGTTTCTTCCTAGTCCTAAACTAGATTACCTGAAATGGTGGCAGATACACACAAAACCAGAAACATAATCCTCTGAATTATAGCTTATGAGCTCCCCTCTCACAGTTATTTTTTACATTAATTGCCAGCAGGATTGCCTTTAGCAAGACTATGTTGAAGCTGTGAAGATTGAAAAAAAATTATTTTCTTCACCCTGCCACCAAGATATATCGCAGAGAGATAACTCAGACTAATATCACAGAAATTGGCGGGCTCAATGTGGCTTTGGCTTTTGTAGGATATAAGAGCAGTATTCCTGCCACCTCCTCATTAAAGTAATGGGAGGAAAATTACCCGTCTTTATTTGTTAGCCTGCTATTTACATAGATGAACAGGGCCAATAAAAAGTATGATAAGGTTACATTTATTTTATGCCACTTTGGGGATAAAAAACTGATTACAATGTTGGCAACCCTGTTTCTTTGCCAGTTTTATAGTGTCATATTTTTATTCACATGAATACACAATATGTATCTCTTTCTGTTACTCATATGTTCAAGTAAACTACAAAAGGTCACGCCACAAAAAATTAATCACTGAAGTGCCTAAAGGACAGATCTTTGTCATTTTTGCTCTTACTGAATAGAGGACCATCCCTACCGTTTGGCAGCTTTCATTTTGGGTTCACAAAAGGCCAGCAAATAGGTGATTTTTTTAAAAAAAGGAATTTTATTGCTATATTTTTATTGCCACGTGAGTTGGGAGGACCTTATATAATTTATAACTTCATTGATGTTGGACGTGACTCACTTGAACAGGATGGCATGCATCTTGAAAGAGAAGGGATAATTCATTGTTGTGGGTTTTTCGTGCTCTTTGGCTGTGTTCTGAAGGTTGTTCTTCCTAATGTTTCACCAGTCTCTGTGGCCGGCATCTTCAGAGGACAGCACTCTGTGCTCACCAGCACAGAGTTCTGTCCTCTGAAGATGCCGACCACAGAGACTGGTGAAACGTTAGGAAGAACAACCTTCAGAACATGGCCAAAGAGCCCGAAAAACCCAGAACAACCATTAGATCTCGCAAATACAAGGGATAATTCACTTGTCCACCTTGGGCACCCAAAGGTGTTGGGATGACCTGCTGACTGAATTTTCCATTCTTACCCAGTGATTACTGCCTACACACGTAATGGTTCATAATGTAGGTAGAGCTTGGAACCATTACTTTTCTGCACAACATTTCCCAGAACCCTCCAGCCAGGCTGGTTGGAATATTGTGGGAACTCTTGTCCAAACCACTAATTTAACAAACTCCGGATGTAACATCTGTATCAAGGCAGAGAGATAGCAGGCCTGTGCCTGGATGATTATCAAATCACAGGTCCACTGCAACCACACAATGAACATGGACAAGGCTGTCGAAATTCTGCCAGTGGTACTGTGTAGAATAGAAGGCAGATGTCAAGAGAAATATGATGGCCAGAAGCATAGCCAGGAGCAGATCAGGAATCCAAAGATAAAGGAGGAGTAGAAACTAACCAGGGGCATAAAACACCACAATTAGAATCCATAGAAAAAAATTCTTCATTTTGATTCTATATTCTTTTCTCTGCAAAAATGCTAGGACACATTACTTGTGCTTCATAACTACGCTTATGCGCTTCCCCGTTCACAGTTATTTTTTATTAGTTATTATTCCACAACTTTGAAAGGTTACTTTTTTTGGATCACAACACCCAGAATCCCCAGTTATCATACTGGCTGGGGATTCTGGCAGTTGTAGTCCCAAAAAGTAACTTTTCCAAGCTCTAATTTCTGCATGCCTTTCTTGTGTCAGTATGCTGGGGCATGAGCAGTTCTCTCCAGATCCTTGACCAGTAGGAGTCCTTTGAAAATCACCTTAAGTCTGGTTGCTAAACAAACCCAGTCCCAGATAATGGGTTATACTGACATTTGCTCCAGACTAACACAAACATTTCCAGCCTGATTTCAATGGAGCAGCAGAGTCACCCTGTGGCAATGGATAATAATAAAGGATCTCTACATGAGCAAATCTCCAGGCAAACAGAAAACTTTTAAAACTTGATTTTGCTCTTTGAAAACAGGCAGGGGAATATGACATTTCAAAATGTATTTAAAAAATGGATTCACCTCTTCCTTTTCAGGAGACAAACAGCAACAGTCCGATAGCAACAGCAATTTAGTAAAAAGAGAAAGAACATGGGGTTGTCACCCTGAATTGTTTTCATTGGTGAGTGTGGATATATATATGGATTTCTCCAGCATAGATTTCCCCTCCTTCCTTTTGCAACAAGAGTTGCTATCATAGTTGCTAATACAGTACTAAACTCAGTGCTCCTATGCTGTTCTGCTGAAAAGCCTGGAGGCAAAACAGGCCTCTTGAAAAATAAAAGCAATGTACAGTAACAGCATGCTGGACCAAGTAGATAAAAAGAGAGCCCAGTAAGCATTGAATAAGCTCACCAGCTGCTATAAAGAAGCAGCAGTACCATTTCAAAGAGACAGTCCTCTGTTTGGAATGCTGTTAGTGGACAAGCCTTCTTTTGAATGTGTCCTCCATCTGAAATATTATTCCATCCAATTTAAAGATCAAGAACCACAAGCAGGGAGATCAGAGACTGGAAGCAGCTGGTCCAAAGTTAGCAGCACCTAGCCAGCAGACTCACTGACACACAGGTCACCTGGTCATACTGCACTTTAGTGAGATGCATTGTAATTCTCTTTGAATTTAAAAAATGCTGTTTAATTTTGCATCTGTACATCCAAATTAGCAAATGCAGCTAAAGAAGGAATGAGTGTAGTAGTAGCACAATCTCTTTTTAGATGTTGGTAGGAAAATACATATTTGAGGCACTTTGAGAGGAATTGTGCCTTAGGATATTGGATGTACTGTACAAAAAATTTTTTTCTTGCAGTGTTTTTCAATTTAAAAGCCTCTTTACAGGGGAGAAGGAAGCCAGCCCCATTCTGAAACTGACCAGATAAGGTTGTAAATCTGACTTGATTGGTTCTCTTAATAACTTGGGTTGGGAAGCTGACAGATGCCAGGCATATCCAGAGTGAATCAACCAGGCTTAGAGCTTGAATCATAAGAGTTCTTACTGGAAAGATATCTTAGCTGCAATCTTGTTGCCCTGTGTTATAGACATTCTTTTCAACAACAACAACATTTTAAAAAAACCCAGCAGTTCCACTACTCCAAAAACATTGATGGGAGGAGAGGTAAAATGGTTCAAATATGTCATGTAGAAGCACCCATGTCAGAATGTTAGGAGGACAGTTCATGCAGTGACTGCAGTCAAGGCAAGGAAAGAAGAGGGCACCACAGTGACCACATGCTTCCCTTCTGGACAGAACATAGCAAGATACAAATCTCCAATAAAACTCCCAGACTCCCGCAGAGTAACTAGTCAACTGGAAATCCATTTATATGTAACAGGAGAAGAACAATGGTTGCAACGGTTAGGGGCCCTCTTTCTGGAAGCACACAAGCATCCAATAAACCTTGATTGTGCACGATCTCTTTGAACATATGCTAGCATAGCGAGATCATGGCATTGCAATGTGTTGAGATGTCTTCTCAAATTTCCATGTTGGCTAAACTTGTCTTCATCAGAAATGTCACTGCAGGAGAGCCATGTTTCAGCAAAACAAAAAATTACACATGCCTATTCCATAAATCATTAATATGAGAGAACTAGGAATCTGAGTAGACATTATCAACATGTGACCAACGGGGATTGGGTAGAGAGTTTCAAAATAGCCTTATCCTTCAAATATAACTCTGGAAGATAAGAGGTTTCTAATTCCATTAATACTGGGGAGGTAGCTCATCCTATAAAAGATGCTCTCAAGCATTTGACAGGTTCTCTGAACAGTAGGGCACTAGTTCAAATCTTGTATAAAGAAAAAGAACCATAAAATGAAAGAGCTGGGTCCCCGAAATTGTCCATGAATATTTTGCACCTGGAAAGTAGACCACACAGATTGTATAGTCACACTCTTCCCTTCTATGCTGAGATGTACAAATTTCTGTTTAAATTACAGACGTACTTCCTAAAGGTGCAGCCATACATATAAATCAGCATATGAAAGTTTTATACAGACTTGTGTCCTTTTTTGGTGATGCATCCCCTTCCCTCACACTCTCTCTCTCTCTTTTTCTCTCTTGAGAAACTTCTCTTTTTTGTTTCATTAGCTTAAAAGAGGTATGCTGAAAGAGAAGGATAACATTTCAGGGTGCTTGATGCTCCAGTGTTATAATTCCAGGGGGGGGGGAAGCAAATATTTTACTGAAGAAAAATTGTTGTATTTTGGTCAAGTTGACCAAACTGGTGAAAAGCTACCCCATGCACCAGGAGCGCCATCAGTTTCTGTTAACTTCATTCTCACCCTCAAACCAATTATGAGATGTTTTTAACATACAACAAGGTTTAGGTTTAGGTAAAGATAAAGGTTCCCCTTGACAATTTTTGACCAGTCGTGTTCGACTCTAGGGGGCGGTGCTCATCCCCGTTTCCAAGCCATGGAGCCAGCGTTTTGTCCGAAGACAATCTTCCGTGGTCACATGGCCAGTGCGACTTAGACACGGAACGCTGTTACCTTCCCACTGAGGTGGTCCCTATTAATCTACTTGCATTTGCATGCTTTCGAACCGCTAGGTTGGCGGAAGCTGGGACGAGCGACGGGCGCTCACTCCGTCATGTGGATTCAATCTTACGACTGCTGGTCTTCTGACTCTGCAGCACAGGCTTCTGTGGTTTAGCCCACAGCGCCACCACGCCCCAGAGGTTTAGGTTTACCAGCTCCCATATTGGATTGTTACACAAATAGTTGCCAGCCTGCCACTGCTTTGATACATCATTACATCCAGACTGCCAAAGATGTCTAGTTAACACAGAAGAGGAACTAAACTCTTGTGGAATAGTAACATCTACTGTACTTTTAAATCTAAAAAAGAGGATTTCTAATCTCATTGTTCATCCTCATTAAAAAATGTTAGAGTGCGATCAGATGACAAGAAGGGTTTGCATATGGTTACATTTGAAAATGTTTTCTGGGAGCAATCTCCCTTAAAGCAACCCTTCCATGTATGGAGAGATTGTTCTAGCCTGACCCCAGAAAACGGTAGCCTTGCTACTGAACCAAAACCATCTAGTATAGGTATGGATCAGGGTCAGGCTGATTCTTAATACATTGTGAACACCAGGAAATAGCTCATACTGGATCATGCCACAAGCAGTTCTAAATGGAAGCTATTTCCAATCTGATTGTACCCTATGTAGCTTAAGCCAGCATCCTAGGGAAGTTTGCAAAAGGTTTGTCAACTTGCCATGACCTATTGACGATGTAGCAGTTGTGCAGTTAGGCTTATGACCAGCCATGCATGCAATGGGAACACATCCCAGCACCTTGTCAATTAGCTATAGTTAGCTGCATTAACTTATGTAAACTGAAAGGTTTCTGACCATAGTATGAAGCATAATAAATCCCAGAAGCATACCACAAAAATATTATTAGACCAGAAAAGTTTTTCTTCTGAAAGAATTGAATAGGAATTATATTTCATATATTGTAAGCTTGAGGAAGACTGGAGTCTTGAAAGCAGCTCAGAATGGCATTAAACAAACATACATAATACACAAAAAGCAATATAAAATTTATTCTCACTAATACATTGTTGTAATATAATGAATTTAGATGCTTAGAGATTACAAGAAAGGACAAGATATTTTGAATTACAAAGCAACTTAAATCCTGGCTCCTCAAAATAACTCACTTCCTCTGACTTCACCAAGATAAAGTCTTTCAGACATGCTGGTCCATATAAGCAAGGAAAGAATTACAAACTGTTATGTCCAGATGTAGAAAACCCCATAATTGTCAAAGTTTCTTTTGGGGCCACAGTTAAAAACAAACTTTATTTTTATGTTCTCACTAACAGTGGCTCCAACTAATGAACAGGAGGACCTCTTACCTAAAAAAAATAAATTAAAAACTGTAGGGGTGAGACCCAACCTCTGTTCTGGTTATAAATAATCTCTCTCTAACTATATAGAAGCTACCCAACAGGATCTACCATTTCAGTGTGGGACTTTAAGGATGCTTGAATTCAAAAATCTGGCCTATAAATTCAACTGAATGCATGAATCTGACAGAAGTAGGACACTTAAGCATTCATACCTCTGGGACAAACCATCTTCTACAGCTATGTAAGAGTCACTAGACTTTCAGTCTGGCACTTAATGCAGGTGTCCAAGACTGGCTTTAATGACATACTGACTGTCTTGCTCTCATGTCTTATGACTTAAATATCACAGTCACCAACCATAACGCTGCATTTTCAGCATCTTCAACACATCAGGAACAGAAGAAGCTGCCTTATACTGTGTTAGATCATTGATCTCTCTAGACCACTATCGGCAGCACTGACAGACATCAGTCCACCTATCCCAGGACGTCACACAAGACTCGTTCTCTGCCTTCCTGAAGAGGCCAAGGATGGAATTTGTGGTGTTTTGTTTTGTTTGCGTGCAAAGCATGCATTATAAACTGAGCTATGGATTTCTTCCCTGAATCTAATTTATCACACATTTACCATATTTTTCCATATATGAGACACTACTTTTTCCTAAAATTGTTAGACTAAAAATTGAGGCTCATCTTATACAGGGAAGGAAGCTGAGGAGAGAACAAAACAGCCCATATCTTGCCTCCGCAAACAGGCTTCCTTCAATCACGAGGCTTAGCTTCCTACAGTCAGGAGACTTAATTTCCTCCAATCACAAGCCTTATGTAACTGACATCTGCTGATGCTGAACAAACCAATTGGAACACATCTTATTGGAGGTGGAACATGTAGGCAGTGCTCAGAAGCATTTTGAGCCCAGAGGCTGGATAACGTTAAAGTGTGATGCATAATATGCCAGTACTGGTATGTAAATATTACCTAATTATTAAATAAAAATGTCTTCTGTTTTATGTTTTAAATATTGATTTCTTAATTTTGGGTTAGAAAAGTGGGGGTGGCTTATACATGGGACGTCTTATACACAGAAAAGTACGGTAAATTCCAGAAATCCAGCATAAATAGCCATTGATGCACTATCTACTTAAGGACCGATCTAATTATGCTGAATAGGAGATTCTGTCACATCAGAGCAGCGGTATAGACATTTTCACCTGCACTTCCTATTCTGAGGCTTACTATGGGCCTGCTCCTTTTTAAGTCCACAACTCCCCAATCTCCCAGCCGGCAAAGTCAGTTTGAGGATTAAAAACAAAAAACAACCCTAATTCTGGGATTTCCTAATCTTCTGATATCCAGTGATAATTGGCTGTTACATAAAACTTTTAAAAAAACTTTTATGTGTAATAGCTAATTAAAATTGAGCAGGTTGGCATAGGAAGATGTGGCTTCCTGAACTTGTGGCAACTGCAAACAATGTGCTCATCAAGTAGTTCTCGTTTGTGGGTTTCAGCATGAACACAGGTGATCCATGACCTGTGCTCACAGAGAAGCAAGCAGATAACCGCTTCGGTGCACATACAATCACCTTGAGCGCATTAACTCACATTACATCATGCTGGAATGATTGTGTGAATTGGGCCCGACAACACTTACTGATGTGAGCCTGGGGCAGAAAATGTCACATGGGAGGAGAGGAGATTAATGCAAGCACACTTTCATACATTGCCTTAAACCAGGAAACAGCCATCTGGTGGCAACTGGGACTGAGCTGAGCCCCCTGAAGCAATTTTATCTGGCCTCAAATATTAATCAAGATGTGATAAGAGAAAATGCTGCCCACAGTTTCACTAATGAGGGGGAAAATGTTTTCCAAAACTGTAAGAGATAGGAGAAATAGACGGTTGGAGTGTTACATATCTCTTTGGCTTTTGTATGCAGTCCTTCATTTACACACAAGTGGACACGTTTTGTAGGTATGAGGGTTTTAATACTAGACTGTCACAATTTAGTTGTGGACTCTGGCAACTTGTGATGGAATCAAGCTGTACTATCAAATATACTTACAATCCCAGAACCCCAGAATTGTGCCCCAAAGTGGCCTCCCGGAGAACGATCTTGACCATCACTGCTTTAAATGTTGCCTGCAAATATTATTCACACTCTAGAACTGCAAGGCTGAAAAAAATCTCTCATCACATTCCATCCTAACTCCGAGAGTCTCATGTGTTTTGAAACAGATACCCAAGTCAGTCTTGCCCCTGGTGATTCAAGGCTGACGCAGCCAGTATTTATCTCAATTAATTTAACCCTAAGGCCTGTGTAAGTGACAAACTGATACTTACCACTGCATGCATATAGTGCCAGCTCATATCATAAGGAACTATTGAAAACAATTTACCACAGGGATTTCAAGTATGTACAACTGGGCTCCAAATTTCCTCCTACTGTGTTCTGTAATAATTGCACTGCTTCATCTGATGCCTATTTAGAAAGCTCCCCTAGAGGACCTCCCTGAGCCTGCACAAGATGGCATCCCCAACATGAAGGAATCTGGAACCATTTCAGTCCAGTGTTTATCATATTGCTCAGATTCTGGACAGGCTGGAGCTGGCTAGAGCAAAATATAATATTGTGATAGGCCTTGCATTATTAATTCCCAGTTTGCAATAGAAATATTTGACTGTGTGGATCACAGCAAGCTATGGCAAGTCCTTAAAAAATGGAAGTGCCTGATCACCTTATCTATCTCCTGAGAAACCTATACGTGGGACAGGAAGCAACAGTTAGAACTGGATATGGAATAACTGATTGGTTCAAAATTGGGAAAGGAGTATGACAAGGCTGTATATTGACCCCCAGCTTATTTAACTTATATGCAGAATACATCAAGCGAAAGGCTGGACTGAAGGAATCCCAAGCCGGAATTAAGATTGCTGGAAGAAATATCAACGATCTCCAATATGCAGATGATACCACTCTGATGGCAGAAAGTGAAGAGGAATTAAAGAACCTCGTAATGAGGGTGAAAGAGGAGAGTGCAAAAAACAGTCTGAAGCTCAACATCAAAAAAACTAAGATCATGGCCACTGGTCCCATCACCTCCTGGCATATAGAAGGGGAGGATATGGAGACAGTGACAGATTTTACCTTCTTGGGCTCCATGATCACTGCAGATGGTGACAGCAGCCATAAAATTAAGACAGCTGCTTCTAGGGAGGAAAGCAATGATAAACCTAGACAGCATCTTGAAAAGCAGAGACATCACCTTGCCAACAAAGGTCTGAATATTCAAAGTTATGGTTTTCCCTGTAGTGATGTATGGAAGTGAGAGCTGGACCATAAAGAAAGCTGACCGCCGAAGAATTGATGCCTTTGAATTGTGGTACTGGAGGAGGCTCTTGAGAGACCCCTGGACTGCAGGGAGAACATACCTATCCATTTTGAAGGAAATCAACCCCGAGTGCTCACTGGAAGGACAGATCCTGAAACGGAGGCTCCAATACTTTGGTCATCTCATGAGAAGAGAAGACTCCCTGGAAAAGATCCTGATGTTAGGAAAGTGTGAAGGCAGGAGGAGAAGGGGATGACAGAGGATGAGATGGTTGGACAGTGTCATTGAAGCAACCAACATGAATTTGACCCAACTCCGAGAGGCCGAATCAACCCTGGCGATCAATGGGGTGACAGATGTCGCAGCCAGATCGCACTCACATCCAACTCCGAGAGGCAGTGGAAGAGAGGAGAGCCTGGCGTGCTCTGGTCCATAGGGTCACGAAGACTCGGTCACGACTAAATGACTAAACAACAACAAAAATGTATTTGTTTTATGTATTTATCTTTGTATAATAAAACTTACTTTTTAATAAAGTGTTTCTGTTTAAAAAGGTTTAGCACACATTGTTTGTCCTCTCTGAAAGTGCCATGTCTTGGATTATTACTTTTTTCTGTCACTACTCATATTACGGTCAAAGTAGACAAGCCGCACAAGTAGAGAGACTGTGGGTCCATGCCCTGACAGTGAACAGCTTTCTTCACCACCACCACCCATACTCTATCAAGTTTAATCTGTGGACGATGGTCAAGGTAGTCAACCACGCTTCATCAGAGGCAGGACCAGACCAGGAAATGTCACCCCTCTCCCAGATTTGTAGCAGGTGCTTGATGTAATGATTAAGGTGTTAGGATTCTGGCAGCTGACGTCCAAAAGAGAAACCTTCCCCAGCTCTGGGACTACATGGTTGCACTTTCATGCAGATAGAGGAAGAGGACATATATAAATATGGCTTCTTGCAAAAATGTAGAATAAAAATGAGTCACATACTCTTTGAGAGTTAATGCTGGCAATGAATCCTTCTTGCTTGGGTGAAGTGACCCTTTAGACTTTCTATTTTTATAAGCAAGATTGTCAAGCCCCTTTCAGTACATATACACGCAGGTAAACACAACCAATAATTTAGGAATGCATGTTGATGACTCTTCTTTATGGGACCCCTAAATTTCAGAGCTGTTTCTAGAGCTGGGGATTTCATAATTGCTCACATCCTGGCCCAATACATTTGCCTACTTATACAGGCACAAGAATGTCTCTCCTGTCCGCAGAAACATCTTTAATCCATTGAAAAGGGAAGGGGAAAATCAGAAGAGCACATCACGCTACGTCCCTGGTCTCATAGCTATTTTTTCTTCCTCAGCCACTTTTGGAATCAGTCTTTCCTCCAGTGACCTCAGATTGTCTCTCCTCCTCTCACATCAGTCTCACAACAACCAGTCTATGGTCACTCATGACTTCCACAACTCAGTGGGGACTTGAATCTGGATTCTTCAAGCCCCTTCCTAACATTCTAACACAGAGGTGAGGAAACTACAACTCTACAGATGTTGTTGGGCAGAATCTCCTTGCATTTTTCATTCATGTCTATTCTGACTAGGGCTGATAGGGCCTGCAGTGCAACAACATCTGGAAGGCTACATTCTTCTATCCACGACATTGCAGTCTGCTACCAGTGAATTAAGGAACAAGAGCGGTATTTCATCAGAAGAATGACATGGTACCCAAAGAGCCAGATTTTTCTTCCACCAAGGCCTTTGCAAATGGATGTGTTAGGTGGTTAGCAGTTCCAGAAAGTCCTGGTTAGCTACCATCATTGCTCTAGCAGATAGGTTCCCTTTACCACTGGCTCATTTTCATTAATGTTTAATGTTTCCTCCTTCTCTTCCTTGAAGTAAATTGGCTTACTTGTTCCTCTCAAGGATAAAGACTGTGCTTACTTACCTGTAACAACTCCTAAGTGCCCACTCAATTTTTGTCTTCTCTGTGATGCCACTCATCCCCTCCCCAACAAAGCAGCAAAGGACTGAGCTGCTGAGATAAGAGGAAAGATCATTGGTTAAGTCCTCCCCTCAGGTGAACAGTGGATGTAACAGAAAGCGATGCAGCACTGCTATTTTAACAGCACAAAAGCTCAGGGGAGTTTGCCTGAGGTCTGACTGTGCTCTGGGAGGCAGGCTGAGTTAATGAAATCTTTCATTTGTCAGTAAATGTTGCTGTATGGAGTGTAATTAATGGATTTACGAGAGCTGGAAGTAGCCCAAGCTGAAATTTAAGCATTTAAGCAAGCAGGATTCTCAGAGCACTGTCCTCTTTACTGTTTAATTATAAGGTCATTACCTCAGCAAGCAAAAGAGTCTGTCTTCTAGGAGTCAAGGCAGGGTGATTGCCAGTTCAGAAATCTCTTCTAGTAAGCAATTACTCAAAAATTGTGCATTGAAACAGAGGAGTGATGCTTTCTATAATCCAAGGATAACCATTGTAGAGGCAAGCCCCTAGTAAGCAGCAGCAACTTTGGGTCAAGCTAGATTTATTTTATTTTATTTGAAGTATTTTTACCCCGCCTTTCTCCTTAAAAAGGCCCCAAGGTGGCTTACATCATTGAAAAGCAATATTTAAAGCTGAAGACAATGAGTATACAAGACAATATTTAAAGATGACAAGCCTGGCACATTTTTTTAAAGGAAGAGATGGTTCCTCAACTATTGAAAAAGATCTGTTTCTGCTTTTGTTTAAAATCATTTTAAGTCAGTTGTTTTCATTAAAATAAAATACATTTTAATACTTTAACTTATTGTGCTTTCTAATTGCCTCTGTCTTAACCATTTTAAAAGTTCCTTTGCACCCCTGTGCTGGAGAACCCAAGAAAGATGGGGAAAAGATTTTTCATGCTGCATGCTTTTCCTTATCTATGTATCTTGCATTTAGCATGCTTTGTTTTCTAGGAAATGAAGTCCAAGAGGTTTTCTGAGAGCTGAAGATTGGTAATTGGAAAACATACCGGGCCTTTGCTCAAAATAGATGTTCCTTATGAATTTTGAATTGAAGTGCTCTCTTTCAGACCATGAGCCACCACTCTTAAAAGATAAGCATGAAATGCATTTGCAAATCTGATTGTCAAGGAGGCTGTTTCTGAGAATATTTCATTATAGGAAGAAATACACATTGCCACCCCATCCAGAATAATGGTGCGAGACATAAGCACTGGGTTAAACTAGGGCCACGCTTTATTGAACTGAACAAATGAAGAGAGGGCTGCAGTAGTGCAGAATGAAATAACAGGGTCTCACTAGACCCTTAGCCAATACGGTTGAGTCCTCTGCTCCGAGCCTGCATGTTCCCCTAGACAGCGCAACCCCAGCCGGCTTGGCACTGACCTCACTCAGGCCTCAAGCCCTCTTCATGTTATCCTCACAAAAGCTCTGTAATGCCGATCAATATAAGAGATAGGCTGGCCTAAGGACACCCAGTGGTTTCATTAACTGAGTGTCTATCTGGATATACGTATGTTCATGTTTTCAAAAATATAGACAAGAGTGAATTTAATAATGAACATTGGCAACAACCAAATCTATCAAGTCCCACTAAAAGGATTATAGCCCGGCCATATGCACAATTATTCAGAGATCAGGATCACAACTCTAAAGGGGCTTGACTTTGGTGGATTATGGCCTTAATCTCTCGATCCAATTAATTTCAGAGAATACAAATTAGGGATATGCAAATACCATATAATCTGATTTGTATCCAAATATTTGACATGGAAATCAGGACCAACCTGTCTAAAGTTGATTTGGAGGTAGACTGAACTGATCCATTCTCAAGTTTCTAGAGGTATTCATATGTTTCTAGATTGGGAGGAAAAAAACTGAAAATGTGGAAAGTAAAGGGCTATGATCTGAGATGGGACAGCACTGCTGAATATGGCAGACCTTAAGTTTGTAGGCAAAGCTTCTACCAATTTCATACTTTCCTTCCACTCTTCCCAGAAGCTATGTTTGAGGAAAACATTTTTTGGGAATGTGGAAAATGTCCCCCTAGTATCCCCAGTCAGTACCCTGCTTTGTCCAAGTGTGCCCACACAATGTTTAGTCCAAATCAGACTTCAGCACATTTTGCACCCTTTCATTCTAGAACATACCTAAGGACCTAACAGCAGGAGAAAAATAGTTCTGCAAATAAAGGCTGGCATTAAAGAAAGTAGAAACCTGGGGGGGGGGGATAGTCCCTTATTCCATGTTGGCCTATCCTAACAAAGCCAGAACAAAAGAGCCAGTTATCTGTGAAGATTCTCAGTTATCAAGGTGAGGTTCTCTGGAAGCTGAATCATGGCAACTGAACTTCTATCTTATTAAGTTGAAACATTTTGCTGCTTATCCAAATAGCTTCTTCACTCTGAGGAGAGTTGGTAGGAGACCGCTGATATATCCTCCACCTTGGTTTCACTTCCCCCTGGTCTGAAAAAGCTTGTTAGATGGACAAAGGATGGGGGGGTGAATGAAAATCCCACCTCTGCAGTCCTTCTCCACCTATTGTCATGGGTCATTAACAGTGGTCTTTCTGGTGGGTGTGATCCTGATCTTTCTGGGAAAGGATGAAAGGGCAGCATGATATATAGGAGACAGACTGTATCTAAGGCCTCCACTCCTGTTGAGTGAGGGATTTTCTCTATGCACATGTATGGCCTCCCTGACCCCTCTCTCAAACCACCTATTTTCTAATCCAAAATGTGTACATCTTGGTCATCAAATGAGTGTCCTTTGTCCTTCAAATGAAGGAATACTGCTAACTGTGGCCCTGAGCAGTTACCCCTTCTGTGCTTAGGCATTTTCCTGTTTAATGGCTGTTTTTTCTTCTTCTCCAATGTAGAGCTCCGAACATTCCTCTTCACATTCAGCTGCATATACTATATTGCTCCTGTTGTGTTTTGGTGTCCTGTCTTTTGGGTGGACGAGTCTCTGCCTTAGAGTGTTTGTAGGTTTGAAGTGCATGGGTATGTGGTGGGTACCAAAAATCCTTTGCAACTTTTCAGACACACCCACCATGTTAGTAATGACCAGGTTCTTCCATCAGTTCTGGGTCTCAGACTATTCCATTGTCCTGCTGGGTTGAGACATTGCCTTTTTAAAGGCCCATTTTGGATATCTACAGGCCTTAAGGGCTTTTTTCAGATGTCTGTCTTCCTTCTTCTTGGCTTCTGTGGAGGTGGGGATGTTTCTTGCTCTGTGGTTTAACATCTTGTCGACCCCTAGCTTGTGCTGCAATGGGTGATGAGTGTCAAACAGCAGGTATTGATCAGTGTGTGTCAGTTTTCTGTAGATTTCTATTCCTAAACTGCAGTTGGGTCTTATGGTGACTGCACAATCCAGAAAAGTCAGCCAGTTGTCTTTGGTGACAACCAGCTGACTGGTGAACTTGATATTTGGGTCCACTGCATTAATGTGGTCTGTGAAGAGCCAGTTATCCATCCCACATTCACACAGTCTAAATATATGAAGATTCTGTATTGTTACCCAAAAGAAAAAGCAAGAAAGGTCTAGTCTAGAACAAGGCCAGGCTAAGAAGCAGTGGGCTACCCTCCCCTTGCCAGGCATGGATGTGTGATGTCGAATGGCTGAGGAATAAAGCCTGGTGCAATCAATCTGAGCCCTCCCTTGGAGCTCAGTGACTGGGGCTCCCAGTGGGGATTTTGTCTTTCATTGAAACCTTAGCTGTCAATCTCCTTCTCCTTCAACACTTCCTTCTTTTGCTACAGCAACTGGCAGCAAGTATTTTTGTCCAGATCCCAGGATTTTTAGTCCCATATCCAAACACAAAAGCGTACTTCAATGATTTGTCCAACCGGAGGGCTTCTGAGTCCAAACGGGGGCTTCTTAAACTGCTCTGTTATCTCTTTTAGTAATATACAAATAGCTCTGCTTTCACCCATTTTGACATTTTTTTTCTGAACCCATTGCACATGCTTAATAGAAACTCATCTGAATTATTTTAGAGTTTCAGAAATCATGGTCATCATGCTGTTCTATCAGCCTAGGAAAGCAGCCCCCCTTCCTTAATCAGTGTCCTTAAAGTCAAAGAAGCAAGTTTAAAATCTCTTCCACCACCTCATCACATTTCACTGAGAATCCTCTCTAGAATATGTTAAAGAAACCAAAGCCCATTGTGAGGAACAATCACAGCAAATTTTAATAGCTGCAGTTACACTAAGCTGTCACCATCTGCAATCTCCCATTAGAAATGCAGAATGAACATATTTTACAATTGCATCTGGGAAGACTGAGACAGGCAAAACTTAAAGGGATGATGAAAGGACTAACAGGATGTGATAAAGTTCAGTATGGGCTTTTTAAAACCAATATTAATTAGCAGAAATACTGATAGTTTTCACACCTGTTGCCTGAAGGTCTTCCTTAGTTCACCGTCACATTTGCACCTAAGCAAGAATACATTTGAAGCAGAAAGAAATCCTGTCAGAAAATTGTTTTCCCCTTCGTATGATCAATGAACCCAAGTGTGATGGAACCTATATGTGACAGAACCCTCATTTATTTTGCATGGTATGTACATAAATACTTGGAAGATTGTATGGGATGACTCTGATTCTATAGCTGGAAATGCATAACAGGTGAACTGCTATAGAGGCCAAATTTAGCTGATGGTATGTTGCCAGAGGAACTATTAAGTTGGTTGACAGCTCTGAGTAGTTAGCAAATATCTAAAAGGGGGACTTACAGCTAAGGATATTAGTTGGTAAAACCTGTGGATAAACAATAGCCAGGCATTTTTGCCAAAGAGAAGATAGGCAAGGACCTGTATTCCGTCAGCAATCTGATTTAGGACCAATGAATGTGGTAGTCTCTGTTGGAGTAATTAACCTGCCTCTCCATCTATGCCCAGTCGGTATATTTGTATACAAACATTATCAACTGACAAGACAACTCAACTAAACTAGCCTATGTTCCGCTTAGAATGAAACCTTTAATTGCAACACCCTGGAATATTTCACCACTCTAAGAATTGCGATGAACGTCATTATAATTTGGCAGCATATAATTTTTTTAAAGTGTGGCTGTCCGTCAAATAGTCTGTCTCCGCAACTGTGAAACCTTGGTACTTAAAACTTGCTTTGCCAACTAAGAGGATACTGGAGGTGTTCACGTCAATTTTTTTTTTTTGTTTTTTAAGGCATTATTAATTTCAATTTTATTAATTAATGTTCAAGATCTCTATATTTGATACTTGCAGTAACGTCTTCCACCAGTTGAACTCCTTGTCCAGATTTTGCAGACAATATGTATATACTTGGAGGACCAGCCTACGCAGCAGAGAAAAAGATTTTGGAGTGCACCATGGCATGGGATTTGTCTAGGATGTCAGTTACTATGGTGTTGGCACAGTGAAATGAAAATGAATACAGTATAAGGCTTTCCCTATTGAAATGCCAAGTTCTCTAAACCTTTCTGGACAAAGTACATTGTAAGCAGTGCTTTGGATGGACTTCCCAGAAGTGCTAGACCTTGCTGTTTTGGACTGAAATTCCAAGACTTGTCCTACCAATGCACATACTGACTGGAGGATTTTAGAAATTATCATCCCAGAACTCTGGATTTTCTTATGGCTTCATTTGTCAAGGATCTCTAGAAACCACCCCCAAATCTCCATAGTAGAAGCTGCCATGGTTCACAATATTCTTCTCTGAAAATGCCTGCATCATACCTGGTACAGCCATCAAGTGATGAAAACACCATGGGCTAACTACATCAAAGTCTGTGAGTATGGAGGCAAAATTACGCATTACATTAATCACATGGTTTGCCCTTGAATGTAAAGTTGTGATCAATAACTCAGTGGAGTAATATGAGGGTGGCAATGTAAATGGACGCTCTGGGGAGTTGAACTCTTAGACCCACAGTGTTGTGCCAATCCAGATTGGAGAAGTATGCCCCACCTGCTATTTGCGTAGAAAGAAAACCTTCCATTCGATCCAAGAAAAATATTTAACCATTCTAATAAGAGGCACAATATGGATTAGGACCAGATTGGAAAGAAAAAGTTAACTCTCCCTCCATGGCAAGGCCCAGATCCCCTCCCTCCAAGTACAAATTTGCCCATACAAAATGCCTCAAAAACACATTGTGCAATGCACACGAATTTTCACATATAGTCAAAGTTGAAATGACAGTAATTTACCAAGAAATTAGATGTACCAAGATTGGAATGGCTTGTGTCCTTACCCAGTGGCTCATAGGTGACTGAAGCTCAGAATGTTCCAGAAGCATAGAGTCTGACAGAGAAAAGTAGACTCATAAAACAGCAGAATAATTACTTTCTTAATCAAGCCCTTTAAAGACATCTAATTTTATTACTTTATTCTTCAATTTCAATAGCAGAACAATTAAGATGAAATCTTAAAGGAATTCTTCATCACAATAAAATGCCTCTTATCAGGAGCAACCGTCTGCCTATACTGTCCTACAAATAGTCTGTGCTTCGAATATTCACTATATCAACAAACCACTAATATATCCCACAAAAATTAAAAGAAAAATTGCCTTGCATATGATTATCTTCCCTTTCTGAATCTCTTCTCCTTCTGCTTCCTGTGCCTTTTTCCTTCAAACTGAAAATTTCATATCAAATGATTCTCAGCTATAGCTACTCTGTATCGTGTATGCAGTTATTTCTGCAAAATGTGTTTTATGTGCAGAGAGGGGGCCAAATGAAAAAGAAGGTAGTGTTCACATTTCATGCACTTTTAAGCTTGCAAGAAAATCTACAGCTCTGAAATTCCCTCTTCTATACCACCCTTAAAGGTACATGAACTGTAGGAAAGGCCCTTATTTTCACCTGCCCAGTCTAAACATGATACACTGCTTTCACATTTGTAATTCCAAAAGAGGTTACCTCATTCCAAAAGAAAAGGTTATACAACTATACAATCCTATGTTCTGAATCCTATCTTTTTTCAGTGGGGACCCTAACCCCAACAAGTTCCTTTGGTTTTCCAGCTTTATATACTGTATTCATGAGGAACAGCTAGCACTTGAAAACCCATCTTGTTTATTTATCAGTTTAATTTCTGTCCTTTCCCCCCCCCAACATATGTGTTCAAGGCAGCTAATATTTATTTATTTATTTATTTATTTATTTATTTATTTACTTACTTACTTACTTACTTACTTACTTACTTACTTACTTACTGTATTTATTTATACAGCCTATCTATATAAAAACAAATTATATACAAATTAACTACAAAAAATCTGACCCTCATTGTAAGTAGCAAGACCGGTGGCAGAATACAGTACATGTTCCTCAATGCAACATATGTCCCTCCTTCTTCCTCGTCTGTATCAATAAATTGAAGAGAACCGCAGACGTTTCTGTTGCTATATTGCACTACAGTAGGCCCATAGAATCAGAGGGAATTTGGCAAGTCAATTCCTCCATAAGATTCATTAATTCAGTTGGACCTACTTTAGTTGCAAATAGGCTAATTTGAATCAATGGAACTTATGGAGAATTTGACTCACCAAATCCCCAGTGATTCAGTAGGCCTACTCTAGTATAGCTTACTACACAAAGCAATGGAACTGATATTAAAATGCAGTAAAACAGCGATAGCGTTTGCTTTTTAAAATGTAGATGAAATGTTAATAAAAATAGCTATAACATATTAATAAGTCAGCTTATGAACCAAAGTTCTGTCTAAGAAAATACAATTACCTGATAACTTTAAAGCAAAGCAAAGCAAAACAGATTCAGAGCCAGGACTAGGTGGTCACCCCTTGGCAAGAAGTCTGAAAGGCTAGAAGCAGACACAAAGAAGGCTCTCTGTCGAGACTCATCAAATGTGGAGTGAAAAACAGGCTTCTCTTGAGGATCTTAAAATCTGGACAAGTTTTTACCAGAACGTGTTTTTCAGAGACTTTCACAGTCTTGTATAATCTGTCAGGTAACATGGTTGAAAGTTTTACAGGGCTTTGTAGGTCACAGATTGAATTGTTTCTAGAAACAGAACAGTAACCAGAAGATGTTATAACATGGGAGTTCCATAGCCCTTAGAGTGTGCTTCAATCAATAGCCTGCCTGCAGCATTAGGACTACATTGAGGTTTTTGAAAAGTCTTCAAAAGGAGGACTTCAGAAACCATGTTACAGTAATCAAGGCAAGCTGCAGTATAGGCCTTCCTCACCATGTCTGCCATCTTCGGTCAGGTGAGAGCTGTGTTTTGTTTTAATACTGGCACTGAAAAAGGTGCTTTACAGCTTGCTAGAGAGAGGGGAATAACAGAAATTTAAAAAGAAAATGGTGGATAACTTCCTAATACTGAGGTCGGGGGATAATGGCTGCTATCTGTAATTACACTGGCAATTGTATTTGTTTAGGAGCTATGGTGCTGTACAAATTAACTCATATATAAAAGCAAGGCATAGACGCTAATGTTAGAATGCTCACTGGTACAGAAATCTCACTCTAGCTTGTGCTGTGCTCTGATTGGAGAGCTGTAGCTACACAGCTTTAACTTTAGTTGTGCCTTTATTAGATGCAATTCTGAGAGAGAGAGAGAGAGAGAGAGAGGCTTGAAAAGTCACCTCTTTTTATTTTTATAAAAAGCCCTAGTTGTTTCCCTCGTCCAGCTTAACCTAACTTGCTAAGGAGCTCAGATAGTTACCAGAGTTTAGGTAGTTGCCATCTGGGGGATGATGGGAGCTCTATTCCAGAACAATAGCTTTTTTTTCAAGCTATACTCACTGCTTTGCACAAACACTAGTAACAGGAGCATTAACCACAAAGGTTTTCAAGATGCTTGTTTCAGCATGTCTAAGAAAAAGAGCAAGTATTTTTAAATGAAATAAAAAGTATTGTTGCAGATTAAAGGCTGAAATAAGCTTCTTCATCTTGAAGGTGAACTTTTGTCTTTTATACTGTGTGTAAGAGAGAGACCTGAGAGAGAGAGAGAGAGAGGAGGGAGGGAGGGAGGCCCAGAAGCCATCACTACTAACTGTACTGGCCAGGATTTCTGAGAGTTGTATTCGAAGAACATATAGGGACTCTAGGCTGGGAACCACTGAGATGGAGATAGAGTGTACCCAGTGCAGTGCAGTGGACAGAGTGACCCAGAAGACCTGAGTTCAAATCCCCACTCAGCCATAGAAACTCATGGGTGTGTGCGGAATTGAAAAACCCATTCTTTAAATATCTCACTTACCTTGAAAGCCCTATTAGGGTCACTATAAATCAGTTCTGACTTGGTAGTACATCACATATCACACACACACACACACACACACACACACACACACACACACACACACACACACACACACACACACACACACACACACACACACACACACACACACACACACTTTCTTATATTAGTTTTATATTTGTTATCCACAAAGGACTCATATACCCCTCAAAAATTACTCCATTTTGCCAGTGAGAAAGGCACACACATATACAGTTACGTGTTCTTATGTTTCATCCACTGGTGGTATTTATGTTGCTATTTTAATGCTACAGCACTGCTGTGTCTGCCAAATTAGCCTATGATTTGGCAAAGAAACAGCCACCTAGGGATACACCTCCCAACTGCTTAAGGGTGGTCCTGCAGCATTAATTCTGGTGTGATTTACGGATGTTGTCCATAGTTTCATATGCAAAGAAAAACCAAAGTGTTATCCCAGGAGCATAAAAATATAAAGAATTGTTTTTTCAGCCTCCTTGTGCCTCTGTCAATAAACAGGCATCACATTAGTACGTGTGCTCTGTAATTTTGAACCTCTGAGTATTTTAGTGAAGCTCTCTGGGGCATAGAAGAGTAAAGTACCATGCTCACCAGCAGCTCCTCTTCTCCTCCCTCTCTTCTACATGTTTTACAAGAGTGAAAAGTCTTAGCGCTCATTGTTTTACAGGTTTCACTTAGATTGGTTGCATACATATGGAGATATGAATGACTGATTTCTCTTTGTGTGTCTGCTGTAAACCTAAATATCTAGGCATTAAAACAGACAGAACTATCTCTCTCTCTAATACACACACACACACACACACACACACACACACACACACACACACACACACACACACACACACACACACACACACACACACACACACACACACACACACACACACACACCCTAGAATCATCTGCCTAGAAATAAAACTGTGACAGTGAATTCTTACTTGGCAACTGTATAGTCTAGCAAAAAGCAATTAGAAGATGCTAAACATCAGAGCAGTGAAGCATAAATGATGACATGCCATTTCAAATGGGGTTGAGGCACACAGCTATCATCACCAGCTCTGAGTATCTGATCTTCCTGTTTCATAGCCTCTCCATGAATTATCCAAAGCTCTGAGAAACCAAAGAAGGAATGCTGCCTTTGCATTACAGTCAGTGGCTGTAGTCTAAAGTAATGAAACCATGGATGCCTACCATTAGATTGAATAAACACTCCACAAGTTTCAAATTTCCTTAAGTTTTTGGATTATACTATAAAGTTTGGAGGAAATGGGCACACTATGAATAGGGTTGTTGCCCCAAGATATTTAGCCTCCTGAGGCAAAGGATAAGATCACACTCTCTCACATTCCAGGTTAGAAGATAGAAGGCCAGCTTCCTAAGCACGCAGTAGTCTATGTGGCAAACACAACTATTCTCCTCCAAATATTAGTGACGTAGTAGTAAATTTGGAAGCACGAGGGCTCATCATGATGGTTGCCATAGTGATCCCCTCCCTGCGTGGAGAATCCAAAATTCTGGTTATTGGTTCAATCCATGTTGTCAAATGTAACTGCCCACACAAGACCAAACCATGCTCAAATACTTTGCATTACAACACAGACAGCTTGCCATTCCTGAGGAAGATCTACTTATCTCCCAGTTGCTCTGAGGAACACAGTTCAGAAAGAAGAGAGGGGCAAGCGGGGGGGGGGGGTTGGATGTCAGATGATGACAGCCCCTGTGACTCAGTAAGTCTATAGGATTCAAGCCAAAGAGAAACCGAATTCTTTCAAGCGTTCTTGAACTGAAACCACAACATTCACTTCAGGAAAATATCCTTGAGGCAAACAAAGGCAAGAAAATATTAAAAGGGTCTGTGGTTCTTCCGACCTTGCTAGAGATGGGAAAAGTTGCACTTCTTCTACAACTCCTACAATACTCCATGTTACTGGTAGGTGTACATGCCCTCTGCATTAAACTAAAATTGAAGGAAGAAAAAGAAACCCCTTTGTGTTACCTTAGATAGATACATGGCATGAAAAATCCCAGGCAGCTATTTTTCTTATAGCCTCTGTGAAACCAAGAAAGCAATATCCATGGAAAAAATAAGAAAAAGAATTTTTGTTTGCATCACTCTTCCTCAGTACCTTAAACAAAACCACTTTTGTACATTCCAGAAACTACTGATACCAACCTAAAGAGACCTTGTAAGACTTAAGGAATATCCTTTTCAAAAAAAAAAAAAAAAAAAAACAGAATGAGGGGAAAGCCTGTGGTGAATTATGCTGGATTTTAGAGCAGAGATATTTAGTATGTCTTAACTGTTGTTCTGTTTCACTGCATAAACTGTCTTAAGAACTTTTAAGAAACAGCCTAAAAATACTTGAGGTATATAATTAGTTAGAGGCTTTCTTCATGCAGCACATGTAACAGATATAAACCTCAGAAAGCATGTGACAGAGATGGGAAAAGTGACTGTGATTCCAAGAGCAGTAACTTTTCCAACCTCTACTCCATGCCTACTGAGATTTAAGCCAGTCATGTTTGTTTCACGGAGATTCCTTCAGCTGATTAGTCTGGAGTCCAAAAAAGGAACAGTCTCCATCTCTGGCATGGAGTGAAATTTTAGAGAAATCAAATCTTATAGTAAAAATTGAACCATATTTTTCCTTTACACTTCACCGGCAAACATGGTGAGAGGTGTCTTTGAGAAAATACTACAAAGAGAAGCAAGAGAGATACCTTTCTTTGCCTCATTGAAACCAGTCCTAAACACCATTAAACACAGAAAGACTTTCAGTAAGTAACAGTGAAATCCTACTCATGCCTACTCAGAAGTAAGCCCCACTGAATCCAAGGTACTTACTTCCTGGCAATTGTGTATACAATTGTAGTTCAACTGAACTAGTTGGGCATAGACCACATATTTTTTAGAAGGGAAGCCTGTATCTGGTTCAGTTGCTTAATGACAAAGTTTGCATTCTGTGGTTGTTTCACTGCTGCATCAATATCCTTACGGTAAGTAATTTTAAATTACTGTCTATCTCCGACAAGCATTCTGCAGGTTTCCCTTGCATTTCCACTCCTGTGTGTGCTAGCTGAAGATTAAACTTCACTGATGCTGGCCCAGCAGTAATTCTTCCCTGGCAGTTGTTTCATTAGTTGATGAGGACTTGCTTAAAATAAATTTTAATTAAACTAAGAACTGAAATAATACATTTTAGAATACAGATTGTTCTCATATAGAGCATTTCTGCTCCCTGTGCTGTTGCTTTCAGCCCAGTTACTATTTAGCACATATAGATGCATATCCAGATGATGCTAACAAAAGTAGACATTGCATGAAAAATTTTGAAAGCCTCCCACAAGACAAGAGAGAGAGAGAAAGCATATTGCAATACAAAGCCTAGTGAAGAGGTTCACCTGGTAATGTTCTTAATGGGATTCCAGATGACAAGAAATGAAAACAGAAGTAGTGTAACACTAAAAACTTGGAATCAAACAATGTACAGCAAGAGCTGCCTTGTAATCAGCCACTGAGTAGATCACTTTTGATGCATAAATGTTGCCTTCAGGCAACTGGGTGAAAATGTATATACTGTACTAGCCTGTTGGTTATTTATTTGTTTGTTTCTTTCTCATCCTTACATATTGTACAGTTGAGTAAAATATGGATATGTAAGTAATTGGCCAATTATTTTTGTGAGCTTATTTTCAAGAAACAAAGAAAAGGGCCCTCTGCCAGATCTAACACAATGTGCTGTGGTTACAGTGTTCGGCATAGTTAGACTGTGGAATTCATCACCACAAAATGTTGTGATGGCTGCCAACACTGATAATTACAAAATTTCAAAACTTGGATACATTCATGCAGTGTAAGGCCATCAATGGCTGCTTGTCAGGATGGCTATTTATCACTTCTGGTATCAGAGTCAATTTGCTTTGGTATATCAGTTTTGAGGGAACATTGCCTAGAGGGTCCCATGGCCCTTATGAACTGTTAGCAGGTTGTCCATAAGCAATGGATAGGCTGTTGTGTGAAAAGATTGTTGGACTAGATAAGCCTTTGTGCTGATCAAGCATTGGCTCTTACATTCTTATGACTGGAACATGGGGTGAAAAGGTTTAGATTCTGGATCTCGCTGAGTCATGAAACTGATCATCTGGCTTTAGGCCATCTCTCTGGTCTACGAGAGATGGGAAAGTTAGTAGAACAGGATAAACAGTAATTTAACTGCTTTTGAGCACTTACAGAGACAGTTACTGAACTCACTAAATGTTCGCTGAATGGTTAATTCTTTTTCTCAACTTTCTTTTCCCTGTACGAGCACTCAATGGGTCCACAGAGATCCTTGGCTGGGGCCTTACCATCAGCAGGTTACACAGGCAGTACGTCTGTGTCCATATAGTTTTCTAAGGACTTCACTGGTCTCTCCTCTCCCCTGGAGAAGAACTATATCCAAAAGCTCCTCAGACAGGCTTCAACATCTTTAGGAATAATCTGTCCACTGATTATTTTCTACTAGCTCAACTGATTAAATATTGCTGCTGTATTTAAGATGAATATTGCTGTAATCACAGCCAATTGAAGCATCCTTATCAGAAAAGACCAGAAGAACTTCAAAATATTTGGTTAGTAATACTGTAACTTGAAATAAATAAGATGGCATTGTTATAAAACATTTGCACTGACTTAGTAGTGACCAAATAACCAGAAATTTTAAATGCATGGTGGCTGCACAATGAAAAAAGCCTGATGGTGGCTGTATTCAAGTATTTTTGTTAAAATAATACTTCTTTTCCCCTAAATGCCCAAACTGAGTCCACTCTGAGGTCAACAGATTATTTTCTATCTATAGGTTTCAGAAATGAATGTGTTCTGATGTTAAGAACAGAGTCTTTTGTAAATCAAGCTCTAAATATATTTAACCCTGTGAATGGACTTGTCTGATACTTTTTTGAATAGCTCTCATAAGGAAAGAGTGTTCCACTTACAGAAACCAGCACGTCTGGCTCCATTTCCATTCAAATATACCTAATGGGTTTAGAGGATAAAATCCTATTTAGAGCACAGGAGTATATTGTAGCCACTTCTTATTTACTAAACTGGAAACATACATTAAGACGTTATCACTTATCTTGCAGGAGAAAAGATTAAGGAACATTCCATATTGTGCATTCAGTTGCACTTCCCCAGTTACTAAAACGACAATTGATGTACCAGTCCAGGAAGAAATAAGATTTCCATTATGATACAAAGGCCGCAGATATTATATTCTAATGTCTCTCTCTCCCATCCTCAGGAAGCAGCAAATTAGCTTGTGATCCTGAGAGTGAAGGAAGCTTTCAATAGCCCTCTGTAGATTTTCATCCCATGGTCAAAACAGAATGAGGGTGGGATGAAATCAGGACAATAAGTGCTTGTTCCACCCTTATTTTCCTATGGTTCATGTTTCCAGAATGAGGACCTGGAGAGGAACTTGGAGTCAAATAGGTCTATGATAGCTTCCTTCTGTGCCTGCACAGCCTGAGGACATGGTTTTCTCTCAACCTCTGATTCTAGGGACAACTCTTCTGTTGTTTCTCTTAGCCTTCTGCTATACGGAAGCATGATATTGCAAAAATAGCCTTGGGTCCTTTAAGAATGGTGGCCAGCTTCCACCAGGGGTGGAGTGATAGGAACCTCAGGTCCTATCATCAGCCTTTTTAAGGTGTCAGTTCATGGCAGGTTTTTTTTTTGTTTTGTTTTTTGTTTTTTTGCTGGAACAACAACTCTATTTTAGGTCATATGCCTGCCAACAGTTTGCTGTCCAAGGTCCTGAAAGCCCTGATGTATCCATGACCTGTTTGGAGCCAGTTGATTGAATATGTTATCTGTGTGACCAAAACAAGCTGTGAGAGTCCATGCTGCAGTCTAAGGCAGCCTCAGAATTCATAGTAAGCCAAGACACCACACTGTCTGCACTGGAACTGTGTGTGCCTATGTAACCCATTCTGTTGTCACTCTTTTGATTATTAGGCATACTGTAAAGGCTGTCAACACACCAGTATTCATCCACATTGTCTTCCTCTTCCTCTTCTTAGAGTTAGTTAATGGAATACAGTCAAGATATAGCTTTCTGGGCAGGGGTTACTGCTCTCCAAATGTTCCAGTACTTCAGCCTGGCTTAGAAACAGAAGGATTGCTCCAGATGAGCTAGGATGGGCTGGAGAGTTTGCTTATCAGCTTAGTTTTTTTTAACTGTTCATAGGTCTCGTGTGTGAAGGAAATGAGGCTTTCCTTTCTTCAAGGACAATCTGAACATCAAGTCCAAGAGACTGTGAACTGACTGTATTACAATATCTTCCATTTAGATTATTTGCTCTTCTGTGTATTCTACGGACACATAGATATCTCTGTTCTGTTATGCAGAGAAGTGAGTTTGTAATTATAAAAGAGAGAGCAATCAGATTTTTAAAAGTACAGAGAGTTATTACTAACTCTAAAGTGCTCAAGTTTTATAGTTTTATGAATAGTAACCCCAAATATTGAAATGTGGTGTTTATTGTTCTTGCCTTACTTTATCATTGCAATTCAAGGTTGGGCTAGTGCAACCCTAGGTGGGAGTTCTGCTGTCAGTACACACTGACCCTTTTGCATCCCCTTAGAGATATGGAAATTGGAATGGGTTACTTTTGCCCCAGTCTGGATAAGTTCTATATGCATACTCTGTATCCTTGCAAAATACATACTATAGTTTGGGTCCTAAGATAAATTAGCTTAATAGAAGTTCATGAAGAAAAAACTCTTTCTTTCTCCCTACCTTCACCAATACCCACTTGTTGCAAATCTTGTCAAATATTCCATGCAAATAATGCTGCAAAGTTGATAAAGCTTTGGAGAACCACACTCTCCCACCCATAGCCTCTTCCAATTTGAAATTTGGTTGGGTTTTTGTCTGTTTTGTCCACCAATGTCTGCTTTTATACCAACACCCAATACTGGTGCAAAAAGCAAATAAATAATTTATGAGCAGAAATTATTCTCTTTTACCGATACCTGTATTTTCAAGGCGACATGTAAGTGTGGGATGGATATGATGGTACTCAGTTCCAGGGATCTCACATTCAGAACTGGGGGCTCTTCACTGATCTCTCTGGCCAGCTCCCATTTCTCTTCCATTCGGATATTTAAAAACAGGTTCTCAGCATGAACCAGGAAATGACCTTTCTAAAAACTAAGCCTGTTCTTTCTGCACCCTTTTTATTTCTTTATGTCTTTTCCTCCCTTTCCAGGCACTCTATTGTATTTCCAAATCAGATGTCCGTGTCTCTCAACATCCTGTAACACTACATTAGAAGGAGAAGCAGACAATAAATGACAACATAATATTCAACATGAAATGGATCACTACTGCTCCCTCTCCCAACCTCTTAAGATTTCTAACTGGATTGTGGGGGGGGACTACAGCTCAGAGGATGCACTTTCTGGAGAAACTCATTTGAAGTCCTTTTTGGTTGCTAAAAATTAATGGGAGACAGCCCAGATTTCCTGGACTGACATAATGACCTTTGTGCTCCACTGACATTTCCACCTATGGCAAAGATGCACAGACAAAGACATTCCCTTGGGGATTCAGTGCTGAAGACAACGTGGGACTGCATTTAAGAAGCCTTTGTGTCCTTCTTTACAAACAACAGTTCTCCATTTGAAGAGTCTGACAATCAGTTCTCTGAAAGCATACTCAATCTGATTCAGTCAATGTAATGCTATATGGTGAAAAATACATTTCTATTTATCATCATCATCATCTCAGAACTGAAGAGCTGGAAAGGACCCTATAAATCATCAACTCCAGCCTCTGTCAAGGAGGAACAGTGGGGAATCGAACTCCCAACTTCTGACTCCACAGCCAAATACTAAACCATATTCAAATTTTAGACTTTTTTACTCAGTTTGCATGTATACCTATATAAACTATCAAATATATTTGTATGGGAATCATTGGCTCCCCCCTTTTATTTTATTTTTTTCATGATCCCCCTCTTTTCTGTTGACATGTAGGTAACGTGGAAGCTGTGAATGATTCCATGCCTGGTGAGACCCAGGCAGAAAAAACTAAAGTCCAGTACAGTGTCTAGTTCACTGTGTGCCCAGAAATATTTGAGGCAGAGATGGAGAGAAGCAAGCCTGCTCATTGGACATTTACAAGGGAACATAAATATATCAATAAATGTGGCAAAGGAAAGGAGGGAGAGGAGAGAGCACTATGTCCCTGCAGTCTCTTATTTCTTCTTTCCCTGAGTCATGTCAGTCCAGTCCCAGTCCCTGGGCAGCACTGCTACGCCACATTTTGTACCCTTACTTTCTGCCCACCATGCAATTTCAGCCAACACTAAATGAAAAAGAGGAAAGTTGAATTGTAATGCAAGCCACAAGCCTGGTACTTAACAATAAGTGCTCCAAATATATTGTACAACAGTAAGGAATCCTGCAGCCAAGACTGAAATGCAGCTAGTACAAAACATGCCAAGTCTTATGTAGTAAAACTATTGGCAGGGAATGAAAAGTACACCTTACCTAGTCCAATATGGACAACCAGCATCTGTGTGGAGCACTCAGTGATGGAAGAACATGTGAGTGGGCCTTACTTGTGATGGTTGATCTGGAGTACCCATATCTCACACCAGTTGAGATTAGAAGGACTGAGATCTCACTACATGCAACATTGCGAGAACATAGGCACATAGAGGATTGTGCTGTGCCCACCAGGTACCATTTCCCTCTCCCCAGTCTCCTCCCCTTGGAAAGTCATATGCGGAAGATATCTTAGCTATAGAGGGGGGATTTAAACAGTGAGCAACACTGTACCTCCAAAACTGAAATTACCACTCCTCTATTAGTTAGCAAGAAACTGTTCTTAGTTTCTGAGCTTTCAGAGAGGAACTCCAGTTTTTGACAGGACTGAACAGCTTTCCATTAAACTTGCATTAGTTAAAGATAAACAATTTAGAGTCATTTATCTATAGCTGTGAAGCCTTCTATTTAAAGTCCGGAAGTGGGGAGGCAAGGGAGTATGCATCTACAACCTTGGATTTTCTGTGTACTGCTTAGATCAAAAAGACATCAGGATGAATGTTTTGTGCAATGATCAAAAGATTTAGCAGAAAGCTGCACCTGTCAGCAGAACAAGTTCAGTTTTGTATAGACAAAATCCAGAGTGGAGCTGGCAAAGCATGAGAGACAGGATTCTGAAGCAACCATATGTAATTGCAGGAGGTGTATTTAGAGCAAGGATATGTAAATACTGTATAGGATTAAATGCAAATGCCAGATGATAAAATTCTAATGTTCTTTCATTAGGCCATTGCGAGTTAATAGTTCCTTGATCAGTACACCCCTGGAAGATAAATAGGTGGGTAAGGGACTCTATTCCCAAACACATAAATAGTGCATCTCATTGATTGCTAAAATGTAATAGGATGGATGGCTCTTTTACCATGATGTTCTAATGCATTAGTGGAGACAGATAAAAAGCACATTATCTTATAACCATGTGCCTCTAAAGGCTATTAATATATATGGTTTCCCCATACACAAGGGGTTCTTTTCTCTGAAACATAACTGGCTACATGTATAGGTTTTAGTAGAACTACTGCTCCAAATAACTGGTTGAAAATTTATAGTTTGCAAGTGCAACATATATGGTGGATCCTCTAACTCAGGAGGGATGTTCTAAGGAAGAAGAGAGTTCGGCTTAAGGCAGAAACACATTGCTTCTATGTTAGGTCTGCATTTGACCAGGATCCCAGAAGGAATGGCTGTTCTGTATGCAGTTCCACTTTGGCCACCACCTGAATGACAGAAATGGAAATATTTGAAGTAAGCTGCATGCTAGGGGGTATGCAGGAAGAGCACCCACAGAACCGCTACACTCTGTGAAATCAAACAGGATTCCAACCTAAGTATGTAATCTGGAGTAGCTGTCCTTCACCTTTAAGGAGAATCTTTAGGGTGTTGTTTTCAAACCATTGTATTCCCATGGTTTCTGTTATCCTGTTGTCTTTCTGATTCATGGGCCCAATTGCTAGTCCCAGCTACAGTAGATCTATTCAATCAGAGGGTTTTTAATAATTGAATGGGTCTATTCTGGTTGTAAATAGCAACAGGATTTAGGCCAAATTTTGTCATTCTCCCCACTCAAGTAAAATTGCAGTACAAACCTGCCCAGTATAGCAGTGTGAGCTGGCAAAGTGCTCTTATGAATTTTTTTTATCTTTCAGGGCTACTGTTCCTTTAATTCAAAGCCTCGTCTTCCAGTTTCAACCTCTGTTTGGAGCCAGGACATTACTATTGAATTTTCCCCTTAATTTATCTGTTCCCATTTCCCATGAGGGGAATGCTAATTAATGGCTTCTTCTACAGCTGTTGTTTTTCAATTAAAAAAAAAAGGCCACTCCTTAAGCTGTTACGTTTTGTCAAATTGCTTCTTATGGCAACCTTTTGAAACATGAATGATGATAATCAAAGACTGTGGCACACTTATTTCTTTTAGAATGATTCATAGATGTTCATGGTCCATACAGTACATTCAAAGGTCATTAATGAAGCCTAATTGATAATAATCAGTCAAACTTAGAGTTATATCCCATAACTGCTTGTGCTACATCACAACTCAGTATCAGAGCAACCCTATTTCGTCTGAGTTGATTCTTCCCAACATAAAACCATTTGTAATTCTGTGATTGAAAATGTCTCTTTCCAGACCACTTGAGTTCACTCAAAGCAAATATTACAATGCTTTAACATTCCATTTCTTGTTCTACAGTTTCAGCTTGAGATTAATTGTTGTTATCTATGATAGATGTTTTCCATGTCACTTTTCACTGCTGCTGTTGCCCAGCAGCTCTTTTAGAAATTATCTTTCCCCCATCAAATTTCTCTCAGCTTTTCTCCTGATACACTCAAACCCTTTCACCACATTAAGATGTGCACCCTGAGGACCACAAGAATTTAGTATGGGCATTTGTGGAGCAATTCATCAATAACATGGTAGTCACACTGCATGTCAACCAATTAGAGAGAGGAATTACATGTGAAGAATGTATATAAAAGTGTAGTTTCAACAGATCTTTGATTACCAGGCATTCCTTCAGAGTATGTATTACAGAGAAAGCTTGATCATAGGATGGACATTGCTGGATGATACAGCACTGTATCATCTGATGTTTGGAGGCAGCATTTTATTACTAGTGCTTCCAGGTGCTTGTAGAAAAATACCTCAGAAATCATAAAGGGCTGTGCTGTTGAAGCAACTCTAGACACGTATCCTCCCAGAAGTTCAGCTTTAGCACTACAGGCACTCACACTGCTCCAGTAACCATGAAAGCTGCAGAAAACACACAGGAGTTTCTCTTGCAGAGTTTTGAAAACTATTTTGGTTAAATCCCTCTGGCTGTGCAGCAGAAATTTAGGGATTCACAGCAGAATAGCTTCATGTTCCCCAGATTAGACCATCCATTTTCTCATTAACTGGCACCTACAGTCTCAGTAACTCACTGTGAGAAAGAATAATGTTTCATTTACTTACAGATCAACAGCAAAACTGAAAAACATGACTGCATTCAACAACAGACTTCAACTGACTCTAGAGAGGGGAAAAGATCTTAGCAGAGAGGCAGGACTCTCTTTGCAATAAGAGGCAGGAGGGAACTACTAGGTAGTGCTGGATAGATTGACAGTCACTGCAGCCCAGAAAGGTCCTTCCCAGTCTCATCTTCTCCAGGCAGCATAGACGGTTGTAAAACCTCCAATAGTTTCTGACTGATACAGCATATACACTGGTGTGTGTGAATCCCCTCACACACCAGTGCTTCTTAAATTTGTTCTGAGAGAATCTGGTTATGTCCTATTCTATTCTTCCTCTAATATTAGTATTATATTCCTGTTCAAATCCACAGGTCCTTTTCCCATCAAATAAATGCTTATAGATAGATGACTCAGAGATAAAGTTTACAAATCAGTCCAAGTTCTAAAAGAATACTGGGGGAAAAAACAGCTAACTATCTTGCACAAGTCAGTGCTTTAGATCAGTGGTTTTTAAAACTTGGCTCCACAGATATTGGACTGCAACTCCCAGAAATCCTGGCCAGCACAGCAAATGGTGAAGGCTTCTGGGAATTGCAGTCCAAGAACACCTGGGGACCCCAGTTTAAGAACCACTGCTTTAGATCTCCTCAGCACTGTGATAGTGATCTCCATTTGATAAAGCACTTGTCAACAGTAAGTTGCCAAAGATATCAGCAGCTCACTACTCACACTATTGTTTGATCCATACCCACTGTAAATACTTATTAAGGCCTACAGAGACAGACCATGTCTCAAATACTTCAGAAGTACTGTACAGCCAACTGAGGGAAAGAGCTTCCTCATAACGCTCTCGCCATATTGCTGACAAAATGTTGAGAGAGAAAACTATATTAATGCTAACAGCTTTCTAAAATGGTTCCCAACTATCTTCTCTGGATTCCGGGAAAATAAACTTTGGTTGCCAAATCATAACATTAGTGAGGTTCAGAGAAGAATATTATGTATGCCCCTCAGCACTGCCATTTTGCCCTATACTGATGGGTTGCTCTGGAGACAACAGATGAAATTTTGGGGGGGGCTTTAGGCAGCATTAAGAGTGTGCGTCATAACAAATAGGCATGTATTGTGTGCATCATTTCTGTGAAAGCATTCACATAAAATTGAGGGAGGGCACTGAATAAATTGGTGGCAATCAATGCACAGAAGAATTGACAAGAGAGAAAGGAAAGGGTAGTAATCTTTTCTTTGTGTGGGAGGGAGGAGAGTTATCCTTCAACAGGGATTTTTAAAAATGCAAACGAAGCGTACATTGATCATAATGAATCTTCATATTACAGATACAACTCCTCTGTTTTTCCTTGTACAGTATCATCTATACCAGGGGTCTCAAACATGCGGCCCGGGGGCCATTTGCAGCCCGCTGGATGATAGTTTGTGGCCCTCACCTTGCCTGCTGTCCCTGAAGTGCCCACGCGTCCTCTGCTATCAAGAGTAAAAAAAAAAGCCTCGCCTCGCTTGCCGGCTGTCTCCCAAGACAGCGCCGCTTGCACCCTCCATCTGGAACTGCAGCTTGCCAGCCAGCGTGCCTGTCTGCCGGGCTGCAGTTCTGGATGGAGGGTGCAAGAGGAGCTGTCTTGGGAGAGAGCTGGTGAGCAAGGCGCACTGCCAGCCCTTTTCCCCGAGTGGCCGAGCCACCGCCGAGCCATGCTTGTGAGCGGAGCTCACTCCCGGCCTGTCCTCGAAGAGCGCCTCCAAGTCGCCAAGAGGAGCTGCCGCCGCCTCCGCCTCTTCCAGGAAAGCAGCTCTGTGGCTTTCTCTCTCTCTCGGCACCCCCAGCACCAGCCCAGCCAGCAGCCGCCTCAGCACCCGGTGGTGCTTCCTCCTCCTCCTCTTCGTCCACCTTTTCAGCTGCTTTGGCTCTGGAGGCTGCCTGGGCTCACCTCACAAAGTTTGCCCCTCTGTCGTGGTGGGGGTAGCTGCTGCTGCTGAGTGTGTCTTTTTTGAGGGGGCCCCCCCTCAGAGGAAGGTTGCTGGACCACCATGTGCATGTGTGTGTGGGTGGGTGTGCGCGCATGCATCTGTGGGGGCCCCACTCCATTCTGTTTAATTTCGTGGGTACCGATGGGGGCTTTTCTCCTTTGGCAAGGTGAATTCTGTGAGTTTTTTTAAATTTTATGTCGTGCCCTCCTTCCTCCTCCCTCCTCCCCTCAACCTCAACCCCTGGCTAGGCAGTCACCAGTGCTCCCTCCCTTCTCCGCTTCTTCATCCTGCTACTGCTGCTAGTGGTGGTAGTGAAAAAGGAGCTGGAGGGGGCTGTGGCTGGTGACGAGGTCTTGCACCCCCCCTCTCTTCAGAGTCCCAGCCGGGCTAAGGACATTCCTGGGCTGCTTCCTCGGGCTCTTGGAAAATGTGATGCGGCCCAGCCTCACCCAGACTCTGCCTCCAGTGGCCCCCAGGTAAATTGAGTTTGAGACCCCTGATCTATACAGATCACAATTTTTGAAATAGATAATATGAGATACTCAATTATGAGGTAAGCCTTACATGTGGAAATTAGAGAAATACTATTTTTCTTAGCATGGCACACGACTGCACTTTACAGTGATTTTGGTTATTTCACATGATGCAAGCTTTGGTCCATTTTTTAAAAGTGTGCATAGGTTCAATTTTTACGCTTCATCATGGCTTCTGTCCTAGGCAATCAGTGCTAGAAGGCATCCCAGCTACTTATGGTGCTAGGGTCGGAACTCAACATATGAGTCTATTCCATGGTCATGCTGTTTTTGCAGGGGGTGGGGGCAGGTCCAGTAGTTTGTTTGTTTTTTTCCAGTTTGGCAAGTGGGCAAGTTTGCTCCAACCTTGGCACTGTCACCAGTGGCGATAAGCCCCCCAGCACTGGCCAGCCTGCAGGGCTTCCCAGGGACTGCTCTACATCCTGCTTTAATGCAAGAACTTACTGTGGGTTATCTGAAACATATACTGTAGTTCCTGCCTACAAGGCCTGAAAGCTTGCCTCACACATGAAGTGGGCATGATACTGCTCTGGAAGTTCATAGAAATATAGAATGGCCATAGGGTTGTAGCCTGAGCAGCATACCAAATGATACATGGAAGATACACACGGCATTCAACTGAAAATTGAATAACCATTTGTCAGATCTGCTTTGATTTGGATTCCTGCATTGAGCATTGGGTTGGACTTGATGGCCTTATAGGCCCGTTCCAACTCAATTATTCTATAATTCTATGATAGAAAAGCTGCATTCCCTACAGCAAAAGCCAAGAAAGCAGATGGGAGGAAGAAACATAAGGCTTAACGGGAGGCAGGCATGATCAGGTTATGATCAGGTTGCTGGAGGAAGGGGGAAGATTAGGAACTCACAGCTGAAAGCAAGAAAGGGGCCTTGTTTACTCTCCTCATACCATCTTTTGGGATGTGATAGTATCTGATTTGGTTCGGAAGGGAGCTTTGCATAAACTATTTTCTGAACATTGAAGGAAATCCAAGTCCAGTAATAGTTCTGCCTAGATTAGACCTATTGAAGTCAATGGGAGTGAGTTATAACTAACAAATTGCATGCATTTCAGTGTGTCAACTCTAGGTAGGATTAACACAAGATTAGTGTATAGTTTGGGTTTTGACACCAGTATATAAGCCTAATTAAAGGAATAAATCTCATCATGAGGCAAAACATTCTTGCTGAATGTATCTATGGGTACTCTATGGAGTTCTAAGTACTTCTTTCAAATAACTTGTTACTTCCTTCAAGTTTTTGAAAGCTATGGTGTGGTTATCAAGACAAGAGGTGTTGTCTTTTAAGAACAGGTTCTTGCTAGTAATTCCAAAATCGTACATCTTGTATACTAGGGTGGACAACTTCAGAGGAAGGCATTTTTCCACCTCTAGAAACCCCTGGAGAATGGTCCAGGGGCTCCAATTGAAACTGGAAGTGACCAGAAATCAGAACCAGTCAACAAGAAACCTTTGCTTTCCCCCCGCCCAATACATATACATTCACAAAGTGCAACAACAATAATTTTAAAAAAACCACATGCAAAATGCAAAAAACTAGAGTCCTGGCAAACAGTTGTAGCAAAACCAGGAGAAGTTACGTTGATGAAAATGCATGGTTCAGGGTCACTGAGATAAGAGATGGGACATAATAAAAGATAACTAAAAGAATCGTATTTATCATTCTCAAGTGTGGCATAGGATTGAGAAGGGACATGAAAATGTTATTTAGTTGTTATATAAGATTAATAAAAGAAACTGTATGCTCCACAATAAATCATGAATCTGTATATCTCAATTTCTTAATCCGATTAAATAAGTTTTCCATGAGGGTAATGATCCAAACTCTGGATTTCCATCTGTCAGGAAAAAGGTTCCTGTAATTTTTCCAGTTTAGAAATATTTACAGCCTAGTAGGAAGCTACAGGAACACAATTAACTACTTATTATTCAAGTCACTTTGGTTTCCATAAAACAGCTCCCCCCCCCATCTAAAACAGTACAATTTTCAGAAATCCTGGCCAGCACAGCGAGGTGGTAAGGCTTTTGGAAATTTTAGTCCAAGAACATCTAGGGGCACAAGGCTGGTAACAACTGCTTGAAAACAAGGTGTGTGGGAGGGTGCACCTTGTTTTAGAGTTGTGATCCTCTCATTTGTATGAATGCAGGTAGTTCAAAATTGTAGCCCATGGTCCTTACAAATTTTTAGTAGAGGAAAATAATTGTTTTTTGATACATGGAGCATTTTACAAAACCGAGAGTATTACCCTATGAAATAAAACATCCAAACGTCTGAATGGCTCCCAGGACTTTGAGCTGGGGGTGTATTATCTGAATCAACAGGCATACTTATCAAGCTGTTTAGACACTGGTTATGGATACTGAACAATACATTTTGTTAATAAATGTTGATAACATATTTCCCTCCATGAGCTCTCTTGTGGTTAACAAAGAATAAAAATATGCCAGCTACACAATATCAAGTATTTGCTTCTCATAAGATAGAAGTCATTGGTTGTGGCCCATCGTGTAATGGTTTCTGGAGATTAGAAAATAAATTACAATTTTAAATTAAACAGAGTGCTCTAGTTTTTAAAAATATTATAAATGTATCTAAAAGTCATGAACAAACAAGGTTCTCTCCAAGATCTCACTAATATGAACTTTCTTGACGAATAAATATCTTAATTACATACAAGTAATTAAACTAAAAGCCCTATCAAATGTAGCTTGTCACTCAGCATACAACATTTAATTCAATCTTTTTTCCATTCCCTGGTCCCTTCCCACCCCCAACCCAATAAACAAATTCATTCACAGAAGATCAAGTTTCACTAACCCAGAAAGCAGACGACAGTCAATCAACTAATTGACACAGCAAAAGCTTTTATATAAATGTTGCCTAATTAAAGCTCATATAAAATTTAAAATTACATGGGCTTTTTGTGTCATACATTACTCTGTTGCTAAACATTGCCCTACACCATGAAAAGATTATGGAAGCCAAGCTAGAAAACCTAGAAAGCCTGGACATATATTTAAGCTTCACTAAAAAGAGAAAATCTTAACCTGGTCATGATACCATTGCACTGAACTCCAAATCCTATCATATAATTACATTGAACTACAAATCCCATACTCATTATAATGGATGTTGTAGTTCAACATTACTATGGGGGTACCAAATTGGAGAAGCCAGGTAGAGGACTCAGGTTGTTACTTATGAGGAACTGAGAACACATTGGAGATATTAGCAGAACTTGAAAGAAGCAAGCTATGACTGACATATTTACCTGTAAACAGTTACATTTTTAATGTAATGAGTGCAGCCTGGAAATGTTACTTGTTGGGGTACTTCGCAGCTGGTAATATTTTCCAGCTGTCATAATGAGATATAGGGAAAATTACTGATTAGAAGTAGCAAAATAAGTAGGACCAAAGATACTTACCTGGATTAACAACATTTTCCCCCTTACTCCTAGACATTAAAGGACACTTTACTGTAGTTTAGAAGCATTTTGGTACTATATTTCCTACTTATTTATTTATTTATTTTCTTTTATTTTTATCCCACCTATCTGGTCAGGTCAGGACCACTCTAGGCGGCTAGGACCACTCTACCTTTATCATCTTCTTTTATCACTCCTTGGATTTTTCCCGTCAGGAAAACTAACAAGGAGCACAATGAGTAACAACAACAGGTCAAAAGTAATGGGAGCAAGCTCCTTTCAAGAAATGACATTCCAAGTTCAGGATATAAATATATTTCAGGGAAAACCAGGATTTACGAAAGTAGATAGTGTTTTCAGGAGAGAAAACTAGGGGACAAGAGAATCATATGCACAAACAAAAACATTCCCATGATGACTTAATATGTTTAGTATCTTTATTGTGGGGGAGGAATGAACATCCAAGGAAGAAATTGAATCTTTCTGGAAGAGGATATGGTAACCACCTGAAACCCTTAACAAGACCAATTTACTGCACAGAATTTTACTGCAGGTCATAGAATTCATGACTAGAATTCTTGACAGCATCTTAAAAAGCAGAGACATCACCTTGCCAACAAAAGTCCGAATAGTCAAAGCTATGGTTTTTCCTGTCGTGATGTATGGAAGTGAGAGCTGGACCATAAAGAAAGCTGACCGCCAAAGAATTGATGCCTTTGAATTGTGGTACTGGAGGAGGTTCTTGAGAGTTCCCTGGACTGCAAGGAGAACAAACCTATCAATTCTAAATGAAATCAACCCTGAGTGCTCACTGGAAGGACAGATCCTGAAGCTGAGGCTCCAGTACTTTGGCCATCTCATGAGAAGAAAAGACTCCCTGGAAAAGACCCTGATGTTGGGAAGGTGTGATGGCAAGAGGAGAAGGGGACGACCGAGGATGAGATGGCTGGACAGTGTCTGTGAAGCAATCAACATGAATTTGACACAACTCCGGGAGGCAGTAGAAGATAGGAGGGCCTGGCGTGCTCTGGTCCATGGGGTCACGAAGAGTCGGACACGACTAAACGACGACAACGATGACATAGAATTCATGGTTGAAAATTGACCAATTCTTTGCTTTTCCACTTTTTATCAACAGTTTTTTTTAATCATCTGTTTTACTTTGGCTCAACTATGTGGCATGGGAGCATGTCAGGTATGATATAAATGACATGATTGGCTTTTACATATTTGTCTTTTCCTCTACTAAGGAGTGTATACCTACTATACTTAGGCCATATATGGGAAACATTACTTTTCTGGTTTAGAGCACAGCCAACATTGTCCACAAAATAAATCTTCCTTGTCTCTGTTTTACCTGTTTGTTCCTGCCATGGTCCCACTCTGAATCAAGGGCCGCATGTCTGCAACACATCTGGGTCAATAACACATTCAGTATCTCATCTACTCTAGCCCTAATCAAGGTCCTTGGGAACATAATTGTTTCATCTCTCACCTTATATTCTTCATCTGTAAAACAGCATTAGCAAGTGACTTCACAAAGTCCTGAAAAGCAAAGATAGTTTGGATAAGAAATAATCTTAAAACAAAATAACAAATCCGGGAGCTATGTTTCACTTTGTAAAAATGTTATCAATTACACAGAAATATTGTATGCTTTTTAATGTCTTGATTTCTGCTATCCTAGATGCACCTGTGGCTGTCAAACAAAGGAGACAGCAACAGATTATTCTAATTAAGTTAATTGGGCCTGGTTCTGAGATATCAGGTTCATCAGTCTTTCCAGAGACAAAACAGCAATGGCAATACAAGAAGTGAAACTATTGTAACCTCAAATACGGCATTTTTCTGCATCAAGTGCCATTCAGATTAATTGGAACTTGCCAGAGTACACATACAGATAAAGCAAAACAAAACATTGTAAGGAAAAGTTGAACATTAATTCACAATAATTCAGTTTAACGGCACTAATCACTGATCGGAAGGTTCAGTGAGTTGCACCTTTTTAGAAAAAAAAATGCTACGCAATGTTGTTGGTGTGTTGTTGTTTTTCCTGAAAGCTATTTCTGAGAAAAAATAAACATATACTATACAGTTTTTCTACTGGCTTAACAGTATAGTATGACTAATTGCCACAACCACAATCTCCCTGTAAACATGTCCCAGTTTCACTATTTGGCTGTTCCTTCTTAGTGATATGCCTATGATACTTTGAGAGGCAGGAAAAAAAAAAACAAAGTCCACATTTTTTCTCTTAGTAGCAAAAGTTAAATTGGGCTTTCCTAAACTTACTACAGAGATATAGCCTGCATAACTTGTCTGCAATACATGTAATACGGGAAAGAATTTGTTTGTTTCAACCTAATTAATACTTTCTGAAACAATATGTCAACATAACCATACTTTGGTATTTGCATCTCTCCATTTGCAGTGCAGTTTTGCTGTTTAAACAATTCACAAAAATGAATACGTTGGGGGGAATGAATACAAAATTATTACAGAAAAGTAACATTGTGAAATATTTAGGGGAAATGGTTTGCAAAAAAAAAATTGTATGTAAGGAACAATTGCATACCCCAAAAATTGTATGGGGTAAAAGAAATGCACTCAAAATTGTATATTACTTTATTGCCACCTAACTTGGGTTGAAATAAAATTAGCATCATGAAAATAAGAAGCTGCAGTTGACAGCTTCACATGTTGCTAGTGATATTAAAATACTCACTTTTCTTCATTTCTATTGTTTCCAAGACTCAAGACAGATGTGATGTATGTAGGAGATTTGTGACCATCTCCCACCTATTTCCCTTTTAACTATAAAACCACCAGCCCTCAATTCTGATTTTAATCAGACCCAGTGGCACTGGTGAAAGGTTTCTAAAAGCTATTTTTAATTACCAGTTTGCCAATGGACAATGCTGTTGACTCCCACTATTGCTATTAGCCCCACTGAGAAAACATGCAACTATCCTAATTTTTGAACACCAACTTGAGATGGGTTCTATCAGAGAATCAGTACTAAGAATGCATTAAACAGTCCCTTCCCGACAGCATTATTATAATCCATCACCAGCCTTTAAGAGTGTTTTGAGTTATTTGTTTTGGGTTTTTTAAAATCTCCTGACAGAGCTTAGATCTATTTTAGTCCCATCACTTATCTAACTAAAAATAGCAATTCATAAAGGGGGTAGAGGAAAAAGGGGTTAAATTAGCGTTGTTAGACACAAGTAAAGAAATCATTTTAAGTAATTATATATTTTCTTTTGCAAAAGAGAGACAAATTATAGCTCCCCTTGACTTAAGATGCAATTGTAAATTCTTCTTTGCTTTTGAAATAATGCTGGAAGGCATTTTGAGGTTAACAAATGAAATGAATGAGTAAGTGAACTATCACAACCCTAATTGCTCAGTGCCGTTATCAGCTCCTAGAAAAATTATTTTTGGACTTCTCCTTCCTAAGTCTCACAGCCAGCAGCAGTATTAATGGCCACAGTGATTGGGACATGCTTTCTCAAGCTCTGGGCATCATAGTGAAGGCCTACTTAGCATTCAGAAGTTCACAAGTTAAAAGAATCAGATCATGCGTGATGGGAAAGACCTCTGCCCACAAATCTGGGAAACCCACAACTAAAGAAGGCAATACTGCACTTTGATAGACAAACAGTCTGGCAAATAAGGCAGCATGTGAAAACATATGCTTAAAATGTAGTACTCAATTGTGGTGGCAATTTAATCTCAAGTGTTAGCTTTAAACATTCCAACATAGCTCTGAACCTTGCACCAGAATCTTCTCCCTCCCTGCTCCATAAATATGAACATCCAGTTTGATACTCGCTACCAGCATAAGCATAAAGATATATATTTTTAGATCTAACTCTTTAAAAAGGAAGCAAATTACACGTACTGTATATGTGACAGCTCTCATCCTAGATCATTAAGATGTAATTTGCCATATAGTTAGTTTCTAAGAATTAAAAGGAACTGCACCCGGCAGGATTGTTGCTGTTGTTGCTGTTGTGAGAATCAAAGCTACTAAGAAGCTGGTTAAAAAATAAAGGCTACCTTGACCAGCTTCACCAAGACCATCCATTGTACTGATCTCTTTTTAAAGCATAAGAACAAACCTGTGAAGCAAGCTAATTGTGTTTTTTTTTACTTTTGATCACATTACTGACAAATTGCAAGGCAGCATCAAGAAATATTGATACATTTTGAATAATATAGGTGATTGCCAAGAGAGACCTGTGGTTTCTGTTAAAAGAACACAAAACACTGGGAATATCTTGATCAGAAGTGAATTCAGGGAAGGACAAAGTGACTCCCTGACATCTTGATAGGAACAACACACCCACATGAGCATCATTCACCACCCTTGTGGACATTTCATTTATTACCAATATATATGTACAATTGTAGGGACGTGGTGGCACTGCAGGTTAAACCACAGAAGCCTCTGTGCTGCAAGGTCAGAAGACCAGCAGTTGTAAGATCAAATCCACGTGATGGAGTGAGCTCCCATTGCTTGTCCCAGCTCCTACCAACTTAGCAGTTTGAAAGCATGTAAAAATGTGAGTAGATAGATAGGTACCACCACGGTGGGAAGGTAATGGTGTTCCATGTCTAGTCGTGCTGGCCACGTGACCACGGACACTGTCTTCGGACAAATACTGGCTCTACGGCTTGGAGACAGGGATAAGCACCACGCCCTAGAGTCAGACACGACTAGACTACATGTCAAGGGGAACCTTTACCTTTACCTATGTACAATGACTGAGTTTGTGGATCTCCATAGCAGCAAGAGGTATAACTTGAGAAATGTTACTGCTTGCAACACCAGCTGGATAATCTATGCTCTTGTAACAAGCTTTAAATAGGAAAAACATCTAAGATCCGTAAAGTACGTTTAGAGCTCATATATATCTTGACAACATTAGAAATAAAAGGCCAGGAACCCCTTTGTCAGTCCTTTCATGAAAAATGGTTATTCTGTATAGGATTTATAATTTTGGGCTATAGAAGCTGCCCTCCAAAGCAATGGCAAGGCTCTTTTGAAAAGTGAAATCGACTGGATACTGGGACTGGGTACATTGCCTCCCAAAGGTTTAAATGAAGAATTCAATTTTTCTCCCTCGTCTTTAGAAGTACCACTTCCTGTATACACTTCCCAGGCTTTGCAGGCCAGGAGTCTATGGATTAATCAGAGTAACCCTGAACAAGACCTGGGATAAGATAAATGGGGGACCTTTCTCACATTGTGCCATGAGCAAACTATCGGATCTGGGTACAGACAGACCAAAAGAAAATTTTCAAGAAGGGAAGAAACAAATGGTATGTTTGAATATAATGGCTGCATTTGTCAATTAAATGTGATTAATAATGTGCTGGACGAATATTCTCTTTGTGAGTGTTCATCAAAGATTTAGGTATACACATTGTAATGTAAAAGTGTAAGGATGTAAAGATGTTAATACGTTATCTCCTTTTTTGTTTTACTCTTGTTTTATTTGTACAGCCCTTCAAGAAGGCCTTACATTCAGGCTAAAGCAATTTTGGCAATTTTAAATTGAAACAGGGTGTTATATACTTTCTTATATCCGGAGACTGTCGTTTCTCCTTACATAATCATATCTGTTGGATGCACTGGTTCCTTTTGCATTCCTTTTCCCCCTCCTCATTGAAATATTTACCTTCTCCAACATAAAAATATGAAATGGCACCTCTTTTCAGCCTTCTTCGTTTTACAATCTGGAGAAACACCTGAGAAACATTTAGCGTTTGAGGCATTTAAAATGTCCTAGAGGTTATTTTAAAGCTATTACACTAGAGTTTATTAATAAAATCAGGATTTAGTACACCTGGGTTACATACATTATCTCTTCATTCCAGTGTATAAGACCCTGTCAGTAAACCTCCTAGAGCCAAGTGCTGTATGCTTTTAGTCTTAGTTGGGTTTAGCTACCTGTTTCTAAAACACTGAATTGTTTCATGAGTCAAGAGATGGGTTTTTAAATCCCTCAAATCTTGAGGCAAATATACAGACCGTCGTCTAGAGTTACAAATCCGATCAGAAGGTTTGTAAAGCCCCACAAAAGATTTATTGGGGAAAGTTTTCATTTACAAATGCGTACTTTTGCTTTTTGGGACGTATACATAAGTGACTTCCTTGTAAAGGAGGATTCCAGACGGCTGTCTCCTCTTTGGGTTAGATTGATAAATCCTTCTCTTCACTTGTCACACCCACCAGTCTAAATCCTGATCTAGTTATCTGCTGACTGCTTCTGCTTAGAAACTCAGAGCTAGTAAGATGTCACATAAAAGGAACAGGGATCGGAACGTCTTCAGTGTTGTGGCTGGGAGTGCCGTTTATTCACACAGCCACAATTTTCGTCTCTATTTTCCAGTGACAGGCTTAAGAATATGCATTTCAGAATTTTCCCTCACAAATGGCACATTGAGCACACAACCAAGTCTGTCTCCAGTGCAGGACCTTTCCAAGGATCTCAAGAGTTGCATTTCGGCAATAGGTCAGGGAATGGCTTAGGGTGGAGCCAAAGCAAAGTAGGTGGACTAGCAGTCCGTATCATTTTTCTATCAGTACAGTTTAATTCTAGACCCATTCCTCAGATATAAATGCCAGTACAGCAAACTTCCAGACTGCAAGGCAGAGGTGTATTCTGTATTACACTTTCCTGGATTGTGAACCAGAACTGAGTTCTGTGCCATATTTCCCTGGGCTATAAACCAGAACTGACTTCTTCAGAATTCAGTCCCTCAGCTTTACCTAGCCCCAGTTTATAGGTGATAACAGGGGAAAGAAGTGTGGGCCAGATGCACCTTCAAGCACTGTAGTTTTCTTTAAGGTTGCACCTCTGTTGCTGAAAACACTCCCCATCTATTGTGGGCCACCAGGCAGGAGACTACCAAAATGATCTCAATAACCCTTTACTTAGATAAGGCAAATGCATTTCTCTTAACAAGTGTATGTGTGCTGTTCGGGTACTTCTGCCATCTTTGCTCTAAATTACACACTGTTTCTGCAAGCAGTGAGGAAGCATGTGTCAAGGACTGTGTTGGATCTGAGGCTTCAAACATACATGGGTTTTGATCAGCTGCCTGTATACTGGCATCAGCTATGGAAAACGGGTGCATGCCAGGAAAAGATGCAGTGTAGGAATATGATGTTGGCACCTTCAATCCCTTAAAAAATTGACCAACCAACTTGACATATTATTTACAACATCAAGGAAAGAGCTTCCTTTTTGGTGCAGCATGCGAAGTTTATGATTCAACTAAGTGCAGCACTCAGCTTCTAATGCACACTTCCATTCTCTGTCTAGACGGTCTCATAATAGCCTTTCCCCCTCTCTCTAAGTAAAATATTGGGGTAAATTCATCTATACAAGATGTACATTTTGCCTGTCTCATTCTCTTGTTTCTGAATGTTGCATGAGAACAAGAAACCTCAAGAACATTATTCTCATCTGCAATATATTTTTCTGCCATTCTCTGTGAGGGGTTTCACACTTGCAAGAATGATTTTTGCACAAACTGTGCTATTGCACAAATTACACAGATTGTCGAGTTAATCTATGAAAGAGTTATTTGTTTAGCACATCTCAATTTGTTTGGACAGTCTGACTTTTCAACAATGGCTGAACCTCTGTTGCACAGTAAGTCGTAATGACAAGTCAACTCCTCTGTAGGTTCCATGATTCAAATGGACCTAATTTTGTTTTAATCAGGGCAGACCCATTTGAATCAATGGACCTTACGGAGGAGTAGACTTCATCAAATTGCCACTGATTCAATGAGCCAATTGTAGTGCAACTTGCTACACTAAGAAACAGGATATCAGCCACTGAGTAATTCAGCAAGGTTTCTTCACATTTCTACTGCAATGCAGAAAAGAGATGGATGTATTCATATCACAAAGAAACTGTTCTAACTTCCATTGGTTTTAATGAGACTTGGTATCAATTAAATTTCTTTGGGTTTTAGCTAGCACTTCACAAAGCTGCCAGGTAAATCTGTACCTCTTTGATCAGATGCAGTTAGCTTGGGATAGTCACATGCCAACAGCCAGGCATGCACCCATTCCTACCCATAATAATACAGATTTCCTCTTCTCTTCAGTTCCCAAAGGTCATGAGCCCAAACCAGGCTTTGAAACACATTTTTGGGCTCACTGAATTATGATAATAGTGTGCTAATCTTTACAAGGGATTCTCAGTCTGGTGTAGTGGATGGAGTGATGGACTAGGACTCCGGAGAACAGAGTTTGAATCCCCACTCAGCCATGGAAGCTGACTAGGGGAGTGGAACCAGTAAAACCACTCCTTAAATATCTCACTCACCTTGAAAGCCCCATTAGGGTCACTATAAGATGGTTCTGACTTGATGACACAGACTATGAGCTTTACAAGCACTAAGATTCTCCTCTGGCTTGGAGATTTTGACCCATACTGAAGAGGAATTCCAACTTCCCTACCTACCCATCTTTGCTGACCTTCCCCTGTTATTTTACCACAGCGATAGTGGTGGTAGCAACGGGCAATATTTGGGTTGCTCCCTTCCTCCGCATAATCCCTTTAGTTTGTTTCCCATCCACCTTCACTGCTACTCCCCTAGAGGGAAGGGAACATTGTGTATGGGATGTCATGCATATACATAGCAGAGATGGGCAGAGGGGTTCCATAAGCTAATTAAGTAGACAGACAGCTTCCTGAGCTATACAAGCTATAGGTCTCCAGTATCTGTGTACACATAAAATAGCATCAGTGTCCCTGCTAATCAATATCCTGAACATGGATTTGCTGGGGGGGGTCAAAGTGGGCCCAGGGATACCAGAAGATCCTACACAGTAGATGATACAGCTTCTAAATATACTTCCATTGTAGCGGGCCACTCTCAAGCCTCTACCAATACAGGCCTCCAAGAGTGCTCACTACTATTCTTCACTTGCTGCCACCAGCCTATCCTTAGTACTCACAAAGGACAAATTTTTCTTTCAAACAAATAAAGTGTTTATTGATTTGTACAAAATAAAAAGGGTGAATCACAGGTAATAAATCAAGTTGTTAATCACGTTTCTCAATTACTAGATCACACAGACTTTTCCCTCACTGACTATCTCTCTCAAATCTATCTCACTCTCTCAATCAACTTCTCTCATCTTTTCCAACTCTCCAAAACTCTCTCTCACACATCACACACACCTTATATAATCCAGCTCCTCCCCCTTCTGCACCACCCTCCGTCCTCTCATTGGCTGATGTTCCCCTGCCCAGCTCTGATGGACAGGTGAGAGCAGAGCTGTATGCTACATCCATTAAAGCAATGGGGGCTGACAGCTATTCTCGTATACTGTCCAAAAGCATCCTCCTACAGTTAGAAAAGCAGAAAGCCATACAGATACCACCTCTCATTGGGTCGGATCTCCTGAGCCAGACTGAAGCAAAGAAACTGAGTCCATTTCCCACTGCTCCATTGAAGTCCTAGGTGTCCAACATGTCTGTCCCTTTGATCCTGATGATACTTCAGTGGGGAACCTTGAATTCACAGGAATGAATATCTCTTTGTTTTCATCCCCTGAGCAAAAGGCTAAAGACAACATTGGGGCCAAAGGAAAAAAATGAAATGATGGTCATAAATACAATCTGCATTTCCTGAAGGTATTCTGTGGTTGTGGCCTCTAATGAGATCTACTGTATAGAGTCCTTTTTAGCTCTGCAGTTCTAAAGTTATTGTTGTTGTTTTCCTCCTTCAGCTAGATGGACAACATGACTAGTAACTTGGACTGATGAATACAAGTCCTGGAAGACCTGCCTATCTTTAAAGTGGGTGGTGTGAGGAAGAGGCTCCTGATTCAAGCAGAGGGGCTGTAGCAGCTGTAGATAAGCAGTGAACAGAGAGGGATATACTGTTGCACATATTAATGGTTTGAGCATAGATATCCCACTTATTTCAAAGGAATCTGAGTCCCCCATTTCCAAACATACCTGGGGTCCTGTGTTCTTCCAAGGTGCCTCTAGAGATGTTTGAAAACTTGATCCCTTATTGTCTAAATGCAAATTTTGATGCAAATGCCCACCTTCATACTACAGATCACTGTAGTAACAGGATAAAAAAGCAGAAGAAAGGGGGCTGAAAAAATACATCTACTAAATAACATTTAGGATAAAATTGAGACAAATTTACCTACATCTCAGATTCTTTAGGCTCGGGAAGAATAGCTATTTTAATATTTGTTAATATATATTAATTAATATATGTAATATTTAATGTATTTTCCCAGTGATATCTGGATATTATTCATCTCGCCTTTTTTATTTGGGTTTGAAAATTCTAACCTGCTTTATGTTTGCTTTGTAGATTGATTGGCCCCAGTCTGTAATATAATTCTGTAACTTTATTATAATTATTGCTTACACTGTTTCCCATACAAGCTCTGAAGATCTTCCAAACCAAAAACACACCCGCATTTTATAGACTTGAATCCAGTTTTACCCAAATATTGTGATAGTGAAGTTATACTTTAATCTTGGATCTCAAATTTGTATTAAATAGTTGTTTAGTTGTTGCATTTTCTTTACCCTTTATATCTCTTGCATTGTTAAATTTGGGGAAAGAAAGTCTTCTACTTTTACTCTATTTTGTTTTGTTTTGTTTTTTTCTTATCCCCTTCTGTTTAGAAAAGGTTTGCATCCAAATAGATGTAGAACTGATACAGAGGCTGATTGGTCTCCCTCCAGTCTCAGTCCATTGTATTCAGAAGAAACATGGAAAAAGTGAAAGGCGAGCCAGGGGTTTGGAAAAAGAGTAGCTGGCAAAAGGGGGGTTAATCGATAGCTGGCAGCAAAGAAGAAGTGACATCATGGCACAACACAGCAGTAGCAGGTCCCCCACCCACCCAGGAGATTTAAAAGGGGAGGGAGCTATGCTTTTAGCTTCCTGAATAAAACTAGGGCAGCAATGAGGAAATGAGAAAGAGAGTGCATTGGTAGAATGAATTTTCATTGCATTGCTCTCTAGTCACCAACCTGGAAAATATAATCACTGGACTGACAGTCCCTTTACAGCAGAGCTGCTCAGATTTTCTTATTGCAAGCTTATGCAAGTTAAGATTAAAACCATTTCCAGCACTCTCCCAGTACTGCATAGACAAAACAAAGATATCTTTTGCTTCCACTGAAAATGCTTATTCTGCCCACAGCCCAGAAATAAGCATGCCAAAAGGAATAAAGAGAGAAAGGTGATGAGAACTCTTACTGAACTTGAAGAGACTAACTGAATAGTTGGCTCCAGGGGCAATTAGCAGGCATGTTAAGCCTGTTTGCTCTTAGTTAAAGGCTTTAAACTAAGACTTAAGCTCAAGGAGGAGGAGGAGAAGCTTGCCTCAAGCCAGGAAAGCACTAGGAGAGCTTTCCCGAAGGCTGCAAAGGTGGCAGTAGGATAATGCCCTACATTTACAGAATGTCAGCAAAGAACCACCTCCTCAAGGCAGCAGAATGATACAGGCATACAGTATGACATTGTAACTACAGCTCCACATAGTGCAAATGAGGCAGTCACAGAAACAAAGCTATCGCTTAGTGCAACAAATTGCTGTTTTAAAAAGAACTGTTTGCTCTGCGATGACCCATCTCAATTTTAGACAGATCATGTCAGGCTAGACAGTTAATTCTAAAATTCTAAAGTCACTAAATTTTGCCTCCTGGTCAAGATAAATCTGTGGCTGTGGCTATGGCTGCATGTATCTCTGTCTTCTCTGTTTATCAATGTATCTGTGGAAATTGTGTCAGTGCACAAAACTGCACCAACAGGAGCACAGTACCTAGCCTAAGCTTCAAGGCTTTCAAATGTAGGCCTTTCTCCCAGGTGTACTGCATTGATATGTTTGACAGGTGCCTGCAAAGTAGATGTTATTCCCATAATGGGGAATTGTGGTGTCTGTGCTCCAGAAAATCTGGAAATCCCATCTCTAGTGGGGAAGACTTTCCAACCTCCTGTGCCAAAACTCACTCTATTCAGGGGGTTCCACAACTCTTTGTATAAAACTGAACCAGCATGGGAGAGCATTAGGATGTTAGATTAGGATTTAGAAGATGTGAGCTCCAGTTTCTATTCCACCATGAAACTAGCTGGGTGACCAGGAGACAGTCACAGCGTGAACCTACCGCACAAGACTATTGTGAGAATAAAGTAGGGGGAAAGAGAGGTATGCGCAACAGCTTGAGTTCTTGGAAGGAAAGAAAGGCAAGCTACAAATGCGATAAATAAAGAAATAATTCAGTGGGGGTGTGCTTTCAGGAAAATGCAGGGTCAAGAAAATCCACTTACTAAAACATCTTCCCACTGGGATGACAATGAATGAAATACAATAGTTTTAGAGCAAGTAACTGAACATAGGCAAAGGTAGGGGCTGGCACTCCAGTTTCTGCCATGGGCCTCATGTGTTGCCTCACAGATGTGGCACACTATCCAAGCAAAGGCCAAAGTAGCTATCAAAAAAGTTGCATAGTTCCCTCTCATGCTGAGATGCTGTTAATACTAAAGATGGTCTAATGTGATGTGGTGTGTGTGTTTTTTAATTACTGAGGGGGAAACATAGATTTCATTTTAAATTACTTATCGAACTGCCCAAGAACAGATGCAGCTTTAAACTTTGGCTTCAAATAGAAGCCAAATAAATAGCTTTCTTCTGCATTTCTCTGTGCCTGTAAATCAGCAATGCTCTCACCATCTCATACTGCTTCTGTTTGGCCATTCTCCCTGTCTCTGTTTTCATGTTTTCATTTTTCTATGGCTGTATAGAACATATTTCTCAGTTAAGTAGTTGCTTTTGAGAGTTGTTGCCATAACAACCGTTTCATTTCACGATATGCACACTATCTCTGAAATACAGAATTTCTCCTTAAAGGAGCATGTGCCACACACATCAAAAGGGAATATGCACTCATTATTCTTACATTATTTCTCAGAAAAATAGATATTTTTCCCATAAATACATTTTCTAACTTGATTTTTTTGTTGTTGTTCTCTGGAACTATGGCTAGTTGTTAGGGGGAGGGAAGTTTAGGTTGCCTATCATCCTGTATCTTATTGTTTCCAACCTCCAAATGTTAAGAATCCTTATTGCATTCTCCCACTTTTCCCTGATACTTGAGTTTACTCTGCCACAGTTAATGCATTTTAAATCTATCACAAATGATAGCAGATTGTGTTTGCATTTTTAAAATAACTCTTTAAGAAGCCTTTCATGCCTGTTCTGAATACATTTATGTATAACTCTTACCTGTTTTGATGGAAACTTACTTCCAAATAAGTTAAAGCTGTCAGGTTCACACCCTAAGATTACTTCTTCATTATTTTAATGTGGCAATTCTACTCACAATTATTTATGAGTAACTCCCACTGAAATCCCTGGGATGGAACTTACTCCAAAGTCAATAAGCATAAAATCAGGGCATTTTCCTCTGTGTGTAATGGATACAAGCCATCCTCCAATATCTCCTTCCATATCACTTGAAGGCAGATTATTTTATCAGTCCTGCACTTGGGAAAAGAGTGCATACATACACATATTCTTTGTGACCAGAGAAGTTTTGGGCATGGGGTAGTTCCCACTGCCTGTGGGAATCTGGTGCACTTCGGTGCAGCCAAAATGGGCAGAAAGGGTACATTTTATTTTTTTTTATTTCTGCTAGGGCAGCCCATTTCTGCCCTAGCAGAACTTTCATCTTTTGTAGCCTCACAAAACTCAACAAATCAAGCAAACACTCTTTAAGAATCAAGTAAGCTTCTTCAAGGAATGCATGGATCTTAATGTCTGGAGCTAATCCAAATATAGCTTTTAGCAATGCACGTAAGACTTCACTTTGCCTTGATTCCTTGCTAAGACAACATTCTCCGATAGTTCCAGGAGAGAACCTGGTGCTGTCCAAGGTTCTGTTTTTGTTTGCCCTATGCATAAGAAAGTATTCCTTGACTTTGGCTACCTTACTGGGATTTTGCTAGCTAAATATATTTCTTCTTTGACTTTTCCTATCATAACTAGACTCTAATCACCATAATACGACTTCATCCAAACTGCACAGATGCAGGGTCAGAATAGCAAATTACAGAGAAATTGAATGGTTCCAAATTATCCTGGGGTTGCTACTCTTGGACCAGAATCATGCTGCTTATGTTCACTGGTGTAAGTGCAGACAACCTATGTCATAGTGGTAAATGGATGCTACTTAAGGAATTGCCACTTGTATTCCCTTCTATACACCAAGTCAAGCACCTGGAAAAGATCTGAAGCAAGAGATGACATGATGCAGGTGTTCTGGAAGGCAATTTCAGGCATTAGGGATGCAAGAGAGAAATTACAAGATTCCAGACGGAGCAGGAGACTGTCAGATAGCTAGGGATAGGGGAGTTAGAGAAATAAAGGGCATGACATGGATACATTGTCGTACAAGGGCAGAGAGGTAGAAAGAGAAAGCCATAAAAGGCTTTGATTATATTCCTAGAATTCACATTCTCTCTTCTCCAACCAGAATTTAGATGCCGACTGGTGGCCTTGGGTGTTATAGCCCTCCCCCAAAGTAACTTCTGCAAACTTGCTTCCATAGATCTTTATGTAGTATGAAAGGCAAACCTCAGCATCCTCTATAATATCACAAGGAATCATACACTCACATCAGCAATTGCCCGATGTAGCCAATACTAGCAGCTGCACTTGGTTTGTTCTAGCATTACCTACGAAGTGCAGTAAGGAAGAATGAACCTCCCTTACTACACGTTGTAGCTAATGCTAGAAGTAATGTGCCACTTGAGCAATGCAACACACTTTCCCATTGCAAAAAGAACTCAAACCCGCATCAGGGATTACATACTATAGCAGCAACAGTAGCGACAACAATTAACAAATAAATAAATATTCTGATGCTGTTCGTTTGCCCTCTCTCAGAGTGAATTATGACTCACCAGATGGAATATTGTCTGCCCAAATTACTATCTGTAGATTTTATAGAACTGGAACTATCTCAGGGTTTATAATAGAGTTTCAGGTGTTCATTCTCTATATTAATGGGAAAGAGTTCCCATTTTCAAACTGGAGTAACAAAAGAGTTTTTCAGAATGACACCTTTTTTCATTTTGTGAGCTTCATAGGAGGTCTGGGTTTTTTATCAATGTGTTCTGTGCAGTATCAAGTTTATTCCTCAAAATGTCTTATTTATGAACCTAGCCCAGTTACTTTGCAAGTTTGTTACCTTTGCTTTCCTACTCAAGGTCTTTGCCAAACAATCAAAAGAATACTGATACTGACAAAAGCTATACATTATTCAAGTGTTGCCTGCGCAGGTATTTCGGCTCTCAACTAACCTACTTTCCAATTTTATTTTATTTTTTAAGATGTATGCAAGAAATAAATATCTGACCTAGAAGAATGTACAATGGAATTTAAGGTCTCTGTTGGAGCAGACCACTTCCTCAGTTTAGCAAAGGTGGTTTTAAAGAAACATACCAAATTAATTGCATACTAAGGTTGTAGAAATATCAACAACCTCAAGAAATATCAACAACCTCAAGAAATATCAACAACCTCCGATATGCAGATGACACCACTCTGATGGCAGAAAGTGAGGAGGAATTAAAGAACCTTGTAATGAGAGTGAAAGAGGAGAGCAAAAAAACGGTCTGAAACTCAACATCAAAAAAACTAAGATCATGGCCACTGGTCCCATCACCTCCTGGGAAATAGAAGGGGAAGACATGGAGGCAGTGACAGATTTTATTTTCCTGGACTCCATGATCACTGCAGATGGAGACAGCAGCCACGAAATTAAAAGACGCCTGCTTCTTGGGAGGAAAGTGATGACAAATCTTGACAGCATCTTAAAAAGCAGAGACATCACATTGCCAACAAAAGTCCGAATAGTCAAAGCTATGGTTTTTCCTGTTGTGATGTATGGAAGTGAGAGCTGGACCATAAAGAAAGCAGACCGCCGAAGAATTGATGCCTTTGAATTGTGGTGCTGGAGGAGGCTCTTGAGAGCCCCCTGGACTGCAAGGAGAACAAACCTATCAGTTCTAAAGGAAATCAACCCTGAGTGTTCACTGGAAGGACAGATCCTGAAGCTCAGGGTCCAGTACTTTGGCCATCTCATGAGAAGAAAAGAGTCCTTGGAAAAAACCTTGATGTTAGGAAGGTGTGACGGCAAGAGGAGAAGGGGACGACAGAGGATGAGATGGCTGGACAGTGTCTGCGAAGCAACCAACATGAATTTGACACAACTCCGGGAGGCAGTGGAAGATAGGAGGGCCTGGCATGCTCTGGTCCATGGGGTCACGAAGAGTCGGACACGACTAAACGACTAAACACACACACACACAAGGTCGTATATTTATTTACACTTACTTGAGACTGAGCACCACTTAGCTAAACTTACTTTGGAGTAGAGAAATATAGGGCTGGTTTGCACATGGCTTTACATGACTACTCAGATATTGTTAACTTGCATCCAGTTGTCATTCAACAAGAGCAAACCCATTGGCTCAATTGGAACTTTGTAAGTCAGTACTTAGGTGCATTGCAGTGACTTAGTGGGTCTACTCTAATGATGACTAACAATTGGATTTAGGCCACCACATTCGATAATATCCAAACCATTTAAAGCCATATGTAGCCTAATCCTATGAGTACTGTGGTCAGAAGAGAGGAGAGAGGAAAAGAGAGAGAGAAGAATGAAAGGGAGAAAGAAGTTGGTCCTAAGCATGGGACTCTGGGATTTTTCACTACAGCTACCAGAATTCATCACGAATGTCCCCCAGGTAAAATTCTGACAAAAATTACAAGATTCAGAGATGTTTGCTTTGACATGTTTCTCTCTGCAGCGATGGCCATTAAGCATGGAGGAGAAGGATATGGGGAGAACTTTCTAAGCTCCATGGGAACTGCAAGGCATGAAAGGCTGGCTTTTTTGTTTGTTTGTTTGTTTCCTTTTGAATTGCACCTTCTACAGATCCTAAAGAGCAGACAGCCTACCAGCATCCTAATTCCTTGTTGTTCCTATCAAAACTCCTCTTTGGACTTGTATTTTTTTTTTCAATTGAATTCTAGCTGAGGGAATTCCTAGTGAATTCTAGTAATTGTGCTGGAAAAAGCCCCATGCTTTGCTGGCCCTGTCTGTTGACATTCCTTACTGTTGACTTTAGCTTCTGTGCACAACTGTCATGTAGCCCGCAAGAAATGGGGAGCTTGATTTTTAAAAAGGATTCTTTGTCCTTGGTCTAGGTTAAAAATGGATGAAAATTTCAGATCAGTTTTTTTTCAATATTGAAAATGATATTTTTAAAATTAAAAAAATACATAATCAGGCTAGAAAAAAATAGAGGTCTTCTTTTAATGTAGGAAGAAATAAAAGAAATCCTCAGATTTTTTTCATTTTGATGTTGAGGTCAAAAACGTATTTGTTGTTAAATGCAGGAAGTATATTCCATATCTCCATATTTACAGTTTATTTCTTTTCTCTAAACAGAGGAGAATATGTTATTACTGGATTTCAGCCACTTCAGTAGGTCAGCGAGATTGCTGACTGGGACTGGTTATAGGGTTCTGCAAACACACCAATGTCTTTTTCTTCAGGCAAGCTTTCCCTAAGTGACTGGCTACCTGAGTGGAGTATTTAACTGGATTGTTGTAACTTACTACTTTGAATGTGTTTTGGTGTTGCTTATGTTTTTGTATGGTATTTGTTTGATCCTTTTTAGTATCTGTACACTCATTTTTCTTAACTTTAACATTGTCTTTTAGTGATGTAAGCTGCCTTGGGTCCTTTTAAGGGCAAATCTGGGCTAAAATATATATAATATTTTGTATATATAATATATAATATAATATTTTGCTCACTAGCAGTTACTAGACTTAGCTGCATCTGGATAGTGTGTCCTACTGCTGCCTATTCTTAAAAAAGAGAGACAACAGTACTCTTGCCTAACTTCCTAACTGGCAGGTCCTCTAAGCCTTCAATTGCATTTGTCTAGGTAAGAAAGGACATTTGACTAAATATTAGGAAGAACTTCTGAACAGTAAGAGCTATTCATCAGTGGAATTGGACGTCTTGTAGGGTAGTAGACTCTCCTTCAATGAAGATTTTTAAGCAAAGGTTCAGTGGCCACTTATCAAGGATGTAGGTGATCATGGAACAAAAGGAAGGTAATTAGCCTTCAGAGAAATTACAAAGAGTCGACCAGAGATGTCCGATCCAGAGGAGCCTCAAGCAATGCCTTGATAACTTTTTTTATTAACAGAGCATGATTGCACAGAATGTTGAAAGAATTCAGAGAGAATGCTGGTTACCTAATCGCCACTAGGATTGGCCAGAGAACCCTTTGATCTAATTCTCTAACTCTAGGCAGAAAGGCAGAATGAGAGGTCACCCCACCCTCTGGGAGCGCTGCTTCTCTGCCAGGAGTGTTTGCACTTCACTGAAACAGATAACAGCTAACAGCCTTGGGCAGGATTTTCTTACAAAGGATGCTTCAGCTGTGGATTTCCTGCTTTGTCAGAGAGTTGGACTTGATGATCTATGGGATCCCTTCCAGCCCAGCAACTCTACCATTCAGCTATTTCAGCACATTGAATTGTTGATATAAGTGCAAAGTACTGCACTTAGGAAAAAGAAACAAAACATACAGTTACAAAATACGGAATACCTGGTTCAGCAATACTATGAGTGAAAAGGAGATCACAAGCTGAATATGTGTAATGTGGCTACAAAATGCTATTTTAGACTGCATTAACGGAAGTATAGTCTCCAAATCACATGAGGTATTAGTTCCCCTCTATTTGGCACTGGTTAGGCTTCATCTTGAGTACCAGTTCTGGACACCACACTTCAAGAAGGATGCCAACAAATTGAAACAAGTTTAGAAGAGGGCAACAGTGATGATCAGGGGGCTGGAAACCAAGCCTTACGAGGAAAGACTGAAAGAATTGGTCATGAGAAACTTGAGAAAAGAAGACTGAGGGGAGATATGATAGCACTTTTCAAACATTTGGAAGGCAGAGGAGGGGGAGGATCTGTTCTCAGTCATCCCACAGTGCAGGATATGTAATAATGGGCTTAAGTTATAGGAAGCCAGATTTTGGTTGAATATCAGGAAAAACCTCCTAACTGTTAGAGCAATATGGCAATGGAACCAATTCCCTTGAGAAGTAGTGAGTGCTCTGGAACTGGAGGCATTCAAGAGAAATTTAGACAATCACTAGACAGATATCGTTTGATTTGTATTCCTGCATTGAGCAGAGGATTGGACTCAATGGCCTTATAATCCCCTTCCAACTTCATGATTCTATGTCTAGGATATTAATTGCTACTTTATGGTTGGTCCTGATTTATTAGACAGATGCTGACATTCCCATTTTTTTAACCTTGTTTTCATTTTTCTTTCTTTTATGGTATTCCTTTATTCTTTTAACTATATGCTGAAGAGCTGATGCTGAAAGACAGCTCATACAACCTCTTCCCTGTTGCTCAAAGCAGAGAGCAATATGAGTCTTGTGCAGAGTGAATTCCAAACATAATGAACTAGGAGAGCTAATAAACAACAACTAGGGATAGGCAGATAGTGAAATGGCAAGCGGCAGATATAAATGAGATGAGATTTTAATATAGATTGGTTTGACAAAGATGGACCTGGGAAGCCTACGTCCTGATCAGAGAAGATTACTCAGTTGTATGGGGAGGGAAGAGCTTATTATTCAGAATTCAGAGATTTTTACAAAAGGTAGCGAGGAGTAGCCTTCAGGGCTCTGCTTTTAGAAAGAGCACAGCAAAAATGATAGTGGAGCAACAGGAAATATTCAGCTACCAGTGCCTTTTATGATGTCTTCATATGAGGACATAATAAGATATAGGAAATAATTACAAGCAAACACATGTATGGTACAGGTAGAGACAGACAAACACACTCATATGTATGCATATAGGCAAGGTGTGCAACTATTAGTTCATATATTTAGGAAAGATAAAGCTAAAATGCTCCAGTGCAGGGACACCAAGGTGTCATAACTACGCAGTCACCAAAGGCCCAGCACAGTTGATCTCGCCTTCTTCACAGCTAGGACACTGCTTCCTCCATCAGTACAGCTGTTACTGCTTCTTCATCTCCTTGCCTAATGTTTAATGTATAGTTCTTAGTTTCGTTCTTTCTGTACATACTATGTAGAGCTGCATCTCCACATGTCCTTCTCAAAGAGCAGGAGAAAGGGAGGGGAGGAAAGGCAGGAAACAATAAGCAGGAATGGGCAGTTTTAAGGACTCTGAGATGTGCAAAAAGAAAACCTCTATTACACACTGAGCATGCTACCCACAGGCAGTCTGTGTTAAAGGAGAAGCATGCAAGGTTGTGTTTTTCCATCACTTTATACAATATATGAGAAAGCAACCATCAACACTTGGTCCCCTGACACAACACCTGAAGTGCTGATTCAATTATGGTATCTCAACAGACCTTGAATTTTCCAAGCATAAATTCACAGCCCTAGACCTAACAACGGCTATAGATGTTGTGTGTTGTTTGTTCATTTGTATTACAAACTTGTTCCGCTAAATTTTAACAAAATGTTCTCTTGCTTGGCCAAAAAAAAAAAAAAATAGACTTTGGCCATTGTCTCCTTCTGAAATGCATCCTTCTTTAACTTGTTGGGCTATATCCCTGTTAGATTCCCCAGTGGAAAAAGCACAGAAAAAGGCACACACATGGTAAGCAGTGGTGTCATTTTTTCCTATTAAAGATTTATTTTAAAAATTATTTTAGGCACCCTATATATAAACCACCTCTTTAAAACCCACTTTATGGACTCAAAATCCTTTCAACAGATAAATAAATGATGCCAAATCTTTAGTTAATTCAAATGGCATTAGGAGATTTTTTTTTCTCCGTAATGTTAATAACTGGGGGGGAGGGGTGATTTCTGTAGCTATCACAGTTTCTCGTGGTGCCAGATCCAATTAGACAAATGCATACATCCCGAACACTCCTCATATTTAGTTTTTAAAAACCCAATACATTATTGCTTATTGTGTTGCTAAAGTAATGTCCTTATACCCTGAAGTGTGGAAAAATTCCATTGTGATTATTACTTCATAGGTATGCTGTCTAATATTAATAATAGGAATATTATTAATAATAATAAGATGCTGTTGAGTTGATTCCAATCTTTGATTTTCAAGTATTTCTAAAATGAATAATATTGACCTACTTTACAGGGTCATTGTAAAGATTACTCAGCTGATGTCTGTGAAGAATTTAAAGCAATGCAGAAATGTGAATTAATGATGCCCATTTGATAACTGCAGTATAATTTAGAAAATGTTTTCAAAGCATATATGGGCCCATGGTGCTTATTTCAGGCTTTGAAAACATTTTCTAAGTTATAGTGCAGTTATCAAATGGCTATCATTAATTCACATTTCTGTATTGCTTTAAATTCTTCATAGACATCAGCTGAGTAATCTTTACAATGACCCTGTAAAGTAGCTCAATATTATTCATGTTATATATATTCCCTTCATAAAACATGGGTTGCCTGACCTAGAAGGTCTGTTGTTCTCTGTTGAACTCTCAGGACAAAAGCAGAATTGGTACTAAAATCCCAACACTCAGTTCAAACTGTGAGATCTCATTGGTTACCTTTGTTTGATAAACATGAGACTAGAAACCTACAGCAGGGTGGGTGGACTGTAATGCTCCATCAGGTGTGTTCCACTGTTTCTGCTTGCCATTGTGCAAGCCAGGAGGTTATCCTTTTGGAACCAATGGGGTTTCTGCTAACACTAAGCAGGTACCAGAAACCTCTTTCCTCCCGCTCCAAAAAAGTAGAAACTGCTGATGCAACAGAGTAGTGTATGAGCAGAGCAGAACAACAGGATTCCGACCAAAGGAATTGCATGACTGGGTGTAAATCAGAGCCAGCTCTATCATTGGGCAGAATGAAGCAACAACCCCAGCATCAGACTATGTGTGTGGTGATGATGGTAGCTACTGGGATGGTAATAGCCTTCCGGCTTTTTTCATGACTTCTCCAGTCCTTCCCTCTGTTAGAGCAGTGGTCCCCAACCTTGGGCCTCCAGATGTTCTTGGACTTCAACTCCCAGAAATCCTGGCCAGCAGAGGTGGTGGTGAAGGCTTCTGGGAGTTGTAGTCTAAGAACATCTGGAGGCCCAAGGTTGGGGACCACTGTGTTAGAGGACAGAGTAGTTTAGACTACACAACCATCCCTGCTGGTACTTTATTCCTTTATGGTAATAGCCAATGAGCCCATTTTCATTGATAACATGCCTAAGAAGAAAAGGCTTAAACCTCACCTTCTCACTTTAACCATGAAGATAACACCCACTACACACACCTGTTATTTCATCTTTGAAAGCCAACTACAAATCTGATTGCTAGTAATATGATTAATGTAAGATGTAGTTTGCCCTGAAGTCGTGATGGGGAGCTGGTTTTGTGGGATACCTACAGTGTCTCTAAAATTAAGCTTCCAGCCAAGGCGGAGGATTTACTTTGGCAATAATTTTTTTGTTGAAAGAAAAACTGCACTGAGGGCAGGATGTTGCTTTTAACTAGCCTGAGATGACTAATTATTAAACTCATTTTCTAAAGGTTAGCATATACAGAAAAGCAATTATACGGAGATTAAAACAAGTTCAGAAACCTGATTCATTCTGAAAGTATGGTAAACCTAAGTCTTGTACTGTTTCTGAGTTTTAATGAACTCAGGAACATTTTTTAAAAAAAAACTTAGATGTCAAATGCAATTTCAAAATAAGAGAGGAAACTCTTTTTTCAAATGTTTTACTTTCCACATGCACATATGCATTTTACAGAGGACAGATTTCACAGGCTTATTCTTTCTGTGAATTCCAGCAGATTAGCAGAAATCCCATACAAGTCATTTAGCCCTTTAAATCAATGGTGGTTAAAGTGTGACACACACCCTCAGACCCCACAGTTTCCAGCACTCTTCTTTTACATCCTAGTGGTTTTTTTTTATTTTAAAAGGGGCATGTATTGGGGTACAAGGGGCAGGGATAGTCTTCTAAGATCTCCAGGGGTGTAAGAAGCCCCCAGAACTCTGAAAACTGCCCACCTTCATTTCAGATCTGGAGTATTAAGGCACATCAGTATTTAAAGCCATTAGCAGGATTGGCCAACTAGCAAACCATAAAACAGATCTCTTCTTTCCCACTCCATGCACACCAAACACCAATTCCACCTGTTCCTCTTGCAACATTTTGTCCAATGTATATTGAACAGTTCATCCATAGTTTCATTTGTCCGGGAAAGAAAGGCACGCCACATGTTGATGTTCACACCTCTCCTGTAGGAAATTGAAGGCAATGCCTCAGCTCTGCTTGATTGCATAAGCTTAGTAATAGTGAAACGATTATTGCCACATGGCGCCAACTTGATGATTTTAAGAACAGTCTGACAAAATGAAATTCCATCATATTATTTGGAGAATAAGGTGATCACCAAGAACACAGATCTTGGTTATCCATGTCCTGATGGACCTATAGTAATTAGAATCACAATATAATATTTTTGAGCTGTAGTCTTAATCAGGGGTTCACCTACATATCATCATATACAATAAATGCATCTAATGATCAAGCACCGGAGCAGGTTAGAGGCCACAAATCCATTTAAAATACTGAGAACTAGCAGGGATTTCATTGTGTCCTATGATAGTTTTTTTTGTTTCTGTGGGACTTTCTCCCAAGTAAGGGGACTTTTTTGAGTTGCAAGGTTAATCTTCAAGTTTGCTTTTATACTCATACAGTTATTGCTCCTCATATGTATTGCCTACTGAACGTGGAATTGCATTCCATTTATGCAAGGTTTCACTAAAATAATGCCAAAAATCCTGATACATTGAAAAGAATCCATCAGTTCCTATGATGTATTCATGACAGGCAATGCTCATCAGGCTGGGTGGCATTTGTGACAAAGTGTACTGTGAAGTACTGGATGTAGAAGCAGTCTCTGTCTTTAGAGCAATAAATGTAGGGTTTCAATTTGGCCAACAAGGGGGAAATTATTTATGGTAGAGGAAGCAGCATTGTGGTGAAGCTTAATTCTATTTGGCAGTTGTTCTTAGAGATGTTTAGCCATCTAAAATACTGGTTTCTCTTTCATGTCTGTCACCAAAGTGTTTTAATATTATGGGATGGAAGGCTGGGGGGACCGAGATGGACATGTTTGAAGAAGATATTACTGAATTGTGGACATAAAAACCATGTGTGACTGAATGGGAAGATGGGAATTATAAGGTTAGAAATCTGAATTATTCCAGTTGAATTCAGTTTGAAGTGTCAGAGTCTTCCAAATCACATAGGATATTAATATAAATTTCCATAAATATGTAAGAGACCTGAATCTTTATATTCACTATATAGTGAGCCATAGAAAACATTATTAAATGCTACTACTGAATTTGTTGTAGAGTTTTTAAAAAATATATGGGCACTACCTCTAGGCAAGAACATGGCAGCCCTATTAATGCCATCATGCATTTTCCAGAGATGTCATGATAAAAGCAATGACTATGCTTGGATAAACTTTCCATCCATCTTGCCCAGCTTCAAGACTCATCACAGCCCTGCACAAGGAACCCAGTGATTCAACTAGACTACAAATATTGACAAAAGATGACATGCTGTACAATAACCACCAAACAAAACTTGGATGGCTCCCTAGCAGAGCCAAATTCACCGTTTCTCATTTGATGAACGGTTTTGACAGGTAAATACAATGAAAACAGTGAAGGCCACAAGGTGGAGGAAGAGGTGGAGGAGCCTCTCAGTGGGTCCAGCAGAGACATCTCAGGCAACACAATCAGGCTTCTCTCCTTCCCAGAAAATTTATTCCAACCTCACGGTGATATGGATGTAATAGATTTTTGTTGCTTTTATTTCATAGCTCTTATCCCATAGATTAACAAATCTCATAGTTAGTCCATTCCTTGTGTATTTATGGAGCTGTCTGATACCTACTCTGCCCATTACTATTTATTACCCCTTATCTAAAAGAACCTGTTAATTTAAGAGTTGGTTTTAAAAAGAATTTTGGCATGATCTGAATTGCTGTTTGTGGGTTTCCTGTCTTTAGATTTCCAGAAGAAATGTAACATCCATCCTTTCACCAAGGGTTGCCAACTACAACTCAGAGATATTGTTGTCTCTGCAAAATAGTCTACCACAACTTAGTGATCTCCAGAAATATTGGCCTATAATGTCAAGTGTCGGGGGGGGGCATAGGACTCATTGGTCCTGGGGGTGAAGCATACAGTCCATCTGTTCATGGCATACGTGTTTTATTTTCAGGCCACAGTGTTGCCAGTGAGGCTTATACTATTAAATACTGTAGTACCATTCAGAACCAAACTGAAAAAGCAGCTAAATTTAAACTATTTTAAATAGTTACTAATAATAGACCGTTATAATAAAATAGTTTGAGTTTGCCCTCTAAAATATGGAGGCCTCTCATTTTCCACCAGCAATTCTGAGTGGCAGTTAAAAGAGGATCAGTAAAAAAGTAGTAATGGCTGCATCATTTTTAATTACTGCTGTTTGTCAAAGATACAGACTGCAACCTGAAAATCCCAGTCTTCCTTGACCAGTCATGTGATGTAAATTTGCATTTGTACCCTCTAAATTTCACAAATGAAAAAGGGATATTGGTGTGTTTTTGAACAGGTTTTTTTTTTCATTCTAAGTACCAGTTCAGGTTCTCTGTCTGCTGTACACTGCAGTCATTTACTCTAGTGCAATTGACTTGTGGTGGCATGGACAATGTTAGTAAACTGATCACAATCATTTACTCCCAGTATTTAATTACATTTAACTTGATCTGATGGCCAGAATGAAATGGTGTTAGAGGAGTTAAAATAACTCTGTTGTCATGGATGGAGCCCTGTCTACCCAACAGAGTTTTGATCCACTGGGATTCTCAGCCTTTATAGAAGTGCAGGACATGTTAGAAAGATTCACCTTCGGAGACTGATGGACCCAGAAGGATTCCAGGATGCCCTGGAGGATTTTTCGGCTGCTATGTCTGGTTATTCTGTTGAAGCTCCAGCTGAACTGTTGAGAGGGGAAATGACCTGTGTGGCTGACACCCAAGGCCCTCTATGTGAATGCAAAGCATGGACTCCTTGGTTTTCTGCAAAGATTGGAGCGGTGAAGCAGTTGGATTGATCACCAGAGTGAAGCTGCAGAAAGGATAAATTCAATCAAACATGAGTTAAATTCCATTTTTATGGTGTGAAGGCAACAAAGAAGTTGTTCTTCTTGTCTGGTAGTGTCAGCACAATATCATCTAATGGACTTTCTTTAAATCACTGAGGAACTATTACCTTCTAGACTCCAGAGAATTTTGAACAGAAACCTTCAAAAACTCAGGGTGGTAAATTTTCGAAACAGTTTGCTGACAAAATGACTCAGACTAACTTCAGCTTGGAATCCACACCAAGGATAGTTTCTGACGAATTGCTTGAGGCAACCATATAACCAGTATTGATGGATGAGTTTCAGTTTGTTGGATGTGAAAATGTGCATACCTTGCTTAAAAGAATGTAGCCAACCACTTGTTAGACCCATGTCTATACTGGCTGATTAAAAAGTTGCCATTGGAGACTTGGCCCGTTGGCTGATTCAACTTGTTTTGAGGGTCCTGGTGGCTAGAAAAGGAATGTATAAATACTTGTATTAATCATAAGGAAGCAAGGGGAACATTTTGATGACAAGGTTCTGTATATTTATTTAAGCTGAGCCTTGAATCACAGACATGAGATCCATCAGCACAGCCATACTTAAAGCTTTATCAGAGTAGTAAAGCAGCCATAGCTTGTGCACTGACAGAACAGCTTTTGAGAATATAGGGTCATTTCCATGGCACAGTGTAGGAGTAGAATAGGACTTTGAGGGGGACTTGTACAGACTCACAATTTTTTTCAATCCGAACAAAAATCTGCATGTAAGTAGTATTTAAATGCTTGTATTTCTATGCACTTCATCCAAATGTATTCATTTCTAAATGTAATTTACCATACAATGTTCATTTTATAAACATGTTGTCATGTTTATGTACCAAAGAGAGAATGGCACCACAAAATGTGATACACAAAGTCTAGAGGAAAATTACCTTCTGATCTGTATGTTATCCCAGAATCAGTTTGGGCCTCTTTGAAATGTCCTTGAGCATCCCTAACGCTTAATCGAATGTATAGCATTGCTTCCCCAGAAGCTGGAAGCCGTCCATTAAATCCAGTGCAATTGAAGAGGAGGCAACCATGGTTCCTCCCACCCATGCCTTGCTCAAGATTTTAAAAAGTAGCCCAGGGCCTCTTCGAAATGCAAAAAAGAAGCAACATAGATATAAGGTGTCACCAGGAATTGGTACCAGAAGATGGGCCAGCTGGAGAGTATGGAGCAGAATAAAGAGCAAAACCTAAGGGCTCTTAATTTGTTTTTTCCAGGCTTTTAATTTCTGATGAAAACTGTTTTCATCTCACTGCTTTTATCCCACTGTTTTGATTTCAGGTTTAGTGTTGTCTTTAGATTTTCTCTTGTAAGCCCTAGAATCAAGGTATTTCAAAGTTAGAAGAGATATCCGAGGTCATCTAGCAAAGAAAGCTCCTCACCTCCAGAGGCAGTATATTCTGCTGTGGAACAGATTTTATTATTAAGAAGTTTTTCTAAAGATTTAGCTGAAATGTGCATCCTTGCAATTTCCACCCACTAATTCTAGTTTCAGCTGGCTGAATAGCTCAGTGGTTTAGGTATCTCTCTGCAGAGCTATTGATTGGGAGTTTGATTCTCCATTGTGCCTCCTGGGAGTACAGCCAGCCTGTGTGGCCTTGGACAAGCTGCACGGTCCCAGGATGCCCCTAAAAGAAGGGAATGGTAAACTGCTTCTCATTATTCTCTACCTGGAAAACCCTGGAATATGACACCATATATCAGAATTGATTTGATGGCACATGATGATATTATTATAAATTCTGGTTCCATCTTCTGGACCGACAAAGAACAAGTCTACTCCATCTCTATTACACATATTGTGTCTTTGCCTGATTTTTTATTTAGGCTCAAACTTCACTAAGGATATATAGTTAAGAGTACAGTCTTATTTATATCTAGTCAAAAGTCTCATTGGGCTAAATCCAAAGCAATGCCAGCAGTAGCATCAGGACTCAACACCACAGTCTTCCATAATGCTGCAATCCCCCTCTGGTGCATCTTCCAGTTCTTTAGAGAAGGTTTTTGGGCTGCACAAGGGGAGTTATATGGAAGTCCTGTGGCACGGCGGTTAAACTGCAGTACTGCAGTTAAGCCTCTGCTCACAACCTGAGTTTGATCCCAACAGATCCAGGTAGCTGGGGGGGGGATGTTCCTTGCATAATCACACTGCAAACTACCCAGAGAATTATCTAGCATCATAGGACAGTACAAAAGTTGAAACAACAACATATGCAGCATATTCAACCACCTTCTTAAAAAGGACACCCCTAGAAAGGGAGGAGATATCCAAGTATCAGAGTGAGCTTGTTACTTGCCCTCATGGTTGTTTGGATCTAGGATAGCTGGAGGTGCTGATGACTCTCACTGCACCAGGAGCAATGTCCTTCTTGGGGAGGTTATAGGTTTGGAAGAACCAAAGCACCTGGATTTGTTGGATCTCCCTGTTTCATGCTTTCCATGATTAACCCAAGGAACCAAGAACCAAGATGGTAGCATATCTAGATAGAAGCCCGCAGCTGGCAGTGCAAGTGCCCATCTGGGAGCATGTTAAATATCCTTAATGCTACTCATAAGGAGAAGACATGCTGCAGATGAAGGCCCTAATAACAAACCAGGAATGGGTGGGAGAACAACACTCACCCCCATTGTTTCTCTGGAACCTCATTGTGCCTCCAGAACCACATCTTTCTTGCTAGATACCTCCCCTGCCAGCTGGTCTTCCATGAATGTAAAGAACAGTACAGGATGCTTTCCAGGGAGCAACTGCTATTGAACTTCTTCTGAGCAAATTTGCACAGAATTCTGTTTTCAGATGCTGCTCAGCAAAGTTTGATCTAGCCTTACCTCATTTAGTCATCACTCAAATTAGAGATCCAAATAAGAGCTGGGGAGAATACTTACTATCAAGAACAAATTAGTGAAATGAGGGACACTTATTCACTCAGCTAGGGACTGAGTACATGCAACTGATGTTTCTTTCAGGCAAGAGTAAATGATTAATTAGTATTTTAAGCTCTCTTTATTTAGGGTATGCTATGACCTCTAGTGGCTAGAGAAAAGCCATTCATTGTTTTAGTAAAGGAAGCTGTGCTCTACACACAAAGAGATGAGCAACTTGTAGCTCTCCAGATGTTGTTGAGTGCAAGCTCCCATCATTCCAAACCACTGGCTAAGCTGCTCAAATTGACAGCAATATTTAGAAATTAAGTGGCATGTGTTTAGAGTAACAATTCTGTTGAAACAAAATACAACAAATCTAAAAATATTCCCCTTTCACAGTGTTGTTTTTGTTGAGATCCATGGCCATCTCACCACTGTAGCTGAAAGGTACCTTGATTTCTAAATTCATGTCATACGTATTCTCCCAAAACACACTTCCAACAGGAGGGTGTCAATTGGTATTATGAGTATTATTTTAACTGGGGGTGGCGGGTCTGATGGCTTTAAAGTTATTTTTGCAGGACATACAAATATTCAGCAGGTGAAAGTTTTCTCATCACTGCAGTTCCATGCCAGGAACATGTCAGCTGCAGACTTTTGTTTCTCCTTATCATACATTTGTTGAATGCACTGGAGAAAGTATGTTGGCTATGTTTTTAAGGACAAATGTGCAGATTTGAATGAGACAAAGAACTGATTGTCAGGCTCTAACTATTTGCAGCACAAACTATCCATGTTTATACAGAAGAAAGTTCCACCATTGTCAATGGAGCTTACTTCAAGGACAGTGTGCAAATGTGCATAGATTTCTGCCTGAGATGCTTTCTGCACTCCTCGCTCCCAAGTGGAAGGACACATGGTTTTGCCAGCTTCTTGGGCAGCAGGAGCTGTGCTACACAAGGAAACAACACAGTGATATGTCTAGTAGGCAGAACTGTTTGGCCAAACAAGTTCATTATGTTTTTTACATATTTTGTTTACTCAGCTCTTGCATTTTTCTCACAGAGATTCCCCATTTTACTATTAAAAGATTATTTTATATTTCTCGAATTCTAATTCCTGGTAACTGGTCAAAAGAGGGCGGAACACCATCTACTCAAAAACTACTTCCAGCACAGTACAGAAACGTGCCTTCCTTTTCCCCTGCAAAACTACTAGCAGCTTCAAGAAAGGGCAATTCAAACCAAGGTCTTCCTGGGGGAGGATTTGCACATACTGTACATCCACATACTCCAAAAGTTTTTTTAAAAATAATGCCAGGAAATAATCAGATCACTGATCTCCAATATCATGTGTACTTTAGCCCTAAAATATTCTGCTTTTTACTGGACAATGTTGGGTGGGGGCTTGTTAGAGAACTAAAATGGAAATAATACAAGTTTATGAGTTGTCACTCTTATTTCTCTTGAAGCCAGACTGGACCTTTATCATCTTGAACTCTGCTTTCAATTCTTTCCCCCAGTAGTATTCTGACAATTCTCCCAAATGCAATGAGCAAGGTTGTGTTTACGAAGAAGCTATTGAAGTTGCCATAGTTTTAAGGCAACTGTACTCAGCTATAGTTTGGGTAAGTGATAAATTTTACCTTTTCTATCAGTCTGGTGTTACTGCTAGCTGATTAATGCTATGAAACAACTCCAGGCAGGATTTCTATAAGCAGAACCTTAAGGGGCAAAATATTCAAAAGCATCAACAAGCAGTCACTCAGCTACCAAAGTTTTAGTACACTTTTACCCCGGAGTGCTCATCTCACAAATTTATATCCCACCTTTCTGCCAAAAATGCTGCTCAAGGTAGCTAGCAATAATAAAACACAGACAGGTGTAAACAGTTTCTTAGGGATCAAACGAATGTGAAAGGAAGCTATAGTCTGAACTGTCTTGAATGCTAAGAATGATAGCTTATTTCAAGACCCACAAAATGTCTTGAACTCAGTGGATTCTGGGAATTCATGATGCTTCTCTCCTGAGAATATTATGTCTTGTCTAGGCTGATTGCTGCTTCCATGTCATTTGGTCACAACATATACATGTACAAATAAATAGATTTTCACATATTCTAAAACACAGCACTGTCTCTCCTTTGAAGAAAAACTTGAAATGGCTGCCCTGTACTTACCACCTTGCAGGAAAGGTTGAGCAAAGCAATACATCCATATTTTTATTGTTCACTGGTTCATGAACAAAACTAGGTTATTCTGCTGTTAGCTTCTGTGTATGACAGTTCACTGGAAACACTTGAATCAGATAATTGGAATCTAGCTCTCCTGTTGACAACAGTAGTATGGGGGGGAGGAAGGAACTGAATATGTAGAAGAAAATGATCTGATGGCTTTCATCTGCTCTGCGTTGCTAGGGGAAATGCTTTGTCATTTGTCTGTGTCAGAGGCAGCACCGTTTCTCATCATGGAACGGCTCTTGCCTTCATGAAGAAACCACAGAAAAATAATGACCATGCAGAAATAGGAAATAGTATTACAACCCATTTTGTTGTTGGACTCAGTCATGTGACTACACCAAGGCATGTTAGGCTCACAACTCATCACAGCCTAAAGGGAAGTCTGTGAAAGATTATTTGTGCTCTTGTTGTAAGACCACAGGCAAGGCTTTGTGATTTCTGCTCCAAAACACTTTGGCGAAAAATGTGTAAATTGAGTCCAGTTGCCACTAAAGGCTGGTATTTGTAAATCTGTTTGCTTCCAGGATTTATGCTAGGTGAAAGTGAAAAGAGAGTTTATGTAGAGAACTGAACCTTCTAGTTTCAAAGTATTCACCACATCTTCTTTGGTGTGGGGCTGATCAGGCAAGGCTATTGTTACCAATAGTTAGAGTTGGGCAGCTATCTCATGTAACAGATTTTCACATGTGCAAAGTGGTGGTGAAGTCAGACAGATACCTCAGACAGCAGAAGTCACTCAGCTCTAAATGTTACATTTTAGAAGGAACTATTGCTGTTATTACTATTGCTACAAATGAGCACTAATTTGTTGTGTTGCACAATACTGTATATTGTACTCTATAAGCAAAAAGTAAGAAAAATGCAGGGCAGTACTCTCTGGTTCCCCCTAACAGCCTATTCTGATATTGCACATTGGAAATATTTACAAAAATAGTAATGGTAATGTGCTGTCAACTTACTTCCAAATGACAGCACCCAGAATTGGATTTTTAAGGTTTGTGAGATGTTCAAGGAGTGGTTTTACCATTGCCATTCCCCAGTGAGTTTCCATGAATGAGCAGGAATGTGGTCTCCTGAGTCCTCAGCTAGCACTCTGTCCACCCTACCATGCCAGCTCTCATTGATAAAATAAGTCAAAACAGCCCTGCAGCCTCCCTTGTATAGTAATTTAGCACAGATTAGAGCAGAGGTTCCCAACCTTGGGTCCCCAGATATTCTTGAACTAAAACTCCCAGAAGCCTTCACCACTAGCTGAGCTGGCCAGGATTTCTGGGAGTTGTAGTCAAAGAACATCTGGAAGCCCAATGTTTGGGAACCACTGCATTTTAGAATGGCACAAAATATGAAAAACTCTTGTCAAGATACGTTTAAAGGGTACATTAAGACATTTCTAGAGGTAACTTTTGAAAACCATTTGTTGTTACTCGTTACATCTAAAAAGTAACTTTCTGTTAGCTACATATTTCATTGCCCCGGCTTGTAACTAGTTACCTTCAACTTCTGGAATGCTGACAAGCATGAGATGGTGAGGGACTGCTGAAGAAAAGGTCTCTGTGGCCTGCCCTGTGGCTCTTAAGCTTGCCTGCTGCCTTCAGGTGTGGTAGATAAAACAGTCCCATTCCTAATGCCAAAGATTCTGCTTTCAGTCTGGCTGTCCTGATGACAAGGTACGCATGTATGGATGCACTCTTTGCCTTGCATGGTCCTGAGCTCTGTGATTCAGCAATGTTAATTTAAGCTCATGGCTGCCCCAGAAAACCCTGCAAGAATGCTCATTTTCTAAACTGAGCTCACTAAATTGTCAGCATTTCCTCTCCCAGCCCAAGAGAATAAATGAATGCACACTGATAATCATTTAATTGCCTTATAAACAACAAGCAATTAGCACTACTTAAAAGCTCCAACAGCACAAATGGCCTTCTAGGAAGACACGATAACAGGTCATTAGATTGCAGGGTTATATACAAGGGAGCCAAAGAACACACAGTCTGGAAGATTTTCTTTCCCACATTGTGCCACTAGATGCCATGCAAACAGAAGGTACTAATCTCTTCAACCATGCAACGAATAATACTGGATTAAGTACCCCGTTACAGGGTAGTGTAAATATAATCACATATTTATAGCTGGAATTATAGCAAAGAATGGGTGACTTTAATAACAGGGGTAGCTCTGCAGATTCTTATCCTTCTCTGAACAACAGGAGCAGAGATACACAAAAATGCCCATGTGTCTTCCTTCTGTTACCCCTTCTCCCCACTGCCATCTTTTGTTTCATGACAGCAAGAAAGGTATCAGGGGTGATGGGAGGTGGATCCAGGTGGAAAATGTCTGGGTCCAGGTTTGCCTTCAAATTACATTTATTTCCAAAAAGGTCCTATTAAAGGGGAGAGTGACAAGGCAACCTCAGGCAGCTGGCTGGAGAGGAGCTGTCGTACCTTTCCAGCCGTTCTCTGTAAGCTCTCCAGCTCTTTTCCTCTGTTGAGAGGACAGAACAGCACATGCCATGCAATTTCTTCAGCCCCTCAGTACTGGCCTGCCTTATCAGTTATGGGACAAGATGACTACCAATGCTGAAGGGAGAGTTCAACTGCCAGTGTATTTAGCTTCTTTGTGTAGTCTTTATATTTAGCTTCTTAGTAGTCTTTGTGTTGTGATATTTTGATATTTAGTGGCACAATACCATAGGATAGTGTTGAACATGTGGCTGTTAAAGAGAAATAAGTATTCTGAAGAGTGGTATTAAGGGGAAAAAAGGAGAGAAATCGTCTGTTTTGTAACTAAGGAAATCCATGTGTAGATTCAGCAGGAGAAGAAACTTCCAAACTTAGTTACAGAAACCCCTAGTGCTGGCTTTCATATGCACAGGTCTGCTGGCAGCCTGCCTGGAAAGGCCATGCACTGCTGCTTTTCTCTAGCTAAGCATAAACAGTGAATAGGAATGATCTCCAGTGTTGAAAGGGGGGGAGGAAGCTTGAGAGTTGCAATCTAGAACACACAGGGATCCCCACACATCTGCAAATGGCCCCACTGATCTAGATCACTTGCTGTGTGGTGGTGTTCTATTACAGCATGAGGGAGACAGCACCATCTAGGAGGAAGCTGTATAGCTGCAGTGAGTGTGTAACTCCTGCACACTAGAAGACACTGGAAATATTCTGGGGGTCAGCAGAGTGCTGGGGAAAGGGAATATCTTCATATTTTTTTTCCTGATCTGAGATGAGGACGGCTGGTTCTTGCGAAAAAAAATTTTTCAACTACAGTTCTCAGATTCCCCCAACCAGCCTAGCAATATTCAGAGTTGTAGTCCAGAAAATTACTTTCCCAAACTTGGCTGTCAGTTAAGAACACAGATACTGTCCTGCACAGCATCCCAAGGCTGCTCCAGAACTGTCCAAGAAGTTTGCATGTCTCCTTCATTCTAGCTGACCTTCTTGTCCTCCTGGATTACCATTCCATTGTCCTCAGGGATAGAGAAGACAGATTACCCAACATCCTGTCATGAGTGCAGCCGAAGACCCGGAACCAGAAGGGTTAACTGAGGCTGAAGAGAATTCTGAGAGATCAGAAACACCTGAACCACCTCCAGATTCTCCTTCCCCAGCAGACAAGCTTTGGGTCAGGCTTCGGGAAAGACGTAGGACAAAAAGGTCAGAGGGTCGCTCAAAGGCTGTCCACAGAAATATCCGTTCAACTAGCCCTGAGTATTAAGAGGATGGAAAGGTTTCCAGCAGCTCAAGGAGCTGTTTTACTCTAAAACAGCTCCTAGTCAGCCAGAATTTCTGTGGAAGCAATGAGTTAAAACCCCTGGCTTACATCCATGCTCCTTGAACTGTGTTCCTGACTCTGGATTCTGACTCTGGACTATGCTGTGTATCTGACTCTGGACTCTGATCTTGGACTGCATTCTGTGAGTTGGTTTATGGCTGTTGTAACCCACAGGAACGTGACACATCCCGTTATTCTTCTTCCTCCTGCTCCATCTTCCCCTCCCCACAGAAGAACAATCTGTTGTATAAACTGCTACAACCAGCACCAGCACTATCTTGCAAAAGACACCTTGCATTTCACATCACTTGCATTTAACAACATTTCCTTGATACTCCATTAAGTATAAGGCTATCACTTAATTTTAAACACACACGTACTTACACAAAATAAGTCTACCTGATATTTTCTGCTTTCCGAGGAACTTTAGATTCTTCTGAATCTATACCAGCTGAAAGCACAGTGCTTCTCGCTTTAATAAGCATGCTGTTCAAATAGAAGCCCCCCAACAGCAGAGGGGGGGTAAAGGGCATTGGGAACAAAAAGGGCCAAACCAATTCAAATCAGCCTTTCTCTCATTTGATCAGAAAAAATACAATTAAGACCCCTTTGCCCCACCAGATCAGTATCTGTTGATTCAGCTATCCACAGTCTGAAAATATTTAAAATATTTTTTTAATCCTAGAAATAAATATTTCTAAAGATGAAGTTATCAGAAACGGACACTAGAGGAAGCCAGAAATCATGCTATGTATAGCATTCACCAGAGAAATATATTTCCACAATTTCATTACCAGACCTGGCCACTAGAGGGAGGCAGAGACCCTTATTGTGTTCACTATTAAAAGACTGTTTGCATTTTTTTTAAATAATCTACATTTTTCAGCATCTGCAGAGAGTGGGCTTGGAACCAATCCCCCATGGATACAGAGGTCCTAGTGTACTTCAAATCAACCCATACGATAAGTGCAGCAAATCCCACAGTATTTGATCATGCAGTCACGGTCTGAAACACTTCAAACTCATTGATCCTTGAGAAAGAACGAGGTCCATTCCCCCAGTCCCAATTGTCTAGCCCTGGAAGAAAAATTGTGAACATACAAGGATGTTTCTGAAAGTGTGTGAATTAATCTTAAACAGGATTACCACTACTTATTTTTTTTAAAAAAATGAAATGCACATTTCAGCCTTTCCACACTGTTATGTACAGTAGCCCACTGGTTCTTAACCTTGGGTTACTCAGGAGTTTTGGACTGCAGCTCCCAGAAGCCTTCACCACCAGCTGTCCTGACTGGGGTTTCTGGGAGTTGTAGTTCAAAAGCATCCGAGTAACAAAGGTTAAGAACCACTGCAGTAGCCAACACATAGGCACACAAAGCAGTGTTCCTTGCTAAAACAATTTGTGGGGCAACTCTTCTGATGCCACATTTTGGGTTTCGGTGTTTGTGCAGCCCATGGCCAGTACGCATGTAGCCTTTTGAGAATACAAATCCATAGGATTAGCTTCAGACAGCAAACCTGTGGAATTCTAACAGGGTGCTCTATTATCCGTTTAGAAGCAAATCAAATAAAAAGACTAGTTTGAAACTGCTTCAGCAAAGTCATTTTAAAAGTCAGAAGCCTCTCTGAATAAAAATGCCTTTGCTTGCCAATGGAAGGACAATCAAAGTAATTCCAGAGCAATGGACCAGTCACCATGAAGGCCATCTATTATGTCTGTTTATGCTCTACCTTTCTTGGCTAGGCTGACTATCTATCCAGCATGAACTGGTCATTCCTTCCAGTCTTTGAATTCAAAGAGAGCTCTACCTCTCTGCTAAAAGTTCTCGTTCCTTCTCTTTCCTATGTTGGAGGCAATAGTTTACTTTGCTGTTGATCAGTTAGGTTGGTTAAGAGTGTGTAATGCTTTCAAGTTCTGTAGGGCTATTTGTTTATTTGGATATCTGTTGATGAATCTTGCAAACACAATTTTACAAAAAATGTTTTGTGTTTGTTTAGTCGTTTAGTCGTGTCCGACTCTTCGTGACCCCATGGACCAGAGCACGCCAGGCCCTCCTGTCTTCTACTGCCTCCCGGAGTTGTGTCAGGTTCATGTTGGTTGCTTCACAGACACTGTCCAGCCATCTCATCCTCGGTCGTCCCCTTCTCCTCTTGCCTTCACACTTTCCCAACATCAGGGTCTTTTCCAGGGAATCTTCTCTTCTCATGAGATGGCCAAAGTACTGGAGCCTCAGCTTCAGGATCTGTCCCTCCAGTGAGCACTCAGGGTTGATTTCCTTTAGAACTGATAGGTTTGTTCTCCTTGCAGTCCAGGGGATTCTCAAGAGCCTCCTCCAGCACCACAATTCAAAGGCATCAATTCTTCGGCGGTCTGCTTTCTTTATGGTCCAGCTCTCACTTCCATACATCACGACAGGAAAAACCATAGCTTTGACTATTCTGACTTTTGTTGGCAAGGTGATGTCTCTGCTTTTCAAGATGCTGTGCAGATTTGTCATCGCTTTCCTCCCAAGAAGAAGGCGCCTTTTAATTTCAGGGCTGCTGTCTCCATCTGCAGTGATCATGGAGCCCAGGAAGATAAAATTTGACACTGCCTCCATATCTTCCCCTTCTATTTCCCAGGAGGTGATGGGACCAGTGGCCATGATCTTAGTTTTTTTGATGTTGAGTTTCAGACCGTTTTTTGCACAAAAAATGAGTCTCTACAAAAAATGAGTCTCTTCTTATTCAAAATTATATAACAGACAACATAAGTGATTATAACAACAATCGGATGCTACAATTTGTGCATCCAAGTCCTGGGCAGTAGCACCAATACAGAAGTTGCTTGTAGAATTTTAAAGTTCAAGTGTCCTTTTGAATTTCAAATTCAGACAAAAATCCAAAGTATTTACCTCAACTGGGCTGGGTATCCATAACACAGAAGAATCAGGTCCACATGCAGAGTCTTTAAAACCCTAGAATAAAACATTAATTCAATTGCATGTACATGAATTCACTATGTGGATTCATACATAACCCCTACAAAAACATATAGGAATTAAGCCTAGACCAAGTTGGCAAAGTAACAGTCTAAGTGGAAACAGCAGCGATGGCCTCTTCAGTTCTCCCACTCCTTCTGATTCAAATCTCTTTCTCAAGCCCTGCTCTTTCATAGACCCACCCCTTTGGGCTGAACCAATATTTCATAGAGGTTACAAGTACAGTAAAGAAAGCAGCATACACAAGAATGTGATTTTCAAGCAACTGTAAGTAAAGAAATGTGTTTTTTTTCCTCCTACAAATATCCCAGAGTGAGACACTGAGACTTTAAGTGTCAGTTTATGAGATTGGGATGGACTCTGGGGAACTTGTAGCTATTCTCTTCTGTGAGTCTCTGTACTTCTATTGCATAACAAAAAGAAAATTTACCGGCAATTCAAAACTCTGCAGCAATCACCAATTAAAAGCTGTCAGTCAGTAGACATATTTTGGCTTGATAAAAGGACTTGCTAATGAAGGACTAGAGGTAGGAACCTAGCCTAGCCTCTAGTGGGAGTTCCACGACCTGAGAAGGCTCTCTTACTGTTTAAAACAATTTTGTTCTTTCAGTTTATCATTAACAATAACGATTATTAGACTATTATTAGACTACAATCCAACACTGTGGAAAGAATTCTCAATTGAATTTCTACCCTATCCGTGTTAGGCAGAAGGTAATATCACTGCTTTCTGAAGAAGCACAAGACAAAAGTTTGCAGAAAAATCATTATCTCTCCTTCATATCTGTGGAGATTCTCAATCATCCAGGAGAGGTTATCTGGAAGCTCAGTCATGGCAACTGGGCTTGTTTCTTATCAGGCTGAAACGTTTCACTACTCATCCAAGTAGCTTATCCAACTCTGAGGTGAGTTGGTAGGAGACCCCTGATATATCTATCCTCCATGTTGGTTTTCACTTCCCCCTGATCTCAATAAGCAATGGAAGTACAATCTGATAAATGACGGTGGGTGGGTGTGAAAATCCCACCTCAGCAGTTTTTCACCACCTATTGTCATGTTAACAGTCCTTAACAGTGGTCTTTCTGGTGGGTGTGGCCCTGATCTTTCTGGGGAAGGATGAATGGGCAGCATGAAAAATAGGAGACAGATTGTATCTAAGGCCTCCACCCCTGTAGAGTGAGGGATTTTTTATATGCACATGTATGACTTTCCTGACCCCTCTCTCAAACCACCTATCTTCTCATCCAAAATGAATACATCTTAGTCATCAAATGAGTGACCTTTGTCCTTCAAATGAAGGAACACTGCTGACTGTGGTCCTGAGCCATTGCCCCTCCTGTTTTGGGCCATTCTCCTGTTTAATGGTTGTTTTGTTTCTCCAATGTGGAGCTCTGAACACTCCTCTTCACATTCAACCACATATACTATATTGCTCCTGTTGTGTTCTGGTGTCCGGTCTCAGGCTTAGTGTGTTTGTGGGTTTGAAGTGCATGGATATGTGGTGTTTACCAAAAATCCTTTTGAGCTTTTCTGACACATCCACTCTGTAAGGAATGACTAAATTGTTCCGTCAGCTCTGGGTCTCAGACTGTTCCATTGTCCTGTTGGGTTGGGACATTTGGATATCCATAGGCCTTAAGGGCTGTCTTCAGATATCCTTCATGTGGCTCAGTAGAAAAGAGTGGACAACTCTCTCTGTTCCTCTGATAAAGAGCTTGGGAAATTGCTTCTGGACTAAGCCTAGACTCCTGCACCAGCATAAATGATGGCCATAACGGCCGAAGGATTCTGAGAGTTAAAATCCAAAAAGTAATTTTCTGAAGATCAGCTCCAACCCTCGCATAAATTCCACTGGAATAGTCCAAACTGTGGTACATGATGCAGCTGGAAAGAGCAAGTTCAAAAAATTTCAGTTATACTGTGTGCTGATTAAGACAGAACAGTTATTATTGTAGTTTGTCATTAGTATCTCGGTGCTTAATTACAATGCAGTGCTCTATTCCAGATGATGCGATTTAATTAAGCTCTAAGCTGAGCAAACTAAATAAAATTTAATTAATGTGACTCCTAAAGGTCTCTTGTTATGTCTCCTAAATGTACAACATATTGCAGGTGGAAGTGCCATTTCCCTCAGGAGACCTTATTGAGTTATTTTGCTTCTTCAGTATCTTGCAGGATAAAAGACAAGCGTGCCTACCCGCCCCTATTAGTCACAGAAGGGTGTTTCAGAATGCACATCATGGGGAAAAGAAACAGCAGCAATGGCTCTGCATGTACAAACTGTGTCAAAGCAGTCAAACTGACAGCTTTGTTTAGCAGCAATCCATTAATTGACAACTGGATTTACGTAGCTTCCGAAACCCACGGAGGGCTCATTTGCCTTATCACTAACAAAGCAAATGTCTCCAGTCTGAACAAAATGCTCAGATGAGCCACTTTAAGCTAAACAACCTCAAATGAGCTGTGACATATTTAGGAAGAACTCACTGAACACAATTTTATAATAAGGGAGATTGTTTTCATGCGCTGCTAGATTTGTTATGCAAGCAGCTGAAAAATCAAACACAGAGAAAGAGGCATTTGCCAGAGCAGTCCTTCTGTTGTTCACAGTAGCCTTATTGTGCTACATTTATCAGATTGTGCAGAAATACTCACTATTTTAAAAACAAAAATGCTCTCCACTGCTCCCAGTCTATTGCTGTTGTTAGAACCATTCAGTAGACGACACCAATCAGCATCTGCAATATGAACCATCTGGGGGAATGATTAAAATCCATTATATGGCAGTTAATCACTACTTTGCAGTGATTATCATTGCCTGAACTTTGTGTGTTTCAGTTCCCTTAGACACTACAACTCACACTTCCCACCCTTAGGTAAACTCTTCAGGTATCAGAAGATTCTTTTCAATTTTGACTTTTCAGTAGTGCTGCTTAGAGATGGGCACGAACTTTGGTTCAGAGACTGGTGCCGGGTGTTCCCTTCCCCCAACTCCCCAGCCAATGACCTACTCACCAGTTGGAGTGTGCTCCTCTCTGCTTCCTCTTCAGCAGTTCAACAGGTCTCTGGCAGAAGCACAGGCTTGCCTGTCCTGCCTCCTTGTTGGAGTGGGCGATCAGTCAAGGAGGCGGGGCAGGGAAGCTTGTGTTCCTGCCAGAGACTGGTTGAACAGCTGAAGAGGAGGAGGAGAGGAGCGTGAGCTGGCTGGTGAGTGGAGGATCCAGCCGGGAAGGCAGGGGAAAGGGAACACATGGCACCTGCAATGCTGTGAGTATGAACCGATACAAACATCCAAACTGAAGTTCATCCCCATCTCTAGACTAGTGCGCTTTCTGTGGAATTTCTCTATAGAAATAATCACCTGATGCTAAACAAGTTGTCTTCTTGGCTCCAAAATAAGTCCTTCTACTTTGCCCAGACTCTCAACATGTTGCTAGTTTAAACCTTTGCTTTAAAAAAAGAGGAGGAGGAGGAGGAGAAATTTGACAAATTCTGTTTTATTCTTCTGATCAGTTCTACTGCTTTCTGCTATTTAACAAGTTTTTTTAAAAAAATGTTGCTTTCAATGATCCTCATTAAGTTGTTCTGCAATTTATAGAACTGAAGGATGGCATACTAAATAAATACCCAGTAAATCACAACACATAAATATCCTCTAGGTCACTCGTTCCCAACCTGGGGTCCCCAGGTGTTCTTGGACTACAGTTCCCAGAAGCCTTCACCACTAGCTGTGCTGGCCAGAATTTCTGGGAGCTGCAGTCCAAGAACATCTGGGGACCTATGATTGGAAGGTAGAAGAACAGCTCAGCTTGGTACTGTACTGGAATGTGGTTCCTGAGGACGTTTTGTGGCTTGTTACATCATTTCCCTCATTATCCAATGGTAAAGGTGAATGTCACTACTCAGGGCTGTTTCGTGCAATATCAGTTTTCTACCTAGAAGGGGTGCTGGAATGTTGTCCCTGAGGCTGTTATGTGGCTCATTGCATCTGTCCGCTTTACTCCAATGGGATGGGTAAATTCATTGGGATGTCCTACTTGAAAGTATCTGTTCTAGAATGGGTTTTTTGCAATAATGTTTTTTTTGCCCAAAATGAGTACTGGAATGTTGTTCCTCTGAATGATTTGTGGCTTTCTGCATCTGTCTCATCTAGTATTACACGTCTTATGAATTTGATTCATTTATCCCACTTAGAAGTTGCTGTTCTGGGCTATTGTGTTCCATTCTGGTAGGTTTGGGAGAAATGAATGGTTAATGAATGAGTAATATTCATTGGATTTGAGATCTGAAATATTGTTTGAATATTTGTCCATCACATCCCACTATTTTTGGCATCAATTTTTATTAAGAAGTCCCCATTCTAACCCATTCCATTTTGGATTTTATCTAGTCTTTCCCTTCTCTTCTTCTGAAATAGGACCAAGAAAGCAATCTGAAGGTTTGTTTCCATTCAATTAATGGCAGTTTAATTATAGAATCAAGCTGAAACACAGTTGGAAATTAGCTTGTTTAATAAACCACAAGATTAGAGACAGTTTCTCTGGGTTCAGAGGTAAAGCAAAATTTTGGTTAGTCAAAAAGAGAAGTGAATACTTCCAAGTTTCTCTTCCAGGTCCCTACAGAGGATAAGGAGAAAACAGGAACAATTGTGGAAGCCAAAATCTCATCTAAGCTCATTCCTATAATAATTTCATAAGCATTATTATTATGTCCAAACATAGTATCTGAAGCAATCAGGCAATTCATAAGTTTTTTTAATGTATTGAAATCATTCTCATCACATAATTTAGTGGTTTATGTCTCTGTATTTAAACAACTTCATAATAAAATAGCTAAACATCTTCTGTAAAATCATAATACATTAACCAGAAATAGTTATAGCAAAAATGAAATAGTAACAAAGAGTTATTGATTTATTGAATGATGTCGCTTTTAGACTGTTCAGCAACCAGAGGCTTCTAGGTGGTGCAAAGTACATTTGAGAATGCAGTCCAAGGGTATTATTATGCAGTGGCACCCAGGAAGTCAGGCTTCCCATACTTAATTCACTTTCACTGATAATACAAGCAAAAAAGAGAGGAGGAAATTTGCAGTCAGCTTTGTTTTCACCTTGTTAAGGTAGCTTTGCTGTGGCTGTCCAGATCTGCAGGTGGCATGATTAAAGCAGAGCTACATTAACAAGCTGGAAACAAGGCTGATTGATAGTTTTCCTCCTTTCTTCCTGCTGATTTCTTGTTCTTCACACCTGGCCCTGCTTTTGGACTCCTAGGTGTCCTAGCTCTAGGACACCAAGTTGAAAGAAAGAAGAGGAGGGAGAGAGAGAGAGAGAACAGGAAGGGATGAAAAAAAAACAAGCAGAACCAGGTTTGGTAAGGAGAGGATTTAAATGGCAGCCAGCATCCCCACTAGTCTGTCTTCTCTCTCACTGCTGTTGTAGGTGGATGGAATGGCTTGAAACAGAATGGCTATAAATCCCTCCACATCTGCTTAAGATCACATTGCCTGAACTGCTATGAATGCATTCACTACTAGGGGGGAAAGGGGCAGGGAGACGATGGAGGGGGAAATGGGATTGGGGGGAAATACTCCAGGCTGATTTGAATTGAATTGTACATCAAGTAGTCAAGGGAAAATAATGCAAATCTGACCTTTCCTGCATTAGTTATCAATGTAGTTGTATCCTGATTCTGTTTCTTGATATAGGACACAGGAAAATAATGTGCAAAACATGCATACTGTAGCTCTATTTAGAATAAGTTTCTTCCACTGCAACAAGAGACTAAGGAGGGAATCACCCTCCTTGTTTGCTGCTGTAAGACGATGAGAATAGTTGTTTCCAATCAAAGTGAAGGCCCATCTAGTCCAGCATTGGACTTCCATTTATACAGTGGCTGGCCATATGCCTACAATAAAGCCCACAAGCAAGCCATATCAACAACAGTGCCTTGCTGCCCATGTTCCCCATTAACTGGTACTCAGAGGCGTACGGTCTGTGATACTGGAGAAAATAAACATAGTGGGTAACAGCCATTGACAGCTTTAAACTTCATGAATTCATCTGATCCCCTTGGCAACCATCCTTACATTTCATAACAACAGATTACACACAGTTTAAATTTACTCTGTAGCCCTGTTGTGGGACCTCTTATTCTAGAGGCTAAACAAGGAGCTGCCAAGAGACAGCACTTTTTCTGTGGTGGCACCCTGATCGTAGAACATTCTTCCCAATGACATCTACCATTATGTCTTGTAGACACCAAGTCTAAACTGTTCCGTTTTCTTGAGCCTTTCGTCAATATCAACATGGAAATTCTCCCGCCCACCACCACTCCGGTCACTGTTGTGCATTTCTTCAAGAAATTACTAGTGATAATTGTATCTACAACATGTAAGACATGTGAGAATCAGTATTACATAAATATATAGTGCAACAAGCGGATCTTTCAATGTTCAGGCAAGAACAGTTTGTTTTTAATAGAACACCTAATGGTTTTTCTTGGCATGAAGGAGTGGGGTGTGCATTTTGCTGAGTACATATTAGTACTATGTACTTAAGTAGAGACCAGATATATAAAGACCACTGGCTGGCATTGTACTTAACCAGTCTAAGGAAAAGGAATAACCATCGGCATAGAGCAATCACCTCTTATAAACTTGTAAGACAGCTAATCCCTGATCAGCAGCACTGACTTACTGATACATCTTTTCAGGCAAGCATTTAAGAATACTTGGGCTGTTTCCACAGCAATCTTCATGTCACAAATGAACAATTATTTAGTAGCCCAGTGATTTTTCCTACAACATAACATTTTCTCACTTTGGACAGATTATTACTGCACATCAGAAACATGAAACAACAGCATTCCAGGAAAACATGGCATTTACAGCTGTCAAAAATAAGTATAAAGGATGCATCAAAGCAAACAAGGTGTTCTCTTATTGTCTTTAATATGGCAATCTTCCTACATTGTTGTATTACTCAATCAAGTAATAGTAGGTCGTGGGTCCTTGCTGAGAGAAGAAAATGAAGCATATGTTGGCCCAAGAAATAAACAGTGAGAGGGCATATTACCCAACCAAATTATAAGACTTGTTTATTAGCCTAGTGTTTTCTAATCACCTCACAGCCCGTAGAACCAAAATCCTGTATTTTTGCTCCTCTTGGCAAAATAATCTTGCACAGTTCACTATTTTTAATTACTCTGCACAAGCAGCAAAAGTCTTGCCAAGAAAGGGATGTCACATAACTTTCTGACTTATTTTAACGAGCTTTCAGAAAAGCCCCAAAGTGCAGTGCCTTTTACACAGTATTTTTGTATCTAAATGATATGGAATACCTGCAGAAAGGAAATGCAATGTACTGTATCATCAGTTCTTTTCATCTCAGTTCTCAACAAGGGCTCCAGCACAACAAGATCTGAAGACCTTAAACCCTGCTTCGATACAGAAGATCACAGGTGCAGCACCTGTAGGAAGAAAGGCTGCGCATGAAGGTTAAAGAAATCTCATTCCCATACAGTTCACAGCTCTGGGGATTATAGACAGCATTTCTGCAAGGAAACAATAATGAATCCTTGCACTAAAAAACTGGGGTGGGGAGATGCTGTGGATTCCTTACATACTTTCTAAAACCTACTGTTAAACATGCTCCCAAACATTGAATTCTATAGAATTCAGTATGTTAATGTAGATACGCAAAACCTTCCCTTTACAACAAACTTTCTTTACATTTTTGTGTCCTGCAGTGTTTGGAAAAGAAAGGTAATAGCATTTTCCGAAAGTTGTGCTGTAGATAGTAACTGAAAACAACTGTTTATTGCAGTAAAAAAAAAACAAGGATGAGAAATAAAGGATTTCATTAGCTGGACAATAAGATGTCTTCATTCAACTATGGTGTATTTTGTTTTCTTCCTAGCAACCCCAGCAAGAGCTCCATATACAACTTGAAACTATTTTAGTGCTTGTTTGAACATCCGCATGCATACTCCCTGTCTCCCCCTTCCCCATCTTAGGACTATATAGTAGTCATCCCTCTCTTTTGTTCACCATCACACCTGATGAAGAATTTTATAGGACTTGAAGGCTTGCACTGTATTTTGTAACCTTTGGGTTGATCCAGCTCAACTACTGTCCTAATACGGATGTTAGCATTTGATCAGTCTGTTTTTATCTTCTACCTTTTATAAAGGATCTCAAAGAGATAGACATGTATGCCCCTATATCGATTCCTATAGCAGTCTTGTTGCAAGGTAGACTGTACATTCACTGGGTTGAACAGTGAGCTTTATAGCTGAGAATTCATTTCATTTCTATATCCTAATGTCTTTGTTGAATACCTGCCTTTTTCTTGCATAGAGAGTACCATTCTGCAAGGACTCCCTGATCTCACCATGCAACAGTGAGGTAGGCGCCTTGTCATTTCTACAAAAAGCTATGTAATGTTCTTTTCTTTTTAAACTTCTCCCCAGTAATCTATGCTGACATAATTTCAAAAACTGTGTGTGGTTTTTTTTTACTGTCTACCTTGACATTTGGCTGTATTTCTTTTTCTTTCATTACGTTACTAAGGTGCTAAGCAAATAAAATCAATTCTGAAGTTATAAAAAGCAATTGAAAATGTCTAGTCTTTTATAGCAAAAACTCTGTTGTGGCAGCCCACAATGCTTTGGCAAAAATCAATCATCATTTTACCCTTCTACCTGTGCTACTAAAATTAAGGATTTATGTTAGACTACTAGGAGAAATTATTTTTAGAGAACCACCTTGCAATATTTTTTACCGTTCATAAAACTCCTATTTATGGTTTCCTCCCATAACAAGCAATCTCCTCTGTTCCAACATGAATTATAGATATTAATGGATGATGCCGATTTACATAAAGTTTCCATCTTAATAGGCACCAAAACTGCAACCAGAGCAACAAAACCACTTATGGTAAATGGGGTATAGTAAACAACCCATCATAGTCTTAAAAATATCATGTACTGAAAGGCTGATAATATAATAATTACACACTATCCTCATCATGACCTCCATCATGCAAAGAAATTTACATTACTTTATCAGGAGTACATAAGTGAGAGAAAAACATGTCTGGGCTGGATGGCAAAATGGTTGGGAAAGCACTCAAGTGCAACGTGGCCTAAATATTTTAGATACATCTTATGACCCTTGGAAAGAGCAGATTCAGCATTCTAGTTTTGCATATAGTGCACAAAGATCTATGGCAGCTTCTTGCTTGTTGTGCAAGGTGCAGAAGAGCAGGCACGAAATCAAGCACTCTTTAAGCCTACACATTTATTTAGGAATAAGCCCACGAAGAACTCAAAAAGGACGTCTTGTTAAATTGAAGATCAAACTACATGGTATGCTTGGCACGTTTTTAAAAGAGGTGCTAAAAGACATCATTTTCTTAGAGCATATGATTTCCCTCAGCCATACAGTTTGCATTTAGTGTGCTCTGTTTTGTGATTTAATCTGAAAGTATGGTTGCTAAAGCATCTGTCCCTGAGGAAATCAAATTATAGGAAGGAAAAAGGACAAAAGCAGGAAATAAACTATCTATCTATCTATCTATCTATCTATCTATCTATCTATCTATCTATCTATCTATCTATCTATCTATCTATCTATCTATCTATCTATCTATCTATCTATCTATCTATCTATCTATCTATCTAATCTATCTATCTATCTATCTATCTATCTATACCCTGCCCATCTGTCCTAAAAGGCCACAACAGTCCTCCTCATGTCTAATTTGACCCATACATAGACTCAGATGATATGCACTGGTGATTTTAATGAAGAGAAGCAAACATGTGCAATAAATCACTCTCAGAAAAAGCAGTGAGTCTTTAAAAGGGACGTGGTAGCATTGCAGGTTAAACTGCAGAAGCCTGTGTGCTGCAAGGTCAGAAGACCAGCCATCGTAAGATCGAATCCATGCGACGGAGTGAGCTACCGTCACTTATCCCAGCTCCTACCAACCTAGCAGTTCGAAAGCATGTAAATGTGAGTAGATAAATAGGGACCACCTCGGTGGGAAGGTAATGGCATTCCGCGTCTAGTCGCACTGGCCATATGACCACGGAAACTGTCTTCAGACAAAACGCTGGCTCTATGGCTTGGAAACGGGGATGAGACATGACTGGACTAAATGTCAAGGGGAACCTTTACCTTTAAAATTGCATATTTTTTTACAGAATGATCCCCCATTAAAATTAATAAAAGGATGTTTCAAAATCTCACCATCACATGTTTTAACTTTTTGCAGGGGATGTTTCTGTGTTCAATATCTCCTCACTGAGCTGTTGGCTGTTGAGCTACCTGAAATGTCTTGATGCTTAAAAAGAAAAATCATTATGTAGAGGCCAGAAATTTCATTTTCTCTAACTTATAGTTAATGCTCCTCAGCTTCATATGGATTACATCTGGCTGCAACAGCAAGAGCTATGCTATGTTGGCTTGATCCTCTCACAATAAGCCTACCAGCCCATTTCAGATTATTTATTCACAAATCATAGCATTGCCAAATGGCCAGGGGGGAAAAAAAGAAAGAACCAGCCTAGCATAGACTGGCGTGTTCCTTTGCCTTTAACAAAAGCTTAAGGAAAGTTTTTCAGGTCATCAAGATAAAAAAGGACCAATTGCTAATTGATGCCATTTAAACTGCAATGAAAGGGACAACCAGGTGATCAAAATCCAACAAGTCTCCATCAGTCACCAATTTCTTCTGGAGGGTTTTTTTAAAAATATGGATGCAACTATCAGTGACAAAATAATGTAATATTTAATAATGCAGGTTAAGGCCTCCTTTCATTTCCTCAAAATTGCAGGGTCCTGATTAAAGAACACCCCATGTGGGTAGGCAAAGCTTAAATTTCTGCTCATAAATTCTGGCTGGTGAGAACACAGGGGAGGGCTTTTGCAATGGTTAGATTACTATTTTGAATACTTTCTCCTTGGTCTTGTCCTTCTATCAGCAGTCAACAGACCATTGGTTACTGCCTGTTGCATAAGGTGTGTGTTCTCATTTTAATGGCAGGTACTCTGTTTCTTCTTTTTGTTTTCAAATGGTTTTTAAACTTTGTTGATTTTATGTTTGTTTTAATGTGGAAGGAATGCTACCGGTCTCTTTTCCCAGGCACAGTTTATGGCCTGTATAACTTGATTATCTGAAGGATCGTATTTTCCTATATAAGACCACATGGACTTTATTCTCTGCTGGAGAGGCACTTCCCACAATCCCACCACCCTCAGAGGCCTGTCTTGTGGAGATTCAAGAAGCCTTCTTGTTGTCTGCACCCTCACTCTGGAATTTATTACTAAGAGAGGCTGGATTTGTCCCCTCCCTGCTCTACCTCTGGTGGCAGGCCTCAGGTAATTAAGAGCCTGCAATTATAAGCTCTTAGCTGATGCACTGGTTTTCGGTTTTAAGCTAAATTCTTATTACAATATTTAATTAAGTGATTTCAAATATTTTCATTATAATTGCATTTTAATTATATAATTGCATTTAATTCTATTTTAATGGTTTTGAGTTTATTATATTTTAATTTTCTGTTTTAAACATTTCTTGATGCTGCCTTGGGCCTCTTGTCTGGGAGAAAGACCATAAAATGGCATTAAATATATCAATACATAACGGAATAGTGTTTTTAGTAGCATAGATTTTTATTGTGGATTTTTTAGCCATAACTGTTTTAAAATTCATGTTACAGGCTGCCCTTAGTCCTGCAAAGGAAAAAGGTGAGATGTGAATCAAACCACACTAAACTGAGCAATAAATAAAATTTGAAGGGGATGAGATTGCCTAGTGCTCACAGGTAGCTGTGTAGGAGATGCAGGGGATAAATCAGAGCCCCAAATATGCAGAGGTCTAACTGCGTTCAAACAATGGCAACACAGATATGTTCTTCAGATCTCCATGCTGGAAGATCACAGCATTTAGACACTAGGCAAGCTGGGGCAGCATGCAGCACTGAGTTGTTACCTCAACAGAACACCCATGAGAGGAAATAAGATGGCAGCAGGAGCCAACGCTTCAATCAAATGATATTCTTCCACTCCTTAGGAAGGTCATTCCCCTGTAAAGGTGCCTAGAAGTTACAGTTACACCATAAAATAGACAAAGCAGACACTTGTTAAGTTAGGATCAGTGTGTAACTTAACTGTACCTTTGTTGTTGGAAAAACTAATTAAAAGACATGTGTTATTTGTAACGTGTTGATCCAATGTAAAACAAAAAGAGTGATCACAATAAAGCACAGTAGCACCTGTAAGAACAACATATTTATTAGTCTTAAAAGTACCATAATGTTTTTGTACTTCTTTTTGCCATACATGCTGAAGCAGACTAAGATGGTTGTCTTTCTGAAAACTGTCTCATATTTTTCAGCCGCCAGGCCGTGTAACTGGCCTTAGGGACTTGGTTGATAGTATTGAATTTGGATTTGACCATCTGCATGCCTAGACTGGCTTTTAGACCATTTTTAAAAGAACCAAATCTATTTTTTCATATTTTGAGAAAAGAGAATTAATCTTTTTCTCATATAAATGTATAATACTTATTAGTTATGTTGTGTCTATTTCACATATTTTCTGATCTGAGTATTTCCATATATTCCTCTTTTTTTCAAAAATCTATTTAGTATCTCTTCTGTAATGTTACTGCTTTGCACCCCAAGCTCTTAATCCAGCAGCTTGAAAGAAATAAGCATCTTTTGCTTCGAAGCTATCTGGTCCTCCTGCTTTGTTTTCTGGTCACATACCTTGTGTGTTTCAAAAATACTTTAGTCAACTTTTAGAATTCAATAACTGAGTTTGATAGAGAAATTACTGTTCCAGTGTATGGCAAATGACAATGGTCTAGAACATTGTTAAATTTAAGTCTTGAAAATGAACTTTAATAAAATGTGCTCCAATAATGTACTGTGACAGCTTTTAGAGAAATCAACTTCAATACTCTGATTCTCCTAGGAATGCAGCGAGATATACTCAAGCAGCCTTGAGCCACGGAATAAGCAAGCAGACAGCTTTATGATAAATGGTCCTAGAAACCTAAATTACAACTGCACCAAATGAACAATATGTCCAAATTATTTGGTGGCTTTTTTTGTTGTTGCAGAGAAAGCTGGCAGGAATGCAGTGTGCTGTCATGTTTGTCTACAAACCGACAGTGACATCTAGTGGGCAAATACCCAGTCAAGAAACCAGAGCCTTAGTTGTAGAGGCTACTGCAGGCTAGATGCCTCTCCTCTGAAGAACAGAGTGGATACATAAAAGAACAGGAGAACGTCAAGATTGCTGATCAGAAATGGAATGAGTTAGTACTTGGGAATTAGTACCATTCAGCATGTGGATTGCAGAAAGTGGTGCTCCTATTTCTTCATCTTCTCCACCAACTCACATTTTCTCAGTACTGGCTTGCTTGCTTATTTATTGATTGATTTATATTTATTTTGTCAAAAAACAAATAAATGTGACGTAACAAACTATCACAAGAGGAGGATATCCTGGAAAGCTTCTCTGAGTAGCTGAGTTTTTCCCAGCTTTCTGAATGCTAGGAGGGAAGGGTCCTGGCGTACTTCCACTGGTAGGGCATTCTACAGGATTGCAGCCACCAACAAGAAGGCCCTGTTCCTAGTCGCCGATCCACAACATCACTGCTTGGGACAAGCAGGTGGCACGATAATACACATCCACCTGAAGACATGGGCTGTGGTCCATGAAGGCTTATGCAGAATTAAACCTTATTAGTCCTAAAGATGTCACAGGACTCTTTGTTGGTTTACAAATCTCTTGTTATTCCACTTCTGCTGGACATCATCATTGCTACCTTGACTTTGGATGAGGTAAGTCTCAATGATATTGTGTTGTATCCAAACCAGTCAACCAGCTTCTTGGCCCATTAAGTCCCCCCCCCTCCATTTATATTACCTTGAAGAATCGCCAGTAGGAGTCTGTCCTTTTGATTTCTCCTTGCCTGATGAATGCATTCTAGTTTTCTATGCATTTCATGATTTCTTGATCTTTATTCATTTGTTTTAGCATTTCTTTCTTGTTCTAAGAAATTTTGTAAATCCAAAACATTTGTAGTATCCTGCAATAAATCCAGATTTCAAATCCTTTTATCTTTTTTATGTGCTGAAGTCCAGAATTCCGCAACATAAAAGAGAACCGTGAATACGTAACACTATTCTCAAAATCAAATTTAAGTTTCTTAAGAAAGCTGCTCTGAGCCACCTCTATTTTCATTCATTCAACAAAGTTCTGAAGTATTGGTATTTGGCAATGCATTCCACATGTTCATTTTGGATTATTAATTGCATTTCTTGAAATGCTTGCTTTCTATTGATTTTCTTAACAATCATTTTTAGACCATTCATCGACTTTACTGAGTAGCGTTTGCAGACCATTTAACTAGTAATACTAGTTAATGCATATCAGATCCTGTTGATAAATTCTCCATTGACAGTGACACAATTTTTTGAATCCACAATTGGTTGTCTAAAAATATTTTCTGAGTACAAATTAACAATGTTGGTGAGTATATATATCCTTGTCACACACCTCTTTATATAGCTGTATGATCCCTTTGTGATCTTCAGCTTTCAGTGAAGCAGCTGGTTACCATTAAGAGTTGTCAATTATTCCTATCTTTTGAATCAAGACCTTTAGCAACGTCATCAGCTTGCTGTGTTTACCTTTGTGAAACATGTTCAATGGACAATGCAGCAAGCATACATATCCACCTACAATTTATATGAAGCAGAGTGAGACACTTCTGGCAGCCACTTCTGGCAATATTGTTGTGGTGTCCTGAAAGGACAGCAAATTGCTGATGTTTTGTCTTCATTGGGTTTGTACTGCTAGAGATAGGGAGAGGAGCTTCTGCGATATTCTGCCTCGTGTGGTAAAAATAGCTTAGCTAGCTGTGGGTATTGTGCATTTTGACCTGAGTGTGTGGGGGCTATCATTTGTAGCCCTGCCAGAGTCAGCAACATACTTTCAGGCTATTCTTGTATGTGGTACTTTACACCACAGATACATCAAGGGCACATGGAGACAGCAATCCCCTCACAGTCTTGGGAACCTGACTGAACAAAAAGAGTGGCCACTGCCTCTGAATCAAACAGGAAGCCTAATACGCCTTCGAAATCCCATCCTGGGGTCTACTGAATCTACATCATAATGTGGGGGTGGAGATAGGAGGATCCACATATATAGTCCCTGATAGACAGATAATACATGTGGCCTCTTGTGAGAGGGAGTCCAAAGTCTGGGAGGAGCAACAGAGAAGGCTGTCTCCCATGTCCACACCAAATGCACCTGTGAAGAAGGCTGGACCAAGGGAAAGGCCTCTCCTGAATTATCTTAACACCTGAGCAGGCTCAAAGGGAGATGTAGCTTGGGCCAAAACCATTTATGGCTTTACAGGTCAGAAGAAACATAAGAAACTGGTACATCCACTGGTATCAGAAATCAGAATGAGAGAACAAGTCTCGGGTTGTAGAAAAAGATTTGTGTGTGTGGTTTTAAAATGCTCAATTCATTTCATTGCACAGTCTTCTTCAGGAGTAAGATCTGAAACTTCACTAGCTCATTTGGTCTGTACCAGCTTGGTGTCATCATAGCCAGATCCAACATCTCCAAAAATAGGCACAGCTGGTGCACTAGCTCTAGTTGTGCAAAGGCACTCCAGGCCAATGTTCAAAGATGCCCCAAACTGTGCGCCTCTTTTTTCAGAGGGAGTGCAACCCCATTCAACACAGGCTGCATCGTATTCCCTGATGTGCCTTTTGACTGACCAGGAGCACCTCTGCCTTGTCTGGATTAAGTTTCAGTTTATTCCTCCTCATCCAGTCCATTACTGACATCAGACACTGATCTAGAGCCAAAATAGCCTCCTCGGATTTAGATGGCAAGGAGAGATAGTCTTGGGTATCATCCGCATACTGGCAGTGTCGGGGGTGACACTGAACCCCAAAACTGCAGACAACCTCTCCCAGTGATTTCATCATTCATCAATGGCAGGTATACTAGAGCAGATGGTGAAAGGAAAAGTAAGCATGTGAGGATGCCACATAAGTCACTATAGCAAGGCTGCTGTGACTTGGGCAGGGGCTCAACAGACAGTAGAACAGTCCTATGGAACCAGCTCCAAGATGTGCATATTTTCACCAGCAGCATAGTTGCTCGGCATGGACCTTGCAAGGATGGAACAATTGGAGTGACTCAGTAGCTTAGAGTTTTGAATAAAAAATGGCTCAGATTCAAGTGACTTGGTGTGAGATGTCAATATGATGTTTCATTTGTGTATTATATACAGTACATAAGAATGTAATTCTCTCAAAATGTGTTATTCACATTTGTTATCCAGCCATAGTGACAACATGGGTTCTTTACAGCATGCGTTGATTTATAATTTCTACAGGCGTCCATGCAGAGAGAAGGCAAAAAGCAGTTGCTCTGATTACCTTTAGGAGACTGTCCAATAAATTATCATTGTCCACAAACAAATGAAATAAGAGAGTTTCTTTGGAAAACATTATGAATACATTTATTACTGAAACTGCTGAATGCTTAGCCACCTTTAGCTTATGTGCCCCAGTCATATTTGTGGTTTACTGTTGTTATAAAGTACAATAACTACCTTTTATAGTATCCGTGTTTTAACAGAATAATAAACACCACAGTACAACATTGTACTATTTATAATTTTAAAAGTATATAAAACTGAAAAATCTTAACAGCTGAAAATCCAATAATAAATGGGAAGCTACCATCTTTCTACAAAAGGTATTACTAACTTGCTTGCTTTCCCTCTCTGAAACAAATCTTAGCTGTAGTGCACAAAGAGTCTTCCATCTTCCACAAGCATTCTATAATTTTTATTGTAAGCAATTACCACTTGTTGGGTTTTTTAAAAAAAAGAAACTTCAACTATATATACAATTGCAATGCTCATTTTAACAATACTAAATAAAACATGTCAGATTATTTATTTCTTATTTAGCTCATTAAACGAATGCATCTACACGTAAGCCACAATCATCATGACCTGCTTTTCATTCTTGAACCTATCCGCCCCTTAAAAACAGCTATGGGAGCTCCACAGAGGGGCACGATATTTATAGTTCATTTGTTCTATGTGGTGTGTCATACGTATCTTGCTTCCACTCTAGGATCAGAGAGTAAGAAGAAAACCCCTTCTGTAGATTTTCAGAGAACCCTGAACAGCTTCTGCCAGAGCCAAGTTGTTCTTTTGAACAACTGTGACGGCAGCTTGCCTGCTACATTTGCTGCTCCTCTGCCCCAATGGACTGCGGCCTGCTGAGGGCCATCTAGTTGCAGGATGAAGCCCCATGCTTCCAGTTGTGAGTTTCTACTTGTCACCTCCTGGCTCCCATCCCACCCACAAATGTGCAACTCCTGCCTGGGGTCGTCGTTGTTTAGTCATTTAGTCGTTTCCGACTCTTCGTGACCCCATGGACCAGAGCACGCCAGGCCCTCCTATCTTCCACTGTGTCCCGAAGTTGTGTCAGATTCATTCTGGTAGCTTCGATGACACTGTCCAACCATCTCATCCTCTGCCGTCCCCTTCTCCTCTTGCCTTCTCACTTTCCCAATATCTGGGTCTTTTCCAGGGAGTCTTCTCTTCTCATGAGATGGCCAAAGTATTGGAACCTCAGCTTCAGGATCTGTCCTTCCAGTGAGCACTCAGGCTTGATTTCCTTTAGAATTGATAGGTTTGTTCTCCTTGCAGTCCAGGGGACTCTCAAGAGCCTCCTCCAGCACCACAGTTCAAAACCATCAATTATTCGGCGCTCAGCTTTCTTTATGGTCCAGCTCTCACTTCCATACATCACTACAGGGAAAACCATAGCTTTGACTATGCGGACTTTTGTTGACAAGGTGATGTCTCTGCTTTTTAAGATGCTGTCAAGGTTTGTCATCTCTTTCCTCCCAAGAAGAAGGCGTCTTTTAATTTTGTGGCTGCTGTCTCCATCTGCAGTGATCATGAAGCCCAAGAAAGTAAAATCTGTCACTGCCTCCATATCTTCCCCTTCTATTTCCCAGGAGGTGATGGGACCAGTGGCCATGATCTTAGTTTTTTTTTTTTTTTATGTTCAGCTTCAGACTGTTTTTTGCACTCTCCTCTTTCACCCTCATTACAAGGTTCCTTAATTCCTCCTCACTTTCTGCCATCAGAATGGAATCATCTGTATATCGGAGGTTGTTGATCTTTCTTCCAGCAATCTTAATTCCGGTTTGGGATTCCTCCAGTCCAGCCTTTCGCATGATGTATTCTGCATATAAGTTGAATAAGCAGGGGGACAATATAGAGCCTTGTCCTACTCCTTTCCCAATTTTGAACCAATCAGTTGTTCCATATCCAGTTCTAACTGTTGCTTCCTGTCCCACATATAGGTTTCTCAGGAGATAGATAAGGTGGTGAGGCACTTCACCTCACTTAAAGAAATGGACTTGCCATAGTTTGCTGTGGTCCACAATGTCAAAGGCTTTTGCATAGTCAATGAAGCAGAAGTAGATGTTTTTCTGGAACTCTCTGGCTTTCTCTATAATCCAGCGCATGTTAGCAATTTGGTCTCTAGTTCCTCTGCTCCTTCGGAATCCAGCTTGTATTTCTGGGAGTTCTCGGTCCACATACTACTGAAGCCTACCTTGTAGGATTTTGAGCATAACCTTGCTAGCGTGTGAAATGAGTGCAATTGTACGGTTGTTGGAGCATTCTTTGGCACTGCCCTTCTTTGGGATTGGGATGTAGACCGATCTTTTCCAGTCCTCTGGCCACTATTGAGTTTTCCAAACTTGCTGGCATATTGAATGTAGCACTTTAACAGTGTCATCTTTAAGATTTTAAATAATTCAACTGGAATGCCATCACCTCCACTGGCCTTGTTGTTAGCCAGGCTTTCTAAGGCCCACTTGACTTCACTCTCCAGGATGTCTGGCTCTAGGTCAGCAACCACATTATCTGGGTTGTCCGGGACATCCAGATCTTTCTGGCATAATTCCTCTGTGTATTCTTGCCACCTCTTCTTGATGTCTTCTGCTTCTGTTAGTTTGTCTTTTATCATGCCTGGGGTAGAGGTGTATAAAAACTGAGATTCTCCGAAAGAAGGTTCGCTGAAGAGGGTGGTCCCTTTGGGGGAAATGAAAGTGCCAGAGACTTGGCTCAAGAAAAAGGACTGAGCTTACTGTTTATTTTCCTGTCTAGTTTGTTTTAATTGTTTCTCACAACTGAAATCATTACCTGCTGGGGGACTGACCAAGTGGATAAGAGGAATGTTAAATGCCTCCTTGCTGCAAGGTAGGCTGTTGGCATGCTTAAAAGACGCACTTGTGAAACTGCTATTGAAAAAGCCATCCTTCAACCCCTCTATATTAGATAATCACTGGTCATTTTTGAGGAAGGAATTAGAATGGGTGGTTGCTTCCCAGTTCCACTGATTCCTGGATGAAACAGGTTACCTAGATACATTTCAATCAAGTTTCAAGGCTGGATACAGGATAGAGACAGCTTTATTCACCTTGGTGGATGACCTACACTGGGAACTAGTGTATAAATAAATATAATAAATATATCCCTATTGATTCTGCTGGAACTTTCAGCGGCTTCCAGTACCGTCAACTATGATATCTTTCTGAACCATCTGTTTGGGATGGTTATGCAGTGGCTCCAGTCCTTCCTGGAAGGCCAAGCTCAGAAGAAAGTGGTGTTGAGTTCCTGTTTGATCCCTTGGAGTTCTGTTTTGCTCCCCGTAGCTATTTCATAAATATACTGTATTAAACCTCTGGGAGAGGTTGTCCAGAGTTTTGGAGTAGAGTGTCACTAGTACACTGATGACACCCAACCAACATTCCCTTTAAGCTGCACAACTGTGCAGCTGCACAGTGCTGCCTCAGTGCCGCAGAGTCAAACAAGTGTTGCCCATTTGCTTCCAGTGGCAACTGGTACCCCGCGCACGCGGGCTGGGGCCCCCACTCAGCACTAGCAGAAAATTAAAGGGAACATTGCATCCAACTCTATCTCTTTCCCAACAGCTATTACTGTTCTAAACCAATGTCAGGGTTGGTGATAGACTAGATAAGGGCAAACAAATAGATACTTAATCCAGACAAGACAGAAGTGTTCCTGGTCAATCATGAGGCAAATCATGGAATACAGGTTCAAACTGTGCTGATTGGAGTTATACTCTCCCAGAAAATCCAAGTATGTGGTTTGTAGTACTCCTTGACTCATCAGGTCTCAGCTGTTTCCAGGAATAAATCAAGACTAGAGAAGCGATAACCTAGTTACACTGGAACCAATGCTCGAATTGGCAAATTGTGCTCTTCCAGATCTTTTTTGGAGATAACTCTTGTCAGCACCAGCTAGGATAGACAATGGTGCATTGCAGTCCAACAAGATCTGGAGGGTCACAATTATCATTGTGGCCTACATAAGAATGGCCAAAAGAATATCTTCTAAAGGTAAAGGTAAAAGTTCCCCTTGACATTTAGTGTGTTTCCCTGAAAATAAGACAGGGTCTTATATTAATTATTGCTCCAAAAATCACATTAGGGCTTATTTTCAGGGGATGTTTTATTTATTTATTTTCATGTACAACAATCTACATTTATTCAAATACAGTCATGTCATCTTCTTCTGGTTGCTGCACAATGTTGGAGGGCGGGTATTCACTTAACTGAGGCTTATTTTGGGGGGCAGGGCTTATATTATGAGCATCCTAAAAATCATACTAGGGCTTATTTTCAGGTTAGGTCTTATTTTGGGGAAAACAGGGTACTTATGGCAGATCAGTGAACTGAACTTGATGTAGGAGTGGTCAGATGAGTGGGAATGGAATGGGTATGACTGGTTTCTAGGGAGAGAAGAGAATGCAGATAGAATAAAGGTATAATTGTTAATAATAAGCAGTTGTAGAAGGAAAGAAGTGAAAAAGAGGTTGCCGTGAGAGTTATCACTGTAATATTGCATCTTCTGTAAGAACCTATGCACGTGCCAAACTTTGTTGTTGTTACGGCTTTTTTCTGTCACACTCTTATATTGTAAAATAACGTGTTTCTGTTTTAAGGGAAATTCTGACGAGTACTGTTGTGGATTTTAAAAAGAACTCAATTGGGACAGACATAGTACAGTTATGCATTAATCAATGAGTACTGTATTCTCCTTCACACCCAAAGAAGGCGGGAAGTAAAACTTGAGGGAGGAGCTGAAGTTTTAGAAGAATTTTCTAAGGCCAAAATGGAAAGTTCTGATTCTGAAGCATTCTGGACTTCACCAGAGCTCACCCAGTTTTGAGGCTCAAGCTACTGTGTTTTGCTCATCAAGCTCAAATGTGCATCTCAATAAGTCAAAGAAATATAAGCATGTTACTTATTCTGACATGTTAATAATGGTCTCCCTCAACAAGGTTTATATATTGGTGACAGTGTATTGTACTAGAGTTCTCAGTTCTGCCTTTTCCAATGCTGTGGCAATAGGGATGGAGCAGGCACCAAGACAGGCTAGCTATTTTTATCCATCCTATCTTGAAGTCCATGAAAGAAATTGCCAGTCTTTGCAATCCTCCCTTCCCAATGTTGTTTGATAATCCATCCTTCCTGGATAGCATGAGCCTTCAATGCACTATCCCTACCTTCTCTACTTCTTCTGTTCTCAGATTGCTGTAGTAATGTGCCAGATGCGTGGTTGTTGAGTACAGAGGTCTAAGGCACGGCATTGTGCCTCCTGCCACTTTATTCTACCTATAGCTGTGTCCTATTTTAGTTCTTCAACTAACCTGGCATGCTCTGGTCCATGGGGTCACGAAGACTCGGACACGACTTAATGACTAAACAACAACATGCTCAACATCCAACAAACAAATTTATTTGGGCATAGATATTTTTGGATATGCATTGTTTTGCTCCACTGATACATGTATTTGGTAATGACTTATTCTCTCCATGTCTTGCTTGTAGTAGCCTTCCAAGAAAACTCTTTTAACTGTCTACTGCTGGAAGGAGAATGCTGGATTAAACATATGTTCTAATCAAACCCCTAACTTGGCACTTGCCAATTCCCAGCCCGTTACTTACAGAAAATGGTTGTATTCTGACAAAATGCTAGATGCAGGGGAGGGGTATCAGGAGACAGGTATCTAGTTGTCTGGTGTGCTCCCAGAGGCATCTGGTGGGGCCACTGTGAGATACAGGAAGCTGGAGTAGAGGGGCCCTTGGCCTGATCCAGCATAGCTCTTCTTCTGTTCTTATGCATACCTTAGGCTGTAAGTGACCAGGTTTGGAAAGGCTGATCTAATGATATCCAATAACAAGTCTGTGCTTAATACCACCCTTGCCTATGGTATTTTACAGTGGCCAGTGCCACTTCTGCAGATGCAGCTGACCTTGTCATAGTGTATTTATTGTTTTTAATATAATACTTGTTTGATTCTTTTTTAATATTTGTATACTTACGGCTTTTAAATATTGCAATTTTGATTATATACGCTGTCTTGGGTCCTTTTTAAGCAGAAAAGTGCAGCATAAATATTTTAAATAATCAATAATCAAAGTCACGTGATCCAGTTGTAAAAGTAAAAACCTGGGGTGGGTAACATCTTTACTTGGACTTCTAAAAGTTACAAACAAAACGCGATTTTCAGTCCTCCAAGACTGTTCTTCCGGCTTAAGTACTATAAAAACTGGGGGTCGTAGATATTGTAAAAAGTTTGGACTTCCCGCTTTTGCCTTATCCCTCCTCTCTTTTAAGAACATCCGAGAAGACTCCTGGAGGACTTTAAATAAAAGCTGCCATCTTTGTAACATTTAATGAACGAACACAGGCTGCACCGCCTTATGCACACTTTGGCAATTCTGTAGTAAAGACAACTGGAACGCAAAAGCTTTTGGCGCAGTCGCACTGGAGGCGAGCTCCGCCAGCGCCAATGCTTTAATCTCACGTCACTCCAGCCGTAGGCGTGGACGACAGCGGCGTTCCTGATTGGAGCTCGGACGGCAGGGCTACGCCAGGGGGCGGAACCCGGAAGGAAGAGTGTGACTGTAGGGGGGCTGGCGGCGAATGGCTGCAGGAAGCGGAGAGGCCGATCGGGGCGGTGGGAGAGCTTCGCCGTGTCTGTTTTTTAGATGCTGCGCTCACTCCACCCGCTGGGTTGGTTCTGGCTGGTGGTGCTGCATTTGCCCGGGCATTTCTCGCCTACTGCCGGGAAGGAGGTCGATGTTGCGCACTATCGGTAAGCTAAAACCTGGGTCTAGATGCCGGATACTTCCCCTCACCCTGGAGTCCTTTACCTTTGGCCATCAGCAGGGCCGAATGTCAACAGGCGAAGCTTTCCGTCCCCACGTTTCTCTTGAGTGGAGGGATATGCTAAACCTGTTGAACCTTTTTCCTGTTATCCGTCAGTGGAAGTCGTGGCAACGCTCCTTCCAGGGAGAAACAGCAGGGTGGGGGTCCTTCAGCTTTTTATTTGCAGCCGCGTTGGCCTGACTGCCAACGGAATAATCCGCACTGCCTGCTTAGCCCTGAGAATCAGGTGAGAATCAGAAGTTGATGGACAGCACCTCTCAGAGGCTAGGGGAAAAGCAGGGGGTTCTTAGAGATGATTTCTACAGAAGGTGTAAAGTTATGAGCTGCCTTCTTCTGGCTCAACACCTCAGACGGTTTAGCAAGTTGGAAGGCAGAAGATTGCTGAGGTAGTCCTGCTTGTCTGGGAGGGAAAGGTCCACTCAGATACAGTGTAGCCTTGCCCTGAAGGCCTGCCAAAGAGAAAACAGAACTATCCTGCTGGTGACATTTTATGTGCATCTGAAACGTCTAAGGAGTTCCAACACTTTAAATCGGTTCACATTTAATCATCTGAATTGCAGCTGTAGCAAGTGTTCACTGGTCTTCTTGAAATGAGTGCCATATGGTTGTGAGCATTGTGAGAGCATGCTGGGCAGTCAGGGTATTTATGTGAAAAAAAATCCTTTATCTACAACATTATATGGGAATAAACACCTTAGTATTTACACTGGGCCATAAATAGATATGAAAGTGGTTGGTATGTTCTGGAGAGTGGTGAGGAGTTGCAATATGAGAACTGGTTGAATAACAGCCCTAGATCATTCTCGTAAGACTTTGGAAATGACCTGCAGTTCTTTGCTTTGGAAGGAGGGCTGAGGAATATGTTCTTGGTCTTTGATACCTCCATCCCCCCCATATGTCTCATCTGTATGTGAATAATTTCAGCAAAGTTTGTGTAATCTCTTCTCTCTCTCTCTCTCTCTCTCCCTCTTAGAGATCGAGTGAAGTCTATGTTTTACCATGCTTACAATAACTACCTGGAAAATGCTTTCCCATATGATGAATTGCGTCCTCTGACTTGTGACGGACAGGACACTTGGGGAAGGTACTGGGAAGAAGGATTCTCTATTTGCTTTAAAAATTATTTGCTTTTAAAATGTGTTTAAAAAATTTAAAGTAGTGACTTTCTTACTGAGCATCCCAGTATGCTAGGGAAAGTGGGACTTGAGCAGAGAAAAATGCATCGGTCTCCTTTTCAGGTAGCTGAGAGACTCTCGATCTGCTTATGCCAACCTGGCATCTATGGTTGTAGTCCAGCCCATTTGGAGGGTGCCAACTTGGGCAAGGATATCATACTGTACATGGTTCAGTTGCTGAATTCAAAAGTAGGATAAGAGATTGACAGCATGGCTGAAATCCTATTGCTTAGTGTAGTAAGTTGTACTAGAGTACTGTATTGGTCCATTAAATCAGTGGGGATTTGGTGACACAACTCCTTCATATGTTCCATTCATTCAAATTGAACTACTCTAGATGCGACTTAAGTTGCACCTAGAGTAGGCCTATTTGAATTGATTGAACTTATGGATGAATTGACAAACCAAATCCCATTGATTCAAAAGAACTGCATTGATTTATTTAAAGACATTTTAACTCTGCTTTTCCATAAAGATGATCACAGTGGCTATACCTTTCTGACCAAAATCCTATTAGTTTCTATATAAATGTTGTGTAACTTGCTGTGACTAACTGTAGCTAATTGGTGAAGTGACAGGGTACATCTTCGTCACATGCCTTGTCGTGCGCTCAGTTGAACAACAGAGATGCTCTCTGGCATCTCAATCAGCTACATTATGTTATACTTTAGGAAAGCACCAGTAGGATTCCTGCCACTGTCCTGTAGTGAGCACATTAAAAAAGGGGCCAAAGTGTTCTGCTTATATGTTGCTTAAAGCACTTTCTGGGCAGTTTATAATTTAATTATACAGGGTACACATCTCCCCCACCCTGCTGCAAGCTGGGTATTCAATTTATGGATCTTGGAGGAATGGAAGGTTGAGTCAACCTTGAGCTTTTACCTGAGGCCAGGATGAAAATCGGTCACAAGCAGAGTTTTCACTGCAGAACTGCAGTTTAGCCACTGTAAATGAGACTCCTAATCTTCTGTTTGTAACTTTAGTCCACCAGTAATGCAATGGCATTGCTCCAGTAGCTTGGGGAAAATCATTCCTTTATATGAGAGCATTTCAGAGATTTGGGCTTGTCACTAAGGGAAGGATTTCTATGATATTTTGCATTTTCTCTGCAACTTACATTTGAACCTATAAGCAAGTTCAAACATGTTTATGAATAATCTGGCCTTTCTCACCAGAAAACTCAAAAACATGTTCAAACTTACCTATAAGATCAAACATAGATTACAGGAAGAAAATGAGACGTCATAAAAATCCTTCCCTAGTGATTGCCTATGTAATCATTTGAGCATTGACTGATTGCCTGAAATCATTTTACTACAATTGGAGTGATGTTTTTCCCAAGAATATTAGAGTAGGGGAGCCCATTGGTCATGATGTGCACCTTTCATCATGTGTCTCCTAAAAGCAACAAAAAGCTTTGTAGCACCTTAAACACTAATAGGTTTTATTGGACATAAGCTTTTGTGGACAGTAGCCCATTTCTTCAGATGCTTCTCCAGAAATGGGCTACAGTCTATAAAAACCTAAGCTAAATAAGACTTGTTGGTGCCGCAAGGGTCTTGGTTGGTTTTGCTGCCACAATCTAGCCAGGCTACATTCTTGCAAATGTATATTTTCTAGTTGGTTATACTTTTTCTCCATGCTTTCTTTTTGTCATTTATTATTTTTCAGTTTTTCTCTCACACTGATTGATGCTCTGGATACTCTACTAGTAAGTGCTGCCCATCCCTCAGTAATGTCTTTCGTCCCTAATTTTCTTATGTCTTTCTGTTCTCCATGCTTGTTATTTTGTTGCTTTGCCTGGGAGGTTAGGAAGAATTGGCACTAGTGTAACTCCAGTATTCCGATTTCTTGTGTATATTCTTTAATTTTAAAAATGGAAGGTTTGAGAGCATTTCTATAACTTCTGCTTTATGAAATAAGAGCATGCATCACCAGTCAGGGGAACAGCTTCCAAACCAGATGGGACAGTAGATTACATCACTGTAACATTTTGTATTTTGGAATATCCCATGTCCATCCCTACTGATCTTTCCTTCCCCTCAGAATTGTTGTTTGCTTTGTCCTGAACAATTTAGTTGTCATTTCAATTGCATTTCATTTATTTCTAGATTTTGGGGAATGTCTCTGAGTTCCAGAGAGTTGTCAGTGTGCTGCAGGAGGGTGTGAACTTTGATATCGATGTAAATGCGTCTGTCTTTGAAACAAATATTAGAGGTAAGTCCCACTCTAAAGCAGAAATGGAAAATGTCTGATTTTATTGGGCTGCAGCTTGCATATCAATGTAGCTCATGCTGAGGAAAAAAGATGGAAGTTGAAATCCAGAAACATGTGCAACACATAACACTTGTCTTGAAATAATTTTTGTAATGTAAATTAGATCTGAGATGCAACACAGAGTGGAGATGGCAGTATACTATAAAAGAAAATACAGTGGTGCCTTGACTTATGAACTTAATCTGTCCAGAAGATGTTAGTAAGTCAAAATGTTCGTAAGTCAAATCAGCATTTCCCATAGAAATGCAATGAAACCTGATTAGTCCGTTCCGGCTGTTTTTTGGTCTTATGTTCAGCATACCACAGTACACAAACCCTAGGAGCCACAGAATCCAGCAACTGTTATTCCAGCAAACAGACCTCCTCAGCACAAAAAGAAAGCATAGAGAGAGAGAGAGAGAGAGAGAAGACGGGGGGGGGGGGGGAAGATACTTCAGTCTAAACTCCATTTTAGAGGCCATCAGCCAGCCAGACATTTGCAGACAGTTTTCTGATTTGAAAACCAAAAGATTGAAATGCATTTTAGAGGCTGACAGCCAGACAGATCTTTGCAAACAGTTTTCTGATTTTAAAACCAACATCCAGCACAGAAGCATAACCCCCCCCCCACCTAGCACAACCCCAAGCTGGAAAACCCCTGTACAGTAAATACAGTGTACCCAACCAAAACAGGCAGTCTCTCTGGTTTAAAAAAGAAAGTCAAAAATCCAAAAATAAAAAAGCCAAAAAAATTACAGTCCGTACAGTACAGTACCAGGCAGTACAGTACCAGGAAGTACCAGGCAGTAGGAAGTCTGAAGTATCTCTCTGTATCCACACTCTCTAACCGCTGGGGCAAGCGAAGTAGCAGACAAGCAGCCTCTTCGCTGGCCAATGGTTAACTGAAAGTTCAAATTTCCGCCTTCCCCACGTTTTATTTTTCATTCGTAAGTCAAAACTCCATTTGCAAATCAAAGCAAAATTTTGCGAATGGAGCTGTTCATAACTCGAAATGTTCATAGGTTGGGACGTTCATAAGTCAAGGCACCACTGTAAAGTTAACAGAGCTTGCTTGTCCAGAAGTAGCCCATCTTGTTATCAGATACTGGAGTAAATGCCTTTATGCCCAGTTTGTTAGCTCCTAAGAAACATCTAGCTGGCAATTGTCAGAAACAGGAAACTGGTTTAAATGGATTTCAGTCTGGTCCAGCAGAGTGACTTTTGTGTTTTTAGGACTACCTTGTTTCCCTGAAATTAAGACCTAACCTGAAAATAAGGCCTAATATGATTTTTCAGGATGCTCATAATATAAACCCTACCCCCAAAACTCAGTGAAACCCAGCCCTCCACTATTGTGCAGCAACCAGAAGAAGATGACATGTCTGTATTTGAATAAATGCAGATCATTGTACATGAAAAAAATAAAACTTCCTCTGAAAATAAGCCCTAATGCGTTTTTGGACCAAAAATTAATATAATTCCCTGTCTTATTTTCATGGAAACACGGTATGCTAAATGCTTTAGTTTCAACTTGCAGCTTTTCTGTATTAATAACTAAGTTGTCCATAAGACATCATGAACCAGTATTTTCATCAGTCTCGGCCATCATGGCCAACAGACTACCCAGCCCACTGTGGTCATAATTGTCCAGAGGAGGCTGTTCTAGTGGAATATTCCATTGTTCAGATTATATACTTGTTGCTATGATCAAAGGGTTATAAAAATGACTGTTTTGTCCCTGAAGTGTCTAAGAAGAATGCCGGGATCTTCTGCAGCCACTGACACAAACTTGAGTCTTGCACACTTCCCACTGCCTGTTTGATGCAATTGAGCCTTCTGGTCACAGGAGCCAGATTGGGATCAGCAGTATATCTGTCCTTGGCAGCACTATTTTGCTTCTAAATGATCTTAATCTGCCCATTTGCAGTGGTTGGTGGCCTCCTGTCTGCTCACTTGCTGTCTAAGAAAGCTGGAGTTGAAGTGGAACCAGGATGGCCATGCGCTGGGCCCCTTCTGAGGATGGCAGAGGATGCAGCTCAAAAGCTGTTACCAGGTGAGCATCTTTGGAGAACCTGAGAACTCTTTTTTCCCCCTCTGTCACTCATGCTGGGTTATAGGCTATGTGACTGGTTCGAATATTTTTTTAATGAAGGGGTATCAGTCAGATGCTGCAGAAGAATTTCTGGAGATCACTGGAAGTAGAAGATATGTAGGTGGTGGGCCCATATAAAATAGATGACCTGTTTATCAAGTATTTAGATTGTTTCTGTATGGCATGTGATTTAGTGTGAAATTGGAAGCAAATGGCGGAGCATACTTAGTATGAAGTGCAGAGTGGCACATCTGTTTGTATAACCATTGCTCAAGGCACAGCTCGGAAAATTTATGATTTTGGGTGACTCCTAGAATCATGCAGCCAGTATGACAAACGCTGACCATGGTATCCTGCCAGTTAGAGTCCAAAAATGTAACTTTTTCAAGTGCTTTCAGGAGAATTTCTAACCTGAGCTATATCGTCTGTATTATTCCACTGACTTCCCCTGCTATTTCTGCTCATAGGCTCATGGAGTTTATTTATGTTTTATTTTTATTTATTTATTTATTTATTTATTCATTCATTCATTCATTCATTCATTCATTCATTCATTCATTCATTCTACTGTATTTATACCCCGCCTGTCTAGTCATTGCAACCACTCTAGTTAAACATGAAATGAGAGCGGTCTCTGTGTGGTTTTGAGTTGGTAGATGCACCAAATCTGCTCCAGACTTTTACATCTCAAAATACACTTTGAAATTATTTGAACTACCCAGCCTACATCAGAACAAGACTTCTTATAGCAGTACAGCAGCTCTACTTCTTATTGTGCTGCAGTTTAGGTTGCTTAAAACCTCGGCCACTTCCCAGGATCACAGAATATTATCAGGAAGCTTTTTATTTCTTTGGGTGGTAAACAGCAGTTTGAGGTTGTCGTGTTTCTAAAAGATCCAGTGAAATCAATGGGACTTAAATTAGCCATGTAGTTAAATCATGGAACACACTGAAGCTATGATTGTACTGGAGACCAGTCTCCACTGGTGTAGAAAGGTCGAATTGTCCTGCTTGTGCCATAGGCAGCTGTCTAAGAATACTTAACATTTGCTCAATGAAGTCTTGAAAGGTCTATGAACAAGTCATAAAAATATCAAACTGGTCATTATGCAGTTCATTGCATGATCGGTTCAATTTATTTGAATCCTAGTCTGTATGTTTAGGCACATTTAATACTTACATATGAACCTAGAATGCAACCCTACTAAAAAATTTTTGGATTAATTTGAATTTAAGTGGAGAATTGGCAAGAGAAGAAGCATAAGTTATGGGCTACTACAGAGCATGTAACAGTAGCTTTGGAAAAATAACAATGGCACCCGTTGTTCTAATATTGCAAATTCTGACTCATATTGTTTAAAAATGATTCAGGGTATCTTAAAGAATTAAAACACCCGATAGCTTGCGTATTAAAGCAATGTACGAAAAAAAATATCCATAACATAAAACTGTATGTTTCTTCCCCAAAAGCTGTAAAAAAAATTTGCCAGTCCCATCTACAGCTTCTAAGATCTTCTGTGCCACTGGTTCTTAACCTTGGGTTACTCAGGAGTTTTGGACTGCAACTCCCAGAAGCCTTCACCACCAGCTGTGCTGGCTGGGGTTTCTGGGAGATGCAGTTCAAAAGCATCTGAGTAACAAAGGTTAAGAACCACTGTTCTATGCAACCGTAAAGGCTAGAAACACCTTATTTTATTTTCATTAAAGCTTGGAGTACCAAAGTTTTCACTAATTTGCATATACCAAATTTGTGAAAGAATGGAATACATACTGCCTGAAATAACATCTAATACTGTATATCCTAAGCTATTGACTGAAATCCTGTTGCTGTAACTTATGCTGTGTAAGGCTGATGACATCAGCAGCCCTGGTGATTTAAAGAGTTCCATTCTGCAGCCCCTGATAATGAAAGGGAACACAGGAGTCTCAAGACCTTCAGAGAGGAGTCGAAAATGTTTAATTTCTGAAAAATTGCCACTGCTGCTGATGTCAACAGCTTCATGTAACACAAACAACAGCAACAGGATTTCAGCCAATATTTTTCTCCTTGGTTTAAACCACAACTAGTATGACTCTTCTGATCTATTTAATTATGCCATAAGATAGGAACTTAGTACTGTAACAACTTTTCCAAATCTGAAATCCTATATGTCTTTGGTTTGAAGCTTTTCAGACCCCAACTGGAATGCCATATGGGACAGTGAACTTACTACATGGAGTAAACCCTGGAGAGACACCAGTTACTTGTACTGCTGGTATTGGAACATTTATAGTAGAATTTGCTACATTGAGTCATCTCACAGGTGATCCTGTATTTGAGAATGTTGCCAGAAAAGCTCTTAAGACTCTCTGGAAAAATCGCTCTGATATTGGCTTGGTGAGTAGAAAACTATTTGGTGCCTTCTTTATAGTGCAGTCTTTTGTTGTTGTTGTTGTTAGATCTGTGGGTCACAACAGTTGGTCCTCCAGATGTTTTTGGTCTTGGCCAGCCAGCAGGACTAATGGTCAGGAATCAGTGTTCCCCAACGTTTTTCGGACCGCAGACTGGTTCGGGGGTGCTGGCTCCCTGCGCGGACCGGTTGGGGGGTGGGGGCACCCCCGCACTCACAGGTGGGCATGTCGCACTTGTGCGCATGCGTGACATGTCCCTTGCGCTCATGCGTGAAACACCCACCTCTTGGCCGAGCCCAGCCTTGAGCGGAGGGGAGGTGGCTTCACCATGGCGGCCAGCAGCCAGGAGCAGGCTGGATCCGGAGCGGAGGGCGATGACCTCGCTTCCTCCCAAGAACTGTGCCTCTCCCAGGGGGCCCCTGTCTGTGCTCCTAGGCATAAGAGCCACTCGACCACTCCGACAAAGACGCCTGTAATTCCCCTTACACATGCGCATGCACAAATGGGAGGGGGGAGCCCTATTAGTCCCTGTAGGGATGGAGCAGTGTGACCCCGACCCGGCCTGGCTGCCGTATCCCTTCGTGTAGGAGCGTCTATAGCGGAGTGATGGGAAACCCTTCCCCATTCTCTGCCTTGAATGCAAGGCTCCGCGGGAGCGACAACGGGGTGGGCAAGGGAGGCGAAGCCAGCGTGTGTATGTCAGGAAATGGGGAAGCAGGCAGGGGCTCAGGCACCGACCTCCATGGGCTCGGAGGACTCCTCTTCCTCCTGCTCAAACTCTTCGTCTGGGCTGAAGCTGAGCTTGTCCAGGCCTTCCTCGTCTGGTTCCTGCGGGCCCGCTCATTGTAGTGAGAAGGTGATGGAGGGTGAGGTAGCCCAGGAGCACACCAGCTCCAGCCTCACCTCACCGGGACCACCCCAGGCCGTGCTCTTTGGGGACTACATGGCGAGGAGAGCCAGGAAGGAGCCCGCAGAGTGTCCCCGCACCGCCTCCCCTCCCCAGGGGCTTCCTTCCCACCCAGAAGTGACTCGCCCGGTCCCTCAGGGGAAAAGCCGGTCCCTGAGTACACCGCATTGCCCAGCAACAAGGGAGGGCACGCCGCCGGGCCTGCTGGGAGATGGAGTCTGTGTGCCCCGCCTTCCCTGCAACCAGCGGCAGCTCAGCTCCTCGTGGCTGGGGGCCAGGTAGTGTGGGAGGGAGCAGCGGCTGCCACCAGATAGCCACAAGGAGCTGAGGTGCCGTTGGTTGCAGGGAAGGCGAGGAGTCCAGGCTCGTGACTGCCACCGCCAGATCTCTTTGATCAAGCTGTAAGGGTGCAGAGATTGAGGTAGCAGGCAACGGAGGCCGGCCTGGCTGGTCTGCAGCACCCGCTGGTGCTCCAGGGCCGCCACTTCGGCGGCATACTCAGCCAAGAAGGCACGGAAGCCCTCATCCGGGAAGGCCTGGCTCAGGCACTCTGCCCATCAGCTTGAGGTCCTCCAAGACTGAGCAGGCCGCCATGATGAAGCCGTCTCCCCTCCACTCAAGGCTGGGCTTGCCCAAGAGGTGGGTGTGTCACGCATGAGCATGAGGGGGCATGTCACACTCATACACATGCGCACAAGCTCGAAATACCCACCAGCAAGTGCAACACGCCCCCCCCAGTGGGCGAGCGGGCAGTGATCCCTGTCCGCGGCCCAGTCCAAGGCAGCCCACGTATCGGCACCGGGCCGCGGACCAGGGGTTGGGGACCCCTGTACTGTACTAAATGAACCTAGGGTATTCTTTTCAAATGCACCTGTTGAAATGAATTTTATAAATTTATGTCCTACTGTTCATCTTCTTAGATTTCCTGGATACTGTTTCCTGGAAAAGCCAGAATCCTGCTAGGCATTTAAACTGACCTAAGTGTAATTGTGTAAACTCAGTGATAAATTGGAACTAATTAATGTGTTGTTAGTCATGCTCAACTGTCGCTCAATTGGGTGTGTGACCAGGTATATGAGCAGTAGTTGATGGAACTGCCCACCACAATTTACACAATTATACTTTCATTGGCACAAATCCCCAGCAGGATCCTGGCCAAAATATAGTTAGGGCTGATGACACTCTGTGTGTTATCTCTCAGAAATAAATGGTACACACTGTACTTTTTAATTTTATTTTTGGCAATGTTTTTGTCGTGACTATTCCTTCCTGTTGCTGAAGTTCTGCCTTTGAGTCTCACCACCTTTTGGGAACCTGAGGTTGTGCCTTTTATTCAAGTAGAAGATGTACAGTGGCAGTTATAGAGTGAAAATGTGGTTTTATACTCTCCTAGTAGGGTTAGCTGTTGGTGATCCTCAAATAAGTTCCTTGGGGAAAATTTTAAACAACAAATATTTTTCTTGGGAGGAATTTTGAGCAGCAAAATCTATTCTCCCCTTGTTGATTAAATCAAGTACTCCATCAGAGAAGGAGTCTGGCATGTGATAACACACTTTCTCCACTCCACCCTTCCCAAGAAATCAAGATTGCTTGGTAGTAATTCCTTTTTCTTCCGCATCATCATTCCCCAACCTGAAACCCTCCAGACCTGTTGGACTTCAATTTCCATCACTTCTAATGGCATAGCTACTGGCTGAGGTTGATGGGAGTTGTAGCCAAATACATCTGGATGGCATCAAGTTGGGAAGATGGCTTTACATTTCTTTTTTTAATGGTACTATTTTCTCAGATAATACAAATTATGCTTATGAGTCTGTAATTCTCTTAATGGCTCTATTTTTTTCTGAGCATTTCTTCATATTTTCAGTGAAAAATTGACTAGGAAGGTGCTCCAAAGACTAGGAAGGTGCTAAGTAGCTACCACAGTGGTTTTGGAATGGGGAGATTGCTCGTGGGTGTGGGGGAACTCATGGACTGAAATCCTGTTGCATAGCTTAGTAAGTTGCAAGTAGAGAGGGCTCATTGAATGAATAGAACTTACAGATGAGTTGAGTCACCAAATCCCCTGGTTCAATGGTCTTACTCTAGTTGTGACTTACTAGACTAAGCAGTAGGATTTCAACATGTATATTCCAAGGCTTATAGTATGTTCTTGTGGAAAACATGGCTACAGAATGTGAAGGCAGAAAGTGGTGGCTTACCTCTGCATTCAGAGTCCTGTACCTTTTTGTAATCAGTAATTTCGAATAAAGCCTGAAGGCTTAACAGTGTCATATTAACACTTGCTGTTCTTGTCATGATTAACATTTTGGGTTAAAAAGACGATGTTACTGAGCCATTAATTTTGCACAGTAAACATGACTGGCTCTTGTTGATGAAACCTTTAAATCTTTATCATTCAGACACCAGTGTTGGTGTGTATCATTGGCACTAAACACTCATTTTAAGAAGGAATTTTAAGGAGATGCTGGATTTTGTGGCTGACTTTATGTTACATTTTCTCTTCCCCTCCCTCCCAATCCCTTATATATATTAATAAGCAAGCTAGAATCTAGCTTTGCTGAATGATACAGAAATTCAGGGTTATGCTAATCTCAATTCATGCCGTGAGTAAGCTTTTGTTTTTCCAGGTGGGTAACCATGTTGATGTAGTAACTGCCAAGTGGGTAGCCCAAGATGCTGGGATTGGAGCAGGCGTAGACTCCTATTTTGAATATCTTGTTAAAGGAGCCATCCTGTTGCAGGATGAAGAGCTGATGGCCATGTTTCTAGGTGAGAGGTTCATGTGTTTCACTAGATCTGTACCTAAGAATCTATCTTCAGTGTAATGTCAGTGCAGCATATCTGAATATAAAACACAAAATCCACTCATGGGTCTACAAGAGTGTGTGTGTATTATTTATTTATTTATTGGACTTATATACCGCCCCATAGCGCTACAAGCACTCTCCGGGCGCTTTACAATTTAATTATACAGGCTACACATTGCCCCCCCAGCAAGCTGGGTACTCATTTTACCGACCTCGGAAGGATAGAAGGCTGAGTCAACCTTGAGCTGGCTACCTGGGATTTGAACCCCAGGTCGTGAGCACAGTTTTTTTTTAGCTGCAGTACAGCGTTTTAACCACTGCGCCACGAGGCTCTGTTACAGAGTTAGAGCAATTTGATACCACTCTCGTTGCTTTATCCTGTGGAATCCTGGGAATTGTAGTTTGGCAAGGTACTTTGATCTCTCTGTTACAAAGCAACTGTGCTGTAGTTCAGGGGATACACTAGAGCTCTCTAGCAGAGACACCTTGAATAACATCTGCCTTATACATTTCTGTGTTGCAAGCAGATGTTTTAGTTTTTAAAAAATCTTCATGTTGTCATGCCCTCAACATGTTCAAGTATAGTATGAAATTCTGATGATGTTATTTCCCAAAGTTTAAGCCTTGGGAGAATATAAAACCCTGTTTGCTCAGAAATTTACATTTCCCTTCTGATACGCAACATTGGTTTCAACTTGCTCTTCTCTTTGCAGACTATAACAAAGCTCTTAAGAACTATACAAAATTTGATGATTGGTATCTGTGGGTCCAAATGTACAAAGGGACTGTTTCAATGCCAGTTTTTCAGTCTCTTGAGGCTTACTGGCCTGGCTTGCAGGTAAGGGCTGCTATTGGATAAGTATATAATTTCTTTTTAATTCCATTAACACAGTAAAAAAGATCAGGAAACATACTGTGTGGGCATCATCCAACATAATGAATAGAACACGGATTCCATCTTCATCTTATGTTGGATAACACTGTATTTCAGGAACAAAGAACTCAAATACAAATAGGGGCAGGATTGGCCTCATCCTTAAAGACTAAGGTCAGGTGACTCTGGTGCTCTGCTCTGAAATGCCCATCCTCTGACATCCTCCAGTGCGACCTTTCCTCCAGCATTCATTCCTCCTTCATATAGAGAGAACCATGGCAGATGCTCCCGTTACCTCCAGATCAGAGTTAACAGAAGGATTCCCCTGTTTGCTACTTGCCTTCCCATCTGGAAAGTACATGGAGAAATCCACGTTATCTAGGGGCAGGGAATTCCCTCAGAACTTCTGAAGTCCGGAGGTTGCCACCCCCGACCGTGTATAATTACAAGCTGTATTCCCAGTGTTCAAGCAAATGCCTGCATTGAGGAAATAGGGTGTTGTGATTTCGTGCCAGGAAAAATAGTAGCAACAGCATATCATGGAAGTAGATATTCCCACTAAGGATCTGGCAGAGGTATTCCTGGCTAGAAATAAATTCTTAAAGAGTGCAAGTATTGAAACTGATCCCTAAGTATCTGTGTTTGATTTTATTTTTACTCGTGAAATGGAGTGGCAGCTGCTGAAGCATCCTAGTGCCCTTTAAATCCTCATTCTTCTGAAGTTTCCAGCCCTGTGCCACCATTTAATAGATCATATTATTTGTGGCTTCTTGTTCTACTTTCTCTTTAGGAGAGAGCATTTGACTTTGTCTGGCATGGTTGGTTCTTACTTTTATTGATTGTTTTTTCCTCCAGAGCCTTATTGGAGATATAGATAGTGCAATGCGAACTTTTCTCAATTATTACACTGTTTGGAAGCAGTTTGGTGGACTCCCTGAGTTTTACAATATTCCTCAAGGTTATACTGTGGAAAAACGTGAAGGATACCCACTTAGACCTGGTAAGTATGAACTAAGCATATTTATAGCCTCTTTCCTATTTCCTATGTTGAATGAAAACTAAGGATGGCTTCCTTCTGGATGTTGCTGCACAGTATGTCTTGGTTGTGTCATAAATGGCTCATGACCAGAGCACACATACTCCCACATAAGGGTGAACTGTGTTCTTTGTCCACATATCATCCCTATATAGTACAAGTCAGATGTTCAGATGTATTTCAGCTTTAGGTGGTTCTGGAAATCCTTGCTGTGTAGCAAAAAAAGTGAAGAAATCCTAAATAACTAAACCATTTAACTGATTTTAAAATAAATATTGTTCTTTGACGTTACCTAAAGCAGCAATTTCGTCTCGTTCAGGCTTTGAGGAATTCTAAATGTGATAAATGATGTTAGTGCAGATGAAAGGAAAAACTGGTGCTCAGATTTCCGCTGTATTCACTGTAAATGTGCAAGTGCATTATGTGGATTGAATTCCTGGCTGTGCAATAAAGTAGCAAAGTAAGTGTGCTTTCTTTTTAATTTTGCAGAACTGATAGAGAGTGCCATGTATCTCTATCGAGCTACACGAGATCCCATCCTTTTGGAGCTGGGCAGAGATGTTGTAGAGGCAATTGAAAAAATCAGCAAGGTTGAGTGTGGGTTTGCAACAGTTAAGTGCTTTTCTTGAATTTCTCTTTTTTTATTTTTTTTTCCAATGCAATGTCAAAACGAGCCTTCCTCAGGCTTCTTTTGACATCAGCAAAAGTTAGCTCAGCACCAGGGCTGGCCCAAAGCCTTTTGCTCTCTCAGGCAAAGAACGAGACAGCATCTCATCCTTCATTCCACATCAGAAGCTAATGAGACTGTCAGTGTAATCTTGTTTTATCACATCTGCATGTAGCAAGCTAGTGGAAGGATTAGAATTGGCTCTGTCTTCCAATAGAGGCCATAAGACAATAGGAACAGGCAGATTTGCTACTCTTGTTCCCAGCATCTGCCACCTGAGGTAGCTGCCACCTTTTGCCTCACGATGGAGCCAAACCTATCTGACAGAATGTATCTCTTCACTTACGTTGTCTTTCTCTTATTACACAGAGACAATATTGAGACTGCATGAGATTTTCTAATTCCTACAGCAAAACTGAACCAGAATCAATCTCCCGATTCTTGCCCTAAAGCAGAATTTGGAAAAGTTTTGTGTCTTTAAAAAATATGTAACCAGACAAAACCAAACAATGTTCTTTAGGTTAATAAGGAAATGATGTAAATGCTCCAAAATTCCTGTCAGAATACCTCTAAAAATACCTTAAAATGCCCTTTAAAATAACTTCTGAAAGTAACTAGTTGCCAACAAGCAACTTAAGTATCATTCATTACACCTGAAAGTAACTAGTTGTAACTATTGGATAACTCTATCTCCAAAAATAGCACACTACAGGACATTGCTACTTGTAACCATTTGTTTCCAAAATCCAGTTCAGATATACAGTGTGACAACTGTTTTCCTCCCCTTTTTTTAAAGATCAAAGACCTGAGAGATCACAGACTAGATAATCGCATGGAGTCTTTTTTCCTGGCTGAAACAGTAAAATATCTGTACCTGCTCTTTGATCCTGAAAACTTCATTCATAACAATGGGTCATCCTTTGATGTTGTGCTGACACCCTATGGAGAATGTATTCTTGGTGCTGGTGGATACGTTTTCAACACTGAAGCCCATCCTATTGACCCTGCTGCTTTGCACTGTTGTAGGAAGCAAAAGGAAGAACAGTGGGAAGTAGAAGATCTAATGAAGGAGTTCTACTCTCTGAAAAGGAACAAGAAGTTCACTTTCACAAGAACTTCAGATAACCAATGGGATGGGGACAGGCATAAAGATTCTTCAGATGCTTCCTCTGAAGACTGGAAGGGGCAAAAAGGCTCCAAACAGAAAGGAAAAATTAGAGCCCCATTATTGAGCTGTCCCAGTCAACCCTTCAAATCAAAACTGGCTGTGCTGGGACAAGTCTTCGTTGACAGTACATGATCCCTTTGCTATGAGTTGTTAAAATCAATAAATGTGTATTTTATTTATACCTTTCTGTTCTTTTCTTGGTGATATATGCAAAGTTATGCTAATTCTAAGGTCATGCGTGGGTGACAAGTACATTAAAGCAAGCATAGATGATGGAAGACCCATAGCTGAATGGGTTTACATTAGAGGTGAGCATGAACCACTGGTTCAGCAGTTTGGCCGACAGCTGCACAGCTGATCTGTGATTTGGCGCCCTACGATGGCCACGCACCCAGAGGAGGCAGAGAAGGGAGGGTGGGGTGCTGCTTATGAATGGGTGGCCGCCATAGGGGATCCCTGTAACTATCACTGCAATTATCACTGGTTATTAATTTATGAAGGGCTGGTTAGCATTTGCATCGTGGCAATGTTGAAGCCAGCTAATACAAGTAATTGACCTGTTAAGATGCTAATGTGGTTGTTTCTGCATACCAGAGAGCGACTGTTCTACCTGAAGGAAAAAGTGACCTGCTTGTTAGGAAAATCAGTATGCTATACACAGGACAGTAGTAAAACATAAACATTTGCATAATTGAGCGAATCACATCATGTACAGGAAAACTGAACAGACTCCCATTACTTTCTGAGTGTTACTGTTTCTAATGTAAGCTTTGAGATCATTTATTCTTTTGTGGAGGAACTGGCTTTGACCTCAGGGTTGCCATCTCTGAACAAAATAACCTCAAAAACAAAATTGCAAAGGGAAATATCTGAACAGGAATACATCACCTGCGCTCACCTATGTTTCTTGGTATTTTTGAAGGCTTTCACGGCCTGGATCTGATGGTTCTTGTGGGTTTTTCGAGCTCTTTGGACGTGTACTGAAGGTTGTTATTCCTAACGTTTCGCCAGTGTCTGTGGCCAGCATCTTCAGAGAACAGGAGTCAGAACTCTGTGCTCTGGTGCAGTTCGTTTGGATAGTTGAGTATTTATAGTTGTGGGATCAGCTTTTGTCCTTTTCAGGACACAGCAGACCAGCTAACGACATCCATCAATCACAGTGACAGATAATCTCTCCCTCTTATAACAATACACCCACAAGAACAACAAAAATGCTGATCACCACAATCACCCATCTTCTGAAAAGGACAAAAGCTGACCCCACAGCTATAAATACTCAACTATCCAAATAAACTGCACCAGAGCACAGACAAGAGTTCTGACTCTCTGAAGATGCTGGCCACAGAGACTGGTGAAACATTAGGAAGAAGAACCTTCAGAACATGGCCAAAGAGCCCGAAAACCCCACAACAACTATGTTTCTTGGCTTAGTATATATTAGTGTACGTATAGTAATCTGCTAATCCATTAAGTTCTGTACATATTCGTGTTCTTCTGTTTACAGCACAACAAAGAAGAAATTTGGTAGCAAAAAATCCTGCTACATCTCTTGTCACAAAATCAACAACTGTTGTGGCACTATTTGTTTTATGGCAAATATTTGGGCTATTCTTTCTGCTTGTAATTTTCGCTTTGCTGTTTCCTCTGGTTTTTCTAATTATGTTCCAGCTCCTCCACCACTAATTTACTTATCTGTCCTTGTATGTACAGTAGGAAACCACCTCCACCCAACTGTGTGGGAACGGTATCCATTGAGTCGCTTTATCTGCTGCCTGAAAATTCTAAATAAAACCCCTGTGAAATACACATTTATGCGTATTTCCAGGGTATATTTACCAAAACCAACCACTAGAGGGAGCCAAAGACAATGCAGTAGATCACATGCTTATTCAATGCTTTTTCGGGTTTGTTTGCTTTTTGCATCTGCTGGTGGGGCTTGGAACTGACCCCCTGGAGATACTACAGTCCTACTGTATATGTAATCTGCCAATGATCTTTGAACAGTTCTTAACAACTCCCCAACATTTTTGGTAATTAATTAATTAATTAATTTTGCCATTTGCAGTAAAACGACAATTTTTTCGAAGAAAAATATTGCAGGTGAAAATGCAAGGGTGGGTGTAGCTATCCAAAGTCCAGGGACGAGCACGTGTGACCAACTATGGAGGTTGCCCAGTTGTGATCTACCTGTATAAAACATTTCTAGTGATTAAACCAGCACAGCATGGAGATCAATTATCTTATATTGTCATTCAATTAATCTCGGTTAACTTGGCTTTTCTGGCTAATTTTTTTCTTAAAGTTGCTAAAACAGGAAAATCTTAACTTTCTTTGTCCCTTCTCTCTCTCTCTCTCTGCTTCCTTTCCATTATTTTATTTTATTTTATTTTCATTTCTTTTGTCTGTTCCTCAAAAATAGAATGACAAGACAGGGGCATGTCTTCCTATTTTGTTTCCATTTTCTTTTCCTAGATCTGCAGATGAGAGATCAGTGGAATAGAAACTCCACGCTGGTAGTTCAGGGAGGGTGTTTTCATTCTTGGGAGACAGTTTCTGGAAGAAGCAGAAAGAAGCTGTTATGGTAGAGTATAATTACATAGAAGGGAGTTGTGTTTATTTTTAATTCCCAGCATCGCAGCCTTCCAGGATCTTATTGAAAGACTAACACCAACACAAAAGGATCAGTTAAGGCTACATTAATAGTAGGCTGAACTCTCATGATAGACCTCTAAGTAAAAATATATTCTGGAGCATTCTGGGACTGATTTGTCCAGCAGAATTTGAGGCAGATGGATAAATTCTGTGTCTCTAGAAAGCTGTTTGCAGGAGTCCAGGACCTCCTTCATGTCCCCTCCTTCAAGGCTGCCAGAAAATGTCTGTAAGCTATAGCAGTCACAAGACAGTGGTTGCTGTGCTTATAACCTGCCAGCTTTTTAGACCACTAAGTCATGGAAGTCCAAATGCTGAAGATTCCAGGAATAATTTTTCAATAGAAATCTTAATTGTTCCAGCAATGTTTGTAATTTCAGAGATTTGTAACTTAATAATTGGCATGTTGCCATTCTACTTATAAAACTTTGATATAGATAGCAAATTTTGCAGAATTTATGTTATCATCCTCCTATAGCACTAAAGATTTGAAAACGTTGATTCCTAGAAAAGTCAATTACTGCAGTACAAAAGCATTGGAACTACAAAGTGCCAACTATCATACATATGCACACCATCTCTATATTTACAAGCTGTAACCAAAACATCTTTCAGCTGCCAGAATTGTTTATAATTCATTGACCTTGCTCAACCGGAGCTGGCTAATTGTTTTGGCACATTTAAAAATGTTCTGCATTGACTATAATAAATAATTCCCAAGTTCAATTTTAAACATACTTTTCAGGGCAACTTTTTCTGCATGCCTTTAACTGTATTTCAACATCTTGTGTATACAAACTTTCAAATCTTGGCTGTAGGCTGGCTGGATAACTCAGTGTTTGCAGTACAAGACTGGGAGCTTGATTCCCTGCTATGCCTCTCAGGAGATCAGCCAACCTATGTAGCTGTGAACAAGCTGCACAGTCTTCAAGCTGCCCCCAAAAGGAGGGAAGAGCAAACCACTTCTATGAACGTAGAAACCTCTAAGAAGGGTGACCAGAAATTAGTATCACAGTAAGCTTACAGTTTTGCCTCTAGGCATGTGAGAAGCAGCAGCAGCAACCTTGCCCTCTGGGTAGCTGCTGTACAGATTGGTTGAAGGAAGTGGGCAAGGACATAGTACAAACTGACAGTGGGTTGGTCAATCATCAAAACTTTGTGTCCCAGTGCCACCAGGAGCCGGGAATATATCCTGTGCACACAAACTCAGGGATATATATATTTTTGCCAGGGTTCTTTTTCCTGGTCCAAGCGTGGCTTCCACCATGAACTTTAATGAAGCGTTTGTAGACACCATCCATTTCATCAAATTTGTGAAGTGTTATCCTGCAGTTGGTCAACTTTGCTAACTTAAGGTTAACACACTTAAAGAATCTGATGACCCATGTACTGTAAATCAGTAAAAGTTATGCGTAATAAAACTGTTAACTGTAAGGTACCACACCACAAGACTGCTGTTTTAATTTTTCTGCTATTGCAACCTCCTATTCATATTTATATAAGTCTCGCTGTATTAAAAAGTCTGCTCCTGAGAATGCTTTTACTCTCAGGTAAAAGTACAGTGGGGTCTTGACTTAAGAACAGCTCGAGTTAAGAACATTTTGACTTAAGAACCGCTCTCATAGGAAAATATTGACTTGACTTACATACTTAGATTTGAGTTAAGAACTGAAAAAAACCCACGTGGGAGGCAGGGAAAGTGCAAAATTTGAACTTTCAGTTAACTGTTGGCCAGTGAAAAGGGTGCCTGTCTGCTTCCTCACTCCTCCCAGCGTTTAGAGAGTGGATTGGGAGACAGTCTTCAGACTGCCTGGTACTGCCTGGACTGTATTTTCCCTGCTTTCCCTGAACCTTTCTTGACCTAAGAAAAAAAGAAACAAAATATCCCCCTCTAGTGGTCGAAGGCAGAATAGCAGCTTCCCATTAGTTTCTATGGACGGAAAAGAGCAGATACGGATTAAATGGTTTTCAATGCATTCCTATGGGAAATGCAGATTTGACCTGAGAACTTTTTGACTTGAGAACCGCCTTCCAATACGGATTAAGTTCTCAAGTCAAGACCCCACTGTAAACGGGATTGTAGCCTAAACTGCAGAAGACTCGCTTTTTACTCCGAATTTCAGCACATCAGAGGCAACATGGGAATAACAGAAATAACATGATCTCACTTTATTTATAGAATCATCGTGAGAGTTTTTGAGATGATGGATGTCCACAATGGCTTCTGAAGTGTTCTATACCAGCTAAAAACAATGAATGGCAATATTTCATACCATGCTATCTTTTAATTTCCAATTTGGGGAGGGGCTTGATGAGTTTAAATTGATCATTATGATTACGATTTTCCTGCCAAGAAAGGCACCTAAACGAAACAAAGCTAGGGAATCTGACGAAGCAAAGCACAAAATCCAGCAAGGGCCAGCTTTGATTGCGGACTTCCGTCTCGCTGTTCTTCAGCCCAAGCTTAGGCTTGAGGCTTCTTGATTCCGCGGCCAGTCTCAACGACTACATTTCCCATCAGGCCGTGGGGAGCCAGGCCGTTCCCACGTGCTTCCTTCCGAACCAATGAAGAGGAAAGGTGGCCGCGACGTGCTCTTCCTGGTGGCGCTGCGGCCCCTTTGGGGAGGCGTTCCGTACAAAGACCCGAGAGGAGGGGCGCTTCCTGTTTGTCTCTCGCCAGGGCCCGGAGCGACTATGGCGGCGGCGGCGGCGGCCGGAGGAGCGGCGGCGGCGGCGGAAGCTGCCTCCCTCCCGACGGCGGCGGGGGCAGCAGGCCCTGTTCCAGACGGGCCCGGGCGGTGCGGAGCCCGACGCGGAACGGTCAACATCCTGGCTCGGCTCCGGCAGGCCCAGCTCTGCGGCCGGGGCCTGACGCGGGGGCCTCAGGTAGGGTGGGCTGAAGCAGGCGGTGCGGGAAGGCCGGGCGAGGCCCAACGAGAGGGTTTGGGGCCGCCCGCTGCCGCCGCCGCCGCCCCCTTCCCCTCCCTCCCGCGGAAAAGAGTGGTGGTGGGTTTGGCTGCCTGCCGTTGCTCCGGGGCCCTGCCAAGGCGGGGCCTCGTTTTCAGGCGCCTGAGGTGGCGGAGGCGGAGAGCTGTCGTCCTTCTCCCCCCCCCCCTTTCTCATGACACATGGACCTCCTTCCTCTCTAGGGAGTGGGAAGGATGAGTGTCTGCGTTCTGCACGCGGATTCCCCCCCCCACGCCGCCGCCCCCCAGTATCGCAGGGACGCTGTGCAGAGGGAGAGGGAGAGGGGGGGGGACCGGGACCGGGACCCGTTCATGGGACTTCGGGTTCGCGTTTCTCGCTGCCTCCCCGAAGGGCGCAGAGAGGCGCTGGCGTGGCTCCATTCGGAAATGGAACTAAAGCGGACCTGGCACTTCGCTTCCATCCACAAGCTCTCTCTCTGGTCTGTAGTCAGCGTCTTCAGCGACACCTCTTTCGGCTTTCTGGGCTCCCAGAAAGGTGCCGGGGCTTTTCTCATTTTTGCTATCTTCTAAAACTTGGGACAGTTTCTCTATAGGAGTGAAATGCTCCAGTAATTATTGTGGCTCCGACACTTCTTGCTACTGTTCAGATGAGACTGTACTTAGCTAGAAGAACAACGTATCTTGTGTGTCTCATCAAACGCAGTGCCTTCATGCAGGGGTACAGGACCATACATCATCATCCCTGGCCCTGGATGTGACCCAGAGTCTGCATGGAAATATGTTCCATACCCATCAGTTGACAGGCCACATGGCAGCAGACTTGTTTCTTTTGCTGAGATAACATGTTCAGCATTTGTAAGCTCATTATTATTTATGCACTTGGTCTATGCAGTACTTTAGAACAGATGGTGTATTCCTTAAAGCAGCAGATCAGTAGAGATGTGGACATGCCAATGCTTGGTTTCACTAGGTTAAAGAAAAGTGATAGTGGCTTAAATTGTGTACTTGTGATCATTTCTTACATAGAAGTGGAAGCTTTTTGCTAGTGCTTTGCTATAGGGCTAGGAAAGAAAGAATTTAAAGCAGAATATCTTTTCTACCAGAATAGGTTCTGTTCATAGGTGTTTTCATGAGGAGAGGAGACTGCAAGACTGTCTGATGTTCAGTAGAAATGTGATCACTATTGTACATGATAACCACACATGAAGGGCTGTCATGGAAGATGGAGCAAGCTTGTATTTTAGGAGCTCCAGGCAGTAGGATCCAAAGCAATGAAGTTGCAAGAAGGGAGATTTTGACTGAACGGAGAAACTTTACAGTAGGAATTGTTTGACAATGGGGGTGCCTGCCTTGTTGACAGATTTTTCTTCATTGGAGGTTTTTAAACAGACATTGGATGGACATCAGGATGATTGTCGGGTGCTTCATGAGGAGGGTGGACCTAACCCTTAGGCTTCCCTCCAGCTGTACAATTCTGTGGTTAACAGAGAAAAATCTTAATCAGTGAATACTGTATAAAATACATACCCAGACTGTTTAGGGGTAGACTTGTAGATGGAAATCAAACTCGTGGATGGGAAGCCTGTGATCAGTCACATTAGCTTCTAGTTCCCAGCACCCTGGAAGACTGTTCATTTATCACTGTACAGTGGTGCCTCGCTTAATGAGCGCACCGTTTAACGAAGAATCCGTATAGCGATCCCTTTTTGGGGATCGCTATACGGATCTGCCCCAATCGCCGCACTCGCTTTGCGACGATTGGGGCGTCCGGCGGCCATTTTGGAGCCGCCGAACAGCTGATCGGCGGCTCCAAAATGGCCGCGGATGGCCCGAAATGCCCCCCCACAGCGTTTTCGCGACCTCCGTAAGCAAGGGGAGGGCGCGAAAACACTGATAGGGGCCATTTCGGGTCATCCGCGGCCATTTTGGAGCCGCCGATCAGCTGATCGGCGGCTCCAAAATGGCCACCGGACGCGAAAACATCGCTGGAGGGGTAAGTTTGGACGCTTATTGGAACGCATTAAACTAAGTTTAATGCGTTCCAATAGGCTTTCCTTACCCGCACAGCGATGTTTTCGTATAGCAAAGGTTAATCCGGAACGGATTAACCTCGCTATACGGGGCACCACTGTAAATGGGTATCTAATAGAGATATTGCTGTAATATTTCTGCAAAAAGACACCTCTTCTTGACAAGTTTAAGGATGTATTTAAGCAGATCATGCAACCATATTCTCATATTAACAGTTGTATTTATTAACTCTGCTTTCTTTTTGGAGCCTAATTACAGTACTAATTTCTGACATACTGTCATATGGGAGATAAGATCTTAAGTTGCATTAAAATCTTCCAGGGAATTGGGGGCCCCCCGTGGCTGGCAGCTTGGGTGACTCTCTTGTTTGGGGGAGTGGCCCTGGCTGCGAAGAGTGGGGTCCGCAGTCTGGGGGTACATCTGGCCCCGACGCTCACCATGGAAATGCAGGTGGCGTCGGTTGTCCGTACCGCCTTTTTTCACCTCTGGCGGATAGCCCGGTTGCGGCCCTACCTTGACACGGGGGTGCTCACTACCTTGGTACATGCGCTTGTAATCTCAAGATTATACCACTGTAATGCTCTCTACGTTGGGCTGCTTTTGAGGCTGATGCGGAAACTTCAGATGGTGCAGAATGCAGCAGCCAGACTCCTTACTGGAGCAAGAAAATACCAACATATTTCTCCTACTCTGGCCATGCTGCACTGGCTGCCCATCCGTTTCCACATTGACTTCAAAGTGTTAATGCTTACCTATAAGGCTCTAAATGGTTTAGGACCTCGATACCTGACGGAACGCCTGCTCCCACCAAGATCTACCCGGATCACCCACGCAAGTCAGGAGGTGAGGTTGAGGAGCCTGACGCCGAGGGAGGCCCAGAGGGAAAAGACACGAAACCGGGCCTTCTCGGCGGTGGCTCCTTGCCTCTGGAATAACCTCCCACTGGAGATTCGCGGGGCCCCTACGCTGGGTACCTTTAAAAGTCAACTGAAAACATGGATGTACATCCAGGCCTTCCCTCCTATCAGCACTTGATTTCCTTTCTTTTCTGCTACCTATTTTTTATTTTATATTATATTTTTGGCACTGTATCTGTTATGGATTATGTTATGTTGACTTAATGTATATATTTTATATTGGAAGCTGCCCAGAGTGGTAGAGTCTACCAGATGGGCAGGTTATAAAACAAACAAACAAACAAACAAACAAACAAATAAATAAATAAAGTACTAATAGAGAATTCATGGATCCTTATAGGTTTCAGTGATAGATTTAGGGTTTCTGGAAGTGTGTGCACATCTGATTGAGCTAGCTTCCTATTTGGGTTAAATGCTAGCTTCCCTTTTGGAAGCAAAATCTGTTTGCAGTTCCAAATAGATATTGCTAAATGTGATGTCCAGTATGGTTTAGTGGACTCGGACTCAGAAAGCCTGGGTTCGAATTCCTGCTCAGCCATGGAAGCTCACTGGTAAGGTCACTCCTTAAATATCTTATTCACCTTGAAAGCCCTATTGTGTTCACTATAAGTCAGTTCTGACTTGACAGCACATAACAACGATGTGTGTCAGTGATTCCCAACCTGGGGTACACTAGGAAATTTAGGGGTACATGAAAATAATTGAATAATGGTGGGAAAAGGCCGAGATACACTCTCAGAGTTTCGGTGGATCAGAATACTCCCAGCAAGTGTTAAGCACTTCCAACTATTGACTGAGTGACTGTGGAGAGTGAACTTTGGGGCCCTACCCACTTCTTTGGATTCCCGGATGTAGCCGGTGTGTGTGTGGAGAGGAAGTGGTGTCTTGCTTGGACTGGAGAGTGGAAGAAATTATGGAGATATGAAAAGATTAGAGTGGGAAACCTGTTATTTGGAAGGAGAACCTCCTGGCCTATTTTTCTGCAGTCTCCCAACTTCTATAAAATCTGTGCTTCAAAAATAGCTAACATCCTATAGTTATTTATTTGAACTGTGTTTTATCTTGATTTACAGTTTCCTTCAACAAAGGACATTTCCAAATTATACTGAGCTATACAGTAATTAATTGTCATCGAAGCTACCAACATGAATTTGACCAAACTCTAGGAGGCAGTGGAAGACAGGAGGGCCTGGAGTGCTCTGGTCCATGGGGTCACGAAGAGTCAGACATGACTTAATGACTAAACAACAACAAATGTGTTAATTCATAAATACATGAGCTCTGAGAATTTTGTTCCTTTGTTTATCTTGTTTCCAATACTTCCTGCCTTTTTAAATACCCTTCCCCCCCCCCCGTTAATCTAAGGGTGACCAGTTTAGTGTAGTCAGTGGAATGACGGATGAAGACTCATCCATACAATTTATGGACATAGCCTGCCAAATGGAACACAAGTGAAAGAAAAGGTTGGGAACCACTGATGTATGTGTGCCACTTTTTTTAAATACAAACAACAACAAAGCCATTGTTTCAGCAGCTTTGTCTTGTTGTACTCCCAGCAAAATGAAGATAGGCAGAGCAATCCTATATGAGACTTTGAGGTCGAGCAGAGAGGTTTCCCATGTCTTCCAAGTCCAGGGCAGGATCTAATGGACTTATTCATTCACCACCCCTTCTTCCTTCATCAGCAAATCAAGTCAGTTTGGGGAATGGAGCAGCCTAGGATCTGTTGGATCTTGCAGTTGTTGGAACCATCAGTTGTACCCTTTTGCCTATCTGGCCACAGGGGCTTCTGTCATATTGGACCCTCCCTCTGTTGGCATAAAGCATGTAGCACACAGTCCTTAGCTTGGGAGGCAGTAGGATTACCTTGTAAATAACAGAAAAGTAATATGTTAATGATAGCTGATTTTTAGTAGCTCACCCCCTCCAGGTTTGCTCTTATTTTGACCCAGGTAGAGTTGCACTGATCATAGCATATTATTGCAAAATGTTTCCGTTTTGAATATGAATTTTAAAAAATAGTTGGATACCAAATAGCTCTCCAGATGTTATGATATCGCAAACCCTGCAATTCCTTGCCTTTGGCTCTGTTGCCTTCAGCTGATAGAAGCTACACTCCAGCAACATCTGGTATGTCCCCCATCCACTGATATTTTCAGTATTATGTTCCCCACCCACTGATATTTTGAGTATTAGCGCCTTGTAGCCGGTAGGAAAAACCTCAGTGCATTTCCAGTAACATTGTATGAAACCCTAGCAGATGAGGGCTTATTAGATTACTTTAGATCTTTTTGTGTGTTCTTGCTATTAATGCATTTGAAAGAACCTAAATTTTGGTTATTGGTTACAATAGTTGCATTGTGTTGTTCAGCATAGGAAAAGTGTTGGAAATGGCTCAAAATCAAGTCAGGACTAAAAAATTATTTTTCATTTCTCATAAGAGAGTCACCATGTTTAGGCACCTGGAGCATGTTAGTATGTATTTCTGCAGAAGGTCCTTGCTTCATTTGATGAAGGTGAAACCAAATCTTTTGGAATATTTCATTGTGAAATGGTGTGGTAAAACATAGCAGAACATGGGAGCATTGAAAATGAACTTAAATTGTCCAAGGTAAATCCCAAGGGAAGCAGGAATGAAAAAATGAAGGGTACGTTTTTAGTTGGGGTGAAATGTATAATGCTATGATTTGGTAAATCACTTTAATAAAATGTCTCTGTATAGCATCTTTAGGTTATCCTTTTTTATAAACAAGAAATATTGACTTAATATTTTCTCAGATATTGGTGTTAATAAATGGTGTGTGCCTGCTTGGTGTTCAAGATAACATTCTTTGAGATGACACAATGATATAGCATTGAAAAGCATGTTAAGCTTGCATCTGAATGACCCTCTGGTAAGGATAATGCTCTGCTAAGCCTATAGACACATGTAACTCAAGCTTCTGATGTGGCATGTGAAGTCAATAGGACCGACTACCCAGCTTATCAGCTGATTAGAGAAAGAAATACTGTTCTGCCTGTGCTGGTAGCAGTACTAGGACACATTCTGCAGTAGATCTGGAGAAACTTCAGTCATACTTTGGAGATTGCACCATCTGTGCTGCTGGTGATGGGAAGTTGGTCTTCAAGGAAATAAATGAAATAGTTAAGTTAAATATAGAGGTTTGCCCTAAGCTAGCTCTCTATCAATATTTGATGAGGAGCAATGGAGTTGGGCATCAAAAGAATTCCAAATGAATTAACGGTAGCAAGATTAATGGTAGCAAGGAATTGGAAAGTTAAGTATGATTTTCTCTTAGATGCATTGTATAAGGAATATAAAATATATTCGCGAAGGCTTTCACGGCTGGGATCTAATGGATGTTTTGGGTTTTTCGGGCTCTTTGGCTGTGTTCCGAAGGTTGTTCTTCCTAACGTTTCGCCAGTCTCTGTGGCCGGCATCTTCAGAGGACAGCACTCTGTGCTCTGGTGTAGGCTTTCCAGAGGATTCCCAAAGCCAACTCCCATCTTCAGAGGACAGCACTCTGTGCTCTGGTGTAGTTGGCTTTGGGACTCCCAAAGCCAACTACACCAGAGCACAGAGTGCTGTCCTCTGAAGATGCCGGCCACAGAGACTGACGAAACGTTAGGAAGAACAACCTTCAGAACACGGCCAAAGAGCCCGAAAAACCCAAAACAATATAAAATATATTTGGAATATAGCTATTAATGATAAGTTAACATGCAATATCAACTAAAGAAGACTGAGAAAAATAAGAATATTTTTATTGATACTTGGGGAGATTTTATCAACTTTTTGTTAATAAAGGGAAAGAGTTGTGCACCTTCACAAGAATCAGTGTAGTTTTGGAAGGGGAAGGGAACTCTGTAAATGGAGGAAAAATTGGTTGTACAGTATCTCCATATGGTTGCAGTGGAAGGGAGTACATAATGTATTGTATTGTTTATGTGGTATCAGGTTATTACGTTTTTTTAGTTACGTTTTCTTTCTTTCTTCTTTTTTTTGGTCTTTCTGCTTAGTTTTAAAAATATAAAAAAATGAAAAAGGTTAGTGATGAGAAGAAAACAACTTCCAGTGATTACCAGGGTTTGAGAATATGTTTCATCTCTTCTACCAAGAAACGATATGTAGATCTTAGTGGATGAGGAAAAGTCTAGGTATTGCTGTTCACTGAGAGACAGAGTGTGTGAGAGCATGTGTAGCCCCTAGCCAACACTGCATGAAGTTTTAAGGGCTGGAAGTGTTGTCCAGATGCACCTTGCGCTAAAGGATGTTTGTGCTTTTGATATGGACATATGCAGTGAGATCTACTTTGCTGTTTTAAAGTTGAACTCACACTTGGTGGTCTGTAGAGTGGAGGCAAGCCTCAATTTGTTTCTTAGAAGCTCGAAAATGTTGTGTGAATTAAGTCTGTATGCTGTGTTGCAGATTTGGAATAATAATTCCACAAATATTCAGAAATCTAGTTTGCAAAAAAAAATAAGGATGTTTGGTGCATGGAACTGTAACAGTACTGTCAAATTGATTTTGACTTGCAGCAACCCTTGCTAGGGGTTCCCTGATAAATAAAAATGAAAGCACGCAGGGTTGTTAATGAACATACATAAAGTCATAATGTCGTAGTTATAATTATCAGTAAAGTGAAAACAAATTTGTTCGGTTTTAAGTATCAGAATGTCTGAATAAACATTCTGAAAATAATTGCAATCTGCTTGGCACTGAAGAGTTGCTGTAAATAAGGTCACACAGTATAGCCTGTCTCAGCATACAAAACCTTCTTTGTATTTGGATGTTCATGTGAATGAAAACTGCACTTTTGAATCTTGCCAGCTATGAAAAAATTGTGCAAGCACTGTTGACACCAGATCAAGCATATCTGCTGTGCACAGACATGGCTGAGAAAAAAAGATCTAAAGTCCTATCAGACTTTATATTCTTGTTTGTTTGTTTGTTTGTTTGTTTAATTTATATGCCGCCCACACTACCCATAGGTCTCTGGGCGGCTATAAACAGTGGATACCCAGTATGGTATAGTAGATAGAGTGATGGACTAGGAGTTTAATCCCCACTCAGCCATGAAAACTCAGTGGAGATGTGGAATTGGTAGAGCTACTCCTTAAATATCTCTTACCTTGAAAACCCTATTAGGATCGCTATTAATTGTTTCCGACTTGATGGCACATAATAATAGAAAGATATAAGCAGTGCTTGTTTTGCTGTATCCTCTTGCTGTTGTGTGTTTGATAAAAATATTACAAAGCTATTAAAATACATGTTATGATTGCATGTTTCTCCTTGTTACATATGTATATGCAGTTTCTTGAGAAGTTTTCCTTAGCTACATACTTGACTGTTTATGGAACAGAATATGAAATAGGCCTCATTGTCTGGGACTATTTAGACAATTTCTAAACTAAATTAACTACATATCTCTAAATCTTTTCTAACATAATGAACCATGGTTGTAATAACTATTTTTCTTATTAAATTGGCAGTGAAATAGAAAAGGTATACGTAATCTGTTAGGAACTGAAAAGGTACTCTCGTATTTGAGAGTATAGATCACTCTAAAAGGTTTCTAAAATAACTGTATTACCGAAGAGGAAAGTTTTACAGTCCAGGCGTAGTGTTCCCATCATGGAACGTGCATTTAAGAGCATAGAAATCTGCACATCAGACCACATTTTATATATGAGTTCCCTGGCTAACTCTCTTAGTTTTTTCTTCTGCAAAAAGCTGCCAAAGGATCACCAGATCTAAATCAGTAGAAGAGATTAATATTTCATCATGCTGTTTTCCTGTTGAAAATCAACCCCCCTCCAGCTACTATCTGTCCTGCTTCAGAAAAAAAAATAAAGTTTTCTGTACTGTTAGGGTCACTTTCTCTCTTTGGAAAATATTAAATTTGGGGATTGTGATTTTTTAGTGGGACAATATCATTAAAAAGGGGATTGAAAAATCAAACAGCCAACATTATAATGCCATTGTACAAAATACTGGTAAGGCAGCACCTGGAGTGTTATGTACGGCTCCAGGTGCCATACCTCAAAAAAGACATTGTGGAACTGGAAAAGGTGCAGAAGAGAGCAATTAAAATTATTACTGGGCTGGGGCTCCTCTCTTATGAGGAAAAGCTACAGCGTTTGGGACTCTTTAGTCTAGAGAAAAGGTGCCTGAGGGGGGACATGATTGAGATGTAGGGGGGGAGTTCTTTTCCCTCTCACGCAATACTAGAAACAGGGGACATCCACTCAAATTAAGTGTTGGGGGAGAGAGAAGAGACAAAATAGAATATTTATTTACCCAGCATGTTGTTAGTCTGTGCAACTCTTTGCCACAGGAAGTGGTGATGGCATCTGGCCTAGATGCCTTTAAAAGGGTATTGGACAGATTCCTGGAGGAAAAGTCCATCGCAGGTTACAAGCCATGATGGGGATGTATGATCTCCAGGCTTCAAAGGAAGGTACCTCCAAATGCCAGATGCAGGGGAAGGGGTATCAGGAGACAGCTCTCTAGTTATCTTGAGTGCTCCCAGTGGCATCTGGTGAGGTCACTGTGAGGTACAGGAAGCTGGACTAGAGGGGCCCTTGGCCTGATCCAGCTGGGCTCTTCTTCTGTTCTTCTGCTCTTTCCTCCTGTCAACCTGTATCAGGGAATAGGGCTGCCTTTTCTGAATGTTCTGTCATTCCAAACATGGAACTCCTACATACTGTCTAGTTTGACACAAAGAGTCATTTGTGTGTTCCCTTAAGTGTAGAAAAGACTAAACATTAGATTTTTTTTTCCTTTAGCTTTTACAGCACTGTTGCCCGTCATAAGTAGTCATTCTTATTTGCAGATTTTTTAAAAAAATGCTGAAATTTGCAGTAAAATGTCTACACTTTACCACTGACAATGTTACCTTGACATCTAATGTTTGTTATTGAAAACTATATTCTATGTGCCCCTCTATGTTGTATCATTTTTTTTTATTTTTTTTAAAATTTATTTATTTTTTTTTATTTTATTTATGGGCCGCCCACACTACCCAAAGGTCTCTGGGTGGCTTACAACAAATTGATTTCACTGAAAAGATAAAAAAATCATTTGGGATATTTAAGTCACAACATCAGGAAACTGAGGAGAAGTTAGAAGTACTGATGGTTAACTCCTTTCCTGGCTGATTCACTGCAAAATTAACATTTTTCTTAAGAGATACTTGGTTTGATCCAGATTAATTTAGTGATACATAGGTCCCTTTGAAATCTATGAAAAAAAATAGTCATTAATAACTCAGATGTACTAATTTTAATGAAAACTTACTCTAACTTTAATAAAATATAATCCATAATATGCTACTTTTCAAGTAGCCTCTACTGCCTTTTAAGTTAAAATGGGTAGTAGAGATGGGTTCTTGTTGTGTTCAGCTTCTGCTGGAAGAAAGGAATAGGGAGATAAGCTTTGTTTTTTCTCTTTTTCTTTGCATCTCCTAAGATAGCAGCAATGTAGAGGGTTCACAGAAAAATTAGTCAGCTCCAGCAAGAAATCTTCAATGGATCCTGGTGTCTTTCATAAATAGGAAGACATTTCCATATAGGAAGTGGCAAATCCCATTGTTTAAAAGCTCTTTCAAATCCCATTGTTTCAAAAGTAAGCTGAATATCAGACAAAGTCTGTGCTTCAGAAAATACCAAGGAAGTGGTCAGGTTTCTAGAAATTTAATATTACTTAATTTAGATTTGGATACCTCTAATGAGAAGTAGTGTCAGTAAAAATGGTGTCTGGCTTTTCTTTTTTCCTTTATACATATATATAAATTAAAAATAAATAAATAAATGTGTGTGTGTGTGTGTGTGTATGTATATATATATATATGTATATATATGTGTGTGTATATATGTATATATGTATATATATATATGTATATATATGTGTGTGTGTGTATGTATGTATGTATGTATGTATGTATGTATGTATGTATGTATGTATACACATACATATATATATACATATCCCTCCAGTTTCCAGCATTATTGCTGAATACCAGGTATTTGTTCTCAGATTGCACAGATTCCCTATTCCCAGAATTAATCAGCAGACACTTCTTGACTTGCAAGCAATGATACTGGTGTCTGTGTGAGTGAAACAGATGGGCAGAAAGTACAGATGACTTTACAGAATCCCCTAGGATTTCTTCTTTCCCTTTCCCTCTGTCCATTACTTCCTTTTGCCTTGTTGCTACCTCTTCTTGTTCTTCCTTCTGTCACTTCCAGCTAGGCACATTTTGTTTTCTCTGTAATTTTTTCCCCTTCTATCCAGCATTGCGTGTTACAGCCTTACTTTTTAACCTGCTCCTCCACCTTTCTAGTGCAGGTGGCTGCTGTTGCTGTTGCTGATCCAACTCATTGACTAGGTTGAGGGTCCACAGTTTGAAAAATGGTGCTAGTGAGGGAATATCTTCAAAATATTTCCATGTAGGTTGTCTTATGAGCTGGAGCCATGACAGTTTGTGAGGTTAGAGACAAGCAACTTAATTTTTCATTTACATAGAAAAGCTTCTTGTATTTAACATATTGGATAGAAGGCATTGGGTAAAGTCTTGTTCACATCAACGTAATGTAAAGTTGGTAAAGGTAAAGGTTCCCCTTGACATTTAGTCCTGTCATGTCCAACTCTAGGGTGCGGTGCTAATCCCCATCTCCAAACCGTAGAGCCAGTGTTTGTCTGAAGACAGTTTCCGTGCTCACATGGCCAGCGTGACTAGACACAGAATGCCATTACCTTCCCACCGTTGTAGTACCTATTTATCTAATAACATTTACATGCTTTCGAACTGCTAGGTTGGCAGGAGTTACACTGCATGCATAAATGTGCCAAGTGTTATGCTTGCAAGATGGAATTGCGCTATGCAGTTGTACATGTCCCTTGTGCAACCTATTGCAAAATGCTCTGGGAGAAGTGCTTCAAAAAGAGCGCTTCCTCCATGACACAATTGTAACTATTGTGTGCACAAGTCAAGTTGCACATAGGATGCAATAGGATTTTGTCCAGTGAGTCAATTTAGTGATTAACTAAAGATCCTTTTTTCAATTTAACACTAGCCAAGATATTCTTCTAGATTGATCTGCAAATCGAAAGGTCCTATTTATTTAATCCAGTTATTGATCCAGTGGAAGAATCCTACTCAGTGGGAGGCATTTGTTGATCTTCTCCTTTCTCTGAAACCATCAGCAATATTTACTTGATACCGTCTGTTGCAGAGTGCACCTTAACTCTCTGGAGTACTTTTTCATTTGTGGAAAGGGCCATTTGCCCTTGCCTCTGTCATTGGAAGTATCCACCAAGTGAAATTCTGCTCAAGGAAAACCTGCACTTTTTAGATTTAAAATAAAAACCTGACCTAAAATTTAAATATATTTATGTTGTTCCTGAAAATGCTTATCTGCTCCATTTAAAAAAATGTTTGTGGTCTTGTCTTGCAGATCCCGGAAGCTTTGTTAAAGGAAAGAGATAAACAAGCAAAGTGGAATGGCATTCCTTTGCTTCTACAAAAGCTTTATGAGAACAGTCATCCCAACAGTGATTTTTCTCAGTGCCAAAGCATATTAAAGGTAATTATTCTAGTTAGCTAATTGGCTGTTTCTTGAAATAAGATCTGTTTTGGATTCAGTTTCAGCTTTCTCTGATATTTACGTTAGCTCACAAGTTACACATAAGCCACTAATTTTTACAAAGGTGATAATGCAGATTCAGTTCTTCTCTTGCATGCTACATATATATCATTTTATTAGCCTATATTCTATTGTCTTCATTTGTCTGTTTTTTCTAAACTAAACAGAGCCAAAGTTTAAACGTTTTTTGTAAGAAAGTTACTTGTAAGAAAGCCCTTGATCATTTTGCCTGCACTTTTCTGCAGTGGAAGTTGCAATAGGGTCATCGTTGTGTATTGACTCAGAGGTTACTTATATGAAATTATTTTTCTAATGTTTTTTATAAACTGACAACATATTAGATTGAGTCAGGATATGGCCATACTTGAGGTAGACCCATTGAAATCAGTGGGATATTTTATTCCTAAGGTAGTGTTTAGATGGTATAGTTCTTTTAATATGTAACAGTACTGTATATTTAAGATTAAATTTGTCATCTGGTATTGTATATTTATATGTTCTAAAAATATGAGAGCTATTGTTTGATAACTCATTTAGCTAGCTTCAATAATATATTGTAGTATGAAGTCTGCCTGAGTGTTTGCAACTTCTTTTGTTTCCTGCCAGGAAATTTCCCCCCTCCTTTCAATGGAAGCCATGGCATTTGTGACAGAAGAAAGGAAGCCTGCCCAGGAATCTACTTTTCCAAATACATACACATTTGATTTATTTGGAGGAGTTGATGTAAGTGATTTATGGCTTCTGATAACAGTAACACATTGTGAAATGCAATAATAGTCTAACATGCCAAGTGAAGTATTAGCAGATGAAATGAGGAAATGGTGGCACTCATGTGGCTTCACTTCATTTTTTTTCTCACTAGCAAGGATGTCTGGCTGATACAGCCGTGAGCCGCACATGGCATCAGAGGAATAAAGAATAGAGGGTGTCACTACAAACACAAGACTTTTTAAGGTGCATTAGACGTGTGCAATCTATTCTGTCCAATGTATTTTGAGTAAAGACTTTTCAACATGAGCACTGTGCTCTGAATTACTTCCAGTGAAGTACAGTATATAGATGTCCCTGGTGTAATCATTTGGTACTGAATGCCCCTGATGACACACTGTGTTATGCCAAACAACTGTACATTTCAAGTTCACCTTAAAGCCAGAGTGGGTAACCTGTGGCCCTCCAGATATTAACGAATTGCTACTCCCATCAACCCTAGAATGGGTATGGTCAAGGCTGATAGAAAATGAGGGCAGTGTCCGAAGAGCTGCAGGATTCCCCAGATCTGTCTTAAATGCATCATCTGTTATGTGTATGACAGCCCATTTGGTTCCTCCTAGCCTCAGTGAGGCTGCAGAGCCAGAGTTTGTGAGTTCAATTCTCCACTGTGCCTCCAGGGAGAAAAGCCAACCTATGTGGATTTCGGCAAGCTGCACAGTCTCAGGCTGCCCCCAGAAAAAGGGAATGGTCAACCACTTCCAACTACTTTACCCAGAAAACCCTGAAAAGGGTCACCATACATCAGAAATGACCACACAGAGTTATTTTTATTAGCTTCCCAGCTTTTGCTGGGTCAGAAGTGGTACACATAGCTGGTGCAGACTCAGGTTGTGCCCTTGGACCCACAGCAGGAAACAAACATTTGATACTCCCACTTAGCTTTCTAGAACCTATAGCACATCCTTATCTCAATACAGTACTAAGAAAGCCGAGGAGTGGCTAAGCTGAGAAATGATATGCAGCTCTTAGTAAACTCACAGATGGATAAGATCCAAAAATATATTTAATTAATAACTACCCAGTAGAATGCAGTTGGATTTATTCAAATTACATTCTTTGGTTTTGCATATTTTATCAAATTTCTGTTGACACCTTGCTTTAATAGAAGAGGAACAAAAAAAGGGGTCTTTATTCAAACTCCAGTACCTAGGGGTGGGTGATCCCTTTATTAAAACACTAAAAAATCTTGCTTTTGAGAGGAGCCTAACCTGAAGAAAAGTCCTGCAATATTTGCACTTTAATGGAATGGAATGTTGTTGATAACTGGAACCAGAGTATGTGTATGTGTATAGATATATGCATAGATGTACGTACATATGTTGTGATCATAAAGGATGATTCTTGGATAGACCCAACTAAAAATCAGCTGTAGATTGAGAACAAGGTCACAGTTTACAACTTGAAAACAGCAGGGTTCTCTTTAAAGATGCAAAGTGGCACCTTAGATTACTAACAGATCGTCGTAAGTGTGTTTTAAACCAGTGGTCCCAAACCTTTTCCCAACTGTGGACCGGTTGGGGGGGTGGGGGTGGCATGCTCGCGTGGGGGTGTGGTGCGCCTACGGGGGGTGGTGGAGCGTGCATGCATGTGGCACCACTCACAGTGGGACTGTGATTAATGGCTTCCAGAGTAGTCAGGATGTGAAGCCATCATTTAAATTTTCAGGAAATGTTTTTAGGGCTCCAAATAAGAGTGTAATATGATTTAGCCTAATTTGACTTTCCTTTATTTACCAAACAAAACATTTTATATCTCAACAGCTTATAAGTTTTTGAACAGGTATATTAAGTGAGGAAAGCACATACTGTATAATGTGGTTTAAATACAATAGTCAAATAAATACAAAGCTTTATGTACACATTTTTTTATTAGAACACTTGTTTTTAAAATGCTGCAACAGCATCTACTTCCCTTATCTGTTTGTTTAAATTCAGGAGGGAAAGACACTCAAAATCATTGTTGTGCTAACTTTAGCATATCCAGTGAGCTATGCCGCAGTTGTTCCGTCATCTGTTTCCGATAGGTTTAACACTTCCACTGAAAACACAACTCAATTCGTGGCAGTTTACCATTACAGTTATGCCAGCATAAATCCACAGTAGGATTCTGGCCATTGTCTGTAGAATCACTTGCCTAATGTTGTTCATTTGTTCTTATTAATGAATGTTATGAAACAGTAATTTTCTTTAGAAATAGAAAATTGTCTATAGAAGAATTCAAATGCTCAAGGGAAATTACTATAGAAAATGTTATGTGCCTCATCACTTTTTATTGATTTCAAGAGAAGTACAGTAAAGGCAGGTCATTTAGATGTTTTATATAGCAAAAAAAGATACGTGTTTTGTACTTAATAGTTTGTTTAAAATTGCAGTAGTTGAAATTAGTTGTTAAAGTAATTGTCATGGTGTTTTCAGGTTAATGTAATGTAATAATGTATGTAATTTACAGCTTCTAGTAGAAATACTTATGAGACCAACTCTTATTACACAGAAGAAGAACCAAAAAAGTAAGTAAATTAGATATTCACCAAGCCTTGTTTTAGATCCAGTATTTCCTCATATATTAAGAAAAGAGTTGGTCACTGTTATAGTTGTGTTAATAATGTTCTTTTTCTTGCCTCTGTGTGAAAATCTCAGCTTTATCTAAGTTCCTAATATTTGTGAGGATAAATCCAATTGTAATCTTAACTAGAGTTAGGCCACAGAAATGAACGAGATATTTTTGTCATAGGTAGCATAGTTCTTTTGATTTTAATGAATCTGCTATGATTGGAATTAATATTGCATTTAGGCCATAGTTTTGAGGCAGTACATTGTAAATTAAAGATCATATTTCTCCAAAGGATTTAAACTGAAAGAATTTTAAGTCTTAGTCTCACAATTCCTAATTGATTGATGATCTAAACTTGTTTTGAAAAATACCCTTGGCTTTGGTTTTGATTAGAAGTATTGTAAAGCAACTGCCAGGTGTTATGCTGGCAAGAAAACAATTTAAAACACAAGCAACTTTTTACAGTGTATCTCACATTTCCTTTGTGCACTTGATCTGAAGAAATTGCCTACCTGCCATAATAATGACTGGCAATCCCCTCTATATGTTTAGCTTTGGTCAGGCCTGATACTATTTATTCATATTTAAAATATTTTTATCTCGTCTAGAGGTAGGTGAGATTGCAAGACAACTTACAGAACTAAAATGCAGAAAACAGCAATTCAGAATGATAACCAGAAATCTCTAAAAAGCATGGTTTTCATTTGCTGTCTAAAATGAAAAGCACTAGGCAGCATGCAAACAGTCAAGAGGTATGCAGTATGTTCCAATACAAGAAGTCACATAACTGTGCATGCCTTCCATTCCCCAGTTACATCATTAACTCTAAAGGTGTTGGATTTTAATAGCCAAGATGCCTGTCATTTTTTTTAAAAAAATCCTTGCAATCCTTGCATGTATTTGTTTGTGTTAAATAGCATAATACAAAATTATCCATATAGCTGTGACTTTCCAATAAGATAGTTCAGGGGGCACTAACTAGTGTTTTGTCTCTTACAGTAAGTGATGACCTTATCAAGGATTGTTTAAGCATATTGTACAACACTTGCATATGTGTAAGTCATAGTCTATGTATTAACAGCTTTGACTTTTTGATGCAGTTAGGCTCAGAGGTTTCTTGACCTGCTAAAGCAAAATATGAAGCACTAAATTAATGTGGTGAACCTCAGCATTTGTAATGCTGACAGTTCTGTAGCATTTCACATAATACAGTATGTCAGTATGTTTCTTGTATTTTGTCTAAAAACCTTTTTTTATAAAGATTTTCTTGCTGTTAACCATTTAAGTGGTTAGCTATCCAATGTCTTAGTGTGGTAATTTATATCTCCTTGTCAAAGAGTTTTCAGTTAAATATTTTATTAAAAACTTATCTAATCTGTCATTTTTAAATCATAATTCAGTCATGTTTCGAATGTTGCACAATCCAAGTTTATAAAAGATTCCTTTTTAGAATCTTTTATCAACTAAAATTCAGTGCTGAGCATATAATACTGTACATTTATAGCAAAGTAAAACGTAGAATAGAAAAAAGTTGATATAGTAAGACCCCTCTATCTACAGGATGACTTATCCACAGTCTGAAAATATTAAAATATGAAAAGAAAATAATCCAGAAAAAAACATTTTTCACATATATAACCAGATCTGACCATGAGAAGGAGACAGAAACTGTGCTATGAATGGTTGTTGTGGATTTCCCAGGCTATCATATGAAAGCCTTCACGTATACATTGTGCTATGAATACTTGTCAGCAAAAAAATTACATAGCATGGCCTCTATTGCTTTATAGTGGCCAGTTCTGGCAATGCATATACCCTTTTTATTCTTTTTTAAAACTCTGCCTTAAGGTGTGAGCTCACTATTAGCCACAATTTTCAGTATCAATTTGGGGGCTTGAAACCAATCCCCAGTGGATATAGGGGTCCTGCTGTACTACTTAACAGTATTTTATATGCATCAATGATACTCTTCTTGCCTGGCCCAACAGGTTCCACATACTAGATTCCATAAGCTATTTTCATTCTGTTTGCCTCCCCAACCTATCATATGAGATTGCTGGAGGAGGGTATTTTTTCTTCTTTATAGCTCTCGTGAATGGGAAGTTATCTGGGATGGGGATGTAGGAGAAGAGAGTTTTGTCCTCTGACTGTGAGCCAGGAAAGTACAAACGGTCTGAACAAGCAGACCTGAATGGCAAGCAGAATCTGTATCATGATTTTTTTTCCAATGAAGTTTCAAAACTGAAATTCTTTCCATACATATTCTGGAGGATGTCAATTGCTGGTTCTAACTCATACTCAGTATTAATGTGATTTTATTAATTGAAGCACTATTCAAGAATGGTTTTGGCAAAAGAAAAGGGAAAAATCATTTGTAATTGTTTCCTGCGTTTGTCTTAATGATTCAGAAACCTAGCAATTCTTCCTTTCTTCCTGTTATCCCTTTGTCAAGGACACTTACATTAGAGTGCAGAGTTAAACATTATTTATAATCTACCAAGATTTTATATTTTTCTTCTTTGTTGTACACTCATGAATTAGAGAAAGCACAGCACAGACTACAATTCAAAAATGAGAGCCTTTGTGCTGAATCTTATGATATTTCGGTGCCAGGTCAAAACCTTCCTGTTGCAGGAGGTTTTTAATTAAAATAATATCAACTGTATGTCCTGATGGCAATTTTTAGAGCACTGTATTTTTAATTTTAATTGTTTTATCATTTTATCTTTTTACTGTTTTTAAATTGTTGTAAGCCACTCAGAAACCTTTGGGTAGTGTGGGTGGCATATAAGTTAAATAAATAAATAAAATAAATATGTAATGTGCAGTTTTTTTCTTGGCAGTGTAAAGTTTTGCTTATGTGTGTTTTCTTTCTCATTCTGGTAGACTGAAGGAGTCACCAAGCGATTGGCGGAAAGAAATGATTTTGTGTTGTTTTTATTTACATTGATGACAAACAAGAAGACATTTCTACAAACAGCCACACTTATTGAAGACATCCTAGGCATGAAAAAGGTTTGTTGGTAGTATTTTCTTCAGCAATCAGTTTTTATCATGAAGTTTATTAGTTATCCCAAAGGGTACAATCTTCAGGACTTCTGAGGAAGAGGAAAAAAAGAAAAGCTTTATCATAATGATGCTAATACCTTGAGTCTATTTGGATTTGCATTTGCAAAACTGGTTTACAACATGATGCTTTATTTTGGACATAAAGTTGGAACATATTAGATATTTTGAGACATGGTTTGATGCAACGTAAACTGATAAATGACTGCATGTACCTGATCTGATTAGCTTTGTAAGCATGAGAAAAGAACAAAGCATTCAAGAGGGGCTAGAAATACCAAAACTTGGAAACAATTATTTCCATATTGTTTCAGAGGGAATATAATTTTGAAGTAGCCATGTTAATCTCTTCAAACATATCAAACCAAAAACAAACAAGAGAAAAAAAACATTGTGGCACCTTAAAGACTAGTTGCTATATTTTATATCTTATGTCTGAGGAAGTGGACTTGGTCCATGAAAGCTCACATTAAAAGACGGAATACATGAGTCTATTTAAGAAAAAAAGGCTTTTTATACAGAATATTGGAGGGTCTTGGCTTAAGGTCTTTTGAAGGAAATGAAGGTGGGCCATTAACGTAAAACACACACCGGCAAGAAATCTGTTTACACAGACACATTCTCATTTTTAAACAAAATAATCTTTTGGGGGGTGTCCATATGAGGCCTAGGGGTTTAAAAAGTGGCCTTGGGGACACATACAGACCACATAATTCCCATCCATAATCTGAGAGCAAATAGTTTTGGAAGTGAAGTGTTTTATTCTAAATTAAGTGGTGAATTGAAAGAGTACAATCTAGACCTGGAAGAATTCTGGAAGATAAGGCTTGTTAAATATCAACATGTCATTTGTTTCTTTTTAGGAAATGATTCAATTAGAAGATATCCCAAATCTCTCCAGTCTAGTTTCTAGCTTTGACCAGCAGCAGCTTGCAAACTTCTGCAGGATTCTCGCAGTTACAATTTCAGAGCTTGACACAGGCAGTGATGATAAACATACACTTCTTGCAAAAAATGCTCAGCAGAAAAAAAATTTGGGCCCTTCTCGAGCAGAAATTAATCAAGGTAAAATATCTCACATCCGACATCAAGCACTCCAAACAAAGATACTCAGAAAATGGATAGGCTAGCAAGAAATGTGTTTGATTTCAATTTGCAAGCTATGCAAGAGACTGAAAAAACGTTTGGGGAGTGCAAATGACAGTCTTCAATTGCTTGAAAGCTTAGAAGTCAGAATTGAAATCTCATCTAAATTTCTCACAGTCTTGCTTGCAATGATCCATTGAAGAAACAATTTAGTTTTTTTGGTTCTATCATATAGGTGAAAACAAACTTCTTTCTTCTAATAGTACATGGAATTTTTAATGGTTTAGTGTTTTAAAATGTTTCTCTGTTTCTTGTTATAGCTACCCTTCTCAACATACCAGGCTTCATTGAGAGGTTATGTAAACTAGCAACCAGAAAAGTATCAGAAACAACTGGAACATCAAGTTTTCTTCAGGAGTTGGAAGAGTGGTACACCTGGCTAGATAATGCACTTGTACTTGATGCACTAATGCGTGTGGCAGATGAGGAGACAGAGCAAAGCAGCACAGGTACCTACATTGAATGGCCTAGTATCTTCTTAGTTTTATCACTACTATATCTGAGAGCAAACTGTTCAAAAATAAATCCTATAGGATGTTTTAAGAACCTTGTGAAAAACATTGATATGGTATATCCTGAGAAAGTTGTTGAAAGTTGAAAGATTCAAGTAGCTTTTCATTCAGTAGCTATGCACTGATGACATATGTTCTGAAAAATAAATGCTGCCTTAACCCTTGCACTGTGCCTGAATAGGCATACTGGTGTATATTGTATATTTTTGCAGTTGCATTTCTAGTGAGAGCCAGTATCTTCTTTCTGTTTAGCCAAGTATACAAGTGTACACATACGTTTTAAAGGCTTAATATGGCTCCTGCACATTAAAGGAAATATTTATGACTGTACAGTGGTGCCTCGCATAGCGATCACTTCGTTTTACGACAAAATCACTTTGCGACGCATTTTGTGCGATCGCAAAAGCGATTGCTTTGCGATGGTCCTTATGGGGGAATTTCGCTTTGCGATGATCGGTTCCCTGTTTCAGGCACCGATCACCGCAAAGCGATGATTTGTTTAACAGCTGATCGGCGGTTTCAAAATGGCCGCCCGCTGTTTTTTGGGATGGATTCCTCGCTTAAGAGGCACCAGAAATGGCTGCGCTATGGAGAATCTTCGCAGAACTGTGAGTTTTAAGCCCATAGGAATGCATTAATCGCGTTTTAATGCATTTCTATGGGCTTTTTAAAATCACATAGCGACGTTTTCATTCTGCAGCAATTTTTGCAGAACGAATTAACGTTGCTATGCGAGGCACCACTGTACTTGAGATACAGGTATGTACCAGTTGTGTTTCACTTTTTAAATAGGGAGTATTAGATGTATCTGATGAGGCTTTTCTGATACTCCTGTTTTGACATTTTAATACTGAAATGGAAGGCTATGGATCACTCATTACATAGTGTACAAAGGGGATCCTTATGCCAGCAAGCTTACTAGTTGGTATGAACCATTTCTGATGAAATTCAGCTGTTCTCTATATTCTACATTTTTTGAGTGCTAATAACTGCTATTAGCCTCTTGTACAAGCCTCTAGGCTGAATATCTTTGTTTGTCTTAGAATCTTCAGATGAGAGTGGATTTGCCAACACCTCAATAAGAAACCAGCTTCCACAATCTATGAAAATAATGCATGAGATCATGTATAAGTTGGAGGTTTTGTATGTTCTCTGTGTGCTTTTAATGGGAAGACAAAGGAATCAGGTGAGAAAGAAAGTTCCAATTGCCCAGTGAACTGAACAAGCATCCTCTCTAAATAAGTGTTCATGTTAAAAGTTTAAATTTCTATGATTGCAGTTCTGAGCTACTAAAAGGAGAACTCTCTCCTTCACTGGGATAAAAGACAAGTGTAGCTTTTTCCTTGGTGTTATTTTCATAATGGTGAAAACTGTTTCGTTGTTTGGTGCAATAAGAACTTGGCACACCATTCAAGCCACATGTTTAGTAAATTAAAAAGGTGTATAAAGTAGAAGATAGCTCATATCCCCCTCCTCTTACAAATACCACCAAGCTAAGTTTTTGACAAATTAGTGCTATACCATATGCCGTTTTTAGCATGAGAACCCTTTGCGATCAACAAAGGTACATGAGAAAACCGTATTAAAATTTGGACAGTCCTGAACAAAAAGTCACTAGAAGATACTCTTTAGAAAGCATCCCACAGACACTCTACAGAAACAAAGATTGTGTAATTCCCATTTGTCTTAGTGGTGTTTGCAGAAGAGAAATCTCTAATGGCTATTGTTCCAGACTGAAATACATATTACTGTATTTTCCTAAAAATGCTATTTTTTGTATTTTAATTTCTATTGATATTTTCTGATTTTTAGATTTATTGTTTTAAAAAAGATAGCCGCAAGTACAATTCCTTCATAAAACGATTGAACTACAGGGTGTTTCATAACTGGTTAAATTTAAACCTAATCAGTTCAAATAGAAAGATATTTTTATGTTCAAGGTATTTCATCGTATGGAATGCTGAAGGAGAAATGTCAAAAGGATAACTTACCAAATGTTGCCCTTGCTGTAAATGGAAGAAAAGCAAATGTATCTTAAGTGATTAACTGGTTTGAATAAAAAATATTATTTCTACATTTAGATATACATATTTGCTTTATTCTAGTGACTGAAGACAAGGGTGTACATTGATGGAAGTATGTTTCTTGTCTAGGTTCACAAAATGATTGCAGAATTCAGATTGATCCCTGGCCTTAATAATTTGTTTGATAAATTGATCTGGCGGAAACATTCTGCTTCACCTCTTGTTCTACATGGACATAACCAGAACTGTGACTGTAGCCCGGTGAGTACTGGGTTTATGTCATTGGTATAACGCAGAGATCCGTCAGCCTTAGCCATATGGGCTCATCTGAAATTTAGAGAACATTCCAAGGGCATAATTAACAAATGGGTGACGTGGCATTATCAGGATGGCAAGAGGATGGTCAGATTTTATAAACCAAAAACACATCTTCATGAATTGGTTTTCACAAAAGTAAAACACCTGTCTCTGCCAAACTATCATTAAATTCAAGTTGAAGCTGGTTGCTCTAAACTACAAACTAAAAGCTACAGATCTGGTGTTTGTCGGCTCCACCAAGGCATGACAATGTGAGCCAAAATGCTATTTATTTTTCTGCATAAAGCAATTGCTTGTCATGTATATATTTGTCTTTTATAATCTTTTGCACAAGTGGGTATTCATTATCCTTTTTGATGCATACAAGTCCCATTGCCTCCAATGGGGCAATCTTTAGTTTATGAAATTGCAAGCTAGAACAGTCACAGAGTGCTCTACACTTGCTTGCAGGATTTGACTTGTCATCTAAAATACAAATTATTGCCAACAAAATCACAGTCAGATTACAGAAAATATCTGTGTGCATGAGAGTGTTCTATGATATCCAGGTAGTTTTAGAAAGATCCCTTGTGAAAATTATGAGATCCAGGTTTTGAAGGAGGAGGAGTTGTAGAAAGTGTGCCATCTCCTCAAATAAAGGAACCTATAACTGAAAGATCAAGAGAGGGAACAGAAGGGGTCATTGATAATGTTAATGAGGAAATAGGAATGAAGACAGAGATTTGTTTGGTCGAAGAAGGAAAGGGAAAGGAAGGGGAGGAGTTAATGTGGACAGTCTGAGAGCAGCATAAGAAGGGAAAGGAGGAGGTGAGAACCTTTAGAATTCTGAAGGAAGGCATGAAGGAAGGAAGAGAGAGTATAAGAGAGCATGCAACCTCCTTCAAGATTTCCCTGATTTGTAAGTGGGAGGACTGTTGCCGGACCCGATCACGAATAAAGACAGAGCAACCGTGACCAAGACTACAGAATGGACAGTGGTAGTGTTCCCAAGGGTACAGGGTCACTTGAGGAGGGCAATTCGTCCCAACGCGTCTTTCAACAAGCCACCGCTCGAGGGGGACTGGGCACGCCACCCATGTTGTGGCACGATATGTGTGGTGAGGAGCGCACCATTAAGGAAACCCACAGACAGGGAGCGTTTTGGCCCAGCTCCACAATAAAACAGGACAGTTCGTTTATGGATATGTTACGTAGTTTATATGAGCAGTTGCCTAAGTTAAGCTATTTTGAGCCTACAGAAGTTGTGATTGACTCTCCAAATGTTAAGTTTAATAAATCTATTGAAGTTCAAAATGAAGCCTCCTGGTTATGCCCCACTCAAAAACAAGAGCTGCCCCTGCCTTACCCTACACCTGATCATACAGTGGTACTGGCAAATGTGTGTGATGGGGATTTTTTTTGTCTAAGCAGTGTATAGGGACAGATATCATCCTTAAGTTTACAGTGGTGCCTTGCTTAGCGATCACTCCGTTGAGCGACGAAATCGCTTAGCAATGGGGTTTTGGCCATCGCAAGAGTGATCGCTTAGCGATGGTCCCTATGGGGGAAAATCGCTTTGCCATGATCGCTTCCCCGTGATCATGGCAAAGCGACCCTTCTTAAACAGCTGATTGGTGGTTTCAAAATGGCCGCCAGAAAAACAAAATGGCCACGCGCTGTGTGTCCTTGCTTTAGAGGCACCGAAAATGGCCACCCCTATGGAGGATCTTCGCATAAGATTAGTTTTGAAGCCCATAGGAATGCATTAAACGCGTTTTAATGCATTTCTATGGGTTTTTAAAAATCGCTTAGCGATTAAATCGCTTAGCATTGTTTTTCCTGGAACGAATTAACGTTGCTAAGCGAGGCACCACTGTATTTGTTTTTTGAGACCTCCTATGTAAAACCTATATACTAGTGTCTTTCTGGAGTTTATGGAAATCAGAGTGAATGTATGAAAGGAGGTGCCTGCTTTCTGCTTCACGGTCTACCTCCAAGTTACTATACTATCCCTTCTGTGTGTGTGTACACACGCACACACACACACACACACACACAACTAGTGGCAGTTCTGTATCGGAGCCATTTGATTTTCATTATTCTCAGGCAACCATTTTAGAATTGCTAGAATGCACTGCCAGAGTCCTGCACACATTGATTGTAACTAACAGACACAGGATGTGTACCTTTAGATGGATATTAGGAGCTCAGGTGCACAATTCTGCTTTGAGATCAATAAAGCAAACTTGTCACACTAAATGCAATACATAGACTTGAAAGATTGTCTATAGCAGTTTGATTTTTCCACCAGGTTCTGACTAATGACATTCCGTAAAAGAAATTGTCCACCTTTTTCTTCTGTAGGATATTACCTTGAAAATCCAGTTTTTGAGACTGCTTCAGAGTTTTAGTGATCATCATGAGTAAGTATAGCAAATGTATTCCACTAACATTTTATTTTCATGTGTACCTGGGCTAAGTCAACATCAAAAGTTAACTTGTATATTTAGAATCAGCTTAAAAATAACACACAGTGTGTGCAGTAGCTTCTCTTGTTTCATGTTTACTTGTTACATTTCCAAAGAATGAGACTAATATGGCAATTTCCTTAGAAACTCGTAAAATTCAGCTCACTGACATGCAACATTCCCTCTAAGATGCGCACACACGTGCACAGAACTCCATTAGGGCTTTGCACAGGCAGCCAATTTGTTTCCTTCCTATTTCAGAGGAAGCCCTGCACTTTCTTCCACACAAAAATTTGAGGGGCTGTTGCTGACATGGCATTTGAGATATATATTTATTTAAGGCCTGTATAGTTTATTCATGTTTTTCCCCTGTAAGCCTGAAATGTGTTTTTAATAAATACAGGGAGAATGTCATGATTCTACTGTATCATCAAGAGACCTGCAAGCTGTATAGAAATACATGGGGAGCCTTGTTCTAAGCATGGAAAAATTACCTGGTTGCCCTACTGTACCTTTTCTGTGACAATTCAATTCTTCTTCCTTACCTCTGTCTTCAGCCCTGATCAAAATAAACCAAGGGCCAGAATATTTCAGAAGTGCATGTACTCTTTGGACATAGTAGTTGTCCAACATTCCTTTGGTATGCCTGACTTTTAAAGAGAACTGAGCTGCCTTGCCTAGTTCCAGCAGCAGGGAGAAGCAGACAATTCCCTTGGGTGCCAGCATTGGGGCATGGGATGTGTTAGAATTATATGGTTGTTATCCGTGACCCCACTGAAAAGCAGCTTCTACCAGAAGGCACTATGTACATAACAAAAACCTTCAACAAATTGCCCCAGATTAAACCTTCCTGTAAAACATTCCTTATCAAAATGTTCTGAGGGATAGTGATTGAATGTCCTTCCTCAGTCTGGAACTCTTTTCCACCATTTCTTTGTGCAGTGTATGCTACGATTGTCATACCTTAGTGGCTCCAAACCAAACATGTTGCAACACTATTTGTTGAATATCAGTGTCATTTTTACTCCAGGGGGTTCTTCCTATGAAGTTGAAGAGAACCTCTAGTAGTATTTGTAGGAAATGCATTATTACCAGTTGTATTTCTGGGAAGTGGATATAGACAATGTTTTAAAGAAGAAAGATTGTGTGCTCAGTACATCTGTTCTGATTTTTCTCTTAGGAACAAGTATTTGCTTTTGAACAGCCAAGAACTTAATGAACTGAGTGCAATCTCCCTCAAAGCGAATATTCCTGAGGTGGAAGCAGTTGTCAACACAGACAGGTAAAGAGAACTGTAGGCATGTCTATATAAATACTTTTTTTTCTCTTGGCATACATTTTTTTCCATATCTATTTGTTGAAGCCCTATGAGCTCTTTATGTTGAGTTATTGCAAACATTAAAGACCTACACCATGTAAGTAACTCCAACTGTCAAAATGTATATCGGACTACCCGGTTGTCACTTTTGCTCCCTGATTGCTTGCAGTCCACCATAACTTGATTCCATTCCTAAAACTGATCCTTTCCTTTCAATGGAAACTAATTCTGTCTGGTAAGATGCGTGTATGTATGTATGTGGGGGGGGGGGGGCTTAAAAAAACAAAAATAAACACCAAAGTAGTCTCCATTGCTGAGACTTAAAAAAGAAAAACAACCAAAAATTAAGCACACAGTAAGCTCTGTTGCCGGGGCTTTAAAAAAAATACCCAAACCAAAAATAAACAGCACAGCAAGCCCCGAAGGCTCTGGGGCTTTAAAAAACAAACCAACCAAAAATAAACAAAGGAGCAAGCCCCATCACAAGGTGCTGGGGCTACAAAAAAAATCACCAAAAAACAACAACAATAAAGCACAGAAACATAAACTCCCCCAGCCCAAAATCATGCTGCAAAACCCACCAGAACAGTTTTTTAAAAGCAGAAAACAGCACCTTACCTTATCAGGCAGCCTCCTCTGATCTCACACTCTCTTAACTGCTGGGGCGAAAGAGCTATAAAGAAGCAGCCTCGTCGCCACCTACAGTTAGAAATTTTAATTTCCCACCTTTTTCCCCTGCCTTTTTCTGTTCGTAACTGGAAGCTCTGGCTGCAAGTTGAAGCAAAATTTTGTGGTTGGAGCTCGTCATAACTCGAAATGGTTGTATGGACGGTTGTAAGTCGAGGCATCACTGTATAATATAATGGCTCTCTGGAGTAAGGTTTGCCAGTGATAATGCATCCCTATCAAAATATTTCTTACATCAAAAATGGGTCTTTGCAAATTGTTCAGACTTAGTACTAAAAAGCCCCTGCTTATGAATGAAGCTTGTGCAATGCTTTATTTTCTCTTACTTGAAACAAGGCTAGTAATTTGTGGAAGCAGTTTATTGACCTTTTTGGCAGCAGTAGTGTACACTCTCTTAATAAGTAGAAACAAGTTTTTACTTTCTCTCTTCAAGCAGTTTGAAAATGAGTAAGATATGTCGTTTTGGAGAATGAGGGAAAAATCCCCAACATCCTCAAGAGCCTTGATGTGGGGCTGATTCTTTTTTATTTGCCTCACCAAGAGTTCTTGCCTTGCTTTGTAAATTTCTAGTTGCTTTAAGTGGAATGATGAACCTGCTAACGTTTTCTTTGTATTTTAGCCTCTGGGTCTTCTCTTTCTTCACTTTGTTGGGTTTGCCATGTACAAGTTACTTAGTAAACACGAACTGTAGTTGCCTGTTTTTGCAGTCTTCCTGCCTTTAGTATAATTTTGTACTGTGGAATCTTTTTGGAAGAGACAGTATTTTCATATTGGCTACAAAAAATAAAACCTGGTAAAACAATTTTTTTGCTGGGCTAGATTCTCTTATGAAATTGCAAATATTCAGATTATGTGGTTCTAAATATTGTGGAATATGATATTAACAGGCCATTTCTCTGCATGTTTACTCAGAAGTCAGTCCTATTTTCATTGTGCTTATCCTGAGGTAAAATTACATAGAATAGTAGCCTTTGTTTATCTACAAAAAACAAGTGTATAAGGCTTTTAAATACACACAATAGGCATCTATAATTGCTCTCTCTTGGAAAGATATTTAGAAATTCAGTAGAAGACAAATGTACCAGTAGAGGGAGTTCAATAGCAGTATTATGGGGGATTACAGCAGATTCAAATTATAAGAGCAACTTGAGGTTTGGCTGTAGCGTTGTAAGAGCTCACATACTGTGCTTGTTTATTTCTGGGCACTACTGGGTGGTGTAGTAGGACTGGAGAAGAGTTGGCTAGACAGCTTCAGACTACAGTTGTCAATTTATTCATTGTAACATTTCCCCATATTTTAGAAGTTTAGTCTGTGATGGGAAAAGAGGCTTGCTAACGAGATTACTTCAGGTAATGAAGAAGGAGCCAGCAGAATCATCATTCAGGTGAGGTGTTTCCTTCCTATTTGAAAACATTCTTTCTAGGGGAACCTGATATTCAGGGCCCAGCAATAGAAAATGTTTCATTACTCACCTGAAGACTTAAATTTTGTATAGTTTGGCCCCAAAATGGTGCAAATGAAGGTGAACAGTGCTCAGGAGCAGGAATCCCGTACTCAGTTTCACATCTTTCCTAACCTCAGCCTCAGTCTCCAAAGATATCTTTGTTGTCCAAAGTCTGCTTAATTGTCAAAGCCTTGCATTCAAAATAGTGATATATACTTGCAGGGAAGATCCACATATGCAGCCAGAGCTATGTTTTTTCCTCCAGCATTTACCCCATTAAGCTATATGCTTAAACTGAAGATCAGCTTTTTTTCTTAAATAAAGGGAACTATTGCACTGAACCAGTATACTGGGGTGGACAGAATGTGGGCCTCCAAGATGCAGCTTCCAGCATTTCTGTCTTGGCTACCTCTGGTGGGAGTTTGATAGTCCAAGAACTATACTAAAGAATGATCGAAAGTGTATTTTGTTTCTTAACAAGCTGCTGTGTTTTTCACCCAGGTTTTGGCAAGCAAGGGCAGTTGAAAGTTTCTTACGAGGTGCTACTTCCTATGCAGATCAGATGTTCCTGCTAAAGAGAGGGCTCCTAGAGGTAGTGTAAATGTTTTTTTTTTCCCCCAGCAATGTTTCTGAAGTCCACATTAGCCCACTCTAATGTGATTTACTACTCTAGCAACAAGATTTTGGTCATTGAGTCATAATAATTTTGTGTTACAAATATAAGAAGTTAAAACTGTTTTGTTACCAATATATAAAAAGCAAAATGTTAAGATTTGAATGCAAAACACAAGTTTGTGTTGGCTTTATATGTCACGTTCTTTCCTTTGCCAGCATATTCTCTACTGCATTGTTGACAGTGAGTGCAAGTCACGTGATGTGCTTCAGAGTTACTTTGATCTTTTAGGAGAACTCATGAAATTCAACATAGATGCTTTTAAGAGGTTCAATAAATACATCAATACAGATGAAAAGGTAAATCTAAAAACCAGTAATCCAATTTTTTTTAAAATCTCAACTTCATGTTATATTGGATGTTGGACAAAACCTGACTTTTCCTACTTTAGTTTCAGATTTTTTTAAATCAGATCAACAGTTCACTGGTTGATTCCAACATGCTCGTTCGTTGTATTACTTTGTCTCTGGATCGATTTGAAAGCCAGTCAGATATTAAAGGTAATACTGTAATCACTTCCGAGGCAAAAAAAAAAGTTTACAGTGTTTGGTCAGATATGTTTTCTGTGTGTATTTGCACAGCCATGAGACAGGTGGTAACTGCTAGAAATAGTCCTAAGAATTACTGGACACAGTTGTTGTCCATGGCCACCAAGTCTTATGCAGCTATACAAAAAAGATTGGTTTTTCAAATTTGTGTAAATGCTGTATTTATACATGGTTTACCAGTGCCATGTTTGCCTTAGATTGGCAAGGAGCTTTTAATGAGGCAGTCCAAAGAGGGAGCACTAAACTTCAGCTTTTCCTCCCCTCTTTCTTAAAAAATTGTTTTCTTCCCATTGCTCACAGTAGGAAGGAAACAGAACAGTTCCTGGTATGTGTCAGCAAGAGCCTCCTCAGATCTGCCCACACCACAGTCCTGGTCTGTCTATATTTTATCTTTCCTAATGTCAGAACTCTGATGTCAGGGAAGCAAAAGCCGTGGGCCTCACTGGAAATTTTTTGGCATCTATTATGTGATGAAGTCTTGTGTGGATTGGCCATAAGAAACAAATGTAATTCTTAGTATCCATTCACCTTGAATGTTGCTGATTGCCCTGTGAAGGGTATTTGCTGAAGATTAGGAAGCAATTGGAATAATATCTGTGTTGTTAATGGAAGCAATCCTGACAATTCCCTTCCTGCTTTTAAGTATGATCCTCTGATTTTCTTGGTTCAGCTCTTTATCAGCTAACAAATAGCTTATCTCCTGTAGTTGCAGAAGTCTTGTCGGACTGCCGTCTGCTATCATACATGTCTCAGATGTCTGTGAGGATGTCCTTCCTTTTCCGACTCATTAATATTATTCATGTACAGACACTCACACAGGTAAAGAATCATACTCAGGGTCCATAATTTATAAATTATGTATAGATCCTAATACTTAATTTGGCATTTACCTTGAAATTGATACTTTTTGAACTTTTGAATCCAAAACATGCTCTGGGAATGTCTGATCACCACAGTATTTTTTCTTGATTAATGTTTTCCTTCTTTTTACTTTTGTAGGAAAATGTAAGTTGTCTGAACACAAGTCTAGTTATATTAATGCTGGCCCGAAGGAAAGACAAGCTTCCGTTCTATTTGCATACACTTCAGGAAATGGAGTACACAAAGAAATACCCTGGCTTCATCCTGAATAATTTCCACAGTCTTCTGCGTTTCTGGCAACAACATTACCTCAATAAGGATAAGGACAGCACCTGCTTAGAAAATGTATGTCTTCAGTCTCCCATTTTGCTATAATTTTAAAATTTTGCAGTTCTTGCCCAGTAGAGAAGAAAGGGCATTTGAGGAAGGAAAATAGCTATTTTACTCTTAAATCATGGTTAGTGTAGTGTGATGGCAAGACTAGCTTTAATTGGTTTATTACAGTCAATTTTACAGTGTGGTAAGTGAAGAATTCTAAATGGTTGTGATTGAGCTTAAAGTGAAGTAAAACACATACATTTTGTAGTATTCCTGTTTTTCCTTGTGAACTAAAATTGGCACTGCCCTGCATAACACAAAAAGCAGACTAGATGCATTGAAATTGATGCAGCTGGTGTAAATCTCAGCTTTGAGTGTCTGTTGATTCAGTGGGTTTGCCCTAATTAGGACTAAATTAAATTTAAACTGTTGTCTTGTGTTTAAGTGAATGTCTGTATCCTAAATAATTTTAGGCTACTTTTGGCTGTCTGAATACCTCTGAATAGCTCAGTGAGTTAGTTACCTATCTGTGTGTCCTCGGGGAAGAGATGTGTAATCCCATAGTTCTTCCAGAAGAGGAGAATGGTAAACCACTTCTAAGTATTCTGTATGTAGAAAACCCTAGGACAAAATCTTGGAATTACCTGGTGACATGTAATTATAAGTGTTAGGCTCATTTTAGGCTGCATTGTCTGAGCAGAAAGTCAGTGCTTAATATAGGTAAAGGTTCCCCTTGACATTTAGTCCAGTCGTGTCCAGTCGCGCAGTGCTCATCCCCGTCACCAAGCCATAGAGCCAGCGTTTGTCTGTAGACAGTTTCCGTGGTCACGTGGCCAGTGTGACTAGACATGGAACGTTGTTACCTTCCTATTGTGGTGGTACCTATTTATCTACTTTTACATGCTTTCGAACTGCTAGGTTAGCAAGAGCTGGGACAAGCGACTGGTGCTCACTCTGTTGTGTGGATTCGATCTTACGACTGCTGCAGCACAGAGACTTCTGCAGTTTAACCTGCAGCGCCACCACATCCCATGCTTAATATAGATGGATTCAAATAGGGCTGAATTTTTGGGCCTGTTAACATTTAAACCCACCTTATTGTCTATTCCATGGTCAATAAACAGGGAAGAAGCTGAGCATAAAATGAAAGATTACTAACTTTAATTCAAAAATATGTTTGATTTAAAAAAATCCTAACTACAGGGAAGGGTGTTATCTCACTCTCACATAAGAGATGTTAACAGCCTGAAGTTTAGAAAGGACTGAAGGGGAAACAGGAAATGGTGGATCTTAATCTTTTTGGAGATCAGTAGGATTATATAGTTTATATTGGAGCCAGCTCTTCAGCAGGTCCCATAATGGCCTGTGCACAGCACACTCCTAAAAGCAGATTTGAGTTCAACTGTACATGCAGGTGCCCTGTTCTTAATATGTCCTTCAGGTTTGACAAGGGGCAGAGGTGGTATTAGGCTTCTGTCCAGAGTGCTTGGCAGTATATTAAATTACTAGTGAGTTAGGTTGCAATGCCCTTGACGTTCTACAGTAGTCTAAACTCATTTTTTCTCTCCTTTAACAGAGTTCATGTATTAGTTTCTCCTACTGGAAAGAGACTGTATCTATACTACTTAGTCCAGACCGGACATCACCTTGTGCCATAATCAGCTACATTGATGAAGCATACATGGACATTGACAGAGAGTTCACTGAGGAGTAATCATTCAAGTACTGTCTTCCAGCAGACTGTGCTTCAGAGGGAATCCTGCAGATGAGGGATTTTCAGGGATATGCTTTGTGCACAAGCTTGGAACTATGGAATGTCATCACGCTAAAAAATTCTCCTTACCCTCAACCCTTCCTTCCAGCTCTCTTTTGAAGAGCAAGACTTTGTAAACTTCCTGGGCAACATATTCAGGGACACTTTTTTTCTGTAAGCAAGTGCTGGTTTAAAAAAAAAAGCCCAGATTTTCCTGCTCATTGTGGCTAGAACTTTTAAGCTTCATAGATTGAATTCTTCAGATGTGCAGTGGTTAGCTGTGGCTTTTCCTCCTTCTTACCAGACTTAGATACTAAAAGTGAAGACAATTTCCTGGGTCATTCCAATAAGCCAGTTTGATGGGCATACCAAATGTGCACCAACCACACATAAGCCATTTTAAAGATTTCCACTCACCCATCCCATTCTTTTTCCTTTGCATTAGGAATTAAAGTTGATAGTATGTGGATTTCATTTCTAAATGGTAGCGTCAGCATCTGCAAACTACTTTGGAATTGTTTCCCACAAAACTATCCAAACGTCCTCTGTTTATTTTATTGTGAAATTACATAGAGAAATATCCATTCTGTGGAAATACTTTTGTCTCCACGTGATATGAAAGCATTGACTGAAACAGACACACAATGTAGTGATTGGTTTGATCTGAAATCCTAGGATTAATAAGTTTAAATTTCTTGAGTTTTTTCTGAAATTGGCAGCCTGACTGTTTTGTCAGCAAATAACCAATATAAGTTGAATTCTGCTTTGGTTCAATGTAAAACCGTCTCTTGAACAGAAGTCATACTAATCCAAAGCTTGGAAACTTAGAGTCAGTGGCTAAAAAGACTAAATTAATACAGTACCTTTTATTCTGATGTGGGGTTTTTTTGTTGCTTGTTCTTCAAGCATAATAGTTACTAGAATCATTTACTCTTCTCCATTTGATACCTGTACCAAATGCTGCATACTACATTTTAATCTGAGATGAGGTACTCAGCAAAACATGAGCTTACGTTATAGCTGCCATCATTTAAAGAAGTCATTTGGAATATAGCTCAGATCTGAAGTCAGAAGCTATCTGAAATGAATGCTTAATTGCAATACTATGCTAAAGCACTTTTAAAGGGTTTATGAAGCATTAGCAGTCCTTTTATTTCCCTCAGATTTGAATGGTTTTATTTTCCATTAATGTGCATATGTATGGTTCTGAAACATTTTGTCTACAGAATACATCCCTGAAAAACTTTGTGTTAGAATGTTTAGTACATGGTGGTGTTTGTATTCTGAAATGGCTTTACTTCTAAAAGAAAAAAAAAATACCTATCAAAATCAGCCTTCATCTACACATGCAGCTTCCAGGCATCTACTTGAAAGTAACAACAGCCAATAATAAAATGAGGTCGACCTGATATTTCTTCCCATTTTTGTCCCATACAGCATCTTATTTTAGGAAACAATGTTGAAATAACACCTCTACCACAGCTGTTTGGGCACAGATTATATTATTGAAGTGCTTGCTTGACAAAAACCTGAAGGCTACCACCTGCAGGATAAAAAGTATAATATAACTCTTGGCTATGCAGGCCTGATTGCTCTTTGGTTTAGAGAAAGAGGCTAACTGGTTGTGAATCTGTTGGTTGAACTAATCAGCACTTTATGAAGACTAAACCCATCTGTCTATTGTGGACTGTCAAAAAGGAAAATGAAAGGCTGAAAGGAAATCATGTGCCTGCTGTATCAAAGCAAACATCCTTGGGGTTGAAGGGGATTGGGAGAATCCCAACAGCATGTTTACATTTTTCTTCTCAGAGACTGTTTCACTGCACTGCCTTTGCCACACCCACATGCTCTACTAGTGGATGTGATGCAGGCATCAAAATGTTGGAATGTTGTTTAATATGTGCAACTCTTCTGTTGTGCCGATTCTGTAACTTATACCAGCCATATGCTTCAAAATAAGTGCTGTGTATTAAAAAAAAAGCCTGAAATGAATCTGGACGCCTTTCATTAGTGTTAATTAGTTGACCCAAACAGCATTTCCACAGTTCTGCAAAAATTGCATAGTAAAGCCTACTTTTATCACTATCTCTGGTTTCGTTGAATGGTCAGACTGCTTATTTCTTTGTACATTGGCTTGAGTGAGACTGATCTCATTAGTGAAAATTCAGCTATTTTCCTGGAACATCTTGTTGATTTCACTCATCATTCTCTTTGTTTATATCTGGTTATTGGTGCAGACAGTTACAAGGAGTTTGGTTAAATGACTGCACCACTTGCTTTCTAGTTCTTCTAGGAAGTCTGTGTTGGAGTTCTGCTGCCATAGCTTCTCTTATTGAACTTTTCTGTGGATCTTCTGAGACTGCAATGACCAGCTTGCATGAAAAACAAACCACTTCAGAGTGATATAAATGAGTGACACTTAAATGTGGCTGGGGGGAAAAATGAAAAGATCACTAATGGTTGTGTGTTGGCTTTGGTTTGGATTTGTAATAACTAAAAGCAATGAAACAGATGATATGAGATAAAAGGGTTCATCCCACCAGGCCAGCAAACATTCCCAAAATTTTTAAATAACTCTTGATGAATTAATGTTAATGCTGCCCAGATTAATGCTGATTTACTAACAGCACATAAATGTATTAAATGGAAACTATTAAAAGAACTTTATTTTAAAAAAATATGGCTGGAAAAATGTATTTTTTTGCTATGCTGTCTGCCCCCTTTCAGTTTTTATATTTATTGTTGTTAATATTGTAAGCTACCTTGGATCTGCAGAGGTTGATAGTATACTATGCATGAAATTCTAAATACTGTATGTGGAAAGCAAAGGCCATGCATGTAAAAACATGCAATCTTAAAATACCTGAATAATATGTTTGAAGATGAGGCAGTATTTTCATTTAACTAAGTACTATTCCATCTTCAGTACTGCTAGTGGCTTCCTGTAGAATCCAGCAAGCTACTGGTACAGCCCAGCCCAGCCATACCTGGGCCATTTGCATTGCTCCCACCCATCATCTCTAGCACTAGGTGTCCTTTGTTTGCCTTACAGCAAAAGTCCTTCTCAAGCAGAGCAAAACTTTTGCACCAACCATGGAAGCCAGTGGCTGGAATCTTATTGCTTGATGCAGTATGCTGTAACTAAAGTAAGCCCACTGAATCAATGGAAATTATGGGGGAACTGCCTCACCAGATCTCTACTGATTCAGTGGAACTACTCCAGTTGTGACGTACAACAACTAAGCAACAAGATTTCAGCCTGTTTCCTCTTTCATAAGTCCTCGCATTTTTCCTCTTTAGGTTCCTGGAATGATTTATCCGGTGTTGTCTGACACTTTTATCTAATCTGTTGTATTCATACTTGGTTTTTATCTGGGTCATATGCTTGAAGTGATTTTATTGGAGATCATAAAAAGTCATTGTATTATTTAAAAAAAACATAAAGGCTTTCAGTGAAAAGCAGGGTCTAAAATTTCTGTTTCAAAAGAGTTGCCATAAAAAGGCAACTTATTACAGTTTCCTCTAATACTTAAAAATGAATCGGAGTCTGCATCATGAAGACTATGCTTTATTTACTACACAGACAGCAATGGCTGTTGCAGCCATTTACATCACTATACAAAGACAGGCATGGTAGTAGAGGAGATGTTGCTCTGTAGCTTCTTATTCTTCATGCTGTTAATAAAAAAGAAAAAAAAATAATCCATTAAATTCAGGTGCCTCCCACAGTCCCATTTTCTATGATAACATTTCTGGAAGATGTTTATACCAGGAAAAAAAAGAGGTAGGCCCACCACCCTTATAGGTATCCCCTGAGGGCAAGTAACCCCCAGATAACAGATTTCTCACCGTCTTCCTGAGACAGTTCAGCTCTTACCTTCAGAGTGACAACCTCTCTAGTGCGAGCCCGCAGCTTGTTCACTTGTGTCTCTGCAATATCTGCCCGCTCCTCAGCATCATCCAACTCATGTTGCACTTTGCGGTATTTCACCAGGTTGGAGTTGGCTTGCAGCTCCTAAGTATGGAAGACAGATTATGATGTAGATGGAGGAAGAGTTACTAGTGCTGCTTGTTTTGTGTTATGGTCTGTATGGACCCATGGAAAGATAATTTGTTGGGTACCAGTGAACCTCATTATATGTCCATGGATAAATTGTATAGGGGCACTGGAGAATGAATGCCCAAATGCAGGTCCAACTGCACCTGGGAGAAGTGGTTTGTTAAGAGTGTCTGAAGTACTGAAGTGTCATTTTTCGCAAATGGTTCTTGCTAAATGATGGCAGCAGCACGCTGGTAAAAAACATAGAGGCAAACAGGGTGGTAGTGATTTGCTCACACCCAGAGGGAGACGTTAAGAAAGGTGAGAAGGTTTTGTTGACATTTTGAAATTGAAGGAATGGCAGTGCAGAATCACTTACTGCTTCCTCGAACTGGCGCTTATAGCTCTTGACTTTGCTCTGCAATTTGTCAATCAGCTCTTGCATCCGTGCCAGGTTCTTCCGGTCTTCCTCAGTCTGAAAAGCAATGGTCAGACATCATCCCACTGCAGTTTAGACCTCCTTCTCCAATGCCTTCACCGTCTGCAGCATATAACTGCTCCTCTTTATTCTAGGAGCCCTTTATATTTATGTAGTGGAGTGGAAGAACAGCAGGGTGCCATGAAACCCAAAGATTTTGCCACCATCTATCCAAAGTACATTTTCCTTATTTTTGTTCCTGTCCATGCTGTCCCTAATCTATGTATGCGGTATGCAGCTGCTTAATGTGAAGCTAAGATGAACAGTCTTAGGTTAATAGGATGGAGCTAATTTATGTGGGCAATCTTTTTTAATGTAAAAAGAAGGAACTCTCTAAAAGACAAACACCAATAGAATATTTTTGCTCCTTTTGCACATCTTTTACAACCAACTTTGGTGCAATTGTTTTGCAAAAAGGGGTGAGTTTGTGCTTGCTGTAATCCATGCAGCTATGAATCATGTAATCAGTGGTGATGATGCTTCCACAATGCCCATCAGATCTGGCTATGTGGTGATACCACAAACAGCCCATCCAAACAAGCTGTTGTTTTGGATTAATTTGGACTAGAATGTTGGCCCCTTTCCCTCATTGATCCAGATTTATATCAAACCTTCATACCTGTAGTCACTTTTCCTTCAATGTAAGGTAAATAAAAAGTGTCCACACTTTAACACATACCCTCCTTTCCTGTCTCCACTCTTTGTCCATTCCCCTCCCTTGATGTTGGCTGATTTGATAGTGGAAGTTTCCATTTTGTGAAGAAAGGGCTATATCGTCCTAACATGGAGACACATCTGCATACAGCGTTTGAAGGAGAATGTAGAGCCATTCACCTTTTTTCCCCTTCCCCCCCTTCTTTTTTGGTAAAACATCATGTCACATTGATCCTGCCATTTCATGAAGCAGAAGGGGTGAGCCAGCTGTGCTAAGGAGAAAACCTCCAACTTCCCCTGCCCCGTGTTGAGAGTACTTCTACAGCTGACATCACATCACAGGAGATGCCGGGGGCGGTTCTAATTGTACACGTCCCCCTAGGACGCTTGCTTGTTCAAAAGAAAGAAACAGGTGGGCAAAATATCTGGGAGGGGGGGAAGAGGTGGCAAAGAAAAACCCAAGTAATGCAAAATAACCCTGGCATGGAAAGGAAGTAGGAGAGATTGATTTAAGTCCAGTAACTTTATGTAGGTCTGTTAAACTAATCTGAAACAATGGTCAACTGACACCCCCACACACATACACACACTTTAAAAAGACCAAACAGGAGGGGTGGATAGGCTCAAACTCCAATCACACTGGAAGAATGTTCTAGCCATATTTTGCAAATTCTCTGAATTGTACCTTGCAAGAAGCACTTTTTCTTGCAACATTCACCCTTATGCTTGTAGCTCAGCCCTACAGTTAATAGCTATGTGACCAAATAATTCACGTAAAGATAATGGAACCAGTACCTGGTAAGTCAGTTCCTTGATCCTTCGTTCGTATTTGCGAATACCCTTCTGAGTCTCAGCATTCTTCTTCTGTTCTACATCCAATTCACCCTCCAGTTCACGTACCTGTTTTTTTTAAAAAAGCCTGGTAGTTAAAGACTTCTCATTTTCCTGCTTCGCTGAGGGAAGTACAATGATTGATTGTCATGCTGAGCTAAAGCAGTGGGACCTTTTCTAGCTGTAAGCACATGCTACAACCTCATAAAGGGCTCTGTTCTCACCCCTTGCACACCTTTACCATTGAGGCTTTGTCTGCTCTCAGACTTGGGTAAAGTAATTGCACCATTATTCAGAGTTCTCCCTGCCTCTGATGTAGTACAACTGGAAAGAACTGACTTACACCTATGACTGTCCTTGGTCATCTCAGTTTGAGTAGGACAAAGTCTCTCACTAAAAACATTTTTAGGTCTAGTGATGAGAAGTGTGCTACTTTTGTGTCAATGAAACCCAATTCTTATGACCAGGTACCAGATACCAGGGTTACAAATGTACAGAATAAAAATAACCTAATTATAATGAAAGATCCTTGAGATGCTTAGACTATCTGGTCTTCAGCCCCCAGTTTGCAGAAGTACTTTTGGGAAGAACAGTCTAGTCAGTGTTTTCAAGGTCTTGTCAATCACTGGAGATAAAATAATAGTATTTTATGTACTATAGTACATACCCTGGCCTCTAGTTTCTGGATCTGCTTCTTGCCTCCTTTAAGAGCAATCTGTTCAGCCTCATCCAACCGCATCTGTAAGTCCTTGATGGTCTGTTCCATGTTCTTCTTCATCCGTTCCAAGTGAGCACTGGTGTCCTGCTCCTTCTTCAGTTCCTCTGCCATCATGGCTGCCTAAGTGGGCCAAAGGGTTATGCAGGTTTATTATGCCTTGCAGGCAATGTTGTGTCATCTCTCTGCTGCTTGCCCATTTAGGTTTATCCTGCCACCAGGTCCATTTGGCACAGAGCTAGGCTTCTTCTCCAACTTCTCCATCACCAGCTGTTCTACCTTGTGATTGATATTTTTTTTCAGCCACCAGGAAGAACACTGGAATAGCATAGGAGTCCAAATACTAATGCCGAATATCAGTTTTTCACCAAATATCTAATGGCAAGGTAGAATTTCAGATCCAGTAATGAAGAGCAAGGATTGCCCTTATAACAGACACACACACACCCATGCTCTTTGGGCCTCTTACATCAGTAATGGCTTTCTTGGCCTTCTCTTCTGCATTCCGACACTCCTGTACTGCCTCTTCCACCTCAGTACTCAGCTGGGAAATGTCAGCCTCCATCTTCTTCTTCTGGTTAATCAGGCCTGTGTTCTGGGAAAAGTAAGGCATCATGGAAAATTAACTCACCAAGACCTATGAAACTGACTTACATGTGACACTGTTGGAACAGAGCCCCAATATGTGTAGCAAGTAATACAATCTATTGGGAGGAGGGAAATGAAGACAGGTATGCTGCCTTCTTTTCTAGATTTATATACAGATTGGTATTGCTAGCTTTCCTTCCTTTCTCTGAAATTTATTTTTTGTCTTGGTCCTCCATCTTAGCTAGACAAAGCAGCAGAGCTTGGAAATCAGCTGTAATAAAGTGTAAGATCTTTTCCTCATGCACTCTCCCTCAATAGATTTCTTAAACAACACACAATATGTTCTTCCATACCTTACTTCCAGTCTCCAGCAGAATTGCTGTTCTTTAACATTTACAAGTTCAGAACAAGGCTGCTGCACTTTCCACAAATAAGCACCAAATAACTCATCTGCTCACGCTATTTGTATATCTCCTAAATTACTGTCTAGAACCAGGGTGTTAAGATGTTGGATTTGGATCCAAATTCAAATCCCATCTGAGTGATGACATTTGTTTGGTGACTTTGGTCTGCTTGGCTTGCCCTATAGGGCTCTTGTGATGATAAAGTAGGGAGGAGAATGCTATCTTGAGTTCACTGGAGGAACGGTGGGATATACATGCAACTAAGAACAGACGAAAGATGGATATTTTGACTGGTAAAGCAACACTGGAGGATCTGCAGCAAGGAGATGTTTTCCAGCAATGTGATACACCAGGGATTCCAACTGCACCCTTCTACATGCAAAGAGGTGACATAATATTGAACTACAACACTTCTAGGTTGGTGCAGTTACCAGGTGAGGGTATTACAGGTGTGGTGCTCTGCTGAATAGAAAAAAGCTAAGTACAGGTGCAAATGTGATATAAACACACAAACCAGTAGGTGGTGCTCTCTTGTGCAGGTTATAAAGTCATTTAGCGACTTCAGTTAAACAATCCAAAACTGGCTATTCTCTACAGTGGAACACAGCTTGCTTGTTATTTACCACTCAGTTCTTCTGGCCTTCTTTCATCTTGATCGTGGATAGATTAAGAAATTGTACTGCAATTTGGAAAAACCGAACTGTGTTGATGAATGTAGCACAACACATATCAAAAGCTGTTATTCCAGATCAGTTATTCTGGGATAAATAACTCTTACAAACTTTGCAGACAGCAGGGATGGGTAATGTGGCCCACAAAAACCTAAAATTTTCACATTTTCTCTTCATTAATATATATATTTGTGAAGGATGGGAGCAGATAAGGCCCTCAAAAGTCCTGGAATGGATGTGCGCAGCCACAAGATTTCAGGAATTTCCCCTTGCATAAGATTAAGAAGTACTCCTCCCTCACAAAATGTGAATTAAAGTCAGGAGGGGATATACCATTCTTACAAACCTTTTTTCCTTCCAAAACAGTTTTGTTATAGAAATGTGGACTTAACCATTCAGGGATGGCAAGTTTACTATTCCCTAGAGCAATGTGAGACAGAGTAAAAAGCAACCAAATTTATCAGAAATTGTGGATAATTTCCCAGCTCACTTCAATCTTTGGTTGACTCCTTTCATTAGATTCAGAGGCTGCTCACCCTTTGTGCAAAGTCATCTTCTTTCTCACCTGGGAGTGCAACAGATTCACTCTCTCTGTAGCTTCTAACAACTCCTGCTCAGCCAGCTTCCTTCCACGCTCAGCCTGTTCCAGGGCAGCACGTAACTCCTCCACCTCAGCCATCATCAGGTTGTTGCGCCTTTCTAGGGCTGCTGCCTGCTCCTTCAGATCATCATTGTGACGCAGAGTGTCATCTAGTTCTATCTGCAAATCCTGTCAGCCACACCAAGAGAAGTAAAGGAGGCCATTTTACAGGAGAGGCCAACCAGAGGTAGAAGTCTTTTGCTTGAACTAGCAGGTTGCAGAGATCCCTCAAGGAGCCTCATACATCAAGCCAAACCCAGAGTGGCACATTGGGGACTTCACAGATGGTTGGGTTTGGCCCAAGAGCCTAATTCAATTTTGGAGAACATCTCAGAGGCTGCCTTTCTCATGGTGGGTAGGACCAAAGGCAAAAAGGTGTGACAAATATGCCATCAGACTTAAAGCATTTATGGACAGTAACTGAAGCTCGGGAGAGCCTTCTTGACCACTTAGAAGAAGAAATTGTACAAAAGTTGGAATTCCAATAAATTATGTTATCAAGGGAAGAAGAACATGGTGGTTGGGGGAAATTCAGATAACTGAATTTCTCCTATGGCCTGAGGTTCCCCACTCTGTTATAGAAGGTGGCCAAAGAGAAAATCAGACCCAATTTCTGCCTCTGAGTAAATGCTGAGGCTCACCTTCACTTGGGCCTGGAGCTGCCGCACCAGCTTCTGAGACTCAGCAGCTTGGCGATTTGCATGGCTCAGCTGTATCTCCATCTCATTCAGATCTCCCTCCATCTTCTTTCGTAACCTAATGGCCTCATTTCTAGCTTTGGCTTCTGCATCCAGTGAGGCCTGCATGGAGTCCATAGCTCTCTGGTGATTACGCCTATTAAGAGCAGAAGGTGCTTTATTCATAAATGCATCTCTGGTGAGTAACTGTCTCGTATTGTTTCCTCACTGTATTCTCAGCAAGGTTTGTGAGGGCATATTCACTTATGAAGGCCTCAGAAAAGTCAAGGCTACACCCTTTGCCCAACCCAGAGTTATTTTACACAATTGGTTTTATATTCTTACCTTAAGTTCTCAAACTCTTCATCCTTCTCAGCCAGTTTCCTATCAACGTCAGCTTTGATCTGGGACAACTCCAGCTGGATACGTAAGGTCTTACTCTCTTCATGTTCCAGGGCTCCCTGGAAGAAGAAAGAATTATAATGACTTCTTGGCAAGAATCCCTTCTTTGTTGCTGCTCCCAGGCTCTGGAACCCCCTCCCATGGGAAGCTAGGGCATCTAAGGCAAAGGCCTTTCTCTTCAGACAGGCTTTCCCTTAATAACTGGTGGTCTAAGAGGGATTGTTTAAATGGATTGTTGTGCTCTTTTGTTTTGAATTTGTTTTAATATTGAATTTATTAACATTTGTAATATAATACTTATTTCATTCTTTTTTTATTTTAACTTTTAAATATTGTTTTTTTAATGATGTGAGCCACCTTGGGTTCTTTCGAAGGAGAAAGGATGGATGGAGGGAGGGAGGGAGGGAGGGAGGGAGGGAGAGAGAGAGAGAGAGATGGATGGATGGATGGATGGATGGATGGATGGATGGATGGATGGATGGATGGATGGATGGATGGATAGAATCAATCAGTCAATCAATCAATCAGTCAGTCAATCAATCCCCTCAGCACGTTTTTCTGGTTTGTGTTCTCTACCTCTTGACTTGGTGAGGAACACTATTTGCTGCTTTGTTTCAGGCAGCAAAATGACATTTTTCTGCTTCCTTAAATTAGGCTGCTCTTCCTTAAATTAGGCTGCTCTACTTCTCTGTAAACTCCACTTCAACTGCAATGAACTTTGAATCCCATTCATGTCACCCCAGATTCTTCCACATTGACTAAATCTTGTAACTCTCTTCCCTCTCCATACTAGCTGGGAAGGAACTCACCTCAGCTTCCTCCAGAGCAGCCTGAATGTCACTCTTCTCACTCTCCAGGCCTTTCTTCAGCTTCTCCAGCTCATGGATGGTTTTGCCACTCATGCTAATCTGATCAGTCAAATCTGTGATTTCCTCTGAGAAGAAACAGCACCAGAAATGTAGGGTTTTTTTCTACTCATGTGAAGGGCATTCACTTATTTTTCAAATAGACCCTGTGTTTCAGTTAATGATGAGGAGATCAAAGTGCAATAGAGCACTTCCCCAGCCAACCCAAGTGGAATCCTGATTAGTTTCCCCCCCTCACTCTATTTCCTAATTGCTCACACATTTTCAAGCATCTCTTTCAACCTTACTAATAATAATTACATGCCATAAGGTTGATTCCAAATTATGGGAACCGTCTCCAGGGTTTTCTAAGTCTAGAGTACTCAGAAGAGGTTTACTGTTCCCTCCTTCTGAGAAATGTAGTTTAAAAGAAAAAGAAAAAGAAGAAAAACTGTGCTCATTAGCAACTCCTACAGTTGCATAGTGCAGTCACTGGAACACAACGCAATCACAGAGTTTTAAAAATTAATATTTGGCCTACAATGCCCAGCACAGAGACTCTTCCATATTCTGCACAGTCCCAATGATACCTTGTAAGTTTTTGTTCTCGCGTTTAAGAGTCTCTAGATTATCCAATGACTCCTCATATGCATTCTTGAGTTTGAATAGCTCTGTGCTCAGGCTTCGAGATTCCTTCTGAGAGGACTCCAGCTCCGCCTGTGTCTCCTCATACTTCTGCTTCCACTCTGAAATGATCCTGTCAAAATTGCGCTGTTTCTTGTCCAAAGCAGCTGCAGCTGAATTGGCCCTCTCCAAGTCAATGGACAAATCTTCAATTTCAGTTTGCAGGCGGTGTTTGGTCTTTTCCAGAGAGGAACACTTGGCATGCGCTGCTTCCACAGCCTCCTCTGCCTCCTGCAGCCGAATCGCCAGTTTCTTCCTGCAAATGATTTTGGTTAACTAAGAAGAAAGTGTTGCTATGCACACATGGGCCATGAAGCTGCACATGTTCTATGGCTGAAGTCCTATTGCACAGTTAATGCAAAAGGTGCAACTTTTAGAAGCAAATTGCCATAAGAATTCTCTGTAGACATTTATTGTTGCACACTGAATCACTCCATTTGGTATGCAACAGATAATGCCTACAGGGATTTCTTAACTCATGGCAATTTACTTTTAAAAGTTATGATATTTGCATAACTGCACAAAAGAGTTCTAGTCTATGAATCCCATCTGCCTGTTGCAGATAGGTTGGGTTACATGTGGCCCTCCAAATGTTAGGAGGTCAATTTCTGGTATTCTTCTCTGTTGACTAAGCTGGCTAGCATTGATTGAAGTCCCACAGCACTGGAGGGACATGGGTTGTATATCAAAAACTATCACAGCACTGTTCAGCTAGAATCCTGTTTTATTATGTACATAACAAAATGACTCATTACTTTTTGTATTCTGTAAGCTCTCTGCTCCATTACCAGAGCATGACTGTAGGACAACCCATAAAATAGCACACAATGCTTGCACAATTTCTTTCTATGCTCCACAATCCTGACGGGATTCTGGCCTTCAATTTCAAAGGGAAGTGGAAGTTGACCAGTTTCAAGGAAAACTAGAAGGAACAGCCAGAGCATATGATATACATCTCTCTTCCCATAATACCAATTTGAAAAGTATGTCCGTAGTATGAAGTTTGTCCCTTCCTGTTTGCATAGCATTATGGAGATGCCTTTGGACCCCCCTGTAATGACATGTCTGCTTCATTCTGGCATGGAATCCTGGTGCCATCAAGAAATGTTTCATCTGGCTGACCATTGCTCTAACTTACTTGGCTTCTTCTAACTCCTCTGTTCTCTGGATGGCATCTGTCTCATATTTGGTCCTCCACTGGGCCACTTCAGCATTAGCTTTTGACAGAGACCTCTGGAGCTCCCCTTTGGCCTCCACCTCCTCTTCATATTGTTCCCGTAGAAGGTCACAGTCATGGCGGGATGCTTGCAAAGCATGAGCCAAGGCATTTTTCGACTAGGAAGGTGAAACCACATACAGTAATTAAGCCAACCCCTTGCATCCATTTATCAAGAAAAAAAATACTTATTCCCTACCCCACTGCCATTGACAGATAAGGGCTGGGATCCAATACACTTAGATACAGCCTAAAAGACTACTGTTGTTGATGTTTCAGTGGCATTTACTATCTGACTAAAGTTTCCCTGGAGATGCAAGCAAGGAAAGGTGATATTTAAATAAACTGGAAAGTGTGTGATGAGGCAAATCAGAGTTGCACATCCTTCTTTGTGTTCTTAAAAAAGAAACCTAGTTTTAACAGCATGATGCATATTTAACTCTGTGCACTGCCTTAGCCCAATTCACAGGGCCAAGAGTCAACTCTTTCAGCAGACAGTGTCCTTTACTTTCTGCCCTAAACACACCTAATATTACGTGACTTTGGAAACTAAGCAGGAGCCTGGTTACTAGTTGGATGGGAGGTCACCAAAGAACACCAGGGATTGGCATACAGGGCTGGGGAAGAATCCTGCCTGAAACCCTGGAGAGCCAAAGCTAGTCAGAGGTGACAATACTAGGCTAGATGACTCCATGGCCTGACTCGGTACAAGGCAGCTGCCTGGGTAAATCCTAAAAATTGTAATTATTCACTCATGGAGTTAAAGCACTCTACACATTCTTAGAGATACTCCTCTTTTCTGTTCCTTCATATATTCCAGAATATTGAACAAACACTAAAAAACTAGTGTCCAGCTGAGTCCATGTGAGCTCCAGCACAAATTAGGTCCCTGTTTCATCTATCGGCAGCTCTTTGACTCCAGTTGTATAAAAAGGGCACCTTGGTCTCTTCTTCTAGCTGTCTCTTGAGTTCCTCGATAGTCTGGGTAAAAGAGGTCTTGCCACGACTCAGTTGATTTATTAGTGACTCCTTTTCCTCGAGCAGTCGGCTAAGTTCTCCTGTTTTATAAAAGAAAAACAAAACCAAGCCAAATGAGAACTGTGATCACTGGAGAACTCCTTATTTTTCATGGCTTCAGGCATTCATATTTGCCTCACATGGACACTTTCAAGGCTGATCCTGAACTTTCCTACATCTCCAGATGATACCAGCACATTATGGGCCTTGTGTCAATTGGACACAGTGCCGTTGCTGTCACCTATCTTTACAAAGGCTGTGAAGGGCTCTGATAATCTGCAGCTCTGACCAGCCCCACTCTACTTAAGAACTGCTCACTGCAACACAGTCCAATGATCCATCAACAGACTGAAAGCCTACCCTCATTCACAATACATGAAGCAGCTGTGCATAGTAGATTACAGATATCAGGTATTTAACAAGCTTATAGGGCCAGTCTGTGCTGAACTCAATGTCTAGCAGAAGTTTAAGCCACTTTGTTTATGATGTTTGTAAACTAAGAGAATAAGCAACACTTCTGTTCACTTATCCCTGCATCCTTTCCCTCCCCTCTTCTCTCTCTTTCTCTGCCAACCATTTTTCACTTGAATTTACCTTTTCATCACAGTTGTGTGGATATAAACTAAACTAAACACCTGGCAATAATAAGCTTAGTTGCTCATTGTATCTCTGCTCAGAAAGCAATTGTTCTGGTTCAAACACAGATTCAACTGAATATTACTTTATATCCTATACAATATATGTCATGGCATTTCTTCTGTAACCAGGAGAATCAAAAGAAATAAGCACATTCGTTGAAACTGAGTCAAAGTGATTTTTGGTACAAGGGTGCCAGGCAGTGAAGTCAAACTTCAAACTGCAGTTTTGAAGACCTTTACTCTACCATTAGCACGAGTTTCATGGGTGTCCAGTCAGGCCACTCACTAACTGTGTCTGTTCTTCCATGTAAAAGTATTTATTAATTCTTGTCTTGCTCATTTATCACTGCAGCAACACCATGAAGCAGGGCTATAACTAGTGTTAATCAACTGTGGCTTTGTCCCTGGGCACCAAAATCTACAGCTGGATTTTCTGGCAAGTGTTGGAAGAATAAATGGCAACACCTTCCAAACCTGTTCCTTTTCATTTCATGCTTTCTTTTGGTGGACCCGAAAGAAAGCATGACTCATCTTTTATGATGGAATGCTGGTGCCCATGCCTCATGGCAAAGGCATTCAAGAGAAAACTGGACAACCACCTGCCAGATATCTTTCGATTTGTATTCCTGCATTGAGCAGGGAGTTGGACTGGATGGCCTTAAAGGCCCCTTCCAACTCAATTATTCTATGAACCAAAATCTGCACCTCCCATAGTCAAATGAAGTAAATGCTACAGCTGATGGTGGCCAGATGCTGAGGAGAACAGAGCTCTTGCCATTTTTGCTAATTTGGATAGAAGGAGTAACTTGCATGACAAGCCAAACCTACTGAAATTCTCTCTTCTACATAACTCTTCAAGGTGCTGGAACTTTGACCTCTGTTGCATCTGGCTATCAATCCAGATATTCTGTAGGTACTTTGCTCTTCACAGACAACTGACAACTGATAAGACTATAAAAATACCACATGTTATCATCAGTCTTCAAGGGTGTTTAGCTAAAAGCATTTAATATGCAACCAATCAAAGGGAAAGCTAATGCACTGAACAGACTGCTCCTCTTTCAGCAGCTCTTAGGACACACCGTTTTCAGTCTGTAGTCTCCCACGCTGTGTGCTCACTTCAGCCAGTTGACGCTGAAGCTCATCTACTTTTGATTTGGCTTCGCTCAACTGATCCTCATATGTTCGGCAAAGTTTTTCAGCATTTGCCTGCAGAAGAAATAAAAGTTCTGTCTAGCTATCTTAACTTTCAATACAATAATCATCTGTAGGTAAAGATCAGAGTTGGATTAAGAACTAGGAGGTATATCCAGATAACAGATTCCCTAGGTTGGCATTAGCACAGCAGTTCATAATTGGAAACATATGAAACATCCTCAGAAATGGCAGCTACGTCCTTCCCAACACACCCAGTTAGGAAATCCGCTCTGCCAGTGCACAGAAATGCTGGCCTATATCAGCTGAGCAAACCAACAGAGAATAAGTATGGAGAGAACTAAAACTGCTGGAACAGGATGTGGGGTCCCCTACAGAAAGCCATCTAATGTTCTTCTGACTTACTGGACAAATTTACAGTATACTGTAGTTGCCATAGGTCAGAAGTGACTTGATTGCACATAGTTATTATAAGGGCTAGAAGCTAGTGTGAAAGAAAATGAAATTTTAAAATACTGAAGATAATGTCTTTTGTGTCCCGCATTAGACTCTTTGTTTTTGTCATAATTTACAAAACCATAGAATTATGTTGCATTTTGTGTTTCCAACAAGGAGGACTGCAGCAACCTTCATGCTAATTGTGCTAGTCCAAAGAGGGAACTGCATGAGCTCTGGAGAAAAAATGAAATGAGCTCCTTCACCCTTGTGCACGAATTATTCCACCCTACACTGAAAGATCCACTGCTATGCTGTCCCCTCCCTTTCAACTCAGTAATGCAAAGAAAAGTTATCACAAGGCATAACTCAACCATTCACCTTGTTCTTGGTGAGATAATCAATATTGGATGACAGATCGTCCACCTCCATCTTAAGCTCACTCTTCTCTTTCTCTAGCTTCTGCTTGACACGCTGCAAGTTGTCGATCTGCTCTCCCAGTTCAGCCACTGAGTCAGCATGCTTCTTGCGCAGGGCCGCAGTGGTGGACTCGTGCTGCAGCGTGGCCTCTTCCAGATCCCGGCGCAGCTTCAAGAACTCTGCTTCCCGTTTCTTGTTCAGTTCTATCTGACAAGCTGTGGCACCGCCTGCTTCCTCCAGGCGTTCACTCAGTTCCTCCAGCTCATGAGCCACCTCTGCCCGCTGCTTCTCCACTTTGGCCCTTGCAGCTCGCTCTGCCTCAAGTTCCTCTTCTAGCTCCTCAATACGAGCCTGCAGAGAGACAAATGAGGGTAAGGAAGTACCAAATAAATTTGCCCTGAAGTCCCTTCTTCCTGGGCTTCTAGCAATGCTGATCATCTCAGGATCACCTAGCCAGGAACATCTGCATTCCAATAAACCACTGTGAATTTGCCAAAGGGTGCCCATTTTCTTTTGGTTTTTAAGAATAAAAGGAATGCTTTGGTGCCCCCAGCCATGTTCTCCAACCCTGCTTCTCATCCCATGCTTCAAGTGTGCATAATTTTTTTTGCTGCTAGTTAATATTCTGTTGAACCGCTGCTATTCATCATATTTCCAGCACTCTTTCAGTTAATGTCTTTTTCTCACTCACTGCATGATTACATAGCATTTAGTCAAACTTGGCAATATGTCACTGGCAAATCAAAGGCTGTCTGATTTTCAATGTAGAACACGGCAATCTTGTATTTAAAAAAAGATTGCCTTTTTCTTTTAACTGAGCTCCTCTGCTAATGACTTGATAACTGTATTGTCTTGTTTGGCCTTGAACATGAGGAAAATGCTTCACAAGGGTGGTTTCATCCTGCCAATTTGCCTATTAATTGTTCAAAGGCCAAGAGCCAACAGCTCACTTTTATATTCAGCAACAGGAGACTCAGATTTTGTCCCACTATGACCCACGTCATGTCAAAAATGTAAATGCTTTTTAGAAATGTTTTAAAATATTTTTAACAATAGCTTTAATACTGATAGATGTTTGATTGTTTTACTATAGTTTCTCATGGTGTTTTAAACTGTGATTATTGTGTAGTTTTGTTTGTGAGCCACTTTGGGCTCGCAATGGGGAGAATGGTAGTATATGAATAACACACACACACACACATACACACACACACACACACATTAGAAGGCTTCTGGGAGTTTAAGTCCAAGAACATTTGGAAACCTAAGGTTGGCAACCACTACTCTAGAGGAAACCACTGAATCCAGTGGGTATACAGTATAATATTTATTCTTGTCTAAGACAACCACATGGGAAACACTATGTACTCCTTTGCTTGAATCCCCCCCCCAAAAAAAAATCCTCAAAGGAATATCCTTCAAATCTGCTGAAGGTGTTTACAAAGCATGCACCTTTTGTTTCATACCTCCAAACAAAAAGGGTATACATTATTCCAACCTGCATCTACAGTCAAGCTCATAAAGCACACAATGAAAAGTGCAGGTAATGAAGTAGCAACATTTCCCCAAGCCCTGGTCTTGAATACACTGTAGAATCATCTGGCACTAGTCCCTCCCCAATGGCACAGAGCCAGAATTCCAGACCACGGTCCATTTGTAGTCTCTGAACAGATTTAATAGCTTTACCTGGAGTTCTTTGATTTTCTTCTGCAATTGAGTTGCAAGGATCTGCTCATCTTCAATTCTTGAATTCAGCTGGTTAATTTCAAAGTCTTTCCTATGAAAGAAAATGTGAACAGCTTGTGTTGAGAACAATCCAGATGGGATTCCTTATCATTTTCATATCAACGGTGCTAAGGAAGAACTGCTTCTACACGGGGATTTTGAAAATATGAAAGATCCAAAAATGAGCTACATATCACTTCACTATTAGTGATATGTTAAGAAGTGGCAGAATCTGCTTAACTTGGTTTGAATTTATAACATGGACCTATTCACACAAACTTCGGTTCTCACTTTTTGAGCTTCTCCTCCAGCTGCTGCTTGTCATTTTCCAAGTCCATCACAGATTCCTGTGTCAGCTTCAAGTCTCCTTCTAGTTTGCGCTTTGCTCTCTCCAGATCCATTCGTATCTTCTTCTCTTGCTCTAAGGCACTTTCAAGCTGAAGAGCACAGAGAAACAGAAAAAAACCAAATAACATCTTCCATCCTCACTCGCCTTCTTTCCCTTCTTACTGGATAAAGTTCCCAAAGTGACACCTTCTTACACAGAAACTCTGCCTGATCCACATCCACGTGGAAACTTTACAGAAACACCTGCCCCATGTGCATTGTTATGGGGCAGGAACATACATAAGGTTCAAAGAACTGAACAACTAGCTATTGTTGAATCCTCTCACACTAATGATTTACTAAGACAAAATTTCTAGCTGTACTCTTGTATCTCATCTGCTCTCCAATGAGTTTCAACCAAGATTACTATAACATAGACCAGGGTAGCAATCCAGATTTCTATGGTCATTGGCTCACATCATCCACTTGCTGCTCTAGCTTGACTTTCGCTTTGGTCAGAGTGTTGACTTTGTCCTCTTCTGCTTGAAGGTCATCTAGAGCTTGCTGATGGGCCTCTTGCAACGCTTTCTTTTCCTTGGTCAGTTTTGCAATGACCTCGTCCAAAGCAGCCATTTCTTCAATCAGATTTTTCACCTAAGATGATATGACAAGAGAGCTTAGGTGGACATATGATCGGGTGCAAGTCAACGTGAAGTGAGCACCTGGTTTTCAGGAAATCTTGCAATAATATCAATCATACAGTAGAAAAGATGATAATATTTTTAATTCCCAATGACTAAAAAAGAAAGATAGCAGGAGATTATACCTCCTCCAACCCTACATATCTTAATTTTTTTTCTGCTAAAAAGGAATAAGGAAAATTATTATTTTTTTCATTTTGAAGTAGTTCTTTGATTTTTCTAGATCTTGCTATGAGCTCCATTTGCCCTGTGCTTCATATAATAATACTTGCTGGTAAGCTCATTTTCCTGTGATCCTTATAAGTAAATGTGGCAAAGAATTTTGACTGGCACTGCCCTCTGCCACACATACGTAGGTACCAATAGCTATTTGATGTTCAAAGTGACACAACTGAAACAGTTAATCTCTTTATCATCTCTGACATAGCTATATCTATTCTCATTTAACAAAATTCTACTCACTTTGTTTTCTGTGGCATGCTTTTCCTTCTCCACCTTGGCTAGGGTGATCTCCAAATCGTCAATGTCTTTCTTGAGCTCAGCACACTCATCCTCCAGCTTCCGCTTCTTAGAAGTCAGGTCTGAGTTCATCTCCTCCTCATCCTCCAGACGTTCTGTCAGTTCCTTCACCTTTGCTTCTAGCTGGATCTTTGTCTTGATCAAGAGGTCACAGCGATCCTCTGCATCAGCCAAGTTGTCCTGCTCCTGTGAAGAACACCCAACAGCTATGCATTAGTACTATGGCTGATGTTGCAGCTACTTTTGAGGTTGAAATATATAAAATGAAAGGCTATAACTAGGGTGGAGCAATTGGAGCTTTGCCCTGGGGCACCAAAAACTTAGAGCACACTAACTTCTATTGGTAGGTGTTAAGAAAATGAAGAAACCTATGTAAATCCTATTGATTTGGACTATCCTATGTGGCTCTGTTTTAGTTGGACTATCAACTGGAAACAGGCCTATCCTTGGCTTTCCTAAGCCACATACATTAGAGCCTGTACCTCATTTGGAACAATTAAACCTACGGATAACTCACTGCTTGAAGCTGTAGCGACAGATCATTCTTCTCCTGGATGATGCTGACTTGCTTCTCTTCCAGTTCTTTCCGTTTAGCCTCTGATTTCTCTAGGGCTTCCTTCAGTTTCTGGAACTCCTCTTTCAGGGTGGCCATTTCTTTCTCTGTCTGGGCTGATTTGAGGAGAGGCTTGATCTTGAAGAACAGCTTCATCCAGGACCAATTCTTCACAGCATTAAAAGCACGGATATTCCACTGGATTGTGTAGAGAGCATCCCTGCAAAGAAAGAGAGAAGTATGGCAGATTGCTATTTGATGGGCACTCTTACTGTCTGCTCAGTTCCCATGGGACACCTAGCAAATTCATGCTTCCAGCTCAAACTACAAGCAACAAGCTGAAGACTCTCAGAGAAACTCACAAAGAGAGCAACTAGATGGCATCTCACACACAAATAGTTTCTGAATATCATACGTTTATTGCCCCTTTTTCCTTCTGAAACTTAAAAATAATGGTATCAAAAATGCATAAATTAATGGATAAAATAGGAGATGAGGTATCCTTTACCATCTGTAGCTGACCAGTAACTGGAAATGATAATTTTATAATCTCTCAGTGTAAGACCTGTGGGAAGAGCCTGTGACAAAGTCTGTTTGTTGCTATACCTTCTGCCAATGATCCAGGCATATTCAATTCGCATCAAGCGCCCTCGCATTCTAGCCTGCAGCATGGTGATAATTTTGGCCAGACGTTCATCTCGCATCTCCTCCAGTAGACCCAGCAAGCCTGCTTTGAAAAACACCTGCAAAGAAGGAATAGTTATGACATGGATGCCAGAATAAAAGATATGTTGGTATTGAATTATCTGATTCAAAATTCTAGTTTCCCCATTATGATTTCTTGCATATATTATAATTGGTTATGCTCCAAATTTTAAAAACAGATATCTTATCCTTAACAACACAAGCATTTCCTTTGGAGAAGACCCACTGATTTCAGTGAAACTGTTCTAGAATAACGAGGAAACTGTGCCAGTTGATTCCCAATGAATCCTGTTTTACTGATAGTTGCAACAATTCATAGGCATCCTTCAGTCTCGAGAGACTATGGAAGCATGCTCGGTATGGAGGACTTGGAACAGCGTCTAGTGTTTTGATGCTGTACGCGAAGCTGGAGTATCCTCTCCAGAGCAAGAACCCTGGGTAAAATAATATTGAGGATAGGCTGTTACCCAACCAGCAAATCCCCTCTCTCCACGTCACTGAAATAGTCCAATGGAAAGGCAAGAGCCAATACAACTGGTTTCAGCAACGTCGCAGGAGTTGACAGAATGACATTTGGTATTAAATGATCCCAGGAGGGGGGGGGGGAAATAAACAATGAAGAACAATGAAAATAACTTGGAAATCAGATGTCCAATAGAGTAGGCACTGAGCAAAGTGAAATGGGCTAACCTAACAACGGAGAGAAGAACCCGAGGCACATAAATTCTACATATAAACTTAGTTTATTCACTTTTATTCTGCCCAGCCTCAGCCTCAAGGCTTTCTATTGCATGGAAAATCTCCCAATTCACAAATGTTATTTCCACATGTACCTTAGTGTGCCCAAATTTATACTGGGTGGGATCGAGCTCCAAGGAAGTCAACAGCTTCTCTGTGGCTTTCCTGCTATCTACAAATTTGTCATCAGGAATGGCAGCTGGATTCAGGATACGGTAGCTGCAAAGATACAGAACAGTCAGGAAGGGAGGCTGAGAATCCAAAGTACTTCCTCATTCAAGGTCCACCTGCTGTGGCTATTTTGAGACAAAAACTATTAGTGCAATCTTCCCTAGCATGTTTCTCAGCATACACTGCCACAGGGGAACTGTGGCTATATTTGATGTGCCCTGACGGCATGGCATGTGCCCCATAGTTGATAGACTTATTATTACTCTGAAGATTAGTGACAAACATTGTTTGCTTATACAAGTTCATCCCCGGAGTGGTAGTCTCATTATACTCTATAGAAGGTGCCTCCTGAAGAACCACATGTGCCCAGAAGCATTGGGGCAGTTCCCTCCCAGGAAGCATTGCAGCAGGAAATGAAGGCTTAGAAGGAGGCCTCAGCCTTATCCAGATGGTTGAAATGAAGGTGGAAAGTATGTGCTTGTGAGCTGGAACTCCCAGAATTTTGCCTAGGAAATTCTTGAAGAATTCTGGAATTTAGAATAAAACAAACAAAGAAAGAAATGGTACACCCCTATTTTCAATTATCAGAGGATCCTGGGAATTTTAATCGAAAGAATTCCCCTCCATCTAATAGTTTATCCTGTACCTAAGAATTAACATAGGCGAAAAACAACAACAGTAAGTTACCGCTGCTTGAAGTCACCATAGAGGATCCTGTTTGGAAAGCCTTTCCTACAGATGCGAATGCCTTCTAGCACCCCATTACATCGCAGCTGATGCAGCACCAAGAAGGAGTCAATGGCTCCTGCACAGGAAGCAATGAGAGGATGTTTTCTGACACCATTCATCAATCATCAGTGCTTATTCTTTTAAAATAACAAGAATCTTCTTAGGAACTCTTTTAAAAACTAAATATTTGCACCTACATTAAACTGGAAAAACAAGAAAGTCTATTTGTTGAATAAAACTAAGTGGCTGTATTCAAAGATAAATATGAAAACTGGAGACTAGAAATGGATGCACTTGCAATTTTACTCTGATGACAACTCATTAGAATGCAAGTCCCAGTACCTATATGCCACTCACTATCTCTATGCCAAACTGCTTCTTTTTACAGTAGAGAAACTGCTAGGAGATGCTTAATAACTCAATTGTGCCTTCTGCATAGATTGTTTCCTGGCCCTTCCAAGTTGTCAAAGGGCTTGTCTTCAGGGGCTCAATTAAATGGGTTGGATCAGTCTAGATAGGATCATTAGAAGTCAAGGAGAGGTCCAGTATGCCATTTGGTGGAATCATATTATCAAACCAGTGTAAAGATCTCAAACAACCCTATTTCATCCATTTCCTTCCACTATCAATTTGCCATATCATGAAGTGGCTTAAGAAGAGGGCCCCTTCAAGATATTGGCAAATTAAACACTTAATATGAATCTACACAGAGGCAATGAAAAAAAATTAGACTGTAATAGGGCATTGCTGATGTGCTACATGACTTATATATATATTAAAATAGAAAACCTCCTCCCAGAAACAGGAGGAAACAGGAGGGGGCAACTAGGGACTTTTTTTACCTTTCACTTGTCTTCAAGTTCCAGTCAAAAACCTGCCCACCATGCAGGTGTGGAACAAATATTTAATTTGCCAATAACTTGAAGTGACCCTCTTCTTAAGTCACTTTATGATATAGTAAATTGACTGCAGCAGGCAATCTGCAAGGCTTGCTTTAGTTCATTGTCAGCAATTGTACATGCTGGCAGTGAACCAAAATGGAGTGAATCTACCTGCATCAAAAGCAGAATCCTCTGACAGGATCCCGTAAATGTTTGGGTAGGAACATTCTAGGGATGGTTTAGTTTGCTCTAGGCATTACTTTGTGATCACCAGAAAAAGGTGTTCCTGCAGCAGATCATACAGTGAGCTAAATGCTACTCATATCTTGAGAAACATTATATTCTTTGTGAGTATGTACCTGGAGTCTTTGTTTCATTGGGGATGATGCAGCGGACGAAATGGGGCTGTGTGGCGCGCAGATTGGTCATCAGTTTGTTCAGATTTTCCTGTAAGGCATGTATACAAAATTCACTGGCTGAGGTAAATTTCTGAGCTCATCCTGTTTTTACCCTTTAAAGCCCTATACAGTTTGGGTACATGAATATCTTTTATTTTCCCCACAGACCTACCCCATTATTATACCCTTCATTGGAGATCCTTCTCTGGGTGTCCTTGCCATCAGAAATCAGGAGGGTGACTAATCAAGGAACGGTCTTTTTAAGATTGTGATTCCCGCCTTGCTTAATGACTTGTAGGGCCTAAGTAGAAACCCTTTCATTCACAGTTGCTCCTTCACTTGCTATACTGCTTCTAATTATTTTGTCGATTGTATTTTTTGATGGCTTCTTCATCACCATTCTTAACCTGTCAGTTGTCAGGGAAGCTTTCAACTGAAAGGTGGAATAAAAATGTTTCAGGTATGTTTTTTTCCCTATTTGGAAGGTTTCAGGGAACAGCTATGTGGCCCAGTTTAATTGATAGCAAAGGTAAATAATGTTACCCTAATCTGTTAAGGAGGAAGAGACTTTTTGATGCAGTACCACTAGGGGAGGCTGAACTTGATTATGGCAGATATTTGTTTAATTCCCATGTCTTCTCTAGTTGTCTACAAAGTGGGGAAAGATAATTTTTTCAGCACCAAGGAGGGGAGACTAGTTGGAGACTGTTACTAAATCCACTCCCTGCCTATCTGTCTGCCTGCCTGCCTGCTTTTTGGAGTTCTCTTTCTTGAATCGAGCTCTGACACCAAATATTAGAGCAGCAAGGAGAAAAGCACACAAGAACAGAGGGGTGAAGGGGAGGAAACAGGAATTTCTGAAGCTTCCACAAGTCAGCCAGCTACTGCTGTTTGTATAAAGTTTGCATAACTTGTTATAACTAACTGCAGCTAGTGATAAGGCACCAGGAGCTGTCTTGGTTGCACACTGGGTGACACAACCAACTGCATAACTAAGATCCATCCCAGCACCACATCAAATGGCTTCAATTAGCTATGGCAAGTTACACATATCCTATGCAAATGCTCATAGGATTCAGGTTTCTTAGACAGAACCCCAGTTGACTAGCCTAGTCCTGTCTACAGACCTATAGATATAGGTAGATATAGTTTAAAATCACAGTTGCTGGGGGCAGAATCTCAGATTCTTTTTTTGCAAGCATATGCTCTACCATTGAGCAGGCTCTCCCCATGCCCAGGTGAAATAACAGAAATGGAGAGGATTCCGTTTCCCTCACCTATGTGACTCTTCTGCTTTAAAAACTGGATCTTCTCCCAACACACAAACAAACTTCCCTTTACAAAATTAAGCCCATCCTGAAAGTTTGTAACATCTTTTATTTGAGTCTTTTCAAATCATTTCCACCCCACCCCAGGTTTGTAGCCCTGGCTCTCAATCAGATAAACTCCATAAAGAGATGGATGCATTTAACTGGTTCAATGCAAAGTGAGTTATGCCCAGCCACCTCTCTCTCGTGGCAAGAAAAGCAGAAGGCCAGTTGGGTCTGATTCCTATAAAATCCATACTTGTTTTCTTCTTCCCAAGGGTTGTCCTTCCTGCAGTCAAGAGTGAGGAAAGAAGTAGCACAGACTTAAAGTGATGTTCATGTAATAAATTATCTAAACATCACTGCAAGTCTTAACTGCCTCTCCCTCAGTAACAGAGAAGCAGCCAGGAATCACGCAGCACAGACATCACAAGGGAAAAAAATAAGCATTTTCCTAACACAGAGAGAGCCAAGTTTCCTCCCCCTGCTAGTCTCCTTTCCATTCGGTTCCTAACTGAAAGTGAAATGATGCTGTTCACCAGGATTGGTCAAGATAGAGGTGAAAGATGGACAATTTTGTCAGTTTTGCTTTCTCCTATACTTATACTTTGGCAAAGTCTGCAAAAAGATGAAATGAAATGAAATTCTCATGCATCTGAACCAGGGATCATGACAGATGTAAATTGCTTTCAAAAAAGGAAGAACAGTCTTGACCGTTTAGGGGAAAGAACTAAGACCCAGAGCTTTCAGTGTTCACTAGCGAGATTCAAGTTTTACAAATAAATCAAGTTCCGATTATTGTCTGGAAGACTTTTCATGCATAGATCCAAACAGAAAAACAGAGTTTAGCCAGTGGCTCTCCTTATTGGGATCCAATACCTACCTTATGTAGCTGGGATACAGTCTGGAAAGAAGCTGCCTTCTTGCGCTTTTCTTTACCTGTCTTGGGTGCATCATCTGTCAAATGAAACGTCAATTTATTTGCATAATGGTTACCATTTAGTTCAGGCTCTAATTTAATCCGCAAGCATTGAGAGGCCAAAGTATATCATTTGAATTTGTGAGCAAACCCCTGTTCATATAGTTACGCCAGAGAATGGTCTAAATGAGACACCTGAAGTAATTTCATTCCTGTGTGTTATTCAAATGTATGGACTAGGGATGTAAATCCTCACAGATCTCATTCTTAAGCACAAAAGAGCAGGGAGGAATCCCCTTCCCTATAAGGGAGTGAGATAATTTCATAACATGAGCCCTATTCAGTTGTTACCCAGTTCTATCTACCATATGAGTACAAGATTACCTGTCTCCCCCTTCTCTATTGAAGCTTTCTCTTTGTTGACAGCAACTTGTCTGAAAAAAACAGGTTCCTCCCTGCTTCTAGGCTCTCCACACAAGTACGAAGCCCAGTTTTCTAGAGTTCTGGCTCACATGGAGAGCCTACAAACTTTTGAGAACTTTTCTGAAGATAAACATTTCCCAAATGGAGACAAGAACTACAGTAAAGATAGGCACTAGGCGCTGTTTTCCTTGTGTATTGGAAACAACCAGGTAAGTAAGTAATGCCTGAAAACTAGTATAATGACATTCATATATGGTCCACATCTTCTGCATAAGAGAGGCCTGGTCTTTCAAGATCAACTGTATTTGAAGTGTTATGGAAAATACGGTGTTATGGATGAAAACTGGATGGCACTTTGGCTTAATCCTACAGGGCTCTTGCACAACTTTTCACAACTCGATGCTCTTCAGGTATGTGGAACTACAACTGCCATCATACCCAGCTAACACTGGCCATATTCATTATGGGGTGGAATCACAGTCCAGCCCCTTGGGAGGATACCAGGTCAGGAATTCCCATTTTTATAGCTGGATAGCTCAGTGATTTGGGTACCCTTGGGCAAGCTGCACAGTTCCCGAGCAACCCCAGAAGAAGGGAGTAGATAAGGAACTTCTGAGTACTCTGTAGTACCTAGAAAACTCTGGAAACTCTCGCTATAAATCAAAATTGACTTGATGGCATGTAAGGATGTGATCAGATGGCAATATTGGATCATATTGGATCATGTTGGAAAGGGCTGCTTCATTGGCTGTAATCTCTTTTTAAATGATCCTTCCATGCATACAAGGTCTGGTCCTAATTGCTCCAGCTCAGCTCTTGGGGGGGGGGAGAGGGGAGAAGAGTAGCTCTGCTGCTAGACCAAAAATGGGTTGGGCACAGAGCAAGGTCAGGCTGGTTCAGGATTTCCTTTACACTGTGTAGTCACTGGAAGATAGCTAGAACTAGACAGGGCCACAAGCAGTCCAAAATGCAAGGTATGTCACCATCTGATAGCACTGAACTAAATTATTGGTTTGAAACTCTTATATAGGGAGAAAATCAGTAATACAGACAAACAAACAAATGTACATCATATTCAGTGCCATTCTGAATAACTTCTGCAGGGAAAGCACCTTACCTGAAGAGGAGCTCACATAGTTCTCATATAAGGTAGCCAATAGCTTATTTTGTGATTTTTGGAAGATGGCTACGACCGTCTCATTCAAAGGGTCTTTATTCTTGTCTAGCCAGCCAATGATGTTATATGGCACCTGTCAAAGAGCAAAAACAACAAATACCAATGACAGAACACACAGAAGCTACATTCAAACAGCCTAGAATATGGGAAGTGGGACATCACAACATACCACTCCTGCGTAATGCACCAACTCAAAATGGGCTTCATATTTGCGCTTCTTATCTGGTCTGGGCTTTTGGAAATTGGGTGATTTTCCAATGTGGTTGTCATACAGCTTGGCCTTGAATGACATATCAGAGGCTTTGGGGAACATACACTCTTCCTCCAGGATAGAAAGAATTCCCAAGGGCTGCAAGGAAAAGATATTTACTGGTCAACAGACAGGAATAAATCCAAGTTGGTCTTAATTCTGTCTTTTATGAATGTAAGCAGATAAATGGGGCTCTCCAGTTTTTTTTAAACTGCACTTCCAATTAGTGCCAAAAGGCAATTCTTCAGCACAAGAGAGTGATCCATAAACCTTTCTATGAAATAGAAAAGTCACCACAACTAGAAACTACTCCTCAAAATTCATGGGACATGAGGGTCCTACCACAAGGCAGAGTCGTTTAACCAATGCAGGGAGGCAGCAGAGAAAGCCTCTAGCCATTCCTCTCAGTCTCCCTGGCCTTCTCTTCACTTGAAGATTGAACTATAGGCCATACATCCCCCACAAGCTAGTTTGCTGTCCTTAGGTGTTATTGCCAGTGTTTTTTTTTTGGGGGGGGGGAATTAGCCAGTATGGCATTTGACCTCTGTTTATTTTTGGTGGTGGTGGGGTGTTGGAGAGAGACTGTCTTGTTCTTCATCTCAGGCAAAACAAAGTCTTTGACCAGTCCTGCATTGCATATCATTCAGATGAATGCAGGCCTACTCTGCCCTGAGATAAATGTTTGGCTTCTCCATTTTATGGGTGATTTTAATCCAAAGTAGTTTTAGAAGAGGTAGCTGTGCTAGTCTGTGCTACCATATCAGGCAAAAGCAAAATTAAAAATAAAGAAGACAAAAACATTGTGGCACCTTAAAGACTGACCACTATATTTTAATGTGAGCTTTCGTGGAAAAGACTGAGGAGTAGATTTGCCCACGAAAGCTCACATTGAAATATAACAGTATTTAAGGTGCCACAATGTTTTTTGCCTTCTTCGTTTTTTGGATTGTTTTTGCTTGATATTTACTCAAAGAGGATTATTTTTACCTGACAATTTTGTCATACAGGTGTCGAACGGGAAACTGACATTATGATGAAACTTCGTTTTCAGTTTGAAATATTTTTGTTATGCCTCATTCAGCCCTTTAAAGTTGTTCTGTTTACAGTAGAATATGCTATACTCTGGAGCATCAGAACATAATTTTAGAACATCATTTCTTTAGTACAACACTCTTTACAAATAATTCTACAGCTTTGGGAATAGAAATGATCAGGAAGACAACAGTGAGAAATTTATAGAGATTTAAATGAGCAAGTAATCACCAGTAGGAGCTAAATATTTCAGACAGCCACCGAGAATGGGCAGCCCTCCAAATGCTGGACTGCATCATACTTTGCTACGCTGCTGGTGTAGCAAAGGGGACTGTAGTCCAATAGCATCTAGAGTACTACACATTGCCCCTCCTGTTGTAAAGTGCCAATCCATTACCAGAACACTCTCTTTGAAAGGGCATTGCACTTCATATTCATGTCTTCAGAGTAACCATCAGTGAAACTGTTTTAAGCAAAGGAGAACAGACAAACTCAGAAAGAACAGGGTTAGCTTTCAGCGAGAAATATATGAAAACTGGCAAGTGTGGTTACTGTAGGAAAAAAAATTGTTTGCTCTGAAGGAAAGGGTTAGCCATTCTGACTACTCAATATTGGTCATCTGGCAGAGTAGGTTGAAGCAAGTGGATACATGGAATAGTTACATTAATATATTCCTCCCTTATTTCTTTTATGGAAACATCCATATGTAAAAGTGTATTTATTCTCCCATCATACTAAACAAGCATTGAAGACTTGGCTCTTCTGCCAGGCTTTCCCTGAGCATTAAGTTTTTGATATCTCGGCTTCCCTTCTATCATCCTTTTTGCCATCCTTTCATCATCCTTTTTATCATCTTCATTGTCATCTGTATTAATTTATCCTACTAGTTATTGTATCTGTTGAATGTTTGTATTATTTTATCGTGTTTTGATATTGTGTTGTTTGTCTTGTTGTTGGCCGCCCAGAGTGGCCCAGTTGCCAGATGGTGCAGGGTGTAACTCCAATCAATCAATCAATCAATCAATCAATCAATCAATCAATCCATCCATCCATCCATCCACCCACCCACCCACCCACCCACCCACCCACCCACCCACACATACATACATACATACATACATACATACATACATACATACATACATACATACATACATACATACATACATACATTACCTTTTCAATCAGATCAATACAAGCCTGCAGATCCAGGCCAAAGTCAATGAAGACCCACTCAATCCCTTCTTTCTTGTACTCTTCTTGTTCCAGGACAAACATGTGGTGGTTGAAAAACTGTTGCAGCTTCTCATTGGTAAAGTTGATGCATAATTGTTCAAAACTGTTATACTGCAAAGAGAAGATGAAACGAAGACCTAAAGGTTTGAGAGTTCACCATTCACCACTACCAGAGGTATCGAAAGGACCCCATCAGTAGTTTCATCTATTGTCTATGATAGCTTTCCCAGTTATTCATCTGCTCTGCCCATTCTCGTGATATATCAAGCATGTTCCCAAGAATCTATAAGGATACTGCCACTTGTGCCACCACCAAAGGAGGAAGAAGCCCTTTCTTTGTGCTTAAATCCTGCTCTGTAATTTGATGAATGTGCCACCTGATGCATCTAAATCCTCTTCCCTCCCAGCCCTTTTTTTTTCTTTTGTGCTGTGCTGTGACTTTTACATTATAAGCCTGACTATGTCACTGACTATACTCATAAGATGTTGGGGCCTTTCTTATTTGTTGTAGGAGAGGTCTGAAAATTACTATATAATAAATAAAATAACATTCGTCCTCTTTTTTTGGTGGGATTTAGGTTATCTGCTTCTGGACCCAGCCTTATATTTGGAACATCAAATCTCAGCTGTGTCCAGAGCAGTGTTTAACCAACTGAGACTGATCACCCAATTGCATCCCTATCCAGATGGTTGGTCCCTGACGATGTTGGTGCATGAGCTGGTGATTTCCAGGATTGACTACCGTAACACTCTTTATGTGGGGCTACCCTTGAAGCTGACCCGCAGACTGCAGCAGATGCAGAATACAGAGGTCAGACTGATGTCAGGTGTGACCAAGTTTGATCATATCTCTCCAATTCTGGTTAGCCTGTATTAGCTTCTAACAGAGAATAACAGGGCTTAGGGCAGCTTTCTTGGTTTTTCAAAACACAACTGAGCAATAGATAAGGGTGTAGTAACTCCACCAGCAGCGGGTGGGAAAAAATAGATTAGGTATATACTAGCATATAAAGGGAAAATATGAACTGTTGCGACGAGATAGCTAAAATCTAAGCTTTCCGCCTTTGGTCCGATTGGCCAGAGGGATAGAGAGGAACAATTGTGTCGGGTATATAAGGTGTGTTTACTTGAAAAACTTTAGAGACCACACCCTGAGAGGTCGTGCTCTCCCATGCTGGCAAACATGAAATAAACGCTTGCTGTGTTCTTTCAAGTTGTATGCTTCTTTGGATGCATAACACTTCCTGTTCCCTTCCAGGCCAGGTTCAAGGTTTTAGTGCTAGTCTATAAAGCCTTTAACAGTTTGGAGACTGGTTATTTGTTTGAGTGTCTTTCCCTAAGAACATCAGCCCATATCACATTATAGAAGCATTATTGAATCCAGTTCTACAGCTTGACCAAGGCTAGATTTTTAGCTCAACATACCAGCTACATTTCTGCCTAACTACTGCAGACATATGAGGTCCAGATAATATATTACAGATTCCCTGTAAGGAAATCTCAGTAGGGAGTTGCTGAGAATATATATGAAAAAAAGTATGCTGCTTATCTGACTCATGTTTTGAGAGCTTTTCATACTTCCTAGAGTTCACAAATTAGTTTCCTTTATTATGGAATTGGTCTTCAGCATAAACACAGTCTTTCTTTATGCTTCCTGAGTCATGAAGGCCTACCTAAATCATCTCTCTGGAACACTAATGGATTTCTGCCTTCTAATCACAGGCTGTCTATGTTGTATAATTTTGCCCTGCATCAATCTACACAGGAGAGCTCCACTTAATCTTCCCTAAAAAAAGAAAAACATGCACACACACAAAATCAAAAACTGGATTACCAGTACAGTATATCAATCCATGTATTTCATTTTTAACAATATTTGTTATGGTTGTTTTCCTTATTACACAGTCCAAGAATCTCTCATACCTAGTTGTTACTGTAGAGCAGTTTTGAAACTCACCTCAAAAATCTCAAATCCAGCAATGTCCAGAACTCCTATAAAAAACTGTCTGGCTAGTCTAGTGTCCAAAGTTTTGTTAATACGAAAAACCAACCACTTGAACATCCGATCATAGGTGGCTTTGGCTAGAGCTCCCACTGCATAAACTACCTAGAGATGACAAAATAAGAACAGTTTGTAGAATAAACATTTGTTCTTTTCTGATTATTTTGGCCAAAATCCTCTTGTGTAGTTATGCCAGCATAATGCCCAAGTCAGTGTAGACATTACCTGCTGCATGCTGAGTTGTACAGGTAAGGGAAGCAGAGAGATCATTTCTTAAGGAGAATCAGTATATGAGACAATCTATTTCAACTGTAAGCTTCATTTACATGATAAAATAATGTCTGGCTATCTAATGTCACATTCCTGTAAACACCTCCTTGGGAATAAGCCCCTTCAATCTTAGTTAGACTTACGTCTGAGTAGAGTAGGCAGCAGCTTGACTGCTATCACAAATAACCATTTAAAAATAGACAAGTAAAACTACTCAATTTCCTGGGAATTGAATGGCTTTACTAACACAGGGAAAGAACGAACAAAGAAGCTAACTCAAGTCAATGAAGAGGCAATGGTACAGAATGGGAAGCAAAGGCAACTCTGCTTTTCATACAGTAGAAGAAACTGTGCAATAATTTGTAATAAATAATTACTTAATATATTTACCAAATGTACATAGATTAAGATATTAGTAATAAAATTTTATCCAAGCATATTTATTTATATTTTGCAATTTTATCCCATCTTTTCCATCATGCACAAGTGTTATCCCAAGTTCACAGGCAAGAGAGGATAGAGGAAGATGGGGAGTATAGGACCAATACATATCATCCCAGATGCTTACCTGATCGACAGTCTGACCTTTGGTCACATATTCATTTCCAACTTTCACCCTAGGGTGGAGCAGCCCCTTGATTAAATCACTTGAGCTGATCCCCATGAGGTACGAAGCTTTATCAGCACCTGTAGCGCAACAGTGAATAATAAAATAGATATATTTATGTACTGTCCTGGTGACAAATGCCTTTGGATGCTTTGCAAGAACAAAGTGAAAAATATAATGATAAAACTAAAATATTTATTATTCCTTAATTATATGTAAAAGCATTTTATCATTTCTTATTTATTTAATAATTTATATCACAATCTGTATTTATACATGTATTTTGCTATTTTATTAGTTACTTATTAATTAATGTGTTATGTCAATGAAAATTGAACATTTAAAGGCAGATGAACTGATATAATTACAATGGTAGCCATGCATACCAATACAGCAGATATTTTGGTTTCAGCAGGCAGCAAGAACAGCAAGATTTGTCAGACACCAAAATCCAAACAAATGTACTGGATTTACAATGTACAACCATTCATAGTCCAGAACTCACTGTGCCCACTGGCCCCAGAATTAGCTTCACAATTGAGGGGGCTCTCATAAAGTTGATGGGGCCATCAAGGGGGAACTGGGGAATAAGGTTACATTGCCTGAGGTAATTAAGTGGTTGGAAAGTATAACAAAAGAAAAAATAATCTCAAATGAAACTTTGCTCCTTTTTTTGTTATTTATGAGAGGGAATGAAAACGTTTGAATAAAGAACTAATTGCGAGTATATTAGGAGGAGCCTGTAATGAAATTGCCCAACACTGGGAGGACGCTCAGGACGTGTCCTTGCAAAGATTTCAAAGTAGAATATGGAGATTGGCTCTGATGGAAAAATTGGCATACCACATTCAACTCTATAGAGGTGAAATAAAACAAGATAAATTTACGGAAGTATGGTATCACTTGTTGGCCTCTGGTGCAGAAGATCAATTGGAAAATGGGCTGAAATGCTGGTTAGATTGAATAACTTCAGGGTTAAAACATATATAAATGTTTAAATATTATTAGTATCCTATAGATAAGAAAATTATTGGAAGTGTAACTGTTTTTAAAAGTAATTATTACTTTTTTTCTTTTTTGTTATGTGACCTGAGGACTGGAACTTATATAAAAATATTTTTTTTAAAATAACCTTTGGGGGGTTATTTTTGTAACACTGGTAGCTACCAGTAGTAAACTCCCCTCCCCTATAATTCCAACAAGGCCTATAAAATATAAAGCATTATGGAGGGAAATGGTCTTACCACAAAAATATAGCAGCCACCATATTCTCATGGGAACAGCCATTCCACAATGTTTCCTCCATTACGCTCCAGTACTCAGTTCCATATGTATTATGTGGAAGTAAATGTTGGCACCATTAAACAGCCACACCCCAGAGCCAGATCCACAATTTAAATCAACGTTCAGGCAGCAGCCACATTTTTATAGCAGGGTCATTCCCCTCCAAAGGCCTCATAAATTAATTAATTGTTTAATTGATTAATTGTTATAAATTTCTCTTAAACTTCTTATGTTTTTATGTTGTAAGACGCCTAGAGTGGTCGAAATGGCCAGATATGCGGGGTATAAATACAATAGATAGATAGATAGATAGATAGATAGATAGATAGATAGATAGATAGATAGATAGATAGATAGATAGATAGATAGATAGATAGATTGATTGATTGATTGATTGATTGATTGATTGATTGATTGATTGATTGATTGATTGATTGATTGATTGATTGATTGATTGATTGATTGATTGATTGATTGATTGATTGTATTGACCTGTGGCATTGTTGAAAAGTCAGATACAGCTAATAAGGCATTTCAAAAATGCAAAGTTTATTGAACATTTAAGCAATGCCTGGTGATGACACCACCATGCCTCACAGTACCATAAAGTTTTGTGGTGGGTTTCTTTTATTGTGTTTATTTTGTTTTACTGCAACATACTAATAATGCTGCCCACAGGAATCTACCAGGACTGTAAACCTCTCCTTACTTTCAGTGCCTTCCGCTTCTGCCTGCTCCTCACGTTGTTTCTGCTTGAACTTCATGTTGCCAAAGTGCATTATGGATCCAACTATTTTATAGCACCCATATTTCTCCTCAGGGCTGAAACCCAGGATGTCCATAGCATGCTGTAGAAGGAATCATACAAGATGTAATTATAAGACATAGCAATAATATCAGTCCACTAAGGAAAACAAAAACTAGGCATATACAGTACTTGCCCTGATCCAGTAAGGCTATTGTCCCATGATGGTGGCAAAATAATAGGCCAAATGGTAAAGCAATACCACCAGTGTAAAATGTATTTCAATGCCTATGTCTACAATAGTAATAAGTTGTACTACACAAATGTTCGATGACATGTGATAGCAGTCATAATCTTGATTTAGGACAAGTCTTAAAAACAACAACATATACAGTAAAATAGCACTAAAACAGCACAGTCTACACTATCAGTGTCAACTAAAGAAATAACGTGTGCCATGTAATAAGCACACAACTTCACCACCTTTTTTCCCTACACAGTAGTCTTGTGTCATTAATGTACAACCTACTGACTGTAGAAGTTACATGTTTGGACTAAAATCCCCATAATCCTGCATGCAGCATGGCCAGATATCCCATTTGCTGATAAATTCTAGAGCTGTAGTCCAGAAAACAGTTTCCAAGCTCCATGACAGACACAAGACCCATCACCATTTATCCTTACATTCATTCCCTTGGATCTGTAACACATGAACATATTAGTAGTGAGAAAATTACAAAAATAAAATGTAAGATACAGTCTAGCCACTTTTACTGATTTCAGCTGCAAAACATTTAGTACTTAATGGACCACCCCCCAAAAAAGAAATTGATATGAATGGGAGAATTATTTATGTGGTTAAATTTATGTGGCTAGGTGTCCATGCATAAAAAAGCAACCTTCCCACTCCTCCTGATTTCAAAGTAGGTGAATACATACATCTGTGCCCAAGAGTTCTTCTCCATCATCCAGGTTGTCCACAGTTGTTACCCCTTGTGAGCAGAAGTGATAGTCATAGGGGTTGGAAGATAGCAGAAGCATATCTGAGAAACAAGAGGTAACAGCTGAATTATTATGTGTTTATTTTATTTATTTAAAAGGAGAAAGAAAACCAGTGTAGTCCTCATATACGATCTGAAGGCAAGAGTGACTCCTACCTTTATTTGATACATGCTGTTAAGTCAGAACTGACTTATAGTAGCAACCCTAATAGGATTTTCAGTTGGCTGGATAGCCCAGTGGTTGATCCCACTGCAGAGCCAGATATTGGTAATTGAATTCTGCACCGTGCCTCCTGGGAGAAGAGCCAGCCTGGGTAATCATGGGCAAGTTGCACACTCCCAGGATGCCCCCAGAAGAAAAGAATGGGAAACCATTTCTGAGTATTCCCTACCTGGAAAAACCTGAAAAGGGTTGCCATCAGTCAGAAATGACTTGATGTCACATTATTATTATTTAAATGGTTTAAGTGCAAACAGCTAGCTGGGTAGCACAGTGAGATGGGTATCTAGCAGAGAACACTGAGAAGTTGGGAATTCAGTTAAAATTATTATCATCATTATTATAGAGTTTTCAGGGTAAGTGAGGAATTAAAGAAGTGGTTCCACCAATTGCACCTCCCAGAGAGTTTCCATGACAGAGCTGGGGAACTGAACCCAGGTCTCCTGAGTTCTAGTCTATTGCTCTATTCCCAAAGCACAGTCGTTGCCCACTACCTTTATTAGATCACTTAAAAATTACAATGATAAGCTAGCTTTTTGACCCACATGGTCTTCAGCAAGGCTAAGCACCAAGCTAGTTCACAGCTGTAAAATTTCTGTGGTTGAATAAAAGTATCACCCGCCCTTGACATCAAATTTTATTTACTAGGCACATTTTACACCCTGCCTTTCCTCCAGTGACTTCAAGGGAACATAGCTGACCTGTTCCCTCTATGCTTTCACTTCACGGTGACTCTATGAGGCAGGTCAGGTCTGCTATTTGTTTTCTCTCTTTTCCTGTTGCCTTCAACTTTTGCTAGCATTAGCTTTTCTGCAGAACTAAAATCAACTGGTTTTAAAACCAGCATGTGATGCACTAGACTGTAATCCCCAGAAGCGTACACCATAATTAAGTTGACAAGAAGACTTGGGTTTCTTTCAATAGGATGATGCAGGTACAGCTTTAGAAACTGTTAATAATGTGATTTTTTTTTAAAAAAATCACCAGATATACTTTACTCTTTTGCAGCTCTGCTACTGATAGATTTAAAGCCCTGTGCCCTCTCCTACAACTGCTTCTATGGGATTAAGTGAAATTTGGCTCTCTTAAGTATCTTTTTCTACTAGGACATTTGCTAACTGAATGCCAAAAGGAGAAGGCTGCTATTGAAATGAGAAAGATACAGCAGTGGATCACACTGGTTAATATTGTCCATTCATATACTCATTCTGCAGAGCAGTGATACAAATCTTCTGACTACTGACTCTTTTCTCCCCCAAACCAGGCATTCTCCAAATGTGGTAAATGTGGTTTGACACAACTCCCATCATCCCCACCCATTCCATACACATCTGGGATGATGGACGTTATGGTTAAGCACATCGGGAAAATGGTTTACACTGTTCTTAGACAAAATATTAGCTGATGCTATCAAATGATGCATTGGCACAAACATATTATGTATGTGTGGCAAAGAATCTAGTGGTCAAGATAACTGTGATGCTGTTGGGGGAAAATGCTATAGAATTCTAGGCTGCAAGAACAGAAGAATAGTGTCCAGATTGAGGGAACTAAGAATACCATTCTAATCTGACTCCGCCTTCCATCCTTCCGAGGTCAGTAAAATGACTAGTCAGCTTGCTGAGGGACAAAGTGTTCCTTGCATAATTATGTTGTAAATTACCCAGAGAGTGTTCTAGCACTATGCAGTTGTATAAAAATCAAAATAACAACAACCTCCAGCAATCAAAGCTCACCTGGAATCATGTAACTGGTTAAACAATTATATTTATTAGTTAGAATATGTCCAGAGGAGGATGATACAAAATGGTAAAGAGTCCAAAAACCAAGCCCTATGAGAAATAGTTGAGGGACTGGAATGTGTTTAGCTTGGAGAAATGGAGACTGAGAGATTATATGACAGTCAACTAATCTCTGATGGCATGCTGACACCTTCACAATCCAAGGAGGAAGACAGAAACACATCTGGGGTGTAGCTCCTAATAAAATTCCCACTATCGCCTTGACTGCCGGGCGAGCTTAAAGGTTTGAGCCTGAAAGGCTGCACTTCCTCTAATATGTGGCTATTGAAAAGGCATGTGCATCATAAGAGTCTGCTAGCTATCTTAGGAACACCCTTGGGCTGCTGACTGATTTAGAAGTGGTCAGCCTTGGCCTTATGACCACCAGATAAGATTACTGCTCCCTCTGCAAAGCTCTGCCTAATAAGGCATTGTTTGCTACCTAGCATGGCAAGCATAGCAGGCAGTAGCCCAGATCTTTTCCTGCCACACAACACTATGCTAAACATCTCTATCTGGTCAGGAAAGTGTTCCTTTCTATTTCCTGTTTCATAGCATGTGGTTCCATGCTACAAAAATGCCTTGAGTGTAGATCATAGTATGGATGAATGCAATCACAGTCTTCTCCTGACCGGATCCAAGAGGCATATGTTCACAAAAGATCTCTCTGGCTTTCTTTGTGGGCTGTTCTTATTAAGAGTGTCTTTATTTATGTGAGGTTTCGGAAAGATATACTGATGGATGGTATGAGTGGGAGAAAGAGAGAAAGTACATACGGGATCCAGTTCAAGCCAAGCGCAATTCCATCAAAATGTAGGTGTGGTGCAGACTTGAATGTGTATTCAAGCAAAAGTAATACTGTATAGTGCAGATTTTTTTTAAAAAAAAACTGAATTTGGACACACATTCTAATGTAGATCAGGATGATCAAAAATCTCCTTATTTCAGTTAGATCAATTCTAAACAACTTTAGATTAAAAAAATACATGTCCAACAAAATTAATTTCTGACTTGATTCTACTAAAAAAACTCAAGCACAAAGATGTAAAGGAAAGGCACTCAAGATTTAAACATTTTTTAGAATTTTTGGATGAATATAAAATACAGTAATATTTAAAACATCAATGTTACTTTCATATTTTATATATGTTCCATTTTAACTCTTAAAATAAGCATTTGGGAGCTACTTTTAAGAAGTCAGGCCTTAGCTCCTATGAGTAAATGAATTCTCAGTTTACCAAATTAAATATTTTGCATCTGCAGAAAACTAAAGCCTGAAATTCCAACAGTAATTATCACTTGAAGTATATGAGTGGGAATGTTGAGGAACTGAAACAAGTAGAACAGTTGCCTTGAGAAAGCAGAAAAATGGACAAGATAATTAGGTAAGGAAAACTCAGTAGTATCATCAGGGCAGGGCTATGAACAGAAAACCAGAATCCCATCCCTCTCCTCTGAACAAGCAGGACGACCCCCCAAACAGAGCAGGACTTGTTTACCATGTTTTGAAGTAAATAGTGTACTTTACAATCTAAAGAGGGCCATATAAAGTCCAGAGTTGGGTGCGGTACCACAAGGCTCAGTTCTGGGCCCAGTGCTCTTAAACATTTTCATTAATGATTTGAATGAGGGGTGCAGGGAATGCTTATCAAGTTTGCAGATGACTCAACATTGGGTGGAATTGCTAATACTCTGGAAGACAGAAATGAAATTTAAATTTAGATCTTGATAGGCGCAAGCACTGGGCTGAAAACAACAAAATTAAATTTAACAGTGATACCTGCAAAGTTCTACACCGAGGGGGGGAAAAAACCCAAATGCTTCTTGGTTTCTAAGGAGGCCAAGGCAAGTCTGCTCTTCAATAGTGGTGAAGACTCTACTATGAGTAGGACAGTAAGGATAGTGTGGCAAAGGTATATCATACAACCACACCCAGTTCCTTCAACAAAAATTGTATCTCACGTATCTTGAAAACCCTATTAGGATCATCATAAGTCTGATGTGATTTCATGGCACATAAGACACAAGTAGGAAGCACTTGCTTTGATAGCCAATACACAGTAATTATAGATGCAGGTGAAGACCTTGTTTATTCCAATGGTACCCAATGTGTTATGGTCAAGAGCATCCAGTTTATCTGCTAGTCTACTGACTAAATATTACATGAAAAGTTGGAACTTGCGATAAGGGCCAGTGTGGTGTTGTGGTTACAATGTCAGACTAGGTGTGTTGATCTCCACTTAGACATAAAGTTTACTAGGTGCCTTTGCACCAGTCACAATCTTTCAGTTTATTACCTATCCGGGTTATTCCAATGATAAACTGGATAAGGACAGAGAGAATCACATATGCTAACTCAAGTTCCCTGGAAAAAAGGTGGAAATCTACTTGCAATAAACATAAAATATATACATATCAGGAATATGGTTCACTGTAATTTCACGGATAAGCATTGGCCTTTTGAAAACACAGAATTAGCACAGCTTAGAAATGTTGAGTTAGTCAAAATTTCTGAAGCGCTACACTGTACAGTTGCAGATTCTGTAGGCAACATTAATGGTAGTAGGGATTCCCTACATATCAGACTGAGAGTTCGACGAGATGCTTTCTTGAATGTATTGTGTTCAGCAATACGATCTTCTTTTTCATTAAGAACAAATCTGTTTTGGGTCCACTCTGGGCAAGCAGCTGAAAGTTAGACCTCCCCACCCAATGTATTTGATTGGGATGGAAGTTTTAACCTCCCTTCTCTGATAAGGGTCCTGAATGCTTACCTATGAGTAAAACAGATCTTACAACTGGATGTTATGCATTAAGCAGTATTTCGTTTGACCCTTAGGAAGGCAACTGTTTGAGAATCTCTGCCATGTGCTTTTCATGCTCACCAATCAATTTCAAGTTGTTTTACTGTCTTTTACCTTGGAGTTCTGGCTTCTTTCCAGAAAGGATTTGGTAGTAAATATGGTAGCTTCTCTCTCCTGGCTGCTGGAAAATCACTCTTGATTTTTCCAACAAGTCTGTAAACAAAAAAACAAGATATTTAGCTACTTTTGCTTAGCTGAAAAGGTTCAAATGAAAGGTAACATGCCTTTTTCCTATGACATCAGCCATCTACAAACATAAGAATAATCACATAGGATCAGGGTCCAGCATCCTGTTTCAAGCAGTGACCAGCCAGATGTCAATGGAAAACTTGCAACCAGGATATGTGTGCTGTAGCACTCTCCTGCTCATGTTTTCTAGTCTTTGGTATTGAAGTGTATAGTACTTTTTAAGAATGTGCAAGAAAGTTTTGAAACCCCCTCACTCATTCTTCCTCCTTCTGTCCATTTTGGCAGTTGGATTTTTGTCCAGTTGAGGATCCCGGCCCCACCCCACCCCGTGTAGATGTTTGTTGGCAGCAACATGGACCACAGCTGCAACTTTCATCGACTAAAATTCTGTCATATTATAATATGAATTGTTGCTAAAGGGACCAAAAGCCTATTCTTGGCCAAGTCTTGCCACAGAATTACTGCTAAACCTTTTCAAACAAATGTTTCATAATGTATGCATGGCAAAACTCCTCAGAAACACTTTCAACTGCTATTTCATAAACAATGGCTAGCAAACCACTGAAACTTCTGTAGCTGGGTCTCATTTTCCTTTTAAAGATTCTGCTCTGTTGAAAGAATTGTGAAACTATATTAAATTAACTATGCTATTTCCCCCCTGGAGATATACATATGGTACACCTCTCATCAATCTATAGGACTGAGCTTCTGAAATTTTCATTTCACTTAACTCATTCTACTGTATTTGTTTCTTGTTTTACAGCATATAATTATGTGTATGCCATTGGTTTTCCATTAAATTTTGCTTGTTATAATATATACTTTTTATAATATATACCAACTTAGAATGTTTTAATGAAACAACAGTAGCTATGTTTCACCTTTGCAGAATGATGTAAAATGGATGCCACCCAGTGCTCCCTAGTACTAGACATTCACAGATTTTTAAATGTCTGTGTTAAAAGCATTAGTCTCAAGGAAGGGAGACAGCGAAGGACTGAAATCTGTCAAGACTATGATGAGAAAAGAAATACACTGCAAGAGAATTTTGGATGTTCTCAGGTCCCTCCATCTGTACATGTGCCTCTGAACACAAAGATAATGTATGGCCATAAATATTGGCCATGGATTGCTTAATCCTCCATACATTTGTCTAAACTCTTTTTAAAACCATCCAGGCCAACAGCCATCATTACTCACAGATGTCAATATCAGCAGAAGCCAGCTTCCCCGATGGGCCAAAATGAATACGGATGAACTTGCCCTAAGACAGAATATAAAGGAAAGTGGCTCATAAAAAGAACAAATGAATAAAGGCAGTTTTACTATGACATTCTAGCTCTGATACCAGATTAAACCATTCCTCTATCTAGCCCAATAGTACTGTTTACTCTGATGAGCAACAGTTTTTCATAGTCTCAAGTAGAGTACCCTCATATCTCCCAGTGATGCCAGGAATTGAATCTCTACTTTCAATTGGCAAACCATGTCCTTCTTCCTCTCAATTCTCTTAAGGGTTGGTTGCATTATTTTCTTTTTACTGCATTGATTGCCATGTGGGGGGGACATGGTTCAAGTCATTTTGTACCTGGATGGGGGAGATGGCCCATCTGTGACCACTCCAATCCGTATAAATGCAGCATTGAAAGAGAGATAGGAAGTATTGCTTTTCTATGTTAATTGAAATTAATGTATGCATCTACCCAGGTTCCAGCCTGGGAAGGTTCCACCTTTTAAGGTGGACAAGTTGTCTGCAGGCCTCATTAGTTTTCCATCCATTACTGCAGCCTCTCAAAGTTCCCTGAGGAACTCCTGCTTCTGCTAATTTTGTTATCAATATTCAGCTGAATAACAGCAAAAATACCATATTTTTGCTTCAGAATTGCTGTTTGTTTCCTTTAAGCAAAGCATCAGTGCCTTATCTACACACTGATTCATACTTCCTGAAGCAAGGCATTCTATTCACTTTGTTTAAAAGGAGTGTAAAGAAACTGAGGAGATAAGAGGAACATGGAACAAGAAATCCATCTAGAATCTTTGAGATTTCTTTGTGACTGTTTGAGAAAGCAGGCTGAGAAGGCAGGGGTCAGTATTGACCAAGAACAAAGAGGGAACTGACACCTTCAATTGATCTCCTATTAAAGAAGACATCAAAGCAGTACCAAGTATCTAGTATCTCTTGTCAGATGAGACTCCAAAAGCCAGTCTGCTTCCTTCCCTGGGATCATGCAAATTGAGGAAGGATTACTGCTGTGCAACGGAGAGGGGAGAAAGTGCTTTTGTTTTGGTACACATTAAACTAGATTATGTTGATTAAGACAGGTCTGAAATGGGTTATTTAATGTATAAAAAGCATTCCGAAATGTGGTTAGAGATCTCAGTCTCACTCCAAAGGGGAAGATTTGTACATCTGTTGTCCACATTGCCAGAAAGGATGCATTCTATACATGCCTAAGTACTATGCTATATGTACACTAATGTGTGAGCATTAAGGTAGATAGGTTTGATTTTGTTATTTTCTCTTGAATTGCCTTAGACTGTCTCTATATTTTGCTCAAGTATTTTTAAAAAACGTTCTGTACCTTTTTAGAGCTTTTGCATTTTATTCTTTTACCTTTAAAATACCAATAATCACATAAACATACATATTGAACAAATGCTAGACACTGGAATATTGTTTTAAAATATACTTACAAACCGTGAGGAGTTGTCATTTCTCAGGGTTTTGGCATTGCCAAAGGCTTCCATAGCTGGGTTAGCCTCAATGATTTGATCTTCGAGGGTACCCTAGGGTAAAAAGGATAAGCTATTTCTCATCCCCAGTGTCCTGCTGTAGACTTATCTCAAGGACTCCTGACAGTAAGAAGGAGAACACTGTACAGGGGACACTGTTACACCTCCTCCCTATTAAACCTCAATCAGTACCAGAAATCTCATACAGCTCTAACTTCACAAAGGGCCAGAGAAATTAGGGTCAATCTGCATATTATTCAAAACAACATGATAAACTATGGTAACCAGAAGCATTGACTATACCACTGCAGGTCACAGGAAAGAATGGTTCACGGTTTGGGATGCTCTTCCACATTTTAAACACAGAAACACACATGTACATGTATTAAACTAGCATTTTAAGGAGAAGCACTTTACTAATCCTTCTGCTAGTTTACTACATAAAAATACATGTTTGTAATATCAAGAACATTTAAAGACATACAGTACTACAATATAAAATGGTCCATCTCTATTCTTCATGATGTGCATAATATCTCTGCTAAGAGAAAAAACACATATGGTAAAAGGCTGGGCAACTGTTGTCCTCCATATGTTTCTGGGCTACAACTCCCATCATCCATCATTACCTATGCTAGTTGGGGCCAATGGGAGTTATTGTCCAACATCTGGGAGCCCATATGTTGCCCCCCTCAACCTAGAAAGTTACCAAAATGACTAGTATTTCATTTTTAAAGATTTTAAAGACAATATTTTATTTGGTATAAGTTTCCACGGAGTGGATCTCAAATGGTCTGAAGTCTAATATAGCTATGCCTCCCACTGATATTCCAAACTGACCTCTTTTCTAAGGAAGTTTAAAGAATGCAGTGGTCACTGAAGCTGGAGATGATTTTTCTCAAGGTTACTCTCGGCTACTCCAAGCATTTGTAACTCTTACCTGTGGAGTGGCTGTGTTTACACAACCAACTGGTGGAAGTAATGTTTATGTCAATGTACCAATGAGTACGGATAATGATTTGTGTCAGTAAAGAAGCTGGGAGCCAAAGTAAATATGTGTGCATTGTTTAGATCAGTGGTTCTTAACCTTTGTTACTCGGATGCTTTTGAACTGCAACTCCCAGAAACCCCAGTCAGGACAGCTGGTGGTGAAGGCTTCTGGGAGTTGCAGTCCAAAACTCCTGAGTAACCCAAGGTTAAGAACCAGTGGTTTAGATCAGTGGTTCTTAACCTGGGCAATAATGCCCCCCAGGGGGCAATTTCATTTTTCAGGGGGGTGGTAGAATGAAAAGGGGCGGCGTGGGGGCACTGGAGCAGAAGGGGGGTGGTAGGGGGGCGCTGGAGCAAGCCAAACCTGTGAAGATGGCTGCAGCCTTTTTACAATGTGCATGAATATATATTTTCCTCCTATCTTAATTTAATGGTTGTTGTGGGTTTTTCGGGCCGTGAAAGCCTTCGCGAATACATATCTTAAGTTATTTTCAGAGTTTTCGTCTTGAAATTTTTAGTTCCTGCATTTTATGCCCTTTTTATATTTCTTTTTGAGTCTTAAAATTTGCTTGCAACTAAATCATTAAATGTTACTTTTGGGGGGCATTTCATTTTCTTGGAATTGAATTTTGTTTTCAGGGGTCATTGGATTTAAGTGTCTTAAATAAATAAACAAATAAATAAATAAATAAATAAGATATAATAAGAAATAAGAGGGGGGCGATGATAACTTCCTCAATGGCTCAAGGGGGCGTTTCTTTCAAAAAGGTTAAGAACCACTGGTTTAGATAGTTAAAATTTGGTTTAGCTAGGGTTTTGTTCTACAACAGTCAGTGCCAGATCAGTTTTGTGGCATGGAGAAGAGGATTTTCACCCTTTGCCCTCACCACAATCTCTATCACAACTCACCCAAAAAGATTTGTCTTCTGTTTGCAAAGGAGGTAAATGCTATGTTTATCAATCACAGATTTTGCAGTAAGGGACTTTCCCCCAAGTCTGCCAACAGTTCAGGAGTACCTTAACAAGACACATTTTGGGACTTTGGTCTGAGAGTTATACTAGGTGTTAAGTGGACTGCATATTTTCTTTTGTTAACCCATTTCGCCTCCTTCAGTGGGGCTTCCCCAGAAATATTTAATGCAGTGACCAATAATGAAACAAAGTATATTAAATGCAAAGTATGTATGTGAGAAAAATCACATGCTATGGCAAACTCATATCTTTTACCACCTGAAGGACCACCTCTTTCAAAAAACAACACGGAATGCATCACCTAGCTTAATCCCAAAAGACTTGTTGCAATACAAGACAAGGTTTTGACTGGTGACCAGAGAACACATAAAAGGACAGAGACAGTGCACAGATCCATAAAGAGCATCAAGCTACTTTTGTATCTGTGAGATTCTTAGAAATGAACCATTGGGCATAAGAGTAAACATGGTATACAACTTTTGAACCCTTCATTAGGATCATTAACTCAACAATGACAGAGGATTTGTACAGTTCTCATTCTGTCTTTGCTACCATATTTTTAGCTTCGAATGTACAGTACATGCAACACTACAGTGAAGAAACATTCTGAACTTTATATTTGTATTTCTGTAGGATAGGGTTGGGAAACCTGTATTCCCTACAGATGATGTTGGACTCCTATAATTTCATACCATAGTCCAACAACATCTGGAAGGCTGTGGTTTTCCCGCTCTCTATCCCCATCAAAACAGAAGGAAATAACACCACTTCATTTTCACATTTGCAAAACCAAAAATGTGGAAAGACATGCTTTTGAAAGCATTGGAAATGTTTTTAAAAGCATTGAAAGAAAGTGAAAGTCATAAGCAAATAATTAAAATCATCCAAATATTTAAACAGCCTATTTAAAATTTACAAAAGCTTGGAAAGTTACTTTTAAAAAGTAAGTTATTCCAGTTACTCATTACAGTGTTTGAACAGTAATTGGTTGCTAAGACTGATTGTTATGTTTTAAAAGTAATTTGTTTGACTGCTCCTTATTTCTCTGTGTGAAAAAATCAGAATGTGTAGGAGAATTGCGATTCTGTCAATGTGCCTCTGAAAATGTCCTTGAGAGTAACTACAAAAGGTGACTTGCTACAACAGTATACATACTAACTTTTTCCCCACTTGGTACATTACTTTTCAAAAGTAACTTTGTTGTGCCTTTGTTCCCCCTCAAAGTGGGGTAAGTCATTACAGATAACCATGTTACTTGTAACAAGTTACTTCCAAGCTCTGAAATACATACACACTTGAATGTTCAATAAAGTAGAGGGAAACAAAAATCTGCAAAATGGCATGTTGATTCTGTGCAGATTTTTGTTTACATCATATCATTTTCCTTTATTTGAACATTGCAAGCTATATATTATAGAATATATAAATTTATATTTCTGGATTCAAGAAGGAAACCACAGAGATTGCTTCACAGGACCATTGTACTTGTGATAGCCAGCTGAAATGTCAGAGTGTATCGGCTCCCCACCTATCGCCAAAGGGCTACACACAGGCCAGCTCTGTAATACACAAGACTTAACTTCTTACAAGCCTAGTGAGCAGGTGTATAGGTTTGTATGTCAACCTGAAGAAAAAAGCTTAATCTTATCTACAGTGGCTGCTATACGTAGCCATTTGCCTAGAGGTAAGAAGGCAACACGCATTTTGCATAGATGACAATTCCATTACCTGCTCTTTGGGCAAACATTGGCCATAACTATGGTGTGTGCAAGCTGGAATTGCCCTCACTGTTTTCAACAGGGCTTATGCTTGTGCAAGGAAGTAGAGGACACCTTTTATAAGCTCTGAAAAAGCACCTCCGCATGTGCAACAGAATGTTGTGTGCACACCAGAGGATACTGGCCAACACATTTATAGTTAGATCTTCTCTTTAAAAAATTACTCACCCCAGTTTTAGTGGCAGGAGCTTGCTAGAAAGGGTAAAAAAACAGATTTACAATTCCAGAAATATAAAGTCATAGAAACTGCCACCCAAAGATGAGGACATTCCAATTATGCCCATAAGAATATTGCAAAACATTAATTGTTTTGACTTTTAAAAAAATATACATTTTGTAAAAATACATCAAAAACATATGTTAAACAGATTAGATCAAGAAAAAAATAAACAAACAGCACCAAGAAGCAAGAGGGTTAAAAACCAGGGAAGGAAAACAATACTGGTGAATGTCTGCTTGCATGGAAAACTGTAATTAAGAAAATAAGCAACTGCAAGGATATGTCAAAAAAAGAAGAAGAAAGAAAAGAAAAGAAAGAATGCAAGATGAAGAAGAAAGAGAATAATAAAACATACAAGATGGGAAAAGAATCAAAAGGGACGATAAAGGTGGAGGAGACCACAAAAAGCAAGGCTTAAAAGAAAGTGTTATAAGATTGCCTTGAGAATTCTCCCCCCATTTTTGGAAAAGAAAAGCTATGGAGGTGAAGGAAACAAATGAATATCTTTATAAATCCTTAAAGCAGCTGCCACTTTGGGTTACAGCACTCATTTTATGAAACTTTTCCCCCAAAAGCAAATTTTTCAAGCCTTGCTTGTTTCAAAGGCAAAGAAAAGCTCATGTCCACACATGTTGCCAAACACAAAAGAGGTCAAAAACAAAACAAAGAGGAACAAAAGAAAATCAGCCAAAAACATTTTTTTTTTCAAATGAGGGGCTTACTCCTTTCTTGCCCGGACCGTCCCCCAGGGCTGCGACAATGGCAAAGTACTGAATGACCCGCTTGGTGTTTACAGTCTTACCAGCACCAGATTCTCCGCTTAGAGTAACAGAAATACATAGATCAAGAATGTGAAACACATCCTATCAAAGATTGCACAGACACACAGAAATAGCCAACCAGTATCCCAATCACCCAGACATATACATTAAAGTTGGAATAAGTGGGAGAAATGCCGTCATACAGGCCATCCCACACAGTCCTAGGCAATGTATCTTGGGTGGGGAACCCAGATGCCCCCAAATATTTTGCAGCTTTGCAGCCAGACACCTAAACCACCAGGTTATCTAGCCACTGATAAATAGTTGATATTGACTTGATAAATATTTTTGTCCTGAAACAAAATATTACTTGCATTCATTGCCAAACTGAATGCAAATGATGTTATCTACACCATAAGTATTTCATGCTTTGCATGCTGGTGATTTGTTTATACTGTATACTTTAATATAGTATGGGCTCTCCAATGTTTTGTTGTATTGCATCTACTTGTAAGTTCCATTTAATTAGATTCTGTATCTCCAGACTCTGATTTGGCATAAGGCAGCTTCCCATATTTCTATGAAATAATGCAACAGAAAAATTCCCAATAAGAGGAAAGCTTATAATATGGCATGAAGGAAGTCTAACACTGATAACAGGGATATGTGCAGTGTTCTCCACTTCAGCGGGGGCGGGGGGGGAATTGCACAGTTCTAAGATGGGAACTACAGTACTTGGCTCAGTATTACTATCAGTGAGAAGGATCTTGGAATTATTGTAGCTCATAAGCTGAAAATGAGTCAACAGTGTGATAGGGCTGCAAAAAGGCAAATGCTATTTTAACAGGAGTATAATCTCCACATCCCATGAGGTACCAGCCCCCCTCTATTGAGCACTGGTTAGGCCTCATCACACTTTAAGAAGGATGCCAACAAACTGGAACAAATTCAGAGAATGGCAAAAAGGATGATCAGGACACTGGAAACCAACCTTATGAGGTAAGACTGAAAAAACTGGGCATGTTTAACTTTGAGAAAACAAGACAGAGGGGAGATATGATAGCACTTTTCAAATACTTGAAAAGTATTTTCAAGTATTTTCAAGTATTTCAAGTATTTCAAGTATTTTCAAGTATTTTCAAGTATTTCAAGAGGAGGGGCAGGAACTCAATCATCCCAGAGTGCACAACATGCATTAATGGTCTCAAGATACAGAAAGCCAGACTTATGCCAAATATCAGGAAAAAATGTTTAACTGTTAGAGCAGTACAACAGTAGAACCATTTACCTCGGGAGGTGGTGAATGCTCCAGCACTGGAAACATTCAAAAGAAAATTGGACAACTATCTGTCGGATCTGCTTTGATTCCCATCTTCATTAATTAATACTGGAGGAAAGTAACTGGGATCCTTCTTTCACCTTATATGTGAAAAGCTAGGAAGCTATGGGTTTCCCACCCATTGTTTTTACCTACCTACCTAGAGCTACAGAAAAGACTTTTGTACTTTTCTAAAGCAGACAATAAACACAGCCACTCTTAGGGATCAATCTTAATTTCATTGCAGCAGAAAGGTGTAGAAAGTTCTAAGTTCATCCACAGAATAGAAACAAATCTTCAAAGCAGAGAAATTCTGGCCTGAGCGCAGTAAGGCAGCTTCATGGTCTAGGCTTCTTTATCACTCAAGCTCGTATCATCTCTCTCCTGTCTACAATACCCTCTGGCATTAGCCTGGCATTGATTTCATGCCTATAGTTAGCTGTTCATCCATTGTAATCCCAGCACAAAGAGACATGCTCACAGGGGGGAGCAAAGCTTCTGTAGGACAAGAGCCAAACATCTCATACGGTCAGACCCTGCTTTACCTAATTAGGCCATGGCCAAGGCTACAACGATTTCTGGTATCAAGTTAGGCTTTATATAGCCTCCTCAACATGGTCTCTTCAGTCAACATGTCTTCCCCCTTCCTGTTCCTCACAGTTGGGCCTCAGCCACCTCTTTCAACAGTCCCTTGCTTTAATTCATTTCTGTCTATTGTTCCTTTCTAGCATTTTTCCCTTATCCTATCAGCGTCCTGTTCTTCTGCACTCAGATCCTCCAAAGCCTCAAGCCGTTGCCTTCCACTAATCACATGGCCACCCAGTTTTCTTGGATGTTAACTCCCTCTGCTCCACATTTCACTCTAATGTGTTGCTTTTCAAGCTCTTGCTTAGATGACCTGCAGAAACTGCAGCCAACCAAGCCATCTGTGGGCCAGTAATCTTGTCTGGCAGCTCCCATCTACCAAGGAACTCATGGAAGTTTTATTTACTATCTGCTAGTGACTGCAGTAAGATGGTACTTCTCTTCAAGCCCCTGGCACAGCACATAACTGCTGGATCTAGTTGATTGGAGGACCATGCACTGTGCAGGCTTGTCAGATTCGTGGATGGTCCAGGATCTTTGCTTGGAAACAGGTTCACTAATAGGGCTTCTTCCTATAGATTTTTGTACTTGTAATAATTAATCTGAAGAACAAATGGTGCAGATAGGAAGTCCAAATACACAATGTATGATCAACTACACAATGGCAGGAATTTTCTGTCCCACTTTTTGTTGGCAGGGTGCTTTTGGGAAGGCTGTAGCAGCTGTTAGTTGATATGTAAGAACCAGAAAGACTAGCCTGGGTATGTGAGAGAGAGAGCTTAAGCAACAAATGGGGGGCAGGATGAGAGGTGGGTGTAAACAGGCACCATTGACCCTGAAAGATTCTGCAGCATGTCCAATGACTTGCCTTTCTTTTCCTAAAAGGGAAACAGGGTGCATCTCCTCTGTCTACAGTTGACTTTGTGTAGAATCAGCTGTACAAGACCACGACAAAATACCAGGGCCTCAAGAGCCTAACTCAAAAACCGATAATACAAATGTATTGATGGCACATATAAAGGGAGCACTTACGTGATGAGCATAGACTGGTTCTCACGATCTAGAAGATAAGAAGTAATATTTCATGTCAGATACATTACACAGACTGCAGTTTGTTTCAGAGCTTAAACATAATGAAACTAATCACTGTCATCATTACACATTGTGTTTCTTATTCATGAGGTGCAACAATGATGCTTTTTAGTAGTAATGCAACAACTTGCAAAGGCATTACTTTTTTTTTAGTCACTGTCGTTACCGTTGACCTTCAAATATGTAAAGTGGTGCTGGAACATCTGTTCTCTTTTTTTTAATCATTACTTGTTATACTATTGTCATAACTTGCATTAACTTTTTCAAGATGGACAGCTGTGTGTGTGTGTGCAGGTACGTGAGCATACACACATATGCACGTGTATGCATGTTGTTCTATTGTTTGACTTGGAAAGAAGGGTCTTGCACCACTCAGAGCAACATGAGGTCCTCTCTCTTTCTTCTCCAGGTACAGTACAGAGTTCAGCAACTGCACAAGCCACACTTCCTGGAGCACCTAAAGCATTTCTTAGCTCTGTTAACGGCAATTGGGATAATCTTGGCAAGCAGTAATGATACCATAACAAGTATTGCAGCAGCAACACAACATATTGCCTATGCACAGGTAATCTGCATTACTATGCAGAGTAATGATTAGTGGTAATCATTACTTATTAGGCAGATGATAAGTAACACAAGTAATTTTGAAAAGGTTACATTCCAAGCTGTGAGTTGTCTCCTGTTTGCAAAGGTTCTTCCATCCTAATAGCCTAGCCTTGATTTTTATTTTGGTGATTCCAGCTGAGAAGGCAAACTAGGGTTCAGCTCAGATTGAGTTTACCTTTATGGTCACACCCCACATTTCCAGGCACATTCTCATGGACTAATTACAGTGTATACATCAAAAGACAGCTGCCCTGTGAAGATATTTAGTGAACAAGAGATGATATGGAAGAAGGGACATAATTGTCTAGATGCAAGAAATATTTTGTAGAAGCTGAAAGCTTTCTATAGTTCAGCAGGCATGGATGGGAGGCTGCCAGGGAATCTGTGCAGATCAAATTGAGGTTGCAATATGGAAGGTGGGGGCAGAAATAACAGATGAAATTCACATCTAGGCATGTGCCCCCCTGCTAACTTTCCTGCATTCATCTTCTCTGATCTGCTATGTCTATCTACAAATGATGTGAACACAGGATTTTGCATGACTGAGAAACATGCAAAAGGTAGGATCCCTGATCACAGCTACTCTTTGGATGGAGGCTTGGATGAGTTCATGGAAGTCAGAACCTTGATCCCAGTTCCCAAAGACAAGACACATGTTCTACACAGGGTATACATTGAAAGCATAATTAAATGCAAAAGGCATTTATCTTGCTATCTACGGTGTGTGTATACAGATAGAAAGACAGTGACTGTGCATTTCATATAGACACCCATGCATGAATTAAACGATATATTTACAACATATCAAAGAGAAACGCTCCAGCTTACTTGTCAGATATGATTCAATTTCATATCCATAGAAAAGCTCTCAGAAAGAAACACTGAAAACCTTACCACCTGCTACTTGTTGCCATTCCAACGTGGGATACAATCCCCTTTCTTTAGAATATTTGATTAGTATGTTTATGCAGAAATTATTACAGCCAGCTGGTGCACATAAACAATTGATTACATGCCCGGGCTGGTTGTGTGAGTAGGGTTATCTCTCATGCATTTTTCTAGCCACAGAAATAACTGTTGCTCTCCATGATAATTTAAGCACACAAAGATATGCAGAAATCCATTTTGAAATGGCAGCTTTGGGAATTTCTTTTACGGAGACTGAATACAATGACATGCTGACATCATCCATTACTGAACAGTGACAAGAACAGTGCTGTGGGGCCCAGCAACTGTCCATGTTTTTCTGGGAAGGGCTGCTTTCTATTCTACATGACATATGTTTGTGAGATAAGAAGCTGCCATGAGTGCTATGGGTCCAATATTAAAAGAACAGCTGAACATCCTTGAGTTAGCGTTAGAAAAGGTTAAATTTTTTTCTGCTTCCTTCTTGTGCCTATAAAACACACAGGCCAAACTTCCTTGAGGAGCTGCATGAACTCCCAAAATGTAAGAGGGGTGATCCATAAAACAAAAGTGGAAGTAGCCAGAAGCCCACTTTTCACTTGGAGGTCTTTCTTGCCACTAAACACTGGGATGTGGTGGAGTCGGGGACTATGACCTGTCTTAAAGGAGAATTGCTTCTCTGGGATGCTCTCAGGAGCAGGATGTATCCCCTTGATATAAAGGATAGGACTAAACAGCAAACGAAGTATGAAAGGAAATGTGAATTCCCTACAATAAGCACAATCTTTCTCCAACAACATAATTCCCACAGAGCAAGCCGGGATGGCAATCAGACTTGCAAATAAAGCCTGCATTTCCAGTGACAATTAGAAAACAGAGCTTTCTGGGCTGTAAGGCAGGATTGAGTGCAACTACATGCTTTTCATCCTTATCATTCTAATGGTGCAAATATATTGTTCAGCTTGGGGCCTCAGGCCCTTGTCAGCTTCCCTTCCTGTAACAATTTCTGTGTGAGAACAGAGAAGGCACTTACTGCGTAACATGTCATTGTAGGCATTATCTGCAATGGAGTAGATGTGAGGCGGGACCTCAGACCTCCGTTTGCCCTTGTAGGCTGCTACGACAGAAGGAGTATAGACTGGAAGCCATTTATATGGGTTTATGGTGACACAGAACAAGCCCGAATAGGTCTGATGGGAAAGAAAAGACATGGGCATGATATGAGTGATCACGGCTAGTATCAGCGATAAGCAACTGCTGAGCAACTGCTAAAGCCCAACCCAGCAGGAGCCCATAACCAATTCCTGGGACCGCCACTCTTGTTGCTGTTGCAGTCTCTAGTCACTGTCTCTTCACCTGTTTCCACCAAAGAAGAAATGACAGGAGTGCATTCCACTAGCATTCCTCTCTACCAAAAAAGAGAGACCACAAGGAAACAGATAATACTTAGACCTGTGAGCAGGACAGAGGCCCAGAGCAAAGGAGCCTATTGTGGGATTCTCACTGATAAAACCCCTCCAAACCCTGAAGCCCTGAGAGTGACACAGAAAACACTGCCATTTCCTGGTCTTAAGTGACAGGCCTGTTTTTAGTGAAGGACAAACAATGGCAGTCTCTTTGTTCTCACCACTACCATCATATTTCTCATGCATCTGGCATCATTTCTCAGAAACATTTTCTGGCTCTCCTGAAGTTTAAGATGTAATCATACCAAATGCCCATCAAAAATGTAGCTTTGCAAAATCCCTTTGCTTACGACCATTTTTCTAAAATCTGAATCAATATGTCAAGCTTGGAAACTGGATCTTTTACTTACTCACTATTCCCAATCCAATAGCCTGGCAGAAATATGTATAAGTTGAACTTATCCCATTTGTAAAAGCAGAAGTCGAATCAGGGTCATGAAGCAGTTAATCCCATGTATTCGTTAGTAAAAATGAAGACACTTTTAATACAACATAAATTGAAGGCGAGGCGTTTCATTGACACCAACTGTTTCAGATAGCAAAAGAATACATGGGAAAGAACGCATAGGAAGATAAATTTATTCTACAGTCTTTTTATTCCTACAGTGAAATTTTCAGGGGTTTCAAGGCCAAGAGTACTCAAAAGCAGTTTCTGAGTTCAGTTCTTCTGAGGGCACCCTTGGACTGTGCTGATTGCCCAAGGCCACACAGGATGGCTCTCCTGGGATCCACAGTGGGGAACTGAACTCACAACCTCTGGTTCCACAGACAGATACCTTGCTCACTGAGCTATGAAGCCAGCTTCTTACTTACATAGATCATCCATTTCGAATAACGCCGTTTCAGGTTATGCAGCACAGATGCCTCATTGAGGTGAGTTAACATGGCCATGTCTTCAATCATATCAAATTTGGGAGGATTCATTTGTTGAATGTCATCTTCCTTAACAACACGACTCTGTAGAGATTAAACACAAGCATTTTCCTGAATTGATATGATTATTGCAAGAATCTGTGCCACATCCATTGTTTTATTAGTTTTCCAATATCTGATCTGCTGGTTTTACAATAAATCTCAAACTAAATTAAAAGAGATTAATGCAAGCCTTAAAACAAAGCCTTAAAGATAAGCAGGCAGATAGATACCGTAAGTGAAACATAGATATAAATGTATGCACACACATCCTCACCAATGGAGGACAACAATCCATTCATCTGTCAAAGAGGAATCTAATATATTAAAGATTATGCTATTAAATTGGCTAGTTTTTAACATGCCCCCAAATTCTAATATATTTTGCCTCTTCTGTGATAATTCTGAGCACTGCCTTTCCCTGATTTTTATTTGGTACTGTAAACCACCTTGGAAATGCTGAACCAAAAGGCAATATAGAAAACTTTATTTTTTTAAAAAAATGTTGGTTTTGCTTGAACATAATAAAGGTGTGACTTCATTGACAAATACCTAATGCTGGAAATGTTCCAGAATTGCGATGGTCTGTTGCCTACATGACATACGTACAAGTTAATGCAAATCAGCCTGGAGTCCGTCCCCTCCCACATTTGTTGTGTTGCACTCCCTTCTGAAGCTTCTACTTTTTGGGAACACAATGCATTTGTATTAGTTCAGATGGTGTGATTGCTTGAGCTGATGTGGATGGGTTTGTGACAGTTGTATCTGAAGCCATTCCAGCCAGTTACAGCAGCAGTGAGAGATGCAGGGCAGCAGTGAAACCAGCTGCCATTTGAATCCTCTCCTCCCCAAAACTGGTGCCTGGGTCTGCTTTCCTCTTCCCTTCCTGTTCTGATTCTTTTCTTTTCTTCCCCACACTCTTGCTAATCTAGTGCTAGAGCAACTAGGCTCAAGGGGAAAAAAGCAAGGAATTGGCAGAGAGAGGGGGGGGGAGAGGAGGAATTTATGAATTAGCCTTGTTTCTAGCTTGTTAAGATAGTTCTGCTCCAACTTTGCCTCCTGAAAATCTGGACAGCCAGAGCACAGTAGAACTACTTTAACAAGCTGCAAACAAAGATTCCGAGTGCCAGTTTCCTCTGAGCTCTCTGCTGACTCCTATGTGAAACAGACATTAGGTTACTGGCAGCCTTTTAGAAGTAACTGGTCCATGGAGTCACGAAGAGTCAGACACGAGTAAAGGACTAAACAACTAAACAACAACAAAGTAAGTAAACATGAAAGGAAAATAATGTTGGGGGAAAAAGACTGAGGCAGTTTTTCTATGTTCTTGAAATCAGACTTCAAAGGATTCCCCCCTGCTTAAATTCTCAACAGTCACCAAACAAAACAGGTTAATCTGCTTGATTCCAAAGTGAAAAGAAACTCATGCAATGACACTCAGACACACATCACTTAATTTCCCCTGCCAGTCACAGACTATTTCTAATGTCTGTTTCTGGACTCAGCTACACATCTGGAAGACAATCCCTGGCCAACTCTAATTTCAATAATGAATTAAACATAATGCATGACAGCTCTAATTTAAGACTCAAAAGTACAAGGTATTTTCCCAATTTTTCTTCTCCTGGCCCCCTAAAAACAGTTGCAGAGTGAGCTGGCATCCGATCAACATATGGAAATGTTGCAGTAAATGTACCATACCAAATTGCATTGTGAGATCTCCTTGATTTAAAAAAGAAAAACAAAAAACATGTACACCAACTTGCACTGTGTTTAAATGTTCAATATGGGTCTTATGTTATAAAAAATCCTATATTTTGTCTGCCATAAAAGACAACTCAGAGGTCAAACTTCTGCTCAAAGTTAAAATGCTGAATTGCATTCAGATTTTATTTTGATCCTTCAGATTTTAAGGGAGGTAAAATATTTCTGTCTGTCAGTTTTCCAATTAAAATTATTGCTTTCATTGTATTGTGTCTGTGTATTATATGCACATAGCTTTCCATAATGTGGATGGATTCCTAACTTTTAAAGTAAGAAGTTGTACATCATTTTTCTCCTTTGTATTCATAACACATGATGTAATAATTCCTTTAAGAATGAAGTACTTTAGTAGATAAGAAAACTGGATGAAGGAGCCACAAAAATTGAGATACAGGTATTTAAACTGTCTCATAGAAATCGCAACTTTAAATTTGTGTAACCAGAGCACAGAGTGCTGTCCTCTGAAGATGCCAGCCACAGAGACTGGTGAAAAGTTAGGAAGAACAACCTTCAGAACATGGCCAAAGAGCCCGAAAAACCCACAATAACCTTTAACTTTGTGTGTTTTAAATATTGTCTTTTTAATTAAGTAAGCTGCCTTGGGGTCTTTTAAGAAGAAAAGCAAGGTACAGTGGTGCCCCGTATAGCGAGGTTAATCCGTTCCGGATTAACCCTCGCTATACGGAATCATCGCTAAACGGGTAGGGGAAAGGTATTGGAACGCATTAAACTTCGTTTAATGCGTTCCAATACCTTCGTTACTTACCCGTTCAGCGAGCATTCCAGGTGCCGGCAGCCATTTTCGCGCCTTCGCTAAGCAAGGGCAGGGCGCGAAAACGGCTGCCGGCAGCCATTTCCGGGCTTCCAGCGGCCATTTTGGAACTGCCGATCAGCTGTTCGGCGGCTCCAAAATGGCCGCCGCAATACCCGATCTTCGCAATGCCGGTTTTCCCCATTGCGAAGATCGGGTATATTTCCGTATAGCGATCCCGAAAAAGGGATCGCTATACGGAAACATCGCTATACGGTGCACTCGTTAAGCGAGGCACCACTGTATGTATGTATGTATGTATGTATGTATGTATGTATGTATGTATGTATGTATGTATGTATGTATGTATGTAAGTAAATAAATAAATAAATAAATAAATAAATAATCATCAGTGAAACCTATCAAATTTGCCTAAGAATGTATCCATGCTATAGACCGCATTTTATTTCCTCCAATTTAATATGCACGAGGGAATAACTCACCCAGGCCATATGCTTCAAGAAAGGACAACAGAGAACACACTGAGTGACCATGTAGCTGCTGTCTATTGAGGCAGTGAAAGGTAACACTTTTTTTCTGTGCTTCATCTTGAGTGAAATTCGATACTATCACACCTGACACTTAATGTAAACTTTGAACTTAATTTAATTTTAGATCCTATACTTTCAACATCTAGCCAAGAAAATATTTCAACTTCTGTGTTTCTCCCTGCACCACACGCTATGCAATGACAAGACTGATGAAGTGTCCTGGCGGATTTGAAAGTTCACTTTTTAAAACAATATTTTAGTAGTTCATAAAGGTAATTTCTATTTGTAAACCGCCCGAAGGGGCCTTGGTAGCCAGATGGGTGGTATAAAGATCAAATAAATAATTTTTTGTACTTTCAAAAAACAAACAAAAACTAATGCTCAAACAGGGCAGAATGGATTTGTGAAGGAATACGTGGAAAGGGTACAAGAGCTTACAGGGCAATGATTTATCAATGTGTTTTAATATTTGCTATGGTATATGTTTGACAAAAAGTTAGCCCAAAAATGGCCTAATAAGAGTTGATGATAATGGAATGTTGCCTTGAGAAGCTTGGAAATCCCTTTTACGTTTTCCAAGAAAAACCTTGGCAGTTATTGGTTAAGGGAAACTTTTGTGCAAAGGCCTGAGAAAATAAGCCAATGGACTTCTACTCTTCTGCAATCCCAGAGTTTTTAGCTCTGTCAGTGTAGGAAACTTGCTCCCTTAATGGTAATGACTATATTCAAAGAATCACTTCTCATTAACTTTCCGGCTCTCAGTGCTATATCAGAAATACATGAAGAAAGACTGTTGCCTTGATGCTTTATTGGTCAGTGACAAGCACCCCCATCCTAAATATATTTACATGGAACTAAATCCCATTGACTTTAAAGAGTGGAGCCTTGGGGATTTAATAGGCCTTTGTCATGTCTTGTCGTGACTCCTGTAATTACAGTGCAACTGCTCTTATGGTGCAGCGTGGCTGGCACCACTGTGGGTTTCTACAGATAAATATAACCCAAACAAAACAATATGCCACAGGGTTTTAATCAGGAAGGTTTGAGGTTATTTAGACAAACAGCTGAAGTGTAAAATTCATTACTTATAATAACTGGATTAAGTTTGAGCCTATAAATCGAAGAACTGGAATACCTATCATATTACACACTTGTGCTGGGTTAGAATGAATTGCATTTGGCCAATGTTCTCATATGAAAAGAAAACAGACTTGCCAGTTGTAGTTTAATTAGACAGACATGCCCAGTGGTTAAAAATGTAACTATGAAATCAGGACATATTGCTAGGCAATTGACAGACTTTATTTGAGAAGCAGTTAGCAGGACGCGAGTGATGAGTACAATATTATGTGCACAACCTGCATCTATTTAGAATTAAATATGTCCCATCAAGTTAATTCTGACTGTTGGCAACCCTCAACAGAGTTTTCTGGATATGAAGTACTCTGAATTGGTTTACTAATCTCTCCCTCTTGTGGTGCTCTGGGGCTATGTGGCTTGCCCAAGGCTTCACAGCTGGCAGGGCATGTAAGCCCATCATCCACACATGCTCCAAGTGATCTCAGCCGGCCCCTGCCCAGGAAGCACACTGGGGATTCGAACTTCTGGCTTTGCCATCAGGTGCTCCACACCACTGGCCTATAACAGCACTTACATTCATTTCCTGACTTATTTATCTATGGATTTCAACCCAGCTAGTTTTCATTGCTATGTTATTTGTTGTCCTGTTGAGGTGCCTAGGTCCTCACTTCCTGAGAGGCACTCTTTACTCTCCACCTGGTATGGGAGATGGATAAGATTACTGCCTCTCTTCCAAACCACCCCGTGACTGCGCTAACTGCTGGGAACTTTGCACCCACACAGTGGCAGGCCTACATTTTGGGGGCCCTGAAGCTTGAACTGTTATGGGGCCCCTTCAAAACCAGCAACAAGGTCTGGATAACCACTCATATCTTCTTCATTGAGGTTGTTCCACAAGAGATCACCACATTCTTTTTTAAAAAAAATATGGACTAAAGTTGCTTTTGAGGGCCCTCTGAGATTAGGGGCCTTGAAGCTTGATTAGGTTTATTGTAGATCCACCCCTGCACCCACAATGACTTATCAGGCTCTCAGACAGTCTACATATTCAGTAGGATTACACAGAGGGTGCCCAGAACTGAGAGGACTGGTTTCCTCTCTGACCTGCATTACCAGGCCAGCCCTGAACGAGTAAGAGATGCTCAAACTAGCATATTTTAGTGCCAGATTGACCTCCTCACCCCATCCATCCCTAGCTTCAGTTTTGGTCACTATTGTAAATTTAATTCTCTTTCTAGCTAAGAGGGCTAGGAAGGAATATTATCCATAGTCAAATTTGACACAGACCACAGCATTTTTGAATACTTTGTAGTTTTGAAATCATCATTGTAAATTGTAATGTGACATAGGATTATTGTTACACTCCCGTGTTTCCATCTCATGCTGTTTCAGTAATATCCAACAGAGAAGATTATGTGGAAGGGAATGATAATATTCTTCCCTTATTGGTTGTATGTGCATGTATTGTAGTGATAATAGAAGCTAAACATTGAACCTTCCCACATGATCACTCCCAAAAGAACACTGAGGAACCACAAGAAGCAGGAATTACAACTCTTCTATAACAGAGGAACTGGTTTTGATTCCTTATCATTTTAGAACTGCCAGTAAGTGTCATATTTAAATGCATTTACACTCACTTCTTTCTTCTTCTTTGTGAACACATGCAAACAGATCTCATCTTTACTCTTGCTCTTACTCTCCCTTTCCCTCTATCATCATCTACAAGTTGAGAAATTAGTCACCTTTTTATCTTTGGTTTCCACAGTGACTTTGCCACCAGAGGATTCTTTAATTTCAATTTCAATATATGCTTCTTTTTCATCCGGGATCCAGGCCTTCTTCTTTCCTTTAGGATCCCCAAAAGAAACAAGATGAAAGGGAAAATGCAGTAAAAAGGTATAATAGACATATTCATTCTTATTCTTCATTATTTTCTTACGTTATATACAGTGAGTGATAGTATACTGTCATTTTTAACACATTGTTTTTCCTCCTTTTTTTCTTGGACAGTTAGATTTGAAAATGCTGGATGCTGCTATATGTTGATGTATGCTAAGTTTCTCCCTATAAGTTTTAGGACACTTAGGATAATTTGGCCGTTTTACTGTTACGGTACACATATTTATAAAAGAAAATGAAATTAAAATGTTACAACTTAGTAATTAATCAAGGGATAAAAAGATACTGGGGCAGGTATACCCTGTTTCCCCGAAAATAAGTCCTAACCTGAAAATAAGCCCTAGTATGATTTTTCAGGATGCTCATAATATAAGCCCTACCCCAAAAATAAGCCCCAGCAAAGTGAAACCTCGCGCTTCCACCCTTGTGCACCAAACAGAAGAAGATGACATGACTGTAGTTGAATAAATGTAGATTGTTGTAGATGAAAAAAAATGAAACATACTCTGAAAACAAGCCCCAATGCATTTTTGGAGCAAAAATTAATATAAGACCCTGTCTTATTTTTGGGGGGAAATAGTAGTAAAACAATTTTTCCTAATGTAAATGTGGTTGTAAAAGTTTAAATAAAAATATATTTCATTCAATAGTAAAAATACAATTAAATATGATGTTTGGCTAAATTTTGTTTAGTTTTTTTTTTTTTAACAGAAAACAAAGTGTAGAATAATGGATTCAGAAATTCCATAAGTTCATTTTCTTGCAGTATCCTTCGAAATCAGATCTAAACAATTGCATTTTAAAAAATTAAACTTTCAAAGGAAGGATACAGATTTTGATATCTTTGTTTTGTATCTCTATCTTCTTTCTAAACAGAGCAAACATGCCTTTCTCTGGATGAATATTAGTGATATTCTGTGCAATCCAGGGGAATTGTACAGAGTATAATTACGAGCACAGATAGGCTGCTTGAATCTTCTTGATGTCAATGGATTTCAGTAGATGTGTGCAGCGCAAGAGACAATTGCTGATATGGATAATTTCAGAATCAGACTAGGGACTTCTAGAATAGTCCAATCAGGATCATTACTGTTTTCCCTTTATCAAAAAAACCAGAAATCTGAAATTTTAAGATACACCTTCAAGAGATGCCCAAAGCTGGCCTTAGTTTGCCATGAGACAATCATCCAAGTTTCTGAAATTGTATATGACATTTTCAGTCTCAAGAGTCAGAGTCAGGTGGAAAATGTATTTTAGGACAAACAAAGGCATCATCCTCTTGCATTCCTTGTGCATTAGCCTTGGGGTATTTATTCAGAAACAAACCAGCTCATTCTTGTGAGCTGTAGCAATGGCAGTGGAACCCACATGTAATATGATAATGGCAGGGGTGGAAAGGTATACGTAAAGAATCTAGTAACCATTCCAGAAGGAAACTCTGCTTATCCCCACTACAACAGATGGCTTTGAACCAGTTTCCTGAACTAACATTTTCCAGAGGTATTTGAGAAGCAGATATCTCTGTTACAATATATCTAGAAGGACTTTTTTAAAAAAACTGCACATGTATCACATGGACATGTAGGCTAGTTACAGGTATGACCCCTCTCTGCGTAACAAAAATTACAACTCTGCAACACAAAATAATGCTTTCTAACTACCTCAATTAATACAAGTAACACAATCTACTATAATAGTGCTTCATATTATGTGAAGCCCAGAAAATAGGCATGCCACTATAAAAAAGAACCTATAAAAAGAAACCAAAAAAGGAAGGGGGGAAAGAGGAGCAACAATCTCTTGCTCGCTTTCTTAATTTCATGACTGAGCAAAGGAACTATTTAATGAGTCAGGACCTGTAGTGATCAGAGCATCTTCATCTGGCAGAGTTTTCTGTGCAAAGAGAAAGGCGCTCTCTCAAGATCAACAGTCATTGTAACTCTTAATAAGCTCTAATTAATGAGAGCAATTTGTTTCCTTAACTCTGTGATCAAACATGGGGTTCACAGAGAATGATTTACCTGGCAGTAACTTTCAGGGTTCCAATGAAACATCATTATGTACTAGTAGGAGAATGATACTGAAAAAAATGCTGCAGATTCCGCAGAAACATTAGCACTGGAAGGGATATAGGAAGCAAACATGGGAATGAGACCCTTCCTAAAAGCAAATATTATATCATCCATGTACGGACGCTGGGTCTTGAGCAGGAAAATTGCGTTCACTTTGTAGACTTGGATTGTATCCAGTGCAGTTGCTGGGTCTCCAAGTTGCTTTATTGTTTGTAACATACATACATACATGTCTTACCATCAAATGGCATGGTGTGATATTTCATCATCTCTTCATAGCTTTTCCGGAGATACTCAGCTGCCTCCCCAAACTCAGTCATGTCCATCATAGAAGCCGACATCTTGCCTAGTGGAAACAGAAATTCTGGACAGCAGCAGAGAAATGAGCAGAACACTCTAGACCCTTAAGGAGAACAGAAGACAAAAAAGCTAAATAATTAGTCCACCTATTGGTCAAAAAGAGACAACATGTATGCATATATCTGTGTGCTCTCCTTCTTTTTGCCCTATCTAAGCATGTAAACTTTCCTCCAACTAGTCACTCTGGTGGATCCATATTCTTTTTCTGCTGAGTGAATCAGAGGCAGTCAGCTGCTAAAAGCTTATGCATAATTCCAATACAATAATAAAGAGTTGTTTCTGTACTCCCTATACCTTATATCACACTCTTATCCCAAATCATAATTATGATCCTGATTTGTTTATTTAATTCTTTAATTTGTTAATTTGTCCTGTAACAATAGAGAGAGTGAATGTGCTCTGCAGCATCTACTTTTTGTTTCTTTGTTTTAGTACATTTTCCTTATAATCCTTGGCAGGGTTTTTTAGATGTAAGGGCACTTCTCGATACAGAGCATGTTACCATAGTCTCTCGAGACTGAAGTATGCCTATGATGATAATGAAAGCAAGAATGTATAATATGTCTTAACACTTAAGACAAAATTTATTTATTTTTTATTTATTAAATTTATACCCCACTTATCTAGACTGAAGTCTACTCTGAGTGGCATTAAACCACTAAAATTAATCTATATCAAGTGATCTAGAATATGTCCTCTTCATAAGAATATTCTAAAATGCTTTAATCTTTAATTAGACCAAGGCCCAACGAGCACTCTTTGCTAAGACCCTGAGAAATCAGCAGACACTAGATGATGAACTTGAAATGTCTAGTGTTTTATTAGAGGGCTGGGATTAAAACTGTGATTTTTATATAAATCTGTGGCTTGAATATTGTACTGTATGCATCTGAAGAAATGGCCCACAGTACACCAATGCCTATACCAAATAAAACTTGTTAATTGTTAAGGGCTGCAAGTCTGACTGAGCTAACTACGTCAGACTTTTCCTGTTTTAGTGGTAATTATTGTGGTCAAATGCCCTGTGCGCTATGAATGTACCAGTGCAACCACTAAATTTACCACTACCACAACAAAAAACATACATAGATACACACATACATGCAATTAATATTCCAGTTTTAGGCTTACAAAACAATGATAACATAAGCTATACCAACAACCCCTGCAATTCCACCCATCATTTCATAACTGGCTGTTGCCACTTATGTTCTGGAAAAAAGTTGCTAGAGTGACAAAGTATATCCATGTTCAGTATCCATGCACTTTGAAACATGACATTAATGGCACACACATTTGCTGGTGGGTTTGCTCAATTCACATATTAATAAATTCACTCCCTCCCCCAACTTTTATCATTAACCTCACCAGTCCTGCATCACCCTTACGAGTTAGAATTCCATCCTGATGCTTCCTATTCCTCAATTTCCTTTTTTTCTTGTTTTAAATCATGGTAAGTGAATCAGAGTAACAGCGGAGAACAGAAGGCATGCTCTTTGTTACCAACCTTGACTATGGGGCTGAGTGACTGTGTATCTGTATGCTGTGAAGCCCCCTTTTATTGTATCTGTCAAGGTCACGGTAGGAAGAGATATGTCAGAAATTCCCATGTGTCATATCCACACAGCTCCATTGGTGCTTCTGTCCTACTGGCCAGAGAGACACAAAAGGCAAACTTTTATCTCCCTTCAGATGCAGGCTGGTTATTTTTACCCCTGTATTGTCAGCCGATTACAAAGGCAGAGCGAGAGGCTCTAGCTTTGAGAAGCAGGGCTAAATTCTCAGAGTCATTCTGTGTTTAGGAGAAGAACACAATACAGTTCAGTATCACAATCAATTTGTACAATCCTTTATTTTTGCCACTGCTCATCTTGAGATCTCTTGTAGCTAGCTTGTATTCATACTTTCACTGCCAGGATGGTATACTGATGAGAAGGATCCACAGGCCATTATTCAACACGAGTAATCTCAAAATCTAAACCTAATCTTGCTGATGGTTGTGGTGCTAATAGTAGTGGTTGCAGTGGTGGTAGTAGCAGCAGTGGAGCTTTTTCCCAATCTTGTTGGGATCAACTTCATTTCAGATAATTTGATTCAAAAATACAAGAAATTTTCTTTTTGGTGAGATGAATGAAAAAAAAAAACAAGATCCAGTCCCCCTTTTACAAAACTTCCCATTCATCTGTTTTTGGAAAAAAAAGGTTTTCACATACAAAGTTTGTAATAAACATATCTTACATTCAGCAAAGAAAATGAATTGAAAAAACAAGGTGGGGAGGCCAGATTTCATATTCCAAATATATCTACTGAAGAACCTACTTCAAGCTGCTGCATACTTGGATCACTCCCATTAGGCAGAAGACTGCCTGATGTTCATGGGAAACCAGACTGGATCTAACATCACCTTACTGACTGATGTCTATAGACTACACTTACCAGCCGAATACTTCACAGTTATTACGGAATACAGAAAGTACTCTTTGCCTTTCTGAACACTACGTGAACACCAAGCACCATTGGAAACTTTAAGGCACTGTATGGCAGAGCGAATTTAGCTTTCGATGGGTTTAAAACCTTTATAGGACTTTGCATTGTGCCAGTGTCACTGTTTTCTCTTCTCCAGATATGCATGTTCCCTTAACCTCCTATGCAGACTTAGAAAAGACAAAAAAGTGACACTGCCACAATACAAAATTCTAACAGGCACTGAAACTCACTGAAAACTAGAATACTACTGCCATTTTGGAATTGCTAGAAGCTTGCTGAAAACAGCTCCCAAGGAACTTCTGTGTCAAAGGGAAGCAGGTATGGATATAGCATGGGTCTTGTGCCCATTTACATTCAACCAAAAGCATTACTTACATTTAATTTACAACCAAACAATTATAAACTAAATTAAGGGAAGGGGTAGAGAAGAAAAACAAATGCAGACTCTTTGAATTGTATGATGCCTTGATCTACTATACTGTATATTATGAGTATATACAGTAAAAAGCAACTCTGTCTCTTTCAAAATTCAACAAGGGATCCAAAACTGAGCATCTCCTAGAAGAATTATCAACAAGATTTGTTTGACGCTACATTCTTTGTTTAGAGCAGGGATTAGAAACTGGAAAGTTCAGGGCTAATCTAGGCCCCTAAGAAGTACAAGACTATCAGTCACTTGCCAGTCCAGTGACAGGGAATAAGTATGGAGGGAACAAGTATATTTGAAGCTATACATATAACCATGGAACATATATTTGAAAAAAAATGTATTAGTGACAATCACTTTCAAATGGGGCAACATTCCAGGTAGGAAATGTGTTGTGAATGGAGATTGTAAAGTTTTGGGGAATGCGGTATTTGATCTCATGGGACCATGGCTTGTGTGAAATCCCTAGGAGAGCTGTTGTGCCACTGTGAATTACCAGAGTCCCGTCTAGAGAAATATTTCTCTGTTAAGAAACCCTGATTAGATGCAGGAAGTGAGACAACTGCAAGCCGTTGGGCCATTTGCTGAAAGCTTCTGCACTCAACACCGTCACTCCTATCAGCTGCTGTGAGAAGTGAATGGCACAGGGTGGGGTGAGGCTACCTCTCAGATTAGATAGGACCAATCTGTGGAAGAGCTATTTCAGGCATATTTCCATTTTGCAAACTCGGCCACTTATAGGGAAGTGTACAGGGTTTGTCATATCCTTGTACGCGTTTTCCCATCCTGGCTCATGCTGGTGGCGACAATGAAAACAACATCAACAGCATCTTGACAGCTCTTTGTGAATGATCTTCAAAGCACTTCATCTACATTTTATCAGTCATCGTGACATATCTAAACATGTTTGATTTTCCTGGATGAAAGTAGCTTCTGTTTTTAATGCTAGATCAGAGACAATATATCCATCAATTTAGGATTTCCAGAAAATATGCCTAAGGAAGAGGATAGAGACTGCCATTACATGTGGGAGTTGATAAATAATATAGTTTGAGCAAGGGACATCCTCAAGGAATACTGGACAGCACACTATCTTAGGACAGGCATAATCTTAGCTATGAAAGGAGAAACTGACCCTACCGTTAGGCACAGGGTGATAGCTGACTAAGGTAAAAGATACTGGAGGATGTTAGGACGCAAGAGCAACAGTTCAGCCAACTGTTTTCCACAAGTCCACATGCCATTCCCCTCTCTCTGTGGGACTCACAGTTTCCAGAAGCCCTGACAATTTGTTCTGGCAGCAAAGGCTGTTGGGAGTTACAATGAACATTTGAAGCACCAGGTTTGGGAACTACTGCCATATTGATACTTTAAGCCAGGCTTGTCCAACCTGCGGCCCGAGGGCCACATGCGGCCCAGGTCGGCTCATAATGCGGCCCAGTGCAACTTTTCATTTTTAAAGAAATTCCAAAGTTTCAAGTTACACTGCTGGCGCTTGCGGCCGGAATGTGGCTGGGACACGTCACAACAGTAGTGGGGGTGAGAGGGAAAGAAGGAAGGAGTGGGAGGGGAGGGGACAGGGGGATGCATGATGGCATTGCGCCATCCCTGTCAATAGGTGGACCCCCTCCCGGCCCCATAAAGCCACCAGAGTCGAAGTTGGCAGCCTCTGATGTCTGAGATCACAGCTGCCGGTAAACGCGCTTGGAGCAGGGCTGGGGAGGACGGCTAGGGTTGCCCCCCCATGCGGCCCAAACCAAATGTATGTGCGGCCCAGACCAAATTTTCATCTTCTAATGTGGCCCAGGGAAGGTGAGAGGTTGGACACCCCTGCTTTAAGCTAATCTGTCTCCCAGATGTAATCAAAGATAACAGAGCATGGAATAAGTCTTCTCTAGAGGTTTTCAGCAAGGTAGCTATGTAAGTCTGTTTCTCCATTTTCAGTAAAAAAATAACTAAAGAATTATGAATGTCAACATTTAGTTACACCACATTGTACTGAAAAGCCACTGATTATTGTACATACCTTTATAACATGCTTATATATACTTCTATACTTCTTATAGGCCAATTCCAACCCCATTATTCTATAATTCTATGCACAGAACACATTATAACCAAACCCTCTGACATAAACACATGGGTTTGGATCCACAAGACAGAGACAAATAACTTAAGGATTTACACAAGGCATTTCTTAAATTACAGTACCCAATCAATGAGGTGAAAAAGCAAATCAATAGGTCAAAATGGGCAAAAAGTAAATTGACAGGGCAAAACCTACCTAGTAGCAGACAGACCTGAAAAAGAAAATAATCGAACACAACTGACAATCATCTACAACTCAGACAGAATAAAATGAGATACATTAAAAGCACCAAATCTCAATATATTCTAACAACCTTCCCCAATTTTATATCCTCCAGGTGTTTTGGCTGACATGTTTCAATCAAATTTCACAGATTCCAGCAGGCATTTCTCGAACAATAGTATCTTCTAAATTAAGTGAAAAAAGAAAATGCCAGGGCAAGGTGGACACTAAAAAACCACAGGCTACAAGACAGGCCCAAAAAAGAAAATGCCAGAACATAATTGGTAGTCACCTATAGCCCTGAACTGAGATTACTCTCATGTATAATCAGTGACTTACAGCTCATCCTGGACATTTATGTTTCCCTCTCTCAAGCTCCCACATCAGTGAAACTCAAGGTAAAATTTATTAGTACTGTGCAGAAGGTGGCAATAGTCAACCCCTGCTGTACTATCACTGCCATGAAAACCATATGATGATACAGTCCAAAATGAAAAAGAGATAGTGCTGGAAGGTATGACTCCCAGGTCAAAAAGCACTCAATCAGCTACTGGGGAAGAGCAAAGGACAAGTACCAACAGTGCTGTCACTAATAATGCAACTAGATTAAAGTGACATGTACAGAAGTACTGCAAAAGGAAAGTCCAAGGCAGCACAATATATACAATTCAAACAAGGAACATAGGAAATATGAATCAAGGTAAACTGAAATCTGTATAGCAAAAAATTGAACATATAAATATTACAGTGCTTGGTGTCAGTGAACTAGAGTAGACTGGAACAGGATATTTTCAGTCAGACAGCTACAATGTATTCCACTCTAGAAATGACAAACTCAGAAGAAATGGGGTGGTTCTATTGCTGTACCACAAGCATTTACGGGCTATAATCCAAGGTCTGACTGAATAGTATCTATGAGACTCAATGGAAAACCTATAACTATAATTCAAATCTATGATTTCACTAACAATGCTGAAGAAGATGAAATTGAAAGCGTTTATGCAAACATCCAGGAGTAAATTTATCACACAGCCAAACAAGACATGTTTATAATCATAAGTGACTTGAACATAAAAGTAAGAAACAAAGCAGAACCAAATATTGTTGGAAAATATAGTCTAGGGGATAGAAACGAAGCAGTAGAATATTTCTGTTTATCAGAAATACATGCTTCAAACAACTGAAAAGTTTACTCTACACATGGACATCACCAGATAGTCAATATAGAAATCAAAGAGACTATGAATATAGAAGCAGGAGCTGGAAAAGCTCTGTTCAATCTGCCAAAACAAGACCAGAACAGATTGTGGTTCTGATACTGAACTGTTAATATTCAATATTAGACTAAAGCTGGGGAGGGAGAGGGGGAGGGGGAATGGAAAGAATCGTAATGCCAAAATTTAATTTAAGCAACATTCCTTATTAATATAAAATCCACATAAGGAACAAATTTAGATTACTAAACTCAAGTGACAAAGGTCAAGATGGTCGTCTCCTCCACTTCATGTACAAAAGCCAGCTGGACAGGCAGGTGAATCTTAAGGTCCTCCATAAGACCTAAGGGAAGCAGGCTAATTTAGGGAGTGCAAGTTATACAGTCCTCTAAGGGAAAAAAATGGCCAGGGACCTCAGAAAGAACAGCCAAGAGTCTGCCACTGCCAGGTTGTTAAATAAAACCTGAGGTGGTTGCCTCAATTTGTCTCATAAAAAAGCCAGACCTATTGTGAGAAGGAACAAGCCTCCACCAGAAAGGAGGAAGGTGACCCGTCCCCTCAAACGTCCACTATTGAGGGCTACAAGACCGTTTACACTATGTTACCCGCAATGGCCCACTGGGAGTGCAGAAGAAAAAGACTGGGAAAGAGAAGGAGGAGAAGAGGAGGAGGAGAAACAACGGTCAGAAAAATGCCCCAATAGCAGGGAAGGGATAAAAGAAGAGGTAGGTGGAGGTAAAAGAGGAGGAGGAGAGAGCGGAAAAAAGAGTGGTGAAGAGGAGGAAGATATACCTTTAGGATGGGATGGCTGGAAATGGAAGATCCCTGGACTAGAGAGAGAGTCAAGATGAAACTGCCTGTTGAGGAAATAGAGAGGAGGCAGCAATACTGTGCAGCCAGTCAACCCAAGATTAAGAAAGAGAGAGGGAGATAAGAACCTCAGAGAAAAGTGAAAGAAGGGGTAGCCGTGCAATTAGGAGAAACAATAGAATGGACCATTAATGTGTACCCAAAAGGGGAACATCTTTGGAATAAGGGGGTCAAGCCTGTACCAACCAGTTGACCCACAACACCCACAGAAGGGGAGTGGGCTCAACACTGTTTTTGTGGGACCATTTGCCCCAGCCTGCAGAATCCAACATGAAAACCAATTGATTGCAAGGGCTTTGGGGTGAACCCCCGCTGGTGAATTCTTTTGTTCCACCAGAGTTAAAAGACTGTTGGTCTAGACAGAACATATTGGATGGACCTATTGGTCCTACTGAAGTTATTGTTTACAATTCTCCTTTGTCATTTAATAAAAAGTTTATGCATCCAAAAGGATCGTCACCACTTCTTGGGGTTGAAAAGGGTGGATGGAGAAAACTTAAGCTTGAACCCACTCACACCTGTCTATGAGTTTGGGGTTCCCCACTGCTGCTCTGGTTAGCAGCTTGACAGAAAAAGCATAATGGTGCTCACAAACCAGGGTTCAATCCCAGGTAGCCAGCTCAAGGTTGACTCAGCCTTCTATCCTTCCGAGGTCAGTAAAATGAGTACCCAGCTCGCTGAGGGGGGGCAATGTGTAGTCTGCATAATTAACTTGTAAACCCTTCAGAGAGTGTTCTAAGCACTATGCGGTAGTATATAAGCAGCACATTTTGAATGCTTTTTTTCCTACATCCCTCTCAGGTCTCAATAGGTAAGGGAATTCTCCCCCACCCCCGGCATATCTCAAAAGGGTGCATGGTGCTTGTTTGTACTGTGGTTCTCAACAGCTGTTGCTTTGAAATGAAGAGGTGACTGCATTTCATCTATGAGGGAAATAATCCTCTGCATTGTACACATATCAGCTTGGCAGTTTCGGAAAGCATTGTGGTGAAATATTGCTTCATAAATTAGACTGTGAACTACTGCTGTCTGTAACTTGGTTCTAGAATGGCTCTCAAGACTAAAAGGAAAAAAATCCATGAATATATTTAAGGTTTCTAAAAACATAATTTTGTAATGCAGGACTGGGCTTTAGAGTAAGAGGTTTTTGTGGATTTTTTAAAAAATCCTTTGATATTTAGTTCTGAAAGCACTAGCAAAGAAAAACAAAAAATTTTAAATTATCAAAAATATAATTGAAAAATTTCTGCACTTCAGAAATCCTAGAAAATACATGGGACACAGCACAAGAACAGAGTGGAGTAGGAGAAACATTCTCCCATTGAAATCAGCAGCATTCAAAGAGTGTTATTTACCAGAGTAGACAACTGAATGCACAGTGATCAATTTTCCGTCAATATTTTTCTAATGGGGCAAATAGTAGCACTGGCGGGGATGTGGTTTTCCCTGAGGAAAATGTTATAGAGGACAAAGTTTAATCTCACTCCCTTATTGCTATGGTCCTGATACAGATCCTCCATCCAAAGTTTGGTAAAATGTAAAGACATGGGAAATGCAGTCTTGGATCTCCTTTGTTCAGTATAGCCTGGCCCTTGGTTTGGCCAAATCATGTTCCTCTTTAACAAGATGTCCTCAACAAGGTTGTATTCATGTGAAAGGATGCATGCAGTGACAAGATCAATTGTGTTTGTTTTTCTTTGTTTTTGCTCTACAGCTCCCAGAATCGCACAGCCACCGTAGCCAAAAAAGGTAGTCCCAAAATGCAATTTGGCCAGTCTATGACCTTTACAATCTGTTCCCATAGCCTGATCAACTTTCAAATTACTGAACCCCAAACAGTGTAACTGACCAGCTTCCTGACACTGTGAGCTGCAAACCGGAGAAAGCTATAAATTATTATTTCACATATTATCTCCCTTGATTTAGAGACTGAGAGGTATATTCCCAGCTGCGAGTCTAGCTTGTGATTGGGGCATTTCTCCTTGAAATTTTGAGATGAGGTGTTCTCTTGCCCCAGGCAACGAGCTGCTCCCTATCCAGCAGATTACCAACTTTCCCTTTCAAGTCAAAAGGAAAACTGAGATGCCGCACACAGATATAGTGCAGCAGACACAATTTGCTAGAAACATTTAAAAATACTGTACATAATATTGTAAATAATAATGCCACCTTTTTAAAAATTGTCTTTGGTTTACAACACTTTAATCTATGATGGCAAGGCTCTCTGTACAAAAGCCTCTAATGCAGTTCTTCAGCTTGAGCTAGCTTCATAAATGAAAGAAAATCCTGAAATAAAAATACTTCCACACAGGGACACTTCTGCGGAGTATGAAATGTATGGATTGTAGCCTTAGGCAATGGAGGAACAAGATAAGGGGGAAATGAAAGTCTATATGAAGCAAACATTCCTTTCTCAGCCTCTTCCTGGATGGAGATGAGTTTAAGACAGCACAGGATTCTCTCCAGCTCTAGATTTTTAGAGAAGCAAGGCTACCTTTTACAAAAGAATTGCTTTTCCCCCAGTGATAGTTGTTCAGCCAGAGACACAACAGGAGAAAAATGAGCTTTATCCCCAGGGATTGATGGGATGTTGTTTAGTAGAGACAGGGCTGTGATAGACCTTCTTTTAATAATGTGATACAGAATGAAAGTTAGCCGCTAATGCTGTTCATTCACTAGTAGGAAGGTGGCAGTTAAATGCCTTCAAGTCCTGTCTGGACAGTGTAATTAAGGCCTCTTTTGCAGACACTTGCGGCTAACGCTGCTGGCTGTTTTGATGAACCGCAGTTATTCTAAGGTCTTCTTTCTCAAGAGCTATTTCAAATAGCAGCACGTGTCAGATTCCAAGAGTGCAGTCGGGTGTCATCCGTGTAAAACATACAGTTGTTGTAGATTATCGTGCATGCAATGCCAGAACATGACTTAATGGGGCCTGAGCAGTTTCAGCCCCTGGGCAGACAACAGGCAGGGTGAATGGGCATGATTCCTTCAGGTCTTCTCTCTGAACTTTCTTGCACGCACCCTAATAAGCACCTCCATCAGATTGTGTTAATCCAAGGCTGTTTCTGTTTATCTTCCAAGTGGCACAAAGGGTCAAGGATGCAATCCTGAAAAGGGCAACATGAACTCACCAGAAGATCTCAAAACACCCAGATCTCTAATGCCAGTTGTGGCCTACATACGTTGTTACTGAGTTCTAATCACCTGTAGCATGACATTCAGTCATAGGGGAGTGTTGTGTTCAGAGGCAAAGAGTTCTGTAGTTCAGAGACAAAACTTGATTATGTACATAGTTCATATCAAGAAGCAGTATTCTGTTACATGGTGGGTAATGGCTATCTGCTTTGTTTCATCTTTGTACAGTATCTTGCATTCCAGAATACTGTTTTGCTCTTTGTGAGATAAACATGGGCTACATTTGCAAGTACAGTGGACCCTCTACTTACAGAATTAATCCGTATTGGAACGGTGGCTGCAGGTCGAAAAGTCTGTAGGTCGAATTTCCATTGACCTACAATGCGTTGAAAACTGATTAATCCCATAACCGGCCTTTTTTGTTCCATTTTGGGTTTTTTCTGGTCTGTAGGTCGATTCTCCGGCTGCAAGTCGAACCTAAATTTTGCAGCCAGAGAAGTCTGTAACTCGAAAAGTCTGTAAATCGAGCCGTCTGTAAGTCGAAGCACTGATGTCGTGGAAGGAAAAATAGGATAATCTCAGGGAATATACATTTTTCTCTGTGCCTAATTTGACCCCAAGACTCATACAACCCCAGTACTATAGATATAAATATAAATGTTTTAAGCTTTGATTCATACAAAGCTTAAAACATGCAGCATTTATGTTATATTTCTTTCCAGGAGGTTGCCACCAGCAGGTTGCCCTTGTTTTTTCATTCTATAACCACTGTTCTTGCCTTGTACTTATAACTATGAATCCTAGAGGTGGCCAATCTCTGTTGGGTATGGGACATACTCAAAACCTGACCTGGGTCAGAACTGGAACATTCAATATTACTAGGTGGGGTATTTTTCAATACACACTCTGTGGCCTGGGACAGGATTTTTATGTAATCACAGATGTGTAGCAGCTGACTGTGGTAAGTGAAGTACATGCACATATTTTCCAAAACACGAACACTGTGAAGAACTTTGAAAAGTGACTTTCTCAGGCCCAAATCTGATTGTTAGGCCAAACCAGAGCAGACCCACTGAATCAACAGGACTTTGGTAAGTTATCAATTAAGTATGGCCCACCGATTCAATGAAGCTGCTCTCTTTGGAACTAGCAACTTCATTTAAATCCTTGGACTACAAATGATTTTCCACTTATTTAGTATCATAGTTCATTCCTTTATAGAAATGAAGAAACTGGGTTACAGAAGAGACTCAGACTCATCACCCCTTAAAGCCTAAAACTCTTCATAGAAATAATCTACATGCATGGTAGGAGAGAGGGAATGTTCCCCCTCTTGTATAAAAACCAACTGACTGTACATTTTCCCATGAATAAACATGCTGGGAAGCTGGTGCATCCTCTGGCATCTCTTCCTGTACCTCTATTATTAGATGTTTTAAAGAATCACACAAGGTGTAGGTTGAAACAGTAGATTGAAACATTTCTAATCATTAATGTTCATATTCTGCATGCTTGAAAAAAGCTACCCATCAGTTGTTTACCCTGTGTGACTTCCGTGCAGAATACTTGGAAAGTTATTTGTAAAAACTGAGTACTCATAGTTATATTTCCAGAGTCCAAATACTTACTATTACAATTGCAATTTTTGAAGTAACTCTGCTTTCACATTTTGCAAATATCTGAGGGGTGGAGCTTGATCACAGTGAAGCCAGCAGCTTCCAGCAACAGCTCCCGGGAAAAGTTGGAACCGCCCGGTCTGGCATCCCTCTAGAAAGCGGGGACAGAAGGGGAGGACAGGAGAGGTCACCCTAAAGCAGATGGTGAGCCCAGAAGGTAGAAGATTTGGCAGCAACTGGGTCTTTCTTCCCTCTGAAAATTCACCCAAGCACAGACCGGAGACGGGAGGCCATTTTATGGCAGAAAGCTGCGCGAAACTCCACCTCCAAATTCCCGAGGAAGGAGAACAGAAATACAGCCAAAAATACACAACAACAAAGTAAGCCTTTGATTTATGAATAACCTCATTAAGATGTAAAAGAAACTATAGAGAAAATACCTGACCGAAAGGAGAAAGAGGAAGGGGCGAGAAATGCCTGCCAGCTTGTTTTTTTCAAAGCAAACTAACTGTTAAACAGCAAGTTTATAATTAGCAAGCTGGCTCAAGATCATTGAGATACATAGTGAGACAGAAAAATTTTGTGTTCCTGGAAAAAAAAATCCCAGAGGAAATACTACTCAACAGGCTTCAAGGGACTGAAATCTTGTCAATGAGTGTAGTCTGGATTTCTCTCCCTAGTTTGAGTGGGACTTTGAAAATAAAATCTTGTCTTTGGAGCAGGAGGTATAAGCTTTTGGGAATAACAAACAGGCGACGAATCATCAGTGTGGTGACACAGATTGAAGAGCGGGAGAAGCCAGGACTAGAGTCGAATGAGACTCTGATAACAGAAGCGTCTTTGGTTTTGGAAGGAAGAATAAATCTTTGGGAGCAACGGACAGTAAATTATCAGCTCATCAGCGAGAGGAACTTAACAGAATAAATAGACGGAGGACCTAAGAAAACCAGCTCTGGAGTTATTAACGGACTACAATGTTTTTTTGTTTTTTGTGGGGTTTTTTGGAGAGAGAGAGACTGGCTCCCTGTTTGATGTTTAGTCTGGACTCTCTTTTGATTGGACTGTGTGGATTTTGATAATACTGTATTGCTATAATATCTGGGCAAGGAGGGGAGGACATACCTAGGGGAGGTTTATGATGATGGGTTTGGTTTGTTGGTAAAATAGTGGGATCAAAAATATTATTTATACAAGCCATATGTATTGGAAAAATGGAAATGACCTCCGAAAATGTTAAATATCAACGGTTGGGAATGTTGCCAGATAAAGAATGGCTGGTTACCATGCAAATGACAATAATAACAGGATTTCAGCAGGTAAATGAGCACCTCAGCCATGTAGAAGACCTGATGAAAGGGAAACCATCAGAGGTTAAATAACAGCTAAATGAAACTGTATTAACTCCAGAACAGTTTTTATTGACAGCGATGCCAGGTAACATAGATGAGATTAAGAGTTACCATGTGAGCTACCCAGCTATAATAGTCAGAAAAGGTGATGTTAAAAAACAGACTACTGTCCTGGATTTAATTTTATCTCCCCAAAACTGGAAGAAAATAGTGGCACAGAAACAAGAGAAGGGTACTGAGAAAATATGGGAAATGCCAGAAAAGGATATCTTTCCAGACAGGCTGAATGTACATCCAAGGCAGAAGGAAATTGAAAAAGGGGATGTATTCTATAATTGGTCTCAATTTCTTGATAGAGTTGGAATAACTTAGATAAATATGAATATAAGCTGATATTTAGAGGATAACCAAACAGTATATAGATATATAAAAAATACAAAGTTGTTTTTTGCATTGAAAAATAAACAGATCAGAGGCATGTATACCTAATATGAATAGATTGGATTATATACTCTGTGTTCTCCTATCCTCAAAACCCTTTTCCCATCCCTTACTTTCCCTTTTACCTTTTGTATTCCCTACCCTAGTAGTTTAAAAATAAAAAAAATTAAAGAGAAAAAAATGTTATATACTTGCAAACAGAAACCATATCTACCTTTCACAAAAAGCAGGCTAGTTTACTAACAACGGGGCATGTAAAATACTGTAGTTGTGATAATCTGAAATTTTCATCACTTAAGGAATTCCCTCTTTCAATGACAAGATATCTGCAATGTAGACATTGGCCCTGAGAGTGGGGAGAATGCCACCTCTTCCTTTATCTCAGAACAGTGGTTCCCAACCTTGGGTAACCCAGGTATTCTTGGACTGCAGTTCCCAGAAACTCAGGCCAGCAACATGGGTTGCCCAAGGTTGAAAACCACTGATCTAAGGTACCAAAATGCCTAGGCCAATCATAACAAACATTATGTGTTCAGATACCCTGTTTCTTTCCTTTATCATCCTCTTTCTCATACGTGTGACTATAGCCATCATGGTCATCACCAAGCATCTAGTGAAAGCCTTTTGATGCAAAAAGCTAAGGAAATCCAATTACTTTGGAAGCAGGGAATGACATTATCTGTTTATAAATAACTGACTGGTCCATCCCAATGCTTCTTTGGAAGTGATTCCAATGTCACTACTCCAGTAATGCAGACAATACTTGAGCATTGTTTTATTCTCAGTTGCCAAGAAATGGACAGCAGCAGCTGCCTTTCTATTTTTAGTATGCCAAAACAAGTTCCAATTGTTGTTCTGGACTTCAAACAATAGATGCATGCATTAGAGGGTTTAAGCTCCTCTGGCTTTCTCACAACATTTCATATTGAAATAAATCCTAGAGACAATAGGGTTTGTTTGCTTGTTTGTTTAATGCCCTCTTTCAAATTGGCAGCTATATGAAGATGTTGCATGCAGAAGATTGTAGCTGTTGTCTTCCTTTTGCATTTCAGACCAAATAAAGGTCCAGAACATTATGGCATAGGATTGATATGAAATATCTTGCTCAAAAATAGCACAATTGTTTTCTCTTTATTTAGCTGCTGCTAAGCATGATATCATCATTTCATATGGTATGACCACGTTAACGCATTTCAGAACAAATCCCTATTAGTTCCAGTCTACAGTAATATGTTGTGTACTTGTTAACTAGAAAGCATGGATAGGATGAAGTCCCTTCAACAAGCAGTGAACCTGTGAGATGTATTTAGAAAGCAGTATCACCTGAGTAATATTTGAACATTACACTGCTTCAGGAACACATCTTTGAAAAGTGACAGTTGTTCTCAGCTGAAGACCAAAAGCCATAAGGCCATGAAGAAACACATCTGAAGTTTAGCTTGTGTATTCAACCATATACATCATTTGATTGCTCAAAACTGGCTGGGTTGTGCAGTTGAAGGTACGTACCAACTTAGCTGATAGCCATGATGATGTGAGGATCTGTCGGTGCGCTGTCCTTTACAGATGACCACTGACTTTGTGCTGCAGCAACCTTTAGATGTTACCCAAGTTTTTGCTGTCTCATACAGGTGACTTTATATTTTACCCTTTAGATGCCTCAAAGTACTACACAAATTTGGAAAATGGTGCAAGAAAGAAAGGAAAGCTGTCTCTTTGGCATGAAAAAAAGGGCAAACTTCCCCTATGGCTTTCACAATTTCAGTTATGTCCCTGCCATAATATATAATAGATGAGATGTTCTATTTTTTTAAGCACCTGTGAAAATTCATATCATGGATCTCCCTCCGTTATCTTCCTTAATAAAGTTGATCTATCCTAGAACTTTTCTTTGTCTTTCTTTGTTGTTGTTTTATCCATGCCTCTGTTCCCAAAAGTAGACCAATGTCAGGTAACCAACTTTTTCAGCTACAGGACAGTTAGCAAGTGTTGTGTAACACATTTGTTTGAATTTCTGTTGTCTGTGTTACCTAACTGTGTTTTCTTTTGTGTCATATTGGTGACAACTTTGCGCAATTCTTTGTGTGATATATTAATTGCAATTCAATCTATGTATTTCAATGTAAGCCCCATTCAATGGAACTCAATACCACTTCAGTATACATACAGCAAAAACCATCATCATCAGTGATCATTTATATAGATAGCAGAGTATCCATGGTTGGACTTTGGAGAGCAGAAGAGCTGCAATGCTGCTGAAATATAAGATTTACTTAAACTTAGGCATTTCACCTTGCTGACAAGAGTAACCTAGGCAACTACTATTGTATGACACACCTTTGAACTGCACCAAGCATGCCAATTTCATTCCTTTCTGTGAGTGGGATATTCTGGTTGTCCCCAGCAGGACATCTGCCTCAGACCCACACCCCCAGACAGACCTTACAGATATCTCAGCACCATAGTGGCCTGAAAGGTATAGTGGGAGCCAAATAGAAATGAGTGGCAGAGGCAGATAAGCTGCACCTGGAGGGAGGAACAGAAGCCAGAACAGTTTGGCAGAGCTAGAATTTAAAGAAAGAGGAGGAGAAAGAGGGGAGGGCTAATTACCTTCAAAAGACTCAGAGGAGAAAGACTGGGCAGAGGCCTCGAAGGAGCCCACTACATCTTCTGCACCGTCAGCAAGGACCTGCAGCTGCTGCTTCCATTGGATGGGCATATGGGTCCAGTTCTTTATAAGTAAAGCATGCAGGGAGAGCACACCAATCATCTCCCGACCTGGGACACCACAACAACAGCACAGGCGCCTAGCCAAGCCCCAGGCCACTGGACCCATCCTGACCCAGAAGTGGTGATGATGGAGGAAGTGCAACAAGCACCTGCAGCAGATCCTCTAGAGCAGTGGTCCCCAGCCTTGGGCCTCCAGATGTTCTTGGACTACAACTCCCAGAAGCCCTCACCACCATCTCTGCTGGCCAGGATTTCTGGGAGTTGGAGCCCAAGAACATCTGGAGGCCCAATGTTGGGGACCCCTGCTCTAGAAGCTGAATGAACTGTCAGTACTCAGGGACCTTTCTATTGGCAGGATATATGTAAGGTAAGAGACCACTTTTTAAAAAATCAGAATTCTCACTTCTCTTCCAAAATATTTACAGTGCCTTCTACCACCACTTTATATTTAAGCAAGGTCTTAAAAGACTTTGGGGGCATGGAATGGTTATGAGAACTAATTTTTATTGCTATCAGAAATAATGCAGTGTGCACACAGGAAGGATTCACACTGCTACCTCTGCCTCCGGTGATAAGAGCAGGGATATGGCATAACTATTTATTTCTCCCCTTCTGTTCCTGGCAATGTATTGAGTTTCAATTGTCTGAGTGCTGGGCAGGTCTTGAAAGAGGACACTGCATCCTAATGCCATAAAGCCTGTCTTTGAAGGTACTGCAGCAGACACAGGAGAGGTTAACAAGCATAATGCACTTTTCTTTAAACTTTGCAGGATGCTATTTTTAGCAAACAAAGATAATGTCACAGTTGCTCTTGTTCATCTCCTGTAGCATATACGTGCCAAATGCTTACCATATCTGCCATTTTTAAAAACAATCTACCCTTTTCAAATCTGTGTCACTGGCCTCTCAAGCTATAGTAATAGAGAAAGGAATGGGACTCGTTCTGACCCCTTCTAACAGGATTGTAATAAAACAAGAGCACCATATAAAGGATATTTTCTCTCTTCACCAGGTTTTTTTTATTCAGGAGTATAACCTAATATACAACGAGTTTCATCTTCTATGAACAAGAGAATGAGAACATTTAGGTAACCAGGACAACCCAATTTTTATTTGTTTATTAGATATATACTGTATTTTCCTCTGATGAACACAAAGCAGCATACTTAGCTTTTCTCCTCTAACGAACACAAAGCAACATGAGCTTTCTTCCTCCCAGTTTTATTATCTCAGTGCTATATGGTATGTTAGGCTGAAACACAGTAACTGACTGAAGATTATCCAATGAGATGACTGGAAACTTGAATCCAAATCTTTCAAATCTCAGTCCAACCCCTTAACCATTAAATGGCATTGGCTTAGTAAATTCAGCATCTATTATGACAAGCAGTATAACTGAATATCAGAAGAAAGAGATAAGCTATGGGGGCAAGCAAACTGCTTGTACAGATCCTAGAGATTGGTGACTGATGAAAAAAGAATGCTAAAATATTTTCCCCCATATAGTAATTTAAGGATATGATTCAGCAGACAGTTCTCCTGCCACAGTGAAATTAACAGGAGCTATACAAAAGCATTTCTGCACTTTACAAATAGCTATAATTAAACTGATTATCCAAAGACTAAGCAATGCTCTGATGTCTACCATGTCATTAAAGAGAAAGGTCAAATGTTGTAGGTGTTTTTTTTAACCTGACAATCCTGACAATAATACAAACTATTGCCTTAACTTTGTCAGAACCATTCTTCTAACTTTGCAATGGAGTACTTTCAAAATGTAGATAGCTCTGAACAAAAAAATTAACTGAAATGCTTGAAGCCCAACAAATCACATTTTCTGCTTTCGTTTTCTTCCAACACTGCACCAGGATCTCACACCTTATGAGTATTTGCTGTTTCCATTTAGCACCACAAAAGGGACCTGTTTTCCTCCACTTGCTGACTGGCCTTATAAATTGTAGCCCAATTTTGCACAGCAATGCTACGAACCTTCCCCAGTTCTCTAACTTGCTTGGTATCTTTACATATTCAGTCACACAATGGTATCTCTTTCTCTATTCAGCTCATCCCTAGTGATAACATGTCAGAGATCTTCACCTCAACTTACTGAGGATACAGGCAGAACTATACATAGCATTTCAATCCATTTCCCTCTCCCATGAGGATTAAATAGATTAAGGATGTTCCTTTCCACTGGGAAATAGTCTGGGATTAGTATTGCTGATAAGGGAGATCTCTTCCAACAGATTAGCAGGAATCACAATCAGCAAAGACAAAAACTGAGCTGATGTTCTTATGCTTTGTCAAGTTGCTTTCAACTTCTGGAAACCCTATGAATTCATAGCCTCTAAAAGGCCTAGTCCTGTTTAGTTTTTGCAGACTAAACTCCGTTGTTTCTTTTGAGTTAATCCATCTAATTCTAGGTATTAATTTTTTCCAAATGCGTTCTATTTATCCTAACATTCTTCGCCAATATCCTGTTCCATATCCTGGTGGAAGGGAAATAGCATCATATCCAAAGTCTAATTAACAAGGCCCCACTTGGATTCTTTATATGGGTCAAACTACATGACTGTCATGCTATGAAGACATTAAGCAGGGACTAGTTAATTAGTAGCAATTTGGAAATGTGAAATAACACCACTTCTCTTCCACTGGCAAAATTATGGAATGAGATTTTGGTCATTATCTTTTCCAGCGAGTCCTGCCTTCTCGTGATACAGCCATAGTATAATACTGTCAATTTAATTGTTTCAGTGTGAGAGTTGAAGCTTGATTTGATCTAGCACTCATCTTATTTGTCTGTTTGACAGGCCAAAGCATGTGCCGATTTTTTCTTACCAACTAAAGTAACCCCAAATAATTTAAACTATATGTAATATAATGTTACATATAGTGTTAAAGAGAAGTAAAAAGGAAGTTTACAATTTTTTTTAGAAACAATAGTTTTTGTCTCTCCTTTAAAGATGTTTTGTCAGAGCATGCCTGAAACAGAATGGAGGAACTGAATACTATACAGATGTCTGCCTGATATAGTAGAAGAGTGGCCCCTATGACCAAACCTGCCACACTATATCAAGAGTTGCAGTTCCCAACCTTGGGTCCAGATATTTTTGGACTACAACCCCCAGAAATTGTGGCCAGCAGAACTAGTGGTGAAGGCTTCTGGGAGTTTTAGTCCAAGAACATCTGGGGAACCACTGATCTTGAAGATTCTGAAAGGGTAGCTATTTGCAGGTGCAGACCTATTCATGTGGATACATGGAGTATGAAGTACATGTTCTTAAAGAACTAAAATGAATGGAAAGCAATGTCCATTTACAGTTTTTAGGCATTTACATTGGCATATACAATTCAAATATGAAAGTATGAAAAAGAAATTACAATGGTAGGAAATGTGTTCAAATATGGAAACAGTAATGGCCTACTGAGTAATGGATGGCAGATATTTATCCTTTTGACTTTGGATCATGAGAGTTCAGAACATCTGTTTTATTCACTTTCTATTAATTTCAGCACTACTGAGATATAATTTAAAAATGCATGAATACCTAATGCATAATATAACTTCTAATCAAAATGGAACAGCAACAAGACAAATGAACATGGGAAGCATTGTTATAATCTATGGACCAGCTTTTAGCTGAATCACCAAGTGCTTGGCAGGTTAATTTTTAAAAAATAATATATTTATGAATGTATTCTGGAAGGCTTTCATAGCCAGGGTCTAATGGTTGTTGTTGATTTTCCGGGCTGTTTGGCCGTTTTCTTAAGGTTTTTCTTCCTAACGTTTCGCTAGTCTCTGTAGCCAGCATCTTCAGAGGAGAGGAGTCAGAACTCTGTATGTGCTCTATTTATGGATGGTTTCTCCAATCAAATGTTTGGGGTTATGTACAAATATTTTTTTTAAAAAAAATCTCTCTTTCCTACTCATCTTTCCGAGTTCTTTCCCCCATTTTACCTTTTTTTAGTCATTCTTTTCCCCTTCTCATGTAGTTTCATCCAAAATAAGTTTTTGTTACCCAACAGCCTTTTTAAAGTTACAAACATCACCAAAACATTTTAGCATGGATTTCTGTAAAGTTTGTTGATAAAATAAAAGAAATAGAACATCCAGTTCCCTCACCACCACTACAGCTCTTTCATATACAGTGGTGCCCCGCATGATGATAATCTGTTCCAGGAAAATCGCTGTTAAGCAAAATCATCGTCATGCAAAAAACAATTCCCCATTGGAATGCACTGAAACCCATTTAATGCATTCCAATGGGGAAATTACCTCGTCGTCCAGCGAAGATTGCCCATAGGGGAAGCCATTTTCCGAGCACTGATCAGCTGTTAAAATGGCTGCCCTGCGAAGCATGGGTCTGGAAAAGACAGGGCAGCCATTTTGTGGAGCCGGAAAAATTGTCTTTTTGCAAACAAACGGTTCGTGAAGCAAGGACCTAATCAACGTCAAGCGAAAATCCCCCATAGGAAACATTGTTTTGTGATCGCTATAGCGATAGCAAAAAAGTCATCATCATGCGATTTCGTCGTTCTGCGGGGTCATCGTCATGCAGGGCACCACTGCACTATAGTTCTAGTTGTGTGCAGGAAAATATACACAAAAGGAAACACTGGTTTCAGGGATGGATCGTGACCAACTAGATACATGTGGAAAACTTAACTGCCTTGAGTCCCATTTTTGGGAGAAAGAAACATATACATTAAACAAATAAGAAATGTAAGTTGGGCATGACTAACCCATTCCATACTTATTGCAACCATCATTAATAATTAATTGAATGCTGCCAAATTGTGACTTTCAGGGTTTTCTAGGTAGAGAGTATTCTTCTTCTGAGGGCATCCTGGGACTGTGCAGATTGGCCAAGGCTACACAGGCTGGCTCTTCTTGTAGGAGTCACAGTGGAGAACTGAACTCCAAACCTTTGGCTTTGCAGCCAGATACCGAGCTAGGACAAAGCAAAAGGCAGAAAAAAATATACAGTCTTTCAAGATTACTAATCTTACACAGTACAGTATGTCAGCAAAAGTGTTCAGGAATGAGGGGAAAGAGGAAAAGTGCTTGATGTTCAGGTTCTATACTCTGTGTGGCATCTTGAAATATAATGCAGCAGTGAAGCTGTGCAGCTGTAATCATATTAGCTGTTGCCCAGAATAGTCCATAGATTTGTTGGTACCTAGAAAGGTATTAAAAATTAAACCCTATAAGAAGACAATACACTGGTTTCAACTGCTTTATTCTAAAATATGACAAAATTTGGATGTAATCCTCTCTATCCCTTATAGAAATGGGGGTCTAGGACATCTTCACAGTTGACACTATAGGCTGATTACTGTCTATATTGTTAAATACACAAAAGTACCATCACAAACAATATTGTAGTAGCATCTGTCACCTAGCATAAATTGATTTTCTATACCAGTATCATCCATGGACAAGAACTGGGGGAAAAGGATGTTTCATCAGTAATGTTTAAATTCTTCTCTGTGGCTACAAAATTGTGGTGTATGGAAAGTCAATGATTTGTCTATAATGTAGAAAGAAATCCTGATACTATAATACGTTGGCTATAGGATTTAAACCTGTATTATCAAAAACCTCTGACCATGACTTTTAAAAAGGAAGGGAAATGAAAAAAAAATTCTGAATTTCAATCCAACTGCAAAACAGAACACTGCATTCAAGCTCACTTTTGACAATGTCGGGACCATTTCAACAGTATAATCTACTTTCTGCTCCCATCAAGAAGAGCAATGCGCATTCCAGTGCTTTTTCTCTTGGCTATCATAGCTAAAAACCATTTAAAAATCAGTGATTTATTTCTTAGGGAACTTTCTTCACATATAAACGTAGAATTTACAGTCTTGCAGTTCCAGTGTCTATACTGAGACAAGACCTTCTCCAAATTTCTATTTTTGCACAAGGAGCCAACAGATAATTCTCAAAGAAAGAGCACGGCACTCAACCACTTATCACTACTTGACCCTTCACCTTGCCTCTTTGAGGACTATTAAAGGCTAAATAGTAACTTCAGGGCTAGGAAAGAATGTAATCATTCAAAGAAATGTACTCTCTTAGTGGTAGCAGCATATGCTATATTTCACAGCATGACAGATAACATAATTACTGTTTTCTGGAGGATGTTAAAGTGATCTGGCTACATTGCAGGTAGTGGCACGACTGGGTCTGTTTTTTAACTACTGAATACTAACACATACTAGCCACCTTTATCAATATGGTGATAAAGGCTAATTGTAAGTGAAACTTTAGTTGTAGTGAAAAAATACTGATCAAATAGGCATGTTTAAAATTATGGCATTGAGGACAGCAGAAGGAACACTGAAGATGCCGGCCACAGAGACTGGGAAACATTAGGAAAAACAACCTTCAGAACGCGGCCAAAGAGCCCAAAAAACCCTCAACAACCATCAGACCCTGGCCATGAAAGCCTTCGAGAATATACAGAAGGAACACTCTTTTCAAATCCTCCAAAGTGTGTTCACACAGTGAGGTGGTGGGCCATATGAACCCAAAAGAAATGCTGCAATCAGAAGACTGTCACATCTGTTTTTCATCACACAAGAAAACTGTGTAGGATCAAAATGAAGTGCTTTGAAAACCCTAGTAATCACTGCTTGTATCAGTCAAAACAATTTTGATTTCACCCACAGAACGCTAAACCTAGAAAAATCTTAATAGTAAGATGACAGCAAGCCTAGTTCTGGTTACAAATGATGAAATGAATCTCTACTACCTTGCACATGTTGTAGCATCACCAGTCTTTTAGCTTTGGCCTCACAGGAAAAAAAGGCTTAATAGGAAAATGAAACTGTTTCATGAGATCACTGTACAGATCTGAACACAGGACATAATAGCCATGAAGATCAAACTCAGGGCCTATCCAAATTAGCATTACGTTCACACAGTAGGCAACCAGATGCTTTGGAGACGCACAAGCAGTCTTTGAGCACAACAGCACCCTCCATTTATGTTCAGCAGCAACTAATCTGCAGAGGAACAGCACCTCCAATACTAGAAGCAATAATAAATACAGTATAGCTATTATACTTGCCAAAACAGCTCTTATCCTTCACGAATTTGTATAATCACTTTTCAAAGCTATAAAAGTTAACTGCAATCATCATGGATGGTAACATATTCCACATTTGAAAACTCTGCAGCGTGGACTATGTCATTTTCTCTCTTGCAAATTTTCCGTCATGAAACTCTGATGACCCTCCTTTGTTCCCATATAAAATAGACACTTAACTGCTTTGTCCACCTCATGAATAATTTTATATAACTCTATCATGCCTCCCATGATTGTCTTTTTGTCTGAGTTAAAAAGCCTCAGATGCTGAAATCTTTCCTCACAGAGGTGCTTTGGCTGCCATTTTCTGTAGCCTTTTCGACAACCCCACCCCCTTTTTTATAGGTCTGGTGATTAGTATTTGCAAGTGAGCTTGCACAGTAGATATATATAAAGGCATTATGAGAACCATGTCAAGATATTTGTAATCATTCAGGTCACTCACTGTATTAGAGTCTTGAAAATATGAACTGTATTCATGTAAGTAAAGTATGTAAGAAAGACTGTATGAAAAATTCAAACAAATACCTGTTGCTGGTTAACAGGCAGAGTCTGAGGCTTGAGTTTTCTCAGGCAGGTGTTGCTGATTATAGGATTTTTCTCAGTATAAAGGAAACTCTGGGAGAGCATTACTCTGCTGTTCTTGTTTAGAAGCAGTCATTCTGTTGTTTTACAGTGGTGCCTCAACTTACGACCGTCCCTACTTACGACCATTTCGAGTTATGACCAGCTCTGGCCGCAAAATTTTGCTTCGACTTGTGTCAGGAGCTTCCACTTACAACTAGGAAAAGGCAGGGGGGAAAGGTAGTGAATTCAAATAGCTAATCGTTGGTGGTGAAGAAGCTGTTTCTTTGTAGCTCTTTCACCCCAATGGTTAGAGCAGGCGTCAGGGAAATGTTTAACTTTTACAGTACAGTACTGGAAAAGGGTTGCAGCGGCTGGGGGAGGCTGCGGCGGGGACGTCCCTCGGCACTCCTCACTGCCCTCCATAGTGCCGATGCTGCTGGGACCCGGTCATTGGCCTCGGCGGAGGGGGCCCTGATCCAATGGAGAAAGGGAGCTGCCCCGCGGGGCCAAGGACTGAGCTTGGCTCACCAGGAAGGAGGAGGTGGCAGCGCGGGAGGACCCTTCCTCCGGGAGCCGTGCCCCCTCCACCCCCGTGCCGAGGACCGAGAACCAGCAGCAGTGGCGGCATTGGCCTTCAAATGAAGTTCCCATGACTCAACTTCCAGATAATAGCTCCAACATGAAATTTTCCCACTAAAGTTGTGTCTTAGATTGATATATGGGAGCCATCCATCACAACCCTAAGATCCTTTTTTCTTGTCAATCACTGCCTGCTCAGATCCCAATGTACTTGAAAAGTTCAGATTTCTTGCCCCTGTGAACATTAATTTACATATACAGTAGATTATAAGAGCCATTTTAATACCCACTCCAGATGTTTGAATAAATCCTTTTGATACAATTTAATGACTTATTTTGTTTTAACAGGAAGATTGAGAATGTTTACAAAGTGAAACAGGAATGGAAACTTTAAAAAAATTAACATCATATTCTCCAGAGCAAGGAATAAGATTGAACAGGGGAAGGTACTGCTTTAATACACTGCCATCATGTGGCTACTGAAAGGTCAAGCATGAAAATCTACTTTGGACTTGCATCTACAAAAATTGATAAATACAGTATTATCAAAGTTTCTTAAACTGGGCATCAGTATCTACCAAAATGTTACATATACTGTACAGAGCACTGTCAGTGAACCCTAAAAGTTGTACAAGAAGCTACATCAAAACTGTTGCATTTTGACAATATTTCTCTTATGGTTTCATTGAAGTTAAACTGATTTAGTAGTCCTGTTGGGGAGAAAACATAGAAATATACATTCTCCTGAACTATGTACAGCAGAACGAATCCAAACTACCAGCACAAAATATTTGATTTTGCAGGCTTCTTCATGAAATAGTATTGTACAATTAATATAGCTAGAGATGTCAGATACTTTGTTGTTATCAAAGTAACAGAATTTCTAACTTTAGCGTTCACCCTAAGTTATGTAATGAGATATATAATATTCATGAGTTATATGCTAATGTGCTTGAGAGGTGTTAAAAAGCAGAGCCTTGGAGGAGAAGTCCAACAGAGTCAGAGGAGTCTGTGTTAGGAATCTGAGAGAAGGATAGTTTTGAATCTGAGGAGTGCTTAGTAACCTGTGATATTTAATATAAAAGATTAATATTGATGCTTGGTGAAACTAAAAGAATATGCTTATGAATTATCCTAGAAAATATCTGTAATCAATGAACCTGTTCTATTAAAAAGTCAGTACTGAATGGATCTTCATCTTTTCTAAGTACGTTGATAAGGAGATGAACAGTGGCAAAGTATCAAGAGGAGTTTTGGGTTAGCCTTTGTGCTCTCTGTGTTTGGGGAGACAAGCAGGGGCCATGAGGGCAAACGCCACACTAACATTTTCTACTTTAGCAGAAAGGACCATTATGCATCTATAGCATGCATTATTACCGTGTTTCCCCGAAAATAAGACACGGTCTTATATGAATTTTTGTTCCCAAAAATGCATTAGAGCTTATTTTCAGGGGATTTTTTTCTATGTACAACATTCATGTACATTGATTGAAATACAGTCAGGTCATCTTCTGGTTGCTGCACAATGGCAGAAGGCAGGCTTTCAATTAAGTGGGGCTTTTTGGGGTGGGGCTTATATCATGAGCATCCTGAAAAATCATACTAGAGCTTATTTTCAGGTTAGGTCTTGTTTTCAGGGAAACAGGGTGTAGCATTCATCCTTTGTGAGGTAATATAAGACATGTATTATTCATGTTCTATGCTAATATGGTTGAGAGGCGGAGCTTTAAGAGATGTTAAAAGGCAGAGCCTGAGAGGAGAGTCAGAGAAGAGTCTGTGTTAGGATTCTGAGAGATGGATAGTTTGGGGTCTGAGGAGTGATTAGCAATGTGTGATATTTAATATAGAAGATTAATATTGATACTTGGTGAAACTGAAAGAATATGGTTATGAATTATCCTCGAAACCATCTATAATCAGTAAACCTGTTTTATTAATAAGTCAGTACTCAGTGGACCTTCGTCTTTGCTAAGTAAAATAAGTTGACAAAGAGATCAACTGGTGGCAGCGTGTGAAGAGAGATTTTGGTTTGCCTTCATGAGCTCTGTGTTTTGAGAGACAAGCAGGGGCTACGAGGGTGTACGTCACAATTGGTGTTCGGCGGTGGGATACAAAACAATCCATTAACGGCAGAGTTTAAATGTGAATTTTTTTTGAGTCATGCGTACCTTTTAGTTAGAGGTCTGTGGTGAAGAAGTGAATGACCTGCTAGAGCTTTTGTGGAAAAGCTCAGTGGTAGGGCTTCTGATCCCAGATCTGGGGGAACTAAAGATAGGGAATGACTCTGAAGGAAAAATTCCTTTTATTTACCTCAGAATTGGAGAGACCTTGTGGGTAGCTTAAAATCCAAGGCTCTGAGAGTTAAGGCAGCACTTTGTCACGTTCACGGGGGTTTCAACAGCAAAGTCTGATAAGCCAGTCTATCAGAAGTTCAGAGGATGCAGAGCCAATACCAAAATGCCAAAGCCAAACCACAAACCATAATCTGAGGTCAGGGTCCAAAGCCAAATCACACAATGTAGTCCAGAGTCAGAGTCCAAAGCCAACGGTCCAGAGAACAAGATTCAAGGTAGTCAGGAGCATGGATGAGAGCCAGAGATTTGACTTGTTGCTTCCACGAGCTTTCCAGCTGTCTGGGAGCTGATTATATAGCAAAACAGTCATTGAACTGCTGGAAGCCTTTCATCCTGTCAAAACTCAGGACTAGCTGACCTGATGTTTCCGCAGGCAGCATTCAAGCAATCCTCTGACTTTTGCGTCATAAGTCTTTGCCAAAGTCTAGCCCTTACCCTGGCTACTGGGGGAGGAGAGTCTGGTGGCGATTCAGCTGTCTGTGCTTCTAATTTCTCAGCATTTTCCTCAGCTGTAGTTAACCCCTCAGGTTCCATATCTTCGGCTGAACTCATGACACGCTTGTGGATAAAAGTGAAAGCCAGAGGTCAGAACAGATCTGAGGGGATAGAAAAACCCAAGCAGAGGCTGGATAAATAAAAATATGTTGCTGTCTGAGAGCAGAGATAGCTCAGACATAGAGAGGCACAGTAACTTAAGGTTGTTAGCTGGATAACAGCCAGAAAGAGCTGGAGGGAAGTTCAAGAACAATAGTTACTGGAATTCAAGCAGAAAGACAGGTCATTTTTAAAATCAGTACAGACACTCAAGACTAATTATCTCAGAAGTAAACATGCCCCCCAGAGGGGGAGATGTGAGGCAGAGAGTTTACCTCAAGAAATGAAGGGAAATGTGAACCCTTTAACTCCAATGGAACAGGAGGAAATTGATGAGGGTGCCTCAGAGGAACAAAAAGAATTAAGCTCCCAAGAGTTTGAAAAATGGAAATTACAACAAGAATTAAAATTGAAGGAATTAGAAATTAAGGAAAAAGTCAGAGCTGAAAAGAAAGCTAAGCAGCTACAGCTCAGGGAAATGGAAATTAGAGAAAAAGCTGAGCACGAGGCCAGACAAAAAGAAATGGAATTAAGACAAAAAGAAATGGAATTAGGACAAAGAGAAATGGAATTTCAAATACAGAGGAAACAATTAGAAATTTTGCTCAAAACAATAATAATAACAATAACAACAGCTCTGATGAGGGAAATCTCTCAAAGATCGATCTAAAGAAATTTTCCCAATATAGGAAAGAAGATTGCCCAGAATCTTTCCTCATTTCATTTGAGAGAGCATGTTGGGACTTTGATACTAGGGATGATGAAAGGATAATAATGCTAAGATCACAAATAAGTGGAGATTTAGCTGTGCTGCATTCTCAGATGCCTCTGGAGAAGGCTAGAGATTTTGAAGCATACAGAAAGATGGTATATGCTAGATCTGGCATAAATGCAGAACACCTGAGGAGAAAATTTCATTCCCTTACCAAAAACCCTGAAAAATCTTATTCCCAGATAGGGGCTAAAGTGCTTCAATGTTTGGACAAATGGATGGAATGTGAAAATGTCACTTCTCTAGAGCAGATGAAAAATGTGATTGGGTTGGAACAATTTTATTCTATTTCGCCTGGGGAATTGCGTTATTGAAAGACAAAAATCCTAAAAATCTATTAGAAGCAGGTGAAACAGCTGATTACATCAGTGTTATAACTGCGGAGAGTTCGGGCATATTCAGTCAATTTGTACTAAAAACAAGAATAAAAATGGAAAAGATGATAGTCAGACCAAAAAGGTTTACTGCTTGAAAACTGTGGAAGCCACTGAGGGACGTTGTAACAATGGTTCTGCCTCCATGGCAACTGATCTGCTACTAGCCAAGGTTGTTCATTGTTTTCTTGTAAAGACAGAATTGTAGTACAGAACCCTGGTAAGAAGATTCTTTTTAATGAGAAGTCTTATGTGGGAGTGGTTGATACCTGCTCCAACATAACCCTGTCTCATCCTGATGTGGTTCCTAGAGAACAAATACTTCCAAACCAAACTGTTACAATCAATGGAATAAGTTCTACTCCAGTAGCGTAGGGAGGAATGTAGCATTCACCCTTTGTTAGGTAATATAAGTCATGTATTATTCATGTTCTATGCTAATGTGGTTGAGAGGCGGAGCCTCAAGAGATGTTAAAAGGTGGAGCCTGAGAAGAGAGTCAGAGAGGAGTCTGTGTTAGGAATCTGAGAAAAGGATAGTTTAGGGTCTGAGGAGTGATTAGTCTGAGGAGTGATTAGTAACCTGTGATATTTAATATAGAAGATTAATATTGATGCTTGGTGAAACTGAAAGAATATGCTTATGAATTATCCTAGAAACCATTTGTATTCAATAAACCTGTTTTATTAATAAATCAGTACTGAATGGACCTTCGTCTTTGCTAAGTAAAATAAGTTGATAAAGAGATCAACTGATGGTAGTGTGTGAAAAGAGGTTTTGGTTTACCTTCGTGAGCTCTGTGTTTGGGGAGATAAGCAGTGGTTACGAGGGTGAACGTCACACAGGGTATGACGCTAATCATGATATACTATAAATAGCTACTCATAATTCTGTTAGAAAAATAACAATATTGCATAAACTCATACTAGGTATCGGTGGGAGGGGGCTTTTACAATCTATAGTGATAGTTCTTTGCCACTCACCTGTACGTTTGCTTTCCTTCCATTGTTTTGTTGTTGGTTCTCCCCTTCTTCTCTGACTTTCAACCATGCAGTAGACATGGAGGATGTCTTTGCTATTAAATGAAGATTCCATTACCCTTTTTTCCTTTCTGACTGTAACTACTTTTCTACTTAAAATTCTTCTAGACTGCTAGTCACTATGGAAAGGGATGTAATGATGAAATTTGTGTTATTCTTTCACTTTTTATTATACTCTGTTAATTATATAAAAGAATAATAATAATTCCTGAAGAAATTCAATAGGATTTACTCCAAGGTGAGCACAGGCTTGCTGTGCTAATCTCATTACATTATAGTACAGAACTAGATATTCTCTTTTGCTTGATGTGAAAACCAGTGTTCCTCATCTGTGAGAAACTATCAATAATATATCCATTTAAATTAGCATTTAATTTTGTTTCATTACAAGGAGAGAGAGCACCACTATTTGGCTAAAGCCCATAACAGCTATCTTTTGTTATACCTAGTTTATTGAGATTCTCTCTGAATCAAGTGCTGAGATACATGTATCATTGCCTTCTTATTGTAAATACATGCAGCACTGACAGCATTTCTGAATATTGTTCTGGCAGCATTTGTGGTTTCCACAAGGTCTTCTCCAGCCACGATTAATCTGCGATGAATCCTAATGAAAATCAAAAAATGATTTTTAAAAATGCCACCTTAAACCTCATTCAGATGGATTTTTTGAAAAAAAGCTCTGGGTAGGCTCACAATGAAGAAAGAAGAAGCAAAAGGGCACTCATGGTCAGTTCCCCTTCATTGAGTACCCCTTATATACAAATCATTAAAAAATTTCTAGAAGGGCTTAGTGTAGGCCTGATAGAGTAACTGTTGACCAAAGAGAAGAAAAGACAATATCAAGCAAAACCAAAAAGATGCATTAATTTATCAGACAGATTTCTAAAACAATATTGAAAACAAGTCTAGAAGTTGTAATATGTTTTCGTTTGGCTGGCTGTTAACAGATAGTCTTAAAATGGATCTAGGACAAAATGGCATTTGAAAGTTTTTAATCTGCTGTTAAAGGAAGTTGGCTTTTTAAAAATTCTTTTTAATCTTTAAATAACATTTTATCTATTTTATTATAAATCACATTGGCAGCCCTAGTGAGCAAAAAAGTGATAAATACAAATATAATTATTAGGTTCTAGCAAAACAATACATTTCACAGAGCTGCTCATTCAAGCTGATTTTCTTACTGATATTCCTAACACATTTGCCCTAGTTTTCACTGAACTGACAAATCTATGCTTAGGTTAGACAACTTTAGGCTGCATGTAAGGGTGTACAAAACTGAGTAAGGAAATAAACCAGTGGGAAAGAACTGCAAAAACCTATCATGTCAAAGAGAAGGCGACTGGAAACTTTTATGTCCAACATGTAGCCTCCTTTGGAAAGATTTTTTTCCCCTTACAGATGAATATTTGCTCTTGTGAGTTCCATCTATACCCACTTCTCAAAGTGGTGCTCTAGCAAATTCAACTATCTCTGCTCTTAAGAGACTAGTGCATTTCCTCCTTTCTTCTCTATAGCAATCTTTAATCACCATATGCATGCATTTACACTGAGGGAAATTCTATGGCTGAAATCCTGTTGCTTAGCATAGTAAGTCAAACTAGAATAGGCCTACTGAATCAGTAGAGATTTGGGGAATCAACTTTTCCATCAGTTTCACTTAAGGTGCAACTAGGGCAGGTCCATTTGAATCAATGGAACTTATGAAGGAGTAAACCCACCAAATCCCCACAAAGTCAATAGCCCTAGCGTAGCACAATTTACCATGCTAAGCAACTAGATTTCAGCTTATATATCAATTAGCTTTCAGGTGTGTAGGATCTAGGACATTTAGGATGTTATCAGTTCAAACCCAGCATATTCTATCATTCTCTTATGCTCAGATGACACAAATTCATCCACGCTATCATACTCAGCTTACTGGAATTCATCCATGCACTATCATTTTATGAATAATGTGGCAGTTATTTCCAAAATGTGTATGACAAAATGATCCAGTTTTTACCAGTGTTTTATTTATACACATACCCCCCAAAAGCACCACACTTGCTATATTACTGAAACCTCATAATATTAGACTACATTAATACACTGTGCCAAAACATTTTCCCAATAAAATTGTGAAACTACCTAGAATGATGACATTTTGTGATACTATATTTGTGATATTGTTATTTATAAGGAAAATAACTATTTATACTATACAATTTTAAGCTGCCCCAAATTATTAAATACTTTGGGTGCTAGGTATGTTTTTTGCAAATCTAAATACTGTATATTATAAACTAAAAAGCTGCCTTAATACTTAGCAGCACTTTCCATTCTTTTCATTCTTCCCCCACATCCCCATGCAAGATTTTGGAGGCACAGATAGGAAAATTTCCATTTTAGTAAATAACACACTATTAATATACAATGCTTAGTGTTATTCCTGCAAGAATATATATATGGAAAAATATATATGTGGTATATACTGTATATGGAAGATACAAACCTGAATGCGTTCAGATTCCTTTATCTCAGAAGTAGCTGCTCTCCTTCCATTACACCTATCAGTTTGGTTAATGTTGAAAATGGAGATTTCCTGGGAACATCGGCAGCTGTTTCTAGTCTCCTGACCACATTTCACTCGAAAAATACTTTCTCTGTTTAGGCAGTTCTTGAATTCTGAGCAACAGCAGTTATGCACTCTCTGGCAACACGGGTATTCAGAATAAGCAAAATGTTTAGGTACTTGAAAGCCATCCTTAGAAGATGATGCCATATAAGTGCCTGATGGACCAATCTCTTGTGTAGTACCTGGCCCTACATGGAATGTGACATTTTTTCTATTGCTTGTTTTCAGTGTTTTATTTTTCTCTACATCATCTTTTTTCAGATTCTTTGTAGAAATTCCATTCTCAAAGAAGGATGCTACCTTAATGAAATGATTATTTGAAGCTTCTTGGCTACCTATGTTGTGCGAAGAACAGAAGTGGAAACCATGTTGGCAGCTAGCACAGCAGGCTTCCTCTGTGTTACAGAATCTTATAGGGGAATTTACTCTGTTTGATTCAGTTATACCAGCTGCGCAGACAGTATCTGAATTTGCCCTGGTTTTCTTCCTGACTGACTCTGAAATATATTCTTTGCCACACTGGGGTATAGTTCCACATGAGCAGACTGAAAGCTTCTTTGGGAATAAACCTCCACAAGTTACTTGGTTAGACCCATAATCCATGTTTTCCACACCTGTATTGTAAATTCTTTCCTTCTGTTGCTGGATCATCTTTGTACAACAAGGAGTATGAGAAATGCTACATTTTCCATCAGAGTAAGATGCTGCAGGGCTCCAAATGTGTTTTTCAGTTTGTGCACAGGGTATACATGAATGCCCCTGTTCTTTACAAAAAAGATAAAATGGTGCAGGGCTCCTTTGACCAATTTGTAAACAGGGTGAAGAACATCTTTTATATGAATGAGACAATTGAGCAGAAAGTGGAACTGAAGTATTCCTTGAGCTTGAGAGAAGTGTGGCACCAGAACTCCATTCATCAGCTGGCTTATTTGGAGTGGAAATGTCATTTCTCTTTATATTTGAATTATTTGGAATGGGAAAGACATCGTCTTTACAGTTTTTCTGTGTATTCTGTCCTCCAGCCCTCCCTAAACAATAGTTCACTATGTTCTTCATCTTCAAATTATTTTTCCTTCTTATTGGAGAAAGGTATTGGAACCTCTCAAAACTACGTATAGGATTTAGCATGCAGTGGGAGGAAACTCTTGGAGTTACCTTACTAACTTCTGTTCTTTTGGGAGGTTTTCTGTGCACTCTTAGAAGCTTCCCAGAATCTCTCTCTGCAGAATACAGGTCAACCATCAAATCAAGCAATGGGCTACAACAACATTTAGTAGCCTGTGCTAGAGGCAAATAATATAGGTCATTTATTTCTACTGCGTTATGAGTATTTTTGTTTTTAGTTTTTGGCCAATGAAATTTAGAGATAGGGGATTTGCTTCTGAATTGTTGGTCGTTTTTGTTTCTGTTTAATATAATAGATTTCTTAGGCTTGGAGGCCTTTGGTGGTCCTTTCTGAACTTGAGAACTCCTATAAGCTGATGTGATCCTGTAATGGGGTAATGATCTGACACAGAAGGTGGAATTCTGACTTGCATATGTATCTTTAAAGAATGGAAAGCGCTGAGAAGGAGCCCAAGGCTTCAGTGTAGATAGCGCTTGATCAGATTGAATGCTAGAATAACTACATTCGGATGATCCTGTATAAACTATTGTGAGGTGGCTACCTTCAGATGATTCTGTGTGTTCTGCTGAAGGATGGCCAATATCCTCAGCTAAGATTTTTGAATGTCCTATCTGCTTTGTGGAAGCTGGAATTTGTTTTGGCTTTTCTGTGTCTATGCACACAGAACCTGGAATAAGAGATATGTACAGCTTCGTTACTAGCTGGCTTTCTTCAGAATCTTTGAATTTAAAAGCTAAAGTAGGTCTCTGTGAATCTTCTATTGAACTAGCTGGATCTACACAAGAGGCTTTGAGTGTCAGAGAAATAACAAGTTCTTCTGAGGCAGTATGCAAAGAATTTTTATCAGAGGTCTGAGAACTGTCCGTTTTACACGAATCCTCTGAAGAGTAATCCAAACTGTCCTTTACCAGTTGTCTTTCAATATTGTGACATACCGTAGGTTTCTTGACTTGTATTTTATTAATCTCACAAACTCGTGCTGATGGTTTGAAACAGTCACCAACAATATTTTCCTCAGCTTCTGCTTCTCTACAAGGAAAGAAAGCTTTGTTGTGTTTACTCGCTGATAAACAATCATCTGGTGTTCGCTTCTGATTTGGCTCATCAAATGCATAAGTTTCATCTGCTTTGTGAAAGGTTTGTCCTTTTGCTGAATTCTCAGTAGCAAATGTAGGAAGGATTTTAAAATTTAAATACAAGCCATCTTTATAAGACCCATCATACTTGGATGAGTAAGTTTTAAGTGGATTATTACTTGTATTGTCATCCTCAAAGGTTAAATGCAATATAGAGTCTGGTGACAATTTCACTTGAAACTCTCTAGCATTCTCTAATCTTTGCGCTTGCAGCAGAGGGCAATGTTTGCAACAGTTTGCTAAGTTAGTAATGCTGGAAATCAGTACTGTTTTACTCAACTTGTTTTTTCCTTTCTTTTTTCTAAGCAAACTGCACGGACTGTTTTGATGAAAATGTAGATCACTTTCACTATGAGAGTCAACCAAATCTAGGAAAATGGGAAAAAAACTTTCATAAATTCAAGAATCTTATTTCCCAGGATATAGACTACTCATGTTTCCGTTTATAAGATGCCCCGATGTATAAGATTACCCCCACTTTTCTAACCCCAAATTAGAAAATTTGCTTGCTGCTTTTCCCGCCACTTCATAAGCCCCATGGGGCTTAGCAAAAGGAGGGGGAAAGCAGTGAGCAATAGCAGGGAAAGAAGCGAGCAAAGTGATCCTGCAGCCCTTTGATCCCTGCTTTCCCCCTCCTTTTGCTAAGCTCTGTGGGGCTGAGCAAGTGGAGGGCAAAAACAGTGATAAAAGCGCAGCAGGATTGCTTTGATCCATTCCCAGCTCCACTTGTTTGTGTTCTCTCCTCAGCTTACTTCCAGGTATAAGACAAACCTCAATTTTTAGTCTACAGATTTTAGACAAAAGTATTGTATTATACATGGAAAAATACAGTCACATCTAAGATTATTATTGTTTTTGTTTTACATAAATGGTCGCTAATAGAACCTAGGTATAAACGAATCCTTGCAGAATATATTGTAATTTAGCATCAATTTAGCATCAAAGAGAAGAGAAGAGCTCTAACAGCATAGAAAGCATGTCCTAATGAGTACAACTTGCAGGCTCTTCGACTTGATTGTAGCGAAGTCCAACAGGCTGCCAGGAGATGTTCCAAGGATTATTGGCTTCAGCTCTGCTCTCAGATAGATATAGCAGAGGACACAGGTAACATCAAGGGAATGTATGACAGTATCAAGCAGGCTTTAGATCCAATACAGAAGAACTCTGCTCCCTTGAAGTCTGCTACAGGCGTGATCATCCAGGACCAAGCATAGCAGATGGAATGCTGGGTGCAGCACTATTCTGAGCTATATTCCAGAGAGAATGTAGTAACCGAAGAGGCACTAAATAACATTGAGTGCCTGCCTGTCTTGGAAGAGTTGGACAGCGAACCAACTTTAGCAGAAATAAAAGTGGCCTTGCATTCCCTCGCCTCCAGCAAGGCACCTGGGAAGGATAACATCCCTGCTGAAGTGCTGTAAAGAGATCATCACCACTGAACTGTATGAAATCTTTTGTCTTTGCTACCTTTGTTGACATGCGCAATGTTTTCTTCCCAACAGTCAGAATAAAAATCACATTCACTTTCGGTGTCAGACTCTGCTGAGTTCTTGTTGGACATATCAATATCATCTAAAAAAAACCAAATGCAATGCAGTTATGAGAAATCAACCTTTATTTTACAGTTCACCTACTGGCCTATCTTCCTATATAAAAAAGAATCATATCTTACTAATGTGCAGATTGAAAATTATTATATTTAAGAGACTGTGGTCACAAATACATTTTCACCAGTGAATTTCTACATGTAAATGATTTTTTATGAGTGCAAGTGGGTTTAACCTCTTTTCCCCTTTTAAAAGAACTCCAGGAGACAGTTCTTGTTTAAGCTCAACAACATATGTTGTGATAACATATCTACTGTTAGTTCAACTGGCTCTTACTCAAGAGAACAGAGGGAGCACAATAAGGTAAGAGGATTGTGACAAGAATGGCATGGAAAATATAGGTTTCAAGGAGTGACATGCCTTCTTTCTGTAGGAGTGTCATAAAGTAGGATGGCCATTGGCCTCGATTTCTATAGGCACTCCTTTTAAAATCTCTTCCTCCTATTGATCCAGAGACTAGAGAGATTCCAAGAACCAAGGTATAATGAAACAGGTAATCTCTTAGGTTGCCTATATTCTGAAATAATTTCAAAGACTACTTTTTTCATCATGTCTTAATTTTGATGACCTTCCCCTATAACCAGCATTCAATAAAAGAAGTGAGTGAAGCAGAGGCAGATTGTGACTTGGGGAGTACATAACACTCTGTTTCTTTATTTTGTCATGCACACAGTATAGGGACAAGGCCTTCCAGAACATGAGGACTTCAGTGGGGGAATAGCTCAGCAGTGGAAAGCATCTCTTGAATTTCTGATGCAGGCAACAGATGAGCTTGGTGCTCTAATCTGTGCTTTGGGCAGTTAATTGTAATTGTAATTATAAATGATTTAAATACATGTTGGTGAATTTAATAGTTGATTTGAATAGGTGAATGAAATGTGTCCAATTTATTTATTTCATTTCACTTAATTTGTTTGCAACGCATTTAAAAATGAATTAAAAATAAAATATTGTATATAATTAACATTATTTAATGTGCCACCTTTATAATCACCATTAAAATGCCACATCTTATAAAAATTAAATATATAACAGTATTTAAAAACCCCAGCATTAAAATATTTTTAATCTCTAAATTCATTAATCTGGTTTTTCTTAAAAATCACTGAACACTCAAAAACTTGCCTGAAAAGAAAGGTATTTTCCTGACAAAGGAAAAACAATTTAGTTTCTCCAAGCAGTGCATTCCAAAGATGGAGAGCAACCAGAGAGAACGCCTCTACTATTAATACTAATCATTTCTGAGTGAGCAGTGGTGGGTATTTATGCCTTAAGACTCAGTACAGTAAAGTTATTTTAATTAAATAAAAATATTAAAGAAAAAGTGGGTACAGTTTTCATAGTAATATTTATTGAACTGCGGAAAAATATCAGGTTATATTGAGCACTGTGATTAATTGGTTTAATTTAAATCCCAGCTTTCTCCTTGTATGGAGACCCAGAATAACACATGATCATTCTGCTGTGATAAGTAATAAACTATAATTTTATCTGAAATATAGCAAATACATCTAATACGACATACCTGTATATATTAGCTTAAATCAGCATATGTAATTTTAAAGCAACAAATGCCACCCCTTTTCATGGTAAATGTCCATGCTTTTGTTGACGTTTGGTCTCCATTTGGGAGACACTTGTCCCTCTTTTGGCGATGCAGCCACCGCCACTCTCAAGTGTGTACATGTGCCTGTGTGTTCTGTGTCCTCAACTTAGACCAAACCCTAATACTGTAAGTCTTTTGAGGTAAGCAGAGTTATTTAAGGCGTGGTTTTAGTACTTCTGCTCCCACAGGGAATTTCCATGGCGGAACAGGAATTCGAACCCAGGCCCCCCGGAGCGTCTTCATCTGTCACTCTATCCACCACACACACCACACGGGGAATCCTAAAAGGACTGGGGCATCATGTGGGGAGAGAGGACACCAGGACATGGAGGGATCTGGCAGGAAGAAGAAAAAGGTGGAATTTTTCTTCCCTGGAGACCCTTGCCTCCCGGAGACCTTTCCTTCCTGCCCTTTTCCACTCCAGCTCAGCCCTAGAAAAAGGCTGACAGGCAACCCGCTCGGAGAGGAGACGGACAACTGAGGTTCACACCCCGCCTCCACTCCGGTGGGAGCCTTTTCTTCCCTCACCTGCAGGCTGCCACCCGCGGCGGTTCTCCTGCCGCCTCCCTCAGCATTCAAAACAAGCCTCAGGGTGGCGGCCGTGACGTCAGAAACCCTCATAAGACCCCTGAATGACGTCACTGTAGCCCTGTGGCAGGCCACTTTGTGGCCCTGGGGAACCACCAAGACATCCTCCCCACAGCCTGCAGCCAGCCGGTCCACGCGGCACCACTAGGGGGAAATTGCGCCTATTCCCCCCCCCCCGCTCCTTTCCTGGATCACATCCAACTCCATTGAGAGGCAGCGGTTTAGAACGGTGTCCCCTTCCACTGAGCCACCTTATCAAACAACCACCCCTGGTCATCTTATCCCAGCTACAGCACTATGCTTGGGTGCCTCTGCATACGGCGCCCACCCCCACCCCCACCCCCCGGGACGCAGGGAATTCCTGCTGGGAGAGGAAAAAATATGAGCGCGGCCGGCGGACCAATCGCGTGCCTCCTCTCTGTGACTTTGCATGGCCTCCACCTCTGGACCAACCATCACCCTTCCGTAGTGCAGCTTCGTAAAGTGATTATGCGAGAGTCCTGTCAATCAACGGACAGCTTCCCTTCGTTGATAGGCTGAAGTGGTGGCCAATCTAGGAGAGAGGGTCTCCGATTCCGAGAGTCCGAAGAGTAGAGCGGTCGCGGCTACGGGTTTTTTTGCTCGAGTAGCTCCAGGTACCCGGATATTAAAACTGGGGGGGATAGGGAGGACGAGGTGTTCCGGCGTTACTGTATCTCTAACGGCTCTGCGAGCAGTTTGGAATCTGGGGAAGGGGCGTGGTCTGTAGCGCGGGGTAGTGCACTGACAGGCGGATCGCGAGCCCGGTGCCAGCCTGTTCCTTCCTTGCTGGATGGGGAAAAGCCATGAGGGAGCCCTGAGGGCTCTTGACCTGCCTCGCCTGTTCTCCGAATAACGAGAACGGCTCGGGAAGGAGATATTGAGGGCAAAACAGCTGTTTTCAGAACGGGCGAGGCGGGAAGGGGAGACGGTTCTGAGGGACTTGACCTGATAGAAATGGAGCGGCACTAATCCTGTCCAAGGTCCGCCAGGCAAAGGGCGGTGCGGTTGGGCAGCCGTAGAGTGCAGCTCTGAAAATGTGTAAGGAGCCCCTTAAGCTCTTGGGGGGAGTCATCAAGTGATGCTCCTTATCGCGAGGTTATTGACGCAGGCGAACTAGGGAGTCTTAATTTAAACATACATTTATTATTTCCACCCACGGAGAAAGAGACTGGCTGTATCATCGTGAATTAGCTGAAATGTTTGTGCTGGAGACAGGCCACCAGTGACTCAGCGTTTACTTCCTTGTACCTAACGTTTGAGAACTTGGCTTTTTAATTCCATAAAAATCCCTTTCTACCCTGCCATTTGCTTGGTTTAGTCAAAGCTGTGTAATCAGTGTGGCAGGTGTAGTGTTTCTAAAGGGCAGTTAAGAACAAGTGGATATTTCTCTAAAGATGCAAAGTATCTTTCCTCATGTCTGACTGAAAAAAGTTCTTCTAGACAAGCTGGGACTCACATGGAACACGCATTATAAGGGGATGTGCGGGTTTCGCCCAACATGCTTTATGAATGAGTGAGCCTGCAGTCCAAAATGTGTGTACTCAACCAAGGGAGTGGATTTTTCTGTTTTTCAAAAGTGGCTTAAGTAGAAAAAGCAACATATGTGGGTTAGAAGTTGTTTTAACATGCTCAGGTAAATGGCAAAAAACTTTTTTAAATGCAGCTGTCATATCTATTAAGTTCAAATGTCCTTTTTGCCATGACTATAAAGTTTTGCCCATGAGCAAACATCTATGGGATCTCTTCAAAGAGTGTGCTTCTATTTCATGCTTGGAATTCATGTTCTGGCATGAATTGTCAAGATCCTTAGCCTTAGGGATTAATTATTCTGTTTCTTGGCACATGAGCTTAGATTTCACATTTGTAACTCAGTACTGTACTCAGCCATGTATTGAACTACTTTAAGAAGAATTAGCAGTTGGCAGATTAGTTTGATACAGCTCTTTGCATTTTTCTTTCTAGCGTGACTATAAACCTATATTGCATTTTCATTGATATTGCATTCTGGGAGTGCACCCTTACAATGTCAGATACAATTTATGCAGACATAGGCAGTTTTAATAGAAGAGTAAAGGTAAAGAACCTTTGTAATAGAAGAACACTGCGATAAATTGATGATGACAATGTGGAATTGGTGTTGAGCTTTGTCTACGCTACGCAAACAAAATGAAGCTGCATTTTAAGTACATCCTCAGGGTGAGTGAAGAAAGATGATAATTTTAAGTTTTAAAAAACTTAAATCCTAGTCTATTTCTTTATTTCTTCTGGTTGCAATAGGAAAAACTATACAGTGGTACCTCGCTTAATGATTGCTTCGTACAACGAAAAATTCACTTAACAATGGCTTTTTCGGAGCGATCTTGTACTTCACTTAACGATTTTCCCTATGGGCGATTTTCGCTTAACGATTTTGGGACCATGCTTCACTTAACGATGACAGTTTTAGGTCCCCTTGTTTCGCTTAACGTTTTTTTTGCAGCCCCGTTTTTGCTATTTTTAAAATATTCTAAAACGTTTAAAAATGTTTAAAATGCTTGGAATCGTTAGTGCACCTAATAAAACCTTTGTTAACTTAATTTGGCTTTGTTCTGAGTCTTTTTGAATTTTTTGTGAATTTTTTTCCCCCATTGAAATAGGCTTCAGTGCATTTCAATGGGTTTCGCTTAACGTTTTTTCCTATGGGGATTTTTGCTTAAGGATGGTAATCCATTCCAATTGGAACGGATTATCCGGTTTTCAATGCATCTCTATGGGAAATGGTGTTTCGCTTAACAATGTTTTCACATAGCGATGTTTTTTTTTTAACCAATTAAAATCGTTAAGCGAGGCACCACTGTATTCCATCACAAAACAAACATAGATAAATAAGATTTGGAAGTTTAGCCCTATCTTTGAAGAGCTAGTAGATGAGGCAGTCTGGTTATGCTATTATTGTACAATCTGCCTGCTTTATAATTCTGCTGTCTGGTTATGAAAATCTGAGACATTGCCCTTTGATATTTTCTGCCTTTTTTGGAAGGAGTCAGCTCTTCTATAATACCAAATGTTCCCTATGTCTTCTAGTACATTCAACTGAGTGGGTGGCATATAAATTGAATAAATAAATAATAAATAAATATATTTAGCCCAAAATCTTCCCTCCACACACAGTTTTAATATGTGTGTGGTAGTAATAGCTGATGTCGTGTAATTTATAAAATATATGATTTGAGAGCTGTGAATTTTCCATTTCACATTTTGTATTGATCACAATCTCAGTATTTGCCCTTAGAGAAACTCCTGTTCCCTCAGTCTAGCTTGAAACAATGCCGTGATGCAGTACAGAGTTAGGGACTCCAGTGTGGGATATCCAACTTCATATTTCCATTTGTTTTTCAATGTTAACTTGATAACCTTGCCTGATTTGTAGTACAAGTCTGTGTATTTTTACTGGGAAATAAATTTCAGTCTGGTTAGCAGTACTTACATCCAGTTAAATATACATAATACTTTGCCTTGGTGTTTCTTGGGCTAACCTATCCCAAGGAGCCTTTGTGGGGATAAAATAACATGTGAAGTTATTGAGGCATACAGTAGACATGAAATAAACAATTGTTGATTTCTAGTAGAAGATGAAGACAGTAGATGTAATACTTGACTCAAACCCATCTTTTCTATTATTTACCAAAACAGTTCACCAGAATTAGTTTTGTGCAGGAAATAAACATGGTAAGATCTAGAGTGTTGCACAAATGGAGCCTGCCCAGGTTTTAAGATTGTCAGGGGATACCTTTCTCTCGCTTCCACCATCTTCACAGGTACATTTGGTGGGGACACAGGAAAGGGCCTTCTCTCATTGCTCCCAGGCTCCAAAACTCCCTCCCACTGGAGGCCAGACTGGCCCAATCTTTGCTGTTCTTTCTCAAGCAGATTATCTTTTTGTTCAGGCAGGATTTTCCTTAGTGGCTGGCTGGCTGGCTGAGACAGGTTTTTAAATGGATTGTTGTGCCTTGTTGCTGTGAATGTGGTTTTCATGCTGATTTTGTTTACTGTTTTAGTGTGTTATTATTTTTAAATATTTGTATACTTTTTAAAGCTTTTAAATGTTTTCTTTTACCAATGTGAGTCAGCTTGGGTCCTTTTTAAGGAGAAAGGTGTGGTAAAAATATTCTAAATAATACGTTAAGACCAGATGTTTTTAAAAAGTAGATTTTGTTTTCTTTTGTTCCTGTTTGTCTTTCAGAATGGTTTTGCTTGAGTCTCTGGTCCCTGGTGCACTTAATCCACCAAGTAAAATATGGAAGACTACTCAAAGTCAAGACATTTTTAATGTCTGATACACATTTATCAATCACATACCTGTGGCTCCAAAGTGATGTAACCATTGCAATTGAACTATACATATTTCCTCCAGTGCATGGCTTTAGAAATTTTCCTTCAACAGTGCTTTTGTGTTAGATTTTGAACTGTTTTAATGTGTTTCGCAACATACTGGCTGAAATCTTGTTTTTTAGCATAGTAAATCACAACTAGAGTAGGACCATTGAATCAGTGAAACTTCTAGAGTAGTTAACTCATCAAATCTGCTGACCTACTTTGGTTCAACTAACTATGCTACACAAGATTTCAATTGCTGCCTCATAGTGCAGTGTTTTCTAACCCGATCCCCTCAAAATATGATTCTCTGCAACATCCATTACTCAGGTGGCTACAGTAGAGAGATGTCAGGTAACATATCTGGATGGGTTAAAATTGGGCAGGGCCATAAAAGTATATTAGAATTTGACCTTTTTAAAGTATTTTATTGTATTTGTTTCTGTTTTAGGGCTATGCCCTAAAAAGCAACCTAAGTACTGTACTCTAAAATATTTTAAATACATAGTAATTATTTTATCCATTATTTTCAGCTTTATTGTGATTACCCTGTGTTTGCAATGACTACCCTTTGGAAGGATATTTTGCATAATGTCCAGCAGATTCACTATGTGGCTCCAATTGCAGTGGATGCAGCGTTACTTGAAGGAGTACTAATGAGGACCAAAGATGACCCCAATACATCTGACGTAAGCTCAAAATTATATTTCGTGGCACAGGCTTCTCTGTCATTATACCATTTTGAACACCTGTCTTATCTTTCTTTAGAAGTTGAGCAGGGTTGAGCCTTGTTAGTATTTAAATGGGAGAACACCAGACAGTATCTGGGAACTCAAGAAAATAACCTGTGTGAAACTCTGGAGAGCTGCTGCCAATCAGAGTTAGCACTCATCAGCTAGATGGACCAGGGGTCTAATTTGCTATGAGGCAGCTTCCTCTATGTTCCCATCTTTTCAGCAGCAAGATATACAAAAGTAATTCGTTCCGCGAGTAGTGCCATCTTGCGAAATTTTCATCTTGCAAAAAGCGGTTTCCCATAGAAACGCATTGCAATGCATTCCTATGGGAAACCTCGCAAGACGAATGAATTATTTTCATCTTGCGAGGCATCGCTCTTGCGGAAAAAAATCATCTTGCGAAGCACGGCCATAGAAGAAGCCATCTTGCGAGTCACCAACACAATCGCAAAACGCTTTCGTCTTGCGGGTTTTTCATCCAGCAAGGTGTTCGTCTTGTGAGGCACCACTGTATTTAGTAAGGTATAGCCTTATAGTCCTTGGAAAGAAGATTGATCAGGACTGAGAAAACCTCTGTGACAAAGATAAATTGGACTGTTGTGATGACAGGGGGAAGTTAGAACTTGGGGAAGAGAGTTTCCAGCAAGATAACACAATACGTTTGTGGCCTTACTTGACTAGGCTTCTCGCTGGCATCCTGACATGCTACCATGGCAATATGATATTTACTTAGCTCCATTACAATATATCCTGCCTTTCCATAAATGGAACCAAGTTTTAAAACAAAATCAACATTTAAACATCAACATAAGAAATAATATTATTGCCTTTCTTGGCAAAAGCCTGTCTAAAAAAACAATTTTTGCATGCTAATGAAAGTCTACCAATAAAAGGACAATTTTTATCCCACTTTCACTAGTAAAACTGACCCATTCTGTTCTTTCAGTGTAGAATCAGTCAGTAAGTATGAGCATGGCTTTATGGCAAATGTGGGAAGAACTATACAGAAAATTTGAGTGAACTGGGAAGACATATATGGAGATAACTGCTGTTTGATTACACTAACCATTCTCTCCTTGTTTATGCAGTTATATGGATAAATCTAGTGGTGTCAAGCAACAGAATAGTCTAACATTTTTTCTTTTGCCTTTTATTGTCTTGTGCTAAATTTTTCATTTATTTTGAAAATATTTGTAAGATCCATTTGCTTTGCCTGCAAACTGACCATTTCACTAATACAGTGGTGCCTCACTTAGCGATTACCTCGTTTAACGATGTAATCGCTTAACGATGAAGTTTTTGGAGCGATCTTGCGATCTGTTTAACGATGTTTCCTACGGGCGAATTTCGCATAGCGATGTTTGGGACCTTGCTTCGCTTAGCGATGATAGTTTAGGTCCCCCTGTTTCATATAATGATGTCCATTTTCGCTATTTTAAAAGTGTCTTAAAATGTTCAAAAACCGTTTTAAATGCTTGCAATCGTTAGTGCACCTTGTAAAGCCTTTGCAGAATTAATTTGGCTTTGTTCTGAGTCTTCGTTAATTTTTGGTGAATTTTTCCCCCCATTGGAATGCATTGAATAGGTTTGACAGCGGTAGGTCTGACAGCTGTCAAACCTACAGTTCAATGCGAAATTAATTCTGCAAAGCGAAATTAATTCTGCAAAGGTTTTACAAAGTGCACTAACGATTCCAAGCATTTTTAAGAGGTTTCAAACATTTTAAGACACTTTAAAAATAGCGAAAACGGACCTGTCAAAACCATTGAAATGCACTGAAATCTATTCAATGCATTTCAATGGGGGGGGGAATTCACCAAAAATTAACGAAGACTCAGAACAAAGCCAAATTAAGTTTGCAAAGGTTTTACAAGGTGCACTAACGATTCCAAGCATTTAAAACAGTTTTTGAACATTTTAAGACACTTTAAAAATAGCGAAAACGGACCTGTCAAAACCATTGAAATGCATTGAATAGGCTTCAACGGGGGAACCACGTTTCGCTTAGCGATGTTTCCTATGGCAATTTTCGCTTAAGGACGGTAATCCGTTCCCAATGGAATGGATTATCCAGTTTTCAATGCATTCCTATGGGAAATGGTGTTTCGCTTATCGATGTTTTCCCATAGTGATGTTTTTTTTGGAACCAATTAACATCGTTAAGCGAGGCACCACTGTATTCATTCACATATACTGTATTGTGTATTTCACACTTACCTTTCTTCATGCTACCATTTGTCTAAGAATGTGAATGAGTAGAGAAACCCATGATCATATGAAGTGATTTGGCAGTATAGAAGTGGTCCATTATGAGTGTGCAGGCCAGTATGATGCTGCATGCCTGGAAATTTCTGCTTTATGACTTATATCACTCATGATTTCCCCCAAACAAATTCCTAAAGATGAAGAACTATATGTATAGTTCTTCTGGTGCTACCTGCCCTGTCTTGCATGTGCTGATGTTTTAAAATGTTTAGTCATGGGAAGGGAATGTATAGTATTATTTGGAAGATTCATTGCTACACTTTTTTGAACAGGTGGTGAATTTTGCTCCATTTACACTGCTCCCATCTCCAGTACCAAGTGTTATGCTTGAACAGGCTTATTCAGTTCAGCAAGACTTTAATCTACTGGTAGATAAAGTTAGCCAGGACACAGAATTCTTAGAAAGTGCTCTTGCCAGGTATGTGTACCGTATTGCCTATTTTTATGAAGTACTTTGAATTTAAACTGTTATTCTTGAATATAGTTCTTGTATGCACTAATGTTACCTTAGCTGCAACATTGCATTCCTGTCTTATAATTATATACAGCATTACTACCACTGTGCTCATTATCCTACTGGCACCTAGTTATTTGAACGCAGTAATAACTAGAAGCCAATATGTATTTGTCAAGAATATATCCTGCCAGAATAAGTTTGTCTCGTTTTTTATCGGATTATGTAACCTTTCTGGTAGACAGTGGAAATGCTGTAGACATAAAAGCAACGTTTTTGACAAAGTGCCTCATGATATTCTGATTAGCAAACTACAGTGCTGCCTTGCTTTATGATTGCCCCGTGTAACGATGAAACCGCATTGCAATGATTTTTTGCGATCACAAAACGCTGTTTCCTATGGGGGAATTTCGCTTTGCGATGATCGGTTCCCTGCTTCGGGGACCGATTCTTCGCAAAACGATGATTTTCCAACCGCTGATCAGCAGTTTCAAAATGGCCACCAGGTAAACAAAATGCCCCCCGCTGTTTTCTGGGATGGATTCCTCGCTGCACAGGCAGCAAAAATGGCCGCCCTATGGAGGATCTTCGCTGGACGGTGAGTTTACAGCCCTTTGGAACACATTAAACAGGTTTTAATGTGTTTCAATGGGTTTTTTCTTTTCACATTACGATGTTTTCATTCTACAGCGATTTCGCTGGAACGAATTAACGTCGTAATGCAAGGCACCGCTGTCACTAGGTGTAGACTGGATAGAACAACTGTCAGGTGAATATACAGCTGCTTACAGAAACAGACTTAGTGCTTATCAGTGGCTTCTTCTCAAACTGGGAGGAGGTAACAAGTGGAGCATCCCAAGCCTCAGTCCTGGCCTGGTGGTTTTCAACATTTTTATTGATGACTTGGATGAGAGGGTGCATGAGATGCTCATCTGATTTGCAGATGACGTAAAATTGAGTGGAATAGCTAATACCCTAGAGAAGACAGAAACAAAATTCAAAACATCTTCATAGGCTTGAGCACTGGGCTGAAAACAACAGAATGAAATTTAAATTCTACACCTAGGAAAAAAGACCAAACACACAGTTAAAAGATGAGGGATACTTTGCTAAGTAATACTGTGAGCTAAAAGGATCTTGGAATTGTAGATCACAAGCTGAATAGTTCAATGTGGTTACAAAAAAGGCAAATGATATTTGCTTTTTTTGGGCTGCATTAATAGAAGTGCAATGTCTACATTCTGCAAAGTACTAGTTCCTCTCTATTTGGTAACGATAAGGCTTTATCTTGTGTACTGTGTCCAGTTCTACAACATAGCACTTTATGAAGGACAACCTGGAACAAGTTCAGAGGAAGGCAACAAGGCTGGTCAGGAGACAGGAAAGCAAATCTTATGATGAAAGACCAAAATATGTGGTCATATTTAGCCTTGAAAAAAGAAGACTGGAAATAAGATAGCACTCTTCAAATACTTAAAAGATTATCATACAGAGGAGGAGCAGGATCTGTTCTTGAGAATGCAGGACATGTAGTAATGGGTTCATGTTACCTGAAGCCAGATTTCAGCCAAATATCAAGAAAAGCTTCCAAATGGTTAGAACAGTACAGCAGTGGAATCAATTACATCAAGAAGTGGTGAGCGCTCCAAGACTGGAGGCATTCAAAAGAAAATTAGAGAGTCCTCTGTCTCCTTTGATTTGGATTCTAGCATTGAGCCGGGGATGGTAGGCAGGCCCCTTACGACTCCACTATTCTATGATTCTTTGAATGTTACTTTCCTCATACTTTGAAAGTTAAATAAGCTGCTTTGGCCTTATATCTTAAGGAGGAGTAAAGAAATTAACAATTGCATTCTTTTACACATCTACTTAGAAATACATTCCATGGGGCTTATTGCCACATTAATAGATGTGGACTTAACATGTATAAAGGTAAAGGTTCCCCTTGACAAATGTCCAGTCATGTCTGACTCTAGGGCGCAGTTCTCATCCCCGTTTCCAAGCCATAGAGCCAGCGTTTGTCCGTAGACAGTTTCCGTGATCACGTGGGCAGCGTGACTAGACACGGAACACCGTTACTTTCCCACTGATGTGGTACCTATTTATCTACTTGCATTTTTACATGCTTTCAAACTGCTAGGTTGGCAGGAGCTGGGACAAGCGACGGGAGCTCACCCTACCATGTGGTTTTGAACAGCTGATCTTTTGACCTTGCAGCCCAGAGGCTTTGTGATTTAACCCGCAGTGCTACCACATCCCACACTAACATGTATAAGGTTGGCTTTTAACAAAGTCACATATGTTCAGGGCTGCAGTGTGCAAATAAAAAATTTGCCATTATTAGTGAGGCCACATCACTGAAATTCAGCAAGAATTATTATGCCAAGTACTTTTAAATAAAACGATTATATTGGCAGCTGTCTTGTTTTGTCATAGCAAAACTGAATGTTGTATGTGATATTTGTTTTTTGCTGTTATTTCTAGTACTGTCAAAGTGGATGAGTTTACGGCTCAGCTTTTTAACATTTACAAGCAGGTTTTGAAAGAAGGAATAACTCAGGTATAGTATGAAAAGCCCTTTTTACTGAACAGGGAAAGAATAATTGTCTGGAATTCTATTGTATTATGTTTACAGATGAGTGATGACATCATTGGCAGGGAGCAATTTTCACGAATTAAAATTTTTCTGATTCTGTTTTGCAGCTTTTCCAACTCCCACATAAGCCCTTTCATATCAATATGAGCTTTTGTGGGTTACAGTCTACATGAGGGAGTTCATCATGTGGTTACATGTTCATTCAAATGGATTTATGTGATATCTAGCAATGTACACTGCTTGGAAATACGGCTCCTATACCTCATGCTATCTTTCTGTTTTATTTAGTCAGTGTTTTTAGGAATCAATCGTTCTGACTACATGTTTGACTACAGTGCAGGTGACTCTCCAGCTCTAAAGCAAATAGAAATCAACACAATTGCTGCCAGCTTTGGAGGCCTCACATCTCGAACCACAGCAGTGCATCGGTAAAGGCTGCCACTAAATTGGCAGGTTGTTTATATATACATGTGTGTATGTGTGTTCAAGAAAAATAGTTTATGGTTTGCTCAGACAGTTGTGCACATCAGAGTAATACAGTGGCTGGTTATAAACTCAGTATTTACGTGCCTACAACTCTCTTGATTGTGTGCCTAGCATATAATTGGTTCACTCAATTAGACATGCAACCACGTGTGACTGGGACCATATCAGATTGCTGATGCAACTTCCACAACTGACATTCTGTGTATGTAAATATCAAAAACACTACTGGCCTATATGTTACATATAGCATGTACCGTAACTCTAGCTGAAACCACATTAGTGCTTCACAAATGCAATTTCAGCAGACCTTCATGTTTGAGGAGTTGCAAATGAAGCCTATTTCTGTCCAGAAGACAAAGATAACTTGCTAGCTGACTGGTGTGAAAAACTCCTGTTAACAAATACTTTTAGATCTTAAGGAATATCTTTTTCTCATTATGCGCTGTATAATTTGACCCTCTATATCCTCTGGATGGACAAAGTGTGGTGTATAAGCCAGGTACAGTCCCCCAAGGCCCAAGCATTGCCCCTGCAGAATGCTTGCTCCCCAGCACCACCCACACCCCACGTTAATTGGTATTTTGTAATCTGCTTTGGAAGTCCCATCAAGATGGTGTGGGTTACTTCTACCATAGTGAGCTATTTTAGGCAGTGAGCACTTTTTCAAAATCAGACCAAATTAGAATAACACAGAAGCAGCCAAAATACTCGTGAATTGTTTCCTGTGGCAACTAGAAATTGACGGGAATTATTTTTAATAATTTTAAAAAATAAGAAAATATTTGTGGGAGTGGCTTCCAGACTTAGAGAAGTTGCCATCCTTGTGTTGGTCAGAATAGAGTATAAATGATGTCATCAGATGGGGCAAAAAGCTTTGAAAGATGCCATAATTGTGGAAACTGTATTCATTTCCAGTTTTTGAAACATTGCCTGGTAATACTCAGACATGTTCAAGCCTTCTGTGGATAGACAAAGTGAATGGGTATAATGGAGAGCAAGAAGTTGGATCTATGGTCGTGCTATCTCCTGCTGTCCAGTATGCACGGTGTGGTAGTGGTGTTGATGGACTAGCTTTGCTAGGCTATTTAGCCTGGTGGATTAGTGAATTGGCAGTCTCCACTATTTCTGCTAGCATGAGATGGCTGGATTGGCTGCAATCCCAGATCAGACCAATATCAGGAAATGTGGTTTTGCATCCAACACCTCTAAAATCAACTATTCCCACCTATGCATTTCCCAAGTTTGCAGCTTTTTGTCTTCTACTGCTAAATTGCAGAACTTCCAGGAGTAGTTTTAGAATATCCAAATAAAAGTAGATGGCCTTACTTCAGCAGAGCTTTTCTGTGCTAGCTGGGATGCACAGATATACTAACCTCAGCTCCTTCAGCCAATCAGCACGGGAGTGGAGGAAATCATAGTAGAAGTGCAGAGCTGGAAGGGACCTGGATTGTACTTTTATTTGTACAGTGTCAACAAAAATGATAATAACCTCTCTCAAAATACTGAATTTTGCCGCAATTGTTCTTTTTTTCTTTTTTTCTTTTTTTTGCATTTTTGCAGTGCTTTTGCACAGGATGCATAACCCCATCGTTCCTCTTGGATTGCTATTGTATATTACAGAACAGAAACCTTTGTCAAATGAAATTGAAAATTTATAGAGACCTTTATTAATAGCATATAGCTATAAGGTTGACTGGCTTGACTGCAAAATACATGAGAATAGTAGTTCTTTCATGCCTGCATTAATTTCCTAAGCAAAAGCCATTGGAACATTTGCACAATTCATCAAGAATGACTGGCATGTTATTTTGCATTAAAAATCAGTTGATTCTTCAGCCTCAATCATGGCTTTTCATTGGCAGTTGTATATTTTTGAATTGCTTTATGACCTCTCTCTATAAATCCCAATCACAGGCATGTATTGAATGTTTTGGGGAAATCCAAGGAAGCCTCAAAATTATTGATCAATAATCCATCCAAAGGAATTGCCATAGGCATTGCAAAAGCTTGGGAACTCTATGGTTCAGACAGGTAAGGAGAGAGCCTGCAGTAAGACTTACACAGCTGTGCATATTGTTTATTTTGAAGAAAAAAGATTTTTCAGGGTGTACATCTAATAGGAACTTTAAGGAAGATCTGCAAAATGTATGACAAAAAAGAATGTAATTATTTTATTTTTATTGCATTTCCTTTTCCATTGCATTTTGTCTTCATTTTGGTTTTTCTGTATTCTATATGTTACTGTATACAATTTATATGAGGCATGGGCAGCTTATGGACTGGGGGTGGGGATCCTCACCCAATATTTTGGGAGGGTGCCCCACCCAACCCTGATCACAAGCCCTCACTGTACAGAAAAATGGGTTATTGTCCAAGTCTTTTAAAATATAGAAAGGAGCAGAAGATACCAATTTGTCAATCAAATTAAGTTGGGGAAAAGTATATCTACAGAAATTTGAAGATGAAGAATTTAGAATATTGAACTTCATAAAAGTAATTCTCTAGTAGTGGTGAGGCCTGTGGTGCAGAAGCTGCCACTTACTTTGTTACATCTCTGTGACACTGAATAGTCAATGCTACAGTGGTACCTCACAAGACGACTGCCTTGGGCAATGAAAAACTCACAAGACGAAAGTGTTTTGCGAGTTTTTTGGTGCCCCGCAAGACAAAGATAGTTTTGTCTTGCGAGGTACGTTTTTCCATAGAAATGCACTGAAATTTAATTAATGCGTTCCCATGGGAATTTCTTTTTAAAGTCACCAGATAGGGAGCTGGGGAAGCACCATTGGAAGACTGGCAGGGGACCTCTGAAAGCAGTGAGCGCGGTTGCAGGGGAACCGCCCAGTCCTCTGATGGTGCCTCCCCAGCTCCCTACCTGGTAAGTGACATTTTTTAAAAACAATTCACATAGGAACGCATTAATTAAATTTCAATGGAAAAACTCACCTCGCAAGACGGCAGGTCTTGCAGAATGAATTATTTTCGTCTTGCGAGGCACCACTGTATTTGGATATTTATAAAATACAGTTTGAAGCCATAAAATAAGAGTATAATAAAGCAATAAAAAACCTAAAATGGCTTCAAAGTAGAAGTAACAGCAGACTATGAGAGCAGTGCAAAGAAACAAGGGGTTTTTTTTACTATACATATGGCAGGTGTCTCCATAGCTGATATATGTGCCTTAAGAGCAGACTAGTGGTATACAGATTTGTATTTTTGTATTTCAGCTGTGCTGTTTGAGAAATGTTGGGAGATGTAGTCACAAAACACAAATGTGTCCCCTTTTATTGCAGGTGCTAGAGGCAGGCTAACATGATCTATACACCATCACAATCACAGATAGGACTGTTCATGATCTCTCTTCCTGATCATAGGTGTAGCCTACTTTAGTCATTCCTAAAATACCCTACAAATGGCTTTCTTTTCTGGAAAAACAGTTTTTGCAGATACAGTATAATCTTATTCCAAGGCATGTAAAACTCTTAATGTCCCAAATGTCCTATAATCCAATCTCAAGCTTCCAGTGTTTTTTTTGGGGGGGGGGGGTTTCATTCAGCTATTCTACATATCAAGGATGGGCAAATGTAGCCCTCTATATGTTGTTGGACTACAACTCCCATCAACTCTAACTGATATAGCTAATAATGAGAGACCACAGAAGTAATAGTACAGTACAACAGTATATTGGAGATTATATTGTATGCATCCCTGCTTGAGGGACAGTAGAAGAGCAAGAATGTAAGAGGAAGCCTTGGTTTGGCATTTTAATTTTTTTTATTTTTTATTATTATTATTATTTTTTGCTTGTGCTCTGTATGAACCTACAAGGAAGTAATAAACGCCAGACACTTTTAGCTGACACTTTTAGCTGTGCAGTGGTCTGGAGGTTTCCAAGATAAGCACTTACAGTGGTGCCTCGCTTAGTGACGTTAATCCGTTCCGGAAAAACATCGCTAAGCGATAACATTGCTAAGCGAAATTAAAAAGCCTATAGAAACACATTAAAACACAATTAATGCGTTCCTATAGGCTTAAAAACTCACCTTAAAGCGAAAATCCTCCATAGCGCCGCCATTTTCGCTGCCTCTTAAGCGAGGAAAAACAGTGGGCGGCCATTTTGTTTTCCTGGCGGCCATTTTGAAAAAGCTGATCAGCTGTTAAAAAAGGGTCGCTTTGCCATGATAGCTTCCCCGCGATCATCACAAAGCGAAAAAAACCCATAGGGACCATCGCAAAGCGATCACTATTACGATCGCAAAAAGTTAGTCGCTAAGCAATTTCGTCGCTCAAAGGAGCGATCGCTAAGCGAGGCACCACTGTAATAAGGATTAAGCTGTATTTAAAATCAGAAGGCAACAACTGATGTATCTTTGTTAATACTGTACATTTATTTTGTTTCAGAGCAGTGGTAATGTTCCTGGTTGAAGAAGCTCAGAGAAATATTTTTGACCAGCGTTATGTAGAAAATGAACTTTGGATGAGGTAATTGTTTCACATAACAGAATGAGGTGTTTTTGCTCAATATCATATAAGCCATCTGAAAACCTATCTGGTATACATGTTTATATATCTTTTGGCTGCTCCAAAGGTAAATCTGCCAGGACTTTAAAGTGCAGCATGCAAGACTCTTTGCCATCATTCTGGGCAAAATGTTGATGGCACAATGTAGCCCTTAACCCTGTTAAATGAAATTAAGATTACTTAAAAATGCTTATGGTCCTAATCCTATACACATTTTCCTGAGAATAAGTTGCACTGAATTTAGTAGGACATCCTTCTGAGTAGACATAGGCTGAAATCCTGTTGCACAGTCCTCCCTGCGCATTGGGAATGATATCCTTGGCAGCAGCAGATTGCTGCTGATGTAAGCCTGCCTTTTGTGTTTTTTTCCATAATGCAGTGAAGTCACATGTACTCTGAAATTGCAAAATTGTTCTCCAGCAACTGATACTGAGAGACATATGTCCTCTAATGCAGGGGTCCCCAACCTTGGGCCTCCAGGTGTTCTTGGACTTCAACTCCCAGAAATCTTGGCCAGCAGAGGTGGTGGTGAAGGCTTCTGGGAGTTGTTGTCCAAGAACATCTGAAAGCCTAAGGTTGGGGACAACTGCTCTAATGGATATCGTATATACTCATTGTAACTAGTAATTATTAATTTTTATTTTATTTTATTTGTATCTTTTGTTGGCCACCTTTTTCCCTTCTGTGGGGACCCAAGGCAGCTCACAATGTTAAAACAAGTGAATTAAAAGCACAGTAAATTACAGGCTAAAAAACCAATTAAATACGTCATATAATTTAAAATCTATTAATTAATTTAAAACTATTTAAAACTTTAAAAACCATACCTAGGAAAATAAAAAGCCAGCATCTATGGACTCAGTCATAGTTATTTAAAGACTGCCTGAAGAAGTAGATCTTTAACTGTTGACAGAAGGATAAAATGGAAAGGGCTAAGCTAACCTCCCAAGGTAGAGGATTCTACAACCTGGAAGCAGCCATCAAGAAAGCTTCGTCCTATGTGATTTGTCTAATTTCCATCTAAAGTTCTCCAAGTTGGTGTCCATTATTACTTGCTGTGGTAGCACATCATATGATTTATGTGTTGGTAAAAATATGTTTGGAAAAAGGCCTCTTTCATCTTTCCTATATTTCTCACTTCAACTTCATTCAAGAATCCTGATTTCTATAGCTGTAATGAAAAACATCTTCCTATCTATTCCGTGCATAATTTTATGCAAGTCTGTCTCATCATCCCTTACTTGCTTTTTTGTCCTAAGCTAAAATTCTACTCTATCTGTATTTGATTTGGATATTGTGAGTGAGGGAAGCCAAAGGAAATGCCTTTCACAAGCATCCTTTGGACACTCTACAAATTGGAATCATATTTTGTCTTCTAGGACTGGCAGTATACCATTTTGTTCATTTCAACACAATTATCTGTGTTTTTAACAGACAGAATTTACTAATTGGTTTTCAAGGACCTACATATAGTCCAAATTTTATTTAAAATCATTGATTTCTTTTTAATTAAAACCTTATTGTCTGTTTCTTTAAAGGAATATCCGGGTGATCCGAAGAAGATTTAAAGATGTGTTTGAAAAAGGCTCTCTGGATAATGATAAGAGATTGCATATGTAAGTATTCCTCACACACAAGCAGATCACTAACACATAAATTGGAAGTGACTTGACAGCACATAAATAACAACGTACATCTCAGTTTAATAGATAGACAGCCAATATGATGCCGAAGTAGTTTGAAACACCTGCTATTTATAGTATTGGTATTTGTGTTAAAATAATACAAATGGCAGAATAGCACCAAATTCCAGTGTCAGATGGTTGAGCATGATCATTTGTATCCATTAATATATCAGGTGGATATGCAGTGTTGAACATGTAATGCATTTCTGATGAAGATTGTTTTTATAAAACAAGATACATTTAAGCTGTGCTTCATGATTTGATATTTGCTACTATCAGTAAAACAGTTTGTTAAACTTCCGGTTTTACATAAATAAATAAATAAATAAATAAATAAATAAATAAATAAATAAATAAATAAATAAATAAATAAATAAATAAATAAATAAATAAATAAAATTACATAAATTCATTGAACTAAGATAACTGAGCTGGCTAGATAGCTTAGTGGTTTAGGTACAGTGGGGTCTTGACTTAAGAACGGCTTGAGTTAAGAACATTTTGACTTAAGAACCACTCTCATAAGAAAATATTGACTTGACTTACATACTTAGATTTGAGTTAAGAACTGAAAAAAACCACGTGGGAGGCAGGGAAAGTGCAAAATTTGAACTTTCAGTTAACTGTTGGCCAGTGAAAAGGGTGCCTGTCTGCTTCCTCACTCCTCCCAGCGTTTAGAGAGTGGATTGGGAGACAGTCTTCAGACTGCCTGGTACTGCACTGCCTGGACTGTATTTTCCCTGCCTTCCCTGAACCTTTCTTGACCTAAGAAAAAAGAAACAAAATATCCCCCTCTAGTGGTCGAAGGCAGAATAGCAGCTTCCCATTAGTTTCTATGGACGGAAAAGAGCAGATACGGATCAAATGGTTCTCAATGCATTCCTATGGGAAATGCAGATTTGACTTGAGAACTTTTTGACTTGAGAACTGCCTTCCAATACGGATTAAGTTCTCAAGTCAAGACCCCACTGTATTTGCCTGCAGAGCCAAAAGTTGGCAATATGATTCCTCAGTGTGTCTCTTGTGAACATAGCCAGCCTGTGTGGCCTTGGGCAAGCTGCATAGACTCAGAGAGCCCTCAGAAGAAAAGAATGGTAAACCATTTCTGAGTATTATCTACATAGAAAATCCTGGAAAGGATCATCATAAGTGAGTATTAACTTGATGGCACATGATTATTGTTAAGGTAATGAAAAATTACTTTCAAACTTTAAAAGTTGAGAAAAATATGTCTATATCATCAACACGGAGGCTTGGTCTGATGACCTCTGTTGCTCTGCTAGGTAATCATTTCTGCCCAGCTGCATGTAGCATTTGAGAAAACTTCGGTTTTTTGTAAACTGTAGTCTCTAGTAGCATTGAAATGTGTTTTCTCAAATGTTGTACCCAAATCATTCAAAAACAATACAAAGAAGCTCATATCTACAGAATACTTTGTAATTAATTACGCGTCAAGCTGAGTGTTCAGCTGTGTGTGGGAGAGAAACAGGGACTAAAGTAATGAAGTAAAGAATCCATTGTTTATGCTCTTTATTCTAGAGATGGAGAGGAAATTGCAGTCGTGTACTACAGGGAAGGTTATGTGCCAAAGAATTACAACAAACAGGTTGGTGCTGCTGTATTGCAACTCCACAGCAAGATTCTGGGTATAGTTTATAGAAAACTGTCAAATGCAATTTTGGACTTATATAGTAAAGCAGTAAAATTATTTGGAGTTAAATACAGTAAAGCAGGAAAATACAGTAAAGTAGTAAGGTAAAAAATAATTACAGAAACAGAGTTTAAAATTATATAAATTAAAGTCTCTTAGATAGTTCATATCCATGTTTATTCACATTTTCACACTGAAAATCCTTCAATTTCATTGTATTCAGAATTTCTAATGATTTTTTGAATTTTCTCCATTGGAAACCATTGGATGGTCTGTCTAATGGTTTCCAATGGAAAAAACAAAAAATCATCATAAATTAACGAAGTGTCAGAACAACACCAAAATCAGTTTGCATAGGTTTCAGGAGGTGGACTAACCATTGCAATCATTTAAAACAGCTTCCAAACATTGTAAGACACTTTTACAGGAGCGAAAAAGGACTTCGCAAAGGCATTGAAATGTATTGAGTCGGCTTCAATACATTCCAATATAGGAAACATTGTTTCACTCAACGATGTTTCCTATGGGGATTTTCACTGAACGATGGCAATCCGTTCCAATTGGAATGGATTAACCGGTTTTCAATGCATTCCTATGAGAAATGGTGTTTCACAGAACGATGTTTCACACAACGTTGATTTTTTTGGAACCAATTAACATCGTTGTGTGAGGCACCACTGTATTTGTATTCTGTCAAATCAACTTTAACATTTGGGGACTGTTGCCAGGGGTTCCTGTGCATATATTACTTAGAAGTGCTTTTCCAGCTCCTCCTGCTGGCACTATAGGACTGTGCAACCTATACCATCTCCAAATTTTAAATTAAAAATAAGTTTTTTTATACCACTGAGACATTTTCAAGTATTTTAAAAGTTAAACCTTTTTCCCATTAACAAACATTCTGAAAAATGATGAATATATTTGCAAAAAACAAATATAGAATTTTAAAAATATGCAAATGAGTCTATTTGATCTCACACACCTTATAGGCTCTTCTTCATTGGAGTGCTGCCCTCAGGTTGCCAGCCAGTCCTGGGGGGGGGATGGCCCCTGGCCCCTCTGAAGTCACCCACCCCTGCTTTAGCAAATATCTAGACCATTAGGTGTGTTTCCTTCTGCCCTAATCTTGACAGCAGTGGCATATGTCTGCACTCATATCATGCATACTGTTTCCACACTTCCAATGGATCTTGAAGAAAGTTGCCAGCTCACTTAGTTTCAGCCTCCCTGATGTGCTGCTGGAAACGTTTCATGGGATGATGGTCACCTTGAGAGAGGCCTGTGAAGGCTTTGACTGCAAGGAGGAGCCTGTGTGAAGATGGCAATTCCAGTGTCAACCAATGCTAGGTTATGGCTTACAAACAGCAGTAGTAGAATGTAAAACAATTTTAACCTAAAATTCAGGATTATGTATATTATGAGGGAACCTTGATTCAGATGAACTTTCTGTGTTTATCTTAGAACTGGGAGGCAAGATTACTGCTGGAGAAGTCTAGAGCAGTTAAGTGTCCTGATATTGCCACACAACTTGCTGGGACCAAAAAAGTCCAGCAGGAACTGAGCCGACCAGGAGTACTGGAAAGATTTCTGCCAAATACACCAGAAGTGGTGACTCGATTGAGAGCAACATTTGCTGGTCTCTATTCTCTGGAAATGGTAAGTACCAATGCACTGTGGGAAATATCTAACTTTGTACTTTATGTATATAAATTTGTAGCACAGAACAACTCTCAGAGAAGACCCCATTTTAAATGCATTATAAAATGATTTTTAATGAAGCACATTATATAAAGTGATTTTATTTCTATCTGAAATTATATTTGTTACCTAGTAAAACATTATTGCTAGAAGCCAAAGCTGTTAATGTGGTATATCTAGAATGCCAAAAATATGTGTACTATTTTCTTCCCATTTTCCTGAAGGATGCAGAAGGTGATAAGATGGTTGCAACGGCTATTGCTGCTCCAGATCGTTTTGTGTTAAAGCCACAACGGGAGGGAGGAGGTAGGTTGTTCTCTTTATATATCATGAGACTGTTGACTAGAACATAGCAACATCTGAGCTGTGCCCACCCAATGGATTATTCTGTTTATTTCTTATTTTAGAGTATAAGTACAGTGGTGCCTTGCTTGACAAGGATATTCCATCCCAGCGAAATCATTGTAGAGTGAAATCCTCGTCAAGCGAAATTAAAAAGCCCATTGAAATGCATTGAAAACCGGTTCAATGTGTTCCAATGGGAGAAATACCTCAGCGTCCAGCGAAGATCCTCCATAGGGCGGCCATTTTCCGATGCCTGTGCAGCATGTATAAACCATTGCAAAAACAAACGGAGCACATCAGAAATGCAAAGCAAAAAAAGCAAGGGAAGCATGCAAGAACTATTGCAAAAACAAACAGAGCAGATCAGAAATGCAATGAGAACAAAGCAAAAAGCATGCAGGCTCATCATCTCTCTGGCTAGGCTGGGGAAGAAAAACTGCGAGGAACTTGCAGAGCATCACTGTTAAACTCTTCTAAGTTCACTCCTCCTGCCTGGATTCAGCCAAGAAAGGGATTAACCCATTCCTGGATTCCCTATTCCTCTGCAGACCAGAATGAACCTTTACAGAAATAAACCAGTGTCCCCTTTTCCACATCCTTTTATGTCTTAATGTGCTTGTATAGAATAGTGTTGGACAAGAACTAAGAGTGTCTTAACTGCTCATTTTATCTGCCCAGGCAAACAAACAAACAAACAAAAATCCGAGCTAATCTTTATATGTGAATTTAAGTTAGGAAGATATATTGTGAACAGATATTTACTACTGTATAGACTTACCACAAGTGTCTACTAAAACAGTTCTAACTGTCTATTTACATGCTGCAGAATGGTGCCCGTTCTTACAGTAGGCTAAGACTGAACAGGAAGATTGATTGATACATGGTAGCAAAAACTCAGTGTGGGATAAAATTGATAAATTGAGGCCACTTCCATAGGGAAATGGCCTCTGTATCAAGAGTGAGAGGCATGCTGACCTCTTAGTGTTCCCAGGGGTGAGTAGCTGTTTCTCCCTGTTCATGTCCTGTGCTTCCTGGGTTGGCTTCAGGTCTTAACATGCAACTTCATTTACTAGCAGCTTCATTTCAGCTGAATTTATTTTAATGGCTTCTGTGTTGTCAGGGAACAATCTCTATGGTGATGAGCTCAAGCAGGTTTTGGAGAAAATTAAAGACAGTCCTGAGAGGACCTCCTATATTCTAATGGACAAGATAAAGCCCCTTCCTTCTCTGAATTATTTACTGAGGGCTCATAGTCCACTGAAAATGTCAGAATGTGTGTCTGAATTAGGAATCTTTGGTGTCTATGTCAGGTGAGAAACTTACCTTATCTACTGGCCTTACATTTTGTTGTCATATTTAACATTCCTACTCTCCTATAGTTTTTCTAAGTGTACCTTTATGCTGCTAGCAGTTAGGGTAAATCCTGTACAGATTTTGGGCTGGGTTCAGCAATTTTCCCATGGTCAGTTTTTCTCCATCCGTGATCCAGCGGAACTTTTAGACCTGCTTCCTTCTGCAGTCCGCTGTGCCCTGTAAATAGATTCCCCCAAAAGTAAATAGATCCCCCCACATGGATCATCATGTGAAGTGACATCAGGGGCTGCAAGTCACTTATGTATCCCAGTTCAACAGCAACAACTTCCAAGGGAAGAGGGATGCCCCCCACTTTGAGAAAATGACTAGATCCAACTTTATTTACAGCATTACCACAGAGCTAAACCACAGCTAACATCTGTGAAGGCACTAGGGAAGAGACATAGTTTAGTTATAAATCACATGCTTTGTACAAAGAGCACCCCATATTCAATCACAGGAATCTCGAGATAAGTTTGGAAAAATCTGTCTTAAACTTGGGAAAGTACAAGTTTACTACAAACAATGCAGAATTAGATAATTAAACTAGTTTCTGAATGAGTAAAGATTACATCCTTTCTCCATTTGTTCTAGCTGAAACAAATGGTTTTGTTTTATCAATAATGCCGTAAGAACTGTGAAGAGCTAGGATCATCACATGCCTGTTTAGTTGGTCAGTGTACATATACTGTATAGTTGGTGAGCTGTTTACATCAACCAGAAAAAACTACCATGCAAAGGAGACTTCATTGGCCAGCAACCTGCTGGTAAGTTGCATATACTTGTCAAATTGCATTACTGAATCAAACTGCTGCTAACTAACAAGATGCTGGTAGCTTTACAAGGCATGTGCGCTACCGGACAACAGGCATGTACCTATCGATGCAACAGATGCCTTGTTTGTTAGCAGCAGCCTACTGTGACTAGTTACATTATTTAAGTAATGCATGTGTAAATTACAAGCAGGATTCTGGCCATTGTAGTTTTTGCTTTCCGGTGAAACTGCAAAGCATAAATCAAACCATTTTGCTATATGATTAAAATGTACAGATAGTTGCAGGTTGGATACTAATTTTGATTCTTCCCTTACAGACAGGGTCAGGATCTTGTAGTGAACAGGCATGTTGGCCATCTCTTGCGAACAAAGGCTGTAGAACATGCAGATGGTGGAGTAGCAGCTGGAGTAGCTGTTCTGGATAATCCCTATGTGATATGAAAACCAAATACCTCATTGCTGACATCTCCACTGTATTTAGTGTAAGGTGGGTTTTCCCTCCTTTTAGGGCATAATTGCCAAATGGCAGACTTGATAATCAGATTCATACTGAAGATCCTCCTTATATATGTGACCCCAAGATACAAAAAAGCAAACTTGCTCTGATTTTTTGAAGTAATTGCTACTTCCTGGTCTCAGTGAATAATGCGTTCTATCTAACTAACTTTCAAAGACAACCTCCTCCTCAAAGGACCTAATGAAAAATGTATCTAATGGGATCTATTACTCTGTTACTATATTGTTCCAATTAGCAACTTACTAATGCTCTCAGTGGTTGTTTCCTACCATAATACTGCACCAGGTAATCAGATGCACCTGCAGGTACCTGGTAGCAGAAAATTACTAGGCAACATCTGTATTTTCAAGGTGTATTTCCATCCTGCTCTAGAGGAGTGAAAGAACTCTTCTTGGGGTTTCGTGCTTTGCAACACGTCCTTTTGTGTTAAACATTCTTTACTAGAGGGACACATAACCATGGAGTAACTGTGTATGTAGGGTACATTTTTCAGGAAGCTCTTGGCCATTGACATATGATGAACGGACACTAGCAAATGACAAAGGAACACAATAGATAAGTGAATTAAAAACCCAGAAGATAACCTTTGTTTTTATTTGTATCTTCAATAATGCTGACCGAACCAGCCTATAAAATACAGAAGCAGCTTGTACACCATAATTACATTAAAAATAGATATGTGAACTTTTGGGGAACAAATTTGAGCAATTAAAAAAATACACACTTCCTTATAATATCTGAAAGTGTAAGTCTCTCACCTTTAGCATAAGGTTAAAAACTACTCTGCTGTTTGAAGCGATCCTGCTGTGTAGACTAATGTGAACAGCTTCATCCTTTTTGGGGGGGAAATTGAAGTGCTATGTAGTATGTGCAGAAGCTGAAATGTCTATGTTTGAAAAGCATACATGCTCAATAGGCAAGCAGATACTCTTTTGAGGAAAAAGCCAAATTTAGTCAGTTAATTTCAAATATATTAAACCAAAAGATTATGAATTTCATAGATTCATGCTTCTGAACAGAAGACAGAATATACTCACCTGGAAATTTGGTTCTGTTTGATTTAAGTGGTCACACTGAAATTGAACTGCTTGCAGTTCTTACAGTTCTTCTTGCAGGTGGTGCTGTTCAAAGAACTACATTAATAAGCAATGAAACAGGGGCTTTTTCCTGTCTTAATTGCCAAATTCCAACATGGGTCTTGCCTTGTTAAGCCATTAAAAAAAATAAAAAAATAAAATAACAGCAGTGTTGCCCAGGAGGAGAAGCGTTTAAAAAGAAGAGGAGAAAGAAGCATTTTAAGAGAGAAACTTTGCTGGGTACTGTGTGTATTTCCCATTCCATCAACTGATAAATGAGAAAAAATGTGAATCTGCCCACCCCAAACTCAATATTTTCCTCAGTTTTTGGTAATATGGTCACCCTCTAACTACCCATGTTTAAATTACATTGCTTTAAAAGATTACAGTTATATACTGTTTTTTTTCTTTTCCCCCCCCCAAACATTGGGATTAGTCTCCTCTATATTTTCATTGTGGCCTTTTTAATAAAAATGAAATCTTATGGCATACAGATACTTTTCAGGAAATGCTTAGAAATGTAATAGAAAGTACAGTATTGGGGACCAAAATGATATTCCAGAGTATCTTTTTTCCATTGCCTAAGTGGGTTTTCTAAATAAAATGCCTTGATATACAGTATATGTACTTTCTTTGTTTTTAACTAATAATTCTCCCTTTCTTCTGCCTGGGTACTCTCGTCTTATGTCCCCTTTGCAAGATCGTTGTTTCTAGACTTTTAAAAAAACCACATACAGTCTAAGAATTTCTAAAACTGTATAGCTACAGCTCATGACACTCGCAAGACTTGTGGAATATCAAGCATGTAACCAACAGAGACCATTTTGCAGCACCACACAGCAATTAATTTACTCCCAGATATATATGTCCAGCAGATGGCTGCAACTAACTTATAAGAAATGGACTTCAAGTTCCAGAGCAAAAAATTGATAATGTGCATGAAAAAATGTGAACTACAAACCTACACTGACAGATCTAGGAATCCATTAAGATTCTTACCATACTAATATACTGACCAAATCAACAAATTTCCTTTAGCATTATTACATGTTAAATGCAGATTTCACCACTGTACATTTGACTTGAAACAAACAGAAGTGCATGAACCAAAATTTAACATAGCTTGGTGGACAAAAGAAAACTGTCCACCTAAGAATGTATTACTATAGCTAGCTAGTAAGCACTATTAGTTGTCTCATACAGTGGACCCTTGACTTACGGAATTAATTCGTATTGGAATGGTGGCTGCAGGTCAAAAAGTCTGTAGGTCAAGTCTCCATTGACCTACAGTGCACTGAAAACCGATTAATCCCATAACAGGCCGTTTTTGTTCCATTTTGGTTTTTTTCTGGTCTGTAAGTCAATTCTCAGGCTGCAAGTCAAACCTAAATTTTGCGGCCAGAAAAGTCTGTAACTCAAAAAGTCTGCAAGTCAAGCCGTCTGTAAGTCAAGGGTCCACTGTACTTGAGTAAAAGCCCTGTATGTTTCTTGTTAAAGGAAAATCATCTTATCAATATATGTTACATTGGCACATGTTTAAATGTGAAGCAATAACAAAGGCAACAAAAATGACAAATGCCACAGTATACAGTCCAAAGTACCTAGAATCCTGGCCTGTAATTTCTAAATGAGGTGTAGAGGAAAATTTAAAAAAGTCAAGAGTCAACAGTTAATTGGTTTATAGGTTTTATTTCTTTGATTTGTTCCAATTTAAATCAGAATTCCAGCCATTTCAGAAACAAGATTTATCAGACCAAGATAAAAAGTAAAAGGATTTCCTATTGACAGCAGATTGCAAGCCACTGGCCTACCTTAAATGCTGTAGGACAATAGATTAAATATACACCAATGTTGCAGACCACACACAAGTGATTTTATAATGCTACTAGCAAGTAAGAAATGAGAAATGTATAACCATGAGATAAGGTCAGAGAAATGTTAGTATTATTCATCAAGGATAGGGTTTTGGGGGACACTGTTTTAGGCATTCCCAATTTCCAAACAAATACAAGGAGCAAAGCAGACATCTTGGGATACCACAACGTGACCCACCAATACCAAAATTAAATACTAATTTTTAAATGCTGGTAGTGAAAATGAAATTAAAAAGCAGCTTCTAATATAAATTAATCACACAGGAAAGGCATTTCTGGGTCAGGAACACTGAAGTATGTGCTGGAATTGCATATCTTGACAAACATTATTGCAACAAGCAGCCTGTTCCTGTCGTTTACATTATTTTAGTTACAGGACCCACGTTCCCCATCATTATATCTTTGAATTTTTTACTTTTGCTTTGCTGACTCAATGATGAACACTAGAAGAGTCTAGTTTTATCAATCTTTACAATGAATTTACTGGACTGTAACTGTTAGTGAATATTTTCAGCTAACTGTGACAAAGGACTCTCTGAAGTAGTCTGCTGGCCATTCACATTACTTCCACAAGAGCAGGAGCTTATTTTTGGTCACACATATGCCCATGATTACATGGAGAAAGCAATATATCACACACGGAAATTATTTCCACAATTGTGGCCATACTTTTTCATCTACTGAAAACATGAGTGGGAATTATACCTATATTCATGTACCTTTTTCTTTTATGAGATCATCAGACACAGATGGTCACATGAAGACTCAAGTAACTTAACTGCCAGATGTCACTTCTCCTTTGGTATCTATCATACTCAGTTCTCAACTATCAAGGCAAATGAACAGACCTCCACTTTCCTAAAGTTAACAGTATTGCACTGAACCACCACAGCAAAATTCAAGAATCTCCCATCCCACGGAGTATCCATGCACTGACCACAGTCTTTCGTAACTACAATACTTTGAATTTTGCATCCACCTCCAGAGTACAATGCATGGGAAAATCTCAGTGGTGTACATACATGTACATTCAAAGACACACATGCATAATAAACCTGAAATGTGGATAGCATTATTCCCTTTTTAAAGAAAATTACTGTCACTAAATAATTAATACCGATATAAACATTAGTGGTGCTAGCATGGAAAAAGTAATTTTAGAAGAACTTCATCCTTGACAGTTTTCCTAAAAACTTTCCATTTCCCATGTTATAGTTCTAAAATACAATGCAGAGTTTTCAAAATAAAATTGATGAATAACAAAAGGTTTGTTCCAAGAATTCTGCCTCAACATGAGGATTACTGCTTAGTTTGTTGATTCTCCAAATCTTTTGAAGGTTCGTAATTACAGTTCAGGAGCAGAACCACTTTTTACATCCTTATCTGCACATTCTGCAATGTACCCACCACAATGTATTAAAAGTAAAAAATACAGAAAATTCATGAAACATGCTCATGGAAAATTAAAATGTCTTCATCTTGTATGAAATAGGTGAGGCTGGAATTTTGAAATATGCAGTATTGGTCTACAACATAATGCACACAATTCTCCAGAGGCACAGACAGCTAGACCTACAACAAAAAAGGACTGGATCTTGGAGCACCAGTTTCCTCTCTTCATTTACAGAATTTTACATTCAGCTGACCATGGGATGGTTCTTCTCTCAAGAAACAAAAGTGTCACAGTCTGGATGGGGCCATATTCTCATCAAATTCCTGCAGTACTGTTTTCTTAGGAAAGCCTCCCTACAGAACTGTCTCACATCTGTTGCTGAAAAGGTGGTTTATTACTGCTGGATCTGCGACAGTTGAGGTATCTCCCAGTTCCCTGTCATTTTTGGCAATCTTTCTTAATATCCGCCGCATAATTTTACCTGCAAATAAATGGAAGTGTAACATCAACCTGTACCTCTGTTATGAAAGAAATTATGAAGAATATTTCAAGCAGTTAGGGAAGATTTAGAACACAACTAATTCAGTATTATTCACTACTGCTCACAAAAGAAATTGACAAGATAAGGGATATATGCTAACCTTAAAACAAATTCTTGCTTGCTTGTCTGTCCTTCAAGCATAGTATACTATACATGTTATCACTATTTTAGAGTAAACATTTTGCAACAGTATTCTACCTTGTCCTGCACAGGATATATGTACAATCCTTTGATCTAGCATAGAAGCACTGTGGCCACACTAGAAGCTTTTAATGAAAAACACTCTCCCATGTTCAGTAAACCTCACCAAACCTATAGTAAGAGCAGGTCAACATGCTCAACTACTGTCCTCCATAACTCCAAGGAAGCAGGGACTGTGTTTCAACCAGTGATGCATTTATTAGCTGCCCAAATTCTCATACCACCTGCTTCTAGCAGAGAATGGAACTTCTAAGTGCTAGAAACAAATTTATTATAGGATAAGGGTTACTTATGGAATCAGGAAATAAGTTAAAATCTAAACTATACCTGAGCGGGTCTTGGGAAGGCCAGGAGCATTCTGAATGTAATCTGGAGTTGCAATAGGCCCAATCTTTTCTCTAACTGCAAATAAGAGAGTAATGACTTTAGTTGCACTAAACTTGCACAATTCATGGGACAAGGAACATTTTTACAAAATTGAGCAGGAAGAGTGGTAAATCCTTCTCTATGCAGTTACAAACAATTAAATTTGATACTAAAATCTGACTTAAGAAAGGAAATGGAACACAAGAGCAGCACAAAAAACCCTATTCTAATAGTTTAAAAAAACAAGCAAACAAACCTAAGAATGGCTTCCTCTGCTCACTTGGCTCATCAAGCTTTTTCTAAGCCAGATAAGCACTGCCATACTAGAGACAAAGAATTTTGAAGGCAGGCCAGCCATGCCTACCCATCCTTCTCCACTTTGTCAATCAGAGATGGAAGGCTGCTGCGCACACATCACCTTTGCAGAACCCACGCACTGTCCATGGGATGTGCAGCCTGCCTTCTTGTAATCAAACTGAGTGCCAGCTGGCAGGAAAAGCACCACGAGGGAGGCAACAAGGCCAGCAGAGCTAAATTTAGCTTCTGGCAGAAATGAGCAGTAACCCCTATGAAGACTGCCATCAGCCAATCTGAAGGTTAAAGCAAATTGTTAGGCAGCACTTAATTCCAAGGTGGTCACAAAAGACCAAATGCATGGGGAGCAAAACCATTTCAGCCAAGGCAGAACTTCCATTTGTTCTACAGGCTGGTATGTGCAATGCGAAGAACATGGTTTGGTGGTAGAGTACTCCTTCACAAGTAAAAGGTGTCAGGCTCAATTCCTGGCATGTTCAGGTAGTAAGGGATCAAGACCCTGGAAAAAACAGTGCTAGTCAGACTAGGCAAAATGTGGCCTGTGGGCTGCTTCTGTCTCCCCCCTCCCCGGCCACGTATAGGTCCCCAGTACCCCCAAGCCAAGCCCCATGCCCACCCCATTTTTGAAGTAAAAATACTATTTCCAGTTTAGAAAAAAAGCCCTCAGGCTATGAGGGCCTAAAGTGCCCCCAAGCCCCTGAGAGGGTGCAAAGGGCTCTTGAAATTTAAAAAAATTAATAAACAGGGAAGTATTGCAGGGGAGGGTAGACCTTTAAAGTCTGTGAAGGATGAGGTAGTGCCTCTAGAAAGTGTCAGCTCTTGGACTAAATAACAGCTGGCTAAAATGAAGAATAATATTTTGCTCAATTGAGAAATAATACTTGTCTGAACAGTCTATAAACAAGTAGAAGACAACCACTCTTCCTTCCTTCCTTCAATGCATTCTTTTAAAAAAATCCCCTTACCCTTTTCAATACATTCAAGCCACAAGACATGGTTACCTTGTTTCTTCAATTCATTAACCAAATTATTCGTGAAATCATGACCATCCCTCAGGGTCACAAAACAGTAGAGGCACTCTCCCTTCACTGGGTGTGGGTGGCTTACTACTGCCGCTTCTGAGACAGCCGAGTGCTCCACAAGAGCTGATTCAACCTCTGCTGTGCTCAGCAAATGCCCTGTAAACATAAAAACAAACACCAGCCTTGTCACCCTTGCATCTTCATGCTTGATGAGGAATACATAAGAAACAAGGGACTGTCAAGTCCAAAGAAAGAGGTTGGGGTTTATAATAGCCACATCTGCTGTGATAATTCTGGAGGATGGTAACAAGGTTCTCACTAATTTCTTTGACTGTACTGCCAAAAGAACATCAATCCCAGTCTCCTGAAAAGGACAAAAGCTGTTCCCACAGCTATAAATACTGTGGGAACTATCCAACAAACTGTAACAGAGCACGGACAGAGTTCCTACTCCTGTCCTCTGAAGAGGCCGGCCACAGAGACTGGTGAAACGTCAGGAAGAACAACCTTCAGAATACGGCCAAACAGCCTGAAAAAAACACATCTACCATTCATTTTTTTTTTTTTTGATAATTTGCTATGGCTAGCTGCAGCTAATTGATGAGTTTATGGAACATGTCTTAATCATGTATCTGCTCATCTGCCCAAGTGTGCAACCAAGATGTGCCCAGGGCTTCAGCTACAGTTAGCCACAAGGAGTTATGCAACCCTTAAATGAACAGCAAGATGATTCCAACCAGTAGCTTTAAAAAAAGGAAATTGTTTGTCTAAGTCTGGTTGAGGAGTCATACTGAATCATGACCTGCCTGCCCTGACTCTTCTCCCTCTATCCTTTTAAGACAAGAAACTCTGTAGCAGCCCAGGAAATCCAAGTATTACTTCCCATGCGATGATAAAATGCATACACAAGCACACAGTTTCTCAGACAGACAGAATGAAAAACAAAACAAATTGATCTCCATGTAGTAATTGATACATTCACAGAATTTTGGGCTACTGGTTTTCACAGTTAACAGCTGGGTGTGTGTTTCTTGCATTAAATACTAAAATACAGACCAAGGAATGTTCTTCCTCTTATAACATAAGATGGATCCAAAAAGCAATGGGGAAAAGAAGCTGGGATTTCTCTGAAATTAGCAAAGCCATCCTTCAGCAGATATTTTAACAGCAAGGCAATCTGCTGCCTGGCAACAGAAACCCATAATTATGAGCATTAATAATCTGCCATTTTACAAATTAAAAATGTCTAACTATAAGCTAGAGAAACTAATTTCAGCAACTTCATCACTTTCTTAATGGAATCTTAAAACAGTTGTTATTTAAACATGCACTAACCCTCCAGAAGCTCAACTATATTTATTAGTGAGCTAATAAATGTTGTTACTAAATGTGTTCCATTTTTCTTAATTTATATTCCCCAATACTGGCTGGATGAGGCTTCAAACACTATGAAGGAAGAAGATTTCATAAGAAAGACCAATCCTACTTGTATTCTTTGGCAACTTCCAGTCTTCCACAAAGTTTTTGCTCTTACCAGAAACATTCAACATGTCATCAATTCGACCTGTGATCCAATAATAACCATCTTTATCTCTCTTGCAACCTGGAAAAACAACAACACATTGACCAATATAAGTAAACTACTTTAAAAAGGGGTATTTGAGTTTTGGAATTCTACCAAAATTGCTGTTAAGAAGGATGTTTGGGTGCAGACTCTGACATTTGTTCATATTGCACTACACATGAAAAATAAAGCAGCTGAAAATAATTTGTTTGTTTTCTATGTTGCAGCATCTAGTGGCATGCCACTACTCTGGGCAGTTTCCAACAAAAACAGAAGCATAAAGAAAACAATTATCACACAGAAACACACAGAGAGAGAGAGAGAGAGAGAGAGAGAGAGAGAGACAGACCACAATATTAAAATAAGGCCAACACAACCCATTAAAAAGAAAGTGTTACAGAAATTAGTAGTGATTTTATAAAAACAGAGGCACCCAAGAACTTCTGGAAGCCTTTCTGCAGTGCTTCATCCATGCCCCCAATTCTGGATACAAAGAAGATCCATAGATGAAGCAGCCCGCTTCAGAGACTGCATTTTAGGTTTGAACTCCAGTATTCAACCAAATAGGGACATGGTAGCGCTGCGGATTAAACCGCAGAAGGCTCTGTGCTGCAAGGTCGAAAAACCAGCAGTTGTAAGATCGAATCCACACGACCGAGTGAGCTCCCATCACTTGTCCCAGATCCTGCCAATCTAGCAGTTCGAAAGCATGCAAATGCAAGTAGATAAATAGGTACCACCACGGTGGGAAGGTAATGGTGTTCCGTGTCTAGTTGCGCTGGCCACTTGACCACGGAAACTGTCTTTGGACAAACGCTGGCTCTGCAGCTTGGAAACGGGGATGAGCACTGCCCCCTAGAGTTGGACACGACTGGACAAATTGTCAAGGGGAACCTTTACCTTTATCTATTCAACTAAATACCTGGCAGTGCTCAGGTTACAGAGAGATCAAAAGGAGGAGGGCAGCTTAAACTTTGCGGGCCACCTCAAGTTTGCTTCCTGCCCCCAAACTTGGTCACAATTCCACAGCTGCAAAATAAATCTCCACAAAATCAAAAATCTATCAAGGTAGCTAATACACATGTAAAAACAGGTGTAAATCCACATTAGAAAGAGAAACTAGGTGTAAGATCTGGAAATGGATCAAAACATGACAAGTGTGTTCGGCTTCTGGTGGCTGTTATGTTTGAGCACATACAGATTATCAAGAAACAAGTTCTGAAGATGATAATAATCCTGAGATCCAAGATGCTGTATGGAGCCTTACCATCTCCTGTCACATAGTAACCGGGGAATTTCTTGAAGTAAGTGGTCTCAAACCGCTGGTGGTTTTTGTATACGGTGCGCATTATTCCTGGCCAGGGTTGCTTAAAAACCTAAATGAAAAGGGTGATGAAACTATATTAGATGTGAAGATGGAGAACATGCCAAGTTTTGAACATTTTCCATTATTTATACCTCCAAACAATGCAGCTATGTTTTGGCTATGTGCAGCTTCTGCATTACTCTTTCTCAGACCTCCACACAAATCACCAGTATTATAGTAAAAAGACTGATACACTGGAGTCAAGAAGGCCCAAATTCAAATCTGAAGCTTCACTGGACTGAAACAAACTGTCTGGGTCACTGAAACTATAAGATGGGATCACTGTGAGTTCCTTGGAGGAAAGTTGGGACACAAATAATCTCCATATAAACAAAGTATTTGGGCAATAGTGTCACAGCACAGATCTACAGTAATTCCAGGAGCTCAAGACAACCATTTTCCGTGTTCCAGATGCTGGGTATAAAGTCCTTTCTTGTTGTATTTTTATACCCATGACAGAATGTTTATTTTTTTTATTTTCATAAATTTACAGAGTTATAATACTAATTAGTAACATGGCATATTTTGTCAGGAGTTTTTTTTCCCTTACTAAATATAAGTAAAACAAATGTGCTGAATCAAATCTCGATTTGCAGGGGAGAATTTAACATAATATTTTCTTTCTTTCTTCTTTCCTTCTTTCTTTCTTTCTTTTTCTTTTCTTTTTCTTTATTTTTTTATTTTTTATTTTTTGAAACCTGTATCATGTAAGTATGGAAGACAATTCTGTCTCATGATACTGGAACCTCAAGCTTTGAATAACTCAGTGATACAATATGCCTCTTACTTTTCCCTCTGCAGCATAACTATGAAACAGCCAAGATGGCATCATCTTTCATAAACTGAAATGTGGCAGCCAAGCTGGAGACTACCCAAGCAACCCTGTCACACTCACTGCCCACTCTTCCAACAGTCTGCAATCACTAGGACTTTATTATATGCAGTGGCCCTTATTACAGGTATACCCTATTATTCTTGGCCTTAAAAGATGACTTGAAAATCCATCTCCGTACAAAAACTGTTCGGCTCAAATAGTCCAAATCGTACCCCTTTCGTATGAGAAATTAGATCTGTTCAGAGCCCACATCACAGTGCTGAAGGGAGCCAAGGCAGCTGCGATTACGAAAAATCCGTAACAAAATCTTCAAATGTCTTTTTTTTTTTTTTTTCAAACAGCAGCTGCATCTTAGGGCTCAGAGTCTGTCGGACGGAGATGGAGCCATCTCTTCCCTTTGCACGTTATTTTCAAATAAAATCCTCCCCTTCTAATTGGTTCTTAAGTTCAGCAGACATTATCCCAGTCCTAGGAAAAATACAGGTACCTATATCCCACCTGTCCTCCCCTCCAACAAGAGTGATGGATAGGGCAAAGCCAGTTTCAATTAGGAAAACAAGGAAGGATAAATACCTAGTTTCTGGAATCACCAACATGTAATAATGTGCCATCAATTCAATTCTGACTTATGGCAACCCTTTTCAGTGTTTTCCAGGTAGAGAGTACACAGAAGTAGTTTACCATTCCACTCTTCTGAGGGCGTCCTGTAACTGTGCAGCTTGCCTAAGGCCACATAGGCTGGCTCTTCTCACAGAAGGCCCATTGGGGGGGGGATCAACCACAGGCTTTACAGCCAGATATCCAAACCACTGAGCTATCCAGCCAGCTTGAGCCTCTAACCACTGGGCTATCCAGCCAGAATTACTACTCCAGTCAAAACCATCTTCTAATATCTAATACTAAGTTTTGTTGTTTTTCAAAGTCAAAGCTAAACATAGATTTCTCTCATCCTCCAGTTTACTCACTGAAGTATAAACAAGTTCCAAGGGGCAGCTTGCTGCACAGTGAGACAGTTAAACAAGAGATAATTCATACATTTGTACAAAATAGGTATTATTATAGGTGGAGCACGATACCCCAAACATTTGCTGGGTTTAGTCAGCAATAAACCTAGCCTTTTCTTACCAAGTAGCCTTCTGCTTCTCCTTCCAACTCTTCTCCAGACTCATCTAGCACTGCAGGCACTACCCCAAAGAAAGGAAATGTCTGCCAAGAAAAAGTCATAGGACAATTTTGAGAAAACTGAAAAGAATAAACTAAATCCCAGAAAAGCTGACAAATGGCAGCTGGACATGAAAAGAGAGCTTCAACCCAACATTTGAAGTAATTTCCAGGTTCTTATGAAGGGCAGTTGCCCAAGAATGCATTTTAGAAGCTTCTATAGGTTTAATATATCCAGTGTTTCTGGTCAACATTCAGGTTAGTTTCCAGAATAGAAAGTTCCCTTCATTTAGAAACAATTGCCTTCCATTGATGTTGACTTATAACAGCTTTCCTAGTGGCCCTTCTGATTCTCTTGAACTTCAGCCCTCATCCTCCTTGACCTTATTGCCTCAGAACATGCTATGATCAGTTATAGAGTCACAGATACATCAGAAGGGCAATGCACTGCCCGGCAAAGAGAGAGAAACAAGCAGCACCTAAACTTACAGCTGAGCCTGGCTTCACTGGTGTAGCACAAGGGAGTGGTGTCAACACGTGGCCACCCTGCAAGACAAAACAAAACACAAGGATGCAAGTATTAAACTCTTCCACTGAAAACGACCCACCTACATGTTTCAAAAGCTGAATTATGCAAGAGTTAGATCCTAAGGATTGGAGAAACAAAGGCAATGAAGCAGAATATGACATTGCCCAGTACAACCAAGCAGGGTGGAGAAAGAAGGCTGAGAAGGTAAGGAAAGATGGAAAACAGAATAAGCCAGGTTATTGGACTGCCTCTGCTAGCACCACATTGCAAAAGACAAGAGGAGGAACAGCGAGGATACAAGCAGTTCTGAGACACACTGGGGGACCCCATGCCTCAACGAGCAACAGCAATTGCATTGTAAAACAGGGTACAGCAAGCTTGCAAGTAAAAGCTCACAATCCAGTGCTTATGAAGTAGGGACCCCAGAACACATACACAAGCCCAGCTCTTTCTTAAGGTACAAAGGGAGCCAAGTTGCAAAGGACTCACTGTCTCTGTCTGCCAAAAAGTATCCACTATAGGACACCGTTCTTCACCGACCACTCTATAGTACCATAGCCAAGCTTCAGGGTTTATGGGCTCCCCAACTGTTCCTAGGATCTTGAGGGACTTCCTGCTGTACCTGCCATAAGAAGCACACTATGTAGTCAAAAGGGAATTTAAGGAGAATAATGTTACGTGCACTGCCTTACACTGAGACTACTGACCAGCAAAAATCAAAATGTCAGCAGCTCTCCAGCTCCCTGGATGCTGGAAATCAAATGTGAAACCTTCAACACTCAAAGCATACGCTCTTCCACTGAGCTAGGGTCCCTCCCTAAACTATGCCCTGGAAAGTTGGCTTTTTTTGGGATGACAACATCCAACCACTCCCAAGTATGCTGGCTGTAGGATTTGGGTTTCTGGAGTTCAAAAGACCTTTCCAAGCTCTTCCTAAAACCCCACTGTCAATAGCAAGCAATTGCAAGCACAGTCGTTTGGATGGGATTCAAACAGACATTCTTCAGCAGTCATTAGGGCTCAAAATGAGTACAAAGTTGCAGACAAGTTTTGTTCCCTTTCCCCTCTCCCTGACTTTACATCATTTAGACCAAAGGCAAGTTACATCACTTAGACCAAAAGCTTCTGAGGAAATAGCTAAGCCCTTTGCCCTCGTGATCATGTATTTGCATTTCTCAAGCACTCATGCTTACTTCTTGACAGGTTCAGCTCCGTACTTCATGAGGAGGCGAATGGCCGTGGGTGCAGTATAGAACTTGGTCACCTTGTATTTGTCAATGATGCTCCACATACGGCTAACATCAGGGTAGATGGGAAGCCCTTCAAACTGAGCATAAAACAGACGTTACAATGGAACACTTCTATGGCTGCGTCCAGCATGGCGCACAATTTTTTACAGCCCTAGAATAATACTTCTGCAGCTCCACAACACTCCTGAAGCCCCATGCTCAGCACATGCCTTCTACCATAAATATGGCAAAAAGTAAAACACAGATTATGGCACTCTCTCTTAAGCTTATCAAATCAAATGTAAGACCAATTTTTTTCTAACTTTCCAATTTCTACCAAGTCTCTGGGGGGTACTCTGGTTGAAATATAACATCACTACATTATTTGAATGTATACGAAGAGTCGGACATGACTTAACGACTAAACAACAACAACATTATTTGATAAGTCCCACTTGATTGTCTGCATAGTCTTTCTTCTCCAATACATCTCAACACATTGTGCAGACTGCATGGTCTTTAATGCAAAACCTTCACTCTCTTTCCCCCTCCTTGTTTATTTTTGTAACATCTTGCTTGAGGAACATATCGGTGATCCTTTGTGCCTTTTGGCTGGCCTAATTTTCAACTTTATTTTATAGCCAACATAGCAACCTTTAGATCACTGCTCTAATGAGCACTGGATCTTAATGGAAAGTGAACTTTAAGGAACTACCATCTATTTTCAGCCATCCAACAGTTTGACTGTTCTCTTGTTCCTGATAAGGACACTGTTTGTCACACAGTTATTGTTTCCCCCCCCCCCCCAAATCCTCAAGGTGTGCAGACGTAGCACTTGAAGGTCTATATTGACACCTAGCTAGAACTTTTCAGTAAAGCCACAGCTTATCTCACAACTTACTAAGACACTGGTTGCTCCATTTGCTAAAGGTCCATATGTGAGGTAGGAATGGCCAGTTATCCATCCAATGTCAGCTGTGCACCAGTAAATGTCCTCAGGGTGGTAATCAAAGACATATTTAAAGGTTATGGCTGTGAAAATCATGTATCCACCTACTGTATGAACAACACCCTGAAACACAGAACACAAATGATCCATAAAGAGCTGTTTCTTTAAAAGAAGGCGAGAACAAGAATACATTAATATTGTTTCTCCAACAAACAGCAGCATTGACCAAAGGTATTAGATTTCAGAATAAGGAGCATCTTCCTTCTGATTCTAACATCACTCCCTCACAAACAATACTGTGAAATCATAAGTAGTAAGAACCACACTGTACAAGCAGGAGAGTGGGCTAATAAAGAACTACAATTTGACAGTAAGCACTAATAACCAGCAACTTGCAGAACAAAGCAACATACCTTGGGTTTCCCAGTTGACCCACTTGTGTAGAGAATGAACAGTTCATCTTCTGCATCACACCAGGCAGGCTCACACTCCTTGCTAGCATTTTTCATAACATCATGCCACCAAACATCAACTTCTGGGTCCCAAGGAATCTGAAGAAATTCACACAATATTTAAAGAAAAAGACGACAGAAAAATTGCACAACCGTTACGTCACTGTTCCTTCTCTCACTTCTCACAGTACTTTCCCTCCTTCCTGGCTGTAGTGGGATTATACATTTCCTTCTCTCTGATAAAGAACGTCAACAGATTTCAATAAATGGCCTTATACATTTGATAAAAGGTCTTCCTGCCACTTCAGCTACCTCTTCTGAGACCCGAATCACCCACACCACTTTATTTTAAATGTTCAGCATACATCCTGTAAACAAATGGCACATAAACAACCATCCAGGAAATATTAGGACCCTTCCACTAGGCAGTCAAAAAGAGCCACAAAGAATTAAATGTTTCCAAAACATGCAAACAAGATGACATGCATTTGAACTCACTTAAACAGTGTGCACTTTTTTGGATAAATAAACTTTACCTGTTAAGGTTAGCAAGTATCAAATGTAGACGATATAATATCTTGTGCTTTCTATGGCATTTCTTATAGAGTAAATTACTATAATCCTAATTGTGTGAATGTTACATTTGTTTGTGTTTTTTTTTAAATCATATGCTTGGACTTGCTTGTGATGCAACACACAACATCATCTAAGGGCAGCTAATTCTCTTAGCATTGAGTGAAAATGGATCATGTAAATGTATCAACATAGAACAGCAGCAGAATTTGCTTCCATCAGAAAAAAGGCAAGGCTAGAGCAATAACTTATGCAAAGATGCAATAAAAACCCTCCTACATGGGTAAGTGCTTTGGGCTCATAGGCCTCTTTAATTGTTTAACAAACATACTCTTTTTTTGCACATTGTCAAGACATTCATGGCAATAGTTTGTGCAAGGAACAACAGTGCTTGTGCTACCAGGAACAGGATATCCTCATGTAATCTTTGTAGGATTCTCGTATCTATTTGCACAGCTGAACCTTCCATGCCAAAGGAAAGCAAGTCATAAAAAGACCTCTTTGAAGAGTAGCCATGTACTTATACAGTACTGTATGTCTTCCCCACCTCCAAAATCTTACTAACTGTAAAGTTACAATATATTGTCCTACCATCAAATAACTCTCTCCTGTCCAAGTAGTACAGTAATGAAGAATTAGAAATCTAAACTGGCACAGCACCAGTATGTCATATAATATTTAGTGAAGCCTATAAACAAGTACTGAACATGTTTTATTTTGTTAAAACCCTTTTTACCACAAAGCTAGGGAGTATAACTTAGAAGACTACCCACAGAAAGAAATGCAGTGAAACAAAGAACACAAAATAAGATTACATGGCTAGGTTTTCAGGCTGTCTGACATACTACCCCATCAGACCACTCCATAGACAGTGAGTGAGCTGCTTTGCACAGAAACAGTGGGATGCAATTGTGCAAATCACAGAGCTTCGGTTGCTTGCAAGGGGAACATGCAGCTTGCAGGCAAAACCTTGCACACTTTCTGGGATGGCAACAAGCAATTGCAAGTGATGAATTCTGAACTTAAAGATGACTGATACTGGGCTTGAAGTCCAGTATTATATGAAACTCATAGCAGTTACTGCTACATACAGTAAAGGATAGACACATACTTAGGGTAGAAGAGTGTGCCACACTGCCTTAGTGTGAAAGGTAGACTTTCTGCAGTCCAAGCAAGATCTTATGTCTATCACTCAAAGGCTATAGTCAAATTCCTGCTTGGAGGACATACTACTCGTACTTAAGCATACTACTTCAACAGACTCCTTCATGACTTCAGTAGTTGTTTTTGCAACTTGTTTAAAGATACAAATCTTGAATATCACTTTATGGAATTCTGAATTTCACTGCACCATGTACAGATTGTCCCCTTCCTTTGCTCTTTTATAGACCCAGAAAACCAGAGGCAATTTTGTTTCTCAGTGGCCCTTGCATGGCCTGTGTTCTGGCAGTTCCTCCACTCACATTCCTTCCTCTACTGCATTTACACACGTCTTCCCTTATCTCCCATTTCTAATGTTGGTTGCTTCGTATTATCTTTCAAGCAGAGCACCCTTCCATTTTGCCACACCAGAACATCAAAGGAATGGACTATTTTGGAGAACCAAGCAAATGGGCCACTGCTACTTTGAAACTGAAAAACACAAACACCATTTTCCCCAGACAAAGTTAAAGAGTACAGTACTAGGGAGACAGTGGACACAGAGAAAATGGATATTTTTTTCCAGTGGCTAAAAAGTTTGCACAGGGTGGTGATTCTGCAATTAAGATAGGAGTGTTTTCCTGTTTCACCATGGTAAAGGCATTACTGAGCAATGAAATATTTGTGGTTTTTTTTAATTAGAGCAGTAGCGTACATGAAAATGAAAGCATGTCAGTGGGTGTCTATGCCTCAATACACAGGAAAAGAGTACTGGAAGAGTGCTCTAGAAGAGGTCCATCCACTGTTAACCACTTGATACATGGAAAGCACACATATGTGCAGTCAATCAATGGAAGCATATTAGAAAAGAAAACTCACCTTCCAGTTTGGCATAGCCTGAAGACTGGAGAGGCTACTTCATAATGTGACTCAATTTCCTCGAGACACAATTCTCAGGAGTCACACTGGGGTGACTCTGAATTAGCCTTCAAACAAGAACTGCAGCTCCACAACAAAATACAAGGCTGACACTCGTTCTGCAGCTTATTCTCCTGAAGTTCAATTAATACAGTACTGACCTCACAGATCTGTGCAACTGGGGGCAGTTTTCAATTGCATAATAGAGACCCCTGTGTTCCACATTCAACTTCAACAGCAACAAGTTGGCCACACTCACACACTTTATGCACACTCTGCCAAAAATGTGTTGCCTCTTCTGGTCTAGGTCCTGGTTCAACAGCTGTTATCTTTATAAGGGACACTGCAAGTGGAACCCATTCTGATGCAACTTGAGGAGTCTGGTTCATCATCAAGGCACTGATCACATTTTTGTTCCTGAAGAGCTGGCAGATCCATCTGAGTACCTGAGGCGCCAGATGCACAGTCTGCTTTGGCCTTCAATATTTGTCCTGTTGTAGGACCCCACTATTTACTGAATTCCTGGGAATTCAGGTGTCTCCCTTTCTTGAATAAGAAGGCCAGTGTATAAATGGTAACAACATTTTCAATCCTGGCCCATTGCTGTGTGCAATCTTCTCTTTGGATTTTTGTTAGACCTATCTCCCCTGCCCCCAAGCACTGGTTGAAGTCCTTTTGGTTACCTCTTGACAGTCATATGAATATTGTCTCTGTGGAACCATGGCTTCCTCCTGACCTGAGTATAACTGCACACCTACAGATCAACCTGTACCCCATTTGCCTGTCCACTGTGATGTTCGAGACATCCGGGAGGGAGGAGGAGAAGAATTAATCCAAGACGATTCTTTCTGATGTGCCATCAAGACACATTCAACTTATAGTGATGCTAATAGGGTCTTTCAAAGTAAGTAAAATATTTAAGGAATGGTTTTACCCAGTGAGTTTCCATAGCCATACAAGTATCTGAACCCAGATCTCCTAAGACCCAGTCCATCGCTCTCTCCACTACACATATTAGGTAACTAAGATGATTCTACCATCGCAGAAATGAATTAATTCCACATTCTATATTTAATCTTAGTTTACAGTATAGGAGACAATGGGGTGAAGACTGCCTGAGAAACCCATCATTTTATTGGAAAAAAAATACCAAAAGCATGTGAAACAGAGGATAAGCATAACTAGATGAGCACATTTCATACACATACGTGTTTAAGGGCTGGGAGACTACAGCCATGGGTGAAAAAGAACAGAAAGAGGTATAGATCTGAGAGATTTATCAGCCACCACTAGCACTGTCCCCAAGCCAAAAAGAGGGCATATTTCTGGGCATACCACTCCCTGATCTAGTTCAGGCACTACAAGCAGAATATAGCTGTGCTCAACAGGCTTATGCATCTCCTTCCTCATTCCCTCTGGCTGCAACAACTGTTTATAAATTTGGACACATGGCAAATCACAGGAAAGATCTGCAAATTATTATCTTTCCATGGCAACAATGATAAACCATAAGTCCTAGTACCATGGCATAAGAATGTTTCAACAGTCACTTCTATTACTCTTACTGCAACCTCATAGGGTACGCCATGCTATGCAAACCCTGCCTATAGATTTGCAAACCTTGACTTTTATTATTATTCCTTTATTCTTATTTTGGCCATGGATTCAAAGAATTGGAAATTTATCAGAGTTCTACATTTACACATGATCTGCCAAAGTTTCTAGCATTCTGCATCATAGGTGTTTACATCAACTAGATGCCATGATTTATCACTAACATACACCACTCGTTTTTTTAAAAAGCCATCTATTTATAAGAAATTCTATCATCCAGGTGAAACACAAAAACTACAAGAGATTACTGTCATACTATATCTAAGTATCAAGCACAGAGGTAAATTTCGGGAAATATATCATATGTGAAAGCTAACAACTGTAACCAACTATTAACAGATTACTAATTAGGTGTTAGTCAAAAGCAAAGCTAATAGTTTTAGAACTGTATTTCCATACAACTTTATTACAAAAGGAAGTACTGCTAACAATAATTGTGATCTGATTAGGCTTTGCTAGCTAATGATGGGAAAATGTCAATAACTGAGCCTAGACCCACCTCTTTCAACCAGGATGTGCTATCTTTATAATGCCTCAATTAGTGGGGGTGGGGAGGGGATATAAGACTGACGTTCACAAATATTCAAAGGGTGTTTCAACTGAAAAAGAGGGTCCAAGCACAAAGAAATCCTGAAAACTGTGTCAAGCCATTCAATGTGAACATGCTGAGCTTTTATTCAAGTCCGTTTCAGATACCCATCTGGTAAGTCCAGCTATAGCTATCTCCTATGGGATACAAGTATTTGCAGACCCAGACTGCCTCAGACACACCTTTTTATAAGCCTTTGTATATTAAAAAATCTCATTTACACTTCAGATAAACACGAGAAATGCTTTTTAAAAAAGTGTTAGCACTACAACAGAAGTCACTGTCCCACCCTTCAATACACCTAAATCAGTGCCATGTAACCTGATACACCCCATCCACCCCATTGGGACAGTGATGTCTACAACTAACATGCAAGTGCCAGAGTTAGGAGGCCACACGCTGCCGTGCAGTGAGAGTGAAAAGAGCAAGACTAGAGACGAGGAGTGCTGGAACAGGAAAGCAGAGCAGAGGAATGCCGAGACAAAGCGTCTGCTACACAGTAAATACCTTGGGATGGGCTTTCTTTGAACTTTCAGTCTTTCTGTCCTGTTAAAAATCCACACAAAGAGGACATAAGGTTTGAGACGTAGGAAAGGTCACACTGGGCCCCTACTCAATGCCATGTTGGCAAGGATCAGGGGTATATGCACGTACAAGTGAAAAATCTTTTCTTCTAGCACATAAAGGAAAAAAGATGTAGTACAAGGGCTCACGCAACAGACCAGTGTTTCAATATTTTTCCCAGCTATTTCCACACCAGAATTTTTATTCCACCATGCAAAAAACAGAGATAGATATGCATAAATACAGAATGGGACTCTAACCTGGTTGCATACGTTTCACTTTGCATCAAGGCAGCACAGAAGTTCCCACAAACTTTCTTAATCTAAGTCATTCTGTAGGCCAGAACAAGTTTTTGCTATGCCTTTGATTTATCTCCTGCCACTTCCTTCCCCTTCACTATCATTCTATAGATAATAATAATAACAATACACCATCGAGTCAATTCTGAGTTATGGTGACTCTTTTCAGAGTTTTCTAGGTGGAGAGTACACAAAAGTGGTTTACCATTCCCTTCTTCTGAGGTCCCCCTGGGACTGTGCAGCTTGTCCAAAGCCACACAGGCTGATTCTACTCCCCAGAGGCACAGTGGTGAATCAAACTCCCCAGCCAGCTAATACCATTCTATAGATGTTAGCTAAAATCAGATGACGGAAAAAAGAAACATACAAGAGCTGGAAACTCTCCTGTTATGCAGCAGGGGTGAAAAGGTGCGTGTTCTTTTCCTGTTAAGACTGCTGAGTGAACTGCAGTAAATCCAAACAGGCATGTGGATGTGGGCAAACCAGTGGATATTGTCTATCTGGATTTTCAGAAGGTGTTTGACGTGGTCCCTCACCAAAGGCTGCTGAGAAAACTCCACAGTCAAGGGATAAGAGGACAAGTCCTCTTATGGACTGAGAATTGGTTGAGCACCAGGAAATAAAGAGTAGGTATCAATGGGCAATTTTCACAATGGGGAGAGGCAAAAAGCAGTGTGTGCCCCAGGGATGTGTCCTGGGACCAATGCTTTTCAACCTGTTCATAAATGACCCGGGGACAGGGATAAGCAGTGAGGTAGTCAAGTTTGCAGATGAAAGAAAACTTTTCTGGGTGGTGAAGACCAGAAGAGATTGTGAAGAGCTCCAGGAGGATCTCTCCAAACTGGGACAATGGGCAGCAAAATGGCAAATGTGTTTCAATATAAGAAAATGTAAAGTAATGAACACTGAGGCAAAAAACCCCACAAAACTATTTGTCAATGATGGGTTCTGAGCTGTCCGTGACGGATCAGAAAAGAGATCTTGGTGGACAGCTCGATGAAAGTGTCAATCCAGTGTGTGGCAGCAGTAAAGAAGGTCAATTCCATGCTCGGTATCATTACAAAGGGGACTGAAAATAAAACAGCCAACATTGTGATGTCATTGTACAAAACGCTAGTAAGGCCGTAACTGGAGTATTGTGTATGGTTCTGGTCACCGCACCTCAAAAAAGACATAGTGGAACTGGAAAAGGTGCAGAAGAGAGCGACTAAAATGATTACTGCGCTGGGGCACTTCCTTTATGAGGAAAGGCTATAGCGTTTGGGTCTCTTTAATCTAAAGAAAAGGTACCTGATTGAGATGTATAAAATGTTCAGGGAATGGATAAAATGGATAGAGGAAAACTCTTTTCCCTCTCACATAATAATATCAGAACTAGGGGACATCCACTCCAATTGAGTGTTGGGAGAGTGAGAACAGACAAGAGAAAATATTTCTTTACCCACGTGTTAGTGGAACTCCTTGCCACAGGAAGTGGTGATGGCATCTGGCCTAGATGCCTTTAAAAGGAGATTGGGAAAGTCCATTGCAGGTTACAAGCCATGATGGGGGTGTATAATCTCCAGGCTTAAAAGGAAGGTACCGCTAAATGCCTGATGCAGGGGAGGGGTACCAGGAAACAGATATCTAGTTGTCTCGTGTGCTTCCAGAGGCATCTGGTGGGGACCACTGTGACATATAGGAAGCTGGACTAGATGGGACCTTGGCATGATCCAGCAGACTCTTATGTTCAAAACTATTTTTTATCCCTAACTATTTAACAGCAACACCATCGTCTACCCATGATAAGTTTCCAAATGAAATGGCAAAATAAAGAAGGCTTAAGAAAAGCCCCAAGCAGTTTTGTGTATGAAAAGGCTGTAAGCATGGTGTCAGAAGTGAACATAAATCATGAAGCTAAATGTGTTCTTACAGGCACCTTGTCCTTAATCTGAAGTGTAATTTCTCCATTTTTTTCACACCTGGCTTTGGTTACAATGTAATGCTGTAACCTGTAATGCTGAAGTAATAGTTATTATGTTGAAATTTGTCCACCATATTCTTAAGGAATGAAGAGAAGCACTTTCAATAGGATCATGCTTAACAGAGTTGGTGTGATACTCTTGGGTCGATCACATTTCACTATCACCTGGTGATAACCTTGCAAAATCTATTTGAGATCCACATCTTGAACCCTTCATTTGCACCTCTTTATGATGAATCTTGATATACCAATACATTCTACAGTCGGCTAAGATTATCTACTGTCAGTTTGCTCACTGTTTATCACTTGTTCGCTTGCTTGCTCTCATATTTATTTCTTATTTATTTTATTTCAAATATTTTCCCACACCTTTCTCCTTAAAAGGACCCAAAGTGGCTTACATAATTAAAAGAAAATATTTAAAAGCTAAAAACAGTAAATACTGTACACACACACACACACACACACACACACACACACACACACACACACACACACACACACACACACACACACACACACACACACACACACACACACACACGATACTTTAATAACCTACAAACTATGCTGAAACTCCATACAATAATACAAGCATTTAAAGGCACCCTTTGTAGTAACTGCAAACTAGAGAACCGATACTCTCCTCTCTGTCCACCAAGAAATGAGAGCCTTCTGAAAATGTTATCAATTTTCACCCACAGTACTGAAGGACAGAACCAATATGCTTCCTCATAATACTGTGCCATCAAGTCAATTCTGACTTACAGCAACCTTTTCAGGGTTTTCTGGAGCTCAGAACCCGTTTACCATTTCCATCTTCTGGGAGTACCCTGGAACTCTGCAGCTTGCCAAGGAACATAGTCTGGTTCTTTCCCTAGGAGGCCCAGTGGGAATCAAACTCCTAACCTCTGGCTCCGCAGCCAGACACCTAAACTACTGAGCCATCCAGCTAGGTCATCCTCATATAGTTACTTCCTTTATCACAAACTAACTTTTGAAAAGAAACATATAGCAGAAGATTATCCATGTTTTCTTTTTAAAAGAAGGCTGCACTGTCTTGAGCCTCGTGGCGCAGTGATTTAAACCACTGCATTGCAGCCAAAACTGTGCTCACAACCTGGGGTTCAATCCCAGGTAGCCGGCTCAAGGTTGACTCAGCCTTCTATCCTTCCGAGGTTGGTAAAATGAGTACCCAGCTTGCTGGGGAGGGGGCAATGTGTAGCCTGCATAATTAACTCATAAACCACCTATGGGGCGGTATATAAGCAGCAAGCTTTGCTTTGCTTTGCTTTTGAAAAGAGCCACGTTAATATACTCACAACATTCTGAATTCCAGACTTTACAACACTTTCCATGGGGTAGATTGTGAGACTCAGGTAAGGGGAAGAGAACTGAAAAGATACTACTAGCTTTTGAAGACAGACTTACTTCAAAAGGATAGCTGATCTATTTACCAAAAATAGATTTCTCCACTCTGTCCTACAAGCTCACTGCATAAGAAGCTAGGAGGACATTGGTAAACAACTAAACGTGGCTGTTTTATCAGAAGAAACTGAATGGCAGCAAGGGCATAGTTCACTCTATAGTGTCTTTTATGAAGAGCCTAAGGGCATTGTGTGGCCCACCATCCTACAGTGCTATCATTTAAAAACCTGGTATGAGCTTGGTTCAGTCAATCACATGGGCCCTTCACACCAATGATCTGTTTTATTCACCTATTAAACTATTTGTTCAGCACCAAGAGTGAAACCATGGGAAAGCAGCTCATGGTTGTTAACACATAAAGGCACCAATGTCTAGCTTACCCTGTGTTAATAATGAAGCTTTTAAATTTTACCAGTACCAAAGGCCTCATTCTCAATGAAACAGAAGGCTACAAGTGACTGAAAATGGAGTGCATTTTCCATTCCTACATACTGAAAACTGAGAGGAAAATCTCTATTAAAACCACTAAACCTCTTTCTTGGCTTTTTTGCATGTGTAGTCTGACGAATTATGCTGTCAATTATGTGACACCCACCCCAACAGCATACACAATCCCCACAGTGTGAAGTGGTAGACCCTCAACACGTGAGAACAGTGCCAAAGTCAACATAAAAACTCCAACTTAACTTGCATAAATGTGTGGAACAGTCTAGTCGAGGGTCACTTGACTTTACAGGGCTGTCACTATTTAGTACATAAGAAATGTTTCCAACACAGAAGTCTTAGTCCAGAGACTTCTGAGCTCATGGAAGTTTTCCAGGAAATATACGTCCCAATATTCCCCTGAAACTGTGACAGGGAATCTTGTTAGCACCAGATGTTAAAAAAGCAACAGAGTCAAGAATAAGAATAGACAAACTAATTAGTTTGTGGGAGACAATGACAACATGGGTTACCACAAAATAAATGATAAATATGGTGACTGAGAAATCTGAAGGGTCATGGAAAGCATTATTGTGCCAATTGAGTTACAGCCTAATAGCTTTCTGAAATAATTCAATAGGACACATGAGGAACATTCACAGACTTCTATTCAAACTAGCCTGTAACTCCCCACATTTTGTGGTAACAGACGCAGATCTTTGCAACTATAATAAGGGAAAGTTAACCTTGCTGTAGTGAAAACGCCTGTGTATCTGACTCGCGTACTCATTTCATTTTATTTTTAATGAGGAAAATAAGCCTCAAGACTCAGAGGGGAAAGAATATATCACACAAAGAAAATAAATGACATATATGTAAAATAAATAAGCTTTCATTTTTTAAACATGACTGCATTCCTGGGAACACTAACCATCCCAATCTAAGTCTTGTTCAAGAGCAAGATAAGGAAACACCTATACTTCTTAATTTCTTCACAGAAGTGGCTAAGGCCAGCTATTCTAGAAAGCTTTTGGATTTTAACTCGACTGTGGAAGAAACTTTATTTTGCTATACATATTAGCAAGTCTTAGATGCATTTAGATGCACATATATTTTAAAGAAGAAAAATTTACACAGTGGCAATAAATGGCTGGGGTATGGGAAAAGAAGAAAATAATTTTATTTATGAGTACCACTCTTCTGTTGGCTGTTAAAAGACCATATGAAATCATCCTAAAATAAATGTTAAAAATTGTGTGTGTGTGTGTGTGTGTGTGTGTGTGTGTGTGTATGTAATATTATATGTGTGTGTGTATGATATGTAATGCGCGCACACGCACACACACACACACACACAAATGTAAAATCTTAGAATAATGAGTTGTAAGTGATATTGCAGTTACAATGGTACCTCAACTTAAGAATTTAATCCGTATTGGGACTGCATTCTTAAGTCGAAGCACCATTTCCCATAGGGATGCATTGAAAACCATTTACCTGTAATCCACATCTGCTGTTTTTCATTCTTAACTCAAGGCACTGTTCTTAAGTCGAAGCATTAGTTCCCATAGGAACTAATGCAAAGCCGGTTAATCCGTATCTACCACTAGCGGGCATTTTTTTTTTATTTTTTTCTTCTTTGACCTAAGGTGAACTTAGGTCAAAAAAAAGGGCAGGAAAGGTGTGGGGTTTTTTCTTTTTTTGGTTCTTAAGTCAAGGCACTATTCTCAAGTCAAAGCAACTTTTTGCAAACAGAGCTGTTCTTAACTCGAATTGTTCTTATATAGGAACATTCTCAAGGTACCACTGTACTCTCCAGTGGCTGGGTGTGATGGTCACACAGCCACATTACTGAACATAAAAATCACAATTAAAACGTAATGCTTGCCAGAGAGAGAAATACGTTCTTGCTGCAATGCCCAGCAGGATTAAGTTGATACTTTTGCCCAAGAACAACTAAGGCACAATCCAGAGCAGGGGTAATCTGAACTTCCCACAAGAGAAGAATTAGAAATGCACAGTTATCTCTCTCTTCTTCTCTCCTAAAAGAAGAAAAAGGTCTACTCAAGCCCCAAAGAGAATCTCCTCACCTGCACACTCTGGCAGAGTCTCTTCAGAGGTGGAGACTTGCTGCTTGGCCCATCTAGTAACAGTTCTTCTCTTCCTAGATGCTTGACCACAATGCACAATCGCAGAGGGGCATCTCTGCAAGAAAAGGGAAGATGAGACCATGAGCCTAAACCATTTCAAGATCGCAGTAGATTTCAGGTCCTTTGATTGAGCAAATTTCAGTCTCTATGATAAGTAGGCTGGGTGAAATTGTATAAAATAAATAGCATCAAAAGTTTGTTAAGTCAGATACTGTAGCAATTTACTACACTCAACAACAGGATTTTGGCCTCTGAGTGATACCTGAAATGAAACTTTGTAAGCCAAATCTTACTTTTACAAAATATTCAGAAGTGCATGTTCAAATTTCTGCCCTAATTTAATTTTTAGTGAGTAATTTTTGATGTAAAGCCACCAATTTCCATTTTAAAAACAGAAAACAGGGAAAAAAGACCTACAGGATGGATAACTCGTACAGTTCCAAACTAAATGTTCTGATTTAAGGAGCTTTTCCAAAAGGACTCAATCTAAACTACATATAGGTTTTCCAACTTTATATATATCAAAATCTCTGTGATAACTATGCTGTGGTATTTCTGAGACCACAATTATTTGAATGTTCATGCCTATACAAAAGCTTCCAGTGGGAATTTCCTTTATCCAGAGAAAGTAGACTTACTTATCTTTACATTTCTGCAAGGCTTCATCTGCTATCTGCTTCAGGTTAATCAGCTTATCACCTCTATAAAAGGCATCTACAAAAGAGCAAGTAAATCATTAAACTGGCTTGCCATAACAGCCTGTAAGCACTTGAAGGTCATCACAGAAAAGGGAGGAACTGATGTAAAGTCAAAGGACAGGAAATGATGGAATTAAATTCAGGGGAAATTTGCTAAATGAAAGGCCTATCACTGTAAGAATAGCAACAACAAATAAACTATGGAATTCAGTGAAACCTGGAGTTTGAAGTAAGCAGTAGTCTCAGAAGCATTCTTTAAGCAACAGTCAGAAAGAACTGGATGAGCTAATGGACTTTTCCATATCTCGGTTTTATTAATAGCATCCTCATTACTACACAGAACATGACGGAACAGTTGGCAGGGGAGTAGTCTGTAGATGCTGCATCACTTATGTTACAAGATTAAGATGTCATTCCAGCTGCTAGACTACTGGATGACTTGAGAATATTGAATGCATTAATTTAATTATTTATATGGCATAGAAAGCCAAACGGAGTGTCAAATCATAAAATCGGGAATACTGCATTAATTGCACAGTCCCTTGCAAGCATACTCAGATGGAAGTCCCTATGTCTTTAGTGGGTCTCTCAGATAAGTGCATCTAGAATTGCAGCTATTGGCCTGAATCCAACTGCCTAGTCCCATTGAATCCATTGCTGAATGGTGAATCAACAATTAAATAAATCCTACTGATTTAATGATTCAGTGGGTCTACTCTAGTTGAGACTGCCAACTGGATTCAGGCCATAGATGTCCAGAGAAGCTGCTTAGCAACACACTGTTGGAAATTCATTGCTTGTGAAGAGCCTGCTGCAATAGAAGTCACTGAATGTAGAAGCTCCTATAACAACCTACTTTGCCTGGAAATTGTGACATATAACCCATGTGTGCACTGGCAGAGCATATCCAGGAATTGCAAGTGAGGTCAAAAGCAACTCCTTCCTCTTCCCCAAAACATGCAGAATACAAAAAGCTGCATTAATTGTTACTCCTTGTGAATGTATTGTTTTGATTGAAAGGTTAAATGACCTGTAGCTTATGAAAGGGCTCTTTTACCTGCAGTAATGAGAAGTGAGCAGTTGGAATCCAGGATTCTCTCACAAAGTGATTCTGCTGAAAAGCCTGCAAACTAAGACAGCAATGACACACAATCATTCAAGTGGGACCATTCAGAATTACACTTCTATTCATGACACATTCTGTGAATAATAGTTTTTCAGTGGACTACTCCAGTAGTTTTTTAAAAAACAGCTCCAGAAAATTCTATACAGTTTCTTACAATAATAATAATAATAATAATAATAATAATAATAATAATAATAATAATAATAATAATAATAATAATAACAACAACAACAACAACAACAACAACATGATTATCAGGCGTCCTTCAATGAAAAGTTCTGCCACTACATACACAAATCACTGAGAGCAGGTTTCCCAGTAACTACCAAGTTACTCCCCTTCATGGATTGCTGCCTTGTCGTGGAGAAGGGGCTTGAGTAACTCAGAGAAGCTATGGGCTATGCCGTGCAGGGACACCCAAGACAGACAGGACATAGTGGACAGTTCCGACTAAACGCAATCCACCTGGAGTAGGAAATGGCAATGCCACTCCAGTATCTTTGCCAAGAACGCCCCATGATCAGAAACAAAAGGCTAAAAAATATGACGCTGGAAGATGGGCCCCTCAGGTCAAAAGGCGTCTAACATGCTACTGAGGAAGAGCAGAGGACAAGTACAAGTAGCTCCAGAGCTAATGAAGTGGTTGGGCCAAAGCCGAAAGGACGCTCAGCTGTGGACGTGCCTGGAAGGGAAAGGAAAGTCTGATGCAGCAAAGAAAAATACTGCATAGGAACCTGGAATGTAAGATCTATGAACCTCGGGAAGCTGGAGGTGGTCAAACAGGAGATGGCAAAAATAAACATCGACATCCTGGGCATCAGTGAACTAAAATGGACAGGAATGGGTGAATTCAGCTCAGATGATTATCATATCTACTATTGTGGGCAAGAATCCCGTAGAAGAAATGGAGTAGCCTTCATAGTCAACAAAAGAGTGGGAAAAGCTGTAATGGGATACAATCTCAAAAATGCTAGAATGATGTCAATACGAATCCAAGTCAGACCTTTCAACATCACAATAATCCAAGTTTATGCACCAACCACCATTGCTGAGGAGACTGAAATTGAACAATTTTATGAAGATTTACAACAACTTCTAGAACTGACACCAAAGAATGATGTTCTTCTCATTCTAGGGGACTGGAATGCTAAAGTAGGGAGCCAAGAGATAAAAGGAACAACAAGAAAGTTTGGCCTGGGAGTTCAGAACGAAGCAGGGCAAAGGCTAATAGAGTTTTGTCAAGAGAACAAGCTGGTCATCACAAACACTCTTTTCCAACAACACAAGAGGCGACTCTATACATGGAAATCACCAGATGGACAATATCGAAATCAGATTGATTATATTCTCTGCAGCCAAAGATGGAGAAGCTCTATACAGTCAGCAAAAACAAGACCTGGAGCTGACTGCGACTCTGATCATCAGCTTGTCATAGCAAAAGGACAGGTTACTTACCTGTAAACATGGTTCTTCAAGTGGATTCTCCATGAATACACACTAATGGGTTAAGTCAGCACTTGTGCTGGCCTCTCGGAATCTTCTAGAGCTGCAAGAGAAAAGTAACAATGTTCAGGTTGCCCTGCACTGAGCATGCTCAGCCCGCCAACGGCTCAATTCCCCATGTCCGCCATGTGAAGAGTTGGAACCCAGAACACTCCTCAGTGACGGACAAGTGGGGAGGCCGGGCGGGACGTGTGTATTCATGGAGAATCCACTTGAAGAACCATGTTTACAGGTAAGTAACCTGTCCTTCTTCAACGTGGTTCTCCATGAATCCACACTAATGGGTGACTAGCAAGCACACTTACAGGATGGTGGGCCGTCACTGAAGCAGTGAAGTCAAAACAGCCCTGCCAAATTTGGTCTCTGCTTTAGCCCGAAGGTCCAACTTGTAGTGGGTAACAAAGGTAGAAGCACTGGACCAAGTAGCAGACCGACAAATCTCTTGGATGTCGATTCCCCTTAGCAGGGCCGTAGATGTAGCCATGGCCCTAGTGGAATGGGCTTTGAGACCTTCCGGCACAGGTTTCTGCAGCAGTTCATATGCCAGAGAAATGGTAGAGACTAGCCATCTGGAGAGGGAAGAGGAGGAAGCAGGAGAGCCCTTGCGAGGCCCATAAAAACAAAGAAACAGTCTATGGGCCTTTCTGAAATCTTTAGTCCTGGTAACATAATAGGCCAGTGCTCTACGAACATCTAAAGCATGGAGCATGCGTTCGACTTCTGTGACTGCATCAGGAAAAAGGGTTGGTAAGATCAACGGCTGGTTAACGTGGAAGGCAGACACAACCTTAGGCAGAAATGTGACATCAGGATGAAGGACAACCTTATCCTTAAAAAACTGCAAATAAGGAGGATCGGCACGTAGGGCAGCTAACTCACTAGCTCTCCTAGCCGAAGTGATGGCCACCAAAAACAGTGTCTTGAAGGACAAGAATTTCAAGTCACAGGAGGCCATGGGCTCGAAAGGATGTCGTGTAAGACAATGCAAGACAGTTTGCAACGACCACTGAGGTATTGGTCTTTTGGCCGGAGGGCGCATGTTGTCAAGTCCTTTGAAAAAGGTTTTAAGGGTTGGGTGAGAAAACCATCTGGATGACTCTGAACCCGGAGGTTGAAAGGCCACAATAGCTGCGGTGTAAACCTTCAGCGTTGACTTAGACAGGCCCAAATCGAAAAGATGCCTGAGGTATAACAGTAGAGTCGATAAGGCCACAGGTGAGGAATGCAGCCGACGTTCCTCAGCGAATCTGAGAAAATTTCTCCACTTGTAGCTGTAAAGCAACTTAGTGGCAGGCTTCCGTGCCTTGTTGATGACCTCTGTCAATGATGGGAAATCCTCCACGCAGTCAAGTGGAGTGCATCGAGATCTGGATGGAGAACATTCCCTCCGCTCTGAGTGAGTAAGTTGGGCTGCAATGGAAGAGTCACCCTGTCCACTGACGCTTGAGACAGAGTGGAGAACCACGGTCGACGTGGCCACCAAGGGGCAATTAGTATTGCTTCTGCCCTCGTCTGTAGTAGTCTGACTATGACCCTCTGAAGGAGTGGCAGAGGAGGAAACAGGTAGATGAGGCCTCTCTTCCATGGTACCATGAACGCGTCTCCGAGGGAGCTCTGACCTCTGCCCGCGCGGGACGCATAGAGTGGACACTTCGTGTTGTATTGCGTGGCAAACATGTCCACCAGTGGATGTCCCCATCGTTGGCAAAGGGTGGTGAATACCTTCTGGTCCAGTTGCCACTCGTGGGATTGGAACGGGCGACGACTGAGTTCGTCCGCCAACTGGTTGTCTGATGTGGCCACATGGATAGCCACTGGAAAAATGTGCCTCAGGTAGCACCATTCCCAGAAATGTACTGTGAGAAACAGCAGAGACTTGGACCTCGTGCCCCCTTGCTTGTTCAGGTAGTACATTGTGGTGGTATTGTCTGTTACTACCTGTACAGCTGTGCCCCTGAGAAGAGGAAGAAACGCCCTGAAGGCCTTTATCACCGCCAGCATCTCTAGATGGTTGATATGCAGGGATGCTTCCTGCGGGGACCACAGAGCATGTATCTGGTGATGTAGACAGTGGGCTCCCCATCCCATCGGGCTGGCGTCCGTTGTCACCTGTATGGTGAGTTGTAGAGGACGAAAGGGTCTTCCGATTAGCAGATGTGGAGGAAAGAGCCACCACTGTAACTGCCTTGCAAGTTCTGGAGTGACCCTGAGGCGCTTGTGATGACTGTCTGACACAGGGTTGAACAGGGCCATCAGCCAAGACTGTAGAGAGCGCATTTTGAGCCTCGCATGGGGCAAGGTGGCCGTTGTTGAGGCCATGAGGCCTAGCAGGTGTTGTGCTAGCTTTGCAGATACTGTCCTCCTTGGCTTGAACCTCAGAACTGCTTTTCTTATTTTGTGGACACGTTCTGGAAGTATGAACAGGCGGGCTTGCACGGCATCCAGCCTGGCCCCTATGTAGTCCATCACTTGAGAGGGTCGTAAATGAGACTTCTCGTAATTGATGGATAGGCCTAAGGCCTGTAGGGTCTGTAGAACTTGATGAGTGTCCTGGTAGGCTTGGTGTTCGGACTTTGACACGATCAGCCAATCGTCGATGTATGGGTAAATTTGAATCCCCTGGAGACGTAGATAAGCTGCCACCGGGGCCATACACTTGGTAAAGGTCCGTGGGGCGGTGGAAAGGCCGAATGGTAGGGCTACAAATTGGTATATGGTGTCCTGGAAGATCAGTCGAAGGTACTTTCTGTAGGCCTCGTGGATTGTTACATGAAAGTAAGCATCCTTCAGATCCACCACTACAAACCAATCTCCTTTCTTGAGCAGGTGGACGATCCCTTCCAGAGTAACCATCCGGAACTTCCGAGGATTGAGGTAGGTGTTGAGATCCCTCAAATCCAGTATGGGTCGAAGACCCCCGTCCTTCTTTGGAACAGCAAAGTATCGGGAGTAGAACCCGTTCAGGATGTCTCTGTAAGGTACCTTCTGGATGGCTCGCTTCTGTAGTAGAGTGAGAATCTCTTCCTCTAGGACGGGATCGAAGGATGTATGCCTGACCCATCCTAGAGGAGGCAATTCTATAAACTCCAGGCGGTAGCCGGAGCTGATAATTTTCAAGACCCAGGTGTCTCGAGTGATCTTGTACCAGTTCTGAAGGAAAGGAGCGAGGCGAGTCAGATGGTGGTGGATCCGGATGCTGACTGGGAAGTCAAAGGTATTGCTTGAACTTCCGGCCAGAAGGCTTGAATGACTGGCGCTTGCTGGGTGTCTTGAAGCTAGAGGCGGAGGAAGAAGCCTGAGAAGATCTTGCAGGGGGTTGTGGCCTGAACTGGCGATAAGTGGAGGTTGTACCTTGCTGGTACGACTGCTGTGGAGGCCTGGAACGCCACTGAGGCTTTGAAGGCCTCGGCTGTTGCTGTATGGCATAAGATTTTGCCGTTTTCTTACTTTCGTGGAGGGATTTCAAGTTTTCATCTGTTTTTTCACTGAAAAGACCAGTGGCATCAAAGGCTAAGTTCTTAATCCTGGCTTTGATGTCATCCAAGATGTTGGCAGACCGTAACCAGGCGTGCCGCCGCAAAGTAGTGATAGATGCCAGGTTTCTAGCATTGGCATCTGCCACATGCCGTGAAGCCAGACGTTGGTGCTTAGACACAGTCTGTGCCTCAGCATAAGCATCAAGGCATACTTGCCTGATGTCTTCTGGTGCTACTTGGAGCGCTGGGAGTACTCTCGCCCAGAGTTGTTTTTGATAAGCCCCCATGGCCACCAAGTAGTTGAGGGCTCTGAGGGCAAAGGTGGTCATTGAGTAGAGCCGCCTTCCAAGCACCTCTAGGTCTCTTCCTTCTTTGTTAGTTGGCATAGGATGACCCTTAGTGGGCAAACGTCCCGCACTAGATTCCACCACAAGAGAATTAGGGGCTGGGTGTTTTAGAAGGCACTCCGTCTTTGGACCATGGACCCGATACATGTTCTCAGTCCTCCTGGAAAAGGTGGGAGAATCAGCTGGATGGTCCCAATAGCCGGTGATGAGATCCATGAGTTCTGGCACATAAGACAGGCTAACTGGACGAGACCTGTCCTTGTGAATGTCCCCAAAGATGAGGTCATCCTCACGAGAAGGAGACTTCTCTACCTCCATCCTCAAGGTAGCAGCCATTCTTGCGACCATCTGAGGATAAGATGAAAAGTCCTCCGATGGAGATGACGGATGGATATCTGCCGCATCCGACCCCAATGGTTCAGCCGGTACCGGTGTCTCCAAGGAGGCGTCTGATGTACCTGCGTCCTCGTTTTCAGAAGAGGAAACCGAGTCAGGTTCATCCTCCTCCTCCAAAAGCCGAGGGGCGACAGGCTGTGGAATGCCCCCTGTAGGCTTAGGAGGTTTAGTGGGTAACGGTCTACTCGGGCTTGGTAAAGGCGCCGGGGGCTTGTCAGCAGGTATCGGCGTCGGGAGACCGTGCTTGGTAGACCGACCCTCTGCCGGAGTAGCGCGGTCCTCGTTGTCTGGGAGAGGGCGCTTTCGACGTCGACCCTTTTTTGGAGGCGGCGTGGTGGAAGTAGACGAAGAGGAAGAGTAGGTCCTCTTTCGTCGACGCCGTCTATCCCTCGACGTGGAAGAGGAATCAGACGTATAGTCCCGTTTATGTCGATGACGGCGGCGAGACCTCCGTCTCTCATGGCTGTCATCGGAGTCCGATGAAGAGTATTCCCGACGTCGATGCTTCCGTCGTCTATCGCCATCCGTAGTACGCTTTCGCTTGCGATGGCGCTTAGGCTTCTTAGGGATAGTGTCCTCCTCGGTCTCGAGCGTTGGGCGTCGAGGAGGGGCCGGTACATTCGGGTCCCCCGGTCTCCTCGGAGAGGGTGTCGGAGACTTAGTAGCCGGCGATCCCGGTGTAGACGACCGGGATCGAGACGCCTGCCCAGGTAGAATTGGGCTCCGAGGCGCATCGGTCAAGCCAGAGATGATTTTGTCAATCTGGCTTGCCGTGGGAGACCTCTCGACGACGACCAACGGTTCTTGTCGTGGAGGCAGAGAGGCTCCAGGCTCCGACGCGGACTCTCGGTCTCTCGAAGAGTCCTCCAGGAACGGAGAAGGGAGTGAGGAGGAGATGGGAGGCACTACCAGTGTAACCTCCTTCGATGTCGATGCTCCCTTCAGTTTTTGCTTCTTCTTTTTCAGGTGTTCCGGCTTAGGTGGAGATATGGAGCCAGTCGACGCTGAGGTAAGTACCTTCTTGGACGAGGTTTTCGCCTTGGACTTGGTTTTCGCCTTTTTAGGAACGTCCAGGATAGTATCCGATGAGGTGGATTGGACTACCCTAATCTCCGACCGTACTGAGGAGGAGGATTGGGCTACCTCCATTTCGGATGGTTGAGAGGCCGACAACGTTTGTTTCCAAAGGGAATATCTGAGACGTTGCTGCCGAGCCTTCAGAGTCACCTTAGTGAATCTTTTGCAGTGCCGACAGTTGGAGACCGAGTGGGATTCTCCAAGACAGTACAGGCAAAGAGAATGTCCGTCCTGGAAAGGGAGTTTCCGGGAACAGGCGGTACAGAGGCGAAAGGGTCCTCTCCTCGGGGATGGTTTGTCCTTCGGAGGCATAGACTGACCGGCAGATGGAAGTAGACCAGGAGTCCCGAGGTTACAGAGCGGTCGATGGGCTTGGTAAAGGCAGGTAGACCAGGAGTCCCGAAGTTTATGGAGCTTTCGACGGACTTGGTAAAGGCAAGTAGACTAGGAGTCCAGGGTAAAGGTGGGTAGGCCAAGAGGCCGAAACCCGAAAATTGAAGAAATCCGGTAGGCGCGTGGCGCGCCGCTGGAGGCCAATTACCGTTGATCGGTATGACCAAATGGCGCGTGGCGCCTCTGAGGGTGGCCTGAAAGGCCAATTAGGCCAAAAAAGGTCTGAGGAAAGCCGCCAGAGGCAAAAGCGAAGTCAAAAACCAGTCCAGAGTCAGGGCAACAACAGGCAGATCAACGATTTTCAGTCCGGTCAATGTAAAACACGAAATATAGCCAAAAAAACAGGAGCTCAGTCCGAGAGGTTCCAACTTTCACAAGCGGAAAAAAGGAACTGAGCCGTTGGCGGGCTGAGCATGCTCAGTGCAGGGCAACCTGAACATTGTTACTTTTCTCTTGCAGCTCTAGAAGATTCCGAGAGGCCAGCACAAGTGCTGACTTAACCCATTAGTGTGGATTCATGGAGAACCACGTTGAAGAATTCAAGCTTAAACTAATGAGAGTAGAAAAAAACCACTGGGCTAGTAAGGTATAATCCAAACCAAATCCCTTATGAATACACAGTGGAAGTAAAGAACAGATTTAAGGAACTCGATTTGGTGGACAGAGTGCCTGAAGAACTTCGGATAGAGGCTCGTAACATTGTATAGGAGGCAGCAACAAAAACCATCCCAAAGAAAAGGAAATGCAAGAAAGCAAAGGGGCTGTCCAACAAGGCCTTAGAAATAGCAGAGAGGAGAAGGGAAACAAAATGCAAGGGAGATAGGGAAAGCTACAGAAAATTGAATGCAGACTTCCAAAGAATAGCAAGGAGAGACAAGAGGGCCTTCTTAAATGAACAATGCAAAGAAATAGAGGAAAATAACAGAAAAGGAAAAAACAGAGATCTGTTCAGGAAAATTGGAGATATTAGAGGAACATTTTGTGTAAAGATGAACATGATAAAGGACACAGATGGGAGGGACCTAACAGAAGCAGAAGACATCAAGAAGAGGTGGCAAGAATATACAGAGGAATTATATCAGAAAGATTTGGATATCCCAGACAACCCAGACAATGTAGTTGCTGACCTTGAGCCAGACATCCTGGAGAGTGAAGTCAAGTAGGCCTTAGAAAGCCTGACTAACAACAAGGCAAGTGGAGGTGATGACATTCCAGTCGAACTATTTAAAATCTTTAAAGATGATGCTGTTAAGGTGCTACATTCAATATGCCAGCAAGTTTGGAAAACTCAACAGTGGCCAGAGGACAGGAAAAGATCAGTCTACATGCCAATCCCAAAGAAGGGCAGTGCCAAAGAATGCTCCAACTACCGTACAATTGCACTCATTTCACACACTAGCAAGGTTATGCTCAAAATCCTCCAAGGTAGGCTTCAGTAGTATGTGGACCGAGAACTCCCAGAAGTACAAGCGGGATTCCGAAGAGGCAGAGGAACTAGAGACCAAATAGCCAACATGCGCTGGATTATGGAGAAAGCCAGAGAGTTCCAGAAAAACATCTACTTCTGCTTCATTGACTATGCAAAAGCCTTTGACTGTGTGGACCACAGCAAACTATGGCAAGTCCTTAAAGAAATGGGAGTGCCTGACCACCTTGTCTATCTCCTGAGAAACCTATATGTAGGACAGGAAGCAACAGTCAGAACTGGATATGGAACAACTGATTGGTTCAAAATTGGGAAAGGAGTACGACAAGGCTGTATATTGTCCCCCGGCTTATTTAATTTATATGCAAAATACATCATGAGGAAGGCAGGACTGGATGCATCCCATACCAGAATTAAGATTGCCGGAAGAAATATCAACAACATCGGATATGCAGATGATACCACTCTGATGGCAGAAAGTGAGGAGGAATTAAAGAACCTTGTAATGAGGGTGAATGAGGAGAGTGCAAAAAAACGGTCTGAAACTCAACATCAAAAAAACTAAGGTCATGGCCATTGGTCCCATCACCTCCTGGGAAATTGAAGGGGAAGATATGGAGGCAGTGACAGATTTCACTTTCTTGGTCTCCATGATCACTGCAGATGGAGACAGCAGCCCCGAAATTAAAAGACGCCTGCTTCTTGGGAGGAAAGCGATGACAACCTTTGACAGCATCTTAAAAAGCAGAGACATCACCTTGCCAACAAAAGTCCGAATAGTCAAAGCTATGGTTTTTCCTGTCGTGATGTATGGAAGTGAGAGCTGGACCATAAAGAAAGCAGACCACCGAAGAATTGATGCCTTTGAATTGTGGTGCTGGAGGAGGCTCTTGAGAGTCCCCTGGACTGCAAGGAGAAGAAACCTATCAATTCCAAAGGAAATCAACCCTGAGTGCTCACTGGAAGGACAGATCCTGAAGCTGAGGCTCCAGTACTTTGGCCATCTCATGAGAAGAGAAGACTCCTTGGAAAAGACCTTGATGTTAGGAAAGTGTGATGGCAAGAGGAGAAGGGGACGACAGAGGATGAGATGGCTGAACAGTGTCTGCGAAGCAACCAACATGAAATTGACACAACTCCGGGAAGCAGTGGAAGATAGGAGGGCCTGGCATGCTCTGATCCATGGGGTCACGAAGAGTCGGACACGACTAAACGAACGAACGAACGAACGACCAAGTTACTACCAATTTTCTCTTATACTTTGTGGCATGGAATCTGAAACACAAGTGAATGGAGTATATGGCAAATGTGCAGAGTTCACATATCAGTGTGAAAAAGCTTCTCCTGAAAAGGTTTCTTAGGGGGTATAATAAAAACACTGCAGCTGCCATCAGTTTGAACACAACGGCATAAAAAAAAACAATTATTCTAGACTCTCTTCAGTCAAAAGAAACATTTCATGCAAAAAAAGCAATACAAGCTTTTAAAAAAGGATAGCTACTAGTTCATTCAATCTATCATCTGCTTTTAAATCAGCAGTCATACAAAAGCATAATTCACACAAAAAAAACTGCATCTTCCTACCACAATGGAATGAAGTGCTCCAATTCTTGCACAGGCCAGCATAGCTACTACCAGTTCAATTATCATCGGCATGTAAATAGAGACTCTGTCTCCTTTCTTCACCCCTATGGAAGAAAATAAATGTTTCTCAAGCCAGTTACATCCAATTTTGTCATTCAATTGTTGTGGCCCATATCCTGGCATTTCAAGAGAAGTAATACCACCAAAACATTAGAAAGCGAGAATAAGTCTGAAAAGCTCAAGCTAATAATTTCTTCAAAAATCAAATATGCATGCTTAGAAATTAAACTTTATCAACTCCAGCTCTGCCCCAGGGTCAGCAATAAGTGGAAGTCATGAAATGTCCGATGTAGAGACAAACCCATGTCCTCTTTCCACAGTTCCAAGTTCAGGAGGAATGACTCGTATTTGTGAAAGGTAGAAGAAAGATTCCCACGGAAAGCAAATTTATGGACCCTGCAGAGTCAGATACCTTGTTGCTGAAGAACATTGGCAAATTGGCAGACCTGACTCAGCAATTCACTGTATGTAATCTTCATGGAATCCCCTGGTTCATTTCCCTCCCTACAAAAGAAAAAAAGGAAGTAATTATGAGCACTGACACTGAAGGGCAAACCCCAGCACATGCTTTAACTCTCATATTTTCCCCTTGGTTGAAAGAGAATGTATAAAAGATATATCATACCTTAAAGAGACAAGTAAAAAGGATAAGTATAGTTTGTAAGGTTTTATCGTCACTCTTCTAAATCTCTTCTAAACCTAACTTCTGTGCACTTCAACATGAGCATACAAATTTAATAAATAATAGCTCCTTCTTTCTTAGTTTAAAAATGTCTGAAAGCTACAACCTTCTGGCCTGTGGCACAAAATACACTCTCCTCCCATCCATTCTACTGTCACCTCAACACGACAACACAGCAGGAAGCAGGAACATAAAGCAACAGCTCAAGTCAAGATCTGAACAAAACGTTGACTAGAAAAACAGGAACCAAAATGTGAGTTAACACTGCAAAAGGAGTGTCAATAAGTCACAATCAAAATGCAGCCAAGATACACCTTCATTATTGCAGAAGAAAGCTGGTTTTTCCATAGCTAGCTGTTACCTCTAGGCTGTGAATGAAACATTCTCATCTGCAAATCACATAGCAGAACTAAGTAGCCTTTGTATGAGTGAAAGTATATAAACTGAAGTGTAGAAGAGGAAGGGCCCTAGGTAGCAAAATCAAAGTTTTAGGATTTTAGGAACTAACTTCCTAAGTTGTCAGGGGTCCTGCTTTATTTTAGCACTTATGTGCCTTAGATCAGTGGTTCTTAACCTTTGTTACTTGGATGTTTTTAAACTGCAACTCCCAGAAACCCCAGCCAGCACAGTTGGTGGTGAAGGCTTCTGGGAGTTGCAGTCCAAAACTACTGAGTAACCCAAGGTTAAGAACCAGTGCCTTAGATGCTTTGACAGTCAATAACTTTATGGTTTTACTTTGATTTTTTTACATCTCAACAATGAACTGTGCCATAAAACTCCTGCTGCATAGTAAGCCCTCTGGAAAAGATTAAGGCCACAATCATATCTGGAAATATAGAATCCAGTTAGGATTGCTCCTGAGTAAGGTACTGAGTTTTTTAAACTGTGAACCTCCACATTTGATAGCCTTCCAAACCCATGTTGTAGGATAACCTGGCTTCAACTGTTACTAGATTCTTGTTATGACCCAACACAATAGCAGTAGTTTCTGGCACAGAACGCAAGTTTTATTGTATCACCCACAACTGTGCATATGAAAAATCAAACTGGAGTTCCTTATTAACCACCTAACATCTAAGACTCATACAGCTACTGCACTGCATAACTTAAAGAAGGAAACAGTCCTACAGGGACTCAGCAGACAGATATAAAATGGATGTGCCACCTTATAAAAAGTTGTATCATAGCTTCATAGCAACAACCTGGCAGCTTAAATCATATGCTACCTAATATATTCCCATGCAAAGCAACAGATCCTGACTCAGGCTTTCAAACAACATCTTCTCAGCTCCTTTGTGGTAATTAAGTATTGCTTTCCAGAAAGGTAGACAAGAAAGGATTGGTAAATGAGTTGAGTTTTCTTCTTTCAGACCATCTGACCACCCCAAGTGCCAAAGAAAGTGAGAGCTGATAATTTTTATAGCTCTCTTTGCCATCTTTGCTACCAAGTCACATAAAGTGTAGGGATATTAAGTGCTGCATCAGAATATGCTTAGTTACTTCAGCAAGGATCCAATTTTGCTGATTTTAAGAGAGAAATCAGCAATCAATCAACAGTGACAATTGGAATGTATTCTCCAAGTGCAGTCAAGTGCCAGTGACAAAAGGAAGAACAGAGCTAGGTATGGAAGAAGTACGGATTATTCAAAAGAATTTGTCTGAATACTAAATATTACCTCCAACATGAGAAGCTAAGATCAATCACTCAACAAGCCAAAGCTGTCAGTTGCAAAAGAGAAATTCATATCAGGCCTTCTAAAATTATTGGGAGAAGTGAAGCGTTTCCTACAGAAGAACTCACGATGCCCAGCTCCAACATAAATACAGCCAAAGTTGTCAAGAAAGACAAAGCAGCTGGCTACTACATAAGACACGGTAATCAAACATCAATGAGCAAGTTTTGAAATTTTTGATATTTTCTGCTCAGACGGAGTTGAAAGTTCACTTACTTTTTAAATATGGAGTAGATATATATTATCGTTGCAAAACTTTTGCATGAAGTTACAAAAGATTTTCAGCCCACTTAGCATAAGGATAAAAAGCTTTGTTTATAACCCAAGCCTCTGTAATGATTATCCATGGCACTGACATACTGGGATCACAAAGATACAAATCTTACTTCTAAGCCAATCACAAATCAAGTGCAAATAGACAGCCCTTCAGAATACATACCGTATTTTTCGCACCATAAGACGCACTTTTTTCCCACAAAACAGGGGGGTGGAGAGTCTGTGCGTCTTATGGAGTGAAGAAAATAGATTATATTTTCCTGTTTTCTTCTCCTAAAAAATTGGTGCGTCTTATGGAAAGGTGCGTCTTATGGAGCGAAAAATACGGTAAGTTGTGACATAAATGTAAGCAAGAAAAAGCAGTAACTACAAATATCTAACTTTTCACCCAGCTTTAATTGGATTGTTGTTGTTTAGTCGTTAAGTCGTGTCCACCTCTTCGTGACCCCATGGACCAGAGCACGCCAGGCCCTCCTGTCTTCCACTGCCTCCTGGAGTTTGGTCAAATTCTTGTTGGTAGCTTCGGTGAGACTGTCCAGCCATCTCGTCCTCTGTCGTCCCCTTCTCCTCTTGCCTTAACATTTTCCCAACATCAGGGTCTTTTCCAGGGAGTCTTCTCTTCTCATGAGATGGCCAAAGTATTGGAGCCTCAGCTTCAAGATCTGTCCTTCCAGTGGGCACTCAGGGTTGATTTCCTTCCGAATGGAGAGGTTTGTTCTCTTTGCAGCCCAGGGGTTTCTCAAGAGTCTCCTCCAGCACCACTCCTCCAGAACTTATTTTACAAGCCAAAAAATTGATGGTTTTTCTAGGGCTGGTGACAGGTGACTCCTCAGACAAATGTTGTAAAAGGCAACTTTTTATAAAGCTGCTAGAATTTGGTTTGAGATTTTAGTGGTCAGTCTGTGAATGAACATTTGAGGAACACTGCTAAGCTATTTATTTGTGCTTTGCTACTTTGAAGGATTCATCAAGCTCATCTTCATATGATATTCTGCTCTGTTGGATTTTATGTTTAATGGCCAGAATCTATTTGGGTTCTTGCACTGATGGAAGAAACTATTAGTGGACTCAAAAGGAATAAACTCTCCTCCCTGTGCAGTCCAGGGGACTCTCAAGAGCCTCCTCCAGCACCATAATTTAAAAGCATCAATTCTTCGGCGGTCAGTCTTCTTTATAGTCCAGCTCTCACTTCCATACATTGCTACTGGAAAAACCATAGCTTTGACTATGTGGACCTTTGTCAGAAAGGTGATGTCTCTGCTTTTTAAGATGCTTTCTAGGCTTGTCATCGCTTTCCTCCCAAGAAGCAGCCGTCTTTTAATTTCATGGCTGCTGTCACCATCTGCAATGATCATGGAGACCAAGAAGGTAAAATCTGTCACTGCCTCCATATCTTCCCCTTCTATTTGCCAGGAGGTGATGGGACCGGTGGACGTGATCTTAGTTTTTTCGATGTTGAGCTTCAGATCATTTTTAGCACTCTCTACTCTTTCACCCTCATTAAGAGGTTCTTTAAGTCCTCCTCACTTTCTGCCATCAGAGTGGTATCATCTGCATATCAGAGGTTGTTGATATTTCTTCTGGCAATCTTAATTCTGGCATGGGATTCATCCAGTCCTGCCTTTTACATGATGTACTGTGCATATAAGTTAAATAAGCAGGGAGACAATATACAGCCTTGTCGTACTCCTTTCCCAATTTTGAACCAATCAGTTGTTACATATCCAGTTCTAACTGTTGCTTCCTGTCCCACGTATAGATTTCTCAGGAGAGAGATAAGGTGGTCAGGCACTCCCATTTCTTTAAGGACTTGCCATAGTTTGCTATGGTCCACAACAGTCAAAGGCTTTTACGTAGTCAATGAAGCAGAAGGAGATGTTGTTCTGGAACCCTCTGGCTTTCTCCATAATCCAACGCATCTTTGCAATTTGGTCTCTAGTTCCTCTGCCCCTTCGAAATCCAGCTTGTACTTCTGGAAGTTCTCGGTCCACATACTGCTGAAGCCGACCTTGGAGGATTTTGAGCATTACCTTGCTAGCATGTGAAATGAGTGCAATTGTACGGTAGTTGGAGCATTCTTTGGCACTGCTCTTCTTTGGGACTGGCATGTAGACTGATCTTTTCCAATCCTCTGCTACTGCTGAGTTTTCCAAACTTGCTGGCATATTGAGTGTAGCACCTTAACAGCATCATCTTTTAAGATTTTAAATAGTTCAACTGGAATGCCATCATCTACACTGGCCTTGTTGTTAGCCAGGCTTTCTAAGGCCCACTTGACTTCACTCTCCAGGATGCTCAAGGTCAGCAACCACACTATCTGTGTTATCTGGGATATAGTAATCTTTCTGGTATAATTCCTCTGTGTATTCTTGTCAGCTCTTAATGATGTCTTCTGCTTCTGTGAGGTCCCTCCCATTTTTGTCCTTTATCATGTCCATCTTTGCACAAAATGTTCCTTTAATAGCTCCAATTTTCTTTAACAGACCTCTGGTTTTCCCTGTTCTATTATTTTCCTCTATATCTTTGCACTGTTCATTTAAGAAGGCCTTCTTATCTCTCCTTGCTATTCTTTGGAAGTCCTCATTCAATTTTCTGTAACTTTCCCTATCTCCCCTCCATTTTGTTTCCCTTCTCTTCTCTGCTATTTGTAAGGTCTCGTTGGACAGCCACTTTGCTTTCTTATACAGTGGTGCCTCACTTAACAACGTTAATCCATTCCGGAAAAAACGTCGCTAAGTGATTTCATCGTTAAGCAATTTTGAAAAGCCCATAGAAACGCATTAAAATGTGTTTAATGCGTTCCTATGGGCTTCAAAACTAACCTTAAGTGAAGATCCTCCATAGGGGTGGCCATTTTCGGTGCCTCTTAAGGGAGGCAAAACAGCCCATGACCATTTTGAAACCGCCTATCAGCTGTTCAAGAAAAGTTCCCAGACCCTTTTTAAACTTTGCATTGCAAAAGCGAGAAGGAGCAATGTTCTCATCTGCTCTCCTTGTCGAGGGAGCTATTTCTTCTTCTCTCTCTTTTTTCTCTCCTGCCTGCCTGAGCCCACCACTGCTTTCCTCCACCGAGTGTGTGGTGTGTGTGTTTGCACGTGTGTGTGTGTGTGTGTGAGAGAGAGTGCACCCTCCCCTTCCCCTCGCCCCAACGGAGCCCAAGGCCAGACGGCCAGGATTGGCCGCCAAGGGCTCTGAGCTCCGCCCGCTTGAGTCTGGCTTGGGAGAGAGCGAGAAGGAAGGGAAGGGAAAAAAAGAGGGAAGGCAGGAGAGGTGAGGAGAGCGCTGCCTAGTCTGGAGTGGGAGCCTGGCAGCGGCGGAGCAGCCCTCTCTGCTCCTTTAAGGCAAGGCAGGCGGGGGGGCTCGCAAGAGGCACCCCTCGCGAGGAGGGGGGGAGGACAGACTCCGGGCTAGAAGGCGAAAGGGGGAAGCCGGCAGAGGAGAGAAAGGCCGGTGGTGGTGGGGGACTCCCAGTGGAGGCTGGGCTTCCACGGGATCCCTTGGCCGGGATGAGAGGTCCCCCTTAGCTCCCCGCCGGGTGGATCCTCCCACCTCCTCCCGGACGTGCAAGGGTCGCTTTGCCATGATCGCAAAGCGATTTATCCCCATAGAGGCCATAGCTAACCCATCGCTCTGGCGATGGCCCAAACCCCATCGTTAAGCGATTTCATCGTTAAACGGAGCGATCGGTAAGCGAGGTACCACTGTATTTCCTTTTCTTAGAGATGGTTTTTGTTGCTGCCTCCCATACAATGTTACAAGCCTCCATCCATAGTTCTTCAGGCACTCTGTCCACCAAATCTAGTTCCTTAAATCTGTTCTTCACTTCCACTGTGTACTCATAAGGGATTTGGTTTAGATTATACCTGACTAGCCCAATGGTTTTTCCTACTTTCTTCAGTTTAAGCTTGAGTTTTGCTATAAGGAGCCGATGATCAGAGCCACAATCAGCTCCAGGTCTTGTTTTTGCTGACTCTATAGAGCTTCTCCATCTTTGGCTACATATAATCGCCTCTTGTGTTGTTGGAAAAGAGTGTTTGTGATTACCAGCTTGGTGGCCATCACAAACACTCTAGGTGGATCGCATTTAGTCAGAACTCTCCACTATGGCCTGTCCGTCTTGGGTGTCCCTGCCCGACATAGCCCATAGCTTCTCTGAATTACTCAAGCCCCTTCACCACGACAAGGCAGCAATCCGTGAAGGGGTGAATTGGATTATCTTTTAATTTAAAAATAATAATAATATATTTTTGTACATTTTTCCACTACCGTACAGAGAACAATGGCATAATGAACAGAAAAGGAATTTACATCTCTTCTTCCTCTGACTATAAGCAGGTGTCATTATATTCTCCCTTGCCAAGATGACTAGTTGTTAGTAATCGTATGTTAAACCCCTTGGTATCTAGTTATTTGGCTATAGTGGGAACTGAAATATTCCAGGATAACCTGGCTTCAATAGACTCTTGTTATGACACAACACAATAGCAGCAAACTGCATGCCCATATCCTCCTCTTACCACATATAGGACAAAGCAAGTCAGTGACTCAAAGCTAGGGTGAGGGCTGATGGTGCAAGATGAGACAAGTCTGGTAGAACAAATCAACTCATTAGAAATGATTTCGACCCAGTTATTTTCAGACAGCAAATTCAATGTAGAGATCAAAAAATTGAGCTTGTGTGTGTGCACGCGCGCACATACACACACTTAGAACCAGTATCCTAATATGACCTGTCTTTCCAGATCGTTCATGACATCCACGCAATGTCTACTCAGAAGAAAGTCCCACATAGCTGTTCAATGGAGCTGATTTCCAAAGAGGGATTTACAGGATGGCAACAGTAAAGAGGAAGCAATATTACATTTCCATGACATATCAATTTTAAAACACTCCCTATCAAACAATATTAATAAGGCATTTGCAAGGCTCCGCTATAAAACTGGTAGATTAAATACTTTTCCCACCTCAGAACCCCCACCCCAGGTAACATCATGACCACATTACAACATCCATTGGTACAAATCCTATTGTGAATTTCTGCCAGTACATAAGTAATGGTACAAACAGCAGTGGTGAATTGCACTACTTCACCACTTGCATACATAGTCATGTGTCACTCACGCGACTTGGCACACAACTAAAGAACACAAATAATAACTTGTTAACAAGAAACTAGAGATGGGCACAAAGAGCTGGTTCAGCAGTTTGTTCTGGTTCAGTAGATGGCCAACCAGGTGTTCCTCATTTCAGCAGCCCACCTCCTGTAATGGGTGTCCACTCAGAGGCAGTGCCCCAGCTTCCCTGCCATGCCTCCTCTGGGCACTGCCTTGAGTGGGTGCTTGCCAGAGGGAATAAGGTGCTGAATTGCAGAATACTGATTTGGCCATAATCTAAGCCAGCACAAACCACCAACTTGGTGGTTCATGCCCATCTCTACAAGAGCCAATACACTCCCATGATTTATAAAGTTATAGTTATGCTGGTTTAAACCTATGATAAGATTCTGGCCATATTTTTCCACACCACTATAGACCTGTCAGTACCAAACGACAATAAGATTTGAAATTCTCTGAAACTGAAATGCAATGTCTTTGTCTTTAAAAATAATAATAAAATAAAATAAAGGAACTCACCCGCCATAAATAAAGTCATGGATGTGGAAAAGATGTGAAACATTATGGAAACTTTTGGCAAAAAAAAAGCTTTCAGCAAAGCTTTACTGAACTAAGCCCCTTTCTTCTCTGTTTTTGAGTACTGCTTAGAACAGCCATCAGCTATTCTCAGGAAATGGCAGAAGTGTATGCTGCTTCTCTCCTTTATTTAGAACTAATACAAACTGAAAGCTGGATTCAAAGAGGATTCACTTTCTTCACACTATGATGCTCAAGGCAATACACTATATGGTAAATACATTGCGTCAGTAAACTTCTAAAAAGATCCTAAAATTAAACATCTTAAAAAGTTCACGTATCCTTCAGTGTCCAGTCAACATTATAGTTTTTACTTCAACAGGCAGTACATTTCCTCTCAGAAAAGTGAACACATCTGCACGAATCCCAATACTGAGATTTATAAAATACTCTACATCTTAAATGGATACATTTAGATAAAAAAATAGAGGAACATCTGTAGTGGATAAAGTGAGAGATTAGGCCTCAAAATACCTGGGTTCAAATCTCCACTCAGTCACTGAAACTCATGGAGGTCAGCAATGGTAAAACTACCCCTTAACTATCTCATCTACCCTGAAAATCCCATTAGGGTCATGCTATGTCAGATGCAACACAACAGCACATAACACATAACAGTAGAAAAACTGAGATATGGAAAGAGAAATATGTTTCCAAATTTATAAAGGATCAGAGAGAATGGGGGAGGGGGAGAGAATTAATTTTTTAAGGAAAAAAATCCTGTTAGTACAGTAATACAAACCACCTCCTAACACAAAAAGGTCTCATTTCTGCATGCAAAACTTAACAAAATGATGCCAAGAAACCATAATCAAATATTGAAAGAAATAACGCTCTAGTTTCTTGCTGAAGTAGCTATTCTAACACATAAGCCAAGCTCCTGACTTAACAGAAGCTAAGGAATAAGATACAGGATATATCATTAGCACAGGAAGATTAAGAAGCCCCTCAAACATATGCTTAAAATATCTACAATTGGAGGGGGGAAATACTGATAATCCTTCCCAAATGAAAGGTGAACCTAACTCTGCAAACAAAAAATGCAGGATGTCAAAATGCAAAAAAGAAAACAAAAAATAGCAAGAAAAAGACATGAAATGGATCCTTATTTAAAGATAAAGTTTTCAGCTGTATGTGGATCAGTGCAAACAAGAACTGCCTATCACACACTGTTTAGCAACCATTGCATAACTGTTCACAATTGCTTAAGAGGGCAATGCAGGAAGCAGCAGCAGATGACAGTAAAATCTTATAGCACTACATCATCCGAAGTCACTCCCATCCTCAAAATGGCAAGTGGGAGTGCTGAGGAAAGGAGAAGTTTTTCCATCTGTGTTGTTCCCTTGTTTTGGGTTGGGACATTGCATAGTTTTTCCAGATTAGCATAATTTTTCTAGTATACATTAAGGTAAAAGGTAAAGGTTCCCCTTGACATTTTTAGTCCAGTCGTGTCCAACTATAAGGGACGGTGCTCGTCCCATTTTTCAAGCCATAGAGCCAGCACTTGTCTGAAGACAGTTTCTGTTGTCACGTGGCCAGCGTGACTAGGGAACACCATTTTACCTTCCCACCAAGATGGTACCTATTTATCTACTCGCATTTACATGCTTTCAAACTGCTAGGTTGGCAAGGAGCTGGGACAAAGCGACGGGCACTCACTCCGTCGCGTGGATTCGATCTTACGACTGCTGGTCTTCTGTCCCCGCAGCACAGGCTTCTGTGGTTTAGCCCGTAGCGCCACCACGTCCCTCTAGTATATATTACTTTCCTTCAAATGTTAGTGCACATTCATCAAGTCATACTAGCTGAGAAATGTAAGAGCTAAACAAGATAGCTTAGATGGGTTCTTAACAAGGTTAGCAGCCCATCTGCTGAGGTTTTGGTTGATGACTATCTTTATATGTTGATTGTAGTTTTTGCTTAATGGTTTAGGCATCTGACTGCGGAGCCAGAGGCTGGGATTTCTGTTCTCTACTGTGACTCCTTAACAGGGACTCGAAGATGCATACAGTCCCTTCCAGCTCTGCAGTTCCAAGATATTGTTGTTCTTGTTCTTATTGCTAAACATCACTTTTCATGTTTAACAACAACATAAATAAACACATAAATAAATGCCTGAAGAACTAAAGTATGTCAGCACAATTAAAACTTTTTTTAACTGTATCACAGTTCTTACATGGTATTATTCTAATAAAGCAGACTTCAAGGTACCAAGTTCTAAAGAAAATCAGAGAAACATTTAGTTGGTTGCAAACTATCACCCAGATACAACCACAGTACTGCCTGCTATTCCAGAAAGGAATAAAAAGACCACAGGGGAAAAAGAGAACACAGATTCCTAATGCTTACTTCACTTTAGAACCAGCTGCTTGCTATTCAGTTGAAGAAAGCTCCAAGTTCCCAGATTCTTAGAAGTTCAAAACAGAGGCCACAGAGGCTGAATGTTGTTCTGTATGACAAAATGGACCTGTCTTCATATCCCCCCCCTCCCCAGTATAGATTTTAAATATGAGTTACTGGCCAAAATCCTGTCAATCACCCCTGCAACGTAACGTCTATTGCATACAAGGTCCCCTACGATTACATATTTATGTGGTTTATATAGAATCATAAAATAATTGACTTAGAAGGGACCCATAAGACCATCAAGTCCAAGCACCTGCTAAGTGCTGGAATACAAATCAAAGTAGATCTGACAGATGGTTGTCCAATTTTCCTTGTATACCTCCAGCATTGGAACACTCACCATCTCTAAGATAATTGGTTCCTTTATCGTACCGCTCTAATGATTTAGAATTTTTTCTGATATTCAGGCTTCCTGAAACTTGAGTCTATTGTTATATGCCTCGCAATCTGGGATGATCAAGAGCAGAGTCTGCTCCTCTTCTGTATGACAACCTTACAGGTACAGTGGTGCGTCGCAGAACGGTCGCTCCGCAGAGTGACGAATCTGCGCAATGGTGCCGTTTTTGCAATCGCTTTGCACCTAGATAGAGCAGGAATCACAGAGCGAAGGTCGGTAAGTGGTTCGCTTACCGACCTTCGCTTTGCGACCCACCGATCAGCTGTTCCACGGCTTCAAAATGGCCGCCGGAACAGCCGAAAGGGCCGGGCGCAGCGTTTTCGCGCCCTTGGTAAGCAAGGGGAAGGCGCGACAATGCTGCCGGAACAGCCGAAATGGCTGCGCGCAGCGTTTTCGCACCGTCCCCCTCGCTTACCAAGGGCGCAAAAACGCTGCACCCGGCCCTTTCAGCTGTTTCAGCGGCCATTTTGGACCCGCCGGACAGCTGATCGCAGCGTTTTCGCGCCCTCGTTCAGCGAGGGGAGGGCGCAAAAATGGCTGCCAGCATCGTTGAACGGTGAGTATTCAGCCCAATTGGAATGCATTAAACACTGTTTAATGCGTTCCAATTGGTTTTCTTGCCCTGTTCAACGATGCTTTCACACAGCGAGGGTTAATCCGGAACGGATTAACCTCGCTGTGCAAGGCACCACTGTATTTGAAAAGTGCTATCATATTCCCCCTCAGTCTTTCCTCACAGAGCTGAATATCCTGTCTCCCGATCACCCTCCTCTGAACTTGTTCCAGTTTGTTGGCATCTTCATTAAAGTGTGGTATCCAGAATAGGATACAGTACAGTACTCAGTACCTCTGTTTCCCGAACAGAGGGAACCTAGTTAGATTAGGCAACCTTCAGTCTCGAGAAACTATGGTATGCTCTGAATGGAGGATATGGAACAGCGTCTAGTATGGCTGAGAAGGCCATTTTGAGGTGACAATACCTTCCACGCTGAAGACAAATACAATCTGTCCCCTGTCCAACTCCCTGATTTTGCTGGTTTTGGGACTGCCTCTTTGCTTAGGCCTGCTGGACAAGGGTCTCTTCAAATTGGCAGAGGCCATGATGCACCGCCTGCGTCCAGACTGAATGCTCAGGTGTCAAGGTTTCCCATCTGCTGATGTTCATTCCTAAGGCCTTCATATCCAGCTTGCAGATATCCTTGTATCGCAGCTGTGGTCTCCCTCTGAGGTGATTTTCCTGGACTAATTCTCCACGCAGGAGCTCTTTTGGAATCCAACCATCAGCCATTCTCATGATATGCCCGAGCCTACACAGATGTCACTGTTTCAGTAATGTATACCTGCTAAAAATTCCAGCTCGTTCTAGGACTACCGTTTCCCCAAAAATAAGACAGGGTCTTATATTAATTTTTGCTCCAAAAATGCATTAGGGCTTATTTTCAGGGGATGTTTTATTTTTGTCATATACAACCATCTACATTTATTCAAATGCAGTCATGTCATCTTCTGGTTGCTGCTCAATGGTGGAAGGCGGGGTTTCAATTAACTAGGGCTTATTTTTTGAATGAAACTCTACTTAACTATGGATACTAAAATATGAATCCATTTTAACACAAAAAAATGCTGTGCTGATACAGAACCCATAGAGAACTTCTCTGTGGGTTCTGAGAACTGCACTCTATTTTAAAAAGAATGAGAATTTTCCCATTGCATAGTTGCATGTTTATGCAACTCTTGTTCATTTCAAAACACCTTGCGCAAATGGAGTTTAAGCTTAAAATTAAGGAAGGGATCTTCTATTAGCCATTTCCTGTAAACTGTAACCAGATATAGCAATCGAGTTAACAGACCGGTACATGAGGAAAAAACTCTTCCTGTGAATCTACTTACTTACTTACTTACTTACTTACTTACTTACTTACTTACTTACTTACTTACTTACTTACTTACTTACTTACTTACTTACTTACTTACTTACTTACTTACTTACTTACTTACTTACTTACTTACTTACTTACTTACTTACTTACTTATTTTATATCCCGCCTATCTGGTCGGATTAGGACCACTCTAGGCGGCTAACTTAGAACAGTCATTTTAAATTTGAGTACTGGAAACCACTAGTCACTAAAGGAGACATGGGAGCCTCAGATGATTATGATGGAAGTTTTGTATCCGTGAACACAGCCGAAAGCACAGCAGAGCTGAAATCCAGTAACAGATTATAACTAAAGAAGGCCCACTGAATCAGTGGAGATTTGACGAGTCAACATCTATAGAAGTTCCTACTCTAATTACACTTTCTATTAGATTTTAGTCTGTCTGCCATATCCAATCCTGCAAAAGACACTCAAGAACCAATCTCAAACTACATGACCTCTGAAAACTGTATTTAAGGAATCATAAAAGCATTGTCACTGTGCCTATTCCCATAATCTCTGGGAAAGAGGGATAAATCCAGATTCCACTGAGGACCTGGAATCAAGGACTGGGAGTTAAGATTCTCCACTGTGTCTCCTGGGAGAAACACCAATATACCTGGTCCTAGAGCACCTGAAAAGGAGAAGGGAACAGTAAACTACAAGACATATCTCGAAAATCCAGAGAAGGTTCACCCTAACTTGGAATTGACTTGATGACATGCAATTATTATTATTACACATGCTGCACCTTAACTTTGACTGTAGGTACTAGTTTGGCTCATGTATAATTTCTGCAAATCTATGATTTTTCAGAAAGAAAGAACCAAGTGCACTTGATCTCATAATTTTTAGTGTGGTGTATACTTGGCTGTTAGAGTTCAGACAGACCTCAGCAATACCAAAGAGGTTGAGCTCCTGGTTAATGTTACACCTACTGTCAATCAGAGTATCACACAGAGATCTCATGTTCAATCAGTTAGCTATATGTCTTTTTTTTAAAAAAAGTTCTCTAATGTGAAAGCTTTTGCAGAGACATTCTGTACACAGTGCTGTAATTGAATGAAACCTCCAATTTAATCAGAGTATGAGCAATCCACTTTCCAGAGCTCATTATGAAAATTGATCTGGTTTCTTACTCTGTTACTGCCTTGGCATATATCACTACTGATGAAATGCAATTTGTGAAATAAAATCTTGCAAGACTCAGACACAGCCAAGCAGGGCGAAAAAGCAACCATAACTAGATGCCAAAGCCATACATTAAAAGTTGCAGGTTGTACTGCATTTCAGAAAATATGACACGCTATCTTGCAGCAAGTGATCCATTCCTACTGATATACACACATGCAAATAATTTAAAGGAGTTTAATTAAAAACATGAAAAAGAATCCAAGACTGTTAGTATTTTTTTTATACATTTAGAATTTGACAAGGAAGAGAGGAACTAGAAATAAGCTAAAAGGATTAATCCCAATTACATTTTGCCAATGTAATTCTGTTATATTCTGTGACAAGGAGAACTCTGCCACTGTTTGTCCTGTAGATCATGTGACTGAGAATTCTTATATAGCATAAAAGGTGTAGCAACTGGTCTTGCACTCCTAAGCAAATAGACATGTAACAACTGAAAATGTCCCAAGTCTATGATTCACTTTCCTTTAACCCATTTTGGTATTATACTTATGTCAACACCACCGTATAATCATTAAAAGGCATTGGCTTGAACCCTACTGGTGTTTGCAGAAAGTCTGTGCAAACCGCATTGGCTAATTGGGGAGGTGGTGGACTGCATGTTGGTTATGCTATCAGGCATGTTACTAGAATGCAAATGAGACAGCTCCCAGCACCTTGGCAATTATCCACAATTAGCCATGGTACGTTACACAGTTCTTATGTGAACACAAATTGGATGCTGGCCATTAAGACACAATAAAACAAATCACTTCTAATTTCAGAGATTTTTACCATGAAGTATGTAGCTGTCATCCAAAAAAGACTAACAATAGTCAGAGTACAGGAAGTGCATGCATAACGTTGAGCATGATTTTCATTACAGGACAGAGGATTATCAAGAGAGGTTTTTCCTCAAGTATCTATGGTACATTTTGTGCCAACAAAAGTCTTCTCAGTTGTTGCACTTTGGCTATAAAATAGGCTCCACATTACTATGAGATGTAATAGATGCCAACTCTACAAATGTGCTAGTGCTAGCTCATACAATCTTTGTTTACCCCGCCATTTTAATTGACTGCTACCATACATTTTATTACATTCCTTGCTTTTGTGTTCTTATTATGATGTATGGTTTTGTGTGGTTATGGTTTATAGCTGTGTACCACCTTGGTATGTGTAAGTACAAGTGTTTCATTATGTTTAAACAAACAAATAAAATGTGCTGACACTTCTGTCAACAGCCACACAACTACAGCAAAAACTACTTTCACCACATGGGCATTAGAAAGAGAGGCCCATCTACAATGATCTTAAAACACTTGACACCTTTACCCATTTAAAAAAGTTAAATGTTGCTTAGAAATCAACAATAATTTTATAAAAATCTTATTTGGATACAGCCACGCACCAGAATCTTTACTGTTACAGCTCATAATTCCGAGGTCTCCAACACTGCATTCAACACAAGCCACAAGAAACATTCAGTTATTCACTCAGTTAAATGTCATGTGATTTTTAGAACTCAAAGCACAAACTGAAAAGTGACAGCTGAATGGCTGTAATTAGCATAAACAGAGAGAGAATTAATGCTTAAATCAGCCTTCCCAAATATAGGGATGATAGTGTAGTCTGATTCTCATCTCTTACAAGCAAGACAGTTAAATCTAGTTATGTCTCTAGATACATTCATTTTTATTTTTTATTTTAAATTTGAAATGTATTTGCCACAACTCAACTGTGTACTAGTGATGATCAAAGAAGCCCATCAGTAGATCCAGGAAGATGGAACTCCCTCCTCCAAGGGCAGTCTGTATGCACCCCCAAAATATTATACAGAGGACTGGGAAACACTCCAGACCACAGTTTTTGAGTAGTATGAAGGGTTGGATGAAGGAAGGGAAAGAAGAATATTTTATTGCAGTCATCAGAGACTGCACAGGGAGGAGAGTCTATTCCTTTTGAGTCCACTAATAGTTTCTTCCATCAGTGCAAGAACCCAAATAGAGTCTGGCCATTAAACTAAAACCCAACAGAGCAGAATATCATATGAAGATGAGCTTGATGAATCCTTCAAAGATAGCAAAGCACAAATAAATAGCTTAGCAGTTTTCCTCAAATGTTCATTCACAGACTGACCACTAAAACATCAAACCAAATTCTAGCAGCTTTATAAAAAGTTGCCTTTTACAACATTTGTCTGAGGAGTCACCTGTCACCAGCCCTGCAAAAACCATCAAATTTTTGGTTTGTAGAATATGTTCTGGAGGAGAGGTGCTGGAGGCGACTCTTGAGAATCCCCTGGGCTAAAAAGAGAACAAACCTATCCATTCGGAAGGAAATCAACCCTGAGTGCACACTGGAAGGACAGATCCTGAAGCTGAGGCTCCAATACTTTGGCCATCTCATGAGAAGAGAAGACTCCCTGGAAAAGACTCTGATGTTGGGAAAGTGTGAAGGCAAGAGGAGAAGGGGACGACAGAGAAGATGGTTGGACAATCTCACAGCAGCTGCCAACATGAATTTGACCCAACTCCGGGAGGCAGTAGAAGACAGGAGGGCCTGGCGTGCTGTGGTCCATGGGGTCACAAGGAGTCGGTCATGACTTAATAACTAACGAACAACAGAGTAAGTTCTGGTTCTTTCAAATCAGTTATCCCAGCTCCTCAGCAAATAAAGCAACTCCCATCCCACAAAGGACCAGAAATTTCTTCCTTTTAGAAGGCAGATGCTAACAAATTACACCAGTCAATACATTCCCTTCTTCTTGATTTAAAAAACATCCATAAATACCAGCCGAAGCAACAAGAGTGGTCTCCTCGTTATTTTACCAACTTATACAGTATTCAAACTTTAAATGGAAAACTAGCTGAAGGTGAGCATATATACACTTCACATAAAACAACCCCTGCCAAACCATGGATAATGTAATACAACATGACTTACTGTTATAACCCCTCTACTTTACAAACCAAAGAAACAACAAAACTCAAAAATTAACTTCCAGCCTTCTCTCCTGATTTTCTATCATATTTACTGTATTGTGCAACATGACAAATATTTGGAACTCAATCTGTTTCAATGGAAGCCATCGGTGACCACATTTAGACAGCACCAGACAGGAATGGAGAAAGCTGGCTTAAACAAACATGAGAATAAGCAATAGTTTCTTTACAGGTTAAAATTAGGTCTTAGTATTGACACACAAAATGCAAGAGACTAAAGTTTACTTTTATATAATTGTATCATTGTATCTTTATTTGAGCAGTAGCAATGTGAAGTCCCTCCCCCACAAGCAAATACATAATTCCCCAGAGTCTGAAAGTAACCTGTCCCCCCGCCCACCCAATGGTGCCACCAGATTAAGTATGAGGGCAGCAAAGCTCAACAACATTTTCTGCTATCTTTTCCAATCTAAAACAGACCCCTTCTCCAGTAGATTCCAAGGCAGGTGTGAAACGTTTCTATTTATCAAAATGAGAAATGGGTTAAAACAGATTCATAAGCACTAGCTTAAAGGCTCAAATAAACATTGGTAATGGCTAACTCATGCAATACCAACATGAAACACATACACACACTGTAATATATGATTTTATGTACAAGCTTGAGCTACATATTAATCTGATTCACAGGTCCCCAGCGTGTGGACAACAAAAATGAATATGAGGAATCATCACTCATTATAATTCTACAATTTCAATGAATTTCTCAATTATTTCTAACAAAAATTCTTTACTCCCATACTGCCTCCCATACATGATGAAAAGGGGAATTTATTACATAACTGGATTCTTGATTAGTAATGCCAAAAGGAAACAGAACTACTTTGCTCCTTCCTTTATCATCTACTTCCTGGGCCTCTTTAAGTATAGTCAACACAATCACAAACAGGCCTATAGAACTGTAAGCTTGAATAGCTTTTCAAGAAGGGAAGTACCGTGTTTCCACAAAAATAAGACAGGGTCTTATATTAATTTTTGCTCCAAACATGTATTAGGGTTTATTTTCAGGGATGCTTTTTTTTTTCATGTACAACAATCAACATTTATTCAAATACAGGCATGTACAGTGATGCCTCGCTTGACGAGGATAATTCATTCCATTCAAATCACTGTTAAGCAAAATCCTCATCAAGCGAAATTTAAAAACCCATTGAAATGCATTGAAAATCGGTTCAATGTGTTCCAATGGGCGAAATACCTGCTCATTTTGCGAAGATCCTCCATAGGGCGGCCATTTTCTGGTGCCTGTAAAGCGAGGAATCCATCCTAAAGCACAGCGGGGAGCCATTTTGCACAGCAGGCGGCCATTTTAGAGCCGCCAATCAGCTGTTTTAAAATCGTCATCTAGCGAAAAATCAGTTCCCGAAGCAGGGAACTGATCATCGTTAAGCGATTTTTCCCCATAGGAACATCGTTTTGCGATCGCAATAGTGATCACAAAAACTTCATCGTAAAGCGGTTTCATCGTTTAACGAGGTAATCATTAAGTGAACCACCACTGTAATCTTATTCTGGTTGCTGCACAATGGTGGAGAACGGGGTTTGACTTAACCGGGGCATTTTAGGGTAGGGCTTGCACAGTACCACTACTCTGCATGGGGGGGAAGGTTCCATATTGCAATGTAGAAATGGGGGGAGGGTGATAGTCAAGTAACAATGACACAAAGGGCAGGAGGTATCAGGGGACAGAAAAAGAAAATGGGGATGGGAGATGATGAATCGCATCTGGATGTGGAAACAAATAAGAAGCATCAATGAGCAGAGCACCGGGGGGGGGGGAACCTAAGCTAAGTAAAGTGAGATACATGGCATTTCTAGAATACCCCTACCACTCTTCAGAGAGTAAGATGATTAATCAGCTCTTCTTCCTCTCCCACCTACTCCTGGTTACATCTTTTATGCATGTCTTTTCCCATTTTTCAGGACAGGAGGCTCATAATCAGTTACTTAGTTTGACCTGCAGAAACCGCTTCTCTAAAAGCTTCTCGTATCTTTGTTTGCTTGCAGAACAAACAGAGAATCCTAAAACTTGATCTGGGAAGGCCATAAGGTCTGCAACTCACTTGATACAACTGAGATATACCAATGCAGATTACAAAACTCAAATATTCTGATCAGTATGTTTCCAACGTCTTGGCCAGGCTCACTGCTGATGTGAACTATAGTCCAACATCTGGATGACCACTTGTACATTCCGGAATTATATTGTTATTCCACTCGAGTCTGTGTTCTTCAAACAGCAACACCATCTCTATAAGACTAAAGCACTTGAAGCTTTTTAGTTTATAGACAAAAAAAAATGACAAAACAACTGTAACAGAGGCGTACAGAACCTATACATGGAATGAAGAAAGTGGTAGAAAAGAAATCCATTGAACCAGATGGGATTCTTTTCCAGGGATGAAAACAAGACTCTGGATTTGGATGATCTGTTACAGAAAGCTCACTCAGTGTTAAACCTGGATAGCTAGAAAGTCAGGATAATCAAAAGGAAGTACAGTACTGCTGCACACAAAGAATAATGAAACTGGATGAAGTGTGCTCCATCAAAATATGATGACCGTCACTAACAAAAATCTTGTTGCACAGCTATACATGACCACTTTGACACTGCACCCACAGTAGTTATGACAATACCAAGATGGAAGTGCTCTCCACAAAGCACTTTCACTGGTGTACTGTGCAACTGGTCACACTCGGGATGTCCAATTAATTGGGCAACTGCATCACAAAATTCTTTGTTATTGGGCATTATGCTTGCACATTTACACAGGTCTAACTTTACACTTTGCCCACTGACTTAGGCAAAGCACAGATTTAGCAGAAGGCATCATGCAAAACAAGTCTGCTACCTTCATGCTGTATGTATGGACTTTTCTGAAGAACCCCGTTGGCCAGGACTGAAAACAAGATTCTGGATTTGGCTGGCCTGTTACAGAAAAGATCTTTCCCATGATATATTTTTTTCAGCAGGAAAAGCAGGTACAGCAGGACTACAGTATCTGCAGGCAATGCCAGAAAGTGCACATATATAGAAACCTATACTGTATATGGCATAGTCACTGGTTCCATCTAATTGCCAGTTCTGGTAATACACATTAGGAAGATATATATTTGAGGTTTTAATTTAGTATTTTCAAGCAGCAGATAACTGATCTCGTGGATATGGCAGTTCTGCTTTATGGGCAAGACAATGAAACATTTCAGAAACAAGCAGCTTTGACTTTTCTCTTTCTTTTTGGTCATGATGAAAATATACTCCTTTTAAAAAATTATTTATTTATTTGATTTATTTGATTTATATACTGCCCATCTGGCAGCCAAGGCCACTCTGGGCAGTTTACAACAAAAGACAACAGAGTAACAAAATAGCAAATAGCAACATGTATCCTTCTACTACTAAGCTAAAAATGTTGGCTTCTTAAAACGTATTTGTAGTCTCTCGGCATCAGAATGCCAAACTGTATTGCATCTTGCTAGCTTCATTAATTCACAGTATGCTTTTCTTCTACAGCCCTTGCTTCTGGTTCAGAGAATTTTCCTCTAACCAATGGTAGCATTAAATGATCATCCAAGCTTCAATAAAAAGGATTATCAGCATCTGCAAAACTAGAATATTCATTATAGTTTCAACGGAATACCTGAGGCCATTACATGGAATTTTCCTTATAACAAACAATGAGGAACAACAGAAACTAATGGAAATGAACATCCCTTAATTAAACATATTTTTTTAAAAAAACACGAACATCTACATATACCCTATCTATTTTAGAGATAAACCACATTTCATCTTTCTAGACAAGCTACAAATAAATGAGAGAAAAAAGGCAGCATTTAAATAGTGTGTGTTCTTGCCCTGTACAACCGGTAATACTTTATAAATATTAACAAAAACATCCAATTTTTTAAAAACCATTTAGCAAGTGTCACATAAATCTTTAAGTTCTCTGTAAAGGCATCATATCTTTATTCATTTCCTCTGGGAAGCTGAAGAAATGCATGATTTCTAAGCAGACCAATTGAGTTTTTAAAGAATTGCTAGCAATAATCTCAAGTCAGGTGCAAAATTAATGCTGATGATGGCTAAATGGGAAGTAGGTTGTGGAAGAAGGTTGTAGATTACAGGATCATCTCCTCTTTTCTCATGTTCCTGTCCTCTTAAAAACAAATTTTTATCCACTGGTGTAACAGTAGTGATATTTACCATAATTAGCATTAACCAGTGTCTCTTACAGACTTACCATGGCCAAACAATATATCCATTATGATATAACACCTTCCTTTCACAAATTTGTTCAAAACAGAATATATCCTCCACCCATATTTTATCTTTACTATAAGTCTGTGAGGTAGTCACCAAACTTACATCTCCACTGTTAACTGTTGGAGCAGTACCACAAGAGAACCAATTACCTTGGGAGGCGGTGAGCGTTCCAGGGCTGGAGACACTCAAAAGAAAATTGAACAACCACCTGTCAGATCTGCTTGGATTTGGATTCCTGCACTGAGAAGGTTTGGACTCGATGGCCTTACGAGCCCCTTCCAACTCAATTATTCTATGATTCACTGCCCCACAGTGAACGAAGTTGGATCAAATGCTGTCAACAGATCTCTACAATAATGCACTCCTAAAGGGTACACTACATTTTTCATGTGTGTTTTCATAAAGCAACACACAACAGTGATGAATCCAATACAACGGCCCAGATGTAAAGCATCTGCATGGCTGACATTTCCCACAGCTGATCACCAAATCCAAACATATAATACAAACCCCACCAACAAATGCTTCCCAGTACTGGAACACCCGGGAAAGCCTGATTCTAAAAGTCTTATCTACTCCATAACATATCTTATGCTGCCTGTTTGTATCACCCATACTGATACCCAGGATAATCAGAAAATTCTGTTACTAACCCACAGCCATAGCTTCAGTTGACTATCTGAATCATGGAACATGTGTTGAAGATAAAGGCAGCTGTATTACTGGAAATACAACTAATACTACAACAGCATACTGAGGCGCACACACTTCGAAGTATGGCCCCACTAAAATCAGTGTGGATTACATCCTAGTAAGCACAGACAGGTTTCCTACTCCACCTCCTGATTCTTCTATTTATGTGTGAAGTATGTAAGTTCTAATTCAAGAAAAAGGAACTAGAACTGTCATGAAACAGAAATAAATTATGTGAGTGTCTCTTGGTACAGGAAAAAAAACAAGCAACAATAAGCAATGGAAAAATTACTTATGAATGTCCTTGAATAAAGGACAAAAAGAAAAAGAGGCATAACAAAAGCCAACAATGTTCATCACAAGAAGCCACATAGCAGGCATCTTTCATACAGCCAACACATCTTATACAGACTACTATATACCACCAAACCTCACCTCAAAGTCCTTGCACTCCGATACCTAAATCTAAGTGTCACAAAGTGATGACCTGAACAATCAATTCATGTGTGAGAGATGGTTGGAATTTTAAAAAGATAACGGTGAAAAAAATCATCTATGTCATGGCTATGAACACAGGATTCATTTCTTGATTTATGTATTTAAAATATTTTCACCCTGCCTTTTTCCTTGAAAAGGACCCAAGGTGGCTTACAACATTGAAAGACAATATTTAAAGTTGAAAACAATAAGTATACAATTGTGGTTAGCATCATTAAAGGACAATATTTAAAGTGAAGAACAATGAGTATAAAGAGGGATCTTACATCATTAAAAGGTAATATTAAAGCTAAGAACAATAAGTATACAAATATTAAAAAGAAAGAAAGGGGGGGACAAATGTCACTCTGCAAAATGGAAACCCCAAAAAATGGAAAACGTAAGTAGTACTAAAAATCCAGTCAAAGCAGTAATACATAACAATCTATCTAAAAATCTCACACAAGTAGCTAGTTACTGAGGGAAGGTTTGCCTGAAGAAAAAAGTCTTTTCCTGCTTGCAGAAGGATAGCAAACATGGGGCCAGTCTGACTTCCTGTGGGAGGGAGTTCCAAAGTCTGGGAGCAGCAACAGGGAAGGCTCTCGCCTGTGTCGCCATCAGACCCACCTGTGATCACTATACTGTATACCTTCTGCTACAGCACTTACTATTTAGGAAACCAGTAATTGCTTATTAGGCTGGCTGGATAACTCAGTGAAGTAGGAGATGTTAGAAGTTTGACTCCCCACTGTGCACCCCAGGAAAAGAACTAGCCTGTGTAGCCTTGAGCAAGCTGCACCGAGTATGCTCAGAAGATGGGAATGGTAAATTATTTCTGAGTACTCTACCTAAAAAAGCTTCCCATAGGTTGAAATCAACCTGACGGCATGCAATTATTTAGTATTTATTAACTGCTTGTTACAAGCTGCCACCAAGATGTTTTAAAGTACATGCAAACTATTGGCAACCTCAGTATAATAGCAACACCAGTTAGGTGTTCAAAGTTATTTTAGGAACCCTGCTGACTTGCACCTTAAGACGAAGCATGGAATTCAAGAAGGAAATTTTCTCTTTTGAAATTATGTGTCTTACAGGGCGATTAAGTCAAGCTCAATTGAAAGCGAACTCTAATGACAAAGAACCCATCCTCTATAAGGTCTCCGTATTCTATTGTCAGCACAAAATGATCTAATACTGCAGCAGTTTGAATATTTACAGTACATTAGAACAGTATTTGTTTTTTTTAAAAAAAGGAAAAACATTACCAGTAAAAAGCTATTTTGTCTCCAAGCTTTTTCTCATAAACATTTCTATCCAACAGATTGTAACAAATATTGGTTGTAGCTCCTTTCATCCATTCAATAAAGATTTTCCCTTTAGTGACATCAAAGTTGTACTGCAGGAAGGGTCCAGTGTTTTGGCTCCTCCAGTAAAATTCTTTGGCAATATCACCCCAGAATTCTGCAAAACAAAGCAAAAGAACATTCAAACTTAGGCCACAGTAGATGGCATAAGTCAGCAACACAAGACATAAATGGAGTTGGTTTTATTTAAAAAAATAATAATTCAAATTCTTTTGTCCAAGCTAGAATAGACAGTTGTTGTGGGTTTTTCGGGCTCTTTGGCCGTGATCTGAAGGTTGTTCTTCCTAACATTTCACCAGTCTCTGTGGCCGGCATCTTCAGAGGACAGCACTCTGTGCACAACCACCATTAGATCCCAGCCGTGAAAGCCTTCGCAAATGTACAGTACTAGAATAGATACAGTACTTTGAATCAATGGGCTCTTCATAAATGTTTACTCAGCAAGGTCCAAATGATTCAATGGGCCTACTCTAGGGATGAACAGTTAAGATTTAATCACTAGGCTGCAGTCTTGTGTACATTTACCTGAGAGTAAACCTTTCTAAAGAGCATGATACTTTTATATACACAGGGCTGCATAGTTAGGGAGCGTTGTTACTGTAGTTACAATGGCTTAAATACAAGTCCTTGGCCATGCAATGTACTCAGTTCATGCTTCAGAATGATCTTAATGTTCTCTGTTACCAGAAAATAATCACAGCCAGAAGAAACAGGTTTTGCTTTATCCTTTTAGCATGGCAGATCTCCATTCCCCTCCCAACAAAATTTATTTAGCTATAAGCTCACACGAACATAAGATTGCTGCAAAAGCCCATCAAGTTCAGCATTCTGTTCCCCTACAGTTACAGTGGTGCCTCGCTTAGCGAGTTTAATCCGTTCCGGATTAACCCTCGCTCAGCGAATCCATCGTTAAGTGAAATAAAAAAGCCCATAGGAACGTACTAAAACTGATTTAATACGTTCCTATGGGCTTAAAACTCACCGTTCTGCGAGTTTCCTCCATTGCGGCGGCCATTTTGGATGCCTCGTTAGCGAGGCAAAACAGCGGTCACCATTTTGTTTTAGCGGCGGCCATTTTGGAACCGCCGATCAGCTGTTCGCTATGCTTTGATCGCGTCCGCGTGATCATCGCATAGCAAAAAAAGCCCATAGGGGCCATCGCTGAGCGAACGCTCCAGCGATGGCCCGGGACCCCTCGTTGTGCGGTTTCATCGCATAGCGAAGCGTTCGCTATGCGAGGCACCACTGTACTGACTAAATGCATATGGGAAATTCAAAAGCAGCACTTTAAAGTAACAATCTGTCTTCCATTGTTGCTCCCCAGCACCTGTGCCATTCAAAGATATATCTGTCAGCAAGCCTGGAGGTTACATACAACCACATACATGTGCCACATGCCAAAAGCTCAGTGGAGTTATATCTTCTTACAGGTAGCAACATCATGTAATCATATTTAATGATCTGGCTTCTTCCAATTTTGAATACTGCAAGGCACTTCTTAAAATTCTTCTTTTTCTAAATACTTCTTAAAATCTCTACTTCTAACCACATCAGGGGAAAAAAAACACCCAATTCTTTAATGCAGGGATGTCCAGAGCTCATTCTCTGCTCTGTGTTCATCCATAGGTCACACTGATTGCCAAAAATGCCAGAAAGGAAGAGGAAAAGGAAAAATGAGAAGTGATTGGAAATCCACCTGTAATTTTGAAAAACTGGTAAATTGTGGTGTTCACTACAGAGGGATCCTGTGATGCATTTCAAACATGAATATCTGGTCCTGAAGACTTAAGAGTCTTGCTGGAGAAAAACGTTTTTGACAGGGAGACTGACAGGGCAAGAAGTAGCAAACACAACCTTGTAAGCCCTCTTTGTCCACCCCTCATTTAATAGGCCCAACACACCAAAACATACACATGCTTAAAAACATTTTTATCATATTGCAAATATCCCATCACAAATTCCAGAGATTTGATTGACCAAGCTACCTTGCTGAAACAACTACAAAAAAAAAAGGAACTTTAAAAACTAACAAATGTGGGTGAAGTTCATTCTCTCTTAGCTGTCAATGTGCTACAAGCCAGATTCTGACTTTGAATTTCTGATATTTGTGATTAAAAATTCCTTTCCTAAAAAACGGACTTATAAAATACCGCTGAAAACACACCCTAATAGTGTTTAGTGTCAGCTTGAACAATACATCCATTTACACAAGAACTGCTGGTTCATTTGATACAGAACAGATACTGACACAAAGCAGTACTTCTTATGTACTCAATAATATCCTACAAAGGGTAACATATATTTTCTAATGTGGAAATTAAGAGAAACGTCACACATGAAAATGTGCCAGTTGTTTCCTCTCTGAACACACCTGGATGTTGAAGACAAGAACAGATGGACAGCACCTCATGCAATTAATTCTGGGTCTACTGGGATACATTAAGGAAAGCTCACCCATGCTAGCCATTTTCTATTACAGGCCTTCAATCTGTTGTTTTCTATCTTTTAAACAGTATATTCAGAAAACTGTCCAGTTGAACACACTTCCTCATTTTTGCAATCATTGCAAGAAAAACGTTAATTGTTTCACTTACATGAATCAAGAAAAGGCCAGCACCCAAGCCAGCAGGGCACTTCCTGGTGTAGATTACTACAAACTGCCAAAGTATACATCACACCCATCATTTGTATTATGATTCTGCTCCACTAGCTAGCTCACCAGTTCTTCACTAAATCAGCACTTCACCTGCTTTATGCCACTGTTTAAAACTTCAGTACTCCCGAGACAAGTGAATCAGTGCCTGTCTGCAAATTGCTGAATTAGGGACAGAAGAAATTATCAGTGTCTGACATTATGTAAGTGAAAGACAGCTGTGCCATGTTACTTTTAAAAAGCACTGGCAACTTTTTATCCGTTGTTCTAAAATAAGAACAAACAGGGAAGAAGGAACTCTCCTGGTATTTCTTTCACCACATTAACAATAAGCACTGCATTAAAACAATTGCAATAAAAAGATATGAGAAAGAGGGAAGATCAAAACATGTCATCTATGGGGCTTCCTCAAAGGCTTTTCCACTAATGGCCTCTACCAGGATCCAAAATCACAGCATCACTTTTGAACAAATTGTAGAGCTGACAGAGTCCAACCAAACCTTTTCATTTATTTGTGTTACCTTGAAATGGTCCCAAAGGCATTTAATAGGGCACAACTGATTTCTAACCAGCCCTTAAAAATTGATTTTATGACACATGTCTTTGGGAGCCTTAGTGGGCAGAAAAGCAATATATACATAATCCCAAACTATGCATTTAGAGTCTTCACCCACCCACATTATCACAAGATGGGAACATTTTCACGTTTCCATAGGGTTCTCCCTTCTTCTGGATAAAAAACAGCTTGCTTGGCTGCCCTGTTCATCCATTCCAGAAGGCTGGAACCCAACTGTAGCCCACTCTCTGGATAATACCAGGAGCATTCCACATACCCTCATCAACACTGGCAGAAAGAGACCCGCCAGTTTGACTTAGGCACTATTCCTAGTTTAACCTGTTGTGTCATTCAGAAAGGAAACAGGACAATTACCTATTGTTTTAAGGGACAACTTCACTAGGCTTTGCCTCTCCCTGTCTGTCATTCACAAGTCACTAACCAAAATGAAAGGGGGGGCGGAAAGGGCCACTGGTCCTCCTGAGAAGCCAGCTTTCTTAGGTTTTGTTGTCTGCAATTATCATCTAACAGCCACACCACATCAAAACTTGTGCCTAAGTGTTCTTTGTTAACCTTTCATTCCCCATTCCCTTTTTCTTTTTGCATTCTATCTTTTTTTAAAAAAAAATTATAAATCTGAGGGCAGATTTTAGAGTACTGTATTAATCTATGTCTGAAGTGGACCATAATCTACAAAGGCTCCCAATAAAATGAATGTTTCTCATAAAGATACTTTTCCATTTGTATTGACTTTTTGCTGAAACACTAATATGACTACGTATCTGAACATACAATATACAAACAGACTGAAGATACCGGTTTCTTGAGAGTGGCTGTTGTCCTAGAATCCCAGACCTAGCACAGTGCAATCCCAGCATTGGTTTCTCAACAGATTGTGCCTTCCAAACTGGGACACAACTGCAAAAGTACTGCCACCTTTTTTTCACAAAACATCAATACTACTTCCACAGACAAACATATCCAGCCCCTGATCAGATCATGGGAATGTTGATTTTATATACATATATATGACAAACACATGGCAAAGCTATCTGCATATGTACTTTGATTAGCAAATGTAAATTTTAAAAACCTAATCAGGTTATACTATGATTCTATATTTTTTTAAAAAATGACAGGAAAAAATGAAATAAATGTGGTGCTGGAGGAGAGCTTTCTGGATGCCCTTGCCTGCAAGAAAGATGAACAAGTGGGTCTCAAATCAAATCAAGCTTGAAATATTGCTAGAGGTAAAAATGTTGAAACTGAGGGTGTCCAACCTTGGGCACATCATGAGAAAACAACAACAACAACAACAACAAAACCTAAAAATGCGGGAAAAGTTAAAGTCAACCGGAAAAGAGGAAGACCAAATGTGAGCTGTACTGAAAGGAGCACATAGGCTTGACTTTGCAAAAGCTAAGCAGGACAGGACATCCTCCTGTTGAGGACAGGACATTCTGGAGATTGTTCATTCATGGGGTCACCCTAAGCTGGAGGCAGCTTGACAGTTAATAACAATAACAACAGTAACATTTGCTGCATCTTTTGATCTGGGTATGGTTGAAAAAATAATATTAAAGGTATAGGAATTTGCAGGGGAAATTCATGAACACAACTTGGCATCTTCCGAAGAGCTAGTGCTGCTTCCAGCTCTAGTCATACATATTGAATAGGGCTGTGGGATTCCGAATAGGACCTCCAACACACTACACTTCATTTGCAAGTCAACAACAACAAAGAAATCCACCTTGCATTTTTAAACAGAACGAAGATATTGCCAGGGGTCGAAAACACAACTTTTAAAAGACCTGTGGAGGTGATGTAAAGGAAGTGATTAGGGCTGTGCCGACCCCCAGCAAAGCAATCCTATCAGGAAGAGATGCATCTTGTGCCGCAGTTGCTACCTGGACATTCAAAGGTGGGCGCAAGACCCTTGGGGGTGCAAGGCCTTGGGGAGAAGATGACAGCCTTGCCTTTAGGGCCGCTCGTCTATCCGGACAAGAAACGGGCCCCTGCCCCATGCTGAGAAACGAGAAAGCGGGAGAAAGACCCGTGCAAAACATATGGCCAAGCAACAGAGAGAGAAGATACAGAGCGAGCACGAGTTCGGCGCCCTTGAGGGAGAGAACAGGGTCGCTGGACCGCAACTTTTTATATGAAGACTCCGCGGCCCGGCCCCCAAAGTGTGCCCAGGCAGCCTCCGGAGGAGACGCCTCCCCGCCCCTCCCCAGGCCAGGAAGGCGACGCGCCTTGAGAAGCGGGCACAGGCCTGGAGGGCTCCCTTTCGCACCGGACCGGGAAAGGCGCGGCGCTCGTAGCAGCTACGACAGAGAACGGCCTGACACACTCACCCTCCGGCTCTTCCACCGAGCGGCGGTACAGCTCCCGGTACTTCTCGAAGGAAGGCACATGCGCCTCCCGCGCCAATTCCGGGGCTGCCCGGTAAAGCCGGGCGCAGCGCTCCTCGTCCGGCAACACCATCCCTGCAGGGAGACCGCCGCTCGAGCAGAGAACCCAAGAGGACAGACGAGCGCCCAGCGAGGACCTGGCGGGCACTGTGCGGGGCGACACCCCGGCCCGATAGGCTCGCCTGAGGGGGCGGGGCCCGGCGGAAGCCCCGCCCACGCCCTCCTGCCGCCGCCGCCGCCGTTCAGTGGCTCCGCCCGAAAAGAGGAGGGCGGAGAATCCAACTGTGCGCAGCGTTTGGTTCGCCCTCGGGGGAGAGGTTTTTCTCTCCCCACGCAGTGGTGTGATTACTTAGCCGCCTTAACAGGATATTTAATGAGCTTTCAAAGAGGCTCATTATCTGTCCTAGCGTGCCTTTAAGAAAAACAGCACCAGAGAACACTGTGGTGCCTTGAAGACGGAACAGGTTAATTTCAGTGTGAGTTTTCGGAGATGACAGTCGACTTACTAAACCCCGGACGCATCTGTCCGGGAAAGCTCGCCCTCACGTAAATCTGTTTGTCTTGAAGGTGCCAACCGCAATATTTCTCTAGGCATTTTTTGTGGTTTGTTTTACGCAATTAGATCGTTTCGGGCTGGGCACTTTAGGGGCCGCTCTGATCGGTGGCCGTGTCTTGCTTCATTTCCTACTGTACGGGTAAAAAACCAGTTCTGCAAGATTTTGAGCTTCCTCCTCCTCATTTTACTGAATGGCGCCCTGAACTTCTGTCCTGTAACTTTAGTGCCAGATTCCCCATATTTTGAAAATTACTGTACTTCTCATTGGTTTAAAATTGGGAAAGGAGTAGACAAGGCTGTATATTGTCCCCCTGCTTATTTAACTTATATGCAGAATACAGCATGCGAAAGGCCACACTGGAGGAATCCCATGCCAGAATTAAGATTGCCGGAAGAAACATCAACAACCTCAGATATGCAGATGATACCATTCTGATGGCAGAAAGTGAGGAGAAATTAAGGAACCTTGTAATGAGGGTGAAAGAGGAGAGTGCCAAAAATGGTCTTAAGCTCAAAATCAGAAAAACTAAGATCATGGCCACTGGTCCCATCACCTCCTGGGAAATTGAAGGGGAAGATATGGAGGCAGTGTCAGATTTTACTTTCTTGGGCTCCATGATCACTGCAGGTGGAGACAGCAGCCACGAAATTAAAAGACGCCTGCTTCTTGGGAGGAAGGCGATGACAAACCTTGACAGCATCTTAAAAAGCAGAGACATCACCTTGCCGACAAAAGTCCGAATAGTCAAAGCTATATGGTTTTTCCTGTCATGATGTACAGAAGTGAGAGCTGGACCATAAGGAAGGCTGACCGCCGAAGAATTGATGCTTTTGAATTGTGGTGCTGGAGGAGACTCTTGCGAATCCCCTGGACTGCAAGGAGAACAAACCTATCCATTCTAAAGGAAATAAAGCCTAAGTATTCACTGGAAAGACAGATCCTGAAGCTGAGGCTCCAGTACTTTGGCCATCTCATGAGAAGAGAAGACTCCCTGGAAAAGACCCTGATGTAAGGAAAGTGTGAGGGCAACAGGAGAAGGGGACGACCGAGGATGAGATGGTTGGACAGTGTCATCGAAGCGACCAACATGAATTTGGCCCTGCTCCGGGAGGCAGTGGAAGACAGGAGGGCCTGGCGTGCTCTGGTCCATGGGGTCACAAAGAGTCAGACATGATTAAACGACTAAACAACAACACGTACTTCTCATTTGTTCCATATGCACAATCATCCATGCCTACATGTCTTAGTCTGGTTGCCCTAGATTAATTTAGCTTTAAAAATCTTCGTATTTTTTCCAAACTGAACATCTGTTCATCGACTTTTCCATACCAAACGGATCTAAAAAGGACCTAATAATAATAACTAGTAACTCTTTCAAGATCTAAAAAGTTTAGTGTTTCACCTGGGGCTTTTACTCTATTAATGGCTCACACAGTCATTTTTTTATTTGCTCAAAGCAATGTACTCTAGGTCTTCCACTTATGGAAAATGAATAATGTGTAGGGCCATATCCTGTCTAATTGGTCAGGAAGCTTTTCAAAGAACAGAACAGAGCTCCTGCACCTTTAATAGTTGAGTAGAAAAGGGAATTTCAGCTGTTTTTGGTTATATGACAACCACACTTACTGAGATTTGTGGTATATACAGCAATCAGAAGTACAGGAGTCCTGCCTTCATTTGTATCTGGATAACTCCTTTGTATTTGTTTTCATTTGTATCTGGATAACTTAGGTCTGCTCCTGCCTTCCTTTGTTTTATCCAGTGTGGAGAAAGGAATTACGGTATAACTCACAATCATTTGCTTTGAAATATTTTAAAACAAACCAATGCCCGACTTGAAAATATTAGACTAGCTTCATTCTTGCTCTTTTTTTAGCATATTTACATATGTCAGAAAACCCACAGAATTCTGAGTTACAGCCATGGTTCTCCACAGTGACCCTCAGAAATTTCTTTCATTTCTCTGTTCTGGCAAATAAAAAAGTAAAAAAACAATTATGGTATCCTAACTCTATGACTTCTTATGACACAAGGCAAAATATGCAGATACCTGTATAAGCCTCTTTGAAAACAAGAAGAGTCTAGCAGCTTGCAATGACTTTAGAGTTAAGTCATAGACAGAGAAGTCCAGCTAAACTCAGTAGGACCCACATAGGGAAATATGTGCAAGATTGCACTATAATGTTCACTTACCAGAGAACAAACCTCTCTGAATTCTTTGGGATAAGTATAAGGTTGCCCTGCAGTATCATTCCATAACTTCACACATATTTTGAGCATTTCATCATATGTACATGATCATCAGTGGGCTGACATATAAATACATGGATTTAGCTGTGAGTATGTTACATGCCTGCTTGTCAGTTTTTCTGCTCAATACTCATGTTCACTCCTCTGGAAAGTACCTCTTTTCTTTCCTGCAACTGAATTTGTAAGGGCAGTTTTTAAACTGAACATATGTTTTAGACAACAGATTTCATGCTCATATGCACAGAGAAACTTAAACACAAGAACAAGAACAGATTTAAGTCTAATGGGGTGGAGTGCAGGGCATGACCTGGAATAAAATTTCTTATCAATTACTCTTTCACCCATGATTAGGCATCCTTCAGTCTCGAGAGACTATGGTAACGTGCTCTGCATGGAGGACTTGGAACAGCGTCTAGTGTGGCTGACAAGGCCAATTCAAGAATGACAATCCCTTCCACAATGAGGACAAATACATTCTGTCCCCTGTCCAGCTCCCTGATTTTGCTGGTTTCGGGACTGCCTCTTTGCCTCGGCCTGTTGAACAAGTGTCTCTTCAAAATGGGAGAGGCCATGATGCACCGCCTGCCTCCAGGCTGAATGCTCGGAGGTCAAAGTTTCCCATCTGTTGAGGTCCATTCCTAAGGCCTTCAGATCCCGTTTGCAGATATTCTTCTATTGCAGCTGTGTTCTCCCTCTGGGGTGCTTTCCCTGCACTAATCCGACCATCAGCTATTCTCACAACATGCCCAATGCAAACGAAATAAATGATCATGTGAGTACCAAAACATTTGCAACTGCAACAATTTTCTGAGAGAAGGGTTACATTTTCTGATAGAACTGCAAGGGTGCCAATATTTTTGGCCATGACTGTATATCATTTTCTCTTTTTATGAAAACTTTAAACCACATACCAAGAATTCTGGTGAATAACATGGCAAGGTCAGGGCAGGTGGCAATGGACTACACCGGATGTGAGGCAGACAGACTCTTTGCCTCATGGCTGCTTAGGGCATATCCTCCCCATCAAATAGTCCTACAGCTTTGTAGTATTACCATATAGTATTGCTCGTACAGTACTGAAAACATAGCAGTGTAACAGACCCCACTACTTACAGGCTTCCCCTCAATAATGTCTGTGAAAGCGGCTCAAAGTTAGTTACCTTTGAGTGACATTGATCCTCAGCCACCTACCACCAATTTTTCGACTCTTGTCTACAATTTTTCTGCATTATGGGTTGTGCAAAGCCTAAAGCACTGGAATTTTCTCCATGAATGCTTGCAATTTGTTTGGTTTCTTTAATGGGCCAAATAAAAAAACTACCACTCACTCTTACATTTGTGTGATCTTGAGGACCATACAGCCTTTTCCTTGTTCTTTGCAGATGGGATTTTCATGCTGTCACAAATCAAAGAAAAACACAGAAGAGGCTCTTGTTTTCATTTTCTTATGCTTTTGTTGATTTCTGAAAGACAGCATCTTAAACACAAATACTTTACACTAGTAAAAAAAAATAGGGACATAAAGTTTCATGTTCTTTTGTGCTTTGTTTATCCTTTTATGCTTGCCTGTCAAATGACCCAGGAAATTTCCCGTGAAACAGCATCTGAAGGGCTGCAGACAGCAGGGCAGCAGGAGTGGTAATTTTGAATCTTCAAAAGGATTTGCATTGGTTGGAACTAAGTGAGAGTATTTTCTTTGTTTCCAGTCCAGAGAATAACTGGAACCTTTACTGCCACCAGCCATTCCCTGTCTCTCACTAGCTGGCTTGGGGGGGTCTCACTTTACCACTTGGAGGTAAACCCCTTCGTGCTGCTGAAGCAACTGGTAGAGACCAGGGTGACAGCCTCACTCTTTCTTCTCCTTTTCTCACTGCCATGTGCCTCCTTAGGATCCTCACCCAAGTGCTACCACCTCAGCCCTGACGAGCCACAGAGTGAAGAGGAGAAGCTGAGAGGGCAATTGCCAGCAGTGAAGGAGAGCCTATGAACAGAATGGAAAATAGACAAGCAGGAGCACAGCACAGCCTAGTGGGACCTGCAGGAATAAGAGATACTTGCCTGAGGGTCAGTGGTTGGGGCTTTGCTGCTATTCACCTAGGGACCTTCCCTCTCACAAGTGTGGGTGTGGTGTGTGCCCTTGTTTTCTCAGAGAACCCTCATAGCAAGTTTTTGGGGAATGGGGACTAGAAGTTCCAAGCAAGGCTGGTTCAGAAAAATAATATTTTTCTTTTCCTCCTCCTTCCCTCAGATGCATTGAGGTTTTGCTCCATTATTTTTTATTCATGTTTTGTGACGCTTGCACATTCACAAAATGTTTTTCTCTGAGGAAACTAGAAAAGGGGTCTTTTAATCATGGTCTTTTCATTGTATTTTTGAGGGATGTGTATTTTCTTATCATGGCAAGCTTGAACACTGTCTGTCACAGATATTGCCCTTAAATTTTGTATATTATTAATAGGAAATAGAGAAAATGCAGGCTGTTCTGACCCATCTCTCCTGCTGACCTTTTGTTCACTATCTATGATGTGGCAGATATCTTCAAGTTCCAATCGCATTTAATTTATTAGCAGCATGGCATTGTGCATAACACTTTTAAAAACAATGTATGCCAAAGAATGAGACAAGTGTCTAGAATGACTTCCATTTTTAGACAGGACATATTAACCTCTTCCAGATAAATGCACCATCTACTATCCATCATCTGTTCAGAACAAGCACAGCCAGAAATATTCTGGCAGGTCAAAGAAGAAGGCCGTCACTCATATATTTGCCTAACTTGACAATTACATAGTCTGTATTTGCAACATGGAGATTATATCTCTGTTGCTTTTCTTGATTCTTCCTGTGAGACAATCAGACCTGTGACTGAGGCTATCATTTGCAAAGGCAATTGTCCATCCAGTTGACCCTTACTCTTCAGCCAAAATCAGCATCCTCGATCAATTTTGACACATCAGGGAGCCACTGCCATTCTGCTGCAATAGAGCAGACCCAAGTAAAAATTTGTATTCAATTAATAAAAATAATTAAGAGATTTTTCACATTCACTCATGCTTCCATATGCCAGGCAATTGTAGCTTTTATGGGAAATACCTTTAACAGAGGCATTATATGAAAAATTGTATGAAATGGGATAGTATGGCATGTTGTGCTTAGTCTGAATGACATTATTGCCTTGGAGGTGGATGGATGTCAGCAGTAGTATGATATACTGACCTCCAAGATTTGTCTGGTCACTACAAAGGCTTGTTTGTTAATTGACTTGGATTACATTTTGAGAAAACTAAACCTACAAACCTCTAATCCGGCAAATATGAAACTAAAAATCAGAAAGCCAATGCAAAAAGGAAGCAGTGTCAAGATTTCAGAAATGATGTAGCATTTAGAAGGGTAGCTGCACACTTCTGTTCGCATGTAATCTACCTATGAATGCCAGTTGCTGAAGGAGATTTGGTGACCTTCCTGGCATTTCCTGATCACCTCATGTTGGGAAATGGAGCACTTGGCTAGAAGATGGACCCATTTCAGGATTATTTTACACTTTAAAATTTAAAATTTTCATGTAATTTTTTTTTTAAATCTCAAACTGACAATTAAAACAGATATAATACATTCAGTAACAATTAAAAATGCAATAAAACAACAGTACAGTAAATCAATTAAAACAATTCATAAAAACTAGGGATAACTGAGGTTGGATTGAGAGATAATTGCTTACTCCAATGTTACCAGTTTTGTGGTTGTTGTTGTTTTGTTCTTTTGTTTAGGATGTTAGTACAGAAGCCAGAACAATTAGACTTTGGAAAGGACATCCATGTTTATTATACTGGACCACACAATCATGAATTCAGAAGCATACATGCATCTGAATAGCATACATGCATATGCATGTGTATATATTTCAAGATAATTTCTCCTGAGATTTATGCATACAGGTATGTGTTTATTTTTTTTTCTCCCTGAAGATATACAGTGGAACTTTGCACTGCCCTGATGACCTGGACCAAATTCACATTGTGTGCCCTTTTAGGAATATTCCTATCAGATCTGCACCCATCTCCATGCCAATATTTCTATGTTACCAATTTTCCAGGGGAAAAATAGTGTGAAAGAAGAAAAACAAACATCTGTAACTGGGCAGGGGGTGCACCATTTTGCCAGGGTGGCAAAATTATTTGTGCAACTCTAGTCTAGGTAATGTGAGAAAAAGAGAAGCCAGAGCTAGGTATTATTAGTTTTGGCAGTGACACTAAAGAAAAAGAAAAACTAAAGGGAGTAATGAGACACCCCCTAATAATCCCAAAGTAAAATTTTGCCCGAACACTCAAGTCTCTTGCAAAAATGCCGACATTCCTCTGCACACACATGCAAAACTTAGTACTAGTGATGTAATAAATTGTAATAACTAAACGAAAAGGAAAAAGGAAATTTGGGAACACAGAATTAGGTAACATGTGCTACTCACCAATGCAATATCATAGAAAGCTGCTATACCAAATGCCTCAGAGTCACTGAAAGAGAATATATCACCCAGTAACTGTACTGAGAGACCTTCCCCAGCAGCTCAACGTGCAGCAATGATCTTAATGTGGTCCTTGTGTGGAGCCATCAGTCTTCTCCTCCTTTGTGCCAGCTTGGCAATTGCTAGACAATGGATTCGTACATTTGATTTCCCATTTCCTGCTTCTAATAGCATCACATCTTTTTTTTTGTCTGAATGTTTAAAACTGCATTTAATGCTGGAATTCACAGGAGGATTCTTTGCTCTACCTTGTGTTCATCCCAGAAATGCAGAGATAGCTCAGATTTGGTTAGTATTTCAGCATCTGGCCACAGCTCTAAGAGACAGAAATGCAGAATAGTTAGGAAACAACTGATTGGCTGAGCAAGTACAAACCATTCCTTTTCCAATCTTCGTTTCAATGTTCAAAAGTATTTTCTTGTTTAAAAAGAACACAATTTGAGGTGATTACCTGGGCATGACACCCAATTGTTTAAAACAATGTTGGTGTACTGGTTGTTTTGGGAGACAAGGAGGTTTCCACTCAAGACAAACTCCGTGACAAGTAGCAAATGTGCAGGGGGATCCACCTTTATAACCAGAGGCAGGATTTTCATATTTTCCCTCTCTCCCTTTCTATGGCCTAACCTGAACTGACATTTTCTCTCCTCCCTTGCATTTGCTGCTATCTTCCTGGTAACAAGCCACGGTCTCACCTTTTCTACTCCTCCTGCATCTGATCTCATAAAGAGCCAGACAAAGGACCATACTGAGCATGTTTGTGATGACATAAGAAATGAAAGAGAAAGAAAAAGAAGTTTAAAATCTTATAAGCACCCTATATATTATTACAAGTACAAAAACACATAGTGCTTGTATCCTTTGATCTAAGGCAAAAGAGGTTTCCTAAAAGATGCACTACAAGTGAAGAAATCACAGGGCAAAATCAAAATTCAAGAAAATAATCTGTCACTTCATTTGCAGAAGGGTGTGTGTGTGTGTGTGTGTGTTTTTTTTATCCTAGGAAAACCTGTGGTCTTGTAGCTTGATCCATCTTACTCAACTTTCCCGCAGACTGTATATTCTGTGTCTAGTCATCACCATTCATTTTATCTGACATGAGGTCAACCCCATCCTACTAAGCATAGGTCAGAATGACTGAAAACCTTACTCAGGAATCTAACACATAATATGGCTGCTGGGTACTAGCAGAGGTCTTCACGTATGGCACCTTTTAATGGCCTTTGAGTTCTTAACAGAAACAAAACAGCTGCCCGGGAGGGAGCTCAGACAGTTTATGTGATGCACCTAAGACCTATTACAAATTAAAGAATCAGATGGCAAGTAATATTTCTTTCGGCCAGAGCCTATAAGAAAAGTGCAGCACAAATAAGAGCACAAGAATAAAGGATCAAGGGAGCTGGAAGGAATTCAGAATGACATTGGCAAATGCATGACACAACTCCACAGTTGGGAACAAGTGAAAGGCCAAGCAGAGCCTCTCTGAAATGGTGTCAGTTTACCTCCTGGATAGTGATGGTAAAAGGACGCTGTCAAGGTTACTCAAAAGAAACATACATGTTTTCATTATCTCTTCTTGCAAGTTTGTGTTTATATACTTCTTTACCATTATGAGAAAACAGGAAGCAGGTTTTTGTAAACTATCTGATTAAGGTATCACATCGGAGAGTCCACATTTTGGGCAAGGGGGCTGATATAGAATTTCTTTTAAACAATTACAAAATGGCTGTCATGCAGTCATAGCAAGTCACAAAATGTTGGAAACACTCCCCACTTCTGGTATTCTGTGTCTGGGTCCATTTAATTTCCAGGTGGTAGGCTCCTCATATTGTCTTTATTCTGTCTTTTTCCCCTGAGCAGATTTTGAGATGGTAAGAAAAGAAAAACAGAACAAACAGTAGAAAAACAATGGAGATTATAAACAGGGAGCAATATTGTCTCAAGTCCCTATAAATTTCAATGAATGACAAAGAGTGATAAAGGCCTCTTTGAGAATGATCATTTAGTGTTGTTGTTTGTACCTTGCTCCCTCCCTCGCACATACACACACACAGTGAGAGAGAACTGACATATGGGAAGAAAACACAAACTAAAGAAAAAAGGGTATGTGGTGTTATAAAAAGTAACACAGAGGGGAAGAAAACAAAAGAGGTGGGATTAAGAGGAAAAATGTAGAGGAAAAAATTAAACACATGTGGAAACAGACGGAAAGAAACCTGCAGAGACATGTTGGGCATAACATAGCACTCTTCTGAGTAGAACAAAATTCCTAGGTTCTGCACTGTTGGTTTTACTATTTTTCCCACCATCCAGATGATGTAAAGCTGCATCCAAGGTGTTCAGTGCTTTTCCATCTTCTTAATTTCCATCTTCTTCTTTTTTCTTTGTTACTCTTGTAACAATGTCTTGTTTTGTTCCAGAAAGCAGAGAGTAGTACTATCAGAAATTAATTTCCTGTTACAGAAAGCTTTCAATTAAGTAATAATTGAAAGCTTTCTGTACCAGGAAATTAATTTCCCATAGCACTACTCTCTGCTTTCTGGAAGATGGACAGGATAAAGGACTTGCCATAGTTTGCTGTGGTCCACATAGTCAAAGGCTTTTGCATAGTCAATGAAGCAGAAGTAGATGTTTTTCTGGAACTCTCTGGCTTTCTCCATAATCCAGCACATGTTAGCAATTTGGTCTCTAGTTCTTCTGCCCCTTTGAAATCCAGCTTGTACTTCTGGGAGTTCTCGGTTCACATACTGCTGAAGCCTGCCTTGGAGGGTTTGGGGCATAACCTTGCTAGTGTGTGAAACGAGTGCAATTGTATGGTAGTTCGAGCATTCTTTGGCACTGCCCTTCTTTGGGATTGGGATGTACACTGATCTTTTCCAATCCTTTGGCCACTGCTGAGTTTTCCAAACTTGCTGGCATATTGAATGTAGCACCTTAACAGCATCATCTTTCAAGATTTTAAATAGTTCAACTGGAATGCCATCACCTCCACTGGCCTTGTTGTTAGCCAGGCTTTCTAAGGCCCGCTTGACTTCACTCTCCAGGATATCTGGCTCAAGGTCAGCAACCACACTCTCTGGGTTGTCCGGACATCTAGATCTTTCTGGTATAATTCCTCTGTGTATTCTTGCCACCTCTTCTTGATGTCTTCTGCTTCTGTCCCTCCCATTTTTGTCCTTTATCCTGTCCATCTTCCAGAAAGCAGAGAATAGTGCTATGGGAAATTAATTTCCTGTTACAGGAAGCTTTCAATTAAGTAATAACAGAGAAGGGTTTTTTAAAAAAATAAAAATAAATCCAGAAGCAAATCTCCACAGGGAAGTGAATTGCTAAGGTTTTTATTCAGGTTTTCCTGATGACAAGTGATCTTCAAAGATGTGACTTCTTTGTAACATAGTTTTGGTGTGAATACTCATAAATCCTGCACTCTTTCGAGTCAAACTATGACCAATTACTGTATAATCAAGTTGAACTTTTGTCCTGTGTGGATAAGCCTAAAGGAGAAGCATTTGCCTCTCATAATTCAGTTACTAGAGTAATAGCTCAATTTTTAAAAAATGGCTGTCAAGATAGCTCTCATTTACATTCACTTGTTTCCATGAATGTGCCCTTGTATGCATCCACTACGAGATCAAAAGCTGCCAGTACTATACTAATGGGCACCAGAGTACTCTGGGGCACTACCCAAGGCAGTTTCCCGATTTGTTTTTTTCTTGGCAGCTAGAAGAACTTAGGAGTGAAGTGGCCAGTTAAAGCCATATCCATCTTAACTTCCCATGAATACCTTTGGAACCTATGTGGGACTCTGCCCCACCCAAAGCCTGCCCGGGTGTGGCCCCATCAGCCCATCGCCTGGCTTAGGCAGCAGAGCTCATCTTGTTTTCAACTCGTGCCAAGAGAGCTGGCCTGTCTAAGCCGCCCCCCCCCCCAAAAAAAAACCTCTGAGGGCTATCTTTATCATATTTGGGCGGTCTCAGTTGCCAAGTTGCATGCAATCCCCAGCTTTCTAGTTCTGAACAAGCATCTTTGTTGCCCCATCGCCCAGCTTCAGATTGCAGAGCTGATCTGTTTCTGACAGGCCCGTGGCCCCGTGGATTAACCCCTGTTAGTAGCACTGACCCTGTTCATCTGATGGTGCTGCTGGTGCTGTTGGAAGTTGCAAGCAACCTCAGTCGCCTCCTGGGGGCAAAAACCTTTGCTTTGCAGGCAAATCTGATGTTGCTGAAGAAGACCAGAGTCTGCTCTGCTGCCTTTTGCCTCAGTGCCCCAATGGGGCAAGACACGCAACTTTGCTGCTGCCGACTACCTTAGTGCCCGATGGGGCCAAAAGACCCTGTTTTCCTACTGCCAACTTCCTCAGTGCCCGACAGAGCCAAAAAGCTTGTTGTGCTGCCAAATACCTCATTGCCTCCAGTCCTTCTGAGGTCAAACTCTACTTCACTGGCTAATGTAATGTTGTGCTGAGCTGAAGACAAACTCAACGCCTCATGCATGCCTCTGCCAAAGGGAGCTCTCATTCTGCAGGGGCTAAATATAACTCCCTCAATGCCATGGGCTTCTGTGCCGTGTAGTAAACTCGACCCTAACTCAGGGTTCCGATATCCAATCTTCACCAATATTGGCAGGCATGTTGAGGAAAGACATAGGAAGCTCCATTGTGACTCTGGAGTCTCTAAGTACCTGGGGGGAGCTTTCCTGGGGGGGATCCTCTTTGTGATTATATAAATTGGGGGTCCATGATCCAATGTTCACCAAACTTTCAGGAGTTGTAGAACTGCGTCTGAGGAAACTTCCCTACAAACTTGGTGCCTCTAGGTCATTGGCGGCCAGTGTTATAGTTATTTAAAATGCAAACAAATCGACAGATCAGTTTGTCAAAGAATATTGTATTCGTAGATTTGTTAACCTTGAATCCCCATGTCTAGTCAGGAGAGAAGAAAAACTGGGATCTATCGCCCTCTTTTGGAGAAACATAGATTCTGCTTGTAGGCAAAAAATAATCAGAAAACCCCACAATCTGGTCTCTTCAACATGAGGTTTAGTGAATCTCTCTTATACTAGGTATGTCTAATGGGTTTTTATAAAAAAATAAAATAAGGCAGGGGCACTGTGGTCAATGCAAGCTGCACATTTTTAATACAAACCTGAATGAAGCAGAGGCCTGTATGTCAAAACTGCCTGCCTGTCAGCATGCATGGATGCATGTATTCTTTCCTTTTTTCCTTTCATATGTGTGGTAAGTGTGTTAATCCTCCTTGCTTGTTAAGCAGAAAAGATTTGCAAAGGTATGGATGGTAGTAAACTTGGCAAAATCATGCCTTTTGCAACATATCTGCCAAGTATTTATTAGCATGTGCCTCTGTTTCTAGTTGTCTGGATAGCTTAGTGAGCTGGGAAGCTGGATGCAGAATCAGACGTTAGGGAGCTGGATTCCCTGCTGTGCCTCCCTGGAGAAGAGCCAGCCTGTGTAGTCATGGGCAAGCTGAACAATCCCAAGTTAATCTCAGAAGAAGGGAAGGATAAAACGCTTCTGAGTACTCTCTGCTTAGAAAACCCTGGAAATGGTCACCATAAGTCTTTGCAGAGTCTATCACAAGACACTTTGCAAGATGAAAGGTCTACCTAATCTAGCCCTCTGTTCTCACAGGGGCTAATTAGATTAATAATAATAATAATAATAATAATAATAATAATAATAATAATAATAATAATAATAATAATAATAATAATAATAATAATAATAATAATAATAATAATAATAATAATAATAATAATAATAATAATAATAATAATAATAATAATAATAATAATAATAATAGGATTTATATCCCTTGCCATCTGGCAACCAGGCCACTCTGGTCAGCTAACAACAAGATAAACAACACAATATCAAAACATGATAAAAATAAAATAATACATACATTCTAAACATATGTATACAGGAAGCCCACAAACAGTGCAATGGTGCCCTATTGCTTGTGTCCCTCAGTGAGTGGTATTCATAGCGTAATGCTTCTGACACTGGAGATAATATGTTGTCATCTTGGCGGGTTGCCATAGACGGCCTTATTCTCTTTTCAATGGGGGTGAATGCTGAGCAGTTATGTGTAGGATTGCTCTGTTAAGCATACCCATGGAAAGGAAGGAAACTTCCTGTCCTGTTCTCCTCTCTGCAGTTACCTGTGCACACACCCACCTACCGAAAAAGGAAAAAGATACACATATACACATGCTACTCAGGAGAAGTAGCATTTTTTCCCTTTCTTCAGAGGCACGCTCCAATGGAGACTGGGTTTTTGGTAAAGTCTGGGCCTTTTGATCTCACAGCTCATGGATATTGCCACATACAACTGACCCCACGTGGTTACAATAATTCTGCAATCAGCTACCACACCTACACAGTATTAAATAAGGATGTTGCAAAGCCACAGCCTGGATTAGCTGTATTTGCCGTGTCTCTGAAGAGGAACATTGCTTCTGCCTAATGAACACCAGGCGGCAGTAGATAGTTAGACATTTGCTTCCCGTAAAGTGTTTTTGAGCTGGATTTTTAAACACAGAGAGAATGTGATGAGGTAATATTTTTTCATTAGGATTAACATTTTCATTGGCCACCATTGGCAACTGTACTTTCTCTGCTTGTGGCCAACTTTTGCTTCATGTTTAGTATGGAACAACATCACAACTAGGTCTTCTGGGACATATCTTAGAAATACAACTTATATTTTAGTTAAGAACAACCTCTGTGTGCTGCAGCATAGAGTGTGTCTTATGGGGATATCACAGCAGATACTGAGGACCGGTACACAAAACTGTGTGTGGCAGCTGTTTACATCTTTATCGTGCATTGCCTTGCTTACAGTAAACAAACATTTGAGCCACAGGCAGAAGTTTCCTGTTGCTGAATGTGTACATAGATTGGTTGGGTGCTGGAAAATTGCAGCTTCAGCTTGTGGTAAACAGATCAAAAGATTTTTATTTTCCCCCTCAAGAACAAGAACATTAAAAAAAAGAGCAGCTGCCATAAACAAAGTGGCCATGCGTCTTGGCACGAGATCACAACATCTGGGTCCTCTACCTCTTTTGGCCAGTTGCTCCATGTGTCCTTGGTATGGAATGTTTTGCCCATTTCAAGCATGTAATTTTCAATTTTTTAGGTTTTTGGCCTTTGGGTCATGCTAAGATCACAGCTCAAGCTTTAGTCTCCTATGGTTCTTCAAAGATTAAATTCCCACATAGTCAGGACTTCTAAAAGAAAGCAGTTGCTGCTAAAAAAAAGTTAAAATACAGCACTTAAGCCAGCTTGGATTTTTATATTTACATATCCCATGTTCAAGTAAACAAGTAGGGCAATCTACATAGGTAGGCAGATATGGCTTGCTTATATCTGAGAGTGGTAGGGAAAACATAGTAAACGGTATCAGTGTATTTGTTGTAGCATCAATACTGTAACACCAAAGCCAAAATGCATATCCAAGATCCTTGGATTCAGAAGTAGAAAACCTATAGTCCACCGGACTTCACTAATTGCTCTTCAGGATCTCTCCCTGAACTGCAGTCTGCCAAATCGTCTTCCACCTCACCATTTAAGCATAGAAAAAATTTCCCATGAGAACCTATGAAACACTTTGTCAAACTCAAAAATAATATGCCTTGGCGGTTTGTAGCAGGAGAGAGAAGGGTTAACTTTCTTCTACCTATGTGTTGTAAACTCTTGCCTAAACATTTGCCTCTCACCAAATAGCTGGGCTAGCTGGTGACTCCAATTTTGGGTAGGGCTGGGGGATGCTGTGAATCCACTGCAGGTTTTACAACACAGCTTCAAACCTGAATAAATGGTGTAATAGCCATAATGCAGTCCAGTAAGGTGGCTATGGCAGGTCTTAGTGTGCACTCTACATGAGTTATCCAAGGTGCTGAACCTATTTTGGGCATAGGGTTCAGCATATTGGTAAGTTCCTATAAAGTGCAAACTAAAACCCACCGAGGATTCACAGCAGCCCCAAAACCAGAGTCACTGGCTGTCACTGGCTGCAGCAGCTATTCCGTTAGGCTGAGCAAAGTGAAAGATAAGAAGCAAGACCACTCCAACATCTCTGCAATGAGACAACCTCCATCTGGCTGCTAATGTCTCTGTGAATTCCCTTTCAATTCCAGCTGGCCAATACAACATCTATTTCCAGGTAACTTCAAGAAGTGTTGCCTGAATTGATTTGTTTGCCACTTCCCTCTGCTGATCTTTTTCCTTTTGTATCATGGCTTTTTAGATGGCTGGTCAGCGCACAGGGAAGATTTTCTTTTTATTGATCTCTGGTAAACCACTTTGAGAGCCTCTTCATCTGAACAGTGGCTTAAATTGCTTTCAATAAATAGTTGTGCTTTTTAGAGTGCACTTTGTCCTCTGTGGTCCACTATAAATGAATTGGGATGGATTAATTCTGACTAATACAGAAAATTCTGGCATTCTAAACTAGAAAAGTAAACAGCTTGGCTGCAAACGTTACACTCCCTCCTTGCAGCACAAAATGAATCATCTGAGTTATTCAAAAACTGAACCTGAAATTTGCATGCAGTTTTTTTTCTCATCCCCATCAAGTTGATGACATGCCAAATGTGAGGTTTCTCACTATGGAGATGGCAACCCTATTTTTCATATACAGAGTCAAGAGCAGCTCACCTTGGAGGAAGAGGAGAAGGACAGCACAGTAGCACTGAGCCCAAGTAGGGTGATTGGTATGCACTGTTCCTCATTCTTGTCATTCTGAACCATGCAGTGCTGTAGCGCTACAGTCACTGGGGACACTGTGTCCCTTATCAGAGTAGACAGGGCGAGCAATACAGCTGGTGCGTATAATGATTCCCTTGTTATCCTAACCACCCACCCTGCTCTCATTCTTGCTGTCCAGTTCAGCTCCATTCCCTCAAGTCAGACCACCCTGTGCCTCTCTTTGCATTATTTCTCCTCTGCTGCACGCTTACCATCCGGAGCCTTTTCAATTCCACCAAGTCTCTCTACATTTGTTTTCATTGCACTGAACTCAAAAACAATCACCTTCGTCTCCATGGAAACAGATTTGGTGGCTTCTATAGAAACAGGAGTGAAGGAGAAATAGAAAGAGGTGGGTGGTGGTGGGGAGGGAACTTGGAGGAGCCAGAATCCCTGCAGAGTTGTGGCTTTTCGTGCTGCTATCCTCCCATCAGGCGTGCAGGCTTCTGAATGAATTGATGGGGGTGTGTTTCTGCTTCACATACTTACAGATAATCCATGTAGCCTGGCTTATTTATAGGAAAATGTTAAAGATTTACAGCAGTCCCACCCCTCTTTCGCCTTCCTGCCTTTGCCTGCACTGGGTGGAACTGTTTTACACAGGGTTTTCTGACATTCACAACTAGCCCAAGATGTTTTTCTACCTGAAATGAAGCAGAAAACAGTGCACCTCCATTCAGAGCAGGCTGCAAACTCTAATTTTGTAGGAAACATTAATCCACACGGGGTTTTTAGTCTGAACTTTAAAGTATCTATCCAAGATGCCTAATCCTCTTCTACCTCATAGATTCAGCACTGTGGACAGCTCCTTTTAAGTCCATTGCCCAGCAAAATCATGGCACCTTGACTCTGTTGAGTGGAAATGGCACCATCTGCTCACCTAAATCACAGGAAATCATAACCAAAATCAGCAACATTATTTTGGCACATAAGAGAAAATCCCACTAGCAGGGATGGGGACTTGCAACTTCTGACTTGCTATGAAGTTGGACTTGTCGCACCCATGACTTGACTTGGACTTGCCCTGAGGGTTTGTGGAGCGACAACTCAGATCCATTTGTCTGTGTTACATTGTCAAGCCCCAAGTCCCCCTCCTCCAGCATGGCATATCTGCTGCTGCCGCCACCACCATCTTCAAATGCAGCACATCAGAGGGCCTTTCATGGGATGGTCTAGCCTGTCGTAGAGGGCAGGTCCTCTGACCCGCCTCTTCCTGTAAGTTGCCTTGGTGATGCTCTAGACTGCCATAGAGGTGGCTGTCTCACTCGCCCTGACAGTAGGACTGGCCCCACTCATGCTGGTTGCTTGAAATATGGACTAACATCAGTGCCAGATTGTCCATCTTCCCAACAACATACCTCAGGGATTGGGTATGATTCTTGATACTGCTACTTCAGTTAACTATGTTGAACTACGGCCAACAGTCCCCATCAGTATGTGAGGATATGAGACATGCCAGTTTGTCAGGTTAGGCTGAATCTGATTTTCTATATTTTTATACTGTATAAAGACTTACATTTCAGCGGGGTCATTCTATCCACATAGGGAAACAAGACAAAAATGCAAAGTACTAAAATTACAAGTACTGTACAGTGTAAGTTTGAGAAATATATTTTGTTGGAGGCTGGGCAGATTCTTTTGCATTGAGGGATTTATCTACTCTTCAGTGTATGTTTATGCACTGAATTGAAGAGTCTAATCTCTTTTAGTGACAGTATCCACAAACCAGGGGTAGTATTTAGTCCAGAATAACAACAGAGGAATAAAATGCTGTGGTATCCATTACAAACTTTAACAGCAAAACAAAAGTCTCCATACCCAAAAGTCTCTTTGCCCCATACCCAAAGATCTCAAAGATTATTGAGGATGTGTTTCCTCAATCAGTTTTTGAATTTTTGTAATGGCCTATTATTATTTTGTTCATATACAGTGGTGCCTTGCTAGACAGTTACCGCACATTACAGTTTTTTTCACTAGACGTTGACTTTTTGCAATCGCTATAGTGATTCACAAAACAGTGGTTCCTATGGGGGAATTTTACTGGACAATGTTTGGTCCCTGCTTCACAAACCGATTTTCACTAGACAATGATTTTGACAGCTCCCTCTGTGCTCGCAAAACGGGTGTTTTCAGGACCTAAGCTTTGCAAGACAGCTATTTAAACAGCTGATTGGTGGTTCACAAAGCAGCTTTCCTATGGCCGATCTTCGCTAGACAACGACGATTTTTCCCCATTGGAATGCATTAAACAGGTTTCAATGCATTCCAATGGGGAAATGCTTTTCGCTAGACAATGATTTCGCTAAACAGCTATTTCAGTGGAACGGATTATCATCATCTAGCGAGGCACCACTGTATACTACATCATGATCCATAAGTATTTCAATTTATCTATAGAAAACGCTTGGGCTAATCCTGCCTTCCTGCATTCATTTGCTCCCATCAGTGAGCAGGCACTTTCCTCAGTCTTCGGAACTGTTTTTGCATTGCGGAGACTACAACGCAGTCCATCTGTGGAATTCATTGTCACAACATGTCAGGATGACTTCTAACTTGTATGGCTTTATAGTGGAATAAGTTTGTAGCTGGCTGGATACTAGAACGTTGCTGTGGAGCCAGAGGTTGGGAGTTCAGTTCCTCACTATGCATCCTAGAACAGTGAGCCTGTGCAAGCTGCACAGTCATAAGCTGCTCCTAGAAGAAGAGAATGATAGACCACTTCTGAGTACTCTCTAATTAGAAAACCTGAAAGGGGTAGCCGTAAATCAGAATTGGCTTGACAGCACACAATTTTGCATGTATAAATTTCTGGAGGTTAGGGCCACCTATGACTAAGACTCAGAATGGTTCCTAGTATCACATATTCCCTAGTATCAGAAGCAAAAGCAAAGCAAATGCTGTTGCTTATATACCGCCCCATAGCGCTTCAAGCACTCTCTAATTTCAGATAATTGTGAATGAAGCCCAATCACAAAAGTTTGAGTGCCTCTTCCATACCTATATTTACATGTTGCTGTTGGCATGGTAAGGTCTGCCTATGCTTTACCACTGAATTTCTCATAATTGCCAAGCTTAAGGATAAGCTGTTTGCTGACCATCAGCCATGGTGGATGGGACTCATGGGGACTGTCATCCAAAACATCAGAAGACCACCCGTGTCTTTGTTTACCAAATATGTTATGTGCTGTCAAGTTGCATCCTACTTATAGCCACCCTAATGGGGTTTTCAAGGTGTGTGTAATATTTAAGCAGTAGTTTAACACATATCCCACACACATCCCATCAGCTCCCACAGCTGAGCAGGGATTCAAATGCAGGTCTCCTGAGTCAATCTCTCACTCTCTCCAGTATCCCACACTGAATGCTTCCAAATTATCAAATACCGTCACTGGTCCTGCCACTGCTGCTATCTATAGAAATGGTCTATTCCCTCATGCAAACTAGGTGTTAGAAAACTGACAGCATCTTGACTCTGGAGGGATGAGGAAAGGAGGCAGATGTCAATGGGCCACCAACCTGAGAGGATGGAAGTAGCAGGTGTCTCATGGAACGTTTGAGGGATGCAGTTGTAGCTGCCCATAGTGGAATAACATGGAAGAGATGTGTTTTGAATGGCATCCATTCTTACAGCTAGTATCATCAAATTCATATTCATTCGAACAGTTATAGCTGCATCTACCAGGGGGGCAGGCTGCCAAAGCTTCTGTGAATCCCAGATCTGCTGCAGTGAAAAGTTACATGACATTTTCAACTACAGAACGTACCAACTTTTTCCATCGACTTCTTGTAGCCCTTTCATGCATAATACAGAAAACAATTCAGCCTCATGATTTGAACATTAATGCAGTACAACTAACTGGCATTTCCATTCTTCATTTGCTATTCTGTACACTTTCTCTCTTTCTGAAACAGGAAAGAATCTCACTGAACAGAAGGTTTCATAGTATGACGTTCCCTTCATATGATTACGTGAACATGTCTCAGCATGTTGTGAACTCTGGCCGATGTGTTTTTGTTTCTGTTCTGTTTCTATTAAGCATTTTTGTTTCTATTTTTCAAAAGTCTATACATTTACAGGAAGCTGGCTGGACAGCTCAATGGTTTAGGTATGTTGGGAGTTCAATTCCCCACTGTGAGTCAGAATTGTCTTGACAGCAGATGATATTTATTAATATACATTTACAATTCAATCTATAGAGAAATTTCTATCAAGAATCCATTTGTCTTGTTGGTAACTGTTATCTTAGAAGATTGAGTTCAAGAGTATGTGTTGGGTGAGTAAACATTAATTTTACTTATGATTAAAATTAGGGGGGGAAGCAGTCTAGGTTTATTAAAGAATTTCATTTCCAGAGACCAATGCCTAAAGGTTAAATAATGTAAATATTTGGTCATTCCATTTCACAGCACAAGATGGGAATTTGAGGATCCAGTTAAGTGTTACAGAGTTATGGTATAAAATGTTTTAAAAATGGCAAAATCTGTTTTATTTGTTGCAATGTACTGAATGTAGAGCTGCTGTTACAGAAGAGATACAGCATCCTGCTCTTTAATCTGAGCAGATCACAGAAAATATACTGCTTGTATTGTTGTTCATCTGCAATGATTCCTGATGAGTTTCTGGGCCCAATTCCAAATGCTCTAAAAGGCACACGCCCTGCACACGTAAAGGAATTCCTTCTTCCACATTTTCCTTCCCATGTTGTAAGATTATATGGGAAGACTCTGCTTTGAATCCAGTCTTTTCAGGTTACATCACTGGAAGACCTAAGTGTGACCATGTCTATCGTTGGACCAACACTGTGGAGCTTCCTGTCTAGGAATAATCACACAACCAGTGCCTTCTGCACTTTCTCATATCAAGTAAAAATGTGGCTGATTTCATCAGGCTTTTATGTCTGTCATGAGCTGATACAGAAGTTTCATAAAATTGATATGGTTAAGCCAAATGCTTTGTAATTGTTTTTTTTTTTAATTTGAGATCATTACCATTTAGTGTTTTACAGATGTCGTTCCTGACTAACGGTGGGGCACACCATCCTCACATGTTCAAAGCCTCCATTTCCTTTCCCATCATCACCAACCAGCAACCACCAACAACTTACATTTCAGTTTTAATTATCTTCAAATAAGTTAGATTAGCCCGTCTCTTCATTCTCTGGTGCTTTGTTGGCTGCTATAACAGCATACTTGGCTCTCCACTCTCCTCTTTGCTACTGTCCCAATGGTAGAAAATAAGTATGGAGAGAACAGGTGTAGCAAAAGTGGGATACTGTTGATAGATGTTCCTGGGCTAGTGACAGAAGCCTCCAAGATAAACACGGGGAGCTGGAGCTTGGCTTTTAAGGAAAACATAGACATAATGGACATAACAAGGAAGTGGGAAAACCAGTGTGATATAATGGCTGGATGGGAGCCAGTGTGGTTAAGTAGATAGTGTTGATTAGGATTCTGAAGACCTGGGTTCAAATCTCTGCTTCACTATGGAAAATTACTATGGACAGATGGCAATGGTAAACCATACCTTGAATACCACATATATCTCAAAAATCCAGTGGAATAGATAACCCACAGACTTTTATGCCAGGCAGAATCTAGGAAGGATACTAGAATTCTCTATATCCATCCTGATTAGTTCCCAGTAACCCAAACAAATTTTTAATTACAGTGTTGTTGGAGGATTCCCCCAGCCGTTTTGCTTGCCATAAAAAAATATGTCAGTACCTACTGTACCCAGTATATCCTAACCTCTCCTGGCTGCTGGCTCTGAATCATTCACTCTCTGACCTAAAGGTTCACTCACTGAGCAGCACTGGTCTTTTATTGAAAGAAGGAGTGTTTGTTTGGCACTGAGTATTCTGCTTGTGACATGAAATGGAGAGGTGGGAGGAGAGGGCTCCGTGCCTAGCAGCCAACCAGCCATTAGTGTCCTCTCAGACCTAACCTGGAGGGAAGCAGGCTGACCACATTACAAATATCCTGCCTTTACTCCAAAGCAGTTATTATTAACTTTGTACTTTCCACCAATAACTGCTGCCTATTTACATATCATTTTCCTTCCTACTGAGGAAGTGTACTGTGATGCTCAGTCTGATTCCACTTCCATTGCATACGGGATCTTTATCAAAACGTCACTTGGTTCTTTGTGTAATGGGTTTCTGCTGATTGGAGCAGAAGACTGTGGCTTCTAAGGTGTGGTTTAATGGGGATGCTTACACTCCTTGCACTGGTCAAGTTATTTAACAGTTGCTCAACCTGGCTCAATAGAAGTAGAAAAAAAAATCAATCTAGATTTCATATGCAAGATACCATCAGAAATTCTCTCCCGCAGAGGTAAGTGTTAGGAGTGCTATAGCAAAAACAGATCTTGTAGCATCACAAAACCTAGGAAATAAATAATTGTGGCTTGGGGTTCGCTTAGGTGTGGTTCATTCAGGCCAGGCTTTCATGGTCTAGACTGGAGTGCACAGGGTGTCATATATGAACAGGTCTCTAGGACAGAGAAGCTTGTCCCAATCTGCTAGTCTTTAAGACACCCCAGAAACCTTTTGTAAATTGGGGAGGAATTTCCTCAGCACACCCTGGGCTTTGGCTCCAAACATTCTACTCAGAAAGCAACAGCCTAACACATGTGAAAAAGAAGTTGAGGTGCTTGATGAACTCAAAAGTATTTGATATCTCAAATAGCCAGCAAAACAACAGTTAATTACTTCCCCCACAGAAAAAAGATCTTATTACTTACTTCATCCTCCACTCCATTTCCCTGGCAGAATGTCCCACACACACTCCTAAATTAAGCCCTGTTTTTCTTTTTTCTTATATTTATTTGTCACTGTCATGAGCTTTATTTGGGCCACCCTACACTGTCTGGGAGAAGAGTCACATTGTGACAATTTTTAAAAATCAGAAGGTAGGATATAAGTATGATAATTATAACATTTGGCTTCTTACTACAGCAGCAGTTCATGTTTCCCTCACACCCACCTACTTAGCCTACAATGGGTTCTTCACGGCCAAAACAGAAGAACCACAGCTTTGTGTATCAGAAATTGTTCCCTAACTTTTGGGAACACACTTTGTTTGTTTGTTTGTTTGTTTGTTTGTTTGTTTGTTTGTTTGTTTGGAAGGAAGGAAGGAAGGAAGGAAGGAAGGAAGGACGGAAGGAAGGAAGGAAGGAAGGGCTGCTTCTCCAGTCAGATGCACTGAAAAATGACATAACTGTTTAAATTTTTTTTTTAAAGTATCAGTGCAGGTGAACCTGATTCTGTTCAGCTCGATATTGCTTCTGTGCACTTAGTTAAAGTCTTGTTATCTTGCGATTTTTCCACAGTTTTATTCGTATATAGCTTTTTGCATTAAAATGGAGAAATTTTCCTCCATCAGGCTGTTGCAGTTCATAGTATAATATCTGCACACTGCACTAATTTCTAAATTTGTTGGTAACACAATTGTGTGCATGTCAAGTTGGGTACACATATATGCAATGCTCATTTCTTCTGCAATGTCTCCTCTGCATAGCTGATATTACCCATGTGGTTATTTGCCACTGGTCCTCTTCAGACACGTGAACACTTCTGTGATGCAGACAGATCAAATCCCTGCTACAATGCTATGTACTAAAAATGGGCCATGGCCAACAGATTCCATGCAGGAGTTCAGTGATATCCTATGTTTGCTGGAATTTCTTACATTTTGTGCAATCATTTATGACACTTGTATTATTCACCTGCACATCCATCAGAATGCTACAATTCAACCTTAATTGCTCATCTCTTTCTTCTTAAATGATAAATCTGATGGAAATGGCCATCTTCAAGAACAAAGAACAAACTATATTTTATACATAGGCACACAGACATGTACACACAAGAATACAAGAATTAATGAACTTACCAGACCTACAGTTTAAAGCAAGAACATGAAGGCTACTTAAATAACTACATCAAAAACTACACTTTTAATATTTTTAATATATCTTTCAACAGATTTTAGATTTTCTACAACAATTCAGTGTAAAAAGCCCCGAGACCACATACAAGTGTTTGAGATTTGGAGTTAAAAAACCAAAACAAATCCAGTTTGGGGGGCATCGGGACATGTTGCAACTTGTACAATGAGTTCCATTTGTCTTTTCCCCCCAAAGGAAGTTACCCAAAGAAATGGACCAGACAGAACATTTCAGCCTAAAGATTGGTAAAAACAACCCCTTTCGCCTCGATCCCTTTGCCACAACCATGGCAAGAGATGCCACAATCCAAAGTGAGTATTTACAATCCTCTTGGCATCCAGAGGCATTGGTGGCCACATGGGTACCACGTTCTCACAAAAACTAGCCAGGCTAACAGAACAAAACTAGGAGCATGTGCAACCACCAGGGGGAGCAATTCCAATTTCTGTAATCTCAGGAATATAAATAAACTTTCCCCCCTCAATCTACACTTCATGGGAAAATATGGGAATGTTATAGATAGCATCCAGAAACTGCCTCTCTCCCACTTTGCATTAAGAAAGATCTGAGACAAAAGCAACAGCAAAGCCAACAAGACATGAGGCTTTTTTTTTCAAGTGGAACCAGCGAAGTCGTCCCCACCAGGTTTTGATATTAATCTGAAAGCAACTGTGATGGTCATCTGCAGACTATTTTTACAGCATAAGCAGTTCTATTACTTCCAGACTATCAGAATTATTTGTCTGCAATATCTTTTTTTCTAAAAGACCTGAAATAGCCACCCGGAAATGATGGCGCTACACTATATGATTTTTGTAAACACACACAAACTGTCCTGTGTACACAGTTTTCAGCCTTGGTGGGGCATGTACACAGGCATTTTTATACTCAGCTATGCACACAAACCCCAGTACAGTAACATGAGCCTTATCTGTTAACAGTGATTATGACAAAGTGGTCATTCAATGGGAAGTGGGTGCCTGACTACCTCCCACATGAGAATATGGACAAAGGATGATTTACAGTAGTGCAAAGCGTAACAGCACTGCCCTCTGTGTGAAGGGCATGCATAATAAATGCTTCTCTCTCAGAGCCTCTGTGGCATAATGGAGATGATAGTAGGTAAGAGTTGACTGTCAGGCAACCCAACCTCAAATGCAGTAGCATTTTTATCAAGACCCACTTCAATCAGGGGTCAGGAGATGAGGACAACAGACAACTGGAACTGCAAAGAAAGGGAAAAGCCTACCAAAGCTGCCTGAGTATATTTGAAAATACTTGGGACTTTGTATGAGTACCTTTGTGGGCTAGGTTCAGAAAAAGAGGAGACAGAGAGAGGACGAATGTAGAGCAACAATGAAGGATTGAATTTCAAAAACTGATACTATGTGATGGGAAGAAAGAGAGAGAGAGAGAATGAGAGAGACTAGGACAGGAACCGGAAGACAGGAAAGTACAAAGTCAGTAAGTGAAGCAAACATGTGGGAATTGGAGTCACGGAGACCATTCATGTTATGCAAAATATCAGCAAAAGACAAAACAAGGCAAAGAAATGAAATACGAAGAAGAAATAAAGGGATGATTGAAGGAGACAAAAAAAATACAACGTGCTCTCTGATGATGCAGAGTAATGAGGGAAACCACAAAGCCCATACATGGAAATTTATTTATTGATTTATTTGATTTATTTGATTTTTACCCCGCCCCTCTAGACCATGTCTAGAAATGACAACAAGCCAAAGTGAATAACTGGGACATGTCAGCACAGTGGCCCGATGGGAATGGGACAGGACAGAGACTGACAAGACTGATACAAGGTAGTGCTTGGACTTCTCAATTGAGGTGGCAACCAACAAGGAGCAACATGGACAGGATTTACAGTCACATTATAAAACCAAGGGCCGTGGCTGGAAGTCAATGAGTAATGGCTGGAACAAAATGGCTGCCTCACTTATGAGGTAACGCAGGGAACAAAATGGTTAAGAATGGACAACAGAGCCAAAATGTGGAAGAAAAGTGGAGCAATATTATTTTTTTAAAATGTGGAGGTGATTGTGATGATTATAGGAAATAAACACAATAAATGTTTGCTATAGGACCAATTAAGATGTATGTGGAGGAGAAAACATGAAATAATACAATGGGATGGGCAAAATGGCAGATTCAATTGTCTTGTGAAATAAAGATTTGACATATAAAGAGTAGAGACAATATGCTCCCAGTCAACTTTTTGAAGGAATGCAGCATTAGGAACTTGTGTGTCAATAATGTGCTGACATGACACACATCCAGCCAGGCATGTTAGGTTTGTGTTAAAAGCATGCTTAGAACTGTTTTTAAGATGAACATGAAGCAAAGTCAGCAGTAGCACCAACAGTTTGTGGTCCAAGCAGGAGGTATGATTCACCTCAACATATTGGAGGGCACACACATACACCACTTTTAGACTCTAAGCTGCCCACGGTCACCAGGACAGGTGGTGGAAAGAGCCTGAGGCTTGAAAGTCTGACAGAAAGACTTTGCTTATCTATTCCCACTTGAAACCCTAGAAATTCTGTTTGTATGGATAGTTCACTACTTGACTTTATTCTTTTAGGGGTGATTGTAACAGGAGTCTAATCACTGATCGACCACTTCTAAGACTTAAGGAGGCAGCATGATAAAGTGTGAGCAACTGCTGTCACTTGACTCCTTTTTATTACAAGAGAGGGGATGGCTTCCCTATAAAAGCCAGACAGCTGTACATGCCCCAGGTCCTACCAGCAGGAGGCAGAAACTCTGGAACACATTCTGTTTGCTGTGCCTATATTTAGCACAAGTACAGTATTCTACATGTACAGCAGGGCACAACAGCTCGTGTGGTGAGGAGGAGGGCAGGGTCCAGCAAAAGCAAACACTTCTGTGAGATCCAACATGAAATGTCAGAAGGGGAAACCTAGCCAATAAAACTGGCTAAACTCTGAGCCTAAAAATGTGATTATTTTGTTGTGCCTTCTACCAGATTATATCCGGTAGATTTTTTTTTTCTGTCTCATGTGAGACAAATCCCACCTTACCATGTGGCAGGATGATACAAACCAAGATATTCTGAGATTATAGAACTCTACTTGAGGTAATTTGTTCAGCTTCAAGGACTATTTTGCTGGAGTAAACCCATAACATATTTCAGTGCTGCAAGAGCTACTCTTCTTCAAGGTTGTAATGCCTCATGTATGATTTGCCTTATGGAACCTCAAGAAAGCTGACTGTCCCTACTTGCTCATTCCCTGTCACCACCAGAAACCCTCTTGCACCCACATGTGATGACAGGAGGTTGTAGGCTTAAACTTAAGTGGGATGCATAGGAACATGGTAAGATTAACACTTTCACAGATTCACTCCTTTCCTCAGAGACAGGGAGAACTGGAATATAGGACATGACCAACGTAGCCAGTTGTGTGGGTGGAAAGCTTAGCAACTGAATTAGCTCATATTGAACATTAATGTAACTTTTTCTTCTTTAAGAGCAGCCAGCCTGGTGGGGACATTGCTTCGTTTGGCCCAGTTTTTGTCAAGATTCTGGTGTTCCAAATTCAGGGCTGGGGGAGAAGAGAAGCCATTCTATTTAAAAAGTGTTGGATTGCACACAGTCCATGTCTCACAGGATTCACACAGTTATCAACCTTCCACCAACTCTGCCAAAGTACATCACAACTGCTGGTGAGCTTTGAGACCTAATGGCAATTGGCGCATTATTAGCAAAGGGGATGCGGCATCATACCTTGCCAGAGGCACAGAGTTGCTATTTGTGAATGATAAAATGTCCCAGTTTTTTAACTCCATACTCAGAAAATACCCAACACAGTTATTTACAGAGTCAGACAAACTTTAAGAATATACAAATAATTAAAAAGCATTTGTAAAACTGGGAGGAAAAAAAAATCACAATCTAAAAAAGAAGAATCTTGTAACAAACAAAACAAAATAAAAAAGACCCCAATGAAAATGCTAGAAACCATCCCAAAAAGGAAGTATTTACATCAGGAGTTAGCAAGCATTTTTAACCCCACTCCCTGCCCACCCTTTTTTTTACAAATTCATGCAAGGACTAGAAAGAAGCTGCTCCAGAAAAGCTCATCAGGCCCAAGCTGGGGCATGGTTAAGCTGCCGCTATCTGTGTTGTGTTGTGTTCTTCAGACGAGGGCAAGGCCGGCCTTCAGCTGACTGTACATGGAAGAACAGGAAGAGCCAGGCAGACCGTTATCTCTGTTTCCCTGGCTCAGTAAGGCGCTTGGTGGTGACACTGCAGCCTAGTTGCTACAAACCACTCATCTGCTAGTGGTTCACTGAAATACACAGTAGGGTGAAGACTGAGAACAAGGCCACGGATGAGATATCTGCATGGATCTTGCTGGCATGCCAAAAGGAAAACAGCTTGGCTACTACAAACAAGATGCAGCACTTCTCTGGGATTAAAGCTAAACAACAGGCTACACTGAAAATCTTGCAAGCCCACGGCTCTGAAGGCAGGATCCCAATATTCTCAGTGCCACATTAGTGTCCAAAGGCATGAGATTATCGTGGGCTTGTTGCAGTTCCTGCCACCCCTTACTCTTCATGCTTTTAGTCCATTGCCTCTTCTCAGTTGGACTTCCAACACTGCAGAACAGCCAACTATTATATCCCTTTAGATATCCGTGCCTGCAGAAGCAATCATGTCCCAAGCACCCGGTTCCCTCCAATTAAAGTCATGTGCGAAGAGGATTGTGGAAGGCACGGGTACTTGTGCAAGCAACTATAATGAAAGTATCACAGGAATCAGATCTGAAAGAATCCTAACAAGGCAGTGTCACAGCCTCTCCATTAAACAGAACAGAGTCATTTATCTGCACCCAGCACAAGTGAGGCTGATTCTGAAGGCTTTTGGCAGCATTGCTTCTGATGTTTTGCAGCCCCTTTCAAAAGGGCTTCTATTACTTCCAGGTACAGATAGCAAGCAAGTCCACAGACTGGCATACAAGGACAGAAACAGCTGCTGCTGCTCTGCACCTGCAATCTCATAATCCAATAGGTATTTTTATCTTAGCTGATCTTCTGTCTGGCTCACCTGCTTCCTTACCTTCAAATTTAGAGAACACCAGTATTTAAAGCAACTCCTTTGAAAGGAGATCAAGTGCCTAGGTTACATTGGTTACCTTGCTTGTGGTTGGTCTGGGCTCAATATAGCCTGAGACTGTGTCAAAATAGAAAGAATAGTGGAGGAGACATTTTCAATTAGCAACCACCATGCTCAAGTTTAACCTAATGGTTTAATACATTCTGAAAATAAATGATGACAGCAGTGAGGGGGAGGCAGGAGAAAACTAAGCTTGCTTGAATAGTTGTAGGAATTCTCATTGTTTGTCTCTTGTAAAACAGTTCTATGTGTCTGACAAAACATACACACAGATTATTACACTCCAGTATTGCTCCAGCACAAGCAGCTTGTGCAGGGAGCAATCAACCCTTCTGCCTGTTGGTGAATTGCTCCAGCCCAGCCCCCAAAAGTAATAGCCCTACAGCTGGTCCGAAAAGGTCCAGTTTGGGCTTGGCTGGAGAGCAATTCTCCGTTATGTTGTGTTATGCCAGGAAACAGATCACATCAGACCAGCCCATAACATGTCAAAATGTGATCTAGTTTTCCGTGTGATCACACTCTATATTAGTCATCTTGGACCACTATGATTATGACAACAGTTAAGCATAAAGCAGACAGGAGGAGAGCCATACACTGCTCATCAGATATGGTATAATAGCAGGTTAAGAGTATATTTTGACCCAATTTTGCTTTTCTTATTTTTAATCAAAGTTAGTGACACCCTGGACAGAATGACAGGCATACGAGTCTGTCCAATTTCTCCACATCTTTTTCTATGCCACTTTAGCTGCAATTCTGTGTATGCTTCATCAGAATGAAACATTACTGAATTCAGCTAGGCTTATTTCTGAAGAAAGACACAAACGCAGGGTAAAAGTGCAGATTCTCCCAAGGCATCTTCCTTGCTAGAAATGGCAACACAGATCTTTGACTACAAGTAGGAATATAACAGGTATGGGAGGCTGCAGGAAAGGCAGGTGCTTGTCACCGGACAAGAGAATCACAAGTAGAGATGGGACAGGATTCCACCAGCATGGCCTTGATCTCTGTTTTTGTTTATAGTTTTCAAACAAGCTCTGTTCAGTTCTGACTGACATTATAAAATAAAAAGGTTGCGTGCATATTTTGTCATCAGTTTCTGCCTCTTAATAAAATATGCTTGAAAGTATGTGAACAGTGGGTTGAACTGGCATCTTTCTTCCTGCCTCCTTCATGTCTAGGAGCGGCACAATAAACTAGGCAAAATAAGCAAATACATTTAGCATAATTTGTATATTGCAAAATTCAACTTAGCTTCCTGGAGAATTTAGGTTTTCCTTTTCGTTCTGTGTGTTCTTCAACTCTAAGGATGTCATCAGGTTGGCAGGGGGAATAGTTTTCCTGCTGGCAAGTTTTGACTTCAAAATAGGATATCATAGACATTTATTTATTGCCACAATGCCAAATTTACTAATTATTATTAAATTGAACTGGGAATTCCTGGATGTTATCACACAAACAAATTGAAAACATTATGTCACACTAGTGAGGAATGTAAACTAAAATAATAAACTGTGAAATATAAACTCAGCAATGTATTGAAAGTCAGCTAAAATTCACACATGTTCCAGAAGGGGGACCATCAAAGAAAATAGTTAATTGCAATAATATATGAATTTGAGAAGTTCCACCTTTTATATTCATTTAAGATTGCTGAAGCATCTCTCCAACCTCAGTAATGACAGAGGAAGAAAAAACTTAATATTCATTAATTAAGATGGGATATTTTAGTCCCCAAGGTCATGGTTTATCTTAGAATTCACACATAACTAGACCTACACGTACAATGCAGGTATTCCATGGTATTGTCATTTGCACAACTGTGAACAATGTACCACAAATATCAACCACCTGCCATGCAGGCTCTCCCTTATAAATAAAGATACATCTGTCACTAGTCATATCCCTAAATATCTACAGTGGTACCTTGCTAGACAGTTACCCCGCATGACAGTTTTTTCCCTAGACATTGACTTTTTGCGATCGCTATAGCGATTCGCAAAACAGTGATTCCTATGGGGGGATTTCACTGGACAGTGTTGGTCCCTGCTTCGCAAACCGATTTTCGCTAGACAATGATTTTGACAGCTCCCTCTGCGCTCGCAAACAGGTGTTTTCGGGACCTAAGCTTCGCAAGGCAGCTATTTAAACAGCTGATCGGCGGTTCACAAAGCAGCTTTCCTATGGCTGATCTTCGCTAGATGACGATTCTTCCCCATTGGAATGCCTTAAACAGGTTTCAATGCATTCCAATAGGGAAATGCTTTTCGCTAGACAATGATTTTGCTAAACAGCGATTTCAGTGGAACAGATTATCATCATCTAGCGAGGCACCATTGTATTGATTTTTATTTTATTTATTTATTTATTTGATTTATATCCTGCTCCAATTGGCCAACAGAGACGGGGATTTTTCGCCTATCTGGACTAGGAGCGTTGGCTTTGCGAAGGTGGTAGCATTTGGTCACACGGGGCGGGTAGTGCGGATTCAAAGGTACTGGATATTGTTTTATGCCAGGGGGTAATTTTTTTCTCCTTGCTATCTGGACAAAATATTGTCACCGGCCATTTTTCATGCAAACCATGTTGTAGCAGAAATGTCACGCTCTGCTTTTAAGTAGGTTAACCCTCTTCAGGGGCAATTAAAATTTTCTCCTTTGAGAGAAACAACCAGTTCCCTGGCATTTACCAAGGTCAAGAAATGGTCCACAATACAAGTGTATGTGCTGGTTTGTTTAAGCGTTGTCAAGCTGCATTCAACTTATGGCAACCCTACAAAGGGTGTCAAGGGGTAGGAGATGTTTTCATGGAATTGTTTTTAGCAGTGCCACTCCCCGGTGACTTTCTATGACCAAACAGGGATTTGAACCCAGCTCTCCTGAATCCTAGTCCTTCCCACTATATCATGCTTGCTCTAAAGTGTTATTTTACCTTTTTTTTCATACCTAGCTTTTTCTGCCTCTCGGTGTTTAAGAAAAAAAAATTCTTGAACATGCAAATATCTTCTGGACATGGTATATTTTTATGCCCTAAAATACACTGGAATTTTCACTGGTGTCAGAAGATTCCCCCACATCTTACAATTTTAAAAAATATCCTAATGCAGAAAATTTAATCTTCTTTATGGACTTAGGATAATAAGCTATTGTTTTGTAGTAACAATATTATCTAGCATTCCAATATGGATCAGCCAGGTTGCTGCACTTCTACTCAGAAACATTCCTTCCTAACCCTCCTGAAGATTGATATACAAACTTTAAAAATCAACATGGTACAGTCCCTCCTGTGACTATACCATGTCAGAGTGGAGGTAAGGCATGAGGCTTGGTTACATACTCATGTCAAATATTCCCTGCTTATGAAAAGTTAACAGCTCCAGGAGAGTATTCCAATTTAGTCTTCTCCTCGACATTTACATGTTCCATATGCTAGCAATTTTGAGTAGTGTTCTAAAAACAAATTCATGGAGAAGCACACAAGCTTCTAATCCCAAAACTCTATTCTCAAGTAGCTGAGTCCTACAAGGATTCTCCCTTTGGAAAGATAGCGCCTAAGAAGCTAATGCTTGGGCCTGCTTGTGCTCTACAAAAGTGATATAGCTCCAGGTAATAAAATAGGCAGCATCTGATGCTGAGGGGATCTGTTCCACGAGCATTTTCGGTTCCATAGGAGCGTGACTTAATGAGAAGCTAGAGTACAGGGTTGTTTTTCAAGTACTGCAAAAACAGGAGAAGCATCAAGACACTTTCATCCTCAAAATCCCTTAGCAGAAAAAAAATTCAGGGAACAAAAAGAACCATTGCTGGAGCTGCCGAGGTTCTCTGTGTAAGCAGGCAATGCCACAAATTAGAAGCCAAAGATTCACCAAACTAAGAGGCACCTTTGTTCTGTGAGAGTATCACAGGAACCAACTGTTCAATAAATGGACCATGGTCTGCAACAAATGGAGATCATGACATAAGAGAAACCCTGTCCTGAGATGTGAAGCTGGCCCACAAGCCTCCCAGGGATTTGGAATGTTCAATACCACAGAACAGTGCCTCCTCCACCCATTCACTGTTTCCCTGGTGTTTTCTTTCTATTAGACCTGTGCTTGCATACCGCAGACATTTCCCCCTGAAATAATCATTCTTCCAGATGCCTGTTGGTCACTGAGACCCTGAGAATTCCAACAAAATAAACAACAGAAGTGATTTTCGTTAAGAACAGTTGTAGTTGTCCAAGGTGTGGTGAGGGCAGAGAGAAATAGAAATAAGACTGGGTTTGGTGACACAGAGTGTTTAGTACTCCCTTTCTGTGAACTCCCCAGGCTGAGCAGTACCCTGGCCAGCCAAGCACAGAAACAGAGGCTGATATAACAAAACAACAATTGTTCTAAGCTACAAAGATGACATCAGTGGCCTAAAAAGGAAAGCTCAGCTCTGTTTATACATTTTAGCAACTATGGGAAATTTGATGCACACAAACAGGAAGACAACACAGGCCACACTGGCCTGGCTGTTGTCTCTTGCACCTGGCCTGCACAAACGCAAGAAGGTGTTTGTTTTGCGCAGCGCCTTTGTTTCATCAACAGTTGACACCACTGCTTATTTCTATAAGACCATACTGCACGCCTAACTGCCGGGTAGCAGCCCAGGAGTGATGGCACAAGCTGGCTGCACATGTGGTAAAACCATCCATACAAACTTAGTGACAGAGCAGTCCTGTGGTGCTCCCGACCTATTTGTACACAACACCCTAAAGACTGGCATTATGACAGCATTTCATCAGCAAGACTTGAGAACAACTTCCAAGTCCTCTCTCTTGTTTGTACACCAACTCAGTATCTCATTATGGGAAACTCCTTTAGCAATGTTGGACTTAAAGAGTTCTTAAGGCTTTGAAATCAGCTCTCTGGTGTTTTTGTTTCCCTCAGATGAAGGCAGGCAGGCGAGCAGGCGCGGCTGAGCCATTTCACATATACTTCCTCACACTCCCTGATCCCTCCCACTGTGGCGCTGGTTACAGCGGGAAGAGATGCATCTCCTCAGATTTGAAGTCTCTCTCTCTTTCACTCGTACATGCAAGTGCAGACATCTCACTCACTCGGGGGCCCTGTTTTCTCTTCTGTCCGGTTGCCGTCAGAGGGATGCAACTTGCATTTGGAAGGGGAGTGGCGGACAGCTGAGCGTGATGGGCGAGCGAAACAGGAGGTCAACGACTGGGAGCTGCAGTCACAGGCAACATCCTGCAAAAAAAGAAGAGTGGCATGATGACAAAGAAAAGGCATTGACAGAAGAGTGGAGCCTGAAGCTGTTAAGAGTCAAAAGCACTGCACCAAAAACATCTCTCGGCAGAGAACAATTAGTAATACAACACTGATATTTACTTCTCTAGTGACCTGGCTACATCCTCAAATTTGCTCTGGTCTTCATAGTTCCGGAAGACTCCCATGTGTGCACACACTGACTGAGGTTTCCTACAGCATGGTGGCTAAGAACATGAACTGCCTTCCAATTTCTCCTCAGCCACAAAAGTTTTCGGTTGGGTGGCAGTACTTCTGACTAGATTACAAAAATGTTACAAATAAGGCAAGCTTTTGGATTCTCCAGAACTCACCATGCAAAGATGACAAAAGTAGTCAAAATAGGTAAAAATGCTTACTTGCAAATTTTCAGTCATATTTGTCTGAGGAAGGTTTGTGAAGATATAAAAGGCTCCCCTTACCTCTAACCTTTCAATGACCCAATACAAGTATTAAAGAACCAAGAGTGCTTTACATGGTTACTTGTTATATCTGTTGTCGGGAAGTCTCAGCAACCAGCTTCCTACAGAGTCTTACAGAATGCCACTATGCCCAAACCCATCCTGGCTCAGAATGTGCAATAAGAAGATAACAACATACCTATCCCACAGGGATGCTATGGTGATAATGTATTTGAACCGCTCTGATAGACTGAAATAAACATTAGCAACTCCTGCTATGGATATAATGCAATAAACACTCTTGGCTCAAATGCAGCTTGATATGCGATCTGCTTTACTTCATGACTTCCATGCCCTTTTAGTTTACAATTCATCAAAGACAATCTGCTTGCAATTTCATTACTAAAATACAAGAAAGCAGCTGAATGGCTGCTGAGGTCAGCACTGCTTATTCTATACATAAATCCTGATTTGAACGCAGAAATGGTAGGGTCTATGACATGCTCAATAAGTCCTGTTGCTTTTGTACAGTCAAAATGGACCACTCTCCTTGGGTCTTCTTTATTTGGCAACCAGACTTTTATTTGTGGGGCAGTAGCAAAAACCCCAAATGGTGGAGACTAGAGATGGAGATATCCGTATTTGTAAACTAATATGAATATTCTCATTGGAAGTGTATTTAATGTGAGTCCAGCTCTCAGTGCCAGCCCATCTACTCACATGCCAATGCACAGCCAGCCTCCCGCTCTTTTTTTGCCAACCATGGAAGTAGCTCTGCTGTCTTCTGGCTCGGCTGGCCACTCAGCAGCCATGTGGGGAGACTTGTCCTCCCGCCTCCTGCCTGGAGTGGCTAGCCAAGCCAGGAGATGGTGGAGTTACTTCTGTGATTGCCGCAGTGCAGCAGCGCATGAGTGGACAAGCCACTTCCAAGGGCTGGACCCACATTAGGTGCACCTAGGATGGGGATATTCATATTTGTTTATGAAAACAAATATCTCCATCTCTAGTGGAAACTAGCAACATCCTTACCTCTGAACCATCCAAAATTCAGAAGATGGAAGATGTGCAAGGCTCACAGGAAGAGCCTGGGGGAAGGGATACCAGGTGTTCTCTGTTTCTAGGGTTCCTATGTTATGTCTTAAAACTTAATAAACAAATGAACATTACCTCATTGGCAATAGTCGCAGAGATGACATCTAGATCTTTGAAGGGTCTCTCCTTGCCACTTTGACATGGGATGGACAGCTTTGGTTCCTCGCTGCAGCTCTGCTTTGAAGGTTTTTTGTCAAGGACCTTGGAAGTGTTTTCAGATGGATGGAGCACAGCTGCAGAGGAATGATCTGGCTTCTTGCTGCTGCTGCTTTCTCCTACTACTGACTCTTTCTTCTCAGGAGGCAAAGTTGGGCTCTGAGTTCTGCCACACACATTCCGGAAAAACTCTTGCACAATCCCATACTTGGGTGCTTCCGATTTGACTTTGCTTTCCTGACATCCAGGCTTCCAGATGGACTCTGTGCTCCCAGAATGCTCCACAACGTTGAACAAGCTGGACAGGCCATCGTTAATGTTGCTCAGAACGGGACTGTCTCTGGTTGTAGTGGAGCGAGCCCAGGCAGACCCATTTTGTTTACTCTGATGGAGGTTCCAGAGGCTTCGATCTTTTGAGTTATCCAGCTTAGAAGATGATCTTCTTTGCAGTTTGGGGGAGCCATACTTTGGGGAGCAACAAGGGCGTTCAATCCTGGAGTGTACTTTGTCTAGTGATGTTGAGATCTGCTTGCTCCGCACAGACATAAGGGAGGAGCTTCGTGGGGACCAGCTCTTGCTACTGTGGATGCTGCCTCTGGGCATATCTGTCTGCAAACCAATGCTAACAGTCTGGATAGTCTGAGTACCAATGCTGGTCAACCCAACTGTTTGGCTAGAAGTGCTCTTAACCTTTCTTTCCAGAGAGCTGGAGCGGATAGCTTGCCGGACACAGTTGGTGATCTCCTTCATGTCATCACTCATGTTACCAGAGATTTCAAGGTTATGCAGGGAAGGTGGAAATCTGGGGACGGGGGCAACTACTTTCTCGCTAACAGTACCACTATCAAGCAGTTCTCGGTGCTGCTTAGAGAAGTTGCACAGCCACTGGCTGTACGTGCTTTCTGAGTTGTCTGACTCCTCCTTGGGCTTAGCCATTGTGAACAGGAAACCAGGTTCAACCATTATCTTCCCCTCTCTGTTGTGGACCAGGGGTGCTTCCAGCCTGCGTACCACTGGTGGGCTGTAGTATATGCGGATCCCAGTCTTGTCTGGGGCTGTGTGGCTCCTCTGCATATGTTTCTGGGTCTGGTCCTGCACAGAGAAGCTGCTCATCTGGGTGCAGTCACATGCAGAGTCACCCAACTTCTCTGCGACCAGGCTTTCAGATGAAGGTTGCTCACTATTCACATAGGCACAGTTCTTGGAGGTGAGTCCTGCAGAATCCTTTAAAGCATCAGGCAACACCTGTGACGCTGAAGGCCCTTTTTTACCGCAAGCATTGTCCGTGATCACAGGACTGGTTTTGCCAGGAAGGTATGGAGAACAGTCAAGCAAGCTTTCGAATTCAGACATTGAGGAAACGGACTTTGTCCTGGATGGGAAAGAGAAGGGAATGACTACACCTTACACGGAGGAATATTGCTTAGGCTGCTTTTTAGCATTGTCCTTTCTAAGCAGAAAGTTTTTTCTCAACTGGGCTATATTTATTTTATTGCATCAGAACCACTTCTCATGTTATTTTCTTATTTGTCTCTTAAGATGTCTGGGGGGAAAAGGGAATAATGACAGGGAACGTATGCCTTCATTGATGTCAGAAGGACAGAGGATAAATTGAGGCAAGGGATTTGTGGACCAGCTTCTGCTATTTTTCAAGTTCAGTACACCAAACATACATCTCCATATTTTTATATCCTTCATTATCCATCAAAACATGAGCAGGAAAACTAATGTTACAAATATGAACCTAAGTGCCATTGTTTACTATGCTAAAAGATAAGTGGGAGTAACTTTTAGTTGAGTACATTGCATGTTCATTTACAATGCAAGGAGTTTGAGTCATGTTAATGAATCAGTGGCTGATATCCTTAGTGGCTGATATCCAGTAGTAAGTCACAACCAGAGCAGCCCATTGAATCAGTGGGGATTTGGGGAATCAAGATTTATGTAAGTTCCACTGATTCAATGAGCCTGCTCTAGTTGTGACTTACCGTGGATTTCAGTTCATGTATGGAACTGGACTAAACAACCCTGGAGTGCAAGGATGAAATACTTTGTATGGGGTGCATACAAAAGATCTCAGCCTCAGTCCTGGACTCTCATCACTCCGGATGGCTATGCCTCCGTGCATGCCTGTGGAGCTCCCAGCTAGAGAAGTTGCTCTACTCCATGCAGTATAAAGAGGGGAAAATGTCTATTTTGCATGAAGAAACCCGTGCAATTGGAGTGAGCAAAGTACACCTCTTCATATGTTGCTAGACTGCAATTCCCATCAGCTTTAGACAGTGTAGGCAGCGGCCAAGAACTTAGGGAGTATCCTTTTGCTCAGACTTGGTTTAGATTGATTTGTTACACTTCTCAAAATTTCCCTAAATATTCAGCTACATGAGACACAATGAAAACTAGTGGCACCATTAAACAGCAAGCTTGTGGCACTTAAAAAACAGTCTCATTACCAAGTTAACCTGTTTTAGCCTGCCCAGCATGACCAACCTAAGGAATATGGACAGCCTCTCCCCCATTTTCTAAGCTGGAAAGCTTAGTCTCTTTGATTAAGAAGATCAAATAGTTGCATGATGACTGTAGGCTACACATTGAAACTAGCTGACAGCATTGCTTGAAGCAGTGGTTCCCAGCCTTGGGTAACCCAGGTGTTCTTGGATTGCAACTCCTAGAAACCTCAGCCAGCACAGCTGGTGGTGAAGACTTCTGAGAGTTGCATTCCAAGAACACTTAGGTCACCCAAGGTTGGGAACCAATATTGGGCCTAAAGCCTGGCAAACTGTGCAGTCTGGACCAAATGGGAACAATCTACTATCGTCTCACCAGGTATTTACACATGCCTGAAGCCTTTCTTCAAGAGAAGGAAGGGTTCCCCCCAGTTATGGCCCTCTTGTTCTGGAATGCTTGCCTGCACTTACACCATCATCTTTTCAAGTCCCAGGTAATCTGTTTCCACTATCTCAAGCATTTTTGGTATGTCAGTACTTTCTGTATTTTATACCTACTATGTTAAGCCCTGCAATGCTGTTCAACTCTTCTACTGGCTGCAATCTTGTTGCATAGTGTAGTAAGTTACAACTAGAGTAGGCCCATTAGAATCAATGGCACTTACAGAGAAATTGATTCACCAGTTCCCCACTGACTCCATGGGCCTCCTACCCTAGTGTGACTTGCTAGGCTAAGCAACAGGATTTCAGCCACTAAATGGTTTCAGCATGTGCAAATTTTAGTTTATGTACCCATATTTTATGTTATGTCAGTGTATGTCTATTGGTTTTTACAATATATTGGATTTTAAATGTTTTATTGTGATTCTCTCTTATTATTTCACTTCATTATGTACTGTTATTGCATTATGCCAAATTGAATTGTACAGCAGGGCAAGGAATCTACTTTATGAGACACTGAATAAACACTGTAAATAATCCTATATTCAGAACAGAACTGGGTATGCCACATTCTCTGTGGCATCAGAAAAAAGCCTAGCATAACACAGGAGGAGCCACATCCTCATTCCGTTCCATGAAATGGGAGTGCTCTCTCCTTGATTGTGCTGTGTAGGTACAGCAAGAATCTATTTTAAGATACACAATGAGGAGTTGAAGAAAGGAACAAAGCATATAAGCTGGTGTCATGCTTTGCAAGAACCTAGCATGAATCTCACCTTTTCAAATTACTTCCCTTCATGTCCATTTCAGAAACAGTTTCTTTGTCAGTGATTTTCTCATTCAGAGTCTGAAAAAACATCAGACAGGCCTTCATCATCAGCTGTTTTCCAAAACATTATGGCAGGATCGCAGATAAAGAGATAGGGTGCCATGGTTAAAAGAACTAGATAGTTATTAGCACAAGATGGCCCACATCCCTTCCAGCTTCTGACCCTTCCAATAATAATCATCTGAACTAAAGAAAGTTTAACTAGATCCTGGAATTTATAACGCTTGCCAAACCTGTGAGCACTTAGCAAATACAAAGAAAGGGCATAGAAACTCTACACATGCTTGTTAAATTCTCAATCCCATCAGCCTCAGAGAACATAGCCAGTGGTCCAACATTCAGAGGCCCACATGCTCTCCATCCCTGCCACAGGGTTAAGCAATTCATAGGGTTTCTGTATTTGGGAGAGTTTAGCCTTCTATTATTAAAATTTAATCCAGGGTCAAGAGTAACATTACACTGTTCAAACAGTTACATGGATTAAAACACAACTGCAACAGCAACAACAACAAAGCAAGGGTAAAGGCTCCAATCTAGCTTGGGATAGTAATAGTGGTAATAATGTGTTTTACTACTTCAGTTCCCTTCCCAAACTAAGACACCCATCCTCAGGCACCACTTGTACAGCATTGTGAGGAATGTCCCATTGATTCTGGTCTTTCATATATGATAATCAAGTTCCCACTGCATCTTCAGGAAAGAGGAATCACAATGTCTATGTGACCAGAATTTTCTCAACAAAAAGCCATGTGGCAGACACATTCAGTATGTAGTAAATTCCATGGCACAACACTACTGCAATACAAAAAGCTACACCTCCTGATTTTCTGTCTGCCACGTAGTTGTCAAAACCAAGGAAGCTCCTTTTAGGGATATACATCCCTAAACTACTCGTCGCAGATAGTAATGTTTTAGAAAGTGTCTGCTTGCATAAGATTAACAGTACACATTAACACATGGCTCACAGAATCAGATCCACTAAAGTCCTGGGCCCAAGAAAAGCTAGTCAAAGGCTTCTGCAAGGCTCACAAGCATAGCAAGCAGCCATTACATCCCACATGTCCCCACTTAATCCTGCTAGGATATGATTTCATTTCAGGCCCAACATTGGTCATCCTTGTCTCAGTCATGCAGATTATGATGAGGTGATTTTTGTACAGCTTACTTCTTTCCAGCTACTGCTGTGTTTCTCTATTTCAGAGTTTTTCAAAGGCCATCGGTCAATTCCCTTCTGCAACTGGAAGACAGCAAAGAAAAAGGAAGACATTATTCAAGCACTTAGCTAACACAAAAGAGCCTATTTTCCTTGGCATGTCACCAGTGTAGACAGTACCCTTATTTATCTCTGTGTCTAGGAACCTATTGCAAAGTTCACTGCCTGCAGGGACCTCCCACTGACATAGTAACATCAGATGAATATTGGTTATCCCATACTGGACCTATGTACTTCTAGCAGATGTGCTGTTCTAAAAATCAATCTCCATTACAAAAACTGGGACTTATTGGGGATGTCTAACTTAGGATCCATTTTGACAGAAGCATGCTAAGGACAAGTCAATAGAATATTAATTGCTGGTAAAAGAATGCATTCAGTGTGCCATTGGGAAGAAGCTGGACCTATCCAACCATTGGTAATCATGGAAAACCTATAGAGGTTGCAGTGGCTTTGCTGGAACATCTCATTTTATTTGCATGCCTCAGATATAAACCACCAAGTTGCAAAACATTTCCTTTTTCCTGATTTTTCAAGTGAGAGATTCCTTTTCAGGCGACGGCACAGATTGCCATTATCAGAGAAAACATAGTTAGACAGCAAGCATCTGCAACTCAAAGCAGTGTTGCTCTGAAAAATGAATAGGCTTAGGGACTGCCAGCAACATGATAGGACATGGCACTTTTCTTCTTCTGTAGGGTATACCTTGATTTGCTATCTGTGATGGGTTGCTTTTTCTGCTCTGATTCTTTGCTTGGGGGGATACCTAGCCAGGTTCACTTGAACCTCTTAATGCACAAAACAACCCTCTCCTCAGAACCATATAGTAGAGGAGGTTAGCCTGGGGCAAGGGAGAGAGAGAGAGAGAGCAGCCAAAAGTCACCCAGTGAACCTCAAGGCTAAGTATGGATTTAAAGGCTCAAGTGACAAATCTGACATTCTGTCAAATCCAATTCTCCTGCATCCATATATAAGTCTGCATTCATACACTGACACTGACATATTTATAGCTGATAGCCTGTATTGCTCCTGGTAAAAGTAATCAATATTCACACCTGCTAAATTAGCAGGATTTATATTTAAGATGCCTGATGCACGCTCTGTTCCAACCTGGTTGATTTTGTTCTGTAGCTCCCGCACTTGCTGCTCTGCCTGTTGCTGCTCATCCTTGAAACGGGCCAGGAGCTCCAGCTTTTCCTGGTTCCAGTTCTTCTCACTGATCTGCAGCTGCTTAGTCAGATCCATGACTGCGCTATACGATTCTGCGAGGAGGTGCTGATGCTCTTCTCGCTCCCTCTTCAGAGCTGTTTTCCAGTCAGAGAGGGCTCTCTCTGCCAGACCTTTCCCAGTCTTAGATTCAAGCTGTGGGGAAAAAACAAGAGTTGACCATGTCAAGAACCCAGTTATACCAAAGGAATCAGCTCCTTTGTTGGTAGGTCTGAGCTTCCTCATTTTGAAGTTGAGGAAAACCTGAGAGGGGAAATGGCCCACTGCTCATTTCATTCCCTACCATGGAGGTGAGGAACCTTTGTCAGTCTAGTATTATTGAATTACACCTCCCATGAGTCTTTATCTTTGATATGGTACCTGCGTGAGGCCCTGTTTGAAAGCTTCTAGAATTGAAAGCTTGCTCACTGTGGCTCCACCGTCTCCTTGCACCTGCTTTGGCACACTCCACAGTTGCCTCCTCAGTTCCTGATTGCCACACGAGGTAGTTCCAACTGGCTGTGACCATGGGGAGATGGGCAGTTTGTGTGAGTTTCACAGATGATCAGTTGAAGAACAAAAGTTGCAGGTAAGCAACCTGTCCTTCCTTATTGTGGTCTCTATGACTCACAAATGTGGGTGAATGACAAGCTGTTCTTATTGGTGGAGGGTGTCACACCAGGACTGCATAGTATAGTTCTACTGAAGGCTGCATCTCTGGAAGCTCAGGTATCAGTTCTGCAGTGAATGATGAAAGTCATCGACTTAGACCACATAGCGGCTTTGCGAATTTCGGGGGGGGGGAGTGCCCCACAGGAAAGCCATGTAAGTTGCCATAACTCTTGATAAGTACACGCTTATCTTGGAGTTGATAAGCTAGCTTGACAGTAGCCACAACCCATTTGGCTAATCTTTGTGATGATACAGGTTGCTGTTTCCTTGGCACTTGATAGCAGATAAATAACCTCAGTGTCATACAAATAGGGCAGGTTTGTGAGATGTAGAATGAGAGTGCCCAGCAAGCATCTAGCATGTGCAGAGTCCGGTCAAGAGGCATGGCAAAAGAGACTTGGAAGGCAGGTAGTATCACAGGTTGGTTAAGATAGTAATGCAGTGGTCCCCAACCTTGGGCCTCCAGATGTTCTTAGACTTCAACTCCCAGAAATCCTGGCCAGCAGAGGTGGTGGTGAAGGGTTCTGGGAGTTGTAGTTCAAGAACATCTGGAGGCCCAAGGTTGGGGACCACTGTAGTAACGGAAGAAGACCATGGGTAAGACAGTGAGTTTGGTACAGAGAACAACCTAATCTGGGTGGAATCTAGTAAATGGCGGCATAGGTTTCACTGGGTCAACACAATCAAGATGGTATTTGGGCCATCACTCCTGAGTTTGATCTGGTCTTTGTGGAGAAGCACAAATTGGGGTAACATGTAAAGAAATATTTTCTTCCAGGTGAAAAGAAAAGGACTGCTGAGGGACTGTTCCCTCTGCTTGTTCTGGAGTAGAACAGGGGATACTTGTTTTACTGAGATATAAACAGATTCACTTGGGGTTCTCCCTATTGGTGAACATATAGGTGGGGATGAGGCATTGGGTGGTTGGGGGATTGATGAGATGATTGAAGCATCAGCAGGGAATCAAACTCCTAACCTCTGTCTCTGTAGCCAGATACCTAAAGCACTGAGGTATCCATGTAGAATCATAGAATAATTGAGCTGGAAGGGGCCATTGAGTCCAAACCCCTGCTCAATGCAGGAATCCAAGTCAAAACAGATCTGGCAGGCAATTGTCCAATTTTCTTTTGAATGCCTCGAGTGTTGGAGTGCCCATAACTTTCTAAGGTAATTGGTTCCATTGGCTTCCTGATATTTAGCCTAAATGTGGCTTCCTGTGACTTGAGCCCATTGTTACGTGTCTTGAACACTGGGATGACTGAGAACAGATCCTGCCCCTCCTCTGTATGACTACCAAAATTCTTGGTAGATAGGACACTGGATATTTTTGTGGACCTCTTCCAGACAACAAAGATACCCATGGTTATCAACATGGGAGACCTTTCTGCTCCAGGCAGCACATATCTTAAAGAGGCCAACTGGGGCCATGTAAGTCCAGAGGGAAGAGGAGGAACACAAAAAACAAAAGGACGAACCATGTGAGAGAGATGAAAACTATTTACATGAAGTAGAGAAGGTAATTTTTCTTTCACCTTACAAGCTCCTGCTCTTGGTGTGGAAAGAAATAAATGGACGAAGCAACCATGAAGTGCACCAATTCAGGGAGAGGGTCAGAGAGATAGAGAAAGTGAGAGAGCGCACTTTTGATTCTAGAAGTTTCTGAAGAGGGCTTTGGGTCGTTGCTCTGAAAGGCCCAAATGAGGCTCTGAACCCTAACTAGGTCTAACACTGCATAGTTTCCTATTAAGAAAGAAAGCCCCAGCTAGCATTGGAACAGGAACAGAAAGGTTGGGCAGAGCCCAAGTAGCTTCTTGGACTTTGTAATCCAAAAACCTCACTTTTCCAAACTCTGTGGAAGACAGAGCCTACCAGAAACAATAAATTAGCAGAATTGTTTATCTCTATGTAACAGTGTCCATGAGCACAATTATCATACCCTTTTACCTTCTGCAGCTCCCACTGATAACACAGTGCAAAGAGAGCCCTTGTTTCTGAAGGATGCCATGCTCAGAAAAGTAGCAAATTAGCTTTCTCTATAACAGTAAATATCTCATAGAAGAAAAGCAGAAGCAGCATAATATTTGAAGCTCTTTGGACTATCGGCAGTGCAGCAGCCAGAACAACAGAGTAATACACAGTGGTACTATTGTCCTTGTAACAAGCATTCCAGTAAAAGGTACCAATGTCAACAATTCATAATTTCCAAATGGGAAATTGTTGTCATTGATAAAAGACTGAACTATGAGAGGAAATAGGTTTCGGAATAAATGCTGCCTCACAAAGTTAGCCTGCACCTAAACATTGGGTACAATAGGCTCAAGAACAGAAAATAACTTCCCTTTGGGACAAGTTAAGCCGAAACATCTTAACTCTCATCAAGTGAGTTCTTGTAATCATTTTACAATCAGAAACACACACAGGAATTCTGGTCATGGAGATGTCAAGTGAAGCACCAACAAATCTTTGAATATGATAGAGATGAGTTAGCAACCTTTGCCAAAACCACTTAGGAGTGTCTTGTAGGAGACTAAAATACTACATGTTCATGATGAGCAAGTCTATTGCATAATTTGCTATTTGGAAAGATTAATAATAAAGGGTTAATAGTCTTAAGTACTGTCCACCCATTGCTCCGTTTGTGTAAGATTGGGCAGCCACAACAGAGATAACAGCAAAAAAATTGCAAGGGAAGAACCTTTCAAAGCCTTTTTGTTTAAAATCTGGAATGCTTCTACATATTCACTAGGGAGAGGGTGGGGGTCTGAGTAGAGAAGCAAGTTGAACACAGGGCTCAGTAAGAAACAGGCCACGGCATTGCAGCTTCGACAACAGCCCCAGAGAACACTGAGCTAATTCCAGAAGTCCCAATTCCCAGGCCCCCCCTGGAACCTGACAGCTCAGACAGCTGAAGAGGAAATGATTATTCTAATCAGAGAATAATTGGACATGTTTGCTGTGTTTATGCATAACAGCAGCTCAGTGCAGATGCCATTCTGGGTGAATAAAGAGATAATGGGCATCTGGGGGAATCCACAGAAGATCTAATAATGGCATCTCCAGAGCAAAATGCCAGCAAGTGGGTTATTAGTTGAGACTTCCATCATTATAATCTTAATGTATCTTCATGCAGCTGTTGAAATGAGGCTGTGGTTGAATAGAAGTAGCTTCTGTTTAAAACGTTCCACCCATGGCAGCTACCTACTTGTATTAAGTCATCTATAGTTCCAACTCCCCCTGCCCATCCAATCAATGGTAGGGCAAGGCTGGAGGGCTTTATCAAAACGTGGAAATTTTAGAGCAGTTTTTTTTTCAATGTTCACTTGAACAATCATCATAATTCCCACTCAAGACCTGTTCACGTAAGCAGATAATGCAAAAGGAGTAGTTTGTTGCAGCAAAACCAGCAAAAGGTCTTAAGGAGCTTTATTTGGCATAATCTTTCACAGACTACAGCCCACTTCTGCATTTTAAGAAGCAGCCCATAGTCAGAGAGCTCACATCAGATAGCAATATTTACTCAAAAGCAAAAAGGCCTGTGACACGTGTAAGATTTTATTTTTTAAAAAAAGAACTAGGATGCTATTATTCTTATCCTGCAGACTCTACCATGTGCCCTGCATAGGTGAGGTGCCAGGCCGCACTGCCTACCATCAAATGCCAGTGAAAGATGAAATGATGCTAGCATTAAAAGATCAGAAACGTCCCTGAAGGCAAGGCTAGCACACATTCTCCATATATAGACTTCCTTGTGGGGAAAATGGGTCAAATCTGTTAGAGTGGGGGGTGAGAGAGGGCAGAAAATCGTAAGCTCGCTGCCTGCTTTGCTGTCACATAATTGGTTCCTATCTCTGAAGGTCCTCACTTGTCGTTTTTGTTTGATCAGCACAACAGATGGATAAATTATGAATCATCTCTGATATACATGCCTATACAATATTCATGCAAGCAAGGAATTTCATGTGAACAGTGTAACTGCTGACAAAAGACTCTTCAGCCCTTACAGTCAGGGGAGGGGGTGGGATCTTGAGGAAAAGAAAATATTGGATTGTGGAAGTTCCTGCTCTTGCATCATCTGAGAGCAAACTTTTCTAGGACTCTGCTTTTAAATGGACAAGTATCTATCTTCACTCCATTATTCTGACTTTTGCTTCTGGTTATTGTTGACCATATCTTATAGCTCAACATTCTAAAAATTTGTAAACCATTCTGAAATAGCTTTCCCTAAAAAAGTGGTCTAAATTGGTTCACAACCATCACCTATTCACTCTAGCCTATAAGCTTCACATTCACTAAAACAGATGTAATTGCTATCCTATTCTTGGAAGATATATTTAATGTCTACAGCACCTTGCCTAATGCAGAGCATGTACATTTTCAGTGCTAGAAACCCCAAGACTGCTGCTACGTTTCTCTAGATCACTTTAGCAGGAACAAAGTATTGATCCTCATGACCCTGTAAAAGGACAATGAGCTGTTATTTGCCTCTTAACACACATACTTCTCTAGAGAACCAGGATGTGATACAAATAACACTGTACATCTACTTTTCATGTTAACCAAAAGGGAGGGGAGAGAATGAATCAATAAAATGGGTGAAATGACCCATCTTTAATTGGTGCCATTAAGATTCTGATTATGTCAGACAGTTAGGTTAAAATAGCAACAGCTTAAGCGCTGCACCCAAGTGTTTCATGTGGTGTTGAAAACTTGGCTCACTACAAGAGCAGTATTTATAGGCAAGATCAGTTGGTGTTGGAAGGCAAGGTGGGGCCAAGCATATTCTTTCCTCTTTGGGAAAGTCCAGAGCACAGCCAGAATTTGAACTGCTACACAGATCATCAATGCCAAGCTATGTCGGCACTAGGTAAACTTGCAAGATCAGTCATCTTGATGGAAGCTTGGCATACACTATGAAACAGAATGAAAACTGGGATCAACCAGTTTGGGGTACTGAAGATATGAACCACCCAAAAAAGCCCTCAAATTCATTTTAAATCATCAGTATGTTTCTCACTTTCCGAGATGAGAGGAGTGGTGACAAAAGGAGGGCTTCTTAGTAGTGACCTAGTGGTGACCTCCTTCCCACCTTTCTACTGTGCAATGTTCTGCCTGTGTAACTTTGATTTCAACCTTTACACATTAGGTTAAAAGTGCACTGATTTCTCAAGTCTTAAATTAAACCATTTTATACTCAGCTGCTCCTTTCATGTTCTTTATTCTGTTAAATGGACGCATTAACATTCTAACCTACTGTGATACCAAGATGTATCCTCCTGTCTTGCTAATGTGAAGACCTTCCTTCATTTTTCCTTGCTCCAAGACTACAAGAGGGCTCTGCCTTGCACAAGACAACTGGAAGATCCGCTGAGGAGCCAAGCCAGGCTCTTTATCTGCAGCAAGGGGGACACTGCAGAATGGTACCTTTGTCACCTATGAGTTTTGGGAAATCTACCGTAAAACTCAGTTTCAACCATAGGCATCACATGTGGCCCGATTTTTGAACTATTTGCTTTAAGCAGCAAGTTTTTTAACCGTCTTTATGTGAGGAAGAATTCCAGAGAACTGAAAAGATCTTATTAACTCCTCAGTGACCCAGTAAATGTACCACCTAACTTTGGACTTTGTTTTTATGACTAGGCAAGGATTTTATGGGGGGGGGGGGAGAGACGTCAAAAGTTCCTTGCCCAAGACTCTCAAAAAGCTGACAGGGTGTCCCAAGACACTACTTATCAACTGCTTTATTCCTAGACTAACTTTCCTGAAAGTTCCCAACTCTGTGCCTCCAGATGTGTTTGACTACAACTCCCATCACCTCCCCCCCGGTCTGCACATCTAATGTTGTCTAGTCCAGATCTGGAGTGCATTCCCTCAGAAAGGCTGAACTAGACAAACAAGGCATCATGTTTTATTTTGATCTCAAAAGTTTTATTTTTCCTTTAGCAGCTGGAATTCATGGGATTTCTTTCATGCTTTGCTAAGTGCGGTTTATGGTTAAGATCTAGATAACAGTGGCTGGAATTCAGTAGTAAACTGCAACTAGAGTAGGCCTATTGATTCAGTGGCGTTTACATAGCTACTGTCTCATTGACTCCCCACTGATTCAATGGGACAAACTCTAATTGCAACTTGCTACTGGATTTCAGCCATTGTTTACTATAAGGGCAGAGTACAGTATTTGCTGGTACTGCTGGACAGCTGATACAAAACTGAAAATGTTATTTGCATAGCACAATGGGAATTTGTCTGTCCTAAGTTATTTTGGAGAGAGAGAAGGGGAGGTGACTCAGCAATTCACATGGGTAATTAGGAAGTTACTGTTCACTTTAGCCACAGACCAGCCAGGATGTAGACATAGTTGTCTCATTTCCCTTCTCTAACTCATAACACTCTTTAGAAAGCTTCTGTATAAGCAGCCTGTACCTATAGGCATGGACCTACATGTATACAGGCAGACAAGTAAAAAATATGCTCTGTAATATACAGGTGATAGTTTTACAGACATATGTTCTAATATAGATCTGGGAAAATATTCTTACACCCCAAAATGAGTAGGTTGCCAAATTATGAAAACACCACCTGTGTTTCCTATTAAAAAAGGAAAACATACCCAGCTTAAGGACACAAGAGTTTAGAAATAAAACAGAAGAAGGAAGGCACATTTAAAAATGACACACTCTCCTCCCTTCCTGCTTTGCTTTTACCAAAAGATAACCAAATACTGTAAAGACTGGGAAGTTGTACTAAATTTTCAGCACTGCCAACTAGGGCGGCTGCTGGAGATGCTATCTAGGAGGTTCTGGTGGCTGTTAATTTTTATGTACCCTGCAGATAACTAACTCTCAACAGCAAGAAACAGCCTGTCAAATTGTTACAAGGTGCCTTAGACAATGCCCTTGCATGTGCTCTTTTGCAGAACATTTTACAAAAAAAGTAATAACATGCATTCCTGCACTAACCAGACTAATTTTAGACACCTGGCATCTTTTGATACTTTTAATTAGTTAAGGCTATTGCCTTAGAAACAAAACAAAAAAAGATGAGGAAAAAGAAACAAGGGGTGTCTACATGCCTCTGTGCTTCATGCAAGCATACTGAAACTCTTGGCTGTCGAGGAAGCAGCCAACAAAAGAATGAAATCTGCTACAGATATCCTCACAAAAGTCAGTTTGCACCCAGGGCCTGTCATATTGTCAAGGGCAAGGTCTTTAGCCACTCCTCTGAACATGTGTCTATGGGTTTCCTCATAAGCATCAACTGAGAAAGAGCATTAGAATATACACAAGGAAAGTTGCAGGGCTAGCTTATAATAGTTATGGTGTGATCCTGGCTAGCAAAAGACCTTTCTTGCTGAATAGATAAGACATACAGTGAGGGCTGAGGAAAAATATCAATACAAGAGGAGAGCATTCTCAGCCATTTCTGGATGGTCTTATGTATGTACCACCCATACCGTCATGATATAAGAGCCAAATAGACATTGAAAGAGGAATAGAGCACACTCATGTTTTTATTCTTCTTTCTTTTAAATTAGAGAACCTTAATACATGAGAGCAATATCTGTAAATGATATCTGTCTGCACCAAGGGTGAGGGGCCTCAAAGTTGACACCTGTCCAGGCCTTACTGAGGTTCTTTTAGGGCTTCTCTGTTCTATTCAGCAGTGTCCCAAATCACAAGAAATGTCTGAAGCACAATCGCTCACACAACAGGCTGGTTCACACATAAAACCATAATGCGACATGCCTGGGTTTGCCTCCTCCTTCCTCTGTGAACCCTTAATTCTCTTCTGTCTGCCTTATTCAGGCAAGCCATGATTTGATGTTAGATCCAAATTGGCAAACTATGGCTCACACCTGCCTTCCAAGTTAAGCGATGATTGGAACCATGCAGGACAAAATAGACAATGAGAACACAAGGACCAGGTTACCAACCCATGGCCATTATATCTAACTTGGCTTACTTGCTATTTGAAGGCAAGGTCAATTATAGATAGGGACTGGATATGGATAAAATGTAATTCTCGGATGTCTAACCTGTGTGATGAGACACTTGAGTTCAGTCCTCTCCATCTCCCAGGTGGCTTTGGCTTTGGCAAACTGCTGCTGCAACTCGTTCATGCCTTGTCTTTCTTCACGCAGCTCAGTGCACAGTTCCTTCAAGATCACTTTCATGTCTGACAGAGTCTTGATGTATTCTATGGGCTACAAGAGATACAAAAAAGAAAAAAAGCATGACCACTGGGATGTACTGGGAACAATGGAGACATTGCCATTATCTTCCTAATCATTGTGATTTTCAGAAAGAGATGGATTCTGGAGCAGCAGTATATACTTACAGCTAATAACAGAGAGAACTATGAAGAGCCACTGTGGCATAATGCAGCACTTTTCACAGACAGGTGTGTGTTAAGTTATTTTAGAATGCATAACAAAAACCAAACTAAAAAATGTAGATGCTTGCAATCCTTGAAAGCTCACACTAAAATAAACCTGTTCATTGTTAAGGTGTCACAGTACTTTTTAGTTTTAGCTTGGCTTTTGTCATATATGCAATGTAATGGTTAGAGTGCAGAACTTGGGAAAACTGAAAATCCATTGCCCCTAGTGACTGGGAAATGTAGTTTAATAAAACTCTAAACCACTCACAATTTCAAGTTCCATTAGAAAGTTGCATTAAGACTTGGGAGATATGAGTTAAAATACCCATTTAGCTTTGAAGTTCACCTTGACCCAATCATGGTCTCTCAGACTAACATATCTCACAAGAGCTGTCTGGAGAAAAATAGTCATCTCATTAACTTTAAAAAATGTTAGTTGGCAATTCATCTTTTCTACAAATCTGAGTTCAAAGAAAGTTAACTACTTCTAATAAACAACACAGGGAGAAGAGGAACAGACATTCTTGCTTTGCCTAGCTTCAAAGAGCAAGTCTCTGTGTTTTGTTGGGTATAATCAGGAGGAATAAGCAACCCAGGGCTACAAAACAGATTAGCTGACTGAAAATCCAAATGTATTTCCCTTGGCCTGCAAATCTAAGCCACATTTAGGCCTTGCAGGCGGAAGGAAGGCCGAAGTGCAAAGATCAGGCTTTGAAACTCAGATGTAGCCATCTTGGGCAATTCCCTATAAGATCGGTCTTTCCTCTTCTCTTGATACCACCACTGCTCAGAAGTTTCAAGGTTTGTACATCCAGGATTGGCAGAGTCTTTTTTTTAAAATCAATCTATGCCCTGTGTTTGCCTTTTTCTGGGATGGGGTGGAGTAGGGAGGGGAACATCACAACTGTGGTTCAGAAGTAACATTCTGCCTCAACAGAGAGGAGCAAGTGAGGAGTCCATGTGGAACTGCTGGGAGTGTTGGCCTCACTCAACACAATAGTAAGGCTGGCCCAGGGATGGTTCCAGATAAGCAGAACTTGTGCTAGGAAGAGATTACATAGAAATCTCTACTGGAACAGTTTACATACATGAAGGCTCCCCCTCTTTTCACTCCTCCCCTCTCACCGTGTTCTGAGACCAGGTATCTCCAGTACATGTCTTATTATCTGCTTGCTGCTGGGGATTTAGCTCCTCCTCTTCAATCAGAAGGTAGAGTTCCTTCATACTGTTTACCTGGAAAGAATGATACAGGGCAAATAATGAATGGGAGTCTGCAATGGCTGTCATCACATGCTTTGTGCATAGAAAAGCACCCAACAATATATGGTTCATTACAATGGTGGACAACCTGTGGCCTCCAGATGTTTGCGACTTCAACTCCCTGTATCCCTAGCCATAGGCCACACTGGTTGGAACTTCTGGGAATTGAAGTCCAAGTGTCTAGAGAACCACTGACCTACTCAGTCTTTTAGAGTGTTATAGGATGTATCAGGAATGAGATAAAGCATACAGTGGGCCCTCAACTTACAGACGGCTCGACTTACAGACTTTTCAAGTTATAGACTTCTCTGGCTGCAAAATTTAGATTCGACTTGCAGCCGGAGAATCGACCTACAGACCAGGAAAAAAACCAAAATGGAACAAAAATAGAACAAAAATGGCCGGTTATGGGATTGATCGGTTTTCAATGCATTGTGGGTCAATGGAGACTCGACCTACAGACTTTTCGACCTGCAGCCACCGTTCCAATATGGATTAATTCTGTAAGTAGAGTGTCCACTGTAAGAGCTGTAACCTAAGGTTGGAGCATGCACTTTTATAAAAACACTTCACTATCAGAGCTCCCCTTACTACCCAAATTTCTGTGCCAGGCACCTTTCTGTACATCTGTGCTTGGGCAGAATAATCATTTGCATTTCATACTAGTGTGTGGATTATAAAGAAGCTTTTGTTTCTAAGTCTAGAACTGCTCAACTGTTCACTGATCATGGATTCTGCTGTAATAAATCTACTGTTCTGTAAATGGTGAGGTACATTTTATTCATCTCCCTCAATAAGGCTCCTTTCTCCTTACAGTAATGCATTAGATTATTTAATAGGAATGTTTCTGCAAAGTAAACTCAGTTCTATTAATAGTAAACATAACATGGATGCATGCTAAAATTGGGCTGTCCAGCTACTACATTTCTTTTTGAGGCAGTTTATGGACTACATGAAATGTAAAGATGTGTCACTGGAGATGAAGACTAAGATCATTCACACTATTGTATTTCCAGTCACTATGTATGGATGTGAAAGCTAGACAATCAAGAAAAGCTGTCAGAAAATAAATTGATTTGTTCAAAATGTGGTGCTGAAGGGGAGATTTGCGGAATCCCTGCTTCCAGAAAGGCAAAAACAAGTAGGTTCTAGATCAAATCAAGCCTGAACTATCTCTGGAGGCAAAAATGTTGAAATGGAGGCTGTCCCGCTTTGGACATATCATGAGAAGACAGGATTATTTGGAAAATGATGCTAGGAAAGGGTTCAAGGCAGAAAAGAAGAAAAGAGGAAGACCAAATACAAGATGTATTGATCCCCACAGGCTTGAGTTTACAAGAGCTGAGCAGGGCTATTGAAGACAGGACATTTTGGAATCACTCATTCATGGGGTCACCATAAGTCAAGGGCAACTTGATGGTACATAAAAAGAACACAATTGATTACACAGCCTTCTTTGTATTTATGCAAAAGGACCTTGCTAAACGCCAATTTACTTACAGAACTTTAATATGGGGAAAAGTGTATTTTGTGTTCTTTGGCTGTAACACTTGTGCACATTCTCCATACAGGACAAAATTCATCACAACAGAAGCAAAATTTACATTCTATCTGATGTAGATTTCACATATATGTAGGGAACTCAACATTCACATTAGAAATCTAAAACAGATTTGTTTTAATTCTCACATGAGGAAATTGGCCAAGATTTCAGCTGATGATCTTTACCAAGATGTGCTTCAAGCTTTCAGAAACTCCTCCACATTCTGAAGGCTAGATAACACCTCTTGCCTCCAGAGAGCAAAAGGTATACAGAAGATAATTGTCAATGGATAAATCTTAGTTTATATGAGCCCCAGTCTTGGCAAGCTTTAATAAGAGCACAAAGAGAAAAGCTGTAACACTGCCCATCCTTGTCTTAATTCAATAAAAGCAATAAAAACAGAAGCAAAAACAAAAATGGAAGGGAAATGGCTTTGTTTATCTCCTTTAATGTCAGCTGGACAGTTTGCTTAGGGAGAGAAACCCATACTCAGAGTTTGTAATACCTCCAAGAAGTCACTCCCTTCATTCTGGAGAATCTTCCCCTGCCTCCAATGCTTCAGGAACCACTTCAGCTTCATGAAAAGGAGTAAGAAATTCTGCTTGAACTGCTGGGATTCTTGTACCAGAAGGTTCTTCTCTTGGCTCCAGAACTTTTGTTCCAGCCTCCTCTGAAGATTCAAGCTCTGCAGCTCAAATTCTCGCCTCAGGAGGGCCTTCTGGTGATCTTCCTTCAGCTGACAAAGAACCAGAAAAGATGGAAAGCAAATTTTTGAAGTAACTGAGGCCAGTTACACATTATATGAGATGGACAAAAGTATGGCCCATAAACTGCATATAGCCCCAACAACATGTTTTCCTACCCCCACACCCAGGAGCTCTCCCAAGTCCCCCAAGTGAAACAAAACAACACAAATGACAAAATAATATTGTTATGCTCTTGGAAGCTTCCAGGAGCAGTAATTTTCCCATAGAACAAGTTGGGAAGGTTCCTAAAATCCCTAAAAATCCAAATCAGAAGCACAGATCCTGGCACTTTTTGGGGGGCATTTGAGGGCATGGTGAGGCCCCACATTGGTGCTCAAGACAAAAATTTAGCATCCAGGCCCACCAAAGGTGTCTAGATCTGCATCAAATGAATGGAATTTACAATTGTAGGCCAAAACATGCTCATTTTCATAAATTTGCAACTCGTATATATTTTGTGAATATAAGTGTAATTTTAGACTAATCTAGGATATTTTAATAAGGACAGAGGTTGCAACAGAGAAAGGAGAAATGAAAGAGTTAGGGCTCTGCTGACACAATATACAACATGGCTTATGGGCTAGTACACCATCATCAGATCTGTACCAAACATACACAGAAACACTCCTAATTCACTAAACTACAGTGGTGCCTCGCACAACGATGTTAATTGGTTAAAAAAAAACGTTCTGTGAAAACATCGTTCTGTGAAACACCATTTCCCATAGGAATGCATTGGAAACCGGTTAATCCATTCCAATTGGAACGGATTGCCGTCCTTAAGTGAAAATCGGCATAGGAAACATCGTTGAGGGAAACGCAGTTCCCCAATTGAAATGCATTGAAGCCGACTCAATGCATTTGAATGGGTTTGCGAAGTCCCTTTTCGCTCCTGTAAAAGTGCCTTAAACTGTTTGAAACCTGTTTTAAATGCATGCAATCGTTAGCCCACCTCCTGAAACCTATGCAAACTTAATTTGGTGTTGTTCTGAGTCTTCGTTAATTTTTGGTGAATTTTTTTATTCTCCACTGAAAGCCATTGGACGGACACTTTTAAGGCACTTTTAAATGAGTGAAAAGAGACATTGTTGTGCGAAAATTCCCCATAGGAAACATCGTTGTGTGAGGCGGCAAATTTTTCAGAAAAAGCCATCGTTGTGTGAATTTATCGTTGTGTGAGGCACTCGTTGTGCAAGGCACCACTGTACTTTCAATTGACATCATACAAGCTAGGAAACCAAGCAAATCTTGATTGTTTGAGCCTACAAGAGAAACTCTTGTTCAACACTAGTTCTATTGCAGTTATTGCTTCTTCAGAAATACCATATTGCAATAAGTTACTCTTTAGCAAAATAAGTAATGGCAGATTGACTGAAATCCCGTTGTTTAGTGTAGAACGTCACAACTAGAGTAGGTCCGTTTGAATCAGTGGAACTCACCAAATCCCAATAGATTCAATGAGGCTACTGTAGTACAACTTATTACTCTAAGCAACAGGATATCAGCCACCATTTCATAGAGAAAAGGTTCAGAAAGGTTACCTTTATTTGGAAGCAAACATGTCTGCAGGTAATCCCACAGTTGTGCTACTGCTAGAGAACCAGAAAGTACCTGCCAGGTAACATAACTGAAGTATGTTATCGCAGCATGCTTGTTAGCAACTGATCCAGGCAATGAACTCCCAGCACATGGAAATCCCAGCTGGAGACACCTGCCTCTTTGTTCATAGCCAAAGAAGGCATAATAAAGTTGCTCTGTGCTTTCGCAGACTGCTGCAACTATGATTTGCCTGAAGCAGTGGAAGGGTCTACAGCTTGTGCTAAAGTCCTCAAGGGCATTTGCTGCAGGTCTCTCTCACAGCCCAGAGGCTGGCTCCAGGCAAACTTTACTGACCTGGCAGATTTTCTGGGTGAAGTTCTCTGCTTCTTCTTTCCTCAGCTGCCTCTCCTGGGAGAGCTGTTCCTGTAGGCCCCTTAAGCTCTCATTTGCCTCTGAGAGAACCAGTTGCAACTCCTTGATCTGCAAGGACAGTTTAAAAACCAGCAACAGTTAAAGCTGATATCCTCTTGTATCCTAATTCTCTGCATCATTTTGGAGAATACATGAAAGACAGCCAACTTCAGGAAGGCATGACTAAGGCCCATGTTTATCTCCAGTTTGAAGATCTAATGCACATACAACTTACAAGAACTGAGGGTTTTGGTTTTTGCTATTAAATGTACATGTATCTATGAGAGCGCCATTCCACAATCTACCTCAAATGCCTGAAACTGTGGATAGTATATATACAACATAAAAGGGGACAGGACAAAGGCCACAAGGCCCACCCCCTTGTATGTTATATATATGGCTGTGATAAACTGCAGATAACTGTAACTGCACATACTGATCCCATAGATATGGGGGTCCTACTACATACAGAACAGGAACAAGAAGCCCTAGAATTACTGAGTCATCTGTGTTTATTTTTGGCTCAAACTGCCATTGAACACACCTAACCCAATACAAATACAATGCAACTTGAGTTTCAGAAATACACTGTCGATCCAAAAATCTATATTTCAGAGATTAATAAAGCTTAATAAACCATTTGCTCATTTTCCTGTAATAATATAGCCATGTTGTATAGAAATATATACATCAGTGAGCACGCGTGCTTTCTCTACGCATGCACCCAGAGCAATACATTGAAATGGGTGCATGGCTGTTGTGACCCAGCAGGAACATCCACCTAAGAGAAGAGTAATGAGCCACTGGCTGCAGTGGGAGAAAGACATCTATGTTGTTGGGGGGGGGGCAGGGTACCAACCCTATGGGCACTCAGGGACTCTGGCTCCAACCTAGTGCTCCTAATCTACAATCTGAGACATACTCAATTGTTATGTTTATATCCCAGCTTTCCTTCAATATGGCCAAGATGACACCTATAGCTCTCCTTCTCCCCACTTTATCCTCACAACAACCCTGTGAGGTATTGTCAGACTGACAAAGTACCCTTGGTGCAAGATCCTTCATGGCTCTTTGGGTATTTGAATCCAGTTCTCCCTAAGTCCCAGTCCAGTGCTTTCACCACTACATCACACTAGATTAAATCCACCCTTTTTCCCCTCATGGTACTTGCACATCCAGTGGTCTAGATCCACTGCTTCAATTTGGAAGCAGGAGGTTTCCAGGTGGCTGAAAAGATATGAACAAGGGTTGTACCATGTCCCTCCCACCCCTCTTGGAAAGAGTTAAACTATTATTTCCCCAGCCAAATTATTCTCTCCCCTCCCCCTGTGGAAACAAGAGTGTCTACCTCTGACAGATAAGAGTCCTTCTCCTCCAGTTGATATGACTTGTAGCTCCGGTCGCGTTCCATGTTGGGATCCACATCAATGGTGGTTGTGTTGCTGCTGCCAATGCGGTACAAATCGGAAGGCCTGCTCTCCCCAACATCCCAGTCTTGGGCCTCCCTAAAGTCAGACTGCTGCATGCATGGGCAAGTTAATGAGAACAAACCAAAAGAGCAGAAAAGAAAAGAAAAAACAAACAAAACAATGGGTCTCAGGAACAATAAAGAGAGCTACAAGACAACAAAAAGGATGAAGAGGAGGAGGAGCTTTACTACCGTGGCAGAAGACAAAGTGGAAAATAAAAGGAGACACAAAATGAGCAGACACGTGGACTGGATTGTTTGGGGAGGGGAAAAAGAGAGAGAGGGAAAAAATGTGCAAACACCAGTTATGGTGCCATGCAGTGCCAGGGGTGGGGGTGGGACTAATTGGGGTTGGGGAAGGGGCCAGTTGCATGCACAAATATAGGACTCTGGAAAAGTTGGAGTGTGCTTCAGGAGGTTGCAACCCGGTCACCTCACAAGAACCCCTTCACTAGAAGCCTTTCCTGCGTCTTCTTTAGATTTGAACACCAATCCCGTCACTGTCTCAGCTAGATTTCCTCTCACAGTGTGTCTGCCCCATCAGAAAGGCTGAAAACTTAAGGGATGTGCAGCCAAGCTTAGTTAAGATGCTAGATGTACTATCTGTTCACCAAAGCAATTTCTATCACTTTCCCACTAACCCACTCTATATAACAGAACAGGGAACTTAGCACCTTTCCTGTGTTTTTAGATCCAATGCTCTCAGCCCCATAATACAGTACTGATCAAGCTGGTAGGAACTGCTGGCTGCAGTCTGAAATATCTCAAGGACACCAGATTGCCTATTCTCTTCTGGAGTGTCAGTTGCTTTGCTGTATAACTTTAAAAAAAACTTTCTTATAACAGGATCAATAAATATCCAAAAAAGATAATTAATTGAGCTTAGCAGTTGAATCCAACAGTTGCCTTCTGGTGTTCCAAAAGGCTGCCGAGCTTTTTGAACTAGGCAACTGAGATAACATTTCAGCTCAAATCAGAAACTGTGGCCTTCCATGTTCTTGTATCTCTTCTGCATTTATTAGAAAAGTAATGGAAGTCTTCTCCTTAGGACTTCTGCTTTGAAATTTGTACTCTAAAACTATAAGTAAGTACAGTCCCATCCTTCTAAACGAGAATGTTGAATATTCTTCATCTCTTGCACACACACAATTGTCTGTGGGCCAAGAAATAAAAATAAAGAAAACTGATTCGATATCCTTGAGCTCACCTAGTAAACCTCTCTTTGGGTTATGTTTAGGATGTGAAAGAAAAGCAACAGCGTGCATGCAAGAACCTCTCTCCCTTCTCCTTTCAGTGAAACACAATTTAAACTTAAACCATACGGTATCTCATTTGACATCAGGTGTTTGCTTGTGTAACTAAAAGTCTCACTTTTAGCATTTCAAATGTCAGCTACTGCAATAGAAACTGACATCTCAGGCACAAAGCAGATGAGATCAACGAAAGATGGCCTAACAAAGGATATTTTTTCACAGTTTATTCCCCTTGTCTTTCTCCAATGTTATTTTTACCTATCCCTATCCCCCGCATGCTCTACCATCTCTGTACTGTGAGTGGTAAAGGGTGGTAAGTTGTATAAAAACAATTCTCTGGCCAAAACAGTTGTGGGAGAGGCATATGGGGGTGGGGGCGCAGAGAGAGACAGAGATGAAAGCTGTAAACAGTTAAAACACTCCCTCCAAGACTAATCTAATTTGCTTATCTGCTTCACAAATTCTGTAACAGATCCTAATCAAAGAGTCGCTGATCTATTTGAGATCCTAATTTTGATTCAACATTTAGTTTTGGGTGAGTTAACTGTTTGGTATTTCAGTTGATTTAAACTGATGCGTTATCAATTAATGTATTTTTAGTTGGGCAGCAAGCCACTTTTCTGTAGCAGCTTTCCAAAATTACGACATCAGGGGAAGACTTTCAGGTCTATCCTTTTCACTCACCTGGTTAATTTTGGAGATTCAAGTGATATTGGTGGTAGCCATTTTACTACAACTCTCTCCATATGTAAAAATGGCTTGGGAAAATCATTGCGCATTGGCTTCACTACCATACAAAATAAATGAGTAGGCTATCAGTGCAAGTTCCTCTGTGTCATTCCTCTGGGCACAAAGAGACGGTGACATTTCTCTTTGCAGCCAAACACTTGGACTTCATCTGACTCTGTCTAAATCTCCCACAGTAGCTTTAATAATGACATGCACTTTTCCATGCAATTAACCTCCTGTCCCATGCACACTCTGCTAATCCAGAATCCTATCTTCTCACTGGCCTCAATCACATGCAGTGAGCCAGTTGTTAGTTTGTCATTTCACTCTGAGGAAGCAGAAAAGGGAAGTTACATTAACAGGTTCAGGTTCTGATTTATTAAAGCAGGAGAAAAACAGCATGGCAAATAAAGCAATAATCACTGGCAAAGGAATCACTCTTGACAACTTGGGTAAATCCTCACCTGGAATTCAGAGCTATGCTCCTTCCGCAGGGCTTCTTTAGTGGAGTCCAGAGAGCCACAGCTTGGCAGGGAGTCCTTCTGGTCTTTCAAGCAGTCTCCAATATGGTCCACCTTCTTCATGAAAGAGTTCAGCTCCTGCTGAAGAACCCCAAGCCGCATCAAAATGGCACTGATCAGCTTAGAATCTGTGGTGCTCTCGTTATCCATGGCTTCACTCAGCACCAGCTCAGCACAGTCGTTGTCCATGCACAACTTGAGGCTAGAAGTGAAGCCATTGGCATCAGAGATCAGGACATCAATGGCTTTGCCGACAAGTGCAGCCTGGTCCCTGATGTCAAGGAGGGTCTCGAAGTCTTTTGATCGCAGAAGCCGGATTGGACTGCTATCATGAGACTTGCTGAAACCATTGCCGGGTGCTCTCTCCTTAGCATCATTCTCACCCCCAATGGGCATCTCCCTCCAAAGGGATGTTGGAATGCATTGGGCAGAGTCACCGGCCTCCGCATCTGTCTCTAGCATGGGCCGGGTGGTCTGGCAAGAGGCAAGGTCGCAGCGCTGCAGGTTAGAGAGCAATACGCGGTTCTCATATTGAAGCTTCTTGACCTTGCCACTCAGCTCATTGATTTGGACCTTGGCAGTGGCCAGCTCCTCTTGGGAGGTCTCACTGATCACTGAACAGCTGTCCTCAGACAAAGTGATGTCCAAGTCATGGTCTGATTTATACTTATTGAGCTCATTCATAAGCAGCTTGTTCTGCTCTTCAAGCTCCATCAGTGAGCGCCTCAAAAGATCAGCCTCCTCCTCCACAAACTGCAAGTGTCGCCTGAGCTCAGCCACACTCTCCCCAGATTCCCCACAATTTGTCATGGAGAAGGCAAACTGGATGTCTTGACCCAAGAATTCTTTGTCTCCTTGCCCCTTCATATCATCCATCTCTGCTCTCAGCCCTCGATTTTCAACCTCAAGCTCCACAATCCTTCGACTCAAGATGTTGGCTTCTTCTTCTACAAGCTTTAGGTGGACCTTTAGCTCTGCTTCTCGAGAATGAGGGGAGTCAGCCAGCTCCTCTATGGAGAGGGAGCTATCCAGGTCTCCATATAAGGACCGATATTTTGTCAACTCCTCTTTCATGCTGTCATTCTCTTTGGCTAACTTTGTCAGTTTCTTGCACATCAAAGCCGATTCCTCCTTTGCGAAATGCAATTGACACTTGAGGTCTGCGTTGTCCTCCTAGGATTGAAACAGAAATGGTGCAAGCATCACAAAAACGGTCCTCTGGAAAACTACTCTGAGCAGAAGGAGACTTGTTCTCTTCTCTCTTAAGACGCAGAAGCAGTGTTTTACATGTATATCCATATCATACAGCAGATGTAAGGCATCCGTGGGCCTACAGTTATTTTTTCACAACTCCCATCAGTCCTAGCCAACATAACCAATAGTGAGGGATTATGGGAGCTACAATTCAAAAACATCTGGAGAGCAACAGGTGGCCAATTCACTGGGGGAGAAGGAGTATCTCTCTCAAGTAAAATAAACTTCTCTTCTAGCCTACATGCAATATAGAAGAAACAGAATGACCAAATTTTGCAGTGGAACAGCTTTGTCTCAAGTCCACAGCACTCCTCTCCTCTTCTTGCTTGCTTAAGTCTGAAAGAGGCTATATTTTAGTCTGTCAGTAATCACAGAGTCTGCTTGTAAATAAGGAACAACAAGACCTGTTTTGACTATTATTTAAATGCACCAGAGGTACAGAAACACATAGTCATGTTAAGCAGGGAATTCTGGGAATAATAATCCCAAACAGCAATTTTTCAAGACTCTGCAACGTGCAGAAGCAGCTCTCTTTTTGAGGCTCCATAACATGATGGAGAAGGAAGAAGTTAGCTTTTACTGTGGGAGTGTGTTTTAGGCTCTGGCTAAAAGTGAATGAAAAACACATTGCTAGAATGCATATTCCTAACTGTTGGATCTGGTGTGTGCTTTCTGTTTAAAAAAAAGGAAGAGGGAAAAATCTCAAGTCTACTCTAACAGACTTTGTAACTCTCTCATCATCCCACCCCCACAAAGCCTATTAAGAAATACTATAGTTTGGAGACTGCTTTAACTCCCAGTAGCTTTATGGAAATTTGAAATATTTTTCCCCTCAAGGAATATTACCTCATAAAAACGACTGTTGCTTATAAAATTAGTTCATTTCCTGTTTTCATAACTCAACTGAGGGAGAGAAAACTCTCACAAATCCCTCCCCAGAAAGAAAGTCCCCACCAGGCACTCAAGACCTCTTTTCCAGATGGCCAAGACAGTGGAAGCATTCAGTTGCAACGGCCATGCCTCACATTGCATCAGCCACAGTTGAAAAAAGGCAGCTATTATTAACTCTCAGAAATGCCCTACACTGTTGTATTATGCTTACAAAAATTCACTGTACCAGATTTGGTCACGGCATAAAGAAGGGAGTGTGTGGAGGGGACAGGAACAGAAAATCACTGAGAAGCAAAATAAAATGGTTTTTCAAAAGAGAAAAGAAGACAGTGACGGTTATTTTTCAAAGAAACAAGTGAAACTTATGTTGTCTTGCAATGCTAAGCACAGCTTCCCTGTTGGAGTTCAGTGGAAGCCTGCACAACAAAGCATTTAATAAGCCATAATCAGAGATTGGAAATGTAATATTTTGGACTACAATGCCTAAAATCCTCTCAGCCAGATGGGGATATTCTGCAAGTTATAGTCCAAAAAGGAGCATTTCTAAGCTCTGTCCATAATGCTTTTGTATAGTCTTATTTTTCCTAGTTTGATGTTTTAATTCTAAGTGGGACATCTGGAAAACATTTTCCCCAGAAGCCCATATAGGGGTAGAACTGTCAACTGGACCAATATGATCAGTCTGTTGCTGATTTGGACAATGCCTACCATGGATTCCTTCTAGCTACCATATGAACCATTAGTCGTAATAAGTCTGGGCTCATCCAGGGTGGATTTGATTTAAATGATTTTTTTAAATCTAATTTAAATCAGAGTGGATTTGATTTAAATATTATTTCTAATCAAATGGGTTTCAGTCATGATTTAAATTTTTAAAATCAGACTGATGATTTAAATAGTAATTCAAATCCAAGCGAATTTTTAAAAAATGATTTTTATCCACCCTGGACTCAGCTCAGATATCAGGTGTTCTTAGTGCATTCATGGAGTCATCCTAAATTATTCATGTAGATAAATGCTCCATTGCTATTCTAATCCACCGGGAACCCACCAATTGACGTCCAAGTGCAGGAACATAGGAAGCTACCTTAACCTGAGTCAGACCATTGGATGATCTGACCTACTACTGTCAACACTGACTAACAGTAGTTCTTGTTTTACCAGTTCTGACACTACTTAGCTTCTGAAATCAAATGAGACCAGATGCGTTCAGGGTAGCACGGTGTTCAGTGATAACACCCACAGTTATCAGAAACACTTGCATTTATTTCAATCAATAAATTCGAAGAATTTACAGTTGCATCTGATGTATTACAGAACACAAAACATGGCCTCTTTGTTTGGGTGTAGAGAGAGCAAATATCACACTTCATGAATTCAAACTGAGTAATACTGTATACGGTAGCTATGCTTTCATGGCAGGAATAACACCAGCAGCAGTGGCTGATTGCTGCTAAATAAAGGCTTACTTCCTCAATTTCAGGTTGCATGTGACTTCCTCTCAGTGTGCACAGGTCACACACAGCACCAAATCAGAGCAGACTTTTCAGTTAGTAGCATCTAGCACTGCCTGTGACATCATTCCCAGTGCAAGAACAAAGCTATGCAACAGGAATTGGGCAATGTTTGTTGTGACAGTTACATGCTACTTTCTATGAACATATTTCCCAAAGCAAATTACGATGCAATTTAAAATACAGTAAATAAATAAAGATGTACAATAACACTAAGGAGAACAAAGAGGAAGAGGGCTTTAAATTTATAAAGAACAATTTGAATTCCCTTCCATGAGGTCCTGTAAGTCAGCGGTCCCCAACCTTTTTAACCCCGCAGACCAGCTGGGGAAGGCGGGCACCCCCCTGTGCATGTGCGCATGTGCGAAGGTGTCTGTGCATGCTTGTGCGCATGCGTGAAGGGCGGTGTGGTGCTCAGGTGGGCGTGCGCACTTGTATGCATGTGCAAAGGGCAGCGCAGTGCTCGGGCGGGCACTCGCATGCAGGCACAAACAGGCTGTGGGGGAGTGCGTGCAGGGGTGGGGGTGGGGTCTCTATCTGCGGCCCGGTCGGGCTCAGGCCACGGACCGGCACCGGGCCGCAGACCGGGGGTTGGGGACCTCTATTGTAAGTGAAGGGGACATTCAGATTGCCACTCACAGTTATCTAAAGAGTGTCACTGAAAAGCTTTCTGGCAAAGAAAAAAATGGAGTCCATGTGTTCTCCTGTGGCCATGAACATGTATTTCCCCTCCATGCTTCTTTGTGCCTTCCACCCCCTTTTCCTCATTCTCTCTACAGAAAGGAAATGTTTCAAAGCACTACTATCAGAGCCTTGTGGCACAGTGGTTAAAGTGCTGTACTGAAGCCAAAACTGTGCTCATGACCTGGGGTTCAATCACGGGTAGATAGATCAAGGTTCACTCAGCCTTCCATTATTCCAAGGTTGGTAAAATGAGTATCCAGCTTGCAGGGAGGGACAAGATATAGCCTGCATAATTAACTTGTAAACTGCCCTGAGAGTGCTTTAAGCGCTATGGGACGGTACATAAGCAGCATGATTTGCTTTGCTTTATTACAACATGTAATTTATCAAAATGCAGAAAATATTTATACTGAGTTCATCTTTGTACTTTGCCCAAATTTGTACTACATGTTCAAAGAGAACAATCTGGCATTTTCACCATGCAGTGTATTATAAAGACTTCTAGTGGACCAGAGTGAAGACTGCATCACTACAGCCTTTCAGAAGCAGCCTTATTCCCCCAGCCAACAAGCCCTCTGACTGGCTGACTAGCATGGCAAGCCAAACCCCCATACAGCATGTTATGGTGGGTCACACAAGAGCAACTGTCATGTGGGGAAGATGACAGCCAGCCAGCAATGCTATCTCCAGGCCACCGCACTGCAGATAGGGTCCCTGATAAGTTGGGCTGAAAGATCTTGGCTTTTCATTTCAAATGATATATTGAAGTATAGTTGGCCTGTGTAAGTGAACAAGAATTCTGGACAGTAATATCAAAGCAACAGAAGGACAGTTTATCCTGAAGGGAACTAGGGTTTACCCATATTGCCATCTACATTCTACAAGTCCTTGAAAAATTGGTTGTTGTGGGTTTTTCGGGCTCTTTGGCTGTGTTCTGAAGGTTGTTCTTCCTGACGTTTCGCCAGTCTCTGTGGTCGGCATCTTCAGAGGACTGGAGTAGGAAGAGCATGGACTGAGTTCCTATTCCAGTTCTCTGAAGATGCTGGTCAGATCCTGGCCATGAAAGCCTTCGAGAATTCCTTGAAAATTGCTTCTGTAAGCTTTCCAAGAAATAAATCTTTATAAATTGCTTTCTCGCCAGTTTTGCATCCTTCATTAAAAAAAAAACTATTAAAGGGTTAATTAAAAGGCTTCCAGAGCTTCTGACACAGTAATGAAGTCTTAATAGGAACTGCTATAACGATAAGCTCTCTTGACAACAAAGATTGGTTCCCAATAACACAAGCTCTACAGGAAGATCACAGAATCACAGAAAGCAAAGGAAAAGGAATACATCTGATCAAATTCAGTCTTATGTCATCTGGTCTGTGAGAAAAATAAAAGGAACAGCACTGAATTAGATAATCCTGCTTCCATGTGAACAAGCCCTGAGTTCATAATGCATAACCTTCTTCCTCCAATTGATATGTTTTCTTTTGTCTTGAGAAGAAGGACTGGCACTAATGCACAGTTAACCAGACCATTCTTCTAGATATGCAGGCAATTTTTTAAAAAGCTCTATCAGTGGAGCATCTTCATAGGACTGCTTCAAACATTACAGAATCTCTACATGTTTTATATACATTGCCAAATACAATGGTGCCTTGCACAACGAGCGCACCGTATAACGACGAATCCGCATAGTGATCCCTTCTCCGGGATCGCTAATGCAGAGGCATAGCGTCCGTCCCTATGCAAAAAACTCGCTTACCGAAGACGGGTGCCAGGAAGGAGCCGCCGCCGCCGCCGCGCTGGCCGGGAAGAGGAACGCAGGCTGCAAGGCAGGCAGGCGAAGGGAGGGAAGCCACACGTTCGCGCGTCCTCCCCCCCGACTTTCCCTCTTTCTCCTCGTTCTTCTCCTGACGCCCCCAGGGACGAAGGCAGTCTGCGAGGCAGGCAGGCAAAGGGAGGGAAGCCGCGCGCTCGCGCGTCCTCCCCCCACTTTCCCTCTTCTTCTCCTCTTGCTGCAGAACCCCCAAGCCTCCCACCGAGTCAGGCGATCAGCTGTTTGGCGGGTCTAAAATGGCTGCCGGACGCCCGAAATGGCCGCACGCAGCGTTTTCGCGCCCTCCCCTCGCTTACCGAGGACGCGAAAATGGCTGCCGCTATGGAGGAAACTTCACTGACCGGTAAGTTTAGGGCCAATTGGGCTTTTACGTTCTGTTTAGCGACGATTTCACATAGCGAGGGATTAACCTCGCTATGCGGGGCACCACTGTATATATAATCTTTTTAAAGACAAAAGCGAGAGAGAGAGAAGATTGGCAATCCTTCCACAGGTATGTGTCCCAGCTTGTGTAGCTTGACCAGTTTAATAAGATTTATGTGACATATAATTATACAGGGAAAATAAAAGACCCAGGCTTGGTCCCAAAACACAGGAAGGCCTCTTCTCAAGAGCCATGTGCTTTTGATTTCAAAGAACTAGGCATGTTAATCTGTGCAAGTATCTCCAGACAAAAACAGAAAACAAAAAAAAGAAAGCAAAACAATAAAAACAAACTGCAAATCTTGCCAGAGTTCCCATTTGCTATTAGCACTAACTCCTTGGATCTTAGCTTTTATCATGTTAGTTTGGAGTGCTTGTTCTTGTGCAGCAAAAAATCAAGCCTTCAGTTTCTTTCTTAAAGGTCCCCAGTTTTAGCCATGCCCATGTTGAATTATAATCATGCTTTCCATCAATATTTCTCAGGTGTTGTCCATGCAGAGGTTTATTTTTCCAGCTGTTTAATTTCTTTTCAAATTATTGTTTCTTATATTGCATTTTTGTTTCTGTTGTTTTCAAAATATTCTCCATTTTCACTGCTTTCAGTAATTTTTCTCTGCTTGTACTGATATAATCATTCAGGCTTCTTCTTCCTCTACTATCTCCTGTATTTGCAGTAATCTATAGCCTCCAATTTTTTGTGGTAAATAGAATCTGTCCACATCGCTTTTTGGATGCAGTGTATGGTGCATGTTCATTAATTTCCATGTTTTTAGATCCAGTTCTTCTAGTTCGTTTTGAGTCCAATCTATTATTCCAGCTAGATATCTAATTACTGGAATGGCCAATGTGTTTATGGCTTTGATTGTATTTCCCCCATCTAATTTTAATTTTAAGATTTTCCGCAGTCTTTAGCTATATTCTCTTTCTGTCAGTTCTTTAACTTTTGTGTGCATGATGATGATGATGATTATTTAATTTATCACCATCATTATCATCTTAGAGGGGGGTTTTTTGGTCTGGATACACTTAAACAGACTTCTTTGAGGTGCCACAATGTTTTGTTTTAAAGTTTATGTTTGTGTTTAGTTTGGTCCAGGTAGTCCTCTGACTATTTCTGTAATGACTATAAAGCTGCAGTTGCTCCAACATGTTCTGTGCTATAAACACAAACATGTACAAGGTCTCTGGACAAAATATAAATATACTGGCAAAGTTATGTAACCAGGCCAAAATCATGAACGTGCCATCAAGTTCAATAGAAATATGAATATTTTCCTGAACCACAGATTGAACAAGTAGTTATGAACAGAATACAAGATTGATTTAGGCCTAGTGCTAACTTAGAGAGAGGCATCAACTCAATTTAAAAACTATCAATGCAATGTGATGCACTGGAATTCCCTCATTATGTTTTGCCACCAACCTATTTCCTTTTGCATCACTGCTTCTTTCTAATGACACCCTTTGGCACTGTTGCAGGGGATCTGGATAATGTATTCCAGATATTTCAGTGCTATTCAGGGTCAGCCAATACACTGCAAAGCATTTAACTACTAGAATCCAAAACATTAAAAGACTATGTCAACCTGTTCTTCTATTACCATGATTGTTAGCTTTCAATGTTTTAAAACATTGAAATGGCCGAGGAGAAATGCCCAAGGAGCTAAACCAAATTGAAATTGAAATGCCCAAAGAGCTAAACAAATGTCACTGCTTTATGGTTTCAACATCATCTTTGATCCTTTGCATAATCATAGCAGATGACACTCATTTTCCTTCTTAGTAAACAAAATATGTTTATGTATCCAGACAAGTTGCAACTAGAAAATATGCTGAAGCAGGTGGATGGGTTGAGACATCTAGAAAGGTACAAATTTATTGGCCATTCCTAACCAAAGCCTTAGTTACAGCACACACCTCTGCCTGAATCGTAAGATCTATAACAGCATCCTACATAAAACAAGGAAGCTCTTCACCTTCCTTGCCTACCAAGTACCCTTCTTCATTACCAACTCACCCTATGTATTTACCAGATGGGCCCACTTCCCACATCTTTATGATCATATGCAATGATCATAAAGATAATGGCTAATCTTATCTCTCTACATCTTGAAATTTTATTTATTTAAAATTTATGCCACCTTTCTCCCCAAAAGGACCCAAGGCAGGTGGCTTCCATTACTAAAACAATTTTTAAAGCTAAAACAGCAAGTATACAAATTAAAAAGGATTAAACAAGTACTATATTAAAATAGCTCTCTTCATAGCTTTCCTGATAGTAGGATTAGCACCCCATGCTAGGCTAAGGTGACCTAAGCTTATCTAGTCGAGAAAGCTACATTCCACGTTGTTTTTATAGCAGTTATATTTCCCACATTGACTCCTCAAAGGCTGAAGGCATTTTGACTATCAGTTGAAACATACATACACATAGACTGAGATCTAGATTGAGATCCTTAGTCCATCAAGCCCACTGTTGTCTACTGAGATTGGCAGTCACTTTCTAGAGTTTAGGTTACCACCTGTTCTCAGAGGTGCCAAAGAATCAACCTGGGAACTTCTCCATGGCAACACGGTTGCTCTTTCACTAGCCTATAGGACCTGCACCCCACCTTTTCAAGGTTAAGTGAAGGGACATTGTCCCCCAGTCCGAAGTTAAGCAATTTATCTCTTCCACTATCCTGTAGTGCAGGATTTAAGTCAAGCACATACTGCAGGAGAATGGCAATAGTGGAAAACCTATGTGTTCAGTGTGCAGGTACCTGAGCAGAAGATTTCTTGTCTGCCTTCCCAAGGGATCGTGATCCTCTTTTCTTCAAAGAATTCTGAAACCAAAAAAAAGGAAAGAATTAATGCAAACAACAGCTGGGCAGTATTAACTGTCATGGATCCCAAAACCAGCTCCACCTTCTTTTCTACAACCGTGGGTATCAGCTTTCATTCCCACTCTACTCAGATGAAACTGACAGCACTGGAGTGTATTTTTCCAATGTGAATTTTTCATTCCACCATAAGAATGTGTGTGCCCTCTGCAGGAGTTAATTTACATTCACCAGCAAATGGTGAGTGGCCGTGTTAGCTGGAGATGATGGGGGCTGTAACTTGATCTGGAAGGATGTCACTTTGAAGAAAGCTGCCTTAGTGAAATTGATAAGGCTTTCTCTGAACCATATCAATTTTTATCAGAAAATGGGGGGGGGGGAGTGAAAGCAAAACAGCAAGTATAACCAATGTGTAGCCTGCATAACTAACTTGTAAATCATCCAGAGAGTGCTTAAAGCGCTATGGGGCAGTATATAAGTAGCACGCGCATGCTTTGCTTTGTTTTGCTTTTTTTTTTTTCCCCTGACCTTGTCACTTTCACCAAAATCCAGAGACAGGGATGGACAGAATGCTGAAGGAAGTAGCAAAGAAGCAGACCTTTTGATCCAACTTGTACAATCCCTGAAAGCTGTGCCAAAAGCATGGCATAGTTAAATGACTGCAGCTTCCATGACAAAGAAAAGCAGAAACCATTTAGCATGGAGACTAATAAAGGTAAGGGATATCGTCTGATGCTTAAGATGTAACGGAAATGCAGTGAGGAAGAGGGAAAGAAGAAAAGTGTGTTTTGCCAAAAATACGATGCCACATCATAACAGAGGCTTGAATTGCTTCATAGAGGATTGAAACGCTTTGTCGCTCCTTGATCATACAGGCAGAGCCTGGCTATTCATACCCAAGAGACAGGCTTGCAGCTTGAAGAAAAGCATAAATCTTAAACACTCTGGCGGCAGCTTTACAGATGAACCATCTTTTGCAAGGCACAGAGGAACTCGAAGGATTCTTTCAAGCAAGCAGACAATCATCCACTGTTTCCAAGGCAGTCCGCTCCCCACACAAAGCATAATCTCTTCCTCCTATTCCATTTATGCAGTAAAAGGATGTTCTGAAAGGATCTGAACACTCCCGTTTTGTATAAAGATTTTCAAGCAACTAGAAGATCACATACATATGAAAATGTTCCACTCCTTCCTCATGCAGCAAGCAACAGGAAAAGCAAAATAGAAGTAAAAGGAACCTGTGTTCACTGATAATTGGAGGAGGCAGTTTCTGCCTCTTCACCTTTCATAAATAAATAAATAAAAATCAAAGACTTCTAAAGCAGAACAATGTTCAGGAGGCAAACTGGGAAGATCAGGAGATTCAATCTGCTTAACAAAGCAGATTGTACCATTCCTGTATTTTGTTCTTCCAATAAAACTGTGCTCACATACTCTCATTACAAGACATAGAAGTGATCCTGTGGGGACAGTAAGTACTGAAGCCATCATATCGTGCTTGCATTATGATGTATATACAGGAATTGACAGTTCCCTTCAATGAAACCTGTACTGTGAACCAAACGAGTACTGAGGGATGTGCTACGGTACTGCATATTCAGAACTGTATTTGGGCATATACTGTGTTTCCCTGAAAATAAGACAGAGTCATATATTAATTTTGGCTCCAAAAAACACATTAGGGCTTATTTTCAGGGGATGCTTTATTTTTTTCATGTACAACAATATGCATTTATTCAGATACAGTCATGTAATCTTCTGGTTGCTGCACAATGTTGCACAATTGTGGAGGGTAGGGTTTCACTTTGTTGTTGTTTAGTCATTAAGTCATGTTTGACTCTTTGTGACCCCATGGACCAGGGTTTCACTTAACTAGGGCTTATTTTTTGGGTACGGCTTATATTACAAACATCATGAAAAATCATACTGGGGTTAATTTTCAGGGAAACAGGGTATTAGTAATATTCTGAACTAAAATTTAGGGAAGAAATGCCTCACATCAAACAATGCACCTTAAAATGGGTCACCTCTTCAACCACATTCTAGGGAACTTGTGTCACATCTGAATTTAAGAGCTCAACTAGATTGGACCCAAAGCCTACCTAGTCCAGCATTCTGTTTCCCATATAGAGGCCAACCAAATGCTTAGAGGGAGCCAAGAAGCAAGATATAAGAGTAACAGCCTGGTCTGAATGTTGTACACAAGAACTATACAAGACATATTGTCTCTGGTGCTAGAGATGTTGTATAGCTATCATGATTCGCAGCCTTCAGCCTTATCCTCAATTATGACATGCCACTGTAAAGAAAAAGAATATTGCACTAGTTGGACAATTGACTTGATTCAACAGAGCTTATTATGTTCATTTGATGGGCAATAAAGGTTACCAACTGCTGTGACATATCCTTGGGAATCTGGAAGCAGAGTTGTGGCAACTGGGCTTCTTTCTTGTTAGGTTGAAACATTTTGCTACTCATACCAGTAGCTTCTTCTGTATGAGGAGAGTTGGTAGGAGATACCTGATATATCCACCACAGTTGGTTCCACTTCCCCCTTCTCTGAATAGGCTCCTTAGAAGGACAAAGTCCTTCTCCACCCATTGTCATGGGTCGTTAACAGTGGTCTTTCTGGTGGGTGTGGTCCTAATCTTTCTGGGGATGGAAGAAAGGGCAGCATGACAAATAGGAGACAGATTGTATCTAAGGCCTCCACCCCTGTTGAGTGAGGGATTTTTTTATATGCACATGTATGGCCTCCCTGACCCCTTTCTCAAACCACCTATCATCTTGGTCCAAAATTAGTACATCTTGGTAATCAAATGAGTGCTTCAAATGAACAAACACTGCTGATTGTGGTCCTGAGCCATTGCCCCTCATGTGCTGTTCTCCTGTTTAGCGGCTGTTTGGTTTCTCCAAAGTAAAGCTCCGAACACTCCCCTTTCCATTGGACTGCATATACTATATTGCCCCTGTTGTGTTTTGGTGCCTTACCTTACTGCCTTACTGTGTTTGTGGGTTTGAAGTATACTGGTATGTGGTTTCTTCTACCAAAAATCCTTCTGAGCTTTTCAGACACACCTGCCATGTAAAGAATGGTTTGAGAGCATACACATGCATATAGAAAGTCCCTCACTCAACAGGGGTGGAAGCTTTTATGTAGCCATGACCACCTGGTATGCTCACAGGCAATGAATAAAAATCACAACAGCTTCGAATGGAACCTCCAGAGACAGTATAATTACTAGATCCTAAGGACAATGAACAGCAGTCAGCTCTTGCCTGCTCCAAAGGAATGAGAATATTACAATAATTTAAAATTGAAACCTCCCATATCTGATTCATAATTTCTTTCTTCTCAGCCTCTTGCACCAACTTTTTGCCAAACTCTGCCTGAAAGAATATGTAAGTGTTTGTAGGTTAACAGGTTTTTTTTTAAATGGAGGGACCTGAGATAAAATCACAACTCACCCCAGGATCTATAGACACATCATCAAGACATGATCCCAGTTTATAAAGCTGGAACAAGATATGCTGCTCTTCCTTTTACTAACAAATCTCTCCCCTGATACATAAAATCTGGAATACAATTAGTTCTATTAAAACACACCCTATACTCAAGCGCTGAAAAACAATCTGTCTGTTCCATCCTCCAGTACCCACAGAAAGTGTTTAGCAAACTGAGTAGAGATACACATCCATAACTCATCACACAGGTCAGATCGATGCCCCTTGGACGCCTTTCTGTCCACAAATATAGAGCCAAAAACATTCACAAGCTGGTGCTAAAGCTCTATAGCCAAGAAATACAGCTATGAAACATGAGCCAGTCCTGAGCTGAGGCTCAGGGACATCCAGACCAGTCCTATTGTGGACAAACCAGTCCTATTATGGACAAATCTACAAAAGCCACAGCTTCCCCGCACTCCAAGCAACAAGCTACAGGTATTGTAGAGGCAAATGGCCCAGGGAGGGAAAAGCACATGAACAGAAGCTGCTTAATCCCAGCTCCAGCAGAAATCCTACACAGTTGTATCACAATGCTGACTGATCCCTGATGAGGTAGCGTGAGCCAGCCTTTCTAGCTCTTACCCTCTGACAAAGCAGAGAGAGAGAGAGAGACAGAGAGAGAACAAGGCAATGATCTAAGTCATATCAACACGAAGAGCACCAAACACAGCCATATATGTCACTCCTCCTTATTCTAACATTTCCCCTGCTGCATGAGACCTGCAACACAGCCAGTGCTATTAACATGCTTCTTATGAAGTAGGGGATTTAAGTTAATATGCATAACCAAAACCTTTAGAAGTTCCTTCTACAATAGTCTAAAAGGTCTTGTAGTGTTTTCTGACACTGCCTCTCTATATGATATTGCAACTCATACTGGCACTCTGCTTTGAGGGATACTCCTTTTCTGCCATTGCATCATCATGTTGTAATCATGTTTTCCAGCATCTGGAAGGGCTTGCATTCTTTGCACTTAAAGCAGAGGTGGGGAATGTGAGTCTCCAGACACAATTGGGCTGCACCTCCCTTCAGACACAGCTAACAGAGTCAACAGCATGATAAAGAAGGAGCTGCTGCCTAACAACATCTGGAGAGCCACATGTTCCTCAGCACTTCCTTAATAGATGCCGTGTATGTGTGATGCATGGTGCGAGAGCAGAAGGCACAAGGGACTAGAGGACTTCCAGCAGTTTGGGGTATGTGGGTTCTGGTGCCCTGCATGGCTCAGGCTTTTTTGTCCTGTGGCTACCAGAAGCAGAACTATGCAGTAACTGATCATATGCATGTGTGCACAAAGCAAAACAGAACTGACATTCTCCTTGCATGAGGAATTCGTGTGACAAAAAAGTTGTGCTTATTTATTTTCAAAGAATATACACAGCCATACTGCCAATGTATGTAAGCAGAGAAAAATTTCGCCGAGCCTGTGAACAACAGACAAATAGGGGATTAAAAAAAAATTAAACCCAAGAACAAATGGGGATTTTTTAAAAAGGAAATGCACCTGATTTCTTTCCAGGAAAACCTCCTGCCTACAGACATGTCTCAAAAGTGGTGCAGGGCAACTTGAGGATTATGGAGTCATCACAGCTTGGTGTCACCATGACCACAACTGCATTGCGTAATTGATTGCCAGCAGCACCAGACAGACTAGGCTGGGCTTGTTTTATTACTGCTTTTCCTTCCCTGCTGCTCTCAATGTGTTTTTATGCTGTGATTTGTTCATATTTGATAGCAAAAGCAAACCCATCTGATTAGACTTGACTGTTACCATGTTGATACTAACAGACATACACATAAGATCCCTTTCTCTTCCATTTCCTAGCTCAAGCATAAATAAGTTCTTCTGAATTCCTCCCTGTAAGACAAATGAAGCCACAGGTGCAAATGGCCATGTGCATGACAATTAATTGCCCTTTCCAACACTTATCCAATTATCAGAGATGCTCCCTCCAGCTGGAGAATAATCAGCACATAATCCCCTTAGGAACAACCCCCACCTCCACCCTCTGACAGTTCAAAGCCATCCTATATGTGTGCTTGTGCACGCCTGTTAGCAGGCAATAACAAAGCACTAGGTCTACCAACCTGCTCATCAAATACTATTGATTCAATAAATACAAAGTACCTGAAACTGCTTGGGAAACAAAGTAGACCCCCAGATTCATAGCACTTTTAAAAACATGCAGCTACTGCAAGCTCATATGTACTGTACAGGTTTCATAAATGTGTGATATCTTTCTTTACAGGAATCTACAACAGTGCTGTAATTGAGACCTTTGCCAAAGGAGAGGGAGCTATAAATAAGTTTGCTGGGAAATGTGAATTTCTTAAGGCATGTCAGCTGGATCTCATAGGCCATTATCATCCAAATATTTATACTAACTACACATTTTGAAAAAACAACCATTCCTGGGACAAGGAGTTTCCATGCATCACCGCAATTTTCTTGTGTGCTTATCTCAAACTACACATTCAAGAAGTGGCAGAGTCACTAAGAAGTTGAAGTAAGACCAGATGACCCGTCTTTGGTTAAACTGACAATTGTATGAGAAAGCGAGGTCATGCAAGCCCCCTTCCAATACAAAACGTGCAAAGGAGGCCATATTAGGAGTGGTGGCACATTGATAGCTCTGCAATTGGTATACATAACCCCCTAAATACTGCATTGATTGAATTTCTTTACCTTTACAGAAATTTTGTTCTGTATCCAAGTAGCCTCATTTTACTTGATTATCCTTTGATCTTCTTGCTTTGCATCAAAATCCATTGTGACTTCCAGATGATCCTGCTAGAGTCCTTTCCTGGTGGGAGACATTCTTCAGCATTCATTTATTTAGCAAGGTGTGCTGTTTTTGTTCTCCACAGCCTAGCCTTTTAGGAATAAGACCCTTTCTTGCAACTCAAGTGCTGGGACCTAATACCGTACCTGAAACCCCATATTGAGAAATGAGAGGCTCTGTATGTAAGCCTGAGAACTTTTCAAGAGACTGAATACCATAGTATTTATCCTGGGGTACCCAGGCAAGCATAGGGCAGAAAGTCAGCATCTTTTTTGTAACTTTCTATTCTCATTTTCTAAGCTAAATTTTTATCAGTAGAAGAGAGGAGGGAGTGACAACAGAAAGTAATATATATATTTGTTTAGTGGCATTATTGTGGGTTGTCTGTTCCAAACACATTGCTGATCGTTATTACTTTCTGTTGTCACTCCCTCCTCTCTTCTACTGATAAAAATTTAGCTTACCATATATATAAAGTGCAAATACTAAACCCAAATTATCTGTATGCAACACCACAGCTCAGGCCCCTTTGTCCATACATCACATGACTCCAATTTGGCACATCGGCCACAGGACACATTTCTCTTCCTCTCCATCACCAGTCTCTTACTGACAGCTCCTGTGCGTCTTTTCATTTACTATTCAGATCATGTGCTCTGGCTGCTCAGAAACCAATCTCATGCCCATTAGTCCTGCCTGCTGTGCAGCAGGGCACAACAGCCTGCCTAAAGAGCAGCACTGAAGGAATAAGCTACTAGCCATGTTCCAATACAGAAAGGGTAAGCAAACACTTCTAAGCTACCTGCCTGGAAACCTGCTTTCCAAATTTCTTAGACATTACAGCTAGAATATATACAAGCCCGTTTACAGTACAAAATTGCCCCATGCAATTGTACCAATGGACATGTAATTTCATGGATAACAAAATTATTGGGGAAACTGGGCTCTATGAGATCATCTATCAGCCAACTCCAATGTTACGACTGTCCTTCTTTCAGTAGTTATGATTTGGACAAATGGCTGTGGGTTTATGGTGTGCATTCATTTTTAAACTGCCCTTCTTCATACAACTGTACAGTATATCTCCAAGCACAACTGATTGGTAGAATGTAGCATCATAAACTGGCTGAATTTCCTAGCTAGAAAACCCTAGTCATCTGCAAAGAGAGAGTTGAGTTACTCAGAGAAATCTTTGGCACCAAAGTAAGCTGCACACACCTTATTTTGTTCATCATATTCATATGCCACATTTTCTTCCGTTAGTTTAATGCAACATGCTCAGCTTTCTATTTTATACTCACAACACCCAGTGCGGTTTGGTCATGCTGACTTACTGTCCCAAGACCACCCAGTTAGATTCATAGCTCAGTGAGGATGTCTCCCAAGTCTTAGAGCAAAACTGTAACCACCACAAGAACTGCTATATAGCTTAATACAGTAGTTTAGGTCGCTAGCTGCAGAGCCAGAGGCTAGCAGTTTGATTCCCCACTGTGCCTCCTTGACAGTGGCTGGATTTGATTATCTATAAGGTCCATTCTAGCTCTGGAGTCTAAGATTATTGTTGTTATCATTATTTTGCTAACAGGAAAAAAATTGCAATCTGCATCATGCACAGGACTCCCTGACATTGTCAACATAAATGCATGAGAGAGTTTCCTAAATGTTCATATCATTTGCTACAAATAATTAGTTTAATAAAGAATACAGTGCATCCAAACAGTTGGCAATGAAGTACTGCTCTGGAAGAGTTTGATTTTATAAGAGAAAGATAACACCAGAGCCTGTTGATCTTAGGCTGGGAAAGTTAACAGAGATTTTTTTTAATAATGCCAAAAAGAGCCAAGACAGTTGTCTGGCCCAGTTCCAACTAGGGTAATTCCAAGCTGCAGACACACTAACCTCCTGCTGTGATTGCAAGTGGATATCACATTCCTTTTGGCTTACTGCTCTTACCTCACACAGTTTAACTCTACAGCTCCAGTTTTTAGCAATTCTGTATGTACCAAGAGCTGGCTGATGTCCCTTAAAACAATCTTCTTGGTCAAGGATGGGGAAGTTTTGGTCTTCCATTCCCAGACACTCCAGATAGTATGGCCAATTATAAGGGACTATGGAAGTTGTAGTAAAAAACATCTGAAAGACTAAGGTTTACCAACCACTAGGCTTAGCGAGTGAATGCATCTGCTTTGTGAGCTTCACTACTGCTATATCAGTGAGCCCAAGCTATATTCATTGCTTCTTTGTTGATATACTTTGGTATTTATCTGCCATTTAATTATCATGCATAAATAAAAGGCTGTGAGATCTGGAGTGCATCATGGTAGAAGAGGAATGCTGACATATAAGACCCAGGACCTAATGCATATGAAACCTTTATTGATTCGACATCCATAAACATTCCTTCATTTTCATAAACTCTCTTCCAATAACCGTATGACAGCAAAACATAACATTAAATCTAAGACATGACTATACAACCACTTTGGTTTTTAGGAAGAGCAAGGAGTATGATGCTTTCCAATTACTGAAAACAAACACAAGAGCCAATAAAGCAGGCAAAGCAGAGTGGACACAACATATTTTTGAAGGTGAAGTGAGTGAGAAGCAGCAAAGAGAAAAGTGGCCTGAGAAACAGTAGTGTTTTGGTCCAGAAAATAAGCAGAAACCAGTGATTTCTCTTCCAGCAATTAATTCACTAATACACATATTCTTTGTGACAAATTATAATCCATATCAAACTATAAAGCAATGTCCTTCCTTTTGCATTCATGAAGATAAGCCATATAGACATCTAGGATAACTTCTCAAGGGCAACTTGCCTGCAGCAAGTTGTGGTTTGAAAGTGAAAAGATTAGCATGTGTGAAATCTTTTGACAGAAACAAAACACTGTTGGACTATTAATAGCCTACTGATATGCCTAGAGAGTAGGACTGGGATGTGCAAAATTGAGATCAACACCACTTTTCAAACATGAAGTTCATTGGAAGGCCCTGAGTGAATCCCTTCTACTCATCCTAACCCACCTCAGATACTATTGAGTTTTCCACATTGCTGTGGTCAATCTGTTGCCTAAGGTTGGTTTCAGCAAAAATGTGACTCCTCTTGCTATTTCTAGACACAATTTGAAAGTCCGATTATGACCGATAAAGAAGTATATGACTTAAGAACAAGCTACACGAAATGCCCAATTCTAAATTTGTTTTGTGTCTTATGATCTTTGAAGGAACTCTTTTCTTTGTTCTTAAACTTTTTTTATTATTATTGTTAGCTATTTGTTTTTATTTGAGTGATAACATTATTGGCCACTTTGAATGCCATTTTTGACACAAAGGTGAGATATAGACTCAACAGACAGTGAGACAGTTTTAAACTCTTTGGAGAAAAGGGTTAGTACAATAAATAATACAATCTATAAATGTCCTCACAGAAAGGCACTTACCTCCCTCAGCTTGTCCATCTCATTCTGCAGCACCTGCTTAGCCAACTCACTCTCAATGAGCCGCTGGCGCAAGTCCTCATTCTCTTCCTCCAGTTTAATCCGTTTTTTCTCCACTGCCTCAAGTTCATTATGGAGCCGCACAGAGACATCTTTGGCTACCTGTGGACACAGCAAGGGGCAGCATGAGACTAAGTCTCAAACCTGAAGTACGGTGTTCAGCTTCATCACCATCATTTCACACCAGTAGCAACACTGCGCTTGGGAATCTTCCGTTTCCAACAGGACAATACATCCCACCCAGAAAACCTCTGCTCAAAAACAGTCCTCAGCTCCAGGCACTAACAGTAGCCTCCCTAATTTAGGGAGGTAAAAACACTTCCTTAATTCAGACAGCATAGACAATCTATCATCCTCTGGATCTGGTTGGACTGCAATTCCCATATTCTTCACCACTGGCTACCCTGGCTAGGACACCTGGAAGCTGCAGTACAGCAAGATGTAGTGGGTCTCATATATTCTGCCTCAGGTTCAGAAAGAGTGAGCTGTTCTTCCAAAACATGCATTGACATCCCACACTGTTAATGAAGAACCCATGTCTGTTTTGAAGCTTGACTGAGCAAAAATTAGACAATGTTCTACAAGTAGATCTCTAGATTACTTGCAGTAGATCAAACTAGGATTTCTGATTTACACCTTTTTATCAATAACAACCTAAAGGCTCTCAAGCTCACCTTAAATAAGGCTGCTGAAACAAATGAAATTGGGAAGAGAATTTGTAAAAATAATTTTCAGATTGCATTTGTCTTCAAAAATTGGAGAATGAGAGATCTGCTCTTGTATCAAAATCCTGAGCACAGCTTTCAGAGGCACCTTTTGCCCTTCTTCAATGTGCACATGCATGTGGGTGATCACGGAACAAAGGAAGGCTAATTGCCTTAGAGAGAAAACAAAGGAGTCGACAGCGGATGTCCGAGCCAGCAGAGCCAACTGGCAACACCCTGAGAGCTCTTTTATTTACTTAGCATGATTACATAGTATGTTATGAGAGAAACAGATAGGATACCAGTTACCTAACTGTAACTAGGATTGGCTAAAATAACCCTTTGATCTTATGCTCTACCTCTAAGCAAAAGGGCAGAATAAGGGGTAACCCCACCTGCTGGCAGCTGCTGCTTTCTGCCAGAAGTGTATGTACGTCACTGGAACAGAATGCAGCTACAACTTTTAAGCAGAAGTTTCCCACTCATGTGCATATCTGCCCAAATGCAAAAGTGTGGCGCCATTTCCTGCTCTTATGTATATAGCTTTTATTTTAAAAAGGAGATCCCACAAACCTGAACTTTGCTTAGCTCTGCCTTATAGCATACAATTCACTTGTTTCATTTCTAAAATGCCTGAATTGTGTTTTGCTTTAACATGTATACTCAGCTATATAACTGGAAACGTTATCTATATAGCTTGTTTAATTTTTAAAAGATGAGAAAGTCTCTGACCTTGCAATCTAAAAAAAAAGACATCACACAAAAGGAAACAATAATGGAAAGGGAAAAGAAATACACTGCTTTGAGTTACACTGACACAATCATGTCCAAGATATAAAAAATTGGCCAGGATTCTATTAGCAATATATACTTCTGTTAAGGGAAATAATGCACATCTTGGTAGCAAATTGGTGCTCATTAATGAATGATGGTTGTATTTCTAGGCAGGAATGTGATTTGCCACCAACACTTATGCAATTTCTCTTACACAAACAATAGCATTCTGGCCATGGTCAAGTAATAAATTTACAGATTCCATGAGACACTTCTCATCCAATAATACTGTGCAACATCTCCTGTGGATAAATTTGCGTCCTGAACTTTGCAAGCAACATAGTGGCTTTGTATGTTTTAACAAGAAACTAGCACTGAAAGCAGAAACACAATAAGTCACACTTCTGGACTAATGTGCAAAAGTGTGATGAACATCCTTGGTCGGAGAGTATGTGATCTGTGCCTACAGGGAATATACACATCACTGTATTTGTACAAAAAAAGCAGACAAATGCAGAAAAGAACGTGTTCTTTCCACATTCACTTCATTTCCAATTGCTTGTTGTAAATGTGAGTACTGAGCGCCTCTCAATATTTCGGGTTTTTTTATTCTTTTATGCTGCAATGCACAGTTAAAAAAAACAAGAGCTTTTGCAAACCAGACCCACAGTGGTACTTTGAACACCAGTTTCTCTGGGTATAGGAGAGAAAATAACTGTCATAAACAAGAGAGGTTCACTCATGGCACCAGTGGGTTTTAGATATGTACATCAGAAGGTTTCAGAAATATCTCTGAATATGTATTATAGGCACTCCAGATGTAAATGCCTTCCATCAATACATCAAAATATACTGAAGTCATGTCCTGTTATTTTTTTCAGAATCTGCAACAGAAAGGGAAGCAAGCTCTTGGTGATACATTATTCTCCAAGGGTTTTCTTCCATGAATAAGAACAGAAGAGTCCCCTACACACACACCACTTGAATTAAAGATCATTGGTCAAAAATTAAAGGACGCGCCTTAGACAAACTCCTAACAAATTCACAAATCCTGGCATTAGGAACAGAGGACGTTGCCTCATGCTATTGAGTCAGACCACTACTGATCCATCTGCCTGGTATTATCAGCAGAGCCTCTCCAGGATTTCAGGAAAGATTATTTCCTAGTCCTCTCTGGAGATCTCTGGCATTTCTCTGATGGCCTCCCATCTAAGAATTAACCAGGGTTGATCCTGCTCAGCTTCCAAAATGAGACAAGATAGTGAAGCTGGTGTGATGTAACAGTTCAATAAGCAGCCTAGAGATTTTGGTAGCACCAGCTGCTGCCATAACAGAAATCACTAAGGATATTTAAAACCAAAATTCTCCATCATGAGCAGAGAAAACTCCCAACAAGTTTTGGAAACAGCATTCAGACATTTTGTGTACCATAAATATGGCAAGGAAGCACATGTTCCCAGGGCAGGTTCCTCAGCCTTGATGGTCTCTAGATGTGTAAGATTATAACTCTTTTTACCCAGAATGGCCAGCCAGGCTAGCTGAGGAAGATAGGTTTTATAACTCAACCCATCTAGACATCACCAAGTTAAGGAATACGAAAGTGACATTGTTGAGCAGCCTAAACTGAACCTCCAGCTTTTCAACACTCAGACTCTTGCTTCAACTCTCACTGTCAGAAGAAATTTTCAGAAATGGGGCACAGCAATGCTTTTCTTTCTGTTCAGTGGAGTATGGAGCACTGAATAAGAGGCTTCTCCTTTAACCCCGGAGGTGCTGGCTGAAATCCTGTTCCTTCATTATGCAAGCAGAAGGCAAATGACATAACATTTACACTCCTCCAACTGGCAATTAAAGGGTCCCCGCTGGGTTTCTCAAGACCACGCCAAGCCAGGCATGTGATGGAAAAATCCATATGTGTTAACACTTACAGTATTCTGTCCATAATTTCTTATTAATCTTGTTATTTAATGTTAATGATGGAAACTGCAGAACTGATCATCATCCTTACTTGCCCTTAGGGATGAAGTAGAAAGGAGTCTTTCCACAACAGACTCAATTCTAAAACTATGTACACCTGTATGGACAACTATTGCACACAGTATCGTTGTATGGCAGGTACTGTTTTGTTCTCCAGGACACTAGTCACTTGCGTATCAGGCAAAAATAAAAAAATAAAAAAAATAAAGAAAACATTGTGGCACCTTAAAGACTAACCACTATATTTCCATGTGAGTTTAGTGAACAGAGGGACGTGGTGGCACGAGGGACATGGTGGCGCTGTAGGCTAAACCGCAGAAGCCTGTGCTGCAGGGTCAGAAGATCAGCAGTCGTAAGATCGAATCCACGCGACGGAGTGAGCTCCTGTCACTTGTCCCAGCTCCCGCCAACCTAGTGGTTCGAAAGCATGCAAAAATGCGAGTAGATAAATAGGGACTACCACGGTGGGAAGGTAACAGCATTCCGTGTCTAAGTCGCACTGGCCATGTGACCACGGAAGATTGTCTTCGGACAAAACGCTGGCTCTATGGCTTGGAAACGGGGATGAGTACCACCCCCTAGAGTCGAACACGACTGGACAAAAATTGTCAAAGGGAACCTTTACCTTAGTGAACAAATCCTCAGAAATGTTTTTTTCTCCTTTATTATTATTTTCTTTTCTTTCTTTGCCTGATATGCTAGCAAAGACTAACACACAATTAAAACTACTAGATGGACTTGGTGTTTCTCCCTTCCTGGGATTCTAGTATAATTGCAAAGACAGGGAAGGCAGTCACTAAACTTAAATCCAGGATGATGCCTTCAGAGGATGTAGGCTCATTTGCCACCTTTTTGGAAAAGTACCCTTGGCATGGGTCTTCAACCACAACAGATGTGAAGATCAAAGTTGGAAGCAAACTAGTGCATTTCCAAAGTAACTGTGATGGAGGAGACAGGCTGGAAAAGAAAGCACACGGTGGAATATGGAAAGGAGAAACACACAATAACCCAGGATGTAGCTGATAGTAACAAAAGAGATTGCCCTGTGCTTCACCTTTTGCATTTACTTATACAAATCCCCACTTGTGTCCTGACTATACCGTTTCCCCACAAATAAGATGTAACATGAAAATAAGTGCTAATATGATTTTTAAGGACGCTTGTAATATAAGCTCTACTCCCAAAATAAGCCCCAGTTAAGTGAAACCCCACCTCCACCATTGTGCAGCAACCAGAAAAAGATATGACTTTATTTGAACAAATGTAAATTGTTGTACATAAAAAAAAATATCCCCTGAAAATTAAGCCCTAATGCATTTTGGAGCAAAAATTAATATTAATTAAAATATTAATATATTTAATATATTAAAATATATTTAATAATTAAAATAATTTTAATTAATTTTTTAGTATTTTAATTCCCTGTCTTACTTTCAGGGAAACACGGTAGGAACCGAAAACTGAGTTAGCAAAGGTCAAGTAGCACCATAGCTACTCAGAATCACCTTAGCTTGAAGCTCGAAGAACACCATGAAGGAGGAGAAAAATCATTCATTATGTCCTATTCTTCTTGCAAGCAAAACCTTTACTTGTGGTGAAGGCTAAGGCAACTGGGAGGCAGCTGTTAGTGGCTTCAGGGGAAGAGGACAGAAGAAAAATGCAGCCTGACAAACATATGGGAGCTATCACGCCACATCCAGCTCAGAGGAGAAACAATCCATGCAGTGACCAGTCCGGACAAAACAAGGGGGTGGAGGGAGCACAATATATGCCACATTTCAAATCCTGGATGCTCTTTCCAAATGCAATGTACCTTTATTTATTTATTTATTTTATTTATTTTATTTCTATCCCGCCTATCTGATCGTATTAGACCACTCTAGGCGGCTTTATGTTGCTATATAAGAATCGACTTCTGGATCACACACAGGATAGCAAAAATTGTAACATTTCAAGTACTGTATCCCTAAAAAGCCTCATTTTCATATGATTTAGGTTCAGCAATGGTCTATTTATGTATCATTAACAGAGGATACAGATTACTCAAAATTATAACATTTCTAATGCTTTCAACATTTCCAATATTTCTAATTTATTACTTTGTATTTTCATATTCATTTAATTATTTATTTATAATAATGCCACTCTTTGTACCTTTTACATTTTTTTTCAATTAGAATATGTATCGTCTCCTATGCACATAGCTATGCACAGCAGTCATGCTGGACACAGCACACTTGCAACTGGACCACACCATGCTCTACAGCAGCCTCCTCCAACCTGGTGCTCTTCAGAGGTGTTGAAGCAAAACTCCTATCATGCTCAGTCAGAACAGCTTGATCACATCGGCTTTGGATGGCGACAGTTGTAGTCTACCACATGGAGGAAAAAGGATGCTTTACAGGTAAACTAGTAGGCTCATGGCTGTCCTGATTCAATAAGCTGTGTGCACTTAGAGAGGTTTCACTTACAAAATGATTTAACCTCAGAACAGCACCAGAAATGAAGATACAAAACTCTCGGGCATATTGGAGCATGTTGCTAACCAATTAGAGGCAGACATGCTTAAGATGGAAAAAAAACAGCCTGTTCTTAAGCCTTTGGCTCCTTTTAAGGAGCTAATAAAAAGGATCCTGGAAATTGAAAGAATGGAAAAAGGATAATTAACAAAACTGCTGGGGTAGTTCTGTATATTCTGAAGCAAAACTGGGAGAAAATACACATTCTATTATTCTCGTTAAATTTAAAGCAACAGGCTGTCATTTTGTAGACTTGCCACAGTGCCAGAAAATCTCTGAGTAATGTCTGACACAAAAATATGTGGCAAATTTCAACTTCAGATTTTTAAGAGCCACCAGTTTTTGCAGGTCCAAAATAAGGAGGGTTTTTTTTTTACAGGCAGCAAAATAAGAAGGTTTTTTCAGCCCCTGGCCAGTGGGCAGTCTGTATTCATCTTAGCAGGATATAAACTGCCCGGTCCTGACCAAGGAGCTCAAATACTGTATTTCACATGCATAATCTCAGTAAGTACAACTTATTATCCCTACACTACATCTGGGGGCAGGGCAGAGGCTGAGAACTGGGGATTTGCCAAAAACCACTTTCTGAGTTCACAACTAAAATGAGTTTAGAACCAGAGGGTACTGGCACTTTGCTCAGGTACTAAGCCACCACTCTAGCCCTTATATTCGAAATCCTAGAAGCAAACCTTAAATGTATGGATATCTGTGGAGTTTTCCTGCCACCAGAGATGCAGCATTTGGAAGCACTGTTTTGACAACTGCTCTGCATACCAAAGGTCAAAGTTTCAAGTTCTTGCATTTTTAGTTAAAAGTTTCAAATATCAGGCAATGGGGAAAACCCTTTTGCAGGAGGCACCAGAGATCTACTGCAAGTCAAAGCATATCTACTGACTAGACATACAGCTTCAATGAAAAAAAAAAGGATTTTCATAATTTGAATTGCCTTCTGTTAAAAACACAAAAGGGATAGAATTAAGAGTTGATTACATTCTTCCAGTATGTTTCAGCATACAACAGCAATTTCTTTTCTGCACTCCTCAAAGTAGTACTGGTTGGGCACAGGAAGCACTGAAAGGAGTTGAAATTTTATTTAAAAATACCCAAGGAAACAAAACTCAGATCTCAGTATAGAAGCCTTTACTTCTATAAAGTGGTTAAGCTGTTTTTGCTTCAATCCTTGATAATAAATTTGGTCTTCCTGCAGCTCCTTTTTTCCCCCTGAGTGTGGTAAACAGGCTAAATTTTTACTCCTCAAGAGAAACCATAAAAACTCTTGTTGGAAACCCAGGAAGGCTCTTCTCCGTATTGACAATACTAGGCAAACAGGCCCATCATTTGAGACTACTGCTGGATAGCTCAGTGGGTTGAGAATTTGATTCCACACTGTGCCTCCTTTATAGAGGCTGGACTCAATGATCCATAGGGTCCCTTCCAGCTCTGCAGCGCTAAGATTTTAAGATCTGATTCAGTCCAACGCAACTTTGTATGTTGCCATATACAACATACAAACAAATCTCACTGGGACACCAATAGATTCCCCCCTTGGCAGAACTAGATCTGGAAATTTCCATATACTAACAGTTCTGATCAAGAGAGACCAAAGCACTACTGTGCCGATGGGTAGAAAGATGCCAGAACAGGATGGTAATGTAAGCATAGCAGAGTTTTAACTACCTCTCCCCAGTGGATGCCATCTCTGTTTTATAGGTCCCCAGCAGGTGTGGATGGTGGCTATATTTGTGTTTAAGCAACCATGCAAGCCTGTCCTCTTAATTATAGAGCAGTTAGTGGTGGATGCTTGGGTGGAGATTGTCATCAGTCACATGTGGCTTACTTCATTCCAGGATCAGTCATTTTCTGGTGCCTGGGGCATTTGGCAGAAGACACACTTCATTGTGTAAAGGCCTCTTCTTGGTTCAGTTTCAGGTTTTGTTCAACTCCTCACAGCAAGAATGAAAAAGCATTTTGCAGCCAAAGAAAAGTGACATGCCAGTGTAACTGGAGAGGCTGCTGCACCCAACTCTCTGTGAGGTGGAACCAATCCAAACATAAAGGCCGTCTATTTAAGAGTTTACAAACAGAAAACCAGGAAAAATGGTGTGCATTAATTTTATTTCCCTCCTTGAGTTGGCTAATGTTGGAAAGCACAAACTTGAAAAGTGAAAATAGCTTAACAATTGATTTTACAAGGGAAATGGCATACTTCTGCACTGGTTTTCTAGAGAAGTCTTTCTCTGGATGTTATTACTATTTTCTCTTTTGGTCTCTCAGGCAACCCAACTGATGCAGGTGGGCAGAACACAACCTGGTTGGTCAGTTCATTTAAAAGTTTAGCCAGGCGAATTGGCAAAACAAAAGTTATGTCTCTTATTGCCAGGATAGAAGGACCACAAGAGGCGAAAATCCTCACACAGCATAGTGTCAGTGACCCCATCTTAAATTATTCTCTGTTAAAACCACAGTATAAAAGTCTAGAGAATAAGATATGTTACAATACAGTAATTCTGTTCCCTGGAACAAGGCTACTCAATTCCACCTCCTCTGCAAATGATCCAACCTGTACCTAGTCTAGAGAATCACAGAGGGTCCCCATGACAGCAACATCTCCTTGGTGAACTTGCAGGTTCATCATTAACTAGAAAGGGGAGGAACAAGGAATTTGCTGAGAATTTAAATCCACTGAGAGGAGATTTAGTGAATGCTAACTGTGCTGGACAGTTAAGAAAGTCACACTCAGAAAATGGTAAAGGGTCTAAAACTAAAGCATCTTGCTTTCTGGAATCATGGGGAAACAAATCCATCAAGATGTGGGCACAGTTAAGTATCCAGTCTGTTTTTCCTAGCAGTCTAATTTTCCCTAGTTCCTTCTCCTCTCATTCCAGTCACACCACCCAATAGGGATGTGCCGGACATGTTACAGGATGTCTTTTCCTGCCTTTTCCTACCCCAGCAGCTTGTGCTTCCAATCCCTATCGACATACTTATACCATTAGATCAAAATGTTGTAGCTGAGAGACCATAGCAACAGAGCAAGTCTTAGAAGCAGCAAGAGAAGCAGGATTCTCCAACAGCCAGTGTTGCTATGCAATGCCAAGAAAGTGCCACACTAAAACAGCACATGCTGCACCACCCAGCTGGCCTGTACACTCATCATGAACTAGCTAAGGTCTGCAGGCAGCTCAAGGGAGGGGCTTGGCCTCTTTGGTCAGCTGCTTAGTTCTCATGATTGTAAACTGAGCTGATGAGAAAGCATATTCTTGCAGCTAGCCCCTTTTCCTGGCCTGCACATTTTCCAGGAGCATAAACACTGCAATGGAAAGAGACTGGAAGGGGAATGAAGGGGGAAACGTAGAAGAACAGAGACAGAGAGCCAAACTGCAGTAGAGATTTGAAACGTCTTGCACTAGATCCTTCCAAATGCTCAGATCAGGGAGGCTACAGTCTTTAAAAAACCATTATAGTTCCAAGCACTGGATCAAAGGCTGCAGCGATTGCTTAGGAAAACCAGGTTCACATTCACCTGCAGCTACAAAATTCATGGTGTTGCCATCAGTAAATTATGTTTTCAGCTCACAACAACCTTGATGGGTAACAATTTTCTACAAAAAAAACACCAATAGTGCCTTCTCCACAGAGAAGGGATAAGCAATGCTCTAAAATCCATTCTGCAGTACATGCTATGAAATACTATACCAGTCTCTTCCTAATAACCCCATGCAAAATCCCACAGTGAACTCAGCTGAAATGAAGAACTGAAGGATGTCTATTGATCAAAAAGAATGTTAAGCACAGCAAGTTCCCATTCGTTCTCACTGCCAAGGCTAGAACCAGAGAGATCCAAGATATCTGTGTTGTTGCCTCTCTGCTTTCAAAAGAGATCAGAAGGGGAGTGGGCAAATTGTGGTCCTCTAGATTGGTTAATCTGCAGATCCCATCATTCCTCGCCATTGGCTATGCCAGCGAAGACTCAAAGGAGCTGCAGTTTAAAAATACCTGGAGGGCCACAGCTTTCCCAGCCTTGATTCAGCATTCTCCACGGACTTTAAAGTTTACCTTCACAATCAGAACAGCAAGAACTATACTTTAGAAAGCTTAAAATTTTACGGCATTGAGTTCTACAGCCAATGCCAATTTCAATTATTCATAGAGTGGAATCCAGAATGAGGAAATACACAAACAGTGGTATCTTCTGCTTCCTCTCATTCCCACTACACAAGGCAAACAGATAGCTTGAGCCTACTTTCCCAGAACTCCATTTATTTCTGTTTACTCACTTGATGTTATCATGCCTTAATTGACTAGGAAGAGGTAGACAATGTTTACGCAAAGAAATTCAAGCATCATAATTTGTGCCACTAAAATATCAAACAGTAACATCACACACTCTTCCAAGAGAACATCCTTGGCTCTCCCCTAGACCAGGATGTTACCCAGATTCATTTATTAGCAGGTTATTTAAGTAACTTTTCTTCCAAATCACATGGTCTGTCCCAAATATCTGGGGGGTGGGGGTGGACAGAGCACATACTTTCCATGTACAAGAACCTACATTAAAACCCCATGGTCTCCAGTATAAGGAACAAATATATTTGAACTGGAAATGGTCTCTACCTGAAATCTTGAAGGAATACCCACAGTTAGAATTGCCAGTACCAGATCTCATGAATCAATTGCCTAATATAGTACAGTGATACAGGGCATACATTTTACAGCACTTAATGTTTCTGCAGAGAATTTCCTGTTTTTGTTGTTGTTGTTGTTTGCTTGTTTGTTTTTAAATATTTCATAAAATTCATCAGTAACACTGAAAGCCAAATTGCTTGAATCTGAAAGTGAACTAACAGGACAAGTTCTATAGAGGGTGACAATGAAACTGGAAAGGCCTCAATGACCTTAGTGGAAAAGAGTTCCACTGTTGGAAGTACTGTAGACCAGAATGGACCAAAGAATGTCAAACATAACTTGCTAGGCAGGCTAAAATTAGTCTACCAACAATTCTCAGTGGCTTTCCTCCTTAATTTTTATTTTAATAGTAAAGGATGTACATTTTGTTGTAATAATTTAAAAACAATTTATTCTAACAAAAAGCAATTTCTGCATACGTATTTGAATGTATTTGAATGTAATATTTAAAAAAACATTAAGAGTACTTTCTGTTTTCGTCTAATTAAATGGATCAATTGAAATAATTTGGTTTATTTGATCATTAACCTTTGTTTTTTAAAATAAAAACAAATCATATAAACAAATTACTCAAGTACAATCTACATAGGAATCTGTAAATTTTTGCAAAACATATCTGGAAAAATTTGCCATAACAATTTTTTTCTAAGAAACCCCCAACATTGGCATAATACAAAGGGGCTCCTTACATCTCGCACCCATTCATTCACCTAACGCCTTCCTCATGATGGGAGGAAAGGAAAACTCATAAGCACAACTGTACCTTGACATCTTGTTCAAGACTGTGGATGAGCTCTCCATCCACCTGGCCAGTCTGTGCCACAGGGAGGCTACGTCGCTCAGCTTTACGGAGACGATACTGCAGGATGCGGCAAGTTTTACTGGCTTGGTCTAGTTGCTGCCGGAGCTCCTGTAACTGATAAACATCTTCTTCCATGTAGACATCTCTCATCTCCAGCATCTCAGCACGTAATTCCTCAATCTCATCCTGCAAAAGACAACATTATAGTCAAATGGTGAACAGAACAAATGCTACAAAGCTTGCACATAAAATATATTTTATCCCCTCCCCCACAGAAAAGGAACAAGAGTGGAAGAGGCACTTAATGTATATGTGGGTGTGCATGTGTGCATGTTTTATTTTAAATAGCTAAGATTTTTTAAAAGTTTAACTGATGTATAGCCCCTTCTTTACAAAACAGTCTAGGATAGAGGCAATGGTTGTTTTGGACACAATTCATAAGAAGTGAACATGAAGTGAGATTCTGCTTATATACAAGTGCAGTAGTGCCTCACAAGACAAACGCCTCGCGGGACAAAAAAACTGCAAGATGAATCTTTTTTTCGATCACTATGGTGCCTCGCAAGATGGCTTCTTCTATGGCCGTGCTTCACAAGACTTTTTTTCCTGCGACAGATGCCTCGCAAGACGAAAAAATTTCATTCGTCTTACAAGGTTCCCATAGGAATACATTGCAATGCATTCCTATGGGAAATCGCTTTTCGCAAAATGATTTTTTCGCAAGACAGCGCTACTCGTGGAACGAATTACATTCGTCTTGCGAGGCACCACTGTATTCCCTGTTTAATATTAAACATTTACTATTTTTCTAAAACAATGGCAACAAAAGGATAATTGCATATTTAATATTTATCATCATTTCAGTTTGAATATAATTTCTTGTTTTGTGCTCATCTGTACATATATGTCATAAGTGGCAAAGCCTGCAACAAATAAGCAAAGATTTCTCTACTAATGCTTTTCTCTCTCTGGATAATTCATACCAAAGACAAAAAAATTAATATATCTTCTACTTTTCTGTCAGAAATTAATTATCACTTCTAAACACATTTTTCATTGAAGTAACTGCCAATAGTCTAGAAATAATTCCAGGACAGCAATAAGAAAAATCCTGCATACTCCTAATTAGAGTGCTACAGCATTCAGAATGACATTTAGACAAACAAGGAATAGGAGAGATTAACAGTCACAAACAAGCAGTGCACAAACAGCACCACTGGAGTCACATGCAGAATTTAGCCATTTACTATGCGCCCGAAGCTAAGGAACACCATTCACTTTCTCTCCTAACCCATAAAGATGACATATGGGGAAGGCAAATACATTTCCCAGCATATACACAAATGAATGGGTGGCCCACTGGATGTAGGCTTTAAGATTTAAATTATGTGCACCCATTTCATAAGGAAAAGATGGTGGGAATTCCATACCTAAGACTGTGAAATCATTTGCAACCTAAAGAATACTGTCAATGCGGATCCAGCTAATTAGACCATGGAGACTGGAAACAAATGCATTGATCCACTACATGAAAGACTAAGTAAAAGACTGCATAATAAGATAACAAGCTACACTCCACCAGCCATGGGGATCAAGGTTTGTCTTCCGAATCCATAACAAAACTGTCCTTATACCTTCAAGGATGTTAAAGGGTGGCATTCTGCTTCTAGAACTAAGACATCTTTCCCAGATCAGCAGGAAGTTTTAGATGATTTCTGCCTCGAAATACCTCCTTTTTTAGACAGCTGGGAAGAGATTCCACACACAGCCTCCAAACTGGCTGGTATAAACCACTAACAGATACCTATATTAAATTATACAAGGCATTTTGCTCAGGAAATCTTTACGGATCATGCATTTCTATAAAATCTGTACTATATGTACACTGAGTATCTATACTATAAATATTTCTCACATCCACTGTGATACAGTTTGTGCACTAGAGCTCTCTAATAAATCATTGAGCCATGGCAGTCTTCTAAAGTGGTATCAAAGCACTGTGACTGTGAAGTACCTGTAATCTTTCTCTCCTTGGGTATCTATCTGTCACGCCCACAGCTATATATTTCAAATGGAATTCACAGCAAGATCCAGATTTAATTTATTATGCAGCCACCTATCATTTACAAGGGAAAACAGAAGCAAGAGGACACTGAATTTTGTTTCCATCAAGCCCTGCATAACTGTCATTAACAACAAAAATTGTTAACCTTTTCAATACTATCCAGTTAGCAGAGAAAAGCCTACAATAAAGTAGGATCTGAAGCACCTCATGAGTATCAGCCTAAAACTCCCGAAGTCTTTATCATTAGCTGTGCTGGCAGGATTTCTGAGAATTGTAGTCCAAGAACATCTGGGGACCAAGGTTGGAAGGCAATTGTCTAGACCACTGGTTCTTAACATTTGTTACTCAGATGTTTTTGGACTGCAACTCCCAGAAGCCTTCACCATGAGCTCTGCTGGCTGGGGTTTCTGGGAGTTGCAGTTCAAAAACACCTGAGTAACCCAAGGTTAAGAACCACTGGTTTAGACTCTAGACCAAGAATGGGTAAAGCATGGCCCTCTAGATGTTTTGGACTGCAACTGCAGTCATCCTTCACCATTGGCTATATGGTATAAGGCTAATGAAAGTTAGTGAGGCCAAAAACATGAGCACCTGCAAGGGCCTCAAGGAAGTCTTTCCAAGTGTTACAGAATGGGATAGTGAAGAGACAACCCCCCCCCCCAAAAAAAGCAAGCACTGTGAAAGGTAAAAACTAGTAGAGACAAATACTTGATTCTGCTATATGAAGTTCTTTGAGGCCAGATTCAGGCACGCATACCAGCTAACAAAAAATGCACTGGGAAATGATGGGATTTTGTGGTTAATCAAGAATGGGGTTTTCTAGGAAAGGCTTGGTTCAGAGCTTGGAACTATTACCATCATGGGCCATAGTTCTTCTGAGCCCATAGCCAGCATGGTGTCTAGCTCTACATTTGGGAATAAGCATGTCTCAAATGAAAATAGTCATAGCCACCTGACCAAGTTACCTACATACCCAGACCCTAAGAACAATGAGGTTCATAAATTGTTGTCCAAATACTGGAGCATACATAAACCGCATAACAGCATGCAAATTTCCATTCCTGTTCATTTTGGTGAGGTGCACACATGCATGCGCGCGCGCACACACACACACACACACAGAGAGAGAGAGAGAGAGAGAGCGCAAAACCATTAACCTTCCAAGGGTATTCTCTCCTTTTCAGATACATAAAACTAAACCTTCAGCTTTTCTAAATAGCCAGCTGATCTATTTTAACCAGTTCAGCAACCAGGACATCATTCTGACTCATTAGGCTCAACCACTGAGACCCTTGACAATCTATTCTAAAAGAATATCTCTAATACCAGAAGGAAGCTCAGTGTGCACAAAGAGCCTACAGCAAGGATGGTCTGAGATATATATTTATTTCTATAAATATTTCATTGGGCGATAAAGAGCAAACTGTGGGTGGAGATGGGATTCTCCTCCATGTACCATTTGGATGGCAGAAACAGCTAAACCAAAAAATGTAGGGCAGCCATAGAGGATATTTCCTAGTGAATAATATGTGTATAAATAGTTTATGAAGGGACAGGGACTGTTCATCTACAAAAGGTAGTCCACAGAAACCTAACATGCCTCAGAAGAGTTTGCAACCTTTGGTCTGCAACAAATAGAAATTGATAGAACTCATTCACAGGGCCAACAAATAAAGTTTTTCAAACAAATTCACTCTAAGCAACTCAAACACAATATATGCTGAAGACTATGCACATTATTGGCAGATCAAGAAATTTCATGAAATTTCTTAAGAAATTTCAGTATTTGGTTTTATAAACAAATACAGTGATGAACTATTTATGTAAATATCTATGCCTTTTGAAGAATAAACATTTGCAGACATATTTTATTTTCATGAGCACTAACAAAGTAGGTTTGGTTTTTTTTCTGCTTTGTCTGACTTCATGGGGAACAAGAACTGGAGTAAAACCCCTTGCTTCCTTTAAAAAGAAAAAGAATTTTTTTTTTTGAAAAGTCAAAATTACATGAAGAGAAATGTGTACTAACGGGGAACAGTCATCCCTAAGCAGAAAAATCAGAACTGTAAGGAACATAGTATCAGTTTATCTATTGTTGTTTAGTTCTTAAGTTGTCTGACTCTTCATGACCCCATGGATCAGAGCACACCAGGCCCTCCTGTCTTCCACTGCCTCCCAGAGTTTGGTCAAATTCATGTTGGTAGCTTCAATGACACTGTCCAACCATCTTGTCCTCTCTCGTCCTCTTCTTGCCTTCACATTTTCCCAACATCAGGGTCTTTTCCAGGGAGTCTTCGCCTCTCATCAGATGACTGAAGTATTGGAGCCTCAGTTTCAGGATCTGTCCTTCCAGTGAGCACTCAGGGTTGATTTCCTTCAGAATGGATAGGTTTGTTCTCTTTGCAGTCCAGGGGACTCTCAAGAGTCTCCTCCAGCACCACTATTCAGAAGCATCAATTCTTCGGCGGTCAGCCTTCTTTATGGTCCAGCTCTCCATACGAGGTTCTTTAATTGCTCCTCACTTTCTGCCATCAGAGTGGTATCGTCTGCATTTCTGAGGTTACTGATATTTCTTCAGACAATCTTAATTCCAGCTTTGAATTCATCCACTCCTGCCTTTCACATGATTTATTCTGCATATAAGTTAAATAAGCAGAGAGACAATATACAGTACAGCTTTGTCGTATTCCTTTCCTAATTTTGAACCAATCAGTTTTTCCATATCCAGTTCTAACTGTTGCTTCCTGTCCCCCATATAGATTTCTCAGGAGATAGATAAGGCGATCAGGCACTCCTACAGTATTTCTTTAAGAACTTGCCATAGTTTGCTGTGCTCCATACTCAAAGGCTTTTGCACAGTCAATGAAGCAGAAGTAGATGTTTTTCTGGAACTCTCTGGCTATCTCAATAATTGTGCGCATGTTAGCAATTTGGTCTCTAGTTCCTCTGCCCCTTCAAAATCCAGCTTGTACTTCTGGGAGTTCTCGGTCCCCATACTGCTGAAGCCTGCCTTGGAGGATTTTGAGCATAACCTTGCTAGCATGTGAAATGAATGCAATTGTACGGTAGTTGGAGCATTCTTTGGCACTGCCCTTCTTTGGGATTGGGCTGTAGACTGATCTTTTCCAATCCTCTGGCCACTGCTGAGTTTTCCAAACTTGTTGGCATATTGAGTATAGCACCTTAACAGTGTCACCTTTTCAGATTTTAAATAGTTCAACTGGAATGCCATCACCTACACTGGCCTTCTTGTTAGCCATGCTTTCTAAGGCCCACTTGACTTCACTCTCCAGGATGTCTGGCTCAAGGTCAGTAACCACACTATCTGGGTTGTCCGGGACATCCAGATCTTCCTGGTATAATTCCTCTGTGTATTCCTGCCATCTCCTCTTGATGTCTTCTGCTTTGGTTAGGTCCCTCCCATTTTTGTCCTTTATCATGTCCATCTTTGCACAAAATGTTCCTTTAACATTTCCAATTTTCTTGAACAGATCTCTGGTATTTCCCTTTCTATTATTTTCCTCTATATCTTTCAACTGTTCATTTAAAAAGGCCCTCTTGTCTCTCCTTGCTATTCTTTGGAAGTCTGCATTCCATTTTCGGCAACTTTCTCATCTCCCTTGCATTTTCTTTCCCTTCTCTTCTTTGCTAGCCTAGTGGGTTTTCCTACTTTCTTCAGTTTAAGCTTGAATTTTGTATAAGAAGCTGATGATCAGAGCCACAATCAGCTCCAGGTCTTGTTTCTGCTGACTGTATAGAGCTTCTCCATCTTTGGCTGGAGAGAACATAATCAATCTGATTTTGGTATTGCCCATCTGGTGATGTCCATGTGTAGAGTCGCCTCTTGTGCTGTTGGAAAAGAGTGTTTGTGGTGACCAGCTTGTTTTCTTGACAACACTCTATTAGCCTTTGCCCTGCTTCATTTTGAACTCCCAGGCCAAACATACCTGTTGTTCCTTTTATCTCTTGACTCCGTACTTTAACTTTCCTGTCCCCTATAATGAAAAGAACAGTTTTCTTTGGTGTCAGTTCTAGAAGGTGTTGTAAGTCTTTATAGAATTGGTCAATTTCATCCTCTTCCACATCAAACTTGGATTATTGTGATGTTGAAAGGTATGCCTTGGATTGTATCAAAAGACAGAGGTGACCTGGAGTTGCAATGCAGCTTGATAGAGCAACATTTTGATAATTGTGTAAATAAAAGGAAATGAAAATCCAAAATTGCTTCCACACAGTAGTGTTACAAAACAATAACAGAAGGCACTTGTGGGAGGTTACAGGATAACCCAGGAGAGGATGCAAAAGCCAGTGTTGGCACTGTCTTTAGACAATTTACCGCTTGCAAGCAACACAGGGAATACTGCAAGTAACCCAGGGTTTGAGCCATCTGTTGCTGCCCGTTTCTCCTACGAGGCTTTCTGAGCTGCTGCTTTTGCTAGGTGGCCATCTTCCCTTCTCCCTCTGGGAGACCTTCAGACTCTTATCCATTTGGAGAGCAAGGGCAGGTAAATAAAATCCTTTCTAGTCCTTTACGGATCAGCGGTTTATCTGCCTATGATGCACAGAGAAAAGCTAGTCCCAGAACGTCATCCATTAGGAAGCCTTCCTATTGACCAAAGAGAGTACACAGACAATGGCTTTGCAGGCCTGCCTCCCAGTCAACATGTCAAATCCGATGATGAAATGAGGCATCATCTCCAGGGGCACCAGAGGATTCTCTGCAACATCCCAGCAAAATGACACTATAGAGCAGTTTTTCTCACCCTGCTTGCCTTTGATCTAAATTCCATTGGAAGAAACAGAAGGAGGTCTCTCTGAAATGTCCATAACAGCAGCACAAATTATGGGGTGAGCTCACACAAGGGAAATTAACACATTTTTATCACAAAATAAAACCAGAGTGCAAACAGATCTGCTGAGTTCTTGTTTTACTACCACCTAACTGTACCACAGAAAATGTCTGCCCATGTTGTCTTCCAACGAACTGTATTATACACTGAGCAAGTTATAAATACATGCCACTGTGTTCAAGGCAGAAGCGGTCTATGGACTAAGTAGAGTTTCCTTACCCCCTAACTTCAGAAGAAGCAACCCCAATTCTCAGGTCACAAGGTACTTGTAGAAGATGTACATTGCACTGAGTATACAAAAAATGAATTATGCATGTGGCAGTTCTATCAGGCTGAGAGGGACACCATATAAATTGCAAAGTATAAACTAGAATCTCCATTTCATAACTTAAATTAGATGATAACCTTTTTACTAGATAGTACTAATCATCTTTAAATACATTAGACTGTTTGGAATGTAACTAATATTTTAAAGCATTGCTAATTTGACCAGGGAGCATTAAAAATATTTGACCAAGTATCATGTGGGCTTCAGTGGGGACTAAAACCTCAGCACAGCTCCCTAGCCACCAAGCTGCCAATTCCAGACTGGAGGATTTTATATATATTTTGCACTCACTGGTGCAATATACAGTACAAGCATTTTCCTGGAACCACTATATCACCTGTGCACTCCTAAAACAATTAGATATTTCTTTACCTAGTCTTACTACCCACCTGAAATATCAGCCATTATCATGCTGACTGGGGATGATGGTAACTATTGTCTAACACATTTTGGGAGGCACCAGGTTGAGGAAGATACACACACTTAACATACATTTGCCATTTCCTTACCATTTTAGATATATACATAAAATGATTTATACATATGTCAGGTCCCTCAAAAATGGCATCCATTTTCTCTCCTGCTCAGTCTGCAGTCTTTCAAATGTAAACACACAGACCATGAACTATTTCAAGGACCTGAGGAGTATTTTAAAAGTTTAGGAGTAAAGCTGGACTGCTCTGTATGAAAGCAATCATTATTTTCCTTCACAGATAGCAAGAAATAACCTTAGGATCTATAGAAAGCCATTATACCTCCTGACCCAGATCTGAAGAAACGCTGAGGAAGCAACATAAAAGGAAAAGAGAACACGTGCATGCAGTAAAATAAAACCTGTGAACATTTACATCAGAATTCCCTTATCCAAAGCTCACTGTTACTACATCACATCTACCTCAGCGAAAAGGCTCTGCATGAACCATGTTGATCAAGTTGCATTAGGTGATTATAATGAAAGGCTATATCATAAGAACACTTGGCCTTCTTTGAAAGACACTACAGTATTATAAGAATCCTTAAATCAAAGTAGAGGCTGGAGCTTTGAACAGAAAAGAAAAAGAACAAAGCAGTCCAACCCACCACTTTTCCAGTCTCAGCATCAAAGCATTTCATCCAGGTATTTATTTCATTGGAAGGGTGGAATGACTCCTCTAACAGCTACAACCAATAACAATAAACAATAGAAATTATTACCAAACAAATCTCAACCTCGACAAATGAACCAGAGCTTCAGAAGCCAGAACAACCTCACAAGTAGTATTGGCCATTTGTGCATCGTTATTACAACAGCATCACCAAATACTGTACAGAAGATGAAACAAGACAGAGTTTTGGGGGGGGGGTTTTCCCCAAGGCATATGCTAATTTACAGGGGCCAGTTCATATTGTTCAGCCTGCTGTCCTCATGCTAAGTGCTAATGGGAGACTTCAAATACTATATGTGTGAGTGAGAGAAGGTTGTGTATGTGAATCTGGGTGCCCTATAAGAGGGGGAAAGTTGTGAGGTGCCTCTGTGTTGGGGAGGATAGCAGTATGAGGGGAATCCACCAGAAGTGCTCACATACATTGGGAGCATGTACAGTGCTAGATGCACTGGGTTTCGCAACAAAACAGAATCCAGCAACAGTAAACTTCCTCAGCTCTCTAGAGCACATTTTTTGGGGGGGGGGGGTATACAGAGGGAGGGGAAAATCTGTTCCATTTATTCATGCTATCAGCTTGTTGACAGACAGACAGAACACCACTAGATGCAAACCGATAGCCATAGATGTATTACCAATTCTTAACAAAATACGGGAATATTTACAATAGCAAATTTCCAGTAACTATTCATTTACCACCCACGTAATTAGATATACTCCATAAATACATTTTTCTGCCCAGCTGCCATATCACAGAAGTGTGAGTTCACATTTGTATATAGAAACCACTACAGCTGTAAGATGCCTTTAACCATGCCATATGGTGGGTTTATGCTTACATGCATACTATTACAAGAGGTGGAAAAGCCATGCTGTGGGGCATATCAGCTGGCTACTCATCAAGGATACTTGTGTATAGAAACCCAATGACCTCATATCCTAGTAATCCCAGCATGTGCTATATAGGTATTGCTAAAGATTTGCAAAAATAAATAAATAAAAATCATAGAATCATTAAATAACTGAGTTGGAAGGAGTCTACAAGGCCATCAGGTCCAACCGCTTCTCAAGGCAGGAATCCAAGACGAAGCAGATCTGAGAGATGGTTCTCCAATTTTCTCTTGAATGTGTCCATGTTCTTTGATATTGGGAGGGAGAGAGGAAAAAAACCCTCCAAAATTATACCTCCTAAAACAGCACTTTCCCCACTTAACTCAAAATTCAGTCCACAACCTCAAAATGTGAGGTAAAGGTAAAGGTTCCCCTTGACAATTTTTGTCCAGTCGTGTCCGACTCTAGGGGGCGGCGCTCATCCCGCTCTTCAAGCCATAGAGCCAACGTTTTGTCCGAAGACAATCTTTCCGTGGTCACATGGCCAGTGTGATTTAGACACAGAACGCTGTTTACCTTCCCTTCGAGGTGGTCCCTATTTATCTACTCGCATTTGCATGCTTTCGAACCGCTAGGTTGGCGAGAGCTGGGACAAGCGACGGGTGCTCATTCCGTTGCGTGGATTCGATCTTACGACTGCCGGATCTTCTGACCCTGCAGCACAGGCTTCTGCGGTTTAGCCCACAGCGCCACCACGTCCCTGTTCAAAATGTGAGACCCTCCCTCTATTAAGATCTGAGGTTCGCAAGCAGTTCAGACTTCAGACGAATCCATGCTACCATCCATCTGAACCGTAGCAAACTATATACAGAAGAAGCGAGAGCATTTTGATTGTGGCACCATTTTAAAAAACATGTTTCCAAGAAACTTTGCTTATGTCAGTTATTCTAAACATCAACTTTAAAAATGCAATCCCATGGAGTTCAATCGTAGGAACCTTTCCACAAGCAAGTGGATACAGACTTGCAAATTTAGATACAGTAATTTAAAATTTCTATTCTATTCCAATTATAAAACATCACACTCATCCTAGTTAAAAGTACCAGACTGTACATTTTGGAGGCAAAAGAAATCACATAGCTCTGTTTTATAGTGAATCAGACTACTGGTTCATTTACTCCAAGTTACAGGTAAATCACATTCTAGCCTGCCTAGGAAGGAAGTCCTTCTTTAGGTCTTGCCATTATCAGAGGAATGCCTGGTGGGGAAGGACAAGGTGCAGGGGAATGCGCTGTAGCTTTGGAACTCCCTGCTGCAGGAGTCAAGGTTTGCTGCCCCTCTGTTGTTCTTCTTCTGCTGGTAGGCAAAAGTCTTTAGCATACATACTAGTCACTACACTTGATCTTAGCTAAAACACCAAGAAGTTTTGAGGTATTTTATACCCTTTTACTTTTGTCAGGGCATAACACAGACATTTTATACAATATAGCAAAAAAATTTAGCAGCTGCTATTAAAATTTGTGAGGGGAAAGTTTTAAGGAATCAATGATAGGTTTTAGCTATCAGTGAGAATCCTTAGAAGAGATTTGAGCCAGCAAGTACTTATCACTTCTGTTAGAATATATTTAACTCTTACACATACACTTTTTATATAGCAGAATTTAGTATTTTATATGGGAGAATGTAGTATTTAGTTCCACACACCAGAAAGACCACTGTTAACGACCCATGACAATGGGTGGAGAAGGACTGCAGAAGTGGGATTTTCAGTCAACCTTCCCCCCCCCACACCTTTTGTCCATCTAACAAACCTATTCAGACCAGGGGGAATGGAAAACAACATGGAGGATATATCAGGGGCCTCCTACCAACTCTCCTCTGACTGAAGAAGCTACCTGGATGAGTAGCGAAACATTTCAACTGGAAATACTGTAAATCCAACTGCCATGACTCAACTTCCAGATATTCTGTGTATTATTTTATTTGTTTATTTAGATATTGGTCTTTGTATTAAAGGTGATTGATTGACTGACTGATTGACTGACTGACTGATTGACTGACTGACTGATTGATTGATTGATTGATTGATTGATACAAACTAGCCCATGGTTGAAGGTCGGTTACGCTATTTTGGTATCAGCTATGCCTTCTATTGGACTTTTGTCCATTTGTTACAATTTTAATCTGAAATTTCTTTTCAACTTTTGTTTCATTGTTGTTGGCTGCCTTGAACACTATTTCTGGCACAATATTATATAAATTTTTAAAAAATACTAAGATTGCCCATAATTTTTTTGACTGTCAAAGCAGAAGCCCCTCTCAACACTAAATTGCTTTTAAGAACTACCTTTCTTGGGTAACTATGCTGATAACCAGAAAAATTCAAGAACCCAGGGGGCTAATAGCTTTGGGAGCACAAAAGTATGCAAAAGTAAGCAAACTGTATGTAAGGTTTCAAGGACCTACATCCAACTGCTAGTCTGAATTATAAGAAATTCACTAAATTTATGAGACTTTGATGTTTCTTCGTATGGCATTTACCCGCCTCCGCTTTGAGCTAATGCAGACAAAGATGTTACAAGGCCGATATCAGGGCATTCCCATACAGGATAGACTGTGTATTTGTGGGACATCAAAAGTTGAAGATCTGGCAGATTATCTATTACATTGTCAACCATATGCTAACGTCAGAAAACTCTACTTAACACCTTATTTGGAGCGTTGGGGGTTGGGGATGTAATCTGACTTATTTACTGCAAGGGGATAACTCCCGTTTAACTCATAAAGTGGCATTTATTGCTATAAAAGCAGCAATTCTGAGGAAACAAGAAGCCAGTAAGGGGTCTGTTTAGTTGAAGTATGCCACTAAAGAGATTCACTACTTGAAGAGCCTCGTGGCACAGTGGTTAAACTGCTGTAATACAGCTAAAACTGTGCTCATGACCTGGGGTTCAATCTCAGGTAGCCGGCCCAAGGTTGACTAGCCTTCAATCCTTCCGACATCAGTAAAATGAGTACCCAGCTCACGGGGGGGGGGGGGGATGTGTAGCCTGCATAATGAACTTGTAATCCGCCCAGAGAGTGCTTGAAGCACTATGGGACAGTATATAAGCAGCACACTTTGGTATAACCACTAAGAAATTACCTGGAGTGTCAATGGGGTTTGTTTTAAATAGTTGTTTTAAAGACAGTTTTTATGCACATTTATTCTTGTTTATTGTCATTTTACACATTTATTTATGTTTATATGTTTTGCAATGTAATATTGAAACTGTCTGATGACTTATTCAACAAAAATGTGTGGTGACGATGATGTTTGTTGTTGGCTTACCATTCAGCTATCAATTCAGCGGATATAGTCTAGCTGTGACTAGCAACTGGATTGAGGCCAAGTTCTTTGATCACTTCATCAAGCAAAATATTCAAAAAATCATGACAGGAGGGAAAAGGAGAGCAGAAAAGGCCGACTTGAAGTTTTGATTGCTAGCTTCATAAAATGGAATGCAAAATGGGCTTTCAGACATTTACTTTAGGGTCTACCAGGTGCTGTGGTGGTTTCAGGTTGCACCTAGGACTATCCCTAAGACTGCTCAAAAGAAGAAGCAAACAATAACGTGGATCTTCCATTTCCAAAAAAATATATAACCTAGCTATTTCTCAGAGCTCTCTCTCTCCTTAGGCAAAACAATAATTTTCCTTGGTAACTAAAAAATAGAAATGGAGAAATACTAGACAATGTTTATATTGACACAATAAGACAACATTTTACTGTTTTTTCTTTTCTTTTTTTTAAAAAGAAAGTCAACAGAAGCCAATTTGAGTAGTTTCACCTTTGAATTGACCTTATAATGGCATTCCTCTAATACATATTTTGGAATATCTCAATCCTGTCTCCAAATATCCTTTTACTGGAGACACCAGTGACTAGACATGAGACTCTGTGCATACAAAACCTGTGCTCTAACAGCAAACTGTAGCTCCCAATAATCTTCAGAATATTTCAGTTCTGACAATAGCAAAACTGACTATAGCATCAAATATTGTAAAATGAGATTAAAGAATATTGCCCCCACCATGCTCACAGCCCAGCAAAGTCAAGGACTTACAGGACTGCTGTTAACAGGTGCTAGCTAGCTACTTAGGGAACATCTGTACCAAGTCTCATTCTTTTATAAAGGGCTTGAGCAAGAACAGTACTATAGATTTTTCAAATATTAAAATAATATATGTATATACAGCCTATAATGCCTTATGCTATCGCCATGGGCAGTATTAGTCTGCTACTTAAGATTCAGAATTATCTGTACAAAAGAGAGACACTCATAAATCTGAATGTTCCTCTTTGCAAGACAAGGTTTGCTTTGCTCTGGCATGTGCTCCCAAGAGGTCAATGGGAGGACACATAGGGAAGAATTAATCTCCCGGCAACATCAAATTGACTGTGGGATCAGGGTGCGTTCCAAAATGTCAATAACAAATTCATCAACCTGTCTGCAACCCTAGCTTCATAGCCTTATAACTCCATAGATCTGTATGTTGCACACGAATAGCTCATTTGATTTTTTACAAACAAATGGGCCATAATAAATGTCATTTGCACTAGATATTGGCCGGGAGCAAGGGAGGCAGAAAGGAAATGGGTCAGGACAAATTACATATGTACAGTATGTATGGGGCTACAATAATTGACTTGTGCTAATTAATACTGCCCAGTATGCACACTACAACTTTGTTAAGAATGTAAGAACACCCATGCCAGGTCAGATCAGAGTCCTCACAGTGGTCAAGCAAAGCCACCAGCAGGACTTGCTCCTGCCCATTAAAGTAATCGGGGGGGGGGGGAATCCTCGAGTGATGCCAAGTCTTTTAATAACATAGGAACCTGCTTCTTCTTAAAGGAGGTTACTATTTCTGGCTAATATTGGGCATTGCTGGCTAGTAAAGTAACATCACACACCCCAGACACCAACCTCCGGCCCCCACATATTCTTGGATGACAACTACCAGAATTCCTGGTCAACATAGCTGTCAATGAAAGCTTTTGGGAGTTTTAGTCAAACAGCATCTCAAGACCTTTGGCTTAAAACGAAGGTAACTCAAAATGCCAGATGCAGAGGAGGGGTATCAGAAGGCAGGTATCTAGTTGTCTTGTGTGCTTCCAGAGGCATCTGGTAGGGCCACCGTGAGATACAGGAGGCTGGACTAGATGGGCCCTTGGCCTGATCCAGCAGGACTCTTCTTATGTTCTTACGTCTTACACCACGACACGAACACCTTATAAATGTGAGCAACAACCTCTTCTCTAACAGTGTGAGCTGGACCTCATGGCACTAGTTGCAAAGAAACAATCCCCAGACCCAAATTATAATGAGTACAAACCTGTCAACCAAAGGTCCTTGAATCTATATATTATATCTATATAATCAATTTTAAAAGTTTTATATATTGGGTCCCACTTTTCTTGCCCTTGCCCTCAATTTTATGGGGCTCCATATATTTCTGTAAAGATTTTTTAGCTTAGCCTACTACTCAGCCTTAGCAGATACCATCATAAAAATCCACAATTCTCCTATAGGATTTGTGTCTCCAGAGATACATATATTCTTAACAGTGATATATAGAGATGAGAAATAAAGGTATATGTGCAACCTTTTTTTCCAGCTCCCACCACAATTATTCTTGGAACTTTTTCTTCCTGATATGATACAATGCTGAAACTTCTTGGAACCCTATTAGAATCTCCAGGATTGCTTCTAATAACTTCCTTGAATAATGCTGCCTTTTAAAAAATGAAAACCCTATGACCCCTCTATAATTTTATGTAGATAAAGTCAGTCTTTCCCCCTCTAAAATGCACACATTGAGATCCTGGAAGTGTCAATGAATAGGGAATTACCAGAGGTGGAATCAATTATGAGCTAGGAAATTGTGGAAAATATGCATTGCAGTTATAAAAAACAAAAGTGAACTGGGGGAAGGAACACTATAATTTAATTCAGTCATTCTGAATAACTATTTAAATCCACCTTGAATCAATGGTAGCCCAAGACTAACTGCAGTTCCATGACCTGACTTCGGCTGGAGCTTATCCTCTGATACTGTTCCTCTTAGGTATCCTTCAAATGCCCAAAGGGCTTCCATTCATTGTCATGAAAGAACATTAATACTGTGAGGAAAACTGATATGGGAGATCCCCTCCTTCTCTGATTAAAATGAATGTTATTTTCCTTTTTATGTTCACAACTGATTTTAGTATTGGTGCTGAAGCTGCCCATTTTATATCCATGAAGATTGTATATACCTGTTACTATAGTAACATTGGGTTATTTTCATACAGGTTTTCTCTTAAAATTGGTGGTATTACAAAGAGGCTACATTTCATAAAACATGGAAATCAAAATGTTGCCTTGATCTGATCTAGTCCAGCAAAAGTGGAACATGTGTTCTTATGATCTCTCACTATAACATGGAACTCAGCACCAGGGAATAACAAGGGAACATTTCCTTAGAGATTAAAAGGAACAAAAGCAGCAGCTTTCAATTAACTCCAAGCCACAGACTTGCAAAAAGAACAATGCTATAATTTACTCCAACAAAATAAGAAAATATAGCCACAGGGAAGTCATAAAGTGGCTCTCCAGTTGGGTGGAGTGGTCTCAGGACACCAAGATGGGTTAATGTGATTTATAAAAACAGATTTTCCCCCTCAACAGAAGCTGTTGTGAAATAATTTTGTGATCCATAAAGCCAGAGTACAGATTTAGCTCACTAGCAGAGCATATAGTTTACATGTTAAAGGTTGCCAGCCTTCCCCAACCTATTGATCTCTACATTTTTTCAATTACAGCCATGTTTCAGATTTTCAGCCAAGAGGATGAATGGTATTTGCTCTTGATTATGCTGAACGTGGACAGGAATTGTATTCCAATGTATTTGGGTGTTCCAGATCAAGGAAGGCTGCTACAGACACTAATGGGCTAGACAGACAAATAGTTTGACTTGGTATGAAGAACTAGTATTGTGTGGCCTGTGTCAAATCTATAAACTGGATGTATATTCAAATAGTCTCCACTGAAATTTACCCAACTGCAGTGAGTCACCACTGAAATTTACCCAATTTCTGAAATGCTTGATTTTTAAAAAAATAAAAGTTCCTGGGGACTTCTAAATTCTCAAAATTCAGATACCTAGAACCCAAAATATAGGATTCAGTGTCAGCTTCATACATTTTAAAATTAATATTTTATTGGATATCATGCTACTACTGCTTTATTTCCTAGAATGCAGTTTGCCCTGGCTGGAGAGTAAAGGGTGGGGTAGGGGTGGGGTGGATGGGTGATATTAATTGTCTACCCTAGGACAAAGCACACAAAAGGATAAGGGAAGCAGTGAACATTTATCTTCACTTTGAGAGTCTTTTACACCAGTTGGTGAGTGCTCCAACACTGGAGGCATTCAAGAAAATCTTAGATAATCACCTGGCAGATATGCTTTGGTTGTATTCCTGCATTGAGCAGGGGATTGGACTTGGTGGCCTTGTAGGCCTCTTCCAACTTCACTTTTCTATGATTCTATGATCCCTTTGGGCCTTTCATTGTTCTAAAGGATGAGAGATTCTGTGCAACCATAGCTGAATCCTTGTAACTTCTGGGGTGCACTGGATATCTTGTGAAAATGAAGATCACATAAATCTTCCAACATTTCTTAAATAAATACTGGCATATTTCTTATATTCCCATTCTAAATATTAAGAATAATCCTGCCGGTTTCACTCACTATTACTCATATTTGAGAACTCTACTCAACCTGCTGTTTTCAATGAATTGGAGCCAGACTTAGTCACACCTAAAGTTCAAATTAGTCAGAATTTATCCATCCTATTTTTTATTTCAGTGACTCAAGCATCAATCTAGCTCCAACTTACTGTGTCTGTAGTAGTCTGTCCTCAGTTGGTACAAATATCAAGAATGTGACAATTGCTGTTGCTTAAAAGTATTCTACAATACAGAGCCTACCATTCAAAATATAGCACAACAGCAAAGCACGTGTACCAACAGCAAGATGATTTAGGGTTTACACATAAGGATTTAGAAGTATGTGCATTGGAAATAAATTTATCCAGTCCACAAATAAAGATTCAACATGTAGAGAATCAGGGAGGAACACTAAAAAATAGCAACAAAAGCAAAACATACTAATAACAATGGTTGTATGCCCAAAGCAAAAACCTATTCCCAACAAATAAAAAATAGAATATAGAATATCATTATTACATAGGGAAAGTTACAATGCTATCTCATTCACTGGAACAGGCGTGGTGTAGCTCCACATCATATTCAGGGTTTCACAACCATCTCATGCACATTTGTATATGTTTGAAAGAGATAACATGTGGGAAAGATGTGGAAGTATCAATGAACACCTGCTTCTGCTGCTTGCTCACTCCCCACTGGTTGCTGCATCTTCAGTTCCACTAACCACAATGGGTACCAGCTACAATCAGACAGTTGGACAACATTATTTCATAATGCCTTTATTCTACGAGCTGCACCCCAGAAATCCTATAGCTGGCTTTCTCACAATCCACCCTTGATGCCTTGGTCTACAATAACACCTGGTTTGGTTGAAACATCTTTTTTATTCCACATTTATGCCACCTCTTTCTTGCTTACTTTACAGTATGTCATTATTCGACACGTTATTTATTTATTTATTTATTTATTTATTTATTTATTTATTTATTTATTTATTTATTTATTTCATTTATACCCCGCCTATCTGGTCAATTGCGACCACTCTAGGCGGCAATTAATTAACCATGGGTTAATTAACCATGGTTGTTGTGGGTTTTTCGGGCTTCTTGGCCGTGTTCTGAAGGTGGTTTTTCCTAATGTTTCGCCAGTCTCTGTGGCCGGCATCTTCAGAGGACAGCAAACTGTGCTCTAGTGTAGTTTGGCTAGGGCGTGGAGTATTTATGGCTGTGAGATGGGATGATTAGTGTGTATTGTTGTGGGTGTATTGTCTTCTGTGGATGGGTGATAAGTGTGTTTTGTTGTGGGTGTATTTTTGTGATAAGGAGATTATCTGTCACTGTGGTTGATGGTAGTGATCCCCTTGACATTATGGTTGGGTAGAGTTCGTGACCTTTTGCATGCTGTATTTTTGAGAGCTGGGAGCCAGGTTTTGTTGAGTTTCAAACTTTCCTCTTTTTTGTTGAAGTTTTTCTGGTGCTTGTGGATTTCAATGGCTTCCCTGTGCAGTCTGACGTAATGATTGCTGGTGTTGTCCAGTATTTCAGTATTTTGAAATAGAATTTCATGTCCAGTTTGTTTTAGGGCACGTTCAGCTACTGCAGATTTTTCTGGTTGTTTTAGTCTGCAGTGTCTCTCATGTTCCTTGATTCTGGTGTGGATGCTTCATTTTGTGGTTCCAATGTATAACTGGCCACAACTGCAAGGTATCCGGTATACTCCTGCAGTGGTGAGGAGGTCCCTTTTGTCCTTTGCTGACCGTAACATTTATTGTATTTTTGTGGTGGGTTTGAATACTGTTTTTAGGTTGTGCTTTTCCAGAAGTTTCCCCATGCAGTCTGTGACCCCTTTGATGTATGGCAGAAATACTTTGTTTGTGGGTGGCTGTTTTTCTTCTTCAGTTCCGTGTTGTTTTCTTGGTTTGATGGCTCTTGTTATTTCATTTTTGAAGTAGTCATTTGCCTCTAGGGCCCAATTCAGGTGGTCAAGTTCAGTGTTGAGAAACTGAGCTTCACAGTTCCGATTTGAACAGTCTACCAGTGTTTTGATTATGCCTCTTTTTTGCAGTGGGTGGTGGTTGGAGTTTTTGTGTAGGTACCTGTCTGTGTGGGTGGGTTTTCTGTAGACCTTGTGTCCTAGTCGGAGGTCAGTTTTGCGTAGGACCATGACATCTAGGAACGGAAGTTGCCCCTCTGTTTCTTTTTCCATGGTGAATTGTATATTTGGGTGGATGCTGTTGAGATGGTTGAGAAATTCTTCCAATTTTTCTTCACCGTGACTCCAGATTGTGACTCTTAGAAATTAGAGTTTTCAGAGTCAGAAAATGAACTTGTTTCTGTTCCAAATAAAGTTCCAAATACTGTAACGACTTGCTGAAAGAAGCTCAAACCATAGTTTGGATTCTAAACCATGATTTATGCACTGCTACATAGTACAATTTCTTAATTTAGCCACAGAGCACAAGCTGTGTTCTAACACCTGAAATACAAAGCAAACTGCCAACTTCCAAGCTGTGCTATACACAGGACTTCTCTTTAACTGGTGTTGCCAAAAAACAGCAACCAGTTTAGAAGTTATAATGATCAAGAGGGAAGAAACAGAGGAAATAATGTCAAAAGTTTACACTTCCATGTATAAATTAACAGCCAAACAACCAGGACATTTCAAGCAATTCTAATACAAATAAACTGTACAGTACTTAAAAAAATTAAAGGAGTCACATGCTGCCTTTTTCATGACATGCTCTTTTAGGAACACACATAACTCACATGTAATTTTAACACAAAACTGATATCATGTATTGGGTGCAGTGAGGACAGGTATTGTTGCTCTGTGATCTCTTTGCATTTGAAGTTTTAGCTTCAGCCATAACTTTATACTTCAAACCCTCCCCCGCCCCTTTTGGGAATACTTTAAGAAAGAAAGCACTGGCTATTTGCCCACAAACATTCCCTGTTGCTCTGTTGCCAAACATCCCCGTCTGCGTATGGAGAGGAAAGGAAAAGCAAGGCTCATCCACAAAAGCCAAGTTTTGCTTTTTGGCAAGATGAGGAGGTCACAGTGGGTGAAGGCATATGATGGTCAGCATTAATACAGGAGTCAGGGAGGAAGAGCAGAAAAAAGGAAAAGCCTGAATCAGAAGATGAGCAGAAGGCCAGTTGGAACCCCTGAGCTACAGCCGGCCCGAATCCCATCTGTCAGTTACCTATGGCATATGCCTGTTATTTTGAAATGTGACTGCCATGAGGATTTCTCCTCCCCTTATAACAAACGGAATCTCCAGTGCCCTTTCTTTGTCTTCACATCCCTCGGCAGCTGCTGCCATATCACATCTCACAGTTTCCATTCTGCTGAGCAGGGACTCTGAGCTCTTGTTCCCCACACACTGGGAAGTCAAGGCAGCGGCTGGCCGCGGTGCACTTAAAGGCACAGAGGCTCTAAAGTACAGAAACACTGCCGTCAGTCAGTTTTTGTCAACATATCTCTTGATATCTAAGGAGATGCCAGAGAGGAAAGGGCAAAGCAAGTACTTTCAAAACTACCCAAGTATATTTACTGCAACAGCCAAACAAAGCAGCTTACTTTTCCTCAATCAGTATAGTCATTCAGAAACAGGAAGGTAAGGTTCAACTGCAAAACTCAAAACAGAATTCACACACACTGCACTATGGAGTGAATAATACATAAGCAATAATGCAAAAGCAAACATGTACTAAAATAATTTGAGATGGACATTTCTGCCACCATTTTGTAATTTCCCCAGAGACAACTAGAAATTCAGGGACCGCCTCAGAAATGAAAAGAAACTATGGTTGGTATTTATATATGAATGCCCATTGCAGTAGTATTGACTATGTTTTGTCCATGTTATTGCAATTTTGGAGGAGGAAGGATAAAAAGATCAAAATGTTGGCCAAATGACACTGAAGAACTAAATTTTTTTAAATCATTAGTCACTGAAATTTATTATTCATTGTGACATTCATGGCTTGTCAACTGTCTCTGCAGAAATGTCTCAGAAAATGGACTGTAATCTACAATAACTCATGCCGAAATAAATTTGTTAGTCACAAAAGGACCAGAAACATGTTTCTGCATTTCATTTTGTATTTTGTTGTACATATTGACAAGAAGTATAGAGTGGGTAATGCTTTTACTGGATCACTGGATATAAATATGGAAAACTTTCAAGACTGGTTTGTGGTTTTATAGTGATCTAATAAAGCTATTATCCAACTCCAAACTTTGTTTCTATCCATCCATCCATCCACCTACTCCACAGCCCAAACAAATGGTGGTCTAGCTTCTCCAGTCTTACCTCCCAAGGTTCTATTTGCTCTAAAAGGAAATATACCATTGGGACCAACATTCCCTCTAAGGTTCATGGTGCACATGCGCACACAGAGCTCCATCAGGGCTGCACATGGGCAGCCAGCAGGTGGTTTGTTTACTTCTTCTTTTGGATGAAGCCCTACCCCTCCACACATGCATGGGGTGAGGTTCTTGTGCAGCACAAATTAAAATTACAGGGAATGTTGATTGGGACCATTACACTGACAAGGTGATAGGATAAAAAGCTGTGAAATCACATTTTTAACTAGCAGAGTGCAAAATATTTGGACTATACATCATCTCCCAAAAATGTAATTTATGGAGGCTCAAGAACAAACAGGGATCTATGCTGTAGGCAATGTTTGCAGAAGTACTAGAAAGGGATGGAACAGGAGGCTCTTCCACTACAGAGCTAATATCAAATAAATGTAGTGCATACAGAAATATGTACTTTAAGTTGTGATACCCCAAAGGAAAAAGGAGCCAGAACAAGGAAAATTACACTTACACACTCGTGCTTCACATCCAGCCTAAAGGCATCTTCAGCTGTCTCATGATGCAGTTCGTTAGCTACCAGAAGGCTGGACTTTACTAACTCCTTCTAAGATAAACACTGCTTTCAATTCAATTGCTAGTCCCAATTGGAATAGGTCCACTTAATCAATTGTAGAATAAGTCAACACTTCTGCAAATCCCATTGATTCCATGAGCACTAACAACTGAATTTGAAACCATTGTTTTCAAATAAATACTGTAACCACAGATTGGCCAACTGGCTATGCTACAATGTCTAAAATATAAGGTATCTTTTATCCTGGTTTGTCTGAAACAAGATTTTAAAATTATTATTACAAAGGTTATTTTATCTTTACATTTCTTTATCTAGCATTTGCATTTGGTTTTTAGAACTATTTCACAGGCCCACAATAATAATCAAGCAGTGGTGGAGTGATTTATCAAATGCATTGGGCAGAGTGACACTTAAGTCGAAAAAAATCACTTTCACCTCTCTCTCTCTCCATCCTAAAGACATGGATTTATCTATCAGATCACCAGGAGGTCTCTTACTTTCTTTCACCAACCCAAGCAAATTTCTTCATCTTCCTCATTCTCCATATTGGTGCACAAGAGAATACTGTACAAAGATCTGCCCATGGACTTTTATTTGCTGTGAACAATGGCACCTCTTCATTAATATGGACTCAAAATTCAGGTCTAGACATGAGATCACAAAAGTAAACAACTGACCAAAGGAAGGTGCTGAACGTGCATTTTGGAACAAGATCTCCCCAAATTTTCAGTCTCCATGGCTTCAGCTGAAAGACTTCCAAATGGTGACCCATGTTTAACCCCAAATGAGGGTGGATAAAAATCAATAATTTTTGATTTAAATGACAGTTTAAATCTTTTAAAATGTTTTTTATTTAAATCATTTAAAAAACATTTTTAAAATTTAATTTGTGATTGAAATCAAATCCATTCTGCACAAAATAACATATCAATCTTTGGAAAATATAGAATCCTCCCAAAGTGGCCAAAACAAGAACAAATTCAACCTCCTAGGATAACTTTAAACAGAGGAGGTATGCTGATGAGAAAGTAACACTAATCCTTTTGTTTTCTATATTCTCTACTATGTATTGGCAACAGATTCCAGATGAAAGGCAATTTTTAAAGGCAGATTTTTTCTTTGTCACAACTATAAAATATTTCAGGTTTTCATGTATATAATACATTGCCCCATGACTACAGAATTCCTGGTATCACTATCTCGCCATACTTATTTTCTTACTATAGTGTTCAGAAATTTCTACCCAAGCCATGCAAACTATTAGACTAGTACAACTGAAGCCAGCTAGCCACTGCCTGATTCCCTGTTATGCTTGTGTTGTGCATAGATGTGTAGTAAACACAGTATTTAATAATTCATTATAAAAAAGAAAAGCCAAGCATATTTTACTACCTGTGATATTTTCATCTACTTAGTAGGACACTGAGGTACCCAATTCCTTCTCCTGCAGATCATGGATTTTGCCTCCAACTTAACCCACACAATGCAATGTATGATTAACCCTCAAAGGTATACTAGATAGTTGATCAGCAACCTGGAAAATGTTTTGGAGACAGGAAGACACTCATCACTATATTTACAATATATGCAAGAGCAGACTAATGGGAGAAATAAATCAAATGAGGTGGAAAATCTGTTCCTTCAAATAAAATCAAGCATGTCAGTAAACACAAATTATGCTACCTGGATGAAGATTCACACTGGCTATGTTTTATTCTTTCAACAGACACTGTTGTGTTTGTATACAAAGCTGTAGCAGCTGACAACTGTGATTCAGTTTATACAGAACTGGGAACAGAATAAAGGCTAACATCAGCTTACAGTTCTTGGACTGACAGCACAAGACTTAGAAATCCCAGACGTCTTGACCCATGCTGAAAGTAAATCTAATGGACTGTATTTATTTTGATTTCTTGAAATAAAAGATAATATTATGGTACTTTTTATCACCATACCTTTAGCTAAACATAAATTGAAGTAGTATTCATCTTTGTACTATTCCTTGTTAATATTTCACTCTACATATTTGTGAAGTTATCTTAATCTGATTCCTTAACATAAAGAGAACTTGTGTTTTTGTAAATACATCCACTTTTCATGTAAGAGATCCAGCCTTACAATGCACATCTTCCCCATCCTAGATTCTAACTGTATCTTCAAAGAAATCTATTTATGGTGGATGGAGGGCGTGAATAGCCAAAATTGACTAGCACAAAAGCAAACTAGGCTAAACAAAATGATTAAATAGGAGAAGGGTAAAGTTACAATAATAAACTAACATCAAAGGAATGGAACTGACAACTGTGAACGATAAAACAACCCTTGTACATGATTAAATAAATCCCAAATAGTTTAGTGACAGGATTAAAAACATCCTCAACTGTCTGCAACTGAAATCAATAAAATAATATAATCCTGTACCCACAGTTATGAAATTATGTTCCACTACACTCAGTACAGCTCACATCTGAGCACTGAGTACTGCTAATGACAAGAGGCAAGACCAAAGAAAGTAAGGGCCAGGGCCAAACGGAACGTTTATGAATAAGAATATTTTCCCACTAAGTTCAGATAAAGTCTATGTATGTCTACTCAGGAGTAAGCCCCAGTTTTTTCAGCTTCCTGGCACATGAACCAAAGTTGGGTTCCAAACAAGAATTCCAGGCTTTAAATAGTTATTCAATTATTTAAAAACAAAAACAAAAAACACCTCCATTTATTAATGTGGGATATTGTTCTTCTGTACCCATGATTCAAAATGCCAGGAAATGGTCTGCACAATAATGCACCCATGTTACGAGCAGGAAAAGGGATGCCAAGCTTTACATATTCAAGGCAGCCTGAATATTGACAACACCAATGGCAGCAGTCAAGATGGTCTACAGTAGCTATTCCACACCTTTTTTTTTTTTGGTCTATGGCCATAAACACAATACTGTATGAAAGAAACATAGGCCAGATCATGATTGTATAAGGTACATAGCAAACCTTATAAGGTAGTGTGTGAAGAATTGTTTCCAGTCTGTGCCCCCCCCTTCAAATGTGCCATGGCCCCTATTAAGAATGGCCAATCTACAAGACTTCTTCTTCTTCTCACTACAATTCACAAAGTGACACCAAGCAAAGAGAAAACCCCAGAACCTGACTCCTTTTTTCATCAGTTCACCACTTCTCACCCAAACACAAAGCAACTGTCCGGACTTTTTTTGACAAGTATGACCGGTAGCAAGTGGAAGAGGGTATCTTGTCAGCAGCATCTTATGCCTCCCCATCCCCAACACATACTAGAAAATATGTCTTACTGAACTCAGGATTCACTTTTAAGTAAAGATGTACTTGATAAGCAGATTTAACTGTGCCTGGATCATGCCCATAATGTTTACCATAACTGCCGTTCTGTATTTCTAATTAGTGTCAATTGTTATTACATTACCATGGCAATGCTGAATCCCCACAGCCGTTTTCTATCAGAACAGTGAGAAGGGTCAGTCTAAATGAAGTCTTGACTTCCTGCCAATTTTCCTTTAGTCAGTGATTGGGGGGGGGGGGATAATCATCTACTTTATTTAGCTTCAGATGAATTAACTCCATATAAGCAGAGTGCAGCCATTCGACCAAAAGTTCCCCAGTCTCTGAAAACTATAACATGTCGGGACTCTGTAAAATGTGTGAACGCAGTAGATTCATAGCATAAGCCTGTAATTTCCATTTAGACATTATACAAAACATGAACTGCAGGTCTGTGTGTTTGTGTGTGAGAGAGTGTGTGTATGAGAGAGAACAGAGTGCTAGCTTCAATGCAAGGCCATCAATTAATTCTGTCCCTTCATGGGGGCAGATTTAGAAACATTTATCTTTGTGCCCTAGTGGGTCCCCTTTAAGCATGGCACCGTACATGGCTGCCTAATTCTCTCTTTGCTTACAAACGTTATGGTGAGTGGGATACTAAACTGTAAAGAATATGAACTCAGCTGTTTCAAATTTAAAACATCAAAACAACACTTGTTTCCCCCATATTAGATCCTAATGCTTCCAACATTTGTCTAACAGCATGGAATGCCTGCAGGCAGAAAAGGAGCCAATATTCTTTAAATGTGACGGAGCTACCACACACTTTTGCAAAACCAGCAGACAGATTCAAGATATATATGGGAGTGAACAAAGCCCAGCATGGCAATACTAAGGAGTTTTGAGTGCTTAGAAACCTTTCTACTTGAGGATTTGGGGGGGGGGGGGGGGAGAAAACAAAGAAAGAACCTTGCAGTGTTCATACTGTAGGTATTTTCCAGCCCCGAATAAGAATTTGAATGTATTGTTGGTTATAAAAATGCCCCCCCCCCAGTTGAAGGAATGTTTGTGTGTGCAGAATCCAGCAAGTTCCACTCAGCTACCAAGAGGTAGGAAAAACAAAGTGGAATTAAATTTTGTTCAGGTTTAAAAAAATACAAATCTACACAAAAGAAAACTTAAAACTTCTCATGTTCAGAGTTTTGCCTTATCCCAAAGAATTTCAGTGTCTCCCACCCATGAAAGAAATTTCTGTGCTCCACCAGTTTGGTTAATCTACTCACAACCAGAGTTTGTCACTTCAGTTTCTCTGAATCACAAGTTTCCCATAACTTGGGGGGGGGGGGGGATATTAGAATTAGAAGTATTAGAAGTGACTGATTTGGGGGCATATTTCTGCACCAAGCAGATTTTTGTTGTTGTTGTTGTTTAAAGAAAGCTGTATACTGCAAATGGCTGGAATTTTTACATTGTAGGCTCACTTCCATAAGATAAAAGAGAACCTAAGGACCTCCTATGGAAATGCTACCCAACAATTTTTCAATAACTGATTACTTTTCCCCTCCCCCAAGCTTTATTACACAAAATGGGATAGCAGACCAGGAGTGGACTTCCTGAACTTACGTAGAGTTCTTTCCCCCAGAAGGTTTAGTGTATTAGGGCACATAGATACACCCCACAGAACTAAACAAGAAGATTACTTCTGAACACGAAGCTCAAACTATAGCTCAAAACTGAGATAACAGTCCTTTCCTATGAAAACTGACTTCTAACTTCCCCCAAACCTTTTATCTGGAGGGCTGGAAGCCCTTTTAGTTGTTGTGGCTGTTAGACAACTGGGAGTCAACAAACACTTGAAGACCTTCTGCAAACCCTCAAGAGACCAATCAGAAAGTCCTGCTTTATCTTCCATGCCTCTCTGGAGTAGCCCATCTTATTGGTTTATATTAGGAAATTGTTATTTTTCAAAAAATATTCACACTTTTACACTTCACAGATTTTTGTTCTCCAATTTTTAGAGACTTCTTAGAGCTACTAGAAACCTCTGCTTTAAGGAGGGACCTAATTCTCTAAAAGAATAGGCTGTTACACACAACCATTCAATAAACACCTACGGCCCGTTGCCATGCCAACTTCATCCTGCAAAATAAACCATCAATGCGGCTCGGTAGCACAAGCAAAAAAAGCAAGGCAGAGACTAGAAACTGGCAACATCCCTCCTATTCCCCCAGACCATCCTCATCCCTGTTCCAGAAACCAAAGGCTACCCATCAAAAATATTCTTACAGTATGCAAACAGTATCCAAATGGTTCCCTTTAAGTTACTCTGGGGATACATCAACAAAACTGATTTACATTCTACTTATTCAGCTGAATGAGAAGTAGGAAAAGCAAACAAAGAGAGAAAAACACTTAAGAAAGCAGGTACATTTCCCCACAGTTTGAAAATGGAAAGTACACTGGGCACAGAGGCCAGAGAGATGATGATCTAAATCAGTGGTTCTTAACCTTTTTGAAAGAAATGCCCCCTTGAGCCATTGAGGAAGTTATCATCGCCCCCCCCTCCCTGCGGTGATGATATCTTATTTATTGATTGATTTATTGATTTATTGATTTATTGATTTATTGATTTATTGATTTAAGACGTTTACATCCAATGACCCCTGAAAACAAAATTCAATTCCAAAAAAATGAAATGCCCCCCAAAAGTAACATTTAATGATTTAGTTGCAAGCGAATTTTAAGACGCAAAAAGAAATTAAAAAGGGCATAAAAACAAACCGCAATGCAGGAACTAAAAATTTCAAGATGAAAACTCTGAAACTAAATTAAGATTGGGGGAAAATATATATTCATGCACATTGTAAAAAGGCTGCAGCCATTTTCACAGGTTTGGCTTGCTCCAGCGCCCCCCTACCGCCCCCTTCTGCTCCAGTGCCCCCACGCCGCCCCTTTTCGTTCTACCGCCCCCCTGAAAAATGAAATTGCCCCCTGGGGGGCATTATCGCCCACGTTAAGAACCACTGATCTAAATGACCTCCAGTTCATGTTGAATATGGTCTCCTAGGAACATAAGAAAGATCACCACAGTTTCAGCAACAACATGTGGATACACAGAAATACTCATGTAGATCAGGTATATGTTTGGAATTTTCTAAGATCAAATGAAAACCAGCAAATACTCAGTTATCTCTAAAATAATAAATTCCCACCCAAGGATAGTGCAGTGCTAATTTAGACTAGGTGTAGTGGTTGCTAGATTAGAAAATGTAACACAAAAAATGTAGAACTGGGAGATATATAAAAATATAAGAAGAAAACTATGCATACTAAGATGTGGATTTTCCAAGCACAATTCACTTAAAATGGTAGTGGAATGACAGGAGCATTTGCAAGGTTATTTCATGTAGAAAAGGGATGACAGGACAACTGCTGATTAATTGACTCCTATAAATCTCCAGATATTCTCCATAATTTTTTGCTCAGTCAGGCTCTGAAATAAGAACTACAGTGGTACCTTGACTTGAGAACGTCCCTGCATACGAACGATTCGCGTTAAGAACGGCTCCGTTCGCAAGAAGTTGCTTCAACTTGAGAACGGAGCCTCAACTTAAGAACCAAAAAAAGGGAGGGGAGCCTTTTCCTTCCCTTTTTTGACCTAAGTTCACCTTAGGTCAAAAGAAGAAAATTTAAAAAAATTCACCCCCTAGTGGTAGATACAGATTAACCAGCTTTGCATTAGTTCCTATGGGAACTAATGCTTCGACTTAAGAACAGCGCCTTGATGTAAGAACGAAAAACAGCAGATATGGATTAAATTATTTTCAGTGCATTCCTATGGAAAATGGTGCTTCGACTTAAGAACGTTTCAACTTAAGAACGCAGTCCCAATACGGATTAAGTTCTTAAATCAAGGTACCACTGTATGCTGCCATACCAGAGGTGGCAGGATAATTTTGAGGAGTGACTAATATATGAATGATTAGCACCCCTTCCTGTACCTTGCATTTGCATTATCTTAGCAAGCACAGATTTCAGGATGAATCTGTCCCAGTAACATGCAGTTCTGCCCAAAGCACTTTGGTGTACACAGTAAAGCACACATCCACTCTGCTTCTGTACATCTTCATGCCCCAACTGCCATACCTTGCCCTGCTCTTTATACAAATTCTATTATTCTACACAGGCTCGTGTCAATGCTGGATATTCCAAAAAAGCATCCAAGGAAGTGGTCTTTATGGGGATAAGACAACTTTTAACCAGATTCTGTAACCGTGAGTATCACGGAATGCCAGGAAGATGACCAAGTGAGTCCTAGACCAAATCAAATCTCAACTCTTCCTGGAAGCAAATATGATGAAACTGAAGCTATCACACTTTGGGGGCATAATGTGAAGACAAGGCTTACAGGCAAAAAAAAAGATAATGCTAGGAAGAGTTGAAGGTAGCAGCAAAAAAGGGAAGACGAAACATGAGATGGGTTGACGCCATAAAAGAATGATGGCCTTGAGTTTGCAGGAGCTGAGCCGGGCTGATAATAGGCAGAACATTCCTAGGGTGACCATGAATCCGGAGCAACCTGACAGCACATAGGAACAACAATAGCAACGTCCCTAGGGATATCTGCTTATTAAGGTCAAGTCTTCCTTCCTTGAAATAATGATGTGAGCAGTAGTAGGGAGCTGAGCTATCTATAATTCCCTGAAGAGGCCACATATTTGATGGGTTCAAGGAATATTTTTTCCATGTGGTTCTACAAAGTTATGTCTTCTCTGAGCATGTGAAAAATTGGTTTGCTCATGTTTTTATGATAAAAGAATAAAGATTTTTATGTCTCTATGAGGCATCTGATTCTATATACTGGATCTCAGTGAAGCCTCAACTACATATGCCTGGGAAAGTTTCAAGCAGATAGCTGTGTTAGTCTGATGTCACAAAAAACAAGAAAGAACCCTGTTACATCTTAAAAGATGAACAAGTTTTAATTAGCGTACGCTTTCATAAATTGTAGGCCACTGATAAGGACTGAGAAACATATTTCCTGTTTGGATCTGAAACAGAGAGGCTGTCAGTGTTACAGAGCATTTGTTGCAAGGAACCAGTGTTTGGAAGAAAAGATGCCCCATGAGACATGCCAATGGCAATTATAACAAGGAAGGCAAGTGCCTTTGAGAATGAGAAACGTCTATTCCCATAACCAACATCCAACACTGCAGAGACCAGGTCTCACCTAAAGACATTCAACAGGTTATGCTCATACATGCTGGTGGGTATCTGTTGCAAAAGGACTTGGAGCTGGGCATACAATGTGGGATTCAGGGAAGGAGGCAAAGGTAGGAACTGATGATACAGAAAGGTTTTCTGGCCTGGAGGGGGGGGGAGAGATACAGTGCTCCACCTCAACCTGCAAAATACATTGTCCTCTTGACTTCACACCACCCTGATCATAGTCAGTCACACATTTGCTTTTGGGAGCTTAAGCAGATTTGGGCCTGGTTAGTTCTTAAGCAGGAGACCAAGATGGAACACCAGGGATCTCCAAGCAGGGCTAGGAAAGACTCTTCCAAACCCTGAAGACAAGTTGAGTTGACAACGCCAGGTTAGAGTGAATGTAAACCAGCCTCCTAGCAAAAATCAGAAGGGAGATGTCTGGTATGTGGAGAGCAACCTGTTGGATATATAATTTTAAGACGCCTTTGCCACGGTTGTTGTAACATTAACGTTTTGCATTGTCTAAAGCCACCGGTTCTGTTTCGCTATGATGATGCAGAGAAAGGAAGGTCCTCAATTCTCCCCCCACACACACATCCGCTGAAGAGCAGGGGTGTGTCCGCGTGAGGGAGGCTGACACATCTCCCTCCCTCCCTGCGGCGCAGCCTGTTCACTTGTTCCACATAGCCCGGAGACATCTACAGTACAGGCCGCGCGGCCTCAGCTGCCAGAGGCGGTGAGCAAGCGAATCCGCCGCAGAGTGCTGTGTGAAACCGGAGGCCGTTCTTTTGTCGAAGCGGCGCGCCTACCGGCTCCCACAGAGCTCTCCCCCTCAGTCCCGCCCTGCAACAAGCCTGCCTGCCTGCCTTCCCCAGGCGGCGGCCCCATCTCACCTTCAGATAGTCGTTCTCGGAGCGCAGCTCCTCCAGCTCCCTCGCCACGCCCGCGTCCAGCATCTCCTCGGTGAGGTCGGAGAAGGCCAGCGAGGTGCTGAGGGGCAGGCGGCTACTGGCCAGCGAGGCGGCCGTCGACGGGTCCTCGGGCAGCGGGGAGACGCCGTCGGCGGAGGCGCTGGCGGGCTGGGCCGGGGCGCTGCTGCTCCGGGGTGACTCGGTGTCGCTGCCTCCGCCGCTCAGCCCGCCCAGCTCTAGCAGCGAGAGCACCTTGGCCTCCTCGGAGGCGCTGCAGTCCGACACCTCCGAGCTGCTGTCCGTCAGGCTCAGGGCGGGCGGCGGCGGCGGCGGGCGACGAGCCGACGGCGCTTGGGCGGCCCCGCCAGAAGCGGTGGCTCCTGCTGCCCCCTCGCCGGCCACCGCCAAGCGGCTCCGCCCCTTCATTCTGGCCCCGGGCCGGCCTCCCGAGCCCTTCCCGGCGCCCCTCGTCCCCATGGGCGGCATGGCCTTGCCCTTCTTGTCGCCGCGGCCATCCTTGACGCCCCCGGCCCGCCGCGCGTGGCCGCCCCCCGCGCCGGGTTTTCCGGAGAACAAGGCCGGGGAGCCCGGGTGGCTCCCGCGCCGGCTCTTGGCCAGCGACCAGCCGGGCACATCTTTCGGCCTGGCCGGGGAGGGCGCCCGCTGTAGCTTCTTCTTCTCGAGTTGAGGAGGAGGTGGCGGCGGCGGCGGCGCGGGGGCCGAGGCGAGCGGGTGGCTGGACTCCGCCTCGGCCGGCGCTGCCATCCCCGCCCGGGTCGAGGCGCGCTGCTGACTCTTCACTGAGGCCCCCGGAGCCGTTTGGGGCTGGAGTCACTCATGCTCCCGCCTGCGAAACCGAATCGCTCCTCCGCGCGCTCTGGCGGACTCCCGGTCGACGTGTGCGCTCGCCCAGCAGGCAGGCTCTCCGGAGAGAAGAGGCTTGCTTCGCTCTCAAGGGATGGGAACCGGATTAGCGTGACCGTTAAGCTCTGTGCCGGTGCTTCTTCCGTTGCCTCCGGGACCACCACCAGCAGCAGCAGCTTTCCTGATCCCTCGCCCGCCCGCCTGCCTTGCCTTGCCTCCTCTCTCCGCCCAGCCGCTAAGCCGGTGACGCGCACGGTCTGGGAACAAAAGGCGGAGAGAGGCGCTGGAGGGGGCACCGGATCCTCAAGGCAACAGCGACCCCCTTCTCCGGGCGGCTGAGAGCCGAGAGGGATTTTCCCTTTTTCTCTCTCCACTGAGTAAATAAACAGGGGCGCGAAGCCCTTCCTCGCGTTTCTCCTGCCTGCTCGCAGCGGAGAAGTAGAGCTAGTGCCCACCGTGAGTGGTGGGGCGGAAGATGCAAAAGCGAGCATTCATGTGCTTACTTACACTCACATGGTCAGCCCCACCACCACCACCACCGCAAGGATAGACAAGAACTAACAGGCACCTGAAAGGATACACGCATGTCGCCTGCTTTTCGTTAAGGCGGCAGACTAGACTGGGAGGGCTTGAAGGAAGCCAAAAAGGGGCAGCATCCCACTTGGCTTGGTGGACCAGCTGCTACTCTGCAGCCCAGAAGCCTCCTTTTATGCTTGTCTTTATTCCTGATACCTTCAGAAAATACTTCTCAACATGTGCAGAACAGCTTTCTTATTCTCTAGCTTAGAATACTACAGTGTCTGGGATTAAAAAACTGCTGAGGCCAGATGAGAGGAATGTAGCTGCTAGCATGCTTAAGGCCTGTGTCTTTAATAAATGGGCCAAAAGGCAAAGAGAAGGTTATTCCCCATCCCTGCAGACACCCATCAGATTTCCCTCACGGGAAGCAAAAAGAACCAACCTGTTGAAAATGTCTCTGATCTTTCCCACTTTGGCCCCCTTCAAGCCAGCCCAGTCCAGTCTGCCTTCTTAACCAAAGGCAGATGTCACGTGTGTGTAGTTTCATGTGTGTGTTAATTCTTGCCTGTCTTTGTGGTGGGGGAGGGGGCTGAAATCTGTGTGTGTAAGCAGGTACACGAATGCTGATTTTTGCCCCAGGCTCCATTAGTTCCATTCTGTGTCTTCCGCACCACCACCCACGATGGGCACCAGCCACCATATGTAACCCCATATGCAACACAAGCTGCAAAATCACAGTTCAGCCCTTCGGCAGTTGTTTTCGATCAGGAATAGAATGGACAATTCTGTCTAACCTGGAAAGGCAAGAATACACGAGCAATTCGGTACAGCTGGCTTTTGTTTCTGAGGAGGAAAACTTCCAGTATACATGTTTTGCTGTTGTTATTGCTGTTTTTCTTTTATTTCTGAAAGCAGTAGCCTACTGAAGGGAAATAAACAAGTGCCCACACCTTGTTCCTAAACCCTTTCTATATATAATCTCCCAGGCTTCACCTCTTTCTTCCCATATCCTGCTTTATTAATGTTATGTAAATCTGCCTTCTAGCCTTTCCTGAGCCAGGCTTGCACGAAGCTGAGAGTGTCAGAACTGGAGGGAAATAATTATATTAGAAATCCCAAGGGAGTTATTCAAATAACTAGTTCAAGGGCCGTCTGGCTACACCGCAGCTGGACACTTTTAGGGGAGCTCCTTAGAGCTTTCTTCCTCACCAATGCCAGCAGAACTTCTTTGAAGAAACACGTTAAATGCATCTCAATAACCCTGGCAACAACCCCGCAAAGTAAGTCATTATTATTAGACCCCCAATTATATTTCAAAGGTGGGGGGATGGTGATGCCGGGAGACCACTCAGTGAGTGAAGAACCAAGCCGAGACCTGAACTGTTCAGATTTATCACATTTCTTTTCGCCAGACCAACAGGAATGGGCAGAAGGTGGATGTGATTCTCCTGGTAGAACTCGGGGGACATGCAGTAAATAGACAAAAATTTCTGACCCCAATTATTTTAACAAGAGCAGCAACCATTATCCTGAATTGCACTTCTGAAATGAAGAAAGTTTGAGCTGGTAGGTTTTTGTGTGGAAGCACTGAGGGTTCTGTCCAGCTCCAGCACAGAAAACAAATTCCTAGATGCTGCATTTTTAAGTCTTTTGTATCTGGCTCCAGCCAGTGGATCTCAAGGCTGTAAGTATACGCACAAGAATAATGCAAATCCTGCAAGGCTGCCCACCCTACAATGTACTGTAAAAGTCCCTAGTGAAAACATGTTACTGCAAAGGGCTTCAGGGTGCCATTACGTAGTTGGAATTTTATTCACAATCTTGCATGCTGTCTGTAGTTTGAGTGATTGGGAGGGACTTTATTGTTGTTCTCTGCTGTCAATGGAGGACTGACTTATAGCAACCCTAGTACATTTTTCTTCTGGCAGGATAGCTCAGTGGTTTAGGTATTTGGCTGTGGAGCCAGAGGTTGGGATTTCAGCTCCCTACTGTGCATCTCAGAAGAGCCAGCCTGCGTGGCTTTGGGCAAGCTGCACAGTCCCAGAGCATCCTCACAAGAAGGGAATGGTAAACAACCTCTGAGTATTTGCTACCTGGAAAATCCTGGAAAAGGTCACCATGAATCAGAATTGATTTGAGAGCACATGATTTTTAATATGGTTTTCAAAGTAAATAAGGCATTTAGGGAGTAGTTTTACCATTTCCACCTACCAGTGACTTTTCCATGGCAGAGCCAGGGAATCAAGCCCAGGTCTCCTGAGCCCTAACCTATTATTCCAGCCACCACACCACACTGGGAAGCCCAGAAGTAGTTTACAATTTCTTTTTTCTGGGGGCACTTTAAAAATGTACAGCTTAACCAAGGCGGCTTCACAACCTGCGTCTTCTCAAGGGATAAAGCGGTGGGAAATGGAACTCCCAACCTCTATCTACAGCAGCCAGATGCCTCACTGAGCTATCTATTTAGCTTGAATTATTTCTTACCCAAGCCAGGTATCCCACTTCAGCTCTATTATCAATCTTGCTTCTGTTTTCTTTACATACCTTAGTGTTACTTCATTGTTATTTTAATATCTGGTTCATCTCTCATTAATTATGCAGTAATCAAGATGAGTGTAGTCTTCTAACTACTTGTGTAGACTAATCTGATGTGGGTTCTATTGTTCCATAGTCAGTCTTCTGATTATCACAGTCTAACTAACAGACACATAATTCATGTGAATTCACTCAGCTTCTATTTACAGCATTAGCAATCCTTAGGTCATCTTGCCATTTATTCTATGGAATATGATTGACATGAAAGAGTATTGCAGTTAATTACTAAAGGTGTATTCCTTCTGCTTCCTTAGAGAAGCTTCTCTAATTCTCTTCCAACGCAATTATTTATTTTTTGGCAGGTTCCATTCTTTACTTTCTATCTATAGCCTTAACTGAGCTGGGAAATTATTCAGGTTTTGTTTTTGGTTGTTGTTGTTGGTTTTTTTTAAACTTTTCCCCCTCTTCCCAGATCCTCATAATGCAGAAGGAAGTATAACTTCTTGTGATTGCGTGTTCATGAATGGAAACATCAACACCTTAAAATAGTTTCTAAAACCAATCTGTTTAAACTGACATGGAAACTTTAAGACTTTTAATTATCTAATTATAGACTTTAACCTATGAATAGAATAGCTTAAAGTCTAGGTTATTTTAGTTTATGTTAACTATTACATCTATAACCCATCTTTGCTCTGCAATGGTCCACAAAGCATATATGGAATCCCCAGACAATCTTCTACAATCCCTGTTCAAACCTGACCTTTGTAGCTTTAGTTCAGTTGCTGAACCACACCACCTTTCAATTATGCTTTCAATTATGGCTCACTTCTTAAATGGTGAGTGAAACACATTATTTTACACAAAGTCACTCAAAATGATTGTTGACATTGCGCTGACATGCCAGGGCTTTTTTTCTGGAGACCCGTTTTCAGTTCCCTACCCAGCCATGAATCCCACTGGATACCCTTCAGGCCAGTCACTCTGTTTCAACCTCACCAGCATCACAGAGATACTGGAAAGAAGAATTGCATCAGCGCCACTTGAAAGCCCTCTAAGAGGAAAACTGCGCTCATGAAACATCAGTTTAGGAGACACACTCATGGACATCATGGATCAATGCAACATAATCATCCACAGGAATAAAATTTATTCCAGTGCCTATTGGTGCAAGGCAGAACAGAAAATAAACCATTGGTGCTTTGTGTTACAAACCTGCTGAAAGTAAAGCTTTTTGCCTCACTTGGTCTTGGTTGGTGCATTAAATCTTTGCATTGTGAGGACAGCAGAAAGGTACCGGTACCATTAGTTCACTTATTGAAGAACAAATCCTTGTGTGGACAAGCTTGTAGCTGTTAACAGTTAGATAGATACACTTCGCTGAGTTGCATGTTAATATTCTTTCATATTCTTGCCTCAAAAACTGAAGATGGCATTTCTTTGGAGAAAACATAGTGAGTCCATTTTAGAAAGATAGAACTCCATGGCTAGAATTCTGTTGCTTAGCGTAAGAAAATTTGTAACATTCAGTCTTTTTCTAGCTGGCAAAGAAAGAGACCGTGCCACATCCGTGCATCAAGCCACTGTAGGCGCATCCCCAACAATCACAGTAGAGACTCTTTAGATACTGGTTAGGGTAGAACAACATGTTAATAAAAAGTTTTACACTAAGCAACAGGCTTTTAGCCAATATCTTTGGGGCTCTTTTATTATATTGAGATTACTGAACATCGGTTTGGCAGAAAAATATTTTTTGTACAAATCATACCATGGAAATTCTTAGTTCTATCCACATTCTATTTATATGAATATGAATTCAAGTCACCTGTGGTAATTTGATGCAAAATTTATAGCCTATTCTTATGTATGGATGCAAATTCCTCATGAATGCATCCATACATAGGAATTTGCTCCCATATGAATGTGCATAGGATAGCAGCCCTATGTGTTTATCCTCAAAGTCCAGAAACTACTATAGTAAATACTGTACTCAGACGAACAAAAAAGATCACACCTTTTCACCTTTCACTCTGTCCATCACTGGAATCTGGACCCCAATAACTCTGAAACTGAAATCTGAAAGTTTGTAAGAAGTTTCCCAACTCTTGTCTGCATATGCACCTATTTAATTTGTAATTGTTGTATGTGATCAAGTTAATTCAAACTCATATGACCCCAATGGTCACTTCCAGCTTTTGTGACCCTAATGGGGTCACATAATGAGTTATTTGACATGTTCCCCACTCAGCAGAAGATAACTTTGTTATTTCCCTCCAACACTATTCTACTCTTTCAGAGGTACATCTTTCTGTCTTCCTCCCTCCCTTCCTCCCACCCTCCAAATGTTTTATTACTTGAAAGAAATATCTCATAAATGAATGTGTTAGAGATGGTACTTGTCTCCTGGATTCTTTATTTGTTTTTTATCTTATTTGCATTTATAACGTAGCCAGTGATAGCTACTATTCAGCGTATGAAATCTCTTTAGAACAGGAGGTTTCTTTAGAATTTATTGTGTTTGTTAACCATTAATAAATGGGGAGGGAGGTCACATTTATCTTACTCAGAATTATCTCAAAATATGAGATATGGATGGGGAGAAGAGCAAAGAGTCCTTGCTCAGAGCCAAGGAAAAAGCAGAAGTAGCAGCTTTATCTCTAGCCCACTTCCAATTTACCACAACAATGCCTGTGTGGTGAGCTGCCCAATGCATTTAGGAAGGGGCAGTGAAGTGCATGAGGATAGGTTGTTTGAGTTTACTGAAAAGGTGTCCAGGATAGCTGATAGGGCCACACAGAGGTGTATGTGTCAATCTGAAAGACTTTTTACTGGTGGGAAAGGTTGTGTTTCCTAGTGGAATATTTTCAAGGACCGATGGCAGCATTTCCCCAATATTTCATATATTTTTTAAATGCCCTATAGATTAATGTTTGCTTCATTTATGCCAGCAACCTAGGAATAAACCCTGGCAGGGCTGTCCTTCCCATCAGTATGTAAATGGCAGCAAATTGTAGGGCCACAAATTACACAGATACCCTGCCACTCCAGAGAGTCCTCTGCGCCCACACAGCCAGCATACATCTGTCCAAAGCAGGCCAGGACATAAATACCTGACTCTGAAGGGGGTTCTTCCCCAGAACCAGGTTTTGTGGTTGGAGATCACCTATGTCATGGCCAAAAACAAACAAACAAAAAAGAAGGTAGGCAGTGATGATAGGGAGATTGGGCTTGAGTCATCACTGTTGTGCTGGTAACATTCAGCCAACATTAGGGGTCAGTCCTTGTTTCCCCAGTTTTGGGTATTTGCAGTAAAGGCATCCTGACTACCTCCATATTTTTAAATAGCAGCAGGAAGTGTCACTGTGAAGGATTTGCCTTCAGCAGCCCTGGAGAGCTATCTGTTCTCACCCTGGAAGGTCCTCTGGAAACAGAGATTATCAGGCCTCGGGCGGGTGCTGAGGCCAGTTGGCTAGTTCAGGGGAGGAGAAAGATAAGATAATGAGGAACACCTAAAGAAGGCGACAGGAGAGGGCAGGTCTCTGCCAGCAGCTGGAGCAATAAGGCTGAGGGAGATAGAGATGCAGGGCCAGGTGTGGCCAAGGTGATGAAGGAAGGAGAGATGGACACTGGGGAATTAGGGCAAGAGGAAGTCCAGGAGGACTTGGTTTTCTCTGGTTCTGTTCTTTTCTTGATGATCATTCCCAGAGGGTTCAGCTCTTGCGTGGTTTTTTGACCCCCTGTGTCCCCCATTATGGTGTTCCTCAGGGCTCGATCATCTTCCCCATGCTTTTTAACATCTGTGTAAAGCTGCTGATTGAGGTCATCTGGAGGTTTGGAGTTCACTGGCATCAATATGCTGATGACACAAAGCTCTATTTCTCCTTCATTACATCTGCAGTGGATGCTGTCCAGGACCTTGCGTGCTGCCTGGCATTGATAATGGACTGGCCAAGGGCGAATAGGTTGAAGCTGAATCCTGACTAGACAAAGATCTTGTTGGGTTCAGAGGACAGGTTCAGAATCTCTGACAGGTTCAGAGGACGTTTGCCTATTTAACAAGGGATAACACATCCCTAAAAGACCAGGCACTTTCAATGGAATGACAAATTTCTGCAATAATCAGGATCGTCTTTTTCCAAATTAGGTGGACTGCTCAATTGTGTCCTTATCTGGACAGGAGATCCCTGACAGTATTGGTCCACACATGGATAATCTCAAAAATCGACTACTGTCATGTTCTCTATGTGGAACAAAAACTTCAGCAGATTCAGAATGCAACAGCCAGACTGATTTCTCATGTGAGCATATTTGATCAGATCTCCCCTATACTGGCTCACGTGTACTGTTCCCCTGTTAGTTTCCATGCCAGAGTCAAGGTGTTCATGCTGACATACAAAGCCCCTAATGGTTTGGGGGCCTTGAAACCTGTTGGATCATCTCTCTCAAAGAACAGCTACCCATTTCACCCAGTCCTCGCTACTTACGGTAGGGTGGCCACTGAGAGAGGTTAGAAAAATATCTACTAGGAAGCAGGCCTTGTTGATGGCCCCTTCCCTATGGAATGGACTTCCAATGAAAGTACACTAGGTTCCCTCCCTCCTAACATATAGGAAACCAGTGAAAGAATAGCTGTATGTTTCAACAACATACTCCTGTGAGGTTAATTTATGACCCATAATTATGCATTATATTACATGTTGCCATATAGTTTGTTGATTTTTTAAAAATCTGGTTGTGTTTTTATTTTATTTGCTGTGGGACGGGGTTGGAGGGTTGATGGGAGTATATGTTCCTTTATTTTTTTTTCGGTTCATGTACACTGCCTAGAGTAGTGACTTTCCACTAATTGGGGCAGTATAGAAATATAAATCAGGGATGTTGGTAAGAATTTGGGACTTTAGTTCCAAGTCTCAAGTCTGAGTCTGAGTCTTTGACACCCAGGTCCAAGCCCCAAGTCCAAGTCCCTATTAAAAATAAGCTTTCCCCCTGCCAGAAAAAAGGAGGGTATAGGTGGGTGGGTTCTGAGTCGCAGGTCAAGTCCAAATCATTGGGGGTGGGGGACCCAGCTCAAGTCCAAGTTGCATTGCCGGTGTGACTTAAGTTCAACATGACAGCAAATCCCACGACTCAAGTCCCCATCCTTGATATAAATAAAGTAAATTATGCAGCTATGTGGACATCCTACTGTAAAAACATAGATTGTGATCAAAATTTCTATAAATGGAGAGACGTGGCTTATCTATAGCAACTGCCTATCAAGCTGCCTGGGAGAGTGCAGTTGAAGGGGCGCGCATTGTGCTAGTAACAGGACACAAGCCTCTCCTGTCTTGCTGATTCGATCTGGCATTGATAACACTCCATACTGTGGGCGAAGCAACAGAAGAGTATGAGACACTAGCTTTGCCACACGTTATCCTTCTAGACACATGTTCCTTCAAAAATGCCATGTCTGAACACTCAACTTGCAAATGAAGTTGTTGTTTACCATCGAATGACCAATCACCAAACAAAAACAAGCTAATTTGCAACTTTTAGCTCTGCAGACATTTCATGCTAAGACAATCCTTTATCTTTTAATAAAGCTCCACTTCTAATTCTGAAGTTTGGTTTTCAGTTTTATAGGTGGTCCTGTCTTGGGACTGCCCTGTTCCATCTAAGGTGTCATACTGCTCTTTTGTGATTCAGGAAGAAGAGAGATTCCAGTTTTTTTGAGCAGTTTGTGAATCTAGAGATTACATGGGTTCCTTCAAACCTAGCTCTGCAACTAATCCCTAAAGTTCCTTAATATCAATAGATATTAACATCAATAGAACCAGGCTACTTGCTTTTTATGTTTGCTTGCATACTAAATATCTATATCTAGTACTGTAATATTTGTTTAATTGGTACTGTAAAATGCATTCAGAATAAGGTGCAGATTCCAGAGTGACAAGTTCACACTTACAGTGTAGATACAGATGTGAATGTTTTTTTAGAAAAGCATTTGAATATTTGAAGGGAAGGAGAAACACGTTACTGTTTTTATGTGTTCTCTACTTGGCTGCCTTTTCTTGTGTCTGCGGAATTTGTAGCTTAGTATTTCTGTAAAATGTTTCATTATCAGCATGCAAATCAAAGCTGGCATTCAGCATTTCTCAGGAAGTCATGTGACCTGCACACAGCAGCTGCAGGCAGAGCATACTAAAATAATCAATGGAGCTGTCTAATCTACCATTGTATTATATCAAAAGATCAGGCTGCAAAGCAGTTGTCTCTGATTATTGCTGCAAATCGCTTTAAAACCATCATTTACATCTGAACCATTTGGGGAGAGTGCTGTGAAATCTTGAGTCCTGACTCCTGTTTGATGATGATGTCACAGACAATATCCAATACGTACCCATGATTCTTATGTGGCCAGAGTCCATAACACAATGAGAAATGTTGTAAGCTGCCCAGAGACCTTGGGTAGTGTGGGTGGCATATAAATTAAATAAATAAATAAATAAAAGCACTGTATATTCTCTGAGAAAAGGAACAGTATTTTCCCAGACGCAAAATACAAAGTACTTGTACATTATATTTGCAAGAGAACATTTTCTAGTGCAGAAATATGTAATATCTGTGTGTGTGTGTGTGTGTGTGTGTGTGTGTGTGTGTGTGTGTGTGTGTGTGTGTGAGAGAGAGAGAGAGAGAGAGAGAGAGAGAGAGAGAGAGAGAGAGAGAGAGAGAGAGAGAGAGAGCAAGCATCTGTGTGTCTGTGTCTTCTATGTGGTCAAGTTGGAACCATCTTACAGTGACCCTAACAGGACTTTCAAGGTAAGTGAGATAAGGGTTGTTGTTGGTTTTTCGGGCTCTTTGGCAGTGTTCTGAAGATTATTCTTCCTAATGTTTCGCCAGGAAGTGCAACCTTCAGAACACGGCCAAAGAGCCCGAAAAATCCACGACCATTAGATCCTGGCCATGAAAGCCTTCGTGAATACAAAGTAAGTGAGATATTTCCACTCCCTCAGTGAGTTTCTATGGCTGAGTGTGGCTATGAACCCTGTCCTCCAGAGTCCTAGTCCATCACTCTATCCATTACACCACATTTTTTTTGTTATATACCGCAAAATGTATACAACAATAAAGCTGTTTTTGTTATGCAAAAACTGTCTATGTGTAGAGTCCTAAGAATGGCTCCCCTGTCATCCAAAGTATAGTTTTGTATGCTGTATTACCAAAGAACAGAGTAAGCCTGCAAAAGCTGTTATATACAATGACTCATATTTAACATGAAAGCTACAAGTGTTGTTTTGATGCCTAGTAATCATAAGGTGGCTGCTATGTCTCACCCTTACATACTTAGAAATACTTTAAAAGAGTAGGGTTTTTTTCTATGCAGAAAACTAGAGAAAGATGAAGAGAAGTGGGTCAGTATTAACTCAGTTTGAAAACACAAAGCCACAGGAGGATTGGGTAGCTAGAATTAAAGAGAAACGTTATCGTTCCCTGAGAAAGGCAAGGTATGTGGTGCATCTTGGTGGCGTCTTTTTTTTTTCAATTTATACAAATGTGATAAAGCAACAATGGTGACATTTAGAAAGTAAATTAGAAACATATAATTGAAATTGCTTAACATTGCAATAAGAGGTACACGTGTGGTACACAAACATTTCCATGGCCATTTGGAAAAGTAGATTAATAAACTTATCCTCCCTTGGCCACAATAGTAATTTTAATTTCACTTGCAACTTAAGTTGTGTCTATGTGGAAGGTTGTCGAACATTGGTGAAATTGCTCTATACTCACCCTGGCACTTATATTACTGTCATTGTACACATAGAAATGTTTATTTTACCCTGGGAAGGTTTCAAATGTCCACATATCATACAGCCCTCTTGCCCTTTCACTCTTCTCTGCCATCATGAACACCCTTTTACCCATCTCTTCCACCTACATTAGGCATGTAACTTTAGTTTATTTGAACTGCAGCTCCCAGAATTCTCCAGGAATTCCCCAGGTCGAATTTGGGAGCTGCCACACAAAAAGAGTACTTTAAAGGAGGACTTTTTTCAGCTCCATGTTGGGCTTCAACACTATTTTACTGGCCTTTCAAGAAAAAGGAAATTGTTCCCAGTGGTATTTGGGAGTGGTGCAAGGGTTTGTGCTAGTCTCAGAGGAGGATGGGTTGGGTAGTTCTTTGAGAGGCTCCCTCTCTAGAGCCTAATAGCATTAAGACTACCCATTCCATGCTCCTTTGCCTTTCTTTGGTGGCCCATTCTCTTTTTACAGTTGTCTCCAATAAAAGATTTGGGAACAAGATTCAGTGCCCCACAACCCAAAAAGTGGCAGAGGCTCATACAGAAAGAACAGCCATGCTGGATCAGACCCCAAGCCCATCTAACCCAGAATCTTGTTTACACAGTGCCCAACTTGTTGCCCATTGGAAATCCACAAACAGGACATAAGTAGGAATGTAAATCTTCACTTACTCCATTCTCACAAGTGGGAGACTGCTGTGTCTACTGCTTTTTCAAGACTGAATTGAACCCCCAGTGACTTCCAGTTTTGGGGGGGAGGTATTTTTAGATGGGAGGTAACATAGGGTCACACAAATAAACTTAAGGGCTGCACGGAGCTTACAGGGCTGAATAACTCAACTCTTTCTCTTAATTTTCCAAGCTCTGTCTCCTGCCTAAGTGGGAAAGTTATTTGACAACAAGAGGTCTACAGCTGGGCAGTGGGCAGCTTCTAAAGAGGACATTCAAACTGAGTAGTTAATCATCTTGAATGATCTAGGTGTTCTGGTGAGACTGAATTGGTGTACAATAGAATGGCTAAGTAGCTTAGTGGTTTAGGTATCTGGCTGCCAAGCCAGAGGCTGGGAGTTCAGTTCCCCACTGTGTCTCCTGTGAACAAAGCTAATCTGGGTGGCCTTGGGCAAGTGGCACAGTCTCAGGGAGCCTCCAGAAGAAGGGAATGGTAACCACTTCTGAGTAGTCTCTGCCTGGAAAACTATGAAAAGGGTCACCATAAGTCAGAATTATATATATTGGGGGCCAGGAAGTTGGAATTGTTACACAGATTGGCACTGATGGTAACAAGATCATGGTTCAGGAAAGGCTGTAATATTGCAGGATTTCCAATTGACTCTAAATTATCAAATAGGTATGCGATGCACTTCCTCTGCAATGTGCCCATTCAACCTCAGGGACTCCTGTCCGTTGATATGTACAAAGTGAGCAAAAGAAAAAGAAGCCGGTTGTTTACCAGTAGGTGTCTGTATCAGTCCTTCAGCACAATTACATTTCTGTGGAATGAATTTGAGGAACCAATTAATGCCACAATTAATTTTGTCTCCAAAAGTAGCAAGCAAGGCAGAAGAAAACTGGGCAATGAGGGTAACCTAGGATCATGTGTAACCTCACTGTCTCTCCATTCTATTCTTCCCAGCTTGTGAAATTAGCAGAAGAGTGGGGGTGGGGGTAGGGGGTCTTAAAAATCAGTGAAGAAAGAGAAATTGCCAGGTGTTGTTCCCACCAAGTTTCCCCCAAAATAAGATACGGTTTTATATTATTTTTTGCTCCACAGACAGGTACTCTGGCACTATGCCAGCTAGATGTAACTAGTTACACAAAGTTTACATGAATACCATTAGGATTCATGCCAATATCTAAAACTGGTGCTTGACATCAACAGGAAAAAATTGAGGTTGTGGGGGGGTGGGCTGGATAGACAGACTCTCACCTGCCAAACAGACCAAATGGCAGGGCCAGGCTCACTGTTACACAGAATGAGACGTTAGAGATTTGGAGCAGTAATAAGGTGTTGGGGAATATAATTGTATGTACCACACAACCTGCCCTAAGTGCTCTAAGCTAGCCTGTTGCCTTCAGGTCCAGTATAGGGTCTTGTCTAGCATCATTTATCAAAGGACAGGATGCTGAGTTGTGACTGCAGTTCTGTGACTCTATGCATTCACACATAATTACAGAGAACCCATGTTATGATGCACAGAGACCACTGTGAAGTAATAATATTCAACTAACAGCCCAATCAACATTTGTATATGGAATTTGTATATATTCTTCCCAGATACCAAATGTCGTGGGCTCGTCCAAGAGACTAATGAGTGGATTCTTTAGCATTGGATTAATTCAGAGCAAATAATATTCACATTGATTTGGAAGTCATTTATACATTTAGTACTGGGCAGACATGAGTAAACAATGTGCCAATAGTAAATGGAAGACTGAATTTATTTTTCTGGATGGTTTAAATGTTTAGTTAATTTCTTGTACAGACCAAACATCTGCTCTTTCAGACAGAGATGCTTCTTTATTTTGGCCTGCCCTGGCAAATCGGGTTGCTTGTCAATTCTAACTGAAGAAAGTCTGCCTTTTTAAAGAGAAGAATGCTTCTCAGAAGCATCTCATCCATTCTTCTGATGTAGCACAGCCTTCCCCTGCTACTGAAGAACTGATATGTATTTAGAGAACTTCCCCAACTACCATTGTTGTAACCACAGAACACAGAAATTTCCCACAAAAGTGGTAGAAACGACACAAATTATTTTAGAGCAGAGTGGCTGACTGGAAAAAGCATTCACTGCAGTGAAAGAAAAGGAAAAGGAAAAGGAAGGAAGGAAGGAAGGAAGGAAGGAAGGAAGGAAGGAAGGAAGGAAGGAAGGAAGGAAGGAAGGAAGGAAGGAAGGAAGGAAGGAAAGGAAAGGAAAAGAAAAGAAAAGAAAGTCTTCTGTCCTGGAATGAGCTCTGAAAAAATTGCACTATAACCTGGAGGGCCTCTATTGGCTAGAACCTGTAACGTCAAGAACACCATACCCCTACCTTGCCTCAAAGCAATTTCTTTGGCAACCCTTTTCCTTCAACATGCCCTCTCCAAAGTTGGCAAAGTAAAGGGCAGCCAAAAAAAAAGCACAAAATTTTTCCATCTGATGTATAAAGGGAAGTTCATGACTCGTAACTGATCCAGCATTCAACTTGCTGTAATGACAATTTGTAAGGGAAGTTGCAATATCAGGCTTACACTGAAAACACTATGACTTTTCTAAAAATCTAATGCACATCTTTGCCCTTTGCTGCCATATCATAGGAGGTACTCCGCATCTCACAAACTAGCAGGTGTTCCAAAGAGCTGCTCAAAGTCAGCACATGATGCTACATATGCTGTGCATACTCAGCATTACCTCATGTGAGTAACTGTGGAAAGTGTTGCTGACTGGAATTTTCTGTTTGATCTACTCTAGCTTAATTTGTGAGCTGCTCCATCCACAGGCTGATAGTCATCATCACACACCTCCCTTCTGTTCCTTTCTGTTATCTATGAGAATGCCCCTCTTTCCTCCAAGAACCACCTTTCTATCTCTTCTTAGTTCATCTGTTTACTAGAGATTCTTGATTCACAGGCTCAGTGTTAGAGGAGAGTTCAGAGAATACATGAAATGTCTCTGAGCTAATGTATCATGTGTGTCCTGGTCATCTTTACCCAGAATATCATTTTGTGCCACCATCAACACCACTGCTGATAACAGTGTGTAGAAATATAAAGTAACTTTCATCTGGTGTGTGCCAGCAGGACTGTGGCTGAAATAGGGCCATGAAGGAATAAGAGAGAGGTATCATCATGCTTGGAAATCCTGAAGTTTGTAGAAGTAATGAAAACCTTCAAAGGAAAAAAATATAACGGGGAATGCAAACTCAGTGATCAGGAATGAAGAAAGTGCATTGAAGAGAATGAAAAGTTGAGTGGGAAACAATGTACTGTACAGTATTGGAAAAAGGCTTGCCTGCCTGACTAGTACCTTGACCAGGAATACTCTATTACAGCAATATATTGCAAGTCCAATTTGTGAAAATTGATGGAAGCAACTATGCTACATAGAAACATTATACTGGGCAAACAATAAAGTGAACCAATACCTAAGCTTTCTGCTCTAAACCAGCTAAACCACACAATATTCCACATCTAGGCTTAAAGTAGACTTTAGTCCCATTCTACTAGCTCAGGTCTCCATTTTATTCTTAATTCCAAGACATTTGGAGAGCTTTAAGAGATAGGAAGGATTTAAGCCATAGCCTGACCTAAGCACTTGCAGAGCCTTTGTACAGCCTGGAGATCAATAGGAGCCTCCCACACCTCGCGCTGTGCTTCCTTTCAGAAGCCACAGATGGGAATTCACTTCAAAGGCAGAGAGGTTAGTCAAAATGCTCTGCCTTGAGCACAGATCATTATGGCTCCAGAAATCTTGTACAGCTATATGCTGCTTGTCACAGGGCTCTCTCTCAATACAGCACAGGCAACCTTAAAAGGCAAGAAGAGGTTTCGATGATACCACAGTCTTGCTATTGCATTCCCTCAATCCAACTTACAGCATAACTACACTGGATTTGATGTGTAGCTTTTTTCATGTTTGAAATCTCAGTCAGTGTTCATACAGGTGCTGAGGATTGATTTGTAAATTCACTGTTCATACTCGTTGTGATGTGAGATTTCAGCCCACAGCCCTCTGAGTCAGCTGGGGGATTCTGGGATTGTACTCTATAAGCATAGCTTCTTCCACTTCTGAATTACTGTACTTATTCATATGTCAGAGTCTTTACACAGGGAAATGGGAAAGTATTTACCTTTATCTGTCAGTGAGCACCTGCAATCCTCTCTTGTAGACACCAAATGCAACCATCATCACTTTCCTCTGAAGTGTCTTGAGAAGTTTTCTTAGGTCAGACTTCCATGGGATGTACATTCTAGTTCTGTTTTTTAACTAATCAGCAGAAGGAATGATACACCCTAAGGTATGAACCAGTTCACCAGACCACCAATTCTCTGCATCTGCCCTACAGATGTGAAGCACAGGGATCAAAGCATGACCATATGCAATCCCTGCAGAAGGCCCCTTTGCAAACACAACCGTACATCAATGGCAATTAAACATTAGGCCATCTGTGCTTACAGAACAGACAATGAGGAACTTGTGCACTAGTGAGGTCATACGAAAGAGATCAGAGTCAAAAGAACTAACACTGTTTCTTCTATTTCTCCCTAACCAATCCCCTATCAAGTAGTTGACCTCTTGTGTTTTACCAAAAAAAGAGAGAAAAGCATGGTTGGGAACGGACAAAAAAAGATATAAATGATCATAAAATGCACATATATATGTATATGTACAGAACAAAATATAACTAACAATTATATGTAAAATTATAATATGCATATACAATATTATACATGCAGATGGCTGGAAAGCTCAGTCATTTAGGTAACTGATTGTGGAGCAAAAGGCTGGGAGTTTGATTACCCACTGTGCCTCTTGTGAGCAGAGCCAGCCTGTGTGGGCTTGAGCAAGCTCCGCAATCCCAGGGCACCCCTTGAAGAAGGGACTGGTAAACGACTTCTGAATATTCATTCATTCATTCATTCATTCATTCATTCATTCATTCATTCTTTCTTTCTTTCTTTCTTTCTTTCTTTCTTTCTTTCTTTCTTTCTTTCTTTCTTTCTTTCTTTCTTTCTTTCTTTCTTTCTTTCTTGTATACCATACCCATTAGTGATGCAGCACTACCTTGGGTAGTTCACATAAAGGGTCACCATAACTCAGAATTGACTTGACAGCACATGATTATTTTTGCAGTTTTCTTCAGCAAAGTGCACTCAAGCAGGGACTAGAAAAGAAAGAATTGAGAGTCTTTTTGTTGAATTATTTTCAAGCAAAAAAAAGTCATCTACACCTTCAAAATAGATGTTCCATATGTGCATTTGGTACGTGGACATGTTGATTGACATGGAATAGGCCCCTTGAATCAATGGGGATTTGATGAGTACAACTACCAGAATCTACCCAGACTTTCTTGCTAACAATTTCAAAGAGGAGGAACAGCATATTTCCTTTGGCCAAAAATCTGTTGCTTAGTGTAGTAGATGGCACTACAGTAAGCCCATTGCATCAGTGGGCATTTGTTGACTCAACTTCTCCATACATTCCACTGATTCAAATACACCGACTCTGTTTTTGACTTGCTATGCTTTTTTTAAAGGCATTCTTCAGTCTCAAGAGACTATGGTAATGTGCTCTGTATGGAGGACTTGGAACAGTGTCTGGTGTGGCTGAGGAGGCCAATTCGAGAGTGACAATCCCTTCCACACTGAAGACAAGTACAATCTGTCCCCTGTCCAGCTCCCTGATTTTGCTGCTTTCATGACTGCCTCTTTGCCTCGGCCTGCTGGACAAGGGTCTCTTCAAATTGGGAGAGGCCGTGATGCACCACCTGCCTCCAGGCTGACGGCCAGATGTCAGGGTTTCCCATCTGTTGAGGTCCATTCCTAAGGTCTTCAGATCCCACTTGCAGATATTCTTGTACCACAGCTGTGATCTCCCTCTGGGGCGATTTCCCTGCACTAATTTTCCATACAGGAGATCTTTTGGAATCCGACCATCAGCCATTCTCACAACATGCCCAAGCTAACTTAGACGTTGCTGTTTCAAGTAATGTATACATGGTAAAAATTCCAGCTCATTCTAGGACTACTCTATTTGGAACTTTGTCCTGCCAGGTGATACCAAAAATGTGTCAGGGACAACGCATATGGAAGGTGTTCAGCTTCCTCTCCTGCCGTGCACAAAGGGTCCAGGACTCACTGCAGTGCAAGAGTGTGCTCAGGACACAGGCTCTATAGACCTGGATCTTGGTATATATCGTCAGCTTCTTATTGAGCCATACTCTCTTTGTGAGTCTAGAGAACATGGTAGCTGCTTTGCAGCTCAACATCTAGGGAGAGAGTGTCAAAGATTGTTGAGCCAAGGTACACAAAATCATGAACAACCTCCAATTCTTGCGTGGAGATGGTAATAGAGGGAGGTGAGTCCACACCCTGGCACATGACTTGTGTTTTCTTCAGGCTGATTGTTAGTCCAAAGTCTTGGCAGGTCTTCCTAAAATGATTCATGAGTTGTTGGAGGTCTTCAGCAGAGTGGACAACAATGGCTGCATCAATGGTGAAGAGGATGTCCTACATGCATTTCAGCTGGACTTTGGTCTTCGCTGTCAATCTAGAGAGATTAAAGAATTTTCCATCTGATCTAGTCCGGAGATAGATACCATCTGTTACAGTTCCAAAGGCGTGCTTCAGCATGATAGCAAAAAAGATCCCAAAAAGGGTTGGTGCGAGGACACAATCCACTTCGGATGTCAAAGGGATCTGATGCTGAGGCATCAAAAACTGCAGTGCCCTTCATTCTTACCATAGATTTACTATGCTAAGCAACAGGATTTCAGCCAAAGGAAGTATGTTCTTCTTTTTTGAAGTTATTACTATATGGACAAGAAAGCTGTGCTGTCTGGGGGATCCTGGAAGTTGTGATCTGAAAATAACTTGTCCACTCTCTCACCAGAATATAGGTGGGGAACATTTGGGTGTCCAGATGTTTTAGATTACATCTCCCATAATCCCCTACCATGGGACCATGTGAGTTAAAGTTGATGGGAACTAGAGTCAAAAATATCTGAAGGGCCAAAGGTTCTCCATCAATGAACAAGGATAGCCAAGCATAATGAAGCAATCTACAGAAAGTAACAGAACGTACAGGCTTTTCTCCCTCCCTTCCTCTTTACCACCCAATTTGGTAACAGACACACCTTGGAATTTGAGTGAATAAACAAGATTCAACACTGGCAGGCAGAGTTCTAGAGAATCTGATAAAGTCCAATGAACTTAACTACCTCCAGTGAGCCACTGGAGAACTGGTAACTATCCAGACAGTGGCTTCTGAGCTAGGCTGACTTGTGTTTGTTGCTGGCACCTGTTGCAAATTCCCTTGAGGGTACACCTAGGTAAACACACAGCTTTCCCCATCTACCCAGCCTGATCTCTGGCAGCTTTAAAAAAACTATCTGGTGTTTCAAGATATAGCAGTATTTTTAAAGGGCTTTTTTTACAGCCTTCCCTTGCTTTGGTGTCATCCATGAGTTGTTTCTACATATGGGTGTGAAAGCTGAGCAGTGAAGAAATCTGACAGATAAAAATTCAATTCATTTGAAACATGAGATTGGAGGAGACCTTTGTGGAAACCATAGGCAACCAGAAGGACAAGCCTGAATTCTCAATGGAAACTAAAGGTGTGATTGCATGGAAAAATAGATGGCATTTTGGACCACATGTAGAGTACAATACTCTCCAGATATGGCTCAGTGGTTTGTGCCAGTTCATCTTTGGGACAAACAGGTGTCCGTTGCTTCCCAGCCCCACCCCCTCCAATGGGCACCAACTCAGAGGTATTGCTCCAGCTTCCCTGCCCTGCCTCCTCCATGCTACAATAATTATCATTTGAAACTAAAAATCAGAAGCTCAAAACATAGTTCTCAACCTGGCACAGATACGAGAAAAAGGACTGGATGAAGAGGCTGGTTTTGAACGCTGCAGTTGGCACCTCCCAAATATCTGGGGAATGGGGCCATTCCAAGAAATGAGAGGCCGTCATGGAGAGGGATTGCTTCCAGGTCTCTGCCAGACAGAAATTTGAGAGAATCAACCAGCAAAATCTCCTTCAATGATCATATCGGTTTTGTACTAAATTCAGTCTCCCAGGCAAATTGTTTCCAGACTTGTTCAGAGCTACTACATACCAGGAAAGCTGGCATAGCTGCTGAGTGTGAGCTCTTTCTAACTGCTACTGGTTGGGGTTTTTTGAAGTATTTTATGGACATTTTAATTCTGCCTGTTGTTTTTATATATTGTGGTTGGGCTTTTCGAAGTAGTTTATGCAGATTTTAATTCTGCCTGTTGTTTTTATATATTGTGGTTGGGCTTTTCGAAGTAGTTTATGCAGATTTTAATTCTGTCCGTTGTTTTTTATAACTTTTATTGTAAATTTATTGTATTTGTAAAGCACTCCATGAACCTTTTGGGTTAGTCAAGAGGCTAAGTGTTAGAAATAAAAATTCTGTTCCTTCTTCTCCTCCCCATCCCAGTTCGCATTATTATTACACAATGAAAACAGAATTTGAAGCTCCATCCTATTATTGCCCCACAGTGACACAATACGCTAAATCCCTTTTCTCCTATCCGGGATGCTTATTATCAAGCTGGCCTGCTTCTCCACATAAGAGCCATTGCCATGGAAACCATCTGAGGCTCAAGGGTGCCTGGCTGAGGCAATAAATGATTTAACTATTGCACAGAATGATGCTGGGACAATAGCAAAAGACCATTCTCTGTCGGAAGGCTTTTGAAGGAACTCTTCTTATGGAGTCCTCGTCAATTGATGTCCAGGTTCCTTGGCAGCATGTGATGTGAGACAGGGATGTTATGTAGCGCTTATGCATGGGATTTGCCACTGGCCGTGTAGCTCTGACATTTGGCTTGCTGGCCTCTATCACATCGATCAGTGCTTCTCAAACCTTTGGCTCTCCAGGCATTCTTGAGTTGAACTCTCAAAAGCCCCAGCCAGCATGGGCAAGGATCAGGAAATATGGAAGACATCAAAAATGCCTGAAGGGCCAAAGACTGACAACCTCTGGCATGGGTTAGACTTATCAGCAGGCTTGGCAACCAATACCACCACCACCAATAAGAAAATCTACCACTTAATTCCATGCAGCTAGCATGCATGAAAATATGGTGACTTAAAATGAATTAATATAAGCATTTTCTCCCAGGTTGTGGAATGCACAAGAAAACATACTGGTTTCTTGGTTGTTGTGGGTTTTTCTGGCTCTTTGGCTGTGTTCTGTAGGTTGTTCTTCCTAATGTTTCGCCAGTCTCTGTGGCCGGCATCTTCAGAGGACAGCACTATGATCAGAGCACAGAGTGCTGTCCTCTGAAGATGCCGTCCACAGAGACTGGCGAAATGTTAGGAAGAACAACCTTCAGAACACGGCCAAAGAGCCCAAAAAACTCACAACAACCAGTAGATCCCGGCCGTGAAAGCCTTCACGAATTCAAATTGGTTTCTTATTTCTTATCCTTCTGCCGGCAGGCAGGGATTTTACTTTTTAGGCAGACTTTAGCTAATTTTCTTAAGTGGAGATTTTAGGAATGTTCCATGTATCAAATTCAGAGAATTATTTTTTTAAAAAATGCTTTTAAAGTATTTTTAATGATGGTTTTTGGTATAGTTGTGTGTTAAATATTTTCAATATTTCTCATGGTATTTTTGATTGTGATTATTGTGTTGTTTTAACTGGTTGTGATTCCTTAATGTAGATAAAGGCAGCATATAGATAAAATTAAATATATACTAAATGTTATAGATACAACCAGTTTTATCAGTTATATTGTAAATGATTTTTGGAAATCCATTTCATTTGATGAAAACAGTATTGATAGTGAGAAAATTACTCTTCTTCACTCCTTATTGGTAATGTGCTTTTGTCAGTTTTTCTAGTTCTTATCCCAGGGCTCCCAGAATCCTCCAGTTTTAGATAGTTTTATTCACCCAGGACACACATCTTGCAAAGTTTTAAAATTTTTATACCCTAACATTTTGAACCGGCTCACAAATCATTTGAAAATACAAATTGGTTAAACAAATCCCATGCTTTTTGTTCGTGGGGAAGGGATTAAATTTACTGAATAATTTACATGTGGACAGTATGACTCCAAGGAAATTCTACTGATAGCAGATAATAACCTGTACATTTGCATGGAAAGGAGAAGTAGAACAAAAGCTTCTGATGACTGAAATACTAACTTTAGTTGCAGGTTATATTAGCTGTAGGCATTCTGGGCACATATAATAGGAAAAGTTTCTTTTGGGCAGACAAATACAACATAAGAAAAAATGTCATACTGTATATATGTAAATTGTTCATTAAACAATGGCAACAATGGCCAGAAATTATGGGTGGAGTAGTCCAGAACATCAAGGGAGAGCCAGTTTGCCCATTTCCCTCTCATAGCATTGTCAAAGCATTTAAATTTTTTTTAAAAAAATTGTATACTAAAATGCCAATGCTTATTCTGTTTGTTCAGAAGGAGAACAGGCCATTTCTCTCACCCTTGGAATAGCCATTAACCATCCAAGAAGGATGTCATGCATTTAGTTTGGACAGAATTGCAGTTAGCATTTTGGGAGAAGATGCCACTGTGTACCAGGGATGGGGACTCAAGTTGTAGAATTCGTCACGTCAAACTTAAGTTGCACCAGTGAATCAACTTGGACTTAACTTGGGTTGTTTTTGTCCAAAGAACTGGATTCAACTCGCAACTTGGAACCCACCCACCCCTCCCTTTTTTCTGAGGGGCAAACCTTATTTTTAATAGGGACTCAGACTTGGGGCTTGGGAGTCAGGACTTGGTACCAGAGACTCGGACTTGATCTTGGGACTTGGACCCAAAGGCTTGACGGCATCTCTCTCCTGCGTACCATTTCTTTATTTAACTGTTCACCAAAAGTTAATCCCACTATCTATGGCTGAGGCTTCTTCCATACTTTATGAAAAGCAGATTATTGGTGGCTAAGGCACAGGCAACAAAAGTTTCAATCTACGGCCATAAATGCTTTCGGTTTATCTGTTCATGAGATTCAGTGCATAGGGCGATGCAGCTTAGGAACAACAAAGCTAAAAATGTAACAAAACATTGACACTAATAAACAGCCATAACAATTATAACCTTGAAATCAATCCAATAAGGCAAGAACAGACACAAAAAGAGAATCAGAGCCAAGGTTAAGCACTGTGCAGAAAGTCCAATTTACCCACACAAAAGGCAGATCTGAGCCAAGATTATTAGTAGCTGAGTAAACTATCAATGAGAGCAAGAAATGGAGCCAAGCAGCGGCCACAACACATGCAACACAATTTTTCTCCATTAAAACTCATGGGGTACCTTGAGAGCCTTTCTACCAGAGAAAGCTACTGGTGCTTAATGAGTAGAGTCATGTGTCTTTCTTGCCAGAAGTAGCTGCAAGGGAGGAGAAACCTGTATAGTCTGCTAAATCACTACCTGCTTAACCTAACAAGGATAGAGCTTGTAACTTTTTAAAAATTGTAATTCCCAGAATCCTCCAATCAAAATGGCCAGGCTGATTCTTGGAGTAGTCAAAAGGAAAATAAACTTTCCCCAAGGTTTGCCTAAGGACGCAGACTTAAAACTTCTGCCTCTTGTGTCCAGGATAGAAAAGGAAGAGGATTTTTTTCCCAGATGGAACTTCTCATGAAAGCAATGTGATATAGTGCACGAATGGGCAGCTTCGGTGGGATGCAGGACCAATTTTCCACTCCCAAGATTCTCCAGGGGCTGCATAGACTTCCAAAACTGTGAAAAAGCAAAATCAAGTGTGTTTGAAGGCCCACTTCTGTTTTTTAAACATTGGCAATTTCTTCAGTGCCAAACTGCATAAAAGTCTGTAACATATTTAAAAGATTAATTGCCAGTCTTGGGATGCTTCCAGGAGTAGCCCTTCACTATTCTTTGCTGGGGAAAGGCATTTTTGTCAGAATCAGAGGAGTCTGATGGGGTCAGGGCCCACAACAACAGACCTGGCGACCACTTATGGTCCCAGGTAGACATTTTAGTGGTTAGGCTACTAGAGTAGTGGCAGTGTGAGAGCAAAATTCTTGCATGTCCATGGAGGTCCCTTGGTGGCTGCCATATTTCAGCAGCCTCATCCATCACACACAATTGCTGCAGAGATAAAATGGGGTGGAACTAAGTGATAGGGGTGCTTAGGATAGAACAAAGAAATGTATAAGCATCCTTCCGAGGACACACTTGGCCGGGAAGGCTAACTAAGTTTAGACACTGATGCGGAGATACTGTTCCATCATCTCTTCTAGCCTAGAATGAAAATTTTGAAGCAGGAGCTCCCAGACCCCCCAAGATACACATTGTGATATGATGGATAGAATGATGGACTAGGACAGTGGTTCTTAACCTTGGGTTACTTAGGTGTTTTTGGACTGCAACTCCCAGAAACCTTCACCACCAGCTGTGCTGGCTGGGGTTTCTGGGAGTTGCAGTTCAAAAACACCTGAGTAACCCAAGGTTAAGAACCGCTGGACTAGGACTCAGGAGGCCTGGGTTTGAATTCCTGCTCAGCCCTGGAGGTATGAAACTGGATAAAACATTCCTTAAATATCTTACTTACTGGAAAGTAACCCCATTAGGGTTGCTATAAGTTGGTTCAGACTTGACAGCACATAACAACAGCCAGATCCTCACTCAGCATCCACACCATCATGGGCATCATCAGCTGTTGTGTTATAACTAGGCTGCAGCCTTCCAATATGAACTGTGGATCCAAGGCTTTGAATGAATGTCATGATTTCCCCTCTCCATACCAGTTATGATTTTGGAAGCTAAAAAGGTCATGCCTGGCCAGTACTTGGATGAGAATACCAAGGATTTCTAGTAGGATTGAGAAGCAATCTTCCCTGAAACACTGTCAATCAGAGTAGGCAATAATAAGCTGGATATACCAGTGACCCTGACTCAGTATAAATCAGCTGTCTATATTCTCCCAAAACAATGCCCAGCATAGCTGAAATAACCTGAGAATGCTTTATTTACCTATACAGCATAGAAATCTAGCTGTGGATGCATATTGAGAAGTGCAGCTTGAAAGAGATCAATACAAGAGAAAGATCATGTGTAATCTCTGTTATAAGACAAAACAAGGAAATAGAAATTCTAACCCAGGCTAGATACAGTTTAAAGGAACAGTGGATCAGACAGATGTCAGAGCAAGATCATCCTATTTGTCCCAGTCTTCATCAGCCCTGTAATACCAGCAGTCTTGTAGTGAATGCTCTGTATCCAGTAAATGGAATTATGAATTGTGACATGAATAACTAGATCAGCTCCTGCAGTGCGGGAACATAAAGTGAGGAAAACAAGAACAGGATAGGGTTAGACCATGAGAAAGATCAACTCTCTAAAACTTCAGCTATTTTGATTTGGGGCTTAAGACTGCCTGGTATGGAGGGAAGGTCTAGTTTTTCACTAAACTTGTTCCAATACAACTGATACTGTTGAAATAGGAACAAGGGTTTAATGTACCTCAGCACACAGTTTCCTTGGATATTAAATTCAAGAAGTCAAAATAGAGTTGTTGTCTTCCCTACCTTATGATCTTTTGACAACATTTTGAAGAACAGGTGGGCTGATAGTGAAACTAACTGCAGAAGACACTTAGAGGATGGGGGGGAGGAGGAGGGCTTTAATCCTACACTAGCATTCTAACTTTTATTGCAATACCAATCCTGCCTTCATCCAACCCAATCCTACTGAAAGGAAACTTTCCAGGTGAGATGTATTACCATGTGTGAGTTCACAGCAGCAACAGATTTAACATTCTACCCTAATGCTGGCACACCACTGCCAATGCATTCTCCAGCCCCCATTTCCATTACCTTGGCAGTGATGTTTGGGGAATATTTACTAAAGCCTAAGCTTTCAGGAACCAATTCTCACTTTATCATTGTATTGCTGCACTAGGCGACCACAATTACCCCTTGCAAACTACCAAAAAAAAAAGGTAATTTCATGTGACAACTCTTGGTATCCCTTCCAGTCGTACAATCCTATGTTCTACTATTATTTTACTTTTGTTTATTATCTTACAGTATCTAGTACCAATGCTGACAGAAAGCCACACTTTCCTTTTAAAGCCACATGGCCTATTTAGGTGCTCATAAAATCTGTTTATTTGATCATAACAAATACACATCGACCCAGTAGGTCGGCCAGATAGATAAGGACCCTGAAATATAATTACATGTTGACTGAAAGATTCCCAGCAGAGCATCTCTTCCTCCTTTCTAAATAATTTTGGAAACCCTTACTATTGGATCACATGTCTGCTACTGTGTAAAGGGTAGACAGGTGAAACTGCTTATGTCCCATCTTGATGTCCCTGTTGCTATGTTCCAGGAATAGGGACTTGAGAATTGAGACTCATTGTCAAGTTAGACTTAAGTTGCACTGGCTACTCAGTTCAGACTCGACTTGGGTTTATTTTTTTTTAATGAGTTGCACTTGACTCATGACTCAGAATCCATCCACCCACCCACCCTTTTTTCTGGGGAAAAATCTTGCTTTTAATAGGGACTTGGCCTTGGGGCTTGGTACTCAGTACCAAAGACTTGGACTCAAAGACTTGCCAACATCCCTGCTATATTTTGACAAACCAGTGAGTCAGCCATTTTGTTTGCTGCCTGCCTGTTGCTTGGGTAGTTGTTCTGCAGAAGGTTTGCTAACAATTTTTCAATTGTAAGTGGAGGTTACAATTTTCATTTGCACACGATCTTTCACAAACAAAATTGATCCAGTTTGAATGGAGAAACTGATGAACTGCTATTGCCTAAAAATATTAACAGAATCAGCCTTCTCACCATAAGGATTAAGCAAAAGCATCTCCTGAGGTCCTGCAGTATCTAGAATTCCAAACCACCAAGCACTGAAACTAATAACACCACTACCACGGCTGTATATACAGGAAACAGATTTGTAGCTATTTATAACTACATGCCATTTCTTATCTTTTGTCTTTTCATTAGATGTTTCCAAATTGGCTCCCAGGGTCCTGTCAAGAAGCATTATGTCAGAACTGTGATTAGGTTAAGTGTGCTGTGTTGATATGTCCAGAATGCTAAGGGCTTATTGGTGCTTTGTCCAAGAACTGCATACATTTCCAATGCAAATTTAATGCTAGTGAAAAATGCTGACAGCCGTTGGTCACTAAACCACAAATTTTCTCTTTCCTTCTTTCTAAGGAAAAGCATTACGGAGAGGCTGACAAACTTGAAGCCTTGTTAAACCAAAAGTTGCCCAACACTTTCCACTTAAAAACAATAAACCCAGCATGTTGTTATATATAGGCTACACAGAACAGCACCAACATTGGACACAGCCCTCTCCACACTGTTAGAATCAACTCTCATTCTTACCTGATTCTTATACTTACTTTCTCACAGAAATAGTTGGCTCAGTCCCATCTTGCACTTCCAAAAGGCAAAAGACAAGAGTGGTCATATAGACCAGATGGTCGGGATATAAATTTTAAAAGAAAGAGCCTTGTGGCGCAGTGGTTAAAATGCTGTACTGCAGCTAAAACTGTGCTCACGACCTGGGGTTCAAATCCCAGGTAGCCGGCTCAAGGTTGACTCAGCCTTCTATCCTTCCGAGGTTGGTAAAATGAGTACCCAGCTTGCTGGGGGGGCAATGTGTAGCCTGTATAATTAAATTGTAAACTGCCCAGAGAGTGCTTGTAGCGCTATGGGGCGGTATATAAGTCCAATAAATAAATAAATAAATAAATAAATAAATGAATGAATGAATGAATGAATGAATGAATGAATGAATGAATGAATGAATGAATGGCGAGCAAAACTGCCTTAAGAAAGCTGCTTGGAGAAAACTCTCTGGCCAGAGACTTGGTTGGAATGAGTCTCTTGCCCCTTTTCCAATGTGGGGCTTTGGGGGAGGGCTTCATGGGGTGCACAGGATCTTACTGGAAATCTTTATGGGCCACACTGAGAGGTCAAATTCAGCACATGAGATGGAGGTTCTCCATAGGGGCTTCAAAGACTGAGGAAACCTTTTGCATAAAGGAAGCAGCACTACAGGCATATCTTCAATTAATTTTAATTATTAAACATTCTGGATCAGAGAACAGCATCTTAATTTCTAAAAACCTGCCAAAAATTAACCTATTAGCCCTAGGAGACCTCTTGCCTCTGAGGAGGCGATATCAGCTGGAACTCCACCTATTAGCTACTTCCTCAAGCTAAAAAGATTCCTCCTGCAAGGCCTTCTGAGTTTACCTCTTAAAGAGATAGCACCCAACTCCCTCTTAGATGACAATGTGTATTATTTCACATAGGATGCAATAAGATGGAGAGACTATTCCAGGTTGATTAGAGGTTTCCTGTGGTAGTTATCATTTCCTGTGGTAGTTGTCATTTCCCTGTCATTAACAGGGAATATTTAATTATATTTAATTATCCCAGGCAATGTTCAGGGCAAAAGCACAAACAGCACCTCAGATTGGTAGAATTTTTACTGGGGTACTGACCCTCCTCTGTCATTAACGTTGCTCTCCTCCCAACCACTTTTTATTTACAGTATTTTTATTTTTATTTTTCTTAGAAACGACATAGCACTGGATTGATATAACATCTTATGAAGCTTCAGTGCTTATTTGGCATAGCTCGTTTCTGAAAAAGTACAAAAAAGTTTGAGAAGAGATGAGAGATGATCACTTGAGTTGATTTCCCACCCTACTGGCATCCCCTTCAAGGGAAATGTTATCTCCATATAGCAAGAATGTTCCGTGCAAGTGAGTGCCTTTTGTCTCTCCTTTGAACAATTTTAATTCTGTTTTTCCAGTATAGCACTGCGTCAGATAAGTATTATAGTTTCACAAGTTGTTGTACGAATTTAGCAGTATGTCTTCTCAAAGGCTTTCATGGCCGGGATCTGATGGTTGTTGTAGTTTTTTCGGGCTTTTTGGATATGGTCTGAAAGTTGTTCTTCCTGACATTTTACGTGTTTCTGTGGCCGGCATCTTCAGAGGACTCTGAAGATGCCGGCCACAGAGACTGGTGAAACGTCAGGAAGAACAACCTTCAGACCATAGCCAAAGAGCCTGAAAAACCCACAACAACAACCATCAGCAGTATGTCGTTTACCAATTTTTAAAAAGATGCCCCACTGTCAGTGTCAGTTGAGGAAAGACCTAACATTGCCTCTTTGGACTGATATAGATGATCGTACATGCCAGAAACTAAAAAACAGTGATGTAACCAGAATCACGAACAAAAAACAAAAACCTATTTTCTGCCAGCGAAGTAAAAAGCAACAATGCTGATGAAACATACCAGTCTTACTTATGCATGGCTGTACATCATGTACTCAATGGGAAATATATCAAATTTAACTGTGCCAATTCCAGCACCAACCATAACGTAAAGTGCATATTTTAAAACACGTGTAGGGAGCTTGTTCCATTCTAGATATTTTTGGATTGCACTTCCACTAGCCTTGTCTAGGATAGCTAATGAGGAAGAATGATGGGAGTTTCAGTTCAACATCTAGAGGGCCACAAGTTGCCCACACCTGCTTTAACAATGCACTTAGTCACTCCTGCTATGCTCATTCTACTGAGTAGAGCCCTGGTCTTCTATTTAGAAGTCCTGCTTTGATGGTGTTATCAATCCAACAGACCAGTTGCTGGGGCCCATCAAACAAGCTAAATTGATCAAAAGTGTGGGTGGGGTTGGCTGCGAGCAGAGTCTGATGAATACCAGAGACAAGCTATACACTTCTGATTTTTAATATTCCATTGGTATCACCAGAAAGATGCTAAATCTATTCTGGATTGGCTTTGACACTAAGAGGACACCCTGAAGATGTGTTACATTAGCACAGGGCATTTTATAAAATTTTCATCCACAGCAGCAGATTTCAAGGAGGGGACGTGTATCCAGAGCTTTTCAAAACTGCTGTGACCCAGATACTAGTGTTTTTGTGTTTTTTAAAGTCAGTGAGCCATAGCTTTCTGAAGGAGAAATCTCTGTCTAGGTAAGTATTGAACACTCCAAACGCTGACAGAGATGGTTAATAGGAAGAGTAGGGTGATGTAAATGCAACATGCCGCATCCGACAGCTGTAACCCACATTTTTAAAATGTTTCAGAACATTTGGGTCACTCAGCAGGCTTATATGAATATTAGGTTACTACAGTTACTATGTGCTTCCCTTTCTCTTACCTTAGCAACATCCATGCCTAGCAACAAGATGGCATGTGCTAGTACTACAGTTTCCACACACACTTCATTCTGTCACAGCAACATCTGAGCCTAGCAACAAGGCTGCGCACTCTCTGATGGAGAATCCACTGGTGAATGGTGGGCTATTTTTAAGCCAATCTAATGCTTCAGAATCCAAAGCTTTAGAGGTGGTGTTAATCTATCACATTCTTCTATAGTTCGTTCTACAAACCTTTTTTTTATCCCAACTTAAACTATTTGACATTTCCCCCTGTCACAAGATATATTAAGGCACGGAACTTCCATGAAATGACTCAGTTATTCAAACAGAGGGCAAAAGGGGATAGCAATATTCTCCTGAGCTGGAAAGAAGAGAGGAAATTGCAGCATGTGAGCTAAGGTAGCCAGGTTTCAGGGTATCAACTCAAGTCTCAGAGAACTGCTGTGTTTCTACACGTCTTCAGACTGGGAGACAGACCTCAAAACAAGTACTGCTGAGGGAGGAAAATGTTTGATTTCTGTGGGCGTGGTAGCCTTAAAGCCTGGGCACCCAACTCCATCTGTTCCTAGCTGGCATCAGAGTTTCATATTGCACTGCAAAGGTGGTTTTAGGTTTCTTGTGGTTCCACAACATTGGTACACCACAATGTCAGGAGAGAACCAGTGAGTACATACAGTTGGGCCCATTGTGCCATTTGGACAAAAAGCAGGAATGGAGAGCCAGCACTGAAACTCATGAAGCTTCTTGTTGTACAAGCCTTGGTGACAATTATGATGGATTTGGTGGTAGTGGGACTCCCCATGCATCATGTGTTCTGTACGTAAGGGCCATATGAGGTACAAATCCTAGCAGGAATGACACCAATTGCAGAACAAGGAGAAATCTTAAATATTCAACAATTACTGCCATCAGTACCAGCAGCAATGATTTTCAGACATTTAGGAGTTCCTGTCCTGTTGTCCCCAAAAACTTCTCCAAGACTTAAGGTAGCCTAGAAACAGGGGGTGGGGGCAGTACTAGGAAATGTTTAATTATCAAAGTACAGCAGCAACTGATGACATTATCAAACTTACACAGTATAGCTTTACTTTACTGGATTCAGCTGTTATATACAAAAGTACTGTAACTTGCTTTTCACTTGTTACACTTCTTTTAGGAAGTAGCCTCATTACATCCTTGTTACCCAACTCATTCCTTTCATTCATAGATAAAGACACAGAGATGTCTAGGTTCTTGGAAACTAGAAGTCAGAAACTGCTTATGATAATGGGACTTACTGAACATTTCACCTTTGCCATTTTGATGAATTTAAACATTTTGATGAATTTAAAATTATCTGAATGTACATGATGTGATGCTTTTTCACAGCACTATCCACTGAGTGTTTGCTCAGAAGTAGGTTCCGCTGAGTTCAAATAAGTGTGGACAGAATAATAGCCTCAGACCAGTATTGTGTGCTATGCAAGAAGGCACTGGGATTAGCGATGTTTCTGGGGCACTGACATGTACTGCCCTTTGGATTGTTGGATTAAATTCTGTATCAGGTCACACAGCCGTCAGCAGAGGGCAAATTAATGCTCATTTACAGCAATGGTGATTAACTCTCTCTCTAGCTTCCATATTTTCCCAAGACGTTAGTGTCTTTAACACGCCACATAACCTGCCTATTGGAAAGGCTGGAGACTCCCAGTAAATGACACAGGGCAGTGTACATATCTTTCATCTGGCCTGGGGCCCAGCTACTTGCTCTGACAAGCCAAGCCAGAGATACTAATCAGTGTTTTGCTAGGAAACCTTCTGCTTCCCCCGAAGTAAAGCAAAAGTGCTTTTCAGTCGCTGGGTAGGGACTCATTTCAACGCCAACTCAGAAGGGCTGTGGCATCCTGTTCTATTTTTCCTTTCATAGCTCTCTTATGATTGCATGTCTGTATCTGAAACATAATGAAAGGTCACAGGGAGTTAGGGATTCTAGGCAGAACCATCTTTGACCTTTCATGTATGTGTGTGTGTGTGTGTTAAAAAATTAAACAGTATATGAAAGTTGTCTGTATCAGTGAGATGAGTTTACTGTTTCTTAGTTCATTTTCAAGCAAAGGCAGAAAAAGGGAGGGCGAGGGCAAGATACCGGAAGCAAGCTGGGTGTACACTTTTGCCAGCCTTGTGTAGCATTTGGTTTAGAGTCTAGGTTTAATCCTCTAAGTTCTCTCTTTTTTTTCTTTTCAAATCTTGCAAGGCCAGCCCTGCTGTTATGCAAGGTGAAACAACTAGTATCAGGTAGCTTTTATAAGGTGTCTTTAATAGTTATTTCTTTTATTTATATTGTTTCTGTTTGTTACTCATGGACAGAGATCTTTGCTAGTAATTCCAAAATTTTTATTATTATTATTTATTTAAAATATTTTTACCTCACCTTTCTCTTTATAAAGGTGGCTTACAACATAGTTGAAAGACAATATTTGAAAGCTAAAAACCGTAAGTACACAAACAGTAAAAAGAATCAAACCAATACCACACTAAAAATGGTAAAAAAAAAAAATCAACACCAAAACCAGATTCAAAGCAGCAAGGTACAACACTCAATTTAAAAACCCCTCTCAGTTATGGCTATTATGCACCTTGACATTGGAAGCGGGTAGCAGTTGTTGTAATACCTCGGGTAGCAAAATGCCTTCAAGTCTTATGACAATGTAGTTGGAAAGGCCTCCATGTTGCCTTAGATCTTGAGATATACTTTAGCAAAATACTTTGAGGGAAGACCTCTTCCTCATCACTGTCACAAAATAGTTTTCTAGGCTGTTACAACTAGGCTGAATATCTACATGACTACTCAGAGGGATGGTGTAAGACAAACGCAAAGAGGATGCTGTGTCTCTTCATTTTCCATTGGTTCCATACTAGGAAAAGAAAGGAGGGCAGGCAGTGTTAGGGGAAGGAGGCAAGGTTCTGGGTTCACTGGTGGGATCTTGGAGAGGAAGTAGAACTTGGCTGGAGGTCCAATGTTGTAAACCAGTTGTGCTAGCCCCCATGGCTCAGTAGAACAGCCAGCTCTTAGGAAAGTTGCCTTGGGGCTTCAACTCTCAGCCAGAATTGCCAGTGACCATATTGACTAAAAGATTCTACAAGGTGTAATAAAAAGAGATTCAGAGAAAGAGGGGGGGAATCTTTTTCCAAACTGAGTGTAGAGCACATTCATTTTATTTATTTATTTTATAAAATAAAATAAAATAAATTACATGCTTGACATATGTAATAGCGAGGGCTGGCTCAAAATATTTTGTGGTTTCAGGGAAAGCATCAAACAATGCTTCCACAGAGAAGGTATTTTAACACACGAGGGAGAAAATTCCTAAAGTACTCTTTCCCATCCCTGTTGTTATGTGCTGTCACTATCTCTTTTCTAGTTCCTTCTTTCTGACAATCCTAGTCTCAGTCTTCCAATTTCTTGACTGCAGTCTCCCTTTGGATTAGTGATTCAACTAAGGTATAGAAAATCTTCCACTATTTCAGTTTCTTTACTGCCAGTGTTATAGTTGTGTGTAGCTCTTCTGAAGCCATTAATTTTGTCTTCTTTGTGTTCAACTACACTCCTGCTTTGGCATTTTTTTGTTCACTTTCACTAACAGTCATTTCAAGTCATTGCTTTTTTTACTTTACCCAAAGTAAAATGATAATAACTGTCACGATTCCACGTGGCCCCTGATTGTTTCACCAAACTAGGAGCTCACACTACGTACCCCTCAGCTGCCACCAGCTGATTACATCAACAATACCTGTTATCAATGACAGATGTCCAGGCCATATGTCATTTTAAAAGAACCAAATAGAAATTGTTTATTGATACAGGTGTTGAAAGAACAAGCAATGCTGTTAAACAAACATTCTTCTTTATCCACTCTCAACTACCATTCTCCCACCCAAACTCCACAACTCTTTCAACCCTCTAATTCTCCATCTCAAAACCCTATCTATGTCTAAACTCCTTCTCCTGCTATGTCTCTTATACCTCGTGACTCCGCCCTTCTAGCACTCCCATTGGTCTATCAAAATAACATATGAATAATAATGACCTGGGCAAACACCACAATAACTAATTAGAATAACAAATGTCATTTTATGACTCCCAGCATCTGTCACCTAAGGCAGCCACTTTGTCTAATGTAGGGTTGGGCCTATTAATAGACCTAACAATTTGAACTGCTCTTTTTCTCTTTGCCCTCACTCTTACTGTGTTTAACCTCTACTGGATGCATCCATCTTGCCTGCTCCTACTTTTCTAAGAAGGCACCATTGCTTCAACTGCAATCTGCTATTATCTTCATTGCCCAGTCTCCTGGTGTGGACAGCTGGTACTAGTTAGCATGGTAATCTGTCATTTTAAAAAATCCATATGAGTATTCCTGGACCAATGCCTAATTTAGATTTGTTCCAGTTTTTCTGCTTTATTACTCCTATTCTCATTTTCTTATCTCAAACAAACAAGTAAACAAGCAAACAAACAAATCATTCACTGTTTAAAGTGGAATTGTTCATGTCCCAGTACTGCAATGAGCAGTGCTTTCCCTTTTAAATGCTGCTCTGTATTTTCTCACAGCACAGTAAAATTGCCAAACCCATCGTACGTACTACTGTGATTCTTTAATAGCACACCACTGTGGGTAGGAGTTCGGCAGTGGTAATGCACTCTATAGGAATCCCAATTTCCAAAGATTCTGCCATCACAGCAAATTGACCTTTCTTGAGCAAAACTGCATAATTGAGCTCTCCTGCTGATACACATTTCTGTTCACTCTACTTTCTGGAGGTAGTTATTTGGAGTCACAACAGAATAAGGAAATTCTAATAAAAGCTCTTAAAATACGCAATGCTGGAAATTTCCTATAACAAGGGTTTTGAACCCCAACTGCTTGGACAAATTAATATATGGAGACACACATAAGCTGCTGTCAGCATTGTGCATGTCCCTTGTATCGTACCTCTTGTCAGAAGGAATGAAGAGTCCCAAATGAAAATTTCAAGTGTTACCATTTCTAATGGTCAGTATGAAATACTATGTGTCCATTTCCAGTTTGCATTGCACACTGCTTTCCTGGGTAATGTGACACACCTAGGAACAACTTAAGAGCTAGCCCAAGACATTTATCTGCCTAAGAAAGAGCAGCAAATGGCTCATCCCCTCACCCCTCCCATCCCACCTCACTCCAACATCAAAACAATAACCATTCCACTATTTTGACAGAAAACCCCTAAATATACCTCACCTCATCCCTGGAAATCACACTACAATAGTATTAAAGTAAATTACTAGCTGTTTGCTGACCTTCTGTGCCACCCCAAATCAAACTACCTGAAGCGATCATCTCAATATGTCTGTTGGTAAGCGCAGTCCCTGAGTCAAAATTAAAGACTTTGATGCTCCATTGAAGGCAAGCCTTTTCTCTTTGAAACCAAGGAGGACCTCAAGTTAACTTTGGTTGAATTGTATTGTTAGTATGCAGCATTTGAATAAATGTTTCACTGAGTTCCTTGTTAAGAGAAATAAACTGGATTTGCTCTTAGCCAGAGAAGGAATAGCAGTAGCGCTGTGGGCTAAACCGCAGAAGCCTCTGTGCTGCAGGGTCAGAAGACCAGCAGTCGTAAGATCGAATCCACGCAACAGAGTGACTTCCCGTCGCTTTGTCCCAGCTCCTTGCCAACCTAGCAGTTTGAAAGCATGCAAATGTGAGTAGATAAATAGGTACCACCTCGGTGGGAAGGTAAAACGGCGTTCCCTAGTCACGCTGGCCACATGACAACAGGAACTGTCTTCAGACAAGCGCTGGATCTACGGCTTGAAAACGGGATGAGCACTGCCCCCTAGAGTCGGACACAACTGGACTAAAAATGTCAAGGGGAACCTTTACCTTTACCTTTTAGAGAAGGAATAGATGGAGAATGCTTGGCCAAAACAAACTCTGCTTCTATTGCCACTTGCTTCAGGACTATGGAAGAAGTGGAAAGGACTTTTGGAGGGCCAACCATTAGCCAGAGTACAAAAGGCCACCAGGCAGTTACACCAAGTCTCTGTGTAAGCATGGGAAAAGATACCTTTGGCCCCATTTGGATTGGAATTTGGAAAAAAAGTAGATTTGTGGGGGAGGGTTACACATGCCATAACCAACTGTCCAACTTAGCTGTACTGGCTGGGTATGGAGGGAATTGTTATCCAGCATTGTTAGGAGGGTCCTGGGCTGGGGAAGAGTGGGATGTGCTTGTTACATACAGCACTGATGTTACCTGTCTGTCATGGGTTTGGAGGGAAAGTTCCATCCTATGGGGAGTGGAAGGCGGGACATCAGGAGGAGGGGCTGTACTGTATATATATGTGATGCGTGTGTGGAGAAGTTAGGAGACGCTGGGATGTGAAGAAGCAGCAGCTGGGAAGAAGAAGCTGGTGTGGGAGTCTGTGTGTCAGACAGGGTACTACTGTGTGTCAGAAGTACCAACCTGATAGGTTCAGGTGTCTGTTGGTTAGCCAGAACTGATAGGTTCAGGGTCTGTGCTTCAAGTTAAGTGTTCTGTGTGAACCAAACTGTATGCATGGATGAATGAGACTAAGCCACGTTACTATATCTTATGCACCTGATCATTTTATTTTCCCTGTGTGTTGTTTTAAATAAACCTTATTCTTTTATTTGTTGAAAATCCATCCCTGGTCTGTGTGACTTCTTATAGGGAATGGTTGGTGGCAGCTTAGTTAACGTGTGGCATATCCCAGTAGGTCTGGGTTTGTCACATTGATTGGTGTCCAGCGTGTGGGATACGACTGGTCCAGTTGTCCAGTGGTCCAGCAAAGCCTTGGCAAGTGTGCCCAGAGCAAGGGGGGTCTAGTCAGGGACAATCTGAGGCGCGTAGGTAATCTTCTAGGTGTACCTCACGGGGAGGTGCGCTAGGGGAAGAACGTGCCAACTGGGGAGACTAGATTAGGGTGCTCTGAGGCAGCCTGTTTTGGCGGGAAAAAGCTGAGGCAAAACTGTGAAATAGCAGTGAGCTAGCTTGTCTGCTGAGAGGCCCAGCAGAGGGGGGTAGACTCTAGCTCGCAACTGTTGCAAGTTACAGTAGTGCTGAAGAACAGCAGTAATCTATAGAAAGCTGGTTCTGAGGCAAAAGAGAAAAAAAAAGTGGTCGCTTTATTTTGAGGCTTGACTTTTGAAAGCAGCTTGTTCTGGGGGGGGGGATTATGCCCTTGACTCGAAGCCAAATGGCAGAAATGGGTGAAGTGAAAGACCCCCAGGTTGACCAAGGTTCTGAGGATGAATTTGGCTCAGTGCAGGGTGACAGCACGGGAGAACAGAACCCAGAACTCAGAAAATTGCTCATAGCCCAACAGCATGAACTGAGGATGAGGCAATTTGAAGTGGAGGAAAGATTAGAGAGAGAAAGAAGGGAGGAAAGGGAAAGGCAATTTGAAATGGAGGAAAGGGAAAGAGAGAAACAGAGACAGTTTGAGTTAGAGAGAGAGAAAATTGCTCTGGAAAAAGAAAGAATGGCGTTTGAGTTAAGGAAATTGGAACTGATGAATCAGAACAATAATAACAATAGGGATTCTGAGGGAGGCCAATTGTCTAAAGCTGACCTGAAGAAATTCCCTGTGTACCACAAGGGAGATTGTCCTGAGGTGTTCTTTTCCCTAGTGGAAAGAGCGTTTGTGGACTTCTCAGTGAGGGAAACTGAGAAGATGACCATCATGCGATCTTTAATCAGTGGTAGCCTGGCGGAAGTTTATTCAGAGATGCCACAGGAACTGATGAGAGATTTTGCAGAGTTTAAAAAACTGGTGTTTGCAAGACATGGGATAAATGCGGAACAGCTGAGGCAAAGATTCAGGTCCCTCACAAAGAAACCAGAGCAGACTTTTACCCAAGTGGGGGCCCAATTGGTGAGGCTGCTAGAGAAATGGCTATCTCAGGAGGGGACAGAGACCTTTCAGCAGCTCAAAGACTTGATAGCGCTGGAACAGTTCTATTCAGTCCTGCATGGGGAATTGAAATTCCAGGTGAGGGAAAGGAAACCGAAATCTGTGGCAGAAGCAGCCGAGATCGCAGATTTTATTTCCCAAATAAGAAAGCCCTTGGGTGAGGGGAAAGCGATGGGGAAACCCAAAGAAACCTACAGCAAGTACTCGCAGGGACCAGGGAAAAGCCAGCAAGGGGGAGGGGCCCATGGTGAAGGGAAGCCCTCAGACATGAAACTAAGACCTCAGATTTTGGAGGGAAAACCAAAACAAGATGAGAAAGACTCAAAATACACCAGAAAATGTTATTTCTGTCAGGGAAAGGGCCATCTAATCTCAGAGTGTGAGAAATTAAAGCAGCTAAAAGGAATTGTGCCTCAGGATTCGAGTGGAACCAAGCCAAAAGCTGTGTTCTGTGTCCAGAAAGAGCAAGGCTCATTGTCACTGAGGGAGCCTGCTGCCATGGCTACTCAATCTGGAACAGCTACATCTGCTGATCAGGCTGAGGAAAATGGTCCTCTTGTAGAGGTCAGGCGATGCCTACTGGTGAGAACAGATTCTCAATTGTTTGAGACAGCAGGGGTGGACGTAGGAATACTTGGACATCAGTATCGGGGGCTGCGGGACACTTGTTCCCAGGTGACCCTGTGCCATCCAGATATTATTCCTAGGGAGTATGTAATCCCAAATGAGAGCATGAAGGTGGCAGGGATTGAGGGGCAGGTGATCTCTCTGCCAGTAGCGGAGGTACCTGTGAACTTTCAAGGCTGGAGGGGAGTTTGGCGGCTAGCAATTTCATCGACTCTGCCAGCAGCCGTGCTCGTGGGAAATGACCTGGCTGAACATGTGAAAAGGGTGCTAGTGATTACACGTTCACAAGCCACCACGGGGACAGTTCAAGGGGGTAATGATGAGCCAGAGACGGAAGCAGAGGGGAGTTCAGAAGCTGTGGTGGAAACCTTAACCACAGACAGCAGATTTGGACAAGAGCAAAAGGCAGACGCCACTCTCCAAAAGTGTTTTGAACAGGTGACTGACGCCCAGCTAACACCTGAAACCCCAGTGAGATTTCTGGAGGAAAAGGGGATTTTATATAGAGAGACCCTGAGGAATATCTCAAAAGGGGGAGATGGGATCAGAAGTCAGCTGGTGGTACCTGAAAAGTATCGCCCCATGATCTTACAAAGGGGGCACTCTGACATGTTTGCTGCGCACTTAGGGGTGAACAAAACACAGCAGAGAATCACACAGAATTTCTACTGGCCTGACATAGGGAAGCGGATCAGGGAGTTCTGTAAACAATGTGATGTGTGTCAAAGGCAGGGGAATAGCCGCGACAGGACCAAAGCAAAGTTGTGCCCTTTGCCTGTGATTGACACTCCGTTCAAATGCATAGGGGTGGATATTGTGGGACCTTTGCCCAAGGCCACAAAGAGGGGGAACAGGTTCATTCTCACCATTGTGGACCATGCCACGAGGTACCCTGAAGCCATACCCTTGACTAACATTGAAACTAACACAGTGGCAGATGCCTTGGTGGGGTATATGTCCAGGATGGGATTTGCCTCAGAAATAATCACAGATTTGGGCGCATCGTTCACATCAAAGCTCATGAAACGCTTATGGCAAATCTGTGGAATTAAGCACAAGGAAACCACTGCCTATCATCCTGAAAGTAATGGGTTAACTGAGAAGTTCAATGGGACTCTAATGCGCATGATTAGGGCTTACTTGGCAGAGAATCCAAACAATTGGGACCAGAAGCTGCAATCCCTTTTGTTTGCGTATCGATCAGTGCCACAAGCCAGTACCGGGTTCAGTCCATTTGAACTTTTATTTGGGAGAAGGGTGAAAGGGCCCCTTGATTTGATCAAACAAAATTGGGAGCAGATCACCCAGGATGACCCACAAGACGTTGTGACATACATAGACACCTTAATAAAAGACCTAAAGAGAAACCTAGAGCTAGCAGCAGAGACCCTGCAAGCTCAAAAGGTCAGAAAGAAAGATTGGGATGACCAGGAAGGCAGGGAGAGGCACTTTAACCCAGGGGAGGAAGTGCTTTGGCCTAGGCCCTGCAAAGAGAACAAACTGCAGCTGGGTAGCCCAGAAACAAAATATTTGGGTCACATAGTAAGGGGAGGAGTGATAAAACCCCTCGAGGCCAAAATAGAAGCTGTTCGTGATTGGCCCAGACCCAACACCAAGAAAAAAGTCAAATCATTTCTTGGGTTGGTGGGCTACTACAGAAAGTTCATCCCGAGGTTTAGCGAGATTGCGGCTCCGCTGACCGATCTGACGAGGAAGAAGACTGATGACAGCATCCCGTGGACCAGCGACTGTGAGGCGGCGTTCCAGAGGTTGAAGGAGGCGCTCGTCCAGTATCCAGTGCTGCGTGCTCCAGACTTCGACCGGGAGTTCATCGTCTACACCGATGCGTCTAACAGCGGGGTAGGAGCAGTTCTGTGCCAGGAGGATGAGAATGGTGACCAGCATCCAGTGTCCTACCTGAGTAGGAAACTTCAAAAAGGTGAGAGACATTTGGCAACCGTGGAGAAGGAGTGTTTGGCCATAGTCTACGCGATCCAGAAGGCCAAGCCTTACATCTGGGGAAGACATTTTGTTCTGTGCACTGACCATTCACCACTGCAATGGTTAAAGACAATGAAAACCCACAATAGCAAACTTATGAGGTGGGCTTTAAACCTACAGGACTATGACTTTGAAGTGAAGGTGGTCAGAGGGTCAGTGAACTGTGTTGCTGACGCCTTGTCAAGAAGACCTGAAGAATGAAGACGGCGAAAGAAACATGGACTATGTATATATATTGATGACAAAAAGTTAAATGTACCTGTTTTTTGAACTTGGTTTGTATGAATAAAGGTAAATTGATGTAATGTATATGGTAAATGTTTAAATGCCTAATTGCTATGGTTAACTTAGAATGTAAGTATAAGTAAGTATGATATGGTGTGTATAACTGTTGTTGTGTGTTTTATCCAGGTTGTTTTTTGGGAAAAAGCACCTTAGCTTTCCCCCTACAAAACAACTTATAAAGAGGGGAGGTGTTACATACAGCACTGATGTTACCTGTCTGTCATGGGTTTGGAGGGAAAGTTCCATCCTATGGGGAGTGGAAGGCGGGACATCAGGAGGAGGGGCTGTACTGTATATATATGTGATGCGTGTGTGGAGAAGTTAGGAGACGCTGGGATGTGAAGAAGCAGCAGCTGGGAAGAAGAAGCTGGTGTGGGAGTCTGTGTGTCAGACAGGGTACTACTGTGTGTCAGAAGTACCAACCTGATAGGTTCAGGTGTCTGTTGGTTAGCCAGAACTGATAGGTTCAGGGTCTGTGCTTCAAGTTAAGTGTTCTGTGTGAACCAAACTGTATGCATGGATGAATGAGACTAAGCCACGTTACTATATCTTATGCACCTGATCATTTTATTTTCCCTGTGTGTTGTTTTAAATAAACCTTATTCTTTTATTTGTTGAAAATCCATCCCTGGTCTGTGTGACTTCTTATAGGGAATGGTTGGTGGCAGCTTAGTTAACGTGTGGCATATCCCAGTAGGTCTGGGTTTGTCACAGTGCTTACTTAACTGTGAGAAAGAGCTCTAGCTTCTGCTCAATGCATTTACAGATGTGAGCCCCTGGGGCTTTTTCACGTTCGTTGGTAAATCAGGTAGCTGAATAGGGGAGGTGTATTCGTCATCCAGATGGCCAATATAAATGTTATAAGCATGCTGTGTGTCAAAGTGAGGAGAAATAAATCTTCCTTGCTTTCAGATTCCTCAGCCATCACTTCTTTGGCTCCCCATTCAAGATTCTTGGGAAGACGCTACCATATTTAACGCCATATTTAACAGCAAGTATGGGAAATATCTGTGGCCTTAGCTTGTACACAGAGATGCACCATCTGGTCCACAGAAATTTGCAAGTAGTCCCCAAAGAACCATCCTCAGGGCAGCCAGCAGGGAGAGGAATCATTGCTGTTATCTCCAATTAGTGATCAGAAACAATGGTAGGAATTCCTATACTTCTGTTGCTTCCTTTCCAACCGAAAGGAAAAGCAGGTATGCTCAGCTAGGGGAATCTCCAGACTGTTCACAATGAAGGTTGCTTTTGCATGCTGTGTACCAACCCACTCAGGAGGAGAGCAGTGTATGAAGCTGGGTATATGCTTCAAGGAGCCATCTGAGCCTTAAGGATGTCATTAATCCAGTTCCTGGAATTGCAAGCTGAGTGCATGTTGCTCCTCCTTTTTTCCCCCTTCCCTGCACACTGCATAGGCAGAGCTCCGCCAGGATATTAAACAGCCGATGCTGCAGGCAGCATTGTTAATCTCTTCAAAATATAGGATTCCTCAGAGCTTTAAACAAACCATATTGATCAAGTACTAGTTTGCGGTGTATATATGAAAAGAGGACCCAGGCTTGAATTGCTTATTTGCTGAAGGCTCAGAAAGCAACTACATAGTGTATACAGTTGTCAATGCTGCCATCTAGTGACCGTTGGAATCACGGACCTGAACTACACATTTTTGCAGAACGAGGGCCAAACTAAATGTTACAGATGAAATCCATTACTGTTCCAGAGATGAGATTCTAGAAGACTGCCTGAGCAATCACACTTGCAAGTAAAGTCTGTACGTGCCTGCTGATAACCAGTCACAAAACAAAGCAAGTCAATCTGCAAATTTCAACAGGCACGTAAATTTTTTTCTCTTGTGGCAGCTTTTTCTCAATGACTAGAGTTGGGCTGTTCATTATTTTCCCCTTTCCCCCCTCCAGTTTTTGTACAGTATTCTTTGTTTTTAATATTGTAAGCCACCTTGAATCCTCTTGGAAGAGAAAGGTAGTGTAGAAATATTTTAAATAATTAATAGATTAATAAACTCAGGGAGGTATGAAATTGTTTGGTGTGACAATCTATTACTTTCAGCAGCTAAGAAATTATCTCTTCTGATGGAGGCTTATTTGTAATGTATTCAGTTGCCCTGCCATGCTTACAAGGTGGTAAAGTTCAATTCATGGTCCAGACAGAAGAGACGCCTCACTTTCAAATTTCAGGATAAACACGATTGGACTAAGTGGAGGCAAACCTTTTTCAGCTCGAGTGCCCAAAATGAGGGGGTGGGGAAGAAACCAGTGGCTGCCGTGCCACCCAGAAGACCAGAACCGGAACAGGAAGAGGCAGTTTCAGGGGGAATCATGGGGATGGACAGGAAGTTAAAGGGGGAATCATGGCGTCAGACAGGAAGTTAAAGGACCCAGAACAGGAAGATAAAGGGGGAATCCCAACTGCAGCCACTTCAGAAGGTTTGCCGGGTGCCAGAAGAAAGGGCTTTGTGTGCCAGCTGTGGCACGCATGCCATAGGTTCGCCATCGCTGGTAAGGGCTGACTGTGTTTTTAAAGTCTAATAATAATAATCATGTGCCATCAAGTCAATTCTGAGTAATGGCAACCATGTTCAGGGTTTCTTAGGTAGGGAATACTCAGAAGTGGTTTACCATTCTCTTCTTCTGGAGGGGCACCCTGGGACTGTGCAGCTTGCCCAAGACTACACAGGCTGGTTCTATTCACAGGAGGCACAGAGGGGAATTGAACTCCCAGCCAGATACCTAAATCACTGGGGTATCCAACCAGCCCAGGAGATTAGTGTGTGTATATAGAGAGAGAGACTGTTTCTTCCTGATACACTAGTGCAGCTGTGGTTTACTTACAGGATTTTAAAAAACCAAACTGGATACCTTCTAGAAATTGCAGGCCCAATCTGGAACCTACCTGACAACTTCAGTTGATGGCAACTCTTTTTGTTGCTTGCAAGGCAGGCCATAATCAGGCTACATGGCAAAAGACAGTAAAACAGACTGTCACTGTCTGAGGGTAACTTGCTTCACTAGATTTCTAGGTGTATGTGTGTAGCAAACAACCCTGCCCTCACCTATCTGTCACCACAGAACATTGAAGAAGGAGCCAATGAGTGGATGGAAGGCGGAGCCAAGGGGGGAGGGAGCTGGATATAAAGACTGGTGGAGAGATTTTGAGAGAGAGACTGTGTGTATCTTGAAAGTGACTAGAGAGTGAGTTAAAGATCTGTAAGAACATAGATTAGAACAGAGGGTTAAGAGAGTGTTGCAGTTGTACTTGATTAGATTCAAATATAAGTGATTGGCAACCTGTGATTGATCTAATGAATATTTATCACCTAATAACTTCCCTGCTCAAATAAAAACCTTAAAGTTTAAACAGCACACTTGTCTCTATATGTAATTGATATTAAAGCATTAATATCTGGTGGCAGTGAACAAGAAAGAAGAGCGAGAACCTCATGAACGCCTGGGGGGATAGGGACTTCAGAGGAGATCCCCACAATGTGTTAAGCTGCAATCTAAGATATTAGTGCAAAATATTTTTCTGCTATAGGCAGACTAATTAGAAATGTGGGGTTGGTGCTGGCTGCATATTTATTTTGAGAGACCAAACAATTCATAGCTGGTCAATTCATAAATTGTTGTAGTTTGGCTGCAAAGAATGAGGAGAAGGAACTATTACCAAACTTTGCGTCTGTTATTAGTTTTTGTCTGATAAAGCCATCCCGTTAGTGAAACCCTGGGATGAGGCAGCCCTGGTTACTATCAAATCAACTTTCTTCTTCCCTTTTTATTCCTTGACACCCTGTATCAATCCAGAGATTGCAAAGGTTTGGTAGTTAACAAACAAACAAACCGCAGACATTTCTCAATTTTATATTCATCTTTTACAGACATATTTTCTGAGTGACCACCCACTGAATTGTATGCATGTATGCATTGTGATATTTTATTTTCTATCACCCCTATTCACATTATGAAGCTATGAGATGATGATGTCATAATATAAAGTTGAGGAAGACTCTAACATAAACAGCTATTGCATGGTTACCACAAGGAGGATGAATTACAACCAGAACCAACATATGTTCATTTGTTTTATCGCTATAATTTCAAAGTTGTGTAGCTCAACATTTTGTAACATAGAATTTGGACTACCATAGTACAAATTGTTGTTGGTTCTGTTGTTATTAATCTTATGCATAATCCAGATAATATCCAGTAGCTCAATTAGAACTGATACTTGCTTGTTTTGAAACTATCCTTGGTGTTTTTCTCTGTCTGGGATATATACTGTAATTTTGTTTGGCAGAGGCAAAGAGCTGCTATCTCTGTAGAACAACTCTGTCTCAGGTGCAGGCGTGTAAAGAGCTCACCTGGGAGAAAATCAGCACTAACAAGAGAGGCCGCAGATGCAGTGCTCAGCAGCAGAAACATCAAGCCTGGGAGATCAGACATTGCCTAGACAGCCCACTTCCAAAGCATCTATGCTGATGGTTAGGCCAGTGTTCTTTTAGCCATCTCTTCTTGCAGACTGCCAGCAAACGGTTGATTTCAGATAAACCAACTAAGCTGTTTTAGGTGCAGAAAGGGCCTTCTCTCCCTCCCATCCCCATCACCAGAACCAGAAGTATACATTCTACAGCATCACCATCTCCTGATTATTCATTTTTATTTTTGACTGTCTATACTAAAGAGTCACTTTTATGATCTTCTAAGTGCAAAACAGTGGGGAATTTTGGTCTGTTTGCAGCCTTAGTAGGTGTAATAATCACACTCACACAAGGAACAAATGTGTTTGCTTAAGAAGCAATTAAGGTGTCTGAAGAAGTGGGTTTTCATCCATGAAAGCTCACACTTGAAAATGCCACAGTTTTGCCCTCCCCTCCTTTATCCCTGAATTTTAACTAATTTGTACAGGTTTGCTTGTTCAACTCGTGTTCCAAAGGGTGGAGGGAGTACTTTATCCCACCACGGCAGAATGTGTTGTATTCCCTAACTCAAAACACAGAGCACTGGTGTCCATTGGTTAGAGAAGACAGCTCTCTATCCAAAGGGGTATCTAAGGAGCACCCTGATTGTTCTTTGACAGTATCAGAGATATTGCTCCTTTGAAAAGACTGACCAGCCCAAGGCTGATCTCGGCATAAACAGCCATAAGAAAGGAGGATCATAGCCTTGAAATTGCCAGTCCCCACTGAGTACCTAGACAGCAGACTCAACCGACCTACAAGTCATCAGCTCACAGTCTTCCCATTCAAATGAAATGCACTACAACTTTGTTTAAATTATTAATATAATTTTAAAAGTTGCATCTGCACATATATATTAGCATATATATGTTTTATTCAAATTGGTGTCCCATTTTTTAAAAAATTCCTTTTTGGTGACATATATGTGGCCACCTGGTACTTTCCAAAGAGGACTGAAGATTTTAAGAACATTCTTAGGAACTGAACAATATTTTAGTTTTAAGGCCCTGAAGTCACAATATGTAACACAATTATAAACTGTACTATGAACCTAAATAGATATCTGCAAGCTAGCTGAGACTGTAACAATACAGTGGCTTTTCCTGGTAGTCTTGAAAGAGCTCTTCACTCTTGAAATTTCAGCTCTTCCCACCTCTCTTGATGCTGTTCCCCCATCTGTTGTGATGTCACTGTCTGCCTATGTTGAGTTTTCAGCTGAGTCACGAGCTTGCATTTATGCTCTCCCACCTTGCAATAACATCAGAAGACTAGATGGAGGTCCATGGAGCTGTGGGCTTTCTGGCTACTCTGACAAAGGTATGAGACTGACATCCACAGGACACAGGTCTAAGAAATTAGGAAAGTCTAATCTAAAGTCTGAGGCCAATAAGCATCTACATATGTAAAATTATATTACTGCTCCTTATGTATAGCAATACAGTGATGACCTGCAAGATGAATTTAATTCGTTCCACAGGTAATTATTTGCGAAAAATTAATCTTGTGAAATGCGTTTTTCCATAGGAATGCATTGAAATCTAATTAATGCATTCCTATGGGCAACAAAAGTCAGAACAAAGTCAAATTTGGTTTACAAAGGGTTTATTAAGTGCTCTTTAAAGCCATACATATTGTGCAAATGATTTCAAAAATTTCAATCAAAAAACTTTTACCTTTTTAAACATCACAGAAAAACATTTAAAAATCAGCAAACATGAGGCTGGAACAAAAAACGGAAAACATTCTTCTTGCGAGAAACATTTGTCTTGTGAGTCATCAACCCCATTGCCAAAGCCATTTGTCTTGTGAGTTTTTTGTCCTGCAAGGCATTTGTCTTGTGAGGCACCACTGTACATCGGAAGTTCCCTTCTACTGTTAGTGAGACTTTTGCTCCATTTAGCTCAGTGGTTCCCAACTATGGGTCCCCAGATGTTCTTAGACTAAAACTCCCAGAAGCCTTCACCACTAGCTGTGTTGGGCAGGATTTCTGGAAGTTGTAGTCCAAGAACCTCTGGGGACCCAAAGTTGGGAAGCACTGTTCTAGCCCTCCATATGTGTTTTTAGCCTACAATTCCCATCAGGCTGTAGTTAATACTACAAGATAATAGGAACTGTAGTCCAAAAATATTTGGAAGATCAGTTGTTTACTCCTAAGCTAACTAGTCAATATTCACTATTGTTTACTCTGAAAATGAAGAATATTTGGCTCTCCAGATCTTTAAAACTACAGTTCCCATCAGCTTCCCCCAGCATGTCTTATGGTAAGGTATTATGAGCAGTTGCAGGCCAAAACATCTGGATAGCAGAAAGTTCATCACTTATAGGCTGAAATCCTCTTGAGAAACAACATATGTGTAACTTGATGTTACACAAGCGGTAATACTCATCATGCCAGGGTGGAAGTACTATTCATTAAGCAGCAGGTGTATAGTTCAATCAGTCAAAGGAGGAACTGCACAGTCAATTGCATGATCAAATTGTGCAGTCTTCAATGCTTGGGCACACTTACACAGGCATAAAGTTATGCTGTGCCTAGACCAATGGTTCCCAACCTTGAGTCCCCAGATGTTCTTGGACTACAACTTCCATATATCCTGGCCAGAATAGCTAGTGGCGACAGCTTCTAGGAATTTTAGTCCAAGAACTAGGGACCCACAGTTGGGAACCATTGACCTAGATAAATAGGATCCTGGCCACAGTCTCTTTCAACTGGAAGCCAGTGGTCTTGGTCAGAGAACTTTGCTTGCTGTCTTGCCTATGATCTCATTATGACACCTTGCAAAATAGCAGCCTGTTGCTAGAAAAGGGCAGGCATATTTTGTTGTTCTTTTATAAAATGGGCCAGTAAACCACAACAATAACAATATGTATAATTTACGACATGCTTTACAATTCTTATCGTCATCTCCATTATGACCTTATCAGGCAAATCATTATTATGTACATTCTTAGGTCATCTCTTTCCAGGAGCTTAGGAACAGGCAACATATTTAACATCAAAACAGAATAATAAACTATAAAAAAGACGTACAAGCCCAGTAAGGTAGAAACTCGCATTATTCTTTGTATCTTGTCAACCAAATCTTTGTTCAACATTTTAGATTTAAGCTTTGCTTCTCATTTAACCATTTGAGTGAAAGTTAGTACTTTCACAAATTGCTCCTGTGTTTAAAAATGAGTTCAAATATTGGTCTGTGAATGAAAATTCTGGATTTTATCCCAGCTGAGTTGGCTGTCCATTAGTCCCTTTGAAATACATTGGCCTTCAGTTGGTCAGCCAGTGGGATATATTGCTTAAAGCACTGAAGCAGAAAAGGAAAAGGCCCAGTTCCCTTAGGCCATGAATCTCATGGTGTGACCATAGTCTATCCTTTAGCCTAAGGAGCTTCAAAGGATTGTTATAAGAATGTAAATGGGAGAAGAATTAGGCATGCTTTTTTAAGCTCTTTGAAAGAAAGGAAGGATATAACTGTGGTAAACAATTAAGAACTTTTTTTAAAAAAATGATTTCAAGTGAAATAAAGCAGGATTGGGCAATATGTGTTCTTCCAGTCTTTCTTGAGGCTTTTGGGGCTCCAGACTACCTCCAAACCCACCAGTATATCCCAGGATGTCCACTCACTTCCTGTTTCAATTCTATCCCCCTCCTTTTTCTCTCTCTCTCTAAAATTTTGGGACTGTGCATGTGACTCACAGTATGCCCTGAGGGAAAAAAACCATTTCTGGGTCACTTGAACCTTCCGACCCATGCACTAAAGCACAACAAATAGTCTAAATCCAACCTATTATTTAAACAGTTAGTCTTCAGCAAAATGTAAGTAAATCCTTAAGTGTCTGGATGCAAAACTCTCTGCCTATATGATTTTCCACCCACCTCCCAATGTATTTTTGTCCTATTATAAAATACTATAGAGGTTTAATTACTAGTGGTGCTCCTGAATATCAGCTTGGGACACAGCCAGGGTTGACATCCAGCAGCGCCAAGGGATTTTTAACAAAGCAATGCTGTATTCGTTATTCTTCCCAGCCTGTTTTTCCACCAGTCTTTCCATTCACTTACTCCACTGGTATATAGAAAATGCAAGATTCCTGCTGGGGAACAGGTGGGAAGAAGACAGGCAAGAAGACCAGGTGAAGAATAGAACAAGAGGCACAACTGCTGCAAACTTCTCAAAGCCCTTGAAGGTAGAGACACCACCAACTCTCAGACAACTTTAACAGTGAAAGAAACTTGCATTGTGGCATTGAGTAACTTGTTTATTTTTGTTTTCAGTTGTACAGACTTCTGCCTTCTGATATTGACCCAAACTGAGGCTTAATCCGTATTAATTCCATCATATTAAATATTTGCCACTTGGCTTACTCAGTAAGCCTATATACGTTGTCCTCTAGAGACAAGGGCAGAATCCTGTTGCTTAGTGTAGTAAATTGTGCTAGAAGAAGCCCATTGAATAAATGGGGATTTAATGAGCCAATTCCTCCATAATTTCCATTTATTCAAGTGGACCTACTCTAACTGCAACTTACTTTAACATATTATGTCACAGTTAGAGTAGGCCCATTTGAATCAAAGGAATTTACAGAGGGGTTGACTCACTAGATCTGCATTGATTCAATGGGCCCACTTGTGTGTCAGTTACTCCACCGAAGAACAAGTTTTTAGCTAAGTAATGACAGTGCATCCACAGAGGGTGGATTAAGAGGAGGAAATGTAGCGCCAGCCTTATCGTACCAAAACGTTTACAGACAATACATACATTGCAACATCATTGTTACAAATGCTAACATTTGAAGCAACCTGTGTGTTGATCCCCAAATAATGGGATCAGCTTGTTGCATGAATGGCAGATGGGGAAGCAAGCAGCCACCCTTCTGGTACAGGTGACAGATTTGACAGGTTGAGCTGGATAGAACTAGGCACAAGTTCATAAGGCATATGAATTTTGTGACTGTTCGGGGGCATTTTCTTTCCAGAGGAGTGAGATCACATAATCAGTAATGCTTTCCTGGAATTTGTAGGGGCTTCTGCAGCAACTCAGCACAGAACAAGCAAAGGCTACTGACTGCTGCTCCTTATGGGAGCATCCCATGTGTACTTTGGAAGAAAATTCCGAAGTAACCCTGTTCAGATAAATGTGAGTATTCTGTAAATATGTCATTTTATTTGAATGCCATGCAAACTGGAATCTTCTTGCAGAAGCATGAAGTTGTGCAGCTGGTCCTGCAGGTGGAATAGATGACTTGGGTCTTTGGTAGGAAAGCCTATAGAGAAAGAGGGGAACCTTCTGGGGACAAGGGCTGTATTTTGTAGGTCAGAAAGAGAGAAAATCATCTTCTTAATGAAAACAGATGCCAGTTTAGATCCTGTTGAATTATCTGCCAGGACAATCTTCCACACATATACAATATTCAGAAGTGAGCCATATTGTGTCCAAAAGAACTTATTCTCAGACAAATTCATGCACTTCAAATATATATGGATAACCATGCATTTACCAAGTTTAATTTTTTTAAGCCCAACATTTTATTAGACCTTTGCCCACTAGTATAATGAATATAGTCAAAGCTATTAACTATATAATATTAAATCCTACCTATAAATATACCATAAACTACTATTTTAACATTAAAAATCTTTATGCCAATTTTAAGAGAGATTGACAGAACAGATTTAAATGGATAAGTGATTTTTCAGCCATTGAACATAGGAGCTCAGATAAGTAGAATGGTTGATGTTATCCAACACAGTAAAGGGTACCTGGTGAGCAGGAGGTAAATTGTGATCTATTGATAGACCACTAGATGACCCTGCAGTACATCTTTTATTGTTTGTGACTCCCCATTGTTTAACAATAGCAACAGCTTTTCTCCCGCAGTCCCCTCATGTTGTTCTAAATGTATTTGCTAGCTTTAATATTTGGGAGGGGGTGACAATATTGTTTTAATATTCCCATTTCCCCTTGAATGATGCCCGTCTTTATCCAGACAGCAACATTGTAAAGTAGTTGGGCTGAGCGACAGAGGCCCAAGTTTACCCACTTGAGTTTCGTCACTCAGAGGGTGAGTCTCTGATCCAGCTTCACTCTCTAGCTATTATACTATGCTGGTGCTCCTTAAGAAAGGTACGGGGAGAAAAACCTGTAAACTAATGTTTGTCACTAAAAACAATTCCTGCACAGAGCATACCATCAGGAGCATCCTGGGTCTTAATTCATGTATCAGTTTGCACCTGGCTGTAGCTTGGTGGTCTTCAGGTTTCTAGTGAAGCAAAAAGTTCATCTTGGGAGCTGAAGGTCTGTTCTTCTCTGTTTGAGGGTAACTAGAGACCAAATGTTGCCTTGATATTCTAGTCAGTGCTCCATAAATAAGGAGGTGGTGGGGTAGAAAACATGAAGCATCACGGTGGCTCCCTAGCACCCCTGTGGCCCTCCAAAACTGCCACCTTTAAATTTCAACTTTTTGAAATATTAGATCGGAAAATCCTCTTGTGCTCCCCCACGGGGTGTGAAGCAAAATTTTGCTATGACTGTAATGCCTCCGGATCCCTCCATTTATTATTATTTTGTTTAAGTCATTAAAAAATGCTAAGACGTTTTTATTTTATTTTATTTTTTTAAAATCTCATTTTATATAAACATGTTACAGCCCTCAAAGGTCCAGAGATGTTCATGTGCAGCCCCAGGCCTCAGGAAATTGCTCTTCATGACTTTTGTTGTACAATGGCCCTATGCTAAATCTGTGTGTATTAGGTCTCTGATTGTCAGCTTTGGCTGTCCTTGCTAATGCCATCCTCTAAATTTAGCACAGTCTTCCCTGAAGGCAGATAGCTGATCTCTTGTTTGTGGAGAGGAAAACAGAATTTTGTTGATTGTCACATCTTGTTTTGGTAGTGGTAGAGCTTAGCAATGATAAATAACAATGATAAATACTCCCTGGAAAGAAAAGTACTCAATAATATTTACTTTAGACTTAATCCCAGTGCAATACAATGTATGTTTACTTAAGAATAGGAAACAATATATTCAGTGAACTTAGTCCTAGGCAAATATACATAGGATTGCAGTTAAATTGCACTGACTCCAAAGAAAGTGGGTATGGGAGTACAAACTCGCAAAATAATTCTATACATGACTGTTCAGGTGTGTGTCCCCTTCAACTCAATTAAACATACTGGCAGGAAATAATATTTGAATTAAGAAACATTTCAAAAGTAACGTGATTTACTTACAAAGTTGTTTTTTGATGTAACAAGTTAACTTTCAAATTACAAAAGTTGTTTGTAAAGGACATTTTCCAGCCTATTTAGGAGCATTTTGTAAAGGCATTTTCAAGTTTTATGCCATTTTCCTGACAATCCTAAGTAGCAAGGGAAATATTGTTTTGCTGGATCTGATATATTTTGGCAATTCCAGGATATCTTTTTGTAAGCGTTACCAGCTTCTGCCGCTGGAGGGCCACTATATTTCTCCACATTCCCCCTCCCCCCCATCTACTGGTAAGTCAATACAATGTGCCAGAAACATATACTGCAACAAATTGTTTTGTGAGTGAAATAGTACTAAGGGTAACAATACTCTGGGTGCCATGAAGTAATCAGTAATGCAGAGTTCTCCTTCATACAAAATGTTTCAGGCTCTGAGACTATCCTGGCTCATTTTTCGAAACTGGCCACAGCAGCATCCAGTCAATGTGAGCTACAGTGTAAAGGAAAATGGCTGCTCAGTACTAAGGAAACACCCAGTCTTAAATGCTAGTGGCACCCGACATGCAAAAATATCTAATTGAGATCTGACAGATTTCTTTAAAAACAAAACAAAAATATTTGGAGAAAGTAGAATTTAGCCCAGAGACGGGGAGATTCACTTCACTTTCTCCCATCCTATGGTCTCTCTCCTCCAAATTACACTCTCCCATGGTTTCTTTTCCAAAAGGATTAAACATACTTTGTGAACGCATGGGGTTGGCACAGGAGCAAGATCCATTCAGGGAGTGGGAAAAAAAGATGACAGGAAATACACTAAAAGCCAGAAGTAGGAACTGTTTCATAACTCAGGGCTATAGCACATGTTTAGCATGTCAAAAGCACCAAGTTCAGTTTCTGTTATCTCCAAGTGTGAAATGTTTCTGTCTGAAATCCGAGAAAGATGCTGTCAGTAACTGTTCAAAGTATTGAATTATATGGCCCATAGTCCAACTTGATATAAGGCGCTTTCCTATCCTCAAAGGGTCCTTCTGCCCCTTATACTCATCTAGTCTGAGTTCCCTTGAGTCTAGCACCTCTGTATTTTCAAACATGGAGACACGACTTAACTCTGTGTAATTGTATCTATCTGAATTCCAGAGTCATTTGTCAGAGGTCTTTCTCACTGTGTTTTGCCTAAGGACAGGGCCTTTTCAGTGATGGCACCATTGCTGTAAAATGTTCTCCCCTCCCCTGTAGGATTTCCTGGCACCTCTGCCATGTTACAGTGACATAAGAGGTTCTAGTACCAGAAGTGCAGGAAGGGGGAACACACTACATCCCCTGCCTGCAACTGGACAAGAGAGCTGTCAACTTTCTGGAAACATATGTCAACATCAAAATACAGCCAATAGAGCTCTCCAATGGGTAATTGATTGAGATTAATGCCTCATTCTGAAGGTTCCTTCCTCAGAGCAAGGTGTTATAAAAGGGACAGCCATGGAAATTGCTTGTGTTGTTTACCTTGATACAGGCTTACTTTCATTAAGCTGCTGATTTTGGCTTATGAAATAACTTTGTCCTACATATCCCTCAACAGTAACTAGTTAGGTTACTTGTAACTAGTTACTTTCGAGCTGTGGATGACCTAGTGAAAAGAAGACCTCTATTTAAATCCCCAGTTACATTCAAATGCCAGGCAACCTTTGTAAAAGGCATTTAGCTCAGCCTACTTTATGAAAATGAAAAATAGTGTTAAACCTCCTTAGAAAAAGGATCCCCTTAGAAAAAGAATGAGATAATGGGAAATAAATAACTAGATTGCTGCTCGGTTCCATATAGAGTTACTCCAGATAAATGTTCTGCTGTATTCAGCATGTGTAGGACAGCCTGTGGAACATTATTGTATCATAGCAAAGTTCCCTGTCCATTCCACACAACCTCCTTGCCAGAAACGAAGTCTGGCTAGTAGAAGACCTTTCTCTAGGAGTAGCTTATGACTGGAATGTGTAAATGTTGGGGTTGATATGGCTCACTTTTCTGGTCCACAAGCTAACCATGTCTTAAACTCCTACTTTCTTAAAAGTTAGGGTTTTGGCCACACTTTCTGTGCTGATCCTCTCTCTTTTTAGGATTTATATAAAGAGTGCAGGTAGACAGATCAATATGGTCTGGAGTACTCGGGTTTGTTTTGTGCTGGTATCTCAGATGACAGCCACTGTACTGCAATAAGAGAGCCTGTTTACAATGAAGGCATAAATTACGCAGTATTTATAGGGGCGTGTTCTTCACAGGCTACTGGCAGACACCTGCTCTCTACTCTTCCTGCCTTGCTATCGGGAAAGAGTGCTTCAATCGTGGACTTCTTTTGGAGGATCACAGAAAGGATGAAAACACCACGATGTGAGTACGTTCTTCTGGTAAGTAATATGGACTATGCTTCTGGGGAAGGGAACGGAAAGGAAGACAGGGATATTTCTAGTCCAGGTTCTACCCAATGGTAATTCTTATTCTAATAATCTATGCAGTTTTATCTATTTGCAGTTGTGGGAAAGGGGCTGTTTCAATCTATTGTCCCTGTGCAGAGCTGTCTGAGTAAAGTTTTTGCCTCCTAAGTGTTTTGGATTATTTCTGTATGAATTCTGCCTGTATCCTAAATCTAGTATTTGAAATGAATGGAACATACATTGCTAACATTAATGGAACTTAAGACCCATTGATTTCAAAACTCAGTAACAAGTCCTCTTCACTCTGGTAAGTCAAGCTCAGTGCTTATGACTGAGCCCAAGGTCACCCAGTAAGCTTAATGGCCAAGTGGGAATTTGAACTCCTGCCTACCAGTTCCTCATCCAACACTGTAATTACTACACCACACTTAGTCTTTCTGGATTTATTATTGAAAGTACAGTACAGTGGGGTCTTGACTTAAGAACGGCTTGAGTTAAGAACATTTTGACTTAAGAACCACTCTCATAGGAAAATATTGACTTGACTTAAGTACTTAGATTTGAGTTAAGAACTGAAAAAAAACCCATGTGGGAGGCAGGGAAAGTGCAAAAAGTGAACTTTCAGTTAACTGTTGGCCAGTGAAAAGGGTGCCTGTCTGCTTCCTCACTCCTCCCAGCGTTTAGAGAGTGGATTGGGAGACGGTCTTCGGACTGCCTGGTACTGTACTGCCTGGACTGTATTTTCCCTGCCTTCCCTGAACCTTTCTTGACCTAAGAAAAAAAGAAACAAAATATCCACCTCTAGTGGTCGAAGGCAGAATAGCAGCTTCCCATTAGTTTCTATGGATGGAAAAGAGCAGATACGGATTAAATGGTTTTCAATGCATTCCTATGGGAAATGCAGATTTGACTAGAGAACTTTTTGACTTGAGAACCGCCTTCCAATACGGATTAAGTTCTCAAGTCAAGACCCCACTGTACTGTATAGTGTGTTGTGATTTTACATTGCTGTGACCTGCAGATAAAGATACAGCTCATGAAAGGCTTAGAGGATGGAAGCCAGAAAGCTAAACAAGAAAGATTGGTTTCCTCCCACATACAACTAAGCGCAGCACCAACTTGTGATTAAACTGTACAGGGATACTATCCATATATACCTCACCACTACAGCCTGTCCACTTCACAGTAAGAGCAGGTGTTGTAAGAAAGAGGTGTGAGGATTACTTTGTGCATATGTATGTGTGTGTGAAATGGTGTGAAACATGAAAAGAATCATCAAAAGAGAAAGGGTCAGGATAGGTCTTCACCCCATACCAAACATTCAGAACTCCTGCCCGAACTTGGTTAATTAAGTTAATGTTAAATGAAATCTAAAGGTTCAGAGACTGGCAGACCCAGATTAAACAAATTGGGATGTTTCCTTGCAAACTTCCAGGCAGCACTGAGATAATGTGAAATCCTTATGCCAGTGTGTTAGCGCTGAATTAGATGTACCTTCTGTGCTGTCACAGTTCCCCACCCTCTTGCTCATCATAGCAAATTTGACAGTATTTGAACTACGCCCTGTAACATGAAACAAATCAGGAGGTCGTAGTCGCAAAGAACAAAATACTTGTTTTTATTTCCTTCTCCTAATATTGAAGGTATGAACTACATCAGATTCATAATGAAGATAATTTAGCAAAGAATAACTTAACTTCATTTGTGATACAACTGGAGCTTTTAAAATTATGGCAGTGTGACCTTACACACATGGACTGAGTGCCAACTTGCACTACATCACACTCTCTGCTGTGGACATTGCAATGATAATGAGGTGTGTGAGAAGAATGTGTTTTATATTACAGACCAGAAGCTTCTAGCACGCAGGTGGCCTGTTTGTTTATTCATTTAAAATATTTTTACACTGCCTTTCTCCTAAGAAAGGACTCAGGGCTTTCATATAACATTAAAACTGAATATTAAAGCTAAATCAGACCTCTCTAGGCATGGGCACAGTTGGTGAGCTAGTTTTAACTGTGTAAAAGCACTCCTGACTACCACTGAAACCTGGTCATCCAGACTCAGAGATAAATCCAGGGGTACAGCTAAACTGTGCACTTGTGTTTTCAGAGGGGGTGTAACGCTATCCAGCACAGGCTGCATCCTTGACCTGCCTTTTGACTAACCAAGAGTAACTCTCTTATCTAAATTAAGTTTCAGTTTATTTGCAATAGTAACTAATTTTTTTTAAAGAAACAAGCAAGTAATTTTATTTTAATGTAACCAATGGTAAGTAACTACTGTATTTTGGAGGCTTTGAAGTTATAACAATGAGCACCCGCACTTTATTCAGAGTATGGGAAGTTACTTTTTAATCAGTTCGAAAGAAAATCATAGATGGGATTATGTTGTACCATTCATACATTCGTATAATACGTTTTTAAAGCATTTTAGTTGTTGCCAGCTTCGATGCCTGTTTTGCCTTCAATCTGTAGTTGTTGTTTGTAAAACACTCAGTTTAACAAGGTGGTATATTGCCTTCGTGGGACGTGATGGCACTGAGGGTTAAACCACAGAAGCCTCTGTGCGGCAAGGTCAGAAGACCAGCAGTCATAAGATCGAATCCATGTGACGGGGTGAGCTCCTGTCGCTTGTCCCAGCTCCTGCCAACCTAGCAGTTTGAAAACATGTAAATGCGAGTAAATAAATAGGTACCACCACGGTGGGAAGGTAATGGCATTCCGTATCTAGTCGCGCTGGCCACATGACCACGGAAACTGTCTACGGACAAACACTGGCTCTATGGCTTGGAAACAGGGATGAGCACTGCGCCCTAGAGTCGGACACGACTGGACTAAATGTCAAGGGAAACCTTTACCTAACCTTTTTATACTACCTTCACAATATTTTTTGCAATTGATAAGGGAGAGACTTTGGAATTCAGGAAGCAGACAAGAATATTATTTTGATAAGGTGAACTAGAGGGCAAAGAGCAGCCTTGATACTGAGGTTTGTGCTGGTTTTCCTCCAGTGCCATTGTTCTTTCAAATTATGACTGGTATCTTTTTTTTCATGGGCCCAGGCAAGTTACCTCAACAAGCATATTACATCACAAACTTCACACTCTCTCTGTGTAATCTCAACCCATATATTCAAAGTGATTGTACTGAGTTTGAGTGAGGGCAATAAAAGCAACTACAAATGCCAACTCTCTGACAATTCCCAGCTGTACTTAAAACAAACACTCTTCCTGCTTTTGGGTGGGTGGAGCTAGGTCCCTAAGCATGTACATGCAGCTGGGATTGTGAGGACTTCTCTCATGTTTTTCTTGGATATTAGCTGGAGTGTCCATGCAGACACCATGTGAACAATTACTGCTCAACAAGACAATAGCTGCCACCAGGAAGTTTCCCTATCTGTTCACACATTGCTTGTCCAGGGGCCACGCAGCTTCGCTGCATCCTGGAAGTCCGCATCTGCTGTCCCAAATGCAGAAACAAGTTGAGTGAGTCCCTTCTTTCCAGAGAACATCATCAAGGCTGTAAAAACCAAATTGTGAATTGTAATGATTTGGGGGAAGTTTTACAGTAGCCAACCCCAGCCTCTCTGCATTTAATTTAGGACAAAGCTATCCGTAGCCACACACTGAAAAATGCATAATGTGGAGAATTTCAATTTTATTTAAGAATAAAGGTAAAGGTTCCCCTTGACAATTTTTTGTCCAGTCTTGTTCGACTCTATTTAAGAATAGGAAAGCCCATTTACTAAAGAAGCAAGAATCCTTTTAGGTAAACCAGTAAGACAATACTAATAAATGAAGGAAAATCCAAACGGCAATAATTCCCAAAAACAAGGACAAGTAAAGACCAAGTAAAAGAACACTTACATGAGAAAATAAGAAAACTAGCTAGACTATTCTATTTACACGGAGGGTGTAAGAACAGACATAGTTAAGTCTCTGAGCTTATGCAAGGTGTCACACAGTCCCCCTTTGCTTAGGGATTCTGCTGTTTTTATACCTTTCTTAATTTTTGGTGGGGTGACAGCTACAGTATTAATTAATCAAGATGGAACTTCCCAGAAGGTGGTCAATTTACAGCTCCCATTTGAAATGCTTAAAAGAATGACCTTGGGCACCTCCTTATCTCTCACAATACCCAGATGACTCATTCTGCAAGCTATCGACTTCCTCTCCTGTCAGTCTTCTTTGTACCCAAGATGGATGAAGACTGGTTTCCTGGCAGAGATGCCATAATTTATATCTCTGTGTTATTAGGCATCTTTGATCTTCTTCATTACCCAATAGTTTGAAGACAGGAGAGAGCACAACCATAGGCTGCCATTACAGTTTACTAAGTTTTGTTCTTAGAAGTCTATCTTTCTTACTTTAGGTTTGATATACCAAACACTAAAAAGGTTAATTGTCATCACACTTAAAGGAGCCAATCTAGAGTATATCTGCAATGCTTCTGAAAAGGATTTTACTGCCTAAAAGATAAAATCCATTGGCCAGCCTACAGTTTGGGTAAAATCAAAGAAAGAGCTTATCTCATAATGGATACACATAACAATTTACATACAGATAAGATCATTATAATTGACAGTTTACATATACATGTTTCTTGGACAAAGTGGATTGGAGGACATGGCTATGGGGGGGTAAAACTCATTAGTTTGGCTGTGTATTATCTTCAGTATCAGAAACAATATGTCTCTGATTAACTGGGGAATATATCAAGAGATATGCTATTATATATGTGTCCTGTTAATGGCTTTCCATAAGCCCCTGACTGGCTACCTTGTGAACAGAACACTGTAAGAGACTAGCCTTTTGTCTGATCCAACAAGGGTCTTCTTACATTCGTAACACACTGAAAACCATCAAACAGCCCACAGATTAACTACATGGTACTAACACTGGGAAGAAGATTCAGCCTTCCCATTTTTGCAAGACAGAAAAATAGAATAAGACACAGGCAAGAGAATATTCTTCTTTTAATCAATAGAACTCTCCAAGCCTTACATTTAGTCCCTACTTGTAGGGTGGCCCTGAAAACATTACCAAGATGTTTTCTAATGGCCCCAAATTACATTGGTGGAGGTTTTAATGAATCACAAACTACAGCCAGTTTGTCCTTTTTGTTAAACTGTTGAAGATTTACTACAACAAAAGATGAAGAGAGGGCTTAGGCTAATTGACTGATCAATTGTATTTCCAACATTTAGGGGGAAGGCTTTGTTCTAGAGAAGACTAATACTCCTTTTAGCAGATTCCTTTATACATCATTTCCTTATCTTTTTACTTTGATGCCTGTCTGTCTTGTAACAACAGGATAGAAGCCCTGGACAATGAGGATTATTCTGTTGCTTCAATAGGAAAGTTGAGTTGTCACATTATTCCTGTTTAACCATGTGCATTCTTATACCAGCCCAGCCTGCTGGAGGAAACCCTGTCGCTTGAGCCCAAGGAAGTTGCTGAGCAGGAGGACCCTGTCAGGCCACCTATAGATGATCCAACTTTGTTCACAGAAGAGTCTCACCTGCCTGTGTTGAATGGGCAAAGCAACATCATGCACTTGGAAGAAATCCAGAAGGTAAATATAGGGCATATCACAGGGGGTCTGGATTTGATGCCTGTCATATGGACTCCTCTGGGTGAGCTTTTTGCCATCGTGCCTCCATGGGCAAGCAATGACAAGGAGCAGCTCAAAACATTTTCCTGTCTTTGTCGAAGGGCTACATGGGGTCTCATTCTGCTTTGAGCCCACGTATAAAAACAGTTGACTGAGTGTTGAATCATATTTCAACACTGGCCTTTCTTTCTTTGTTCATGTCAGAAGCACCACAGTACAATTAATAATATCACCTAATGATGGGCAACATCAAGAGCATTTGGGACAGGTAACTTCAAGTCTTCCTTAGTACATGTTGAGAGGCATAGAATAGATTGACATATGTGTGAATTTATCTGTTCTTCTCTGCACCCACAAATGATTGGTGCAAAATCCCTATTTTTTTAGGTTCACTTTGGTTCTGCCAGTTCTGGTCCACAGACTATTATTTGACTTCCAAGTAATCCAGTTCTTGCGTTACTGGAGCTGGGATTATCTTTCCCCCCACCACCCCATTTTAAGAGGTGGATAATTCTCTCTTTCCACATTATTTTCCTTGCATTCTCTGCTTTTCCTTCAAGATTCACATTGTGGGGGAAAATGTTTCTTTGATTTTAATGTGGGAGAGGCAGAATGATAGGTCAGTATCTTCTCCTGCATCTTGTGGCAACAACACAGCTTAGGAGGCCTAGGTCAGATCCTATGGTACAAGCAGTCCTATCCATTGTGTACATTTCAGCACCTAGAGGTGACTGCTTCACTGTGCCCATTTGTAGGACTGGCCCTGTCAATGACAGAGGTTTTCAATAGGACATGTCCTGACCTACAAATCAGAAGCAGTACCAATGATGTAGTGAAGCTTCCTAAGCTGAAGTCCCTCAGATGTTTTTGAAGGACAACTCCCAGAAGTCCTGGCCAACATAGCTAGTGGTGAAAGCTTCTGGGAGTTTCAGCACATCTGGGGACCAAAGGTAAGGAGCCATTGATGTAGTGGAATAAATATGACTAATTCCTGTGATGAGCAGTTCTAGATAAACTATCAAAGGAGGTGAGGTAAAGATTGACTTTCTCTATATGGTCTCTTTAGCTTGCTCCACATCTGCCTCTGCGAGTGACTGGACACTCATGGAACCTCATCTACTATACAGCAAGAGATGGATTTAGCTTGAAGTCTATGTATCGAAGCATGAGTGACTTGGTCTCTCCTGTATTGTTAGTTATCAGAGACACTGATGGCCAGGTAAACAGAGAGAGATGTAAAAGACAGTAAATCATACCTTATAGCTAGGTAAGTGAGATGTTTATGGGAAATGAGAATGGGAGTTTACTGAGGGTCTGACTATACTTTAAGAAGAATGTGTATTCCTTGTAATTGGACAATTTTTCTCCCACAATTTGTTCTCCTCAGTAATGCATGTTTTGGGAGTCAGCTTTTCAAATTCAGCCTGTTTTTAGCTCTAGTACCCAGTTAGAAAACATACTCTATCCCAGATACACAGCTGAGAAAAACTATGTGATATGACAAACAGGCATATTTCACCACTTGAAATGCATGCCTTTAGTTTGATTGCTGAACACATATGGCTCACACTTACAATTAGAGGAATTGGGCAGAGAAAACTTTTTCCTTTCCAAAACTTTTGATTTTGGCAGTTCATGAGATCCTGCCTACATGAACTTTAGATTTTGGCATCTGGAGATTACAGCAGATTGCAAGGGGGAAATGAGGAGAAAGGAAATATCCACAATGAAAAGGAAATGTTTATGCTGTGAGCTGCGTTCTGTGAGTGCAACTAGTATAACTCCTTGACCTGTAGTAGTGGTAAAGTTGTTTTTCCAGATGCAACTCATCCTAGTGTATGATTCAGAGGCTGCAGTAGGTCTCTGCCACAGAGATTGCCCTGCCAGCTGAGCCAACATTTTGCCCAACACATTTGTTCATCCTTGAGTTACTATTTTATATCTAGATTGATCTTGGGGTCTTAGTATGCATCAGCACATTTCTGATGTCTATTCATGCCTGTGCTAAGCTGAGCAGTCACAAACGTAACAAAAGTTAGATCCCTGCCTGAAATCCTAGACCACTTTATAATCTTTGCAATAGAATGGTACTCTCAGAAAGACCCCCAGGTTTCAATTATAACTTGGAAAGAGATTCTGTAACACCTCTGATGCTTGTACTAAAGGTAATAATAATAATATAAAATATGGGTGGTCACATGTGAACAGACCACTATCTAGCCATGCTTTGTTGCTGTTTAAAACAATTTTCTTTTTTCACATATTTTTCAGATATTTGGTGCCTTTTCTTCCACATCTATCCATCTCAGCAGCTGTTTTTATGGCAATGGGGAAACATTTCTCTTTTCCTTCACTCCACAACTAAAGGTGATTTAAAAATATGTGTGAGCAAACAGTAAGGCAGCTAAACCAAGCACTATAAAAGGCTGCCTTCCTGGACAAACATTCCCGGGAGTAAGTACTACTAAACTCAGCAAAAAAAATACACCTGCATATGTATACATATATATGCTGATGATAGCACTAAAACAACTTGCATCTTTCTTACTTTAGATTTTTGTCCTAATCCTAAACCAGATTGTATTTTCAGTTGTACACAAGTTAATATAATTGCCTTGAGGGCCAAATTCTAACTTGCAAAGGATCTCAAGAACTGCATTCCAGCAGTAGGTGAAGATAAGACCACAGGGCATGGCCAATGCAAAGTGGCAGGACTAAATATAAAGGTTAGCAATTTAGACATTTCCTTACTAATCAAAGGATAGCTCAATTTGATTACATGCTTAATAATTGTTAAATAACAAAATGTTAGGCAGCAAAGCTGAGCTCAGTTCCATGCAACACCTTCCTGGCATTTAAATATCCTCTTACAACAAAGAACCTTCTGGGCCAGATAGAGAAAACAGCTTCCCAGGCTGTACTTAGCTCACAAAGCAGAGGTTCCCCATTCCTGGTTTCATGTGCATAGGAGGTACTAAGAAAATGTTTAGTAAGAGGAACCGGGTTGAAAAGGACAGAACAAACACTGAATAAAGAAACACAACAATGTGTGCTTCTGCACATCAGCTGCTAAAGAACTGGGAATGGAAAAGTGTAGTTGAAACTTAAGTCATGAAGGTAGCCTTCTCATCAGCAATTGGGTAAACAGAAGGTTGTTCTAGGTGGGCTTTTCATCTGATTCACCATGGCTCTTCTTTTTTTACTGCACCTTTTATTACAAAAAGCTTATGTCTACAATATTTTTTTTCTATCCCACTCTAGGTATTTAAATGGACAGGTAAAAATACCTTCTTCATGAAAGGAGATGCAGATGCCCTAGCGATTGGTGGAGGCAGGTGTGTAGCTATGAAAGGTGACAAAGTTTTGACAAAGTGCCTGCACACAACATGCAACACATTCCTTCTTCCAAAGGCATCTGGACCGTGTAAGACAAAATCAGATGTTCACCTTTGCCATAGATACCTCCATGGTATTTCTCAGTTTCATAATATCACACTGAAAGCAGCTACCTACTGTTCTTATCCCTAGCCCACTCTTTGATGGATATACAAGTTGACTCCACATATAACAGGTTGATACTTTCATATGGATCAAGTGAGCATTGAAAAAGCCATTTGTTGTAAACATGACCATTTTTCCTGGATCAGGACTGCTCATCTTCCACAGTAATGCTTTTCAGTTGACTCAAGTAAAAACGCATACTATATCACTATATCATTTTAAGTGTTGCTAATCTCACCACCATCATTGCTGTCTTTTTGTTTATTTACAGTGGCAGGTTTGGCTTGTGGCTAGATGGAGACCTGAACCATGGAGGAAGTCATCCCTGTGAGACATTCAACAATGAGGCATTATCCTTTAAAGAGGAATTTGTCATCCAAGATTTGGAAGTCTGGGCACTCTCTTGAGCCAAAAGGACAGAAATATATTGGATTTCTCATTGTGTGCACATTACAAATGCAAGGCGCAACATCAGCTAGTAGTCTCCTGCAGTGACTTCAGAAATTTTCTTCAAATGACCATAAACTTGTTATGGATTCTTTGTGTGCCCAGAGATTAGCAGAGAAGGAAAAAAAATGATGGATTAACCTACTAGCTTTCACATATTCCAGTCCTCTTCCCTACCATACTATCCATTCCTCCATTTAGTAGTTTTGCCCCCTGCTTCTGAACCTATAATGATGAGTTAAGGGTTTCAATCCTTTCTTAATCATTTTGCTGTTTAAAGCATGGAGTATTTGCTGCCATTTATCTGAAGAGAACCGCCATGATCCTTCATTGCCAAAAGAGGCATCTGCCTTATAGATCCAGTTACTGTCCTAGCTGGAAATCCCATTGTTCTCCTAATTCCCATAGCTGTTACCAGGAGAAGAATATTTGTACAGCCATTAAAATGGGGAAATTAAAGATTCATTCATAGCACTGCATCTTAGTTGTGAGATGACAGACCCCTCTGATGCTCCCTAATGCAACCATACATTTATACAGCAATCTTATTAGCCTTTGATCATATCACCATATATCCCGTGTAAGAATAGATCCATGAGTATGTGAAACACGGAAACATCTCAAGACTAGTCTTGACAGCCCAAATAGACTCACGAGTGGTTGTTTAAAAGAAAAAACAAGCTCTCTCATGTCTAAAACAATAGGATATTTATTGGTGTCATCAGTATTTTGTTTTATGATTCAGATTGGCATACTGCATATACAAACATAGGTTGTTAAACTAGTAATCAGTCTTTCTCTCCCCCCCCCCCTTGCCCCATAAAAACATTTGGGAACATTTAAAGTAATTGTTCTGTTACATGTGAAATTGTTTACTAAGTGTTTAAATGAGACTGAATAATATTTCCCCTTCGTTTTTGTGGGAAACTACATTTTTCTAGCACTTCCTTCGCAATGTTTTGTGTAGAGTAACTACACTCCTTAGCTAACATGCTTTGAATTTGTAATAGAATATGGTGTCATTACTGTAAATCCTTTTGGCACTGCACATGACATCAAAGATAACTGACAAAGAAATCAAGTGCTCCTCACTATGCCACTCCAGCATGGGAGCATTTAAAATGATTTTAAATATAAATTCAATAAAACAATTTTTTAATGATTGGCTCAAGGCCAGCCAGCTAGCCAGCATTGCTTGCCATTGAATGAATACCTCCTTTTATATTCATAGAATATAATATAAAGTGAAGTTAGAAGGGGCCTACAAAGCCATCAAGTTCAACCCCCTGCTCAATGCATGAATACAATCATAGCATATCTGCCAGGTGATTATCCAAGTTTGAATGCCTCCAGTGTTGGAACACTCACCAGCTCCCAAGGTAACTGGGTTCCACTGTCGTACTGCTCCAACAGTTAGGAAGATTTTCCTGATATTCATCCGAAATCTGGCTTCCTTTAACTTAAGTCCATTGTTGCATGTCCTGCACTCTGGGATGATCAAGAACTGTATAACAGATAGCCTTTCAAATATTTGAAATGTGCTATCGTATCACCCCTCAGCCTTCTTTTCTCAAGGCTAAACATCCCCAATTCCTTCAGCCTTTCCTCATAAGGCTTGGTTTCCAACCCCCTGATCATCCTTGTTGCCCTCCTCTGAACTTGTTCCCATTTGTTAGCATCCTTCTTGAAGTGTGGTGTCCAGAACTGGACACAATACTCAAGGTGAGGCCTAACCAGTGCTGAATAGAGTGGGACTAGTACAAACTGTACATCTGTTAATGCAGCCTAAAATAGCATTTGCCTTTTTTGTAACCACATCACAGTGTTGGCTCATATTTAGCTTGTGATCTATGAGAATTCCAAGAGCCTTTTTGCTTGTAGTTTTGCTGAGCCAGGTATCCTCCATCCTGTTACTGTGCAATTGGTTTCTTTTTCCGAGGTGCAGTACTTTGCACTTATCCCTGTTGAATTTCATTCGGTTGTTTTCAGCCCAGTGCGCCATCCTATCAAAGTCATTTTGAACGTTGTTTCTGTCTTAATCTAGGGTATTTGCTATTCCGCCGAACTTGGTGTATCATCTGCAAATTTGACAAGCATTCCCTGCACTCCCTCATCCAAGTAATTAATAAAAATATTGAAGAGCATGGGCCCAGGACTTGTTACCTCCTCCCAGTTAGAGAAGGACCCATTAATCATCTGAGTACAATTCTGTAGCCAGTTGTGTATCCACCTGACACTTGAGCTATACAGCCCACACCTAGTTAGCTTGCTCATCAGTATATCATTGGGCACTTTGTCAAAAGCTTTGCTGATGTCAAGATATACTATGTCTACAGCATTCCCTCTATCTGGGAAGTGGCCTGATCAAAAAAAAATGAGATCAAATTAGTTTGGCAAGATTTGTTCCTGACAAATCCGTGTTGGCTTCTAGATATTACTGCATTGTTTTCAAGGTGCTTGCACAATGACTGCTTTATGATCTGTTCCAGAATTTTGCATGGGATTGATGTCAGGCTGACTAGTCTGTAGTTCCCAGGTTCCTCTTTTTTGACCTTTTTGAAGATAGGGACAACATTGGCCCTCCTCCAGTCCTCTGGCACCTCCCGTTTCCCATGATTTCAAGGAAATAATGGATAGCAGTTCTGAGAGTTCTTCAGCCAGTTCCTTCAGTACTCTCGGATGCAGCTTTTCCGGCCCTGGAGATTTGAATTTGTTCAAGGTGGTAAAGTATTCCTTGACTATTTGTTTATCTATCTCCAGCTGCAATCCTGCCCCCCTCTTACTTGCACTTCCAATTTGTTTGGAAGTTCATAGTCTGTCTTACGGGAAGAGATGGAACTAAAATAGGAACTGAGCACCTGCCTTTTCTTTGTCCTGTTATTTTTCCATCTCCATTGCGGAGCTGCGCCACTATGTCTCATGTTTGTCTTTTGCTACTCACATACCTGAACCCTAACCCTTTTAATTAGCTTGCATTTGTATCAACTTTTAAGTTTTCATCTTGGTTCTTGTCAGTGTGCTTCCCTTTCCTGAGAATGAAAGGACCTGACTTCCCTGTTTGGGGACACTAGAAGGAAGGGGCTATATAAAAAACACCTCCTTATCACTTCACAGGCCTCCTTATCACTTCACAGGGACAGGATGCTGCAATACAGATCCTTGATAACAGCAATGATTAGCAAAGCACTTAAAAATATCTACAGATTGTGACATATTAGAAATCTAGTAGAGATAGCCAAGAATTATTCTTTCAAAAATGTCTCTGAACTGTGTTCAGAAGATAAGCATTATGGTTTTTAATTAATATATGTGTAAATCATTAGGGTGGTTTTTTGTGGGGGATACTGTTAGATTTGTAACTAAAAACAAAAACGAGTATTTAGATTGTACCAGTAGAAAAAGGCTGAACAACAACAAAGCTGCATACTGCCCATAGCCCTCAAACACTTTAAGGCCTCTTTAAAATGGAATAAATATTTTCTCAGCAGAATTGTGCTCTCAACCAGCTTATGAAAAATACAGAACCACTTTTGGTCGTTGTGCTGCTTGCTACAGCAGGGTGCTGGCAGCAAATACAGCACTAGCAACTGCAGAAGGATTCCATGGGTGTGAGATAGTTGCTGTAGTGTGAAAACTGTTCTTTAAGCAGAATGTCAGAAGTGAGCCCAGCTGATAATTTAAAAAGCCTTAGACATTTCAGTAGTCTTTGAAATGGCAGCTTGGTCAAGTCTTAGAAATTTGTCATAGTGAAACTCTAGATTCTTATTAAAATAAAATATGACTACAGTGGTACCTCACTAGATGATGATAATCCGTTCCATTGAAATCGCTGTTTAGCGAAATCATTGTCTTGCGAAAAGCATTTCCCAATTGTAATGCACTGAAACCTGTTTAATGCGTTCCAATGGGGAAGAATCGTCGTTGTCTAGTGAAGATCGGCCATAGGAAAGCCGCTTTGCGAACTGCCGATCAGCTGTTTAAATCACTGTCTTGCGAAGCTTAGGTCCCAAAACATTTGTTTTGCAAGCGCAGAGGAAGCTGTCAAAATCATCTAGCGAAAATCGGTTTGCGAAGCAGGGACCAAACATTGTCCAGCGAAATTCCCCCATAGGAATCACTGTTTTGCAAATTGCTATAGCGATCGCAAAAAGTCAATGTCTAGCGAAAAAGCTGTCATGCGGGGTAACTGTCTAGCGAGGCACCACTTTACTTTTTAAAGTATGATACTGTACTTAGAACTGGCTGTACTGTGTTAAATAAAACATATGAAGACGAATGCAAAAGGGGTCGGAACAGAAGAAAACAGTGTGATGCTTAACAGTGTGACCACACTAGATATATACAGGCAAGGTCCTGTTGCTGATCGCTGTAGCTGCATGATTCAACTGGCTTTTGCATTGAGGTCAATTTGATGATTGTGCTGACAACTGACTACAGTAGTCAAAATGTCATTTGGCTGATGAAATTTTTAAAAGCCCAAGTAATCCCTGAATAGAGGTTTTACTTTGGAGGCATGTCTTAATGTTACATTTAAGGGACTTCTGAAATGGCACTGTACATGGCTTGGCTGTCAGCAAAGACATCTCAGAGGCTTAAGTCTTCTAAGAAATAAGGCTATTTAATGAAATGGCAAAACACGCCCAAGAACTATTGTTCCTACAGTTCTTTAGTGAGAGACTCTAGTTAGAGCTGCCTAACACTAGCAAGTTGCAACTAGAGTAAGCCCACTGCATCAGTGGAGATTTGGCAAGTCAACACCTATGTAAATTCTACCAATTCAGCAGACCTATTCTAGGTGTGACTTGTGATTGGATTTTCTTTGTAATGTACATGTGTTATTCATGTAGAGATATAAAAGCCCTGCTTCTGCAAGCTTGATTCTGGCAAAAACTACCTGAATATTTTCAAAGCTCTCTATTCATCTTAGAGGTATGCGAAGCTGGAGTGTCCTCTCCAGGGCACGAAGCCTGGGTAAAATAATATGGAGAATAGGCTGTCACCCAAGCATCAAATCCCCACTCTCCATGTCACTGAAATAGCCCAATAGAAAGGCAAGAGCCAATACAACTGGTTCCAGCGACGTCGCAGGAGTTGACAGAACACGAACTGCCTCCGGGACTCTGGCTCCGGATTCTTCCTCGAGGTTGATTCCTGAAGCCTTTTCCATCAGTGGATACAGCCACAAGGCAGTGGAGGTTTGAAATCAGAGTTTTCCTTCTCCTAGATGGGCTGCCTCCCAAGGCTGATGAGTCCCATCCACCCGGACTATGTGAATTATTGCTTAAAATACAGTATACCTGTTTAAAAGGATAGTTTTTACCTAATTTTTCAAAGTCATGAGTGACATTCTAAAAATAAGCTTAACATGCATTTAGAGCACGTGTCACCTAAAGTAGTTAAAGACTTCTGTTTGCAAGCATATTTTGCATACCTTTTACTGCAGCTGGTAACTGAAAGGTAAATATGGGCTTAGTTTGCAAGTCTACTGTTTAAGAGTAGATCTCTGAGGAAATTGCCTAACTGCAAGAAGTAAACATTTCCCTTAACATTAAATTGGACATTCACATTCTATAGAATTCTGCACATTCCCAGAGTCTGAGCAGACATCATACATTAAATAGATTTTGCCATTTCTTCCATTATGTTCCAATTGGTTAAGACCAAACATTTGCTTTACCTAAATTAGTTTGTTACAGTAGATTTGGAAGGTAAGTCAAGTTAAACATCAAGGTAAGTTTTTATTACTAAGTCAAAATGAATATAGAGAAAGATTCACACTCAGATATGCAAAATACAGTATTTGTAACATTTACAAGTTTGGAAATTCAGTATTACTTTAGAGATGGGGTGTGTGCGTGGCCTTGTCCCTCTTTATAGTAAAGTGTAACTTAAAGATAGCATTCTGAAAATCTCGGCTGGAAGAGAATGAAACTTTCTCCAAGGATGAAATCCAAGTTCTCACAATTAGCAGCACATTTCTCATATACGAATCATATTTTTTCAGTATAAATTGCACATCATATAATTCAAACAAACAATAAACTATTCTTATCTATGGAAATGTAAGATATTGGCCAAAATCCTGCACTTAGTGTAATAAATCAACTAGAGCAGGCCCACTGAGTTAATGGGGATTTAGTGGGTCACCTCTTCTGTAAATTCCATTGATTCAAAGGGGCATATTCTAACTACGACTTACTATGCTAAAATAAGTTACAGTCAGAGTAGGCCCATTTAAATTCATGGAACCTATGGAGGAGTTGGCTCACTTAAACCCCATTAATTTAATGGGAGTAACATTACTGTGTTTTACTACTAAGAAACAGGATTTTGGCCACTAACTCTGCAATCCTATGGTGGTACAGCAAATACCATCAGAATGTTTGGATCACTCACAGACAAAGGTCTCATCTTGGAAGGGAATATCTAAGAGTCGGATGGTTTCTCTGCACTTGCAAAAATGTTCACAACCTTTGGCTTTTGAACCCCAGTTCTGATAGTATGGAGGGGGGGAGAGAAAGAAAGAAAAAGGAATGGCTCATAGTGCCCAGAGCAGATCATTCCTAGTCCCCAGAAAGGAAACTGAATATGGGTCCACTAATTCAGGAACTGATAAAATGACTTCCTTCGTATCCATTCCAACAGGACTGAAACCATTAAAACAAAAGACACATACATTCCAGAACAGGAAAACAAAAGGTACATGCTGTACAAAATGCTGTACATAAGCCTGGCAAGAAACTGAAAATCTTACGTTTACGTTCTTTACCATTTCCCCACCAGAGTGCTCTGCATCTATTCATTCTAGTTAATTTGAAACATAGGGAGGCAAAATCCCCTTGTAACATGTACATCTTCCTTTAAGATTCTAAACAACTTCTTGCATCTTACATTCAAAGGCTACCATGTACTTAGTAGCTTTACCACTGCCAATATTTCTAATAGTTAATAAAAAAATAAGCAGCAATATTTCAAAATACTTAAAAATATAGTATCTTTGAGTTAATGCACATTCAGCTGTCTCATGACTGAAGGGAATGATGGAGGGTTTTCTAAAATGATCATGTACATTTTCTAATAAAATATAAGGAAAGTGGCATGAGTTCTAGTCTTCCCCCTGCCGAATATTGGTGTTTGTGTCAAGTTTGTGCAACTTGTTGTGCTGAGGTGTGCTGCAATGCACCATCAATTAGCCATGGCAAATTACACAAATCTTAAATGAACAACAAAAGGATTCTGGCCATTTTTATATAGTGTTTTCTCCTGGTAAGTATAGCATGTTGCTGATTTTATGAAATGTGTTAAAACAATAGGCCGGTCTCTCTTTTTAAATTCTATGTATTAAAGATTTTCAGAAGTCAATTCTTACTTCTCTAACGCAACAAGGGGGTATTCAGCTAGTGATGAACGGTGTCTTGGCAATTCGAGAGATTAGGCTGCAAAAGCCACAGCTTTACAATATGTACACTAAGTCATTTTGCCACTGCAGTTTTCCAGAATGAACGGTGCAGACTGATTCTATTATTTTACAAAATACTCTTATTTGAAAACAAAACATGATAAAAATTTATCTGTATTGTTTACATGTTGTGCATATGTTTAAAAAATCATTTTCATAACTCAGTCATTAAAAAGTTTTTTGCATGTTGATGTATTACTGGCTTCCTTTGCACCATTCCTTTCATCATCTTCAATTGTATTCCACCCTGGCTTCATTGGAGTAAGTTCAGGAGCAACCACATCGCCATCCTATCAAAACATCAAATTGAAGAAACTTAGGATTCTGCTGGAAGCCAACTGTTCAATTCTTTCTTTTATCATATCTTATGACGGGCAGAATAAGACATCAAGATGTTTGTTCACACTAAGGTATGCAGACTTTTTTTCTGGACTTCCTTACAGGCTCTCCTGCCTGGGAAATTCTTGGAGCTGTAGTCCAAAAACCACAAATCTATACACTTCTACTTTACATGCTATGTTCCAAGAAGAATCCGCAACTGTGTATCTGTGTCCAAAATACTGTATTTGATGTTTGTGTATGCATTAGAGCATTCATAGACATATTTGCAGCTAACTGATGAAAGTGCTGGTTGTATGGCTAATCCTGTGCACAGGCAGGCACCTGGTATGCACCTAGCAACTATTTGCAATTGGCTGCAATAATTTCTGGAACTGCTCTTAAACATGCACGAACATCTAATAAGATTCTGGACAGTTACACACTATCCTTCCATTCTAAAATGGGAAGAAAGTACAGTGGTGCCCCGCAAGGGGAATGTAATTCATTCTGCGAGAATCGCTGTCTTGCAAAAAATAAAAAAACCACTTGGTAAGCATGGTCATAGAAGAAACCGTCTTGCGAAGCACCATAGCGATCACAAAAACCAATTGTCTTGCGGGGTTTTCCTCCCCCGAGGCAATCGTCTTGCGAGTCACCACTGTAGTGGGTGAATAATGCTGTTCCACATTTATTTGTGATGATATTCCCTCCTTCCTTGAAGGATATATCATAATGTAATTGTATATAGTTAATATCTTCATTTGAAAATTGTGCCATTCACAAAACACAGTAGATGTAAAACTGGTGATAATGTTGTTACAGTTGTTTTTATAATGCAGCTATTGTCGTTCCTAAATTTCTGGGATTGTTAGGGTTCTAAACAGGTCTAACAGCTTGTACTAATCTCTTGTACAGTACTTTAAAGAAATATGGAATTATTCAAGATTCATATGAACATTTTAATAATAGTTTTTAAAAAATCAAGTCTCTTGGGTTGCAACATCTAAATATCATAAATACTTAAAATATGTATAAAAACAGAAACATGTGTTCCCTTCCCACCTACATCCTCCACCTGGGTGGGCAACTGTGGCTCTCTACGTGTTGTCAGATTCTAATTCGCTGTAGCTGACAAAATCAACAATGAAATATGCGCTGACTTGGAAGTTAACAACATCTGAAGGGACACATTTGCTCACCCCTACTTTAAAACAATCTATGGAAAAGTCCATCAGAATGCATAAGAAATAACAGGTACAGGACAAAAGAGATCTCACAAAATCAACTAGATTAGTACCTGTACACACATATTCAGAATCGATTGGCACTCTGTTGTCAATGTTTTTCAAATCTGGAGACAACACACTTCAAATATAAAACCCGTAGTCAGCTAAGGTTTTCTTACCTGTGGTTTAGTGAAATCATTGTTTATGCACCACTGAATGAAATGTTTTGTAGCAAGACAAATAATCTTTTCATCAGTTTTCTTACAATACACTCTGATTAGTTGTTCTGCAAATTTTTCTGGAAGAAGCTTTGAAACCTTAAGACAGAAGGTAAAGAGAATTAAGACAGAAACACCCCTCTCACTTTATAATTTTTTTCAGAGTAAATTCTAGCAGTGAGAATCTTAATGGTGATTTCCATGCCTGTAAATGGCATCATGTAATTTGTGGTGGGCACTGCCACTTATTAACAAGGTGCTGGCTGTATTCCTTTTCATGCACCTGGTCGTATGAGTAGCCCACAACCAGGAACATGACTGGCATCTTGTTAATTAGCAGCAATTCGTTGCAGCAACTTACACTGTTTGATGTATGCATGCCACCAGCTTTCTGGCCAAAGAACTACTTACTATACCACCTTTATTCACGCAGCACTCCAAAATGACATAAAAACAACAATGCTCATTTAAAAGGATGCTAAAGTTTGATGTACAGAAATTTTACTTTAAAGCTAAGTTACAGTCAGCAGTAATAACACAGCTTATGTAGGAATTGTGTTGCTAACTTGCATACCATTTTTCAGACATTTCCACACAGGGTTAGATCATTCTCTGAAAAGCCAGCATAAACTTGTGAGAAATGCCATCTAATCCTCTACTTACTTGTTCTTTTGTAATTTTGACTGCATGATTGATGTCAGATTTACAATAGAAGTGTACGTTATTGACAGGGTTCTTCTCTTTCATTCCATAATCCATATTGATAACCTTCACATAGGCAAATTTAAAAAAATACTTAAGTAAGTTGTGCTTAGTTTGATTTCTTAGAATATATTAAATATTTTCTTAAAAAACACATACTTACATCAACAATAAAGTCTTCAGCTTTCAACGGAACAGCTTGCAATTCAACATCTTCAGGAAGTATTTTTGGCTTAGCCTCAACTATTTCAGCAGATAGTTTATCATACTGCTCCTGGATAGAGGAGAGCTTTTTCACTTTTTGCCTGACATGGAGTGTTACAATCTTTTGATAGTTTTATTCATGGAATTATATGATTTTATTGCTAAGACAGTACAGTATTACTATGATAAAATACTTGTGACTGAAGAGTGAGGTATTCAATATCTTAAATATTAAAGATTCCAATGAGTGGCTTGAGGGATTTGAGATCACTCAAGCAGCCTCAGCCAAATATATCCCCAACAATCACTAAGCAGTCAGCCAGAACACAGTGTGAGCAAACTCTATGCCAGTGGTTCTTAACCTTTGTTACTCGGATGCTTTGGAACTGCAGCTCCCAGAAACCCCAGTCAGGATAGCTGGTGGTGAAGGCTTCTGGGAGTTGCAGTCCAAAACTCCTGAGTAACCCAAGGTTAAGAACCAGTGCTCTATGCTGGTGCTTCCCAACATTGGGTCCCCAGATGTTCTTGGACTAAAACTTCTAGAACCATTCACCACTAGCTATACCGGCCAGGGTTTCTGGGAGTTGCAGTCCTGCTTATTTAACTTATATGCAGAATACATAATGCAAAAGGCAGGACTGGATGAATCCCAAACCAGAATTAAGATTGCCGGAAGAAATATCAACAACCTCCGATATGCAGTGCCACCATGTCCCACTTTTTCATAGCCAGTACTATATGCTAATCTATCATCAAAATTGCCTTCTGTTACTGGATGCTCTGAAATGGAAAGAGCTAGGAAGCTTTTTTTAAGTACCAGCAGTACAACCAAAGTCAGGAATACATTACCCTATGACTGCAGCCAAACAGGTTGGTAACACAGTAAGAATGGAACAATATACTATAGGAAACTGTACCCACCTTTGGGATTTCCTTGCCCTCTGGAGGCTGAGTCTGCCCAAGGTACTTATAGAGATCACGTCTCTCTATTTTACGCAAAATTTCCCGTGCTTCGTTCAGCTCTGGTTTATCAGAGTGGAGGATTGTTAGAAAGATCTCATCTGCCAATATTAAGCAAAAAAATGAGAAGTCACTGAAGCTAGCTGGGCACTGGATTTTACATACTTGAAAAATACAATCTGTGATTTCCCAGATTTGTGTTTTATACATCTGTAATTAGAGCCTAATCCGAATTTTCCCTTGTATATTCATAGAATTCAACCCACAAATAAAACCCACATTCTGTCCTGTTCCAACTATAGGAAACCAAAGTTGATGTCTTTGAATGGTGTCAAGACCGAGACTAAGTGGACCTTCTTCCTCTGACATTAATTTGGAATTAAACAAAGGCCCTTCTTTGGGTCCATCTGCTGAGTAAAAGATACAGACTTTAAGATAGAATGAGTGATGTTTCAGGTTTTCAACATAGAATACTCTATTGCAAAAAATATTGTTCTTAATACTTGCAGGAGTATAAACTCACAAAAATTTGAAATTTTATTTATTTGCATCCCACCCTTCTCCCAGAAACTGAGAATGAGGTAGCCTTTAAAACAAATTATATATATATAGAAAAGAAAATTAAATTAAGACCATTTAAAACATCTAAGTCAAACTAACATTAGTACAGTGGTGCCTCACACAGCGAGGTTAATCCGTTTTGGATTAACCCTCGCTGTGTGAAAGCATCGTTGAACGGGGCAGGAAAAGCCATTGGAACGCATTAAACATGGTTTAATGTGTTCCAACTGGGCCGAATACTCACCGTTCAGCGATGCTTCCCTATGGCCGGCAGCCATTTTAGCGCCCTCCCCTCGCTTAACGAAGGCGCGAAAACGCTGTGCGCGGCCATTTTGGGGCTTCCGGCGGCCATTTTGGACCCGCCGAACCGCTTACCGACCTTTGCTCTGCGATTTTCGCCCTATGTGGGCACCGTTTTGCGATCGCAAAACCGCCCTCGTAGAGCGAATTCATCGCTCTACGAGGCGCCCGTTGTGCAAGGCACCACTGTACATTATAATTTATAATAATAATAATCTTAGCAACTGCAAAGCTGGAAAGGATTCTATGGATCATTGAGCCCAACCCGTCAGGGAGGCCCAGTGGGGAATCGAATTCCCAACCTCTGACTCCACAGCCAGGGACCCAAACCACTGAGTTATCCAGCAGTTCTCTATAATGCAAATAATTAATAAACTAATACATACGGTACAAAACTATCTTTGCCTCCTGGGAACTGAAGGGGTCATTCATCAATAAAGATTCTAATCCTGTGGACCAACCCACTTGCCCGAATGTTTAACCATACAGATGTTTAACCACTTTTCCTCTCCTTGTAGCCCTCCCTCTGTGTACTCCAAAGACTTGGGGCAACGATCCACTGCAATAGGAGATGGTACCAGGAGCTGCTGAAGTTAACAAGATCATGCACACCTTTCTTGCCAGCAGAAACATTCTACAAGGAACTCCCACTACTACCATAAGTGGAATCAAATCTTGGATCCAACCTGTGGTTTCAAACAAAGTATTTCTAATGCATTACTTCAGTGTTAAAGAACCTAGAACGACAGAGTAAATACTTTTAATACCTCCCAAACAGCTGTGATTAGTATATAGGGTGTCAAACCAATGTCTGATACGATCACTACCCATTAATGACTGTAACCATGGCCCATACCTGTTAGCTTAGTGTAGGCTTCCATATCTTGAAGTGCTGTAGAGATCTTGTATTCTTTTCCCCCAGAGCCTTTTATTGTGATATGCGGATCAGCTTTTAACAAGGCATCTGTAATCCTGGTTGAAAACATGAAACAAACAGATATTAATTCATAACTTCAGAATACCTCAAAATCAGGCACTCCAGATTATTTTTGAAAACTGATGTTTCCAAACTAAAATAACCAGAAATTAGCAGAAAGTAGCAATGCTAAACAAAGATTAGTGAAACTCAAACCAAATTTAATTCACACTTTTTGTCAGCAAAAGTATTTATTTTACATCTACTAAAATATATTAAATATTTATTCTAACACTGTCTCTGGTGTACAATGAGCCAGTATATCATATAACAATGAAATCAAGCATTAATAATCAACAGATAACAAAATATAATAAAAATACTAAGAACAAGTGTCATAATAACCTCTGCTAAATGAAGACAGTGATTAAGTAGAAGAGCAGAGTGTCACTCACTTCACCCACTAAGAATAAAAAAAAACTGAGCTACAGACTTGAATTTTAGGGTAGATCAGTTTTGATAATTTGATACAGTAGAAGAGCACATCTGACTAAAACTTAAAGAATAATTTTTAATATAAACACAAATTCTGATGATGCACAACACAGCAGAGAAGGCACCCTTTGTCTTTACAGACACAAACAGCTAAACTACGTGTACAGTGATGCCTTGCAAGATGAAATTAATTCGTTCCGCAAGTAGTATCGTATTGTGAAAAATTTCATCTTGTGAAGCGCGGTACTAACGGTTGTGCGATTTAAGCCAAACCAAAAAAAAGGGAGGGGATTGTCTTGCGAAGCACGGCCACAGAAAAATTCGTCTTGCGAGTCACCAAAATAAATAAATAAATAAAAATTGCAAAATGCTCTCGTCTTGAGTTTTTCATTCCGTGAGGCATTCGTCTTGCGAAGCATCACTGTATCTTCTAAAAGCTAGTTACTAGCAAAAAAATTCACATCTAATCTATTAAAACTCCTATAATTTAAATGACAGCTAGGAATTATTTCATCAGTGACACATACTTACATGGTTTCAATGATGTTGCCAACTTTGTGCTGGTAGGCTCTGCGGTGAAGGCAGTTCCGTGTATGGAACATGTCATACAAATTCCCAACCTCCTAAATTCCAAAATAAAATAGATTAAAACATATAGATGAGAACTAACATACTTATAGCATTTTAAAACATTTCTGGAACAAGTGGTTTAAGTTTAATAAAGTGAAAGGTAAGAAACAAAAAAAGCTGATTAAAACCTGAATCATAAATACCATTTCAAACTAAAGCATGGGAATTATGAATGTTCCATGTACCTTTATAGCTGTTTGCATAATGAGTAAACAAATACCATTTACGAAAAAACAGATGACACGTCTGTAGGTTTCTTAGATTCTGGTTCTAGGAAGACAATTTTTTCAGATTCATGAAATAATTCATGTTGCTTTCAGTACAATAGCTAAAGTTTCAAAGAACAATAGAAGTGCCAGTAATTTCTGGACAGCAGTTAAGCTTACAACCAGATTCAGAAGAAATGTCATGGTTTCCACAGGCTTCAATTTACAAAAACTGAACTGATGAGGACAGGACATTTTGCTTTCTAACCTCTAGGAATAAATGGGACTCCAAATATTAAGAATTATTGTTACAGATATTTAGAACAATCAGATTTGGAAATATTCAGAATTATCTGAATATGGCATTATTTGGTGAATTCTAAATATTTCTGAATCTGAATGCATATCCCTGCTTTAGAGTTGTGTTTCTCAATTTGATAAAGACAGGCAGAGAAGGTTGTTGTAGGTTTTTTGGGCTGTTTGGCTGTGTTCTGGATGCTAAACAGGTCACAAATATCCACAGCATGTCCGAACAGCCCGGAAAACCTACAACAACCATCGGATCCCAGCCGTAAAAGCCTTTGAGAATACACAGGCAGAGACGTTTAGCTGGAATTCAGATTCACAAGAGCCCCATGTACACGGTCATGAAGCTCAATGGGTAGTTTGGACAAGCCACTGCCTTACAGTTTAACCCACCTCATAGCAAGTGATCGACGTGCAAAGTAAGGTAATACTTCCTATTCTGGCTGGAAAGAACAGTAGGAATTAAGTGACTTAACAATAATTGGCAGAATTTTCCAAAATGCCACTGAAAAGATGACTCCACTCTCACTCAAATTTTCCTCAAGGAAGCATACCTTGTCACGGGTACAAATATGTTTTTGCTTTTTCACTTGACAGACCCGGGCAAATTTGATGAATCGTTCATAATCAAAATTATTCTGAATTCCAAGGTGATGACAATCCCTAAACATTCCAAAACCAGAGAAAGTCATTCAGTTATGAATCTGATTCAGTTTTCCAAAATTTGTTATTATAAATACAGAAGAAACATCTTCATATTCATGAGACTGTTTAAAAAACAATTAAAATAGATTAATTAATGCACCAAGAATACTCTTCTGCCAGAAATATATTTTTCAGTAAAAAGTTACAAATATTTTAGTTGCTGTTATCAAGTTGGTGATCATTTCAAGTGTCAATCTGTCATATTCATGACTTATACCAAAAACATCTAAAAGGACTCCCTGGCAATTATATGGAATTTTATGACCAACAATTTGTTCTATATAATATGAAAGCAAATGTCTAAATCAATTGCCAAAATGTATCAATTAACTCTGTTTCAATACATTCCCTAAAAATATGTAGAGTGGTGCCTCGCACGATGTTAATTGGTAAAAAAAAAAAACGTTCTGTGAAACATCGTTCTGTGAAACACCCTTTCCCATAGGAATGCATTGAAAACCGGTTAATCCGTTCCAATTGGAACGGATTGCCGTCCTTAAGCCAAAATCCCCATAGGAAACATCGTTGAGGGAAACGCGGTTCCCCAATTGAAATGCATTGAAGCCGACTCAATGCATTTGAATGGGTTTGCGAAGTCCATTTTCGCTCCTGTTAAAGTGCCTTAAACTGTTTGAAAAGTGTTTTAAATGCTTGCTATCGTTAGCCCACCTCCTGAAACCTATGCAAACTTAATTTGGTGTTGTTCTGAGGCGTCCTTAATTTTTGGTGATTTTTTGTTTTCTCCATTGAAAGCCATTGGACGGACTGTCCAATGGCTTTCAATGGAGAAAACAAAAAATCACCAAAAATTAAGGACGCCTCAGAACAACACCAAATTAAGTTTGCATACATTTCACAAGCTGGACTATCGATGCCAAGCATTTAAAACAGGTTTCAAACAGTTTAAGGCACTTTTACAGGGGCGAAAAGGGACATCGTTGTGCGAAAATTCCCCATAGGAAACATCGTTGTGTGAGGCGGCAAATTTTTCAGGAAAAGCCATCGTTGTGTGAATTTATCGTTGTGTGAGGCACTCGTTGTGCGAGGCACACTGTATTTAATTTGTTAGTACAAATATTGTGCAATGCTTTTAATTTACTTATAAATATTAGTCAATAAAAATTCATGAAGGACATTCAATTATTACTATATATCCCATTCACTTTAAATTTGAACAAACAGAAGTTAATAAAAAAAAATCAAAGCAGCAGAGATGGATATTTTAACTGAAGTATTAAAAGACAAAGAAATTGCTGAAGCTAGAAAAAAGTGGTAACCTTTGTATAATTGGATGAGAGATGAGAACATGAATGGGTTAAAATTATAAGACAGTAGATATGTTATAATTGTAGAGTTTAAAGGCTTAGAAAAAAATGGCAAGGTAAGTGTGAAGCATTTTTATATTTACCCCAGTACCCTGTTCCAAACCCCCTTCGCTGTATTTCCTTACCCGATTGAAAATGGGGGGAAAAAAGAAAAAAATTAACCTTAACAACAAAAACAATAATGTGTCAATATTTAACAAATACTTAGGGTTTTGGTTAAAACTTGTATGTTACATAACACAAGTCAATGTTTTTAATTTTGATTGCCTGTGCCTGGTGTTTATTATTATTACCGTTGTTGTTGTTATGTTAAAACTCGTATGCTACATACTTCCAGTCGATGTTCTATAATTTTGATTGACTGTGCCTAGTGTTTTTGGACGACAACAACAACAACAACAGTATGCTGTTGAGTCACTTTTGACTTATAGGAATCCTTTACAGGGTTTTCTAGGTACGGATCACTTAGAAGTGGTTTACCATTCCCTTCTTCAATGGGCATCCTGGGACTGTGCAGCTTACTCAAGGCCACACAACCTGGCTCTTCTGGGATACATAGTGGGGAACTGAATAGCCAGATACTTAAACCATGAGCTACCCAGCCACTGCTTAATACCTTCGATTAATTGAAAGAAGGTTTGCAAGCACTAGTACACCATGTATTTGCAGCAAAGGCCTTTCAACTGTTTCAAATGACCACCGAAATCTTTGTACCTGGCAAAATAATCCCATTTATCAACATCAATACCATTCCTTTTGTTAGCCACTATCTCATAAAGAAAGCTCTTTTCTTCAGGTCGCCCACGGTAAGGCCACTGGACAAAAAAGAAAAAGAAAAAGGTCAAGTAAATACCACATTGAAATGAACCAGTCCACCATGGCACCAAATTGGTACCGAAGAAAGGTTTTTAGGCAGTAGTTTTCATGTAATGGAACTAATCACATTGCCAATTCTGAGGGTTAAAATATGACTCTGATGATTAAAATCACTTTTTTCAAAATACATACATAATTGTAAATTAAACACTTTTTTCCTGTCCCAGCATATAGGATGACCTATTATGGTGCTATTTGCATGTAACTTTCAGTTAGCACCTAAAAGATCTATGGAGGCAGGCCTCTGCTTGTTCTAGCAGCTGAGCTCAAAGCCATTACATTACAGATTTCAGAAAACCTTGAGAAAAGTTATCTTTTTAACTTACTACTACCAGTGTTCCCTGGCCACCTTGGTTAGAGGCTGAGGGATTCTGGGAACAGCAGTTGAAAAAAAGAAAACTTCACCACAGAACTGGATTTCAGTCTCTTTAATGACTAGTCATATTTTCAGTACTGCAATCCTTCACCCCCGTCTGAGAAGAAGCTGCACCAATCTCAATGGTACTTGCAACATTTTTTTGAGTATGAACTGCTACGACCATGCACCTCTTAACTCAGTACTATCTACTCTGCTCCAGAGTCATAGGTAAACTTTAACATCTCTATTAACCTTTCTCTCCCTGGGACATTTTCTATGCAATGTGTATGCTCTGCTTCTAACCTGGGCCTCTTCCTGCCTTCTCACTTTCCATGTAATCCTCAATATGCAACAGGGCTTAATTTTCCATGCTCCATGCTAGCATTTCAAAAATATGTACACAACCCACCTAAATGAATAAACAGTATTTCATGTATCTTCCATTTTTGGCTCCTGTCTCTTCTGCTGGCCATCCCTAGCCTTTCACAAGGATAACAGCACTTTGCTAACATTTAAACAACATCTGGAGAGGTAGAGAATGAGACTCACCGAAAAATTCTCTCTTTCTGTATCAATGGGTCCTGCTATTTGTTCTTTGATGAAGTCCATATCTTCATTCAGATCAAGGCCATAATATTCCATGACTTGACCCAGCTTGTTGGAAGAGATCAAGTGCTCAAACATATCAACGGAAGTCTTTTCATGCTGTTAAAAATGAGTTTTAGTAGTCTTATCCAGTTAATAACTAACAATAAACATGCACTCAAACACAGTTCCATCAATCCCACCTAATGCAAGCATAGAAACATGTTAAGAATCTTCACTTAGTCTCCCAGTTTATGTCTGGGAACTATAAGAAATTGCTCACAAACAGGCCATAATTCAAACCTAGCAGTTTTTAGAATACTAATTGAATACTATTCACTGTCTATTATTTGGCATGTAGCACACGCACCTTCCATTTGAAGTCTGGACGAGCAAGTGGAATGAATCTTCCATCAAACATATGGGAGAATGGTCCATGACCTAAAAGTAAGAAGCGTGCTGGTCATCCACACAGCTGAGGGAAGTATATATACACTTGTCATATGTATTTGTTTTGGTACTTCTTTCAACAATGGTAATGTGAAACATACGATAAATTTTCAGCCAATTTGATCAAACTCTTCTTTTATTCCCCAGAATGGTTAATAATTTGTTTACTTATTTAAAATATTTTTATCCACCTTAAAAAGGACCTAAGGTAACTTGCAACATTAAAAGATAATATAATAATTATAATGCTGGAAAAATATTATTTAATAATAATAAAAGGCAAGATAATAATCACAATGAAATATCTAACCATAAAACAAAATAACATTTAGCTAAATATAAGTTGCAGCAAGATATCCTGGAAAGGGCAGAATTAAAATAGAATGCTACACAACCACTTATTGAGATGTATTTCACGGTCTTTAGGGAATTCTGGATCTCCCGGGCAGCACCACTGGGAAGGCCCGTTATTTGCATCCACCTCACTTCAGCTCACCTGTAGACATAACATGGAGCAGGACCACCCTAATGCTTGAACTACTACGAAACTAGAATATGTCTAGAACTGGTGGATAGCTCAGTGGCTTAGGACTCTGGCTTGCAGAGCCAGAGGTTGGGAGTTTAATTCCCCACTGTGCCTCCTTGAGAGAGGCTGGACTATATGATTCATAGGGTCCCTTCCAGCTCTGCAGTTCAAAAGTTATTAAAATTCTTATTATTTTATCTGGGCAAATCTTCAGTTTATGAACTCATGATGAGTCGTCAACTGCTATCAAGCAGCTAATATTCTCATCAGGAACATGGAAGTATGCAAGCCTTCTGTCCCAGACACACTGGAGAGGGATGGTCCAGGAAGAAGCTGATCATAGCAATCTGCCGCTGTGGCAGCTGGCATTTTACAGGCAACAACTTAGACATACACAGTCCTCATTTTCTTAACAACTGTATAGCGCATCAAGATCTATTTTCAGTTTTCATTTATACTTAAGTAAAATGAGTGAGAAATGATTAACAAAGTATGCAGATATATCTGTCAAAACATTTTACAACAGTATATATAATACACAACATCAATTCTTATTTGTGGCAACCCTCTCAGATTTTTCTAGCTATAAAGTACTCAGAAGTCCCTCATTCTGGTGGCAATCCAGAACTATTTAGCTAACCCAAGGCCATATACATGTCACGGTACACAACCCCAACACCACACATGTTTCAGGTAATCTCCACTGGATCATCTTGCAGAAACTGGGAATTTTAACTCCCAGCTCTGGGCTCTGCAATCAGATGTTCCAACTCTCTAATCTATACAACCTAGACATACAATTTTGATAACAGAGAAGCAGCTTACCCAAATCATGACAAAGACCAGCAATCTGGACACACAAAATATCCCGCTGATTTATATTCAGTTCTGGTTGCCGCTCTTGCAGGGCCCGAACCAAACAGCCTGCCAGGTGACCAACTCTGTTGAAAGAAGGCAAGAGATGTGCTCAATTTCTTGAATGCTGCATTTACAAAATAAAACACACATCTGCCAGTTCATCATTGCAATACAACAGCAAAACGCTACCAGGTTTATTCAAACTGCTATGCAATTCATGGGACTGTAGTTATTAAAATTCCTAAAATTCACCAACTGTAGAGAGCGAAAGTTGCATATTGCAGTTCAATTAAAAAACACAGAGAAGATCAACAGAGAAGAGTGTACTCTTTACCCAAGAGAATGTTCAAAGCGGTTGTGTGATGCTCCTGGGAAAACATAATAGGTACCACCTAATTGTTTAATGTATCGTAGACGCTGAAATTGAGGTGTGTCAATGATTTTAACAAGAAGAGGATGCATTTCAATGTGACCATGGATTGGGTCATTAAATACCTGAAAAACAAAGAAAATTTAGAACATATGTAATATGTGACCTATGAACACTAACAACATGAACATGTTACAAAAATAAGTCTCTGAAATAGAAAAAAAACTTTACGTTTCTCAAATTTTATGCTGAAATACGGAGACGGTGATGATAGAATGAAAAAAGGTTTTAATCACTTACCAAGTGAGATCAATGCTGCGACTCATACAAAGCTTGGGAAAGTTATTTTGATTACAATGCCCAGAATACCCCAGCCAGAACAATCACTAGGCATATGCACAGTGTGAGGGTTCATTTTCAGGAGCTGTCGGCACCTCCAATAAAGGACGAGACGGTGGTAACAAATCAAACGGTTCTGTGTTTATTGCTACATCAACATTAAGAGGATGGGGGTTCAAAAAGGGGTTCAAAGACTCTTGTAATTCCAAACTCGGTTTCAAAGGTGTCCACAAACTGTTTATGAACGGATTAGTGCTCTCCATGTTCCATGGTCCTGTTAAGGGTTTCACAGCACCAGGAATGGGATTCAGTTCTTCTTCTAAAACAATTAGGAGAACTGTTTCTTCATCCCCGCTCGTCCCCCCAAGATGACCCCTCTCCATCGTCGGCCATCCATGGCCCGGGAAACCCCCCAGCTTCTGTAACTCGGCTATACACCATGCCTTTTTCCTCTCCAACTCACGGGCTATGGCTTCTCTCTCTTCCCTCAGCTTTCGTCTGCACTCCTTGGTCTCCGTCTCTCCCCAATACGAGGGACGAGGCTTGAGACCCAGCTGACGTCTCTTCTCAGCCTCCTCGTGTGGGACCCACACCTGCTCCCACTTGTGGGTCCACAGATCTTCCATCCAGATCCATTCCCAACCGCCTCGTATCTCTTCCCTCTTTTCCCTTATATCTCCTACCGCCGCTTCGATCTCCTCCCTCTTTTTTCCCGCCAAAGTTCCCCCGGACCTGGGGGCAATGTTTAACTCTTTCAGGGCTGACACGAGGTCGCTAGTGTCTACCCCTTTATTCTTCGTAGGGGGTTCTGAGGTTTCTTTCCCCCAATCAGGGGTCTCCACTCCCTTCTCTTCCCGACGCGGTGGTGTAGGAGGTGGAGATGTTTGAGTGTGTTGGGACCTCGACAGGAGCGACGGCACTCCTACCAGGGCCTCCATCTTGGGGGCCTCACACACAGTGCTATAGTCTCAAAAGACCTATACCAATGCAAAATACAAAAACAGGATAGAGAATTCTCAGGTTTCTAACAGAACTGGAAGCTTATTTGAGTAAACTAGCAAATGATGGAATAGCTAACAATCTAAACATGCCTTTTCCTTCTTTCTGTCCTCAAACTATATCTGTATTTTGTCTCATGTACAAGTGAGAGTTTTCAAAAATTTGTTACATTTACAACTCACACATCATCCATGGTCAAGTTAGTGCATGGAGCTCTCCCCTTCTCTACCTTATTCACAACAGCATTCTGAGATAGGTCAGGCCAAGACTGTGACTGCCCCACAAAATCATGCAATGAGTTTCATGGGGAAACAGGGATGTAAACCAGGTTTCTTGCCTCAAAGCCCAGTTAACCACTACACTACACTAGCTCTATTCCCAAGTCTTATTTTATAGATGTTGGTCCAGATTTGTCCATCCACAAACAAAAGGGATGCTTCTACTCTCTGAAATAACCATGATACAACCAAAAGGCTCCTAGCAAATAATTTTTGCCAGTTTCACTGCAGCCCCAGAGCTATGTCTGAAGCTGACCTGGAGGCTTCCCCATGCTTGCAATAACCCTTGCTGGCTTCCCATGTAAGCTGCACGCAGTCACCAAAACTGTCTCGGTGAGCACTTGATTACTCACATCATTCCTCACACAACATCTTTCACAGCAGACCACAATCCAAGCATCTGTTGGGTGGACATGGAGGAGCATGACCCTCTTCTGGAGGTGGAGCGAGGTCTGACCTTCTCCACACAAGCAAGAAAAGCCTTGAAACGTTGAGAACATGTTGGTACTATCTGGAACAATCACCTCTTCTGAAGACATCTCACTGTGCAGGGATGGTAGTGTAAACCTTCCCATGCTTGTACATGGCTAAGAAAAAGTGCCTGTATGTGTAGCTGTTTATATAAGGCAGTGACAGAGCGTGTACAGTCTGTTGTTTTTAGAGCAGGTACAGTACAACGTCAGGGAAGACTAAATGTCTGGCGCCCAACCCACTGCCACATGTAGCCTTCAGGAGCAAAGAAGTTGCCAACCCTATATCTACTGGCTGTTACTCTCCTACCACACTCCTTTATAATACTTGCCAGACTCTTACATGGGAGGGGAGCTTCTGTCATTGCTGCACACCAATAACTGTAGCATATCAGCTTATCTCCTAAGCAGTATCTAGAAAGGCAACTTTTATTCCCTTCTGGGTTTATTTTGTTTAGCTGGCATCACAGTTCGAGAAGAAAAAGATCAGTAAAGACTATGTCCAAAAACAGACACCAACCAATCTTTCAAATTAATGTAAACTTTTTCTCTCACCTTCATTATGTCAGCATGACTTAATGTTAGTTTGTTCAGACAATCCAGAAGCTTCACTCTCACTCCTATATGACTGAAAAAAATCAAGCAGATTATCAGGTTAAATTAACAGTTCAATATTTTATTTAACATGGAACTTAACTTTAAATATAACTATTGCAACTATAAATGTTTCCACACCAGTTTGCAAAAGATTTTCAAAAAAGGAAGAAATTATTTTTTACAAACTGCAGCAATTGTGAAAAATAGTGGATTTACAAACAATTCCTTTATTTATATTTTCCACATTAACTATAGTAAAGATAAAGACATATGCATATTTCCGCATCCTCTAGGTATAAACTGTGCCAACAGTCTACCATAATGAGAAAACCAAATATAAGCATATGCTATATTCATGTTAATACCCAGTTAAAAAGACAATCAAATAAAATTTCAACATTTCATTTAACAGTTTCATATTAGCTATAATAAAGAAAAAAGTATATGGATTTTCCAGCTCCTCTAGCTATAATCTGTGCCAACTGTTTGCCATCATAAGAGAATACATATAAGCATATACAGTGGGGTCTCGACTTACGAACTTAATCCGTATTGGAAGGCAGTTCTCAGGTCGAAAAGTTCTTAAGTCGAATCTGCATTTCCCATAGGAATGCATTGAAAACCATTTAATCCGTATCTGCTCTTTTCGTCCATAGAAACTAATGGGAAGCTGCTATTCCGCCTTCTGCCACTAGAGGGGGATATTTTTTTCTTTTTTTCCTTTTAACCTAAGATGACTTAGCTTAAAAAAAAGGAAAAAAAGAGTTCGTAACTCGAATCTAAGTTCGTAAGTCGAGTCCATATATTCCTATGAGAGCGGTTCATAAGTCGAAACGTTCGTATGTCGAGCTGTTCGTAAGTCGAGACCCCACTGTACCATATTCATGCTGATGCTGTTAAAAAGATAATCAAATATGATTACAATATTACACTTAAACTTTTTAATAATAATAATAATAATAATAATAATAATAATAATAATAATAATAATAATAATAATAATAATAATAATAATATATTGTCATTGTAAGTACAGTGGTGCCTCGCACAACGATGTTAATTGATTAAAAAAAAACGTTCTGTGAAACATCGTTCTGTGAAACACCATTTCCCATAGGAATGCATTGAAAACCAGTTAATCCGTTCCAATTGGAACGGATTGCCGTCCTTAAGCAAAAATCCCCATAGGAAACATCGTTGAGGGAAACGCGGTTCCCCAATTGAAATGCATTGAAGCCGACTCAATGCATTTGAATGGGTTTGCAAAGTCCATTTTCGCTCCTGTAAAAGTGCCTTAAACTGTTTGAAAAGTGTTTTAAATGCTTGCTATCGTTAGGCCACCTCCTGAAACCTACGCAAACTTAATTTGGTGTTGTTCTGAGGCGTCCTTAATTTTTGGTGATTTTTTGTTTTCTCCATTGAAAGCCACTGGACGGTCCGTCTAAAGCTCTTTGCCTTTGTTTACTTAGCAGCAGCACTGTTAAGAGATCAACATCATGATCACATCTGTTTTTGTTTAACAATCATACAAAGACTGAATCAGCTGTTAAAAGCAGAATTACTCATTTTGGAACTAAAATACAAATTTACCCTTACCTAATTCCCATTTCGGTAAGATGAGATTCTGTGAGGAAAAGCACTGAGGAACCACTGATTTGATTTTCTAAGGAATATAAGAAAGAGTTGTTAACTTCTTAAATACATTCCTGAAATTATATCTCAAAATTAATTGGACAAATATTATACAAAAACCAAGAAAAATATTAAGCATAAGAATGTTGTACAACATTAATATATCATTCTAAATTACTGTACTGTATCTGAAGTACACCGTTGACCAGTGGCCTTACAGCTTTTGTTGCACTTTCACTTCCCACCAGTCTCAGCTAGCTTTGCCAATAGTAAGCGAAAAGAGAAAGAGAGTATGTCACAATCCGAGGAGTCCTAAGGTCCCTCAATCCCACACCATACTCTCATTTTGTTATGAAAAAGTTCTACTCCTAAAAGAGTAAGTAACATTGACAAAATTGTATTTAAAGGACAATAACTGAGGCCTCTAATTCTGAAATGTACAATACTGTAGTCCTCAAAGAGAAAACATTAATGTTTAGGACACAGGTGTTTCATAACAGCAGTTTACCTATTTACTTACTTACTCGGATTTTAACCCAAGGCTACCTATTCTATTAAGCATAGTGAGATGTCTACCTCATATAGCCAATTCCCAAAGCTGACATAATTATGCCTCCTTCCATGCCAGGAAAACACCAGATATTACTCTACGGAGATTCTCTGAGCCGAAGGGGGAGGACAAGAATTTATTTATGTAGTACAGAAATAAAAATATCTTAAAATAGAGGAAAATGTGCTTTTAAGGCCTAAAACAGGCCAACTTCTTTCAACTCTCTCTCTACAAACACACACACACACACACACCTCTGTAGGAAAGACAAGACAATAGAAGAAAATGAACCACACTGTTAAAGGCCCTAACGTCTTTTAAAAATGTTATGTGCCATCAAGTCATTTCCAACTACTGTAATGGCAACCGTAACAGGGTTTTCAAGGCATGCGAGATATCCAGGGAGTGTTACTCCATTGGCATACCTCACTGAGTAGGATTTAAACCCACTCCTTGTCCAACACTCTCCACAACACTGGCTCTCAATAATATCAGTGGGACAACAGTAAGTTTAATAGGAAGGGACGATTTTTGCAAAGTTAAACGACTTCCTCTGCATTGCAATGGAATGTTACAGGAAGAAGGAAAAGAAATAAATGTTCCTGTTTTCTAGACACTACCCTCCATACCATGCCAAGTTACAGGAAAATTATCAGAGCATTTTGGAATGGGGAAGGTAAAGAAGAATTATTTCTCTGCACAAATATACCCTAAAACATTTCTTCCTTACTTCTGCAGTCCCTGCAAAGATTATTGTAAGATTCCAGTAATATTAAGAGCTCAGACCAGATTACTACTACTCCCAACACAATGTTGAGGTTGCCTCTGGATTCGTTCATTCAGAAACTTAATTCCACCTCACTCTGGTTTAACACAAACTCTGATAAGGAATTCAAAAGAAATCTGAAGTTAGTTCACTGCTTTATGGTTTTTAATTGATCCAAGTAAAATGAATTACTACATTTTTCTGTTTGGGTTCCTCCTCACAGAACAGAACAGCACAAGACATTCCAAGAATGTCAAGATAAGGAAGTAGTACTCCCCTCACTTTTTAAACTCTGAAACTGATTCTATTCCTCAGCTCAGCAAACAGAAAAATACTGCATTTCTACACCCTATTCCCTTTGGATGATCAACTGGGATATCTGGAAATGACAGTTTTTTACTCCCTGTAGTTCATTTCCAAATTTTGTTCTTATACACTATACACCTCCAGGTTCTTGTCTCAGATTTTGAACTAAAGATATAGTAGTAGTCATAAAAGGTAGCCCAGCCAAGAATATTTGCATACACCCTCTGAAAAGCCCTTTTCCAAGTATCTTATAAAAATCAAGACTGGAAATACTATCCCCAATGACTGGAAGTTGAGTCATAGTAACTAGATTTCTTTCTTATTAGGCTCAAATGTTTTGCTACTCATCCAAGCAGCTTCTTCAGTTCCAACCTAAGAAAGAAGTCTAATTGCCACGACTCAAACTTCCAGATAACTTCTGGAACTTCTCAGTCATCACCTTATCTTCACAGATAATTTAATAAACAAAAGTGATATGAAAACAGCTTATCAATAGGTGCAATATCAAACTTATCTCCTAGCCACTCAAAGCTTGTAATGTTACAGGTTACTGGCTCAATTTACACATGCAGACCCCTTGTTCCATAAAGATTAAAGAGAGAAATGATCAACAAACATTGCGTTTGGTAACAAAAATTATAGCACTTTCTCTCGGCTAGATAAAGAAGGAAAGAATTCATCATTAGAGAATTTGAAATCTAATTACATGCTGTAATTAGGAAACTGACAATGAGCAACAAGGACTGCCAAGCAGGAAATTCAACAGAAGAATTCCTTTATCAAAAACTACACAATGTGTCCAGAACTCTGGGCAATTTTTCAAGATCTCTAAATCACCTCATCTAGTAAAAAAGAGGTGGGGATCAACTGGGTTACCCACTCTTCAGTGACTCAACACAATATTTTTTTTCAGAGGAATTACTAGTGAGCACAGTGGCTTTGTTTCTGAGTAATCATGAGCAAGATTGCAGTTTTAGAATCTCATGCTGTAAAAAATTTGCTTTGTGTTTTAACCTGCCACAGGAACTCTTTCTTCTCTTTTATTCTGTATCCAACACAGGAAGGAAACCAGCAACCTTCAAGGTCTACCAGGGAGATTTTTTTTCTTAAAGGGAAAACAACTGCATGAGTATAATAAAAACAATTAACAATCCTATGACACCTTTAACTAGTTTCACTTGGCATCAGTTTTTATAATCCTTACTCAGTGCCTTCCCTCAGCTGTAACATGGTCCATGATAAAAAGCATCTGCTCTGAGAGCTTTGAGATGAAGGCATCACTTCGATTTCTCAGTCAAAACCAAAACAGTTCTTATCCAGGAAAGCTCGCACTAAAATCTAGCTGTTCGAGTCTTTAAGGTGCTATAATATCTGTAAAGATTCTCAGTCATCCAGGTGAGATTATCTGGAAGTTGAGTTATGGCAACTGGACTTCTTTCTTGTTAGGCTGAAACGTTTCACTATTCATCCAAGTAGCTTCTTTAGTCCGAAGAAGCGACTTGGATGAGCAGTGAAATGTTTCAACCTAACAAGGAAGAACTCCAGTTGCCATGACTCAACTTCCATTTAAGGTGCCATGTTTTTGTCTCTATTTTTTTTCAATTTTGTTTTGATTTTCTCAACAGACTACTTGCAGGGGATGGGTATAATTATTTGGTTTAATTTGAGATTATCCCGAGGAGCCCAACGGTATTCAAATTCCGTGCAGTTTTGGGACAACTCAGCGACCTGGACCACGAGGCTGCAAGTTCAATTCCCACCTGCTGCTCCCAGCAGAAAGGCCGACTTTATGTACCCTTGGCGACGGTGCAGGTCTCACAAATATCTCTGGAAGAAGGGATTAATAAACCACTTTTTTGTGTACTTCAGGCCTAGAAACCGGAATCAACTGGACCGCACGTTATCTTCTATTTTTCCCCCACTACTCTGACTTAAGCAGCCAACTCCAGCCTCGTGGAGCTGCACAGGATCCCGTCTACCGACTCCTTCGCCTCCCCTCGAACCCTTCACAAAGTAAAATGAAAGAAAGAGCAAACGGGAGCGTCCCCTCCGCGCCTGCTAATTCGGCGGCAGCAAAAGTTGAAATTCCCGGCGAGCGTTCCCGTAACGTGGCAGCGGCGGGGCCCCGCCTTCCCTTCGATTCCTTTTCCCGCTCACCTTGCAGGCAGCGCAACAACGCCGGGTCGTTGAATCCTTTGCTGCGGAGGAAATCACACAGCTGGTCGGTGTCCCATTCTCGGGGATGGAGCCCGCCGGGATCAGCAACCGGCCCTAAAACACCGCGTTTTTCCGGTGTGTGCAACCCCTCGGCCGGGCTTGCCGGCCGAGCGCGCTTCAGAGCCGCTTCCCCCTTACGGTTCCACATTGTGTGGGCGGCGATTTTTAAGGCACCAGTGCGCAGGCTCCCTCACCACCCGTCCGCTCCAGCGAGCCGACTGACCTGACTGACGCCTGGCTTCGTCGCTGTGCCGCTAGAAACCGACCTCCTGCCGGCAGCGGGGGGGGGGGGGGTCATGTGACACCAATCCTCCTATCAAGGGAACGGTGGGGAGGGGGACAGGCGGCCGAAAAGATTTGCTGCCGTCCCTGCTGTCTCTGCGGGAGGAAGATGGCCTTGCGAATAGCTGGGTTCCTTTGGTGGACCAGCCGCGTGGTTTGAGCGGGCTTTAATGGTTGAGGCTGGAAATAAGCTGAGAATGGGGCTGAGCTGACTGGACTGAGACGATATAACAACAAAACCAGCAGCGAAGCAACACCTTTTTAGTGATGACTACAATTCTACCAAAAAATGTGAAAGACAGTTTTATACAGATGTTTAAAAGATAATGTGGCGTACAAAATTAGAGGGGAAATCCGGGCCTCATACCTCTGAAGTTATCCTTTGGGGTTTCTTTCCTTCATGAAGATGTTTAAGGCTGACCATTGAGATGTTCAATAAAATTATGGTCACTGTGTGAACAACAATGGTTTCTGGGAGGGCAGCCCTGCTAGTTTCTTGCAGCAAAATCAAGAGTTTGTTTGGTATGAGTTTTCATGGAATAAATAAGCAAAAACAGTTCGTCTGCTGAAAATAGATCAAGCTTTGTGCATTAACGGGGTTGCCAGTTCTCAGGGTTCCAACGGAAATAAGAGAATGTTAGCCTGCTTCTGAGGTACAGTGTTTAAAACAAGGGTAAATCTTCAGAATGAGGGACCAAACGTCTGACATTCAGACCATTCTTATCAGAAGGCACAGACTTGGTATCTTGGCACTTATTCCTTCATATAAGGAGCAGTTCCATATTTAGTACAGTATTTAAAGTACTGTAGGTTTATTTTCAAGAATAAATGGAACATAATTACAAAAAGCAATTTTACAACAACAATGTGTGTTAATGAAGTACTTGTACTCTATTAAGTCACTTCACAATATTGCCAAATCAAAAAAAAGGAAAGCTTTTGGTTCATTCCCAGCAATCACATGAGTTCAAAGTGGTCCAAAAGAGAATGATCTTGTCCACACTAAAAAGAATAAGAAAAAGAAGCAGCCCGTGCCAGGGCCCAGAATGGTACAGGGAGGACTACACTGGGGGCGGGTGGTTGGTTGGGGGGCTAGTTTGCTCCAAAAAAGATGGTCTGATCACTATCTTTAGGAGTTACCCAGTCAGTTCCTGCAATGGACCAGAGAGTAGGCTAAATGCCCATGCAGTCAGCTGCGTAGATTGAACATGATACCACCCAACACCTAATGGAACATTAGTCTTTACAGTATTTGCAATGGGTAAATACAATATCTGCCCTTGAATAGTAAAAAATACATTATTATTGTACAGAGAATAACCGTATTTCATAGGCTGATACTTATATAGCAGTGGCCTTCCTTCTGTATTTTGCCATATTGACCAAAATCCTCTTGTGTAAAGTTACAGCCACACAGATGATATCATCAGCCAGAAGCTTTTATCACTTATTTCTTATTCCACTCCCCCCAGGTTCTGAGGTTCCCTTGGAATCCCATTTAACGTGGGGAAGTATTTATGGGCCTCAGCAGTGTGAGGAAGTTTAATACACATATAAAAAGCCCTTTAATATATATCTAAAAAGTGGAACCAGCAGGACTGATTTTTTTCATATTGCAGCTCCCTCCACCATCCTGTGGCTCTCAAAGGCTTGCCTAGGTCAAAATAGATTAGAGAGCCTTGGAACCCTGGGTGGAGACAGGAAACTTTAAATTAAATTAAAGCATATTTGTGAGTGGTGACATCATTGTCATTTACACCTGTGTAGCTGCTGTACAGGATTTCTGCCACTGATTTAAACCAGGTATATAGTGAGATAAGTGCAAAAAAAAACAGAGATATTTCAGAAAGCATAGTGACTATTTTGTTTATGCATAGCAGCAGTAATAACACCAACAACAATTTTTGTTGTAATTTTTATATTTGTTTTACTAAAGCAAGAGTTTTTAAAGTTGAAATTCTCACATTTCACTTATACCATTATATGTAATTTTAAAAGTTTTAAAGTCATGTAGGTGCTATATGAAATCTGCCTTTTCTTGTGCTGTAACAGACTAACATGGCTACCTGCTAAATTACTGAAAAAGCATGACAAACATTAGGGGTGGTGGTACAATTTGCATAATTCATTCATGAAGAAAGAATAACTAAAATTAAAATACAATATATCTCACCAGAATGGAGAAGAATCCAGGCCTATATGACTGCTCAGTCTGATAGCTCAGCCAAATACCAAATGCTGGTAACATCAAGATTCTCACTCTCATTTTTGTTTTTAAATTTTTATTTTATACTAGTCTTGGTCTGGACTGTCCTTCAAATACAGAGTAGACTTGCACGAAGAAGAGCAAATGGTTTCCCTAATACATACTTACTTTTTCAAGTTCTATATCTCCAGAGCTAAATGGGTAAGAATGTTTAATAATTTCACTCATTTTGAAACATCACCATAATTTGTCTCCAACACCAAATTCAGACTCCTCTAAGTGATAATAAACCTGGCAGAACAGGCCACTGAAAAACAAAAGGATAATAAATAAGATAAAAAAACATGATATAGGAGTCAGTTTGTATGCTTGAGCCCATTACAACTTATATTATGATGAAGCATGGATTGTTGGCTTTACTAAAACTTGTGAACAAATCAGTCTTAGAATCTATGTTCAAATTGTTACATCAGTTGACAGAAAGTCTGGTTTCGGATTTATTTATTTAAGTTTCACTATCCTTCCTCTTCATTGAAGAAACAGAATTATCCTGTAAAAGCATAAAAATTAAGTTCTGTCTTGCAGTGAAGGTCAATACACAATGTCATATTCTCCCTGATAAAGAGGTCAAATATGTTCCAGGAGGACCCTGTACCACTATAAGATATGCACTTTCCCCATTTCTTTTGTGAGAAAAAGTTAAAAGGCATGCATAGACACCATTTCATTATGGTATCTCCCATCACTTCTTCCCAGAGTTAAGTATGTGCAACTTAAATACTGTATTACTTATACATATGTCCATAAATATAGCAGATACCAGAGTTTATTGTTCCACAGTGCACCCATAATAGCCATCTTCCCTTCCCTCATAATTATTTCTTAGGATTCTAGCATCTGGGAGCATTAACCCTCCTGGATTAAGGCTTCTAGGAATTGACACCGACTGGCAGTTGCACTTCAGGGCTTTATGCATATGTTTTTCCAACCTTCAGAGGTATGGGGCAGAAGAGAAGACTCCAGATGCTGTGAGACAGGTTTTTTCCCCCACTCTTGTCTTGGACTGTGGCGTGTTCTCCATGCAAAACGTTATTTACCAGTGATCAAAAGTGTCTCCCTAAAACAATGCTCTGAAGAGTGATCTTGATCAGCCATTTTCAGCAGGGGGACATATGCCTGTAGGCTGTAGCACATAGTTTAGGGACAATAGACCGGAACCTATTATTTACACAGCACCTTAACAAGGTTCATTATGTGATTTATCCTGATTCGGCCTATATTTCTTTCATGTTGTGTTTATGGCTATGGTCAAAAAAGGTTGGGCTGATCTAGATTACAAATATGGTACAAAAGGGATATTGAAAGTCAGACCCTAGTGTTTGCATAGGAAAATTTGAGTCTTTGTGAGAAATGCATAAAAGTCTTACAAACTGCATGCATTCTAGAGGTCCCAGTTCTGAACTACAGATTATTTAACCTAAATATAAAAAGCTTGGTCATCTAAGGATTCCTTACCTTTGGTGTTAATAAACTTTTCAATCGATTGACAGAGATCATGTTTAACTATATTTATAATCTCTTCATTCCTTTTTTTACATTAGATTCTAATCCATTGTTCTTCAAAATGTCTTGGTACAATCAGTGAAACCTTAAGAACAAAGCCAATTAAGTGTACATATTTTGCATGACAAAGTAAACATTTGGGTTAATGTTCTCAATTCCAGTCCTTCAGTCAAGAATCCTATAGGCTAGCATAGAGAAATTATACTTTTAAGATTACCTATCCAGACAGCATAAATACAGTGGATATGTCAGTAGTATTTTAAAGGAATCAGAGAATTTGTACATACATCCAGACTACATATATCTTGTGAGAAAGGCATGGCACTAGCTCACCCATTGTCCAGAGCAGTGGTTCTTAACCTGGGCAATAATGCCCCCCAGGGGGCGATTTCATTTTTCAGGGGCACAGTAGAACAAAAAGGGTGGCGTGAGGGCGCTGGAGCAGAAGGGGGGCAGTAGGGGGGCGCTGGAGCAAGCCAAACCTGTGAAGATGGCTGCAGCCTTTTTACAGTGTGAATGAATATATATTTTCCTCCAATTTTAATTTAGTTTCAGACTTTTTGTCTTGAAATTTTTAGTTCCTGCTTTTGCTTTTATGCCCTTTTTATATTTCTTTTTGTGTCTTAAAATTCACTTGCAACTAAATCATTAAATGTTACTTTTTTGGGGGCATTTCATTTTCTTGGAATTTAATTTTGTTTTCAGGGGTCATTGGATTTAAGTGTCTTAAATAAATAAATAAATAAATAAATAAATAAATAAATAAATAAATAAATAAATAAATAAATAAATAAATAAATAAATAAATATCATCACCGCGGGGAGGGGGGTGATGATAACTTCCTCAATGGCTCAAGGGGGTGTTTCTTTCAAAAAGGTTAAGAACCACTGGTCCAGAGCACAGGTCCTGCCCAGCTCAGCACCACTCCCACAGCCTGACTGAGCCAGCAACATGTTCATTCCACTCAAATCTTGCTGGGTATTGGAAGGCAATGAAAAACCCCAAAATTAAATCAGCCTGCAAGTAGAATCTGCTTTTTCAGTTATCATATCAATGTCAACTACATTATCAGTTTTTTTAAAAAACAAGAGAAGTCCATATGGAGGGTGGCTGGAAGGGAGGGATGGGGAAAGAGTGGTGTTAATAGGATGGGAAGCTATAATTCCGATGAAAATTTTATTATTGAAAGGTGGGGTATGGCATGCTACAGCAAGATAGGTAAATATTTCCATGTGAATGACAAAAACGATTCCAACTGTGGAAACTGCTGGAGAATGGTATGGCACATGTGGAATCAACCCAATCAACCCAGTACATCCTCCCTGGGTAGTGGAGCCCATAGTAAATGGGGGGGGGAAGCACCATCAAACATTCTACTTACTGTTTTTTCCGTCAATTTACTGTAGTTGCCTGAGTGCAGTCAGATTTAGAGTAAAAATAAACCTTAGTTTATGTGAGGCTGGGAGTACACTAGGGCAGGTGTTCCCAACCCCTGGTCCACAGTCCGGTGCCAGTCCGTGGGCTTCCTGGAACTGGGCTGCGGAGACGGATCAATGTCCCCCCACCCACACACATGGTGGGAGTGCCACGCTTGCAGAGGGGTGTGTTGCACTTATGGAGGGGCGTGTCATGCTCTCGCGCATGTGCATGAGCATGACATCCCTCTCTGTGAGCATGACACACCCACCCACAAGCTCGACACACCCCTCCATGAGCACAACACGCCCACCTGTGAGCGTGACACAACCACCCGTGAGCCCCTGCACCCCCCAACCGGTTCACAGTCCCAAAAAGGTTGAGGACCGCTGCCCTAGGGCAGTGGTCCCCAACCTTTTTAGCTCAACAGACTGGTTGAGGAAGGTGGAGGAGCCCCCACACACATGCACATGTGCAAAGGGTGGTGTGGCACTTGGGGGCATTCGTGCACATGCGTGATAGGGTGGGGGAGCACTCATGCAGGTGCAGGCGCACGCGTGCATGCTCAAAGGGGGTTGGGGGGAGGTCTGTCTCTGTGGCCAGATGTGGCTCAGGCCACAGACCAGCACTGGGCTGCGGACCAGGGGTTGGGGGCCTCTGCCCTAGGGGGCACTCCTCAGAGTGTGCCATCCACCTCCTCAATTGAAGACACTATGGGAAAGGTTACTGCCCTGGAAGAGACCTTAAAGGAACTGTGCTGCAGTGAGGAGGGACAGAGAGATCCAGATAAGAAGGAACCACCAGAGGGTGACATTTTGGTGGGAAAAGAGGAAGGAATAAATGGGAGGGGGGGATAGGAGGGGGCAGTTGGAGTTGGGTGAGGCAGAACCTTGTTGGGTGACAGAAGAAGCAGATAAACAGGAGAAAGATTGGGTAGAAATAGTGCAAGAGGATCCATGGACTGGGAAATTAACTGACATTAAAGTGCCTAGGGAATATGCAGAGAAGGAGTGGAAAAGAAAGATACTGTATATCGCAAGCCACGTTATTGGGGTGAACCTGAGGAAAGAGAGAAACGGAAGAAATTCAGAGAGTGACAAAAAAGAAAGGCTCAGAAATACGAGAGTAAGTCAGGCTCTGACACTCTTGGGAAAGTCCATGGGGGTGAGTCCCTTCCAACCCAGATTACAGTGAAACCCGGGCAAGAAGATTTGGGAGCCTCAGGTGGGACGGAATTTTCACCTTTCCCAGTGAAGATAAGCGCTAGTTTAACCGAAGAACTGGACATCCCACATAAGAGGCAGTATAAAGAGCTCAGTGCAACACCTCTACATATTGAGAAGGATTTGTTGTGGTTTGATACCTCAGAAGCAAGAAGCAGAGTCTGTTACCAATGTTAAATATAACAAGTTGTCAAAAAATAAAGAAAAAGGCAGTATCATTAAAAAAATTTTTAAAATCATACAATGGTTCTGGCCCCCATATAGTTAACGGTTGATGAGAAGCTTCCTTCTTCTCTCCTCCATAGAAACTAACTGTGGAGACCGTGTTTAGAATGGCAGTTAAGGTGCAGGAAAATATCTCTTATGAGAATCTACTGTTTTGTGCCTTACACTTGGAAACAAAACAGGTTGATGCAACACTTTGATAACATGTTATATAGCCTGTTCACATAATTAGTTAAAGAATACTAATTGTTTACTGTGGATGTGTACATTGCTGATGATTTGCTTGTGATGAAGTACTTTAGAAATGAAATACACATTTATCTACTTGCTTAGTTCATTAGATATGTTTGAAGGAATGCTTACCCAAATCATGACAAAGGCCAGCAATCTGGACACACAAAACATCCTTGTCACTGATATTCAGCTCTGTCTGTTGTGCTTTCAGTGCCTTGACCAAGCGGGCTGCCAGATGGCAAGCACTATTCCAAGAAGTTTGGCTTTCCATTAGTAGGCCTTAGGTTGTTTCAGAACCACGCCCCCTCCAAAAGTACCCTTTTCATTCTCTCCTAATGTTTTATGCACACCCCATTTTCCCTAGTGGTGGGAAATTCTAAGAGCACATTACCCATATTTAGCTTCCATTTGGAGCAGAGAGGACTGGAGACCAATTTAAAGTGATAGGTCTAATTGAGGGAGAACAGGTCTATTACTGGCTATAAATCACGGTAACTTGTAAATCAAGCAGGGACACATCTCACCCCAGAATTTGAGGAGGGTGCCATTCTGTTGTGGCAGTAAACAAGCTGCAATATTGATCATGATGGTCCTTTGGAACTTTTAAATAGGAAATGGTGCGCAACTTATTTGTTTGTTTCAGTACAGTGTGGGTGGATGTACAGATTACTGCTGTGGGTATGTTGGGGCTGGGTGCAATGAGACATAATGGGAATGTCATGCTCCATTCTCAGCTCCCTTTTATTTTTTATTTTATTTTATTAAGGTTTAGATGCATCTGTGGATGTGTGATTTTAATTACAGACTTTTCAAAAAAGGAATTGCACATCTCTATGTGCAGATGGCATCACAAAGGAGAGAGAAAATGAAGACATAATGGCAGTTGGGGGAGAATGAAGGAGGATGGAAGGGACAGGTAGACAATTGTGGGTGGGTGGGGGAGGTTGATTCTCTACCATCCCAAACTATGGTGCACCTGTAAAATCTGGAGGAGAAAAAAATGGACCAGGCACCATTTTATACCACTGTAAGGTTTTGCATTGTGTGCTATGGCAGGACTCGCTGTGGATTTGATTTGGAGTTTTTGGACAGTGTAGTTCCAGCTGGAGTCTGCCTTAGACTGCCTTAGAAACAGTGTACTGTGTTTCTTTACAATTTTTTGAACATTGACTAGATGGCCACCTGTCCTGCATCAGCTGCAGGCTGAACTAGATGACATTTGAGGAACCTTCTAAATCTGTGATCCTACCTGTCTGGCCACTTTTGGACTGGACTCAATATTACATGATAATATCTATCAAGATCCTTTTTAAAGCCAGCATATTGTCTGCTGCAAAATGTCTTCATTAACTAGCCTTTTCCTAAGCAAATTTTGGCCTATATTGCTGTGATAAATCTTTGTCCCATTTTGAAATCAAAGGGGAAACTCTTCAAGCTGCACTTCAAACATGACAAAAACCACTACACTAATACAAATCAAAACCACTGTGCCAGACATTAAATGTAAGAATGGGGAAATAAATATGCATGTTGCTTATAAACTTTACAAATAGAATTCCTTGAGAAGCTCAAAGAATATTCAGAGAACAGCTGCTAGTTCTGCAGTAATAAGACAGTGGTAGCCAAGAATAAGGGTTTTGTAAAAACAAAGACAATCTTAGCAAAGGAGGAGTACGCTCTTTACCCAAGGGAATGTTCTAAGCGATTGTATGCTGCTCCAGGATAAACGTAGTAAGCGCCACCTAATTGCTTAATATGTCGTAGATGCTGAAATTGAGGTGTGTCAATGATTTTTAACAAGGAGTGGATGCATTTCAATGTGACCGTGAACTGAATCATTAAATACCTGGAAAACATAATAGAAATGTAGAAAATATACTGTAATTTACGACCTATCAAAAGGATGCATAATTTCAGTGTGTGATCCTATGAATTAATGATATCCAAATAGCTGTGCTTAGGTCTACAAGGCTCTGGCTTCCTTTACTGAGGCAATCCATTTCATGTTAAGACTTCTTTTCCTATTCTGTAAAAACAAACTTGCTAGAACTCTTTCTTGCTAGAACTTGCTAGTTCTGCTTTCTTCCCCCCCCCCTTCTTTAACAATGCCTAGGATGCCTAGGTATTAATCTGAATTACTTTCGTTGTCCTATTGACACGAGTCTTATTTTCATAGATTTAACTAATAAGATTTATATGTTTTATCTATGACATTCAGTGGATGTGAAGGTGCAGTTCAGAGCCTGGGCGTCGTCGTGAGAATGAGTTCATTGTGAGAATTAACAATGTAACATGCAATATCCTGCAAACATTTCAAATGTTTTTTTTTCCTATCTAATAGATACTGCAGTTCCAAATCTGTGAAATTTAGGAATCTGAAACCGAGAGAAGGACTTGCCAGCTGGTTACAGAGGAGGGAAAGAAAAAAGTGGGAGGACGAGAAATAGTAGAGGGAAGAGAAAGAACACTGGTGTGATATGGAGGGAATTAAATATCTTGGATAGATAAATGAGGCTGTGTTTGGATGGCCAAAACTGCAGGATCTGCTGCAGGTGTAGAATGGATGAATTTGCTTTATATACTGTATATATATACTGATCACACAATGCGAAGGCCAATTCAAACCAATCCTGCCTGTTTTGCTCCTGACATGGATTTTTCCCCTCTGCTACTGTGGGCTTCTATTTTTTCCAAGATGGAATGATTTGAACCAACTTGAATTGAATCTGCCTTGAACTTCATGCAGGCAGTAAAGAAATATATTAAATCCAGTTGCTGGATTCTAGTTGCTCAGCTAATGGTTGTGCAAACACAAGAAGATCACTACTACCACCTTTTGTACATTTTGCACCAGTGTTCAGAGACTAACTTTACCTCACAACAAATAACTGCTCCAGTTCCCCCACCCTCAACTGCCCACCTGTGAAATATAACTCCTCTTTCCTGATTTAGGCAACTGGAGGAGGAGACAAAGGTTGAGAGTTCAATTCCCCACTGTGCCTCTTTGACATGGGCTGGAATCAATGATCCATAGAATCCCTTCCAACTCTGTTCATAAAAGATTATAATTAGGTGGAAAAGGCAAAGAAAAGTAATAGAAAAAGGAATAGTAGATTTTTTTTAAAAAGTAGTAAATATTAAGCAGTTTAGATTAACATCTGTCACCTTTCCAACATCGTTTTTTGTTTTCTTCTTCTGTACATCTTTCCATGGTATCATCTTTCTTTTCTGACTCATTTGCAGACCTACAGATCTGAAAATTATAAAGCCCATAATTTCATTAGCTGGTTAATTTTCACACTCAAGTGTACTTGATATTAAAATTAACTTAACTTACAATTGTAATATTTATATTGGAGTTTATGGTAAAAGATGTTTGAGACATCCCCCCAAAAGTAAGGAAGCTGATTAATTTCTGCCAAATAATTTTGTTTGATAAATCTATTTTTCTACACAAATATGTATGGTCTGGTCTATGAGCTGTACCAAATATTTACTAACATGGATAAAGACAAATATCTACCATGTACATGTAGGTAACCTTATAAAAATGAACTTCCCTCTTCCCTCTCCTACCCTTATTTAACAGGCAGTTGTTTAGTTTAACAAGATTTATACTATGTAATCTAATAATACATTAAAAGTAAAATTCATCTGTCACTCTACTAGAAGAAAGCTCTTTTAAATAAAAATATTCCAATTAAATTTGCTGTAGTTAGTTACCTTGAATTGTTTTCAAGGCTTGACCAGCTAAACTAGTTTCTCCATCTATAAGTGACTACTTTTATGCATGCATACCTGATAATTTTGCACCCCGCCTGATGACACGTCATTTGGTCATAGATCCATTTTACATCATTATGAACTGGTTGGGAGGACCAGGTTTTGTGTCACCGGTGTCATAAAATAGATTAAGTGGATATAAATCAAATATTTATGTGTGTACAGACATGCAAGAGTAGAGCATGTCATATTTGACATTTGAGAACATGTTGAAAGATTTTGGGATGGTCAGTAGTCTTGTCAACAATCAGTGCAAGGGAGGATAAGGGGAAATATATCGTAGTTGCTTCATGATAAACTAATTTTTATTATTCAACTTAAATAAAATTCTGCTAGTTTTCAAAAACTTTACTGAGCTTTTGCTTTGCTATCAAGACAGCTAGAGGCTAACAGCTGGTGACTGGTGTTCTGAGCCTCTGTCACCAAAAAGAAGAGGTAAGACAAAGTGGAGCCCGAAACAAGAAGTACTCCAGTGTCACCTTGCCTCATAAAGAAGCAAAGAGAAAAGCTTCTCCCAACTCTCTCTTCATTCTTCTGTTTTGTGGCTAATTGATTGTTCCCAGAAAAAGAGGCTCCCTTATGGATTTGGGAAAGACAAAGGAGAAGTTTGTGCCATTACTGGAATTCAGAAACTGAGAACTCAGAAAAGGCAGGACAAGGAGAGACCTCAGGTCATCGCCCCTCTCTGTTACTTACTGTATTGACCTATAAGCACACCTCCTGAATAATACCTGCAAATATGTAAATTATGCATGGGTGCCAGGTCCAGAGATGAATGTAATATAAATACAGTAGGATCCCTGTATCCGAAGGATCTGTGTGGAAATTGGGTTATGTAGTCCTTGCCTAGTCTTCTGCAGGAGACATTTATCAGCATGTGAAAGAGGACTTGTTTTTGCTGTGTGCCCAGCCGTCTCAAGGTCATGCTAAGAGGAGACAATACACCACATTCCATCTTAATCGCATGTTAGCAGAAGCCCTCATGAGAAAGAAGAGACTGAGGAAGAGTTACATCTTGGATATGAAGTTACTGAACAAAGAACTTTAATTTGGTTGGTTAAGACTACATTGGAGGGACATTGATTTAAGATCGGGCAGTCAGCTATTGAAGGAGAAGGTGGAAGGCTGCTTACCTATCGGCCTGGTTGCCTGTCTGTCTGTTTTAGGTTTTGGAGGCAATTAAGTTATTAAGTTATTAGGCAATAAGCTTTTATTGTTTTATTGGAGTTGCTTTACTGTACTGTTCACTTGGTTATCTAAATATGTATTGCTTGATGATTTTGCATTGCTTTAAAACTGTATAACTGCCTTTTAAAATTAATTTATTTTTTAAAATAACTTTTAATAAGCTTTTTAATATTTTACCAAGGTGTGATCCTTGGGAGAAAAAAGGGATGTAGTGCCTAAAGAAAGTGCCTTGGCGAAGAGGCTATGCTTGCTAATGTTGTTACTTGGGTTGCAAAGTCTGGTTGATGTACTAGTCTCAAAGTACACAATTAGGAGATTTTATCTCCCAGGAAACCGTGACAGGTAAAAAGCTAGTCTTTGCTAATTCACACACCCTCTAGTTTCCACCCAGCCTAGGTTCAAAAGGTGGTGGAAGGTAGTGACTGAAGTGATTCCTTTGCTTAGTGGTGTAGGGTGCCATCTGTCAGACACCCCATTTCCCTGTTTGGGCTGTTAGGTAGCCAATAAACCCCCAATAAGTTTTAGTCTCTTTATTCAGCTGAGCAAAGTGACCAGGCCGGCAGTTCCCTGCACACAGGCAAGGAGTGACGCCCCCAGCAATTCCATTTCAGACATACTTATACCCTTAACATTGCTCTCTGCCCTTGCACCCATTCCCCACCACCAGTCTGTGGTTTTCCTGTTTATTTTCACTCCTGCAACCACGTGCGACTTGTCTTTCCTGTGTATGTGTTGTTCAGCTCATGCGTCCTGTTACTGTTGTCTCTGCAAGCTCAAGCAGATAAGGTTATACAAAATGATAGTGTGATAAAAATGGTAGCACACCTGTTATACCCTTCATTCCTCCCTTTTCAAGCAATCTTGGACCGTGGTCCATGGTTGTCTGACAGGGGCTGCCGTGTACCCATCAAATTAGCACAACACTGTAGAAAGCATAGCATGAATATACAAAAAGCAAAAAGTAACACAACTCCTATTACCAGTTCTGCAAATAAACTTTTCAGCCATCTCCTTTCCGGTAGCCAGAATGTCAACCACTCCCACCATGAATTGTCAGTATGTGTGTGTGTGTAGGTTTTCCTAATGTCTGCAGCAATCTGGTGCAACTTCACTATATTTGTCTCAGTGAGCCCACTCTGATTAATATAATGGCAACAAGTTGTGTTTAACCAAAAGCACAAGTCACCCTTCTTGCTGAGCAGGTAATCTAAAGCCAATTTATGCTGCATGAGCATTCCCGCAAGGGATTCAACTTCCGCCTGCAAAGCCTGAACTCCCTGGGCAGTGACCTTCCACCTGGTAGGAGAGTCGACTGAGCTGGCACACATTCAAGGCTACACCAAACGCTGGCAGCATAATGACACCAAATATCTGGGGTTCTGTCAAGTAGCTGTTCTCTGGATCATATCCGAGACTCACGTCATAAGTTCTCTTACTGAGTCATAGTCAGCGGAAGTGGAGATCCCAGGTCGACAGGGTTTGAATTTTCCCGTGCACCTGAATCCCAGCGGGAGCCAGCATTCCGATGGTACAAGTGTCATTCCAGAATGGGAGAAGGACCTTCCCTGCCCACTCCCTGAAAAAGGCCCAGCCCTAACCTTTGCACCCCTAGCCTGTAATCCAAACTAGTGGCATGCATTTGCAAGTGTATGACTGCAATGGACCCATGAAACATGGGATTGTTGTAATCAGACTTATTAAAGAGTAGCCATCGGCATTCCATCTGGTTCTACCACTAGTGCTGGGGATCTATTGTTCCCTTCTCTGTTGTATTTAAAACCAGGGTGGTCTCACAAAAGGGATAATTGCAAGCTAGATCCACACCTTTTTCTCAGTGTGGGTTCCCTTTCCATACGTCTGGAGGGTCAGACCTTTAGTGGGCTTATCCTGGGAAGTTATAATTCCTGTACGGTTATTGCTATACCACCCGACACACAGGGAGGCGTTTGGTCATGGCAGGGCTGTGACCTGGTCAGGGTCTAACAGGGACCTGGCCATGACCGATGATGTTAGCCGGGGCATGTTCCACCTGTGTACAGACAGTGTGCTGGTAGGGATAAGAGGCCATCCTTGGCTCTGATGGGTCAGCCCCTTCGAACACACCTAGCAGAAAGTGGCATTCAGATTTGACATAATATTATGCATGAGCATTGATAATATTAGTTTGAATGTCTATCTGGTGCTTAACAGCTATGCAGTTCCTAGTAGTGGAAAGGGTTGTCCAAAAGCGGGGATGGCTCTAATGTTCGCTACTGCTTTGGAGGCTAGGGTCAAATGGCTTCCACTTTGTGACAAAATTGCAATGGCCGCCTTACTTGTAATCAGGTCAAGCGCTTATTTGATTATCAATTCTTATATTCCTCCATTGTCTGGATTGAGTAGGAAGATATCTTAGGGAATGAAGAGGCTGGTTTTAGGAAGAACCACTCCACTTTTGATCACTGTATATTTCTGAATCACCCTGCAGAGAAGTATATGTTCTGTCATGGGAATGGCCTCTTTGCAGCTTCTATAGATTTAAAATCTGCCTTCGACTCAATACCCAGAGGAAATTTATGGGAAAACTCTACTTTTCCTCGATTTATAAGAGGCTGTTATATCTTATCAGAAGCCTCTACCAACAGACCACAATTAGGGTAAGATGTGGAGTAGATGGGAATCCATCAAACTCCATTCAGGCAGAGAGAGGGGTTCGCCAAGGTTGTATTCTGGCACCTACATTATTTAATCTGTACCTAAATTACCTTCCTAAAAGCTGCACAGCACCTGAATTTCACCCCCCCCAATGGGCTAAAATCAATGTGCCGCTACTGCTATTCACAGATGACGCAGGTATCATGTCACTATCGGAAGTTGGTCTTAAACGAATTCTATGTGCATTTATGAGATACTGCAGGAACAACCTATTAACCAATTAACTTCAAGAAAACCAAAATGATGGTTTTCTCTAGGAATAGTAAAGTTAAAGAATGGGTTATTGAGGGCCAGTGTATAGAGCAACTTAAAACATTTAAATAAGTGGGAATGGTTTTCTCACGTACACTCTCCTGGTCTCACCATAGACAAGCTGCAGTGCAGGCGGCTAACAACACAAGCAGAGTTCTTAGACGATACCACTATGTCCAGGGTGGGCAGTTCATCCCTGCTGCTCTACAGATAGTTAAGTACAAAATTCTTGCACATCTGTTGAAGGTGATATATGCTCCTACAACCAGTGGGTATTTATACTATGTACAAAAAGATGTCTTTGCCAGCTCATGGCATAAGGGATTTACTGACAAATTACATCTTTTAGGATTCTCTATGGACGTCTTTCTGAGTCAGCCTTATGACAGTATCAAGTCAATGCTTGTACAACACATTAAAGACACAGATCTCCAGTATTCACTAACATGAGCAGACAGGACCCGCTCACCAATGTATTTTGGTTTAAATTTTAACTTTCCCAAGTTAGCAAATTATCTATATCAAATTACAGTACCAAGGTATTGTTTTGTCTTCTCAAGGGCTAAGTTTAATTGTTTTCCCTCAGATTTGTTAAAAGGGCACTTTAATAACAGAAAGTATATGCCCCAAACAGTTGAGTCCTTGGCACACATCATTCTAGAATGGCTTATATCAGTCTGAACGTATCAGTTACTTCTACCCAATAATGTGTAAATGTACTAGTATATCTTCCACAGACTGCCTGAAGTTTCTGCTGTCTGGAGAGAACCAATTAATAACACAGTCAGTGGCTACGTTTTTATTCTCAGTTTGCCCCCAGGAACTTGTTAGGGTACAAACATCACTCTATGCAACCATTTGCGACTTGTCTTTCCTGTGTATGTGTTGTTCAGCTCATGCATCCCTGTTACTGATATTATCTCTACAAGGTCAGGTAGACAAGGTTATACAAAATGATAAGTGTGATACAAATGGGGCCGCTAGACCGTGCAGAGGTCCCCAACCTTGGGCCTCCAGATGTTCCTGGACTACAACTCCCAGAAGCTTTCACCACCACGTCTGCTGGCTAGGATTTCTGGGAGTTGAAGTCCAAGCACATCTGGAGGCCCAAGGTTGGGGACCACTGCGCTAGAGAACACATCATGCCGATTCTGTTTAAGTTACATTGGTTGGCAGTTGCTGCCCGGGCCCAATTCAAAGTGCTTGTTTTGACATATAAAGCCCTAAACGGCTTGGGACCTGGATACCTGAAGGACCGCCTTCTTCCATATGAGCCTACCTGGCAGTTAAGATCTAGCCAGGGGGGCCTTTTGAAAAAGCCATCCCTCAAGGAGGTAAGAGGGACGGCTTGTAGACAAAGGGCCTTTTCGGCAGCTGCCCCCAGACTATGGAATGCTCTCCTGACTGAAATTCGTCTGGTGCCGACGTTGATGACATTTTGGCGCCAGGTCAAAACCTTCCTGTTCCAGAAGGCTTTTAATTGAAATAACATCAACTATGGGTCCTGATGGCAATTTTAATTGTATTTTAATCATTTTATCTTTTATTATATTTTAATTGAATTTTAATTTTTGTAAGCCACCCAGAGACCTTTGGGTAGGGTGGGCGGCATATAAGTTAAATCAATCAATCAATCAATCAATCAATCAATCAATCAATCAATCAATCAATCAATCAATCAATCAATAAAAGGGTAGCACACCTGTTATACCCTTCCATGGAATATCTCTTTTGGGGGGGGGAATTCCTTACAATTTCTTTTTGAGAACGCCATGTAGGGTCACAGAAATCACAGATATCGTTTTTAAATACTCACAGTCTGACTGGCTAATGATCTGACTTAGACCCTTAGCTACTATTGATGTTAAGGTGATCCATGGGTAGCTACCCAAATGTCCCCCCCTTTTAAAAAGATAAACAGGATGTTTCATTCTCTCCAGTCTTCAGGCATCTCCCCTATTGTCCAAGTATTTTCAAATATTGTCGACAAAACTCTAAGACTCTAAGATGACACTTGCAAACCTCTTTTTGTGCTCTTGGGTGCAATTCCAGAAAATTATATAGTAATTCATTTAGAGTAGACAAATGTTCCCAAACCATCTTGGGTAGCAACCACCTCTCAACTTTTTCCTTCATTATATCTATGTTAGATTGAGTACCCTGTTCCATATGAGAGATGATAGAGGCAAAGTAGGTGTTCGACAGTTCTGCCTTCTCTCTGTTGCTCAGTAGCATTTTCCCATCTCTCTGCAGCAGACCTACTACTTCTTGTTCTGTCTCCTGCTTTGAATATAATTGGGGAAAACACTTTCTGTTGTTTTTAATCTAATCTAAAAGTCTGAGAATATGTTGAGCCTTAGCCTTCCTAGCCTTGTTTCTACATCTATTAGCTAACCTAGTGAACTAGGGGTTAAAATCTTGTTGCTTTATGCAGTAGGCTGCACTAGAGTAGGCCCACTGAATCACTGGGGATATGGTGAGTCAACTCCTCCATAAGTTCCACTGATTCAGTTGGCCTACTCTAGTTCCAACTTGCCACACAAAGCAAGAGGATTTCAGCTGTTAATTTCTTAAGCTTACTAAAAATCATTTCCCTAATGTCCAGAATGCTTGTTATACTCTTCTCAGCTTTACCTTTACTCAGTACAATGAATCCCAGAATGGCATGGTAACTTCCACCCAAAGTTCCAACTGTTGTCACTTTGTTCCTTTCATGTTACTTAGGATCAGATCCAAAATAGCTGATTCTCTTCTCATTTCTTCTACCTTCTGGGGCATGACCTTGTGAGCAAGACAAGTGAGGACTTGGTAGATCTAGGGTGTAGAAGTGTGGAGTACTACGGGTGCTGTTATATTTTTAAAAATATTTTTTAACATTGGTGGACTCTCTTTCTGATAAATGATCAGTGTCAAGATCGTAGGCAGTCTCCATGAAGCTTGTGATGCCTATGGTAAGTCCTTTGTCAATATCAATTCAGGCATTTCAGTATTTGTCTTAGGGCATGGTAATGCTATTGAAAGAAACTGGGTGATGGATTGTGGGGTTTAGAATTCAGTTTAGAGTCACGTGTTAGTCACATGGTTTTCCATTTGGTATGTGCATCCCTTTGGGAAAACTTTTAATGTTTTTAAACTGTGTTCTCTTATCAGTTGAGAGAGCTACACAGGCTTTTAGAATCTCTGCATTTGAGGCCTTGTCTTGTGCCCTCCCACTCTCACACTACCTGCCTCTCAGAATCAATTAAAATGTTTTATATTGCATTTCTGGCTCATCCAAGTAAAGTGCCTCCAAAATGAAGTTATCTGATGGAGTTTTACAAATAAACGTTGTTGAGGGCTGTTCTTTCTAGGAAGTCCACAGCTTCAAGTAATTGTTTCCACAGGAAACACGTAAGTGTAGATTGTATGTTTTTAAGTGCCACTCTGGTGAAGTGTTGACAAATTTTACACTGTTGGGTTTGATGGCTCTCAGCCAAATGGCTGAGGCATTTCTTATGTCTGTCTGTTAGTGATATCTTGCTGCTGAAAGGCAAAGTTTGGAATGCCTCTTAGACAACAATAACAATTTTATTCCCCCTTTTTTATTTTCAAAGAGAAGAAGGGAGGTAAGAGTGAATATAGTCATGCCCTCTATCAGTAAAAAAAATTTCCATGCTTTTTTTTTGGTCTAGCCTTGAACTTAAGGAATCTTATATATAACTAGCAAGAGAACTCACAGTTAATTGCCTGAAATGCTACAATTTTGGAACTCCACCAGTTTACATTTTGCCTAATGAATGAATCCTCATAGCAGATCTAATGACATGAACCATGGACCACAGTCTATCAAAAAGGCAAAAAAATTACAAACACTACACATTGTGCATTCCTTGTCTTCAGACAAAATTTCCATTCCTAACAATACTGTATGCTGGTTTCCCACATCAGTACTCGAGGTTTTTTTTTCTTAAATAGAAAGCTAAAGCTGACTTTCTGGTTTCGTTTCTCAAAAATAAACAGTCAGCTGTGCCAAGGATTCAAAGAGTTGCTGAGGCACACCCAAATCTCTGAGTGTGCTCAATGGAAATCTCTCCTTATTTTTTCCCCTTTGGACAATAGCCTGCTCCAAAACACTCACAGATAACAACAATCCAAAGAGTTTTATTTTAGCACAAACCTTTGTTATGTTAATATATTCTGTTTAAATTTCAGACACATACAAGTAAATGAAAGAAGGCCTTATTGACAACCACTCAGGGCATTGAAAATCCCTCTTGAGAGAAGCATGTTGTATTTCTTCTTGGAAGCAAAGACCTTTTAATGTAAGAGATATTGGCAATTACTTATTCAGCATTTTGAATAGAGTAAACCATTTGATTTGGTCAGCTGAGGAGCCTGGCAGATGAAGAAGTGAGAGCAAATGAGAAAGAGAGCTAGGAATTAGCTAATCTACAAGGTATTTTGGGGGATGCAAGTATCCTACTGTAGGGATTTTCTTCACCCATGTTCTACTTGTATATTAGTAAATAAACCCAAACACTAGAAAGAGATGTACATTTCCAATGTTTGTTTTTCCCCTTAAATGACAGGACTTCATTCTTATCTAGTTCAATTAATATGTGAAGCCAATCACTGTGGAAAGTTGGAAATGTGACATTTGCAGATGGTTTTTCACTATCTTATTTATTGCTAGAAATAGTGGAATGTAGGTCTTTGGCTTCTTACGTTGTTCCCATCTAGTCTTAACAGTTAGTCTGCCTGACTTGGAAACTAATACCTTCAACAATTTTTCCAACATATAATTTATACCCCAGAACAAGGGTAGGATTGTGGATTCTTTAGATGTTTTACTGGTTCATTGTTGTTGTTGTTTAGTTGTTTAGTCGTGTCCAACTCTTTGTGACCCCATGGACCAGAGCATGCTAGGCCCTCCTGTCTTCCACTGCCTCCCCGAGTTGGGTCAAATTCATGTTGGTCGCTTCAATGACACTGTCCAACCATTTCATCCTCTGTCATCCCCTTCTCCTCCTGCCTTCACACTTCCCTAACATCAGCGTCTTTTCCAGGGAGTCTTCTCATCTCATGAGATGGCCAAAGTATTGGAGCCTCAGCTTCAGGATCTGTCCTTACTAGTTATCTATTGTTGAAAAAATATATTGAAGGAGGTTGCCGAGACACCGAGATAAGTTGTTCAAAATATACTTTACTAAGTCTCTTAGGGAAAAGGTATACGGGAATCCCTAATAAAGAAACATAACATCTAAAACATATTACATACCATATAATTGAGCAAAATAAGCAACAGCAGTCAAGGTAACACCGATAAGAGGCAAACTCAAAAGGTTCTGCCTTGCTCGTAGCTTTGCACCATCCGAGGGAGGGTGTGAATGTGAGGGTGAAACAAACTACATTTATAAGGCTAATTGACTACAGGGAACACATGAGGTTCCTTCCAAGGTTATCCATTAAAGAGAAAAGACATGTTACATATTGAATATCACAACATCTATGACAAGAATTTATGTTTGAGATTTCGCAGCCAACCATTTCCAATCATTTTATTGTTGTGTTATTGAAAAATCATAATACATGGATTTAATTTTAATTTTTTTAATGTACTTAATGTAACCCATACTGATTTTTTTAAAAAAGGCAGAGGGGAATAATTATTAAAATTTTAATTTTGGTCCTTTTTAAAAAATGTGGTTGTGAAAACGTTGAGCAAAGTACATTAACTAAAAATACTTCTCTTCTAAAGTACTGTTCATGAGTGCCTAAACATAACATTCATTCATTCATTCATTCATTCATTCATTCATTCATTCATTCATTCATTCATTCATTCATCCCACCCACCTAGATTCTAAACGAATCTACTGTGGGCGGTTTACAGTCCGAGCAATATAAAACCAAGAATAAAAACAAACAATATCAAAACAAAGAAGAGAGATGAGCAAAGTCAAGATGGTAAAACACAAGAAACTAAGTAATGGAAGGGGGGAGAGGCCTGCTTGAAGAACGAAGTCTTCAGCTTGTTCTATAAAACTCCCACTGAGTTTACCAGGAGAATCTCAGGGGGTAACATGTTCCAGAGGTGAGGGGGCACCACTTAGGACCTATTTCTAGTTCTCTCCTTCTGGGCCACTCTCTCCTTCCAGGCCTTTCTGGTAACCACTAGACTACTTTTCACCCCAAGATATAAGGAAGTCTGTTTAAGAGTGATCAAGAGTGGTCAAACTGTGAGGTTCAAATGTGAAGGATTTCCAAAATTCTTCTGGCCTCCTTTGAAGTGCTTACTATGAGGATTTTGCATGCCTAACAATAGACGTGATGAAGACCCTAATTCTTTTAGTTTGTTAATGGAAAGTTCTAAAATGTGTGTGTTTAGTGCTTCACAACTAACATACTGCAGAATCATTCCTGGCATATTCTTAAATATAAGAAGTTTATTGAGTTCTGTAGCTACTACCTCCTTTGTGGTGTACCATGGAGGTTCAGTTTGGGCAATGATACTTGGTGAATTTTCTCAAAATCTTGTGCTGAAATGCAAAGATGAGCTGGATAATGTTCCCCATTCCCAATGAATCTTTGCACTCCACAAGCTCTTAGATCCAACAGATGGCTGTGATTTTCCAAATCTTTGATGTTGAGTTGGCACTCCTGGGTTGACACTGGTTTGTTGATGTTTTAGGTCCCTGGCAAGCAGTCTATTTCGTTTGTGTAATGCTAGTCAGTTGCAGTGACAAGACACCCCCCCCCCGCAAACTTCCAGTATTTTAGACCATTCTTCTACTAGCATTATATGGTGCTTATGAAACTGGTATGCCACCAATAGCTGGTTTATTTTATTTATTTATTTAATTTATACCCCGCCTATCTGGTCGGTGAGGACCACTCTAGGCGTCTAAATGGTTCCCACCATTGCTAAGCTTCTGTTGTTTTGGTACCATACTTGGGATTTGGTTCTCTAACAGAGTGACTGGTGTAGAAAATATCTGAGGCTAAACTACACAACTGTTTTTTTCCTTTTGCACAGGTTGGTGCTGACAGCATTACTTTCTATAATTCAGTTGGTTTGGCTGCGAGATTTGCCCTACAGCTCATCTAGTAACTGATTATTGAGTATAATGTCTTAAATGGCCATATTAGGCAACCATTAATCTCTAAACTTATAAAAATTTCCACTCCTAACAAAATTCTATTTTCTGTTTTCCACCCAAGTTTCATTTTCTCTTAAACAAAGGCTAAATCTATTTTTCTGTACAGTATTTTTGTTTCTCATAAAAGAATAGACAGCTGTGGCAGGAAGCCAAAGGTTTACTGAAACACACCCAAGGGTTGTGTTCAGTGGAAATTTATGTTTCCTTCTTTGAGCAATAATAATAATGTGCTCTCAAGATAATTCTGACTTATGGTGACTCTTTTTCAGGACTTTCCAGGAAACAATGTTCAGAAGTGGTTTACCATTCCCTTCTTCTGGGGGCATTCTGGAACTGTGCAGCTTTGCCCAAGGCCACACAGGCTAGCTCTACCTGTAGGAGGCACAGAGTGGAATCAAACTCCCAACCTTTGGCTCCGCAAACAGATACAGATACACAAACCACTGAGCTATTTAACCAACCTTTGAACAATAGCTTAATTCAAAACACCACAGATAACAGCTTTCCAAAGAGTCTTATTTTAGCACAAGCCTTTATTACATTAATGCATTCTGTTTAAGTTTCAGAGGCAAATACATAAATGTAAGAAGACTTTCTTGGTGGTCACCCAAAGCTATGAAAATCTCTCATGAAGGAAGCAAATTAGTTCCCTGTTTGATGTTTTGGAGGGTTTTTTGGATCTCCAGTTTGGGGTAGGGTATCTGTGGGCCTCTGGGAACCCCTAACCTGGTGGGCTAACAGCTACTCTCCTTAAGTATGAGCAGGTGGTGGCAAGTGGTAGAATTTTGGGGGGACTCCTTAGGATCCGCTGGTGGGGGCAAGTAGATAGGAGCTTGGCCAAGCAGAGAGGGGGCTGCTTCCAGGCCCCATCCCCATTTCTATCAGGCCCCTGGCCTTAGGCAATTCCACCCAGACAAAGGCCACTATTTCTGCATTGCTGGTGAGGTTCCTATTACAGGAGCAAAGCCCTGCCCAAAGGACTAGACCTCTAACATGTATATTCTGGGAAACATGATGGGGGCTCACTGGCTTGACTTTAGCAAGGAGACTGTCAATTGGCTCATCCTCCCCAAACTGAGTTTCAGGGCAATAGGCATGAAGGGCCCACAGATCCTGCTACAAGTCTGTAATGAAACAGAAGATGCAGTTCCTGTGTTCTCCAGCCTATTTCTGGTGCCATTGAACTTTACAAAAATGTATAGAAACACAGAATAAACCTGGGCACAAAACAGTAGAAAAGGAATGTGTCTCTTGCTCTCAGTTGGTACTCGCCCATTTGTTTCAATGTTCACATTCTTTCATCTGTCCAGTTCTGTACTAGGATGATATTTTAGCAACAGAAATCTTATACTCTGGAAAACTAATATATATTATTCACACAGAAGGTAGAGAATAAAATAATCAAAATCATAGCAATCAATATAAAATATTTTTAATTAAGATAAATATTTACAAAAATGCTTCTGAAGTATTAGAAAGGTTTTAAAAATGTTTTCATGAACCTCAACGTTCAATCTGGAGCTTCTTCCAGACCAAACTGCTACTAATACTAAGTTACAAAAGTTCTCGTCATAAAATAAAATAAATATAAACTATTAAATCATGATTGGTTAAGAATTTTAGCATCAGTCTTTATCGGACCTGAGAATCTGTCTGGAAGGCAGATCAATAGAAAAAATATGAATGAGAAATTAAGATCAACTATGAGACAAGTGCATGAAAAATAACTGTAAATATCACTGAAGCTGTACAGAATACATTTAATGTTACATTTCATAATGTAACAAACAGATTATTTCAGATATTTCAGAAGGTAAAACATATCTTTTCCAAAGTTGTTATACAGGGCTCCTTATTTTATAAAAAGCCAAAAAGTGGATCCTGTGACACTTGTGACTTTTTTCCCATTGTCAATTAGGAAAGCATAAATACACACGTTCTATTGTACTACCCTGATTGTTAGTTTTGGTCACGTTTGATCTTGTGATCCCTTTAGGCCAGTATATTTGAAAGACTACTGAATCTTGTAATATTGATAAGGGATAAAATCCCTTAAAACTAATTAGATTTTTATGAAAGACAGCAAAAAACCTAGAATGGAGTTCAATGAGGGGGGAAAACAAAAAATTACCATAAATTAACGAAGTGTCAGAACAACACCAAAATCAGTTTGCATAGGTTTCAGGAGGTGGGCTAACCATTGCAACCATTTAAAACGGCTTCCAAACATTGTAAGACACTTTTACAGGAGCGAAAAGGGAGATCGGGAAGAGCTTTAAAAGGCAAACGGAGATCAAAGAGCCCTTTCCCGATCTCCCTTTTCGCAAAGGACTTCGCAAAGCCATTGAAATGTATTGAGTCGGCTTCAATACATTCCAATGGAGGAAACATTGTTTCACACAGCGATGTTTCCTATGGGGATTTTCACTCAGCGATGGCAATCCGTTCCAATTGGAACGGATTAACCGGTTTTCAATGCATTCCTATGGGAAATGGTGTTTCACAGAACGATGTTTCACACAACGTTGATTTTTTTGGAACCAATTAACACCTTCCACACTCTGGATAAAAAGGGGATGCCTTTCCATTTTAAATTTTGGGAGATAATTATTTGGATTCACTGTAGTAATTAGTAAGCAGAACATACCTTGTTCTGATATTACTCCACATTAAAATAATGCATAGGAGAGAATAGTTTTCTTTTAAAGAATGAAAACCAAAGTATGTTTTAAAAAGTGAACAATAAATCAAGGGAATAATCAGTCTAAGAAATAATTGACTTGACTCCTTTCCCTAATAAGTTATGGCTACAATCAGAAAAGCTAAGACTCTCTTAAGGCTGGAATGGACTTGCACTTTCAGAACAACAAGCTCAAAAGCATACTGCCACATACGAAATGTACAGCATGCTATATAATCCATGTTCTAACCAATCTCAAAATAATTGCATGTGCCTCTGTGAGCTGTAGATAAAGTCTAGTGTTTTTTCTAAAATTCCACTTCTGCGGCATCACAGAAGCAATACATTTCAACCAGTATGTGCTTCGGTCTGTTTTCCACCTACTATAAGCAAAAACAGTAAGTTGAGAGAGGAATAGGATTTGAACCATATGTGAAAGATATTGAAGATTTGGTCTTCATAGCAATTAATGATTTGCTCTTTCACTGACAACATCCTGCAGACGTTTAAGTAAAACATCATCATTTTCCTGGCACAGTCTCTTTGCTGGTGATTCTGTGTCACTATCAATTGATATTGCTCTCTTCTTTGGTCGCTGTCCTCCTTGTTTAATCATATTGTTGATTTCCTTCAAACTCTGCCAAATTGAAAGTATTAAAATCAAAACAGATAAGAAAATTATGATATTTTAAAAATATAAAAATTGCTTTATTAGATTCTCTATATAAAAATAGATTATAGTATATTAATTAATTAAATTTATTTAATACCACATTAATTCAAGCAGCATTTTGGTGGTTTACAGGTTAAACATTAAAACCCCATATAATAAAACACATTCAACAATATGGTGATTCACAAGTATAAGTCTAAATTTCATACAAAAGGAGGAAAGAAAGAACAAGAAAAAAAAAATAAAATTAACAGCATCCGGGAGAATCAGTTGTTGGAGGCAGCTTTGAATAATTCTGTTTTCATGAATTTCCTGAACATAAGGATTCCCTGGCATATCTCAGTTGGTAACGTATTCCAAAAGTTATGGTTTTAACAGATTTTATACAACCATTCCTAAAGTTTTCAATCCAAAATACTTAATCTGTACCATGTATCTCCCATTAGAGTCTTTCAATAAAAGATCAACAAATCAGTCTAGAAGCCAACCAACAGAAATGACTTTTTCAAATCAGATGTCAAAATCATACAACTCACCTCAGAAGGGCTCCTATTGAATTTATATAGCAATGCTGTCTTAGGCGTTAAGCTAGTGCCATTCTTATGTGGCGAAACGTAAACAGAGTGTTGCTGAGATATCCGCCGAGGAGACACTGGTTGTTGTTTGATGCTAGGAAAGGGGGAAAGGGGAAGTGCTTCCACCTTGAAAAGAAAAATTGCACACTTAGCTGGAAGAAGTCTATTCTTCTAATATTACAAACACAGGAGTTAACAGAAAGACACAAGCTCAAAAATGACAAATACTGGTATATTATTTGTTTAATTTGCCAGGCTATGGTTGCTAAAATATATGCAGGGGTCCTTCTGGCTGCACCCATTATTTATCACCAAATAAATCACCACCAAATAGCTACATCAACTATATCTTGATCTGAATGGCTTATTTTTGTCAACTGTTCATAGCCAAAATATAATTCTGATGCTCAGCAACTCAGAGAAGCATATTATATGTTTCCCCTGGTTACTGTACAATTCAAACAAATAAGGTAAGCCAAAGAAGAGAGAAGTAGCAAGTGGAATACAAAAGAATTCTTAGGCCCTGTGTTCTTCAATATTTTTATAAATAACTTGGATGAGAGTGTGGAGGAGATGCTCAACAGATCTGCAGATGACACCAAACTTGGAGAGGTAGCTAATACTTCCTAAGACAAAGCCAAAGAGGACCCTGACAAACTGCAGAACAAGACCAAAAGAAACAAAATGGCTAACATCACTGCAGTGGGAGTATGGCACCTTGTTATCATGGGCTGCAACAGTTATTCTCAATCCATAACTGAAGAACCACACTGGGCCTGGTTTCCTTCAGTCCATGTGAGGAACCAGTATCCCAACTCCTCATTGCTAGATGGTAAGAATTATCAGTCTGGGGACTTAGTGCCAGGGGGCCTCTGGAGGGCCCAACATCCCTGTTCTTCAGAAGTCCTCTATCAGATGACAGGCCCACTGTACTTAGAAGGCACATTCCTGTCCTTTGAGTCTGAAGAATCTGACCAAGAGGATCTTCATCAGCCACAGCCACATCAGCTCTGCTATAATTTGAAACTGGTAAAACAGAAACATAGTCTCTAGCAGGAGGGAAACAAAACTAATGTTCTCTAACTGCTCCGTTGGCACCCTCTGGTGGCTACTGCTTTTGATTTTTGTCTGTGGAAAATGAAAACCCTACCTGCCAGCATTTTGTGATCTAGAGAGGAACAGGCTTTAATATCAGTGCTTCCACAGAGCAGTATTAGGCCTTGAGTATCCATTAAAGAAGTCTGTCAGCTGAACTGCCCTTCATGACAATGAATGTACATAACAGGAAGTGTTAAATGACTTACTTGGATACCAGCTAGACTTGCAGAAAGATTACTCACTGAAAAAGCTCCTCTCAATTTGGGATGCACTTCCAGGTTGTGTTTTGGTGATCCTAATGTGCTCAGTCTGTTTTTTATTCAAACCTTTAGCTGTGCTTTCTCATCTGAATCATAAGGGGAAGGGAGAGAAAGGAAGAAAGAGGAAGAACCAAGGAAAAAGCAATGCAGAAGAAAAAGAAAAGTGGGACCAACTTCTTCAGGGAGGGAAGGCAGGAAAAACTGAGGAAGACCTTCAAGATGAGAATGTTTTTTAAAAAAACCTAGCAACATGAGGCCTGTCTTCCACATAATAAGACTTCACTCACTGTTAAATACTTCTGTGCCAAACAGGAGAATGCATTTCTCAGAATTCTCCTTGGGACTAACTCTGGCCATTTCATGTGCATCTCCTTAGTCTGTTAAGAGGAACTGCATATAAAACTAGCCACCAAGACAACACTGATTCAATCCCCTGCATTCCTCTGACCTGCAGATAAGAAGTTTGACAGATGAACTGCTCACAATGTACTGTACATAAAACCAATTTGGAAACACTGCAGCAGAGCTGTGGTTCAGGATGAGGAATGATACAGGCTTGGTCAATCTCACTGTCCTCTCCTCTCACAGTTCTTTGTTTTAAGTAGGAAATACAGTTTGTGTATACTGAATAACTGAATGTTAGAGCTGTGTGATTACTTCCTCTCTAGGAAATAATTACTTCGCAGCATCCTATGTTGGTTTGCAACTTACAACATCCAGTAAATTGTAAGTTTAGAAGGCAAAGATTTTATAAATCAAAAGGAAAATTCATGCCAGTTGAAATGTAAGTTTCAAAATTCTTATTTATACTTAGGGTAATATACAGCGGACCCTTGACTTACAGACGGCTTGACTTACAGACTTTTTGAGTTACAGACTTCTCTGGCCGCAAAATTTAGGTTTGACTTGCAGCCTGAGATTTGACTTACAGACCAGAAAAAAGCCAAAATGGAACAAAAACAGCCTGTTACGGGATTAATCGGTTTTCAATGCACTGTAGGTCAATGGAGACTTGACTTACAGACTTTTTGACTTGAGAACCGCCTTCCAATACGGATTAAGTTCTCAAGTCAAGACCCCACTGTAACTATTTCTAAACTCTACACAGAAAGTAACATGTGAAATTCACATACCACATGATCATGGTTGGAAGCACTGTATTTCAGTGCAAAGGTCTGCACTCTTCCTACATAGATGGTGTTGTAAAATTTTATTAGGTCACCTCTCTCGTCCTCCTCCAAATCTCTTGAACTTTCCGGGTTTGTCACCTGTGAATATTTCACCGTTCCCTGAGAATCTGCTAAAAAGAAAGGAAGAGTAAAATGCTAAAGGACTGTAGTTTAAGTGGTGTTATAAATGGGGTTTGCACATTTGAAATATGTGAAACAACTAGTCATCTAATCAGTTTGTGACATACTGAATTTAAGATATCTTTCCCCGCCTTAGAAAGATGCCTTTCTAATTGGTATGCCAGTTCATATCATGAATGAACCCTTAAGTAAAACATCTGGAATCAAAGACACCTAGAGAACTGGAGATCTTGAAAACATTTATAACATTTTGGTTGATCTCAATAATAGTTTGCCCCACTGTGCTGTTTGCAGTAGATCTTGGAGTAGGCCCCACAGAACAAAGTGGCATTTTCTTTGGATTAAGCATGAATACTACTATGCTGATAATAAAAAATGCTTAACATATATAGAGCGTAATCATCCACTCCATAAATACAGATAGAACCGAAGAAGAGACATTTCCAGTATGCTTCAAGAATGGCTTTTCCACATCTAAAGAAAATACTATGCAAGACATTTCTTTTTTGTGCTACACTAAATCAGGTTTCCTTAGAGCCATGTATTTCCAGTGCCTTATTTGGTGTTGAATAAAGCTGACCTGTTTGGGATCCGTATTATCATAGAATCATGAAGTTGGAGGGGGCCTATAAGTCCTTTGTCCAACTCCCTGTTCAAAGCAGAAATATAAATCAAAGGATATCTGCCAGGTGGTTATCTAAATTTAAAACCCAATTAAAAACATGGCTGTTTATTCAGGCCTTCCCTCCAGCCAACTCTTGATTTTTTCTTACTTTTCCTTTTTATTTTTACTGCTGTTCTTGTTTGATTATTATGTATTTGTCTATGTTTTATTATTTGATTTTATATTTGGAAGCCGCCTAGAGTGGTCCGGTGGGCCAGATAGGCGGGATATAAATTAAATAAATAAAATAAATAAATAAATAAATATCCTGGAACACTTCAGAACTTCTACACTTCATACAGTTAAACTCATTCTATTCTTGACTGTGGCCTAAAATCTAATTTTAGATATGGTCTAATATCACAGCCCACCATCATAACCTACAGTGTAGTCTCTGATCAGATGAGACAGGTATACTACTTCACTTTCAATCTTTTCTTACAGTGCATGGCATTATTTGCATGTGTCGTTCCAGCTGTCCATACACTCTTCTTTCTCTCATGCTGTTATTCCTTTTCTATAATCTGCTACAGCTGTTTTGATGTGGGTATCTCACCCCAGTAAAAGGGCTAGATTTAATAGTTATCAGCCTTTTTTGAGTCGTATGCTCTTCCGCTACAAACCGTACAGCCATATTATTTTATTAGATTTTCAAAACTGGGCTTCAAGTTCATATTCAAGAGAAGGTTGCTTTCCTTTTTGCCTTTCAAATAAGCTGAAAATAGTACAATAACCATTCACTCACCTTCTTCTGACATCTCTTCTTGTTTAATACATAATGTGGCCTTTTGGGACATTTTTTTCAATAAGACACTTCTGTAGACCTGAACGTAGGAAAAGGCAAATTTTCTTATTGCTCTTAAACTACTGAAAATAGACTCAGAAGTGAAGGCAATATAAGTAACAGGTAAGTAACATAATTTGTATACATAAAGAGAACAGTTAATGTCTGTTTGAAGAAATGTACTTACATGGCTATTTGCCTGTGGCTGGTTTCTATAGCTTTTCATTATGTCCTGAAAAGTTCTTTCTTCTTTGGACACCTGCACAAAAAGTAATCAAGTTGCTTATACATGAAAAGCATTATTCTATATCCACCAGGAATAAAAGATCTTAGTGGAGAGCTGCTATGCACCAAATAGAGTTTCTGAGGCCTCGTCCTACAGTTTTTTGTGCTGCATGCTAAGCCATGCCTACAACTGAGGAAATCCTTGGCTGCTCATTCAACACTGCACAAGAAGTTATGTAGCAGGCAAGTATTGTTACATACAGTATATAAACATGACTGCATGAAGTTCAAGGAGATGCTTTACCTCCTTGCAACAGACTTTACTGAGACTTTAGTCACAGCAAACAAAAACTGATGAGTGTTCTGCATTCAAGGATCGTCTCAGATCATCTCAAATGGTTGAGTTAGATTGGGTTGCAAATAAAGGTGGCTGACAGTAAGACTCCAAACATCCCATAAATATTTAAAGGAAACCAGTTATGGAGATGTCCCATCAGGGAAGCTACATAACCAGCCACTTTATGTCACCACCATTTTTAACTATACTCTTTTTTTGTTGCACAATCTAATCTCCTGTTCACATGTTTTATAAATATTACTGGGCTCGCAGCTGAATCACAGCAGGATCATTGGTCTTACTTTTGTCCAGCAATTGTTTTGAATGGGGATCTTCCACCGCACAATTACATGAATAATAAAACCATGGAGAAGAGTCTATTTTTAAGAGCCTGCCTAGTATATTGCATTTCCTTACATTTACAAGCTCCGGTATGCTAAATTCCTTCCTTCACAATTCATTTCACAATTCAAAAGACGCAAATAAGATGGAATTATAAAAATATAATATATATTGTTCCACACAATAATACTTAAGAACTGAAATATGCATTAAGAGATTCCATAAAGGGGATCTGTGCTACAATAAAGATGAACAAATTGAAAATATACTTTAGAAAGAGACTAACGGTGTAGTGTGAGAGCATTTGGGAAATACCTTGATACTATAAACAGAAATGGGCATGAACTGCGGGTTCAGCAGTCTGTCTGTCAGTCCAACAGGTGTTACATGGTTCTGACACAGTTCCGAGCCCTGCCTCCTCCTCTGGTGGGCACCTACTCAAATGTAGCACCTGGAGGAGGTGGGGCAGGAAAGCTGGGTGCTGTCTCTGAGTGGGTGCCCACCAGAGGAGGCAGGGCTCGGAACCTCAATAGAACCGCGTAACACTTGTTGGGCTGACAGCTAAACCAGCACTAACCGCCAAAGCTGTGGTTCATTCCCATCTCTAATTAGAAATATTCTCTGCATATAAATGCTTTGCATATAACTAATCCAAGTCACTACAGCAATGAAAAGTGGAGTGCTCTCTACCTTCTAAATAACATTCTAGTTAACTGGTCCACAGTGAAAAGGACAACTAACATATGGCTTTGAAGAAACTACTCAGATGCATAGATTCTGCATTCATAGCTTTGTGCATCTTATGCATTAGTAAAACAGTTCCCAAGATGGAAATACAACATCACATTCTAAATTCCTTTCCTTTGCCATGATGTAAAAAGCACAGAGGAGTAGCTGATCCAAGTGTCTGTCTTTCATTAGGTCCGTACAGTGAACTAATGTGAATTCAAAGCATGTCCATATCTTCCTGCGCAAATCATTGGAAACATCCAGCTTTAAACATAGGTCACGTAATCGCACACTTGCCAGATGATAAACCTGAGAAAATAAAATAAAATGCAGAACTATATAAAACACATGTTTGACTACTGAATTAGAAAGGCAAAAAGAATCTGAGGGATGGGGGTAGAAAATTAGCCTACATAATTTTCAAGGCCCTAGATCAGATTTTGCAAAGACAGTGAATTCCATATCAATGGGTATCTGTATCAGTGGGGCTGTATGCTAAAACACAAATACAGTAATGATATAGTTTTACTGATCAATACAATGCTACAAATGTAACATGTGCTTTTATAGAAAAAGTAGGCAACTGGTGGCCCTGGAAATGCTGTCGAACTGTAATTCCCATAAGTCCTAGCCAACTTAAGCAAAGTAAGGGATGACAGCAGGTGAAGTCCAACAAGATTTGGACGGCCACAATTTGCTTGTCCAGTATTACTGGGATATTTTAAATAGCAAGTGAATCAAAATACTGCACTTTCACAAGAGAGATCTCTTCTGCCTGCGTCTGGTGGTATGAGGTCAACTTTCTTCATCCCCTTCAAAAACCTGCTCAAGAGAAGGAAAACTCTGATTTCAAACCTCCACTGCCTTGTGGCTATATCCACTGATGGAAAAGGCTTCAGGAGTTAACCTTGAGGCGAAAACCAAAGCCGGAGTCCGGGAGGCAGTTCGTGTTGTTCTGGCAACTCCTGTGACGTTGCTGGAACCACTTGGAATGGCTCTTGCCTTTCCATTGGACTATTTCAGAGATGTGGAGAGGGGGGGGGATTTGCTACTTGGGTAACAGCCTATGCGTCATATTATTTTACCCAGGCTTCGTACTCTGGAGAGGACACTCAAGCTTTGCATACAGCGTTGAAGCAAAATCAGGGAGCTGGACAGGGGACAGATTGTATTTGTCTTCAGTGTGGAAGTAACTGTCACTCTCGAATTGGCCTTCTCAACCACACTAGATGCTGTTCCACGTCCTCCATACAAAGCACATTACCATAGTCTCTCGAGACTGAAGGATGCCTACACAACTGTCTACTATGCAGTTAATCTTTTCATGACCTCCTAATTACAAGAAACTACTGCCCCTGTGGAGAGGGAAGATGGCACTGGGCAGGCTGTTCAGGAAGGGGTTTAGAATTGGATGATTCAAATTCAAAGATAGCTGGTGCTTTAGCGACCTTTTAGAAAGGTGCGGCTGCTGACATATTGGACCCAAACCCTTTTAGATAATGCTGAACTCTGGGAGTTGTAAAGACAAATTCCTGGCTACCAATGAAGTGTTACAATTTGCCTCTAGTGGACCTTTCTAGGCAATTTAAATGTTTCAGCAGGTAGGAAAACAGAGTGGTCAGAATCCAGTACATCCAGGTGTAATTTAATATTATGCTGTTATAAACAAGGACCATGCAAGGCAAATGCACAAGTGGCCCCACAGTTCCCATTTTGACTGACTGTGCAATATGCCACTGTACTTCACAGACAACATTTCTACCTTGGTGCAACTGTAGCTACCATAGGTATAACATCAAGTTGTTTCTAGGCAGCTAGTCATTTCAGCCAGTGTATCAGGCCACCACCTTGTTTTTAAACTACCCATACTGCATATGTTTTCTTTGTTTTATATTGGATAAACACTGGCTTTTTATCCTCCTTGCCACATGCCCTAGGACAAGCAAATACTGTATGGCAGATTTGTAGTTAAATACAGTAGTGCCTCGCTTAGCGATTGCTTCGTTTAATGATGTATTCGCTTAACGATGGATTTTTAAAAAGAATTTTCCGCATCGTTTAACGATGTTTCCTCTGGGTGATTTTTGCTTAGCGATTTTGAGACCATGCTTCGCATAGCGAATGCATTTTGGGTCCCCTGTTTCGCTTAACAATGTCCGTTTTTGCAATTTAAAAAGTGTCTTAAAATGTTCAAAAATGTTTTAAATGCTTGGAATCATTAGTGCACCTTCTAAAACGTGTGCAAACTTAATTTGGCTTTGTTCTGAATCTTCGTTAATTTTTGTTGAATTTTTTTCTCACCCTTTGGAATGCATTGAACCCAAGTTTGACAGCTCAGAACAAAGCCAAATTAAGTTTGCACACGTTTTACAAGGTGCTCTAATGAATCCAAGCATTTAAAACAGCTTTTGAACCTTTTAAGGCACACTTACAATTGCAAAAATGGACATCGCAAAACCATTGAAATGCACTGAATAGGCTTCAATGTATTCCAATGGGGGAACATTGTATCGCTTAGCGATGTTTCCTATGGTGATTTTCGCTTAAGGACGGCAATCCGTTCCCATTGGAACGGATTATCTGGTTTTCAATGCATCTCTATGGGAAAACGTGTTTCGCTTAGCGATGTTTTTTTGGAACCAATTAAAATCGTTAAGCAAGGCACCACTGTATAGACTAGAAATGGAAACAGGCAAGTTTGAAAGATTGTTTGAACTAAAGCTTGATAGAAAGTGATTTTCCTGTAATATTTCTAGTTTCTTCCTCCAAGGGATGTAGGGCTGGGGAACAGCCTCCTTTATTTACGTAACATCACATGCTCTTGCCTAAACTCACCTAAACACTAGTCATCCTGAACTGGACTTCAAACACTTGCCAGTTTTTCTCCAAAATTGGTGTTTCCACTTGTGCATGCAGATCTTTAGATTTTGAGCATATATTTTTTTTGTATAATTTTGTACTGTCAATCTCCTTAAATACAGTATACAGCATATGGTATATAATAGCTTGCTTGAGTTATTCCTATTATTTACTTTCTGCCTTCCCCCCCCCCCAGTTTTTAGACTTTTAAAAAAATCTAGAATATTTCTACCTTTCTAAAAAACAGTGCTAGAGATCCAGTTTTCTTTGGTTTGCTTCCTGCTGTATAAGGCTCCTGTTCCTGCATCATATGTTGACTTGGAGACATGTTCATTAAAGTTTGAGCAGTGAGAGGGGGTTGGTCGTGGTGGTCTGCTTTAGAGTCTTCAGACAAGTTGACTGAAATTGGTATCAAAGTGATCCCTCCAGTGTCATTTGCAATACCTAGAATACACCCACAAGTTACGAATATATTTATTTAGAAATTAACTTAATGGCATGTAAATATTATTTACAGTAGATATCTGTTAATCTCAAGAAACTTATAAACAAAAGTTTTCTTCATTCATTGATTGCAATTAATATTCATATGATGCCTATAATTGAACATTACAAAGTGTGCTTTCCACAATACTTAAGAAAGGTCTCAGTGAATTGAGACCTTAAACCTTGACAGAGGCCAGCAAACGATATCCCAACTAGCCCAGTCCCCCACCAAGGTATGCAATATCCAATACTGGTTATTTCAGTACCTTAAAAAGAAAATCTTATATTCTCACAGAAGTGAAAATGGAACTAGAGATGGGCCTTTAATGTCTAAACGAAAGACTGAAAATATAAGAGGCTGTTTTCCATGTAATCTGTGTTCCTCTGATGACTGTCAAAAGCAAGCTCTCTAAATACAAATGATTGATGTTTTTGAAAGAGGGGTACACAAATATTTCATTTTTCTTTTGCATTTCCCCTTTTGTGTAATCTTTCCCTGTCCTTTCATCCCTTGTCTGTCAAAACACTAGAGAAATTTTTCATCCAATATCACTGCAAGGGTTGTCAGCAACCAATCAGAATGTCTGTAGTGGAACTTTTGAATTTGTACAGTGCCTGGAACCCACTGTAGAGTGCTCTTTGCTGCAGTTGTTCCTGATGCCCTCCATCTTGGATTTCTACCTGCCTGCCTGTTTGCTGTACCTCCCCTCAGTTCCTTTCTCATTTTCTCCTTTATTTTGGGGGAGATTTCTTCCCACTTCTTCAGATTATTTTTGCTGCTGCCAGGCAGCCTGCATATGTCAGAGTGCCTCCTTGAGATGATGATGATGATTTAATTCTTTCCCCCCTCTTCTCATTCTCTTTTGGTCATTTCTTGAATTATTTTTTCTGCTGGCTGGCCTGCCTGCTGAGCTCAAAGAAGGAAAAGCATGTGTGTGTGTGTGGGGAGGTGAAGGTAAAAGAGAAATCCACCCATATTCTAGTAGTTTAGGTTTATATTTTGGCTTTGCCTTTTTTCCATTCTTGGTTTGTAGTTTTTGGAAAAGAGAACTCTCTCTCTCTCTCTCTCTGTGTTTTGCTATTCTCTTTTTCATCTATATTGCCATGGATGACATATTAACATATCAATCAGTGCCTGCATAATCTAATAATGATATCTTCTTGTTGCCTGTTGCCGATGACAATGAAAAAGACGGGTTACTTACCTGTAACCATGGTTCTTCAAGTGGTCATTCTGTGAATCCACACAATAAGGGTTTAATCAGCGCCTGCGCTGGTCTCCTCGGAACATTCGAGAGCTCTGTAAAAGAAACATTGTTAGAATGACCTACACTGCGCATGCTCCGCCCACCCAACGCTCAGTTCCATTTATCCGCCCCAGATAACCAGAATGTCGTAGGCATACAGGGACGGATAGTGGGGAGGTTGGGTGGGTTTGTGTGGATTCACAGAATGACCACTTGAAGAACCATGGTTACAGGTAAGTAACCCGTCTTTCTTCTGCGTGGTCTTCTGTGAATGCACACAATAAGGGTGATTAGCAAGCTTGCTTACCGGATGGTGGGCCGTCAGTGGAAGATAGAGGTGAGGACTGCTCTTCCAAAAATTGCTTCCTTCTTGGCTCTAACGTCCAACCTATAGTGTGATATGAAGGTGGACGCACGTGACCACGTAGCAGTCCTGCAGATATCCGGTAGGTCAACTCCTCGTAGGAGAGCCATTGAGGACGCCACAGCTCTAGTAGAGTGGGCACGCAATCCCTCCGGAGGAGTGCGATGCTGGACCTCGTAGGCTAAAGATATTGTAGAGACTATCCAGCGAGATATTGAAGACGGAGAGGCTGGTAGGCCTTTCTTCTGCCCAAAGAAGCAGAGGAATAACCTGGGGGACAGCCTGAACTCTTTGGTACGGGCAACGTAGAAGGACAGCGCTCTCCGAACATCAAGAGTGTGGAGCATGCGCTCCGTGTCACTAGTCGGATTGGGGAAGAGTGTAGGAAGAATCAAGGGTTGACTGAGGTGGAATTCTGAGACGATCTTTGGGAGAAAAGACACATCTGTGTGCAGAACGACCTTGTCCTGGAAAAACTGCAGAAAAGGCTGGTCAGCCCTGAGGGCCGCTAGCTCGCTGGCTCTGCGAGCAGACGTGATCGCTACTAGGAAGGATACCTTGAGAGATAGTAGCTTCAAAGAGCACGTAGCAAGAGGCTCAAATGGGGGCCTCATCAAGGCATTCAAAACAAGGTGGAGTGACCATTGAGGTATCAGCGGCTTGTTGGGAGGTCTGAGGTGTGTAAGACCCTTGAGGAAAGCTCTCACAGTTGGATGAGAAAAAAGCTGGGATGAGGGAGAGCCCCTAGGTTGAAAGGCTACGATTGCTGCAAGGTAAACTTTTAAAGTGGATACGGACAATCCGAAATCAAATAAGTGGCGAAGGAACTGCAACACGGTGGAGAGAGACGCCGGGGAGGCCTGCCACCCCTTTGACTCAGTGAACTTAAGGAAGCTCTTCCATTTGTAAGAGTACAGAGTAGAAGTCGAAGATTTTCTGGATTTGTCTAGTACCTCCTTGATCTCCGGGATATCCTCCACGCTGTTAGACGTAAAGTATGGAGATCCGGGTGGCAAATCTTGCCGTTGTTCTGAGTGAGAAGGGATGGGAACGTCGGAAGCCTGACCGAATCCACTGCCATGTCCCTCAAGGTTGGAAACCATGGTTGGCGTGGCCAGAATGGTGTGATGAGAATCGCTTCCGCTGCGTAAGTCCGAAGCTGCACTAGCACTCTCTGAATTAGAGGGAATGGAGGGAATAGATAAAGCAGGCCGATGTCCCATGGGATCATAAATGCGTCGCCGAGAGAGTTCCTCCCCATCCCCGCCCTGGACGCATAAACAGGGCACTTGGTATTGTGGTGAGTGGCAAATAGGTCTACTACCGGAGTGTGCCATCGGAGGCAGAGACGATGAAATACTGCCGCATCTAGCTCCCACTCGTGCATCTGGCTTCTGCGACGACTGAGTTCGTCTGCTAGAGTGTTGTCGTCCGTGGCTATGTGGACTGCGACAAGGAATATGTGGTGTCTCATGCACCATTCCCAAAGAGTCACTGTCAGGTAGAGTAATGACTGGGAGTGCGTGCCACCCTGCTTGTTTATGTAATAAAGGGCAGTGGTGTTGTCGGTAACGATTTGCACGCCGCGGCCCTGCACTAGGGGAAGGAAAGCCCTGAGCGCCTTGAACACTGCTAGTATTTCGAGGTGGTTGATATGAAGGTTCTGTTCTTGGAGTGACCAGAGAGCATGGATGCGATGGGATCTGCAGTGAGCCCCCCACCCCGTGGGGCTGGCATCTGTGGTAACCTGAATGGTGAGACGTAAGGGGCGGAACGGCCGTCCAATCCGTAAGTGCGGGGGATAATCCCACCATTGAAGTTGTAGCGCTAATTCTGGGGTTACTAGTAGAGGCTTCCTGGGGTGATCGAGTTGGGGATTGAACAGAGAGAGGAACCAACTCTGTAATGATCTGAGCTTGAGGCGAGCGTGGGCTAACGCAGGTGTTGTTGACGACATTAGCCCCAGAAGATGCTGGGCATGCTTGGCCGAAACTGTGTGGCCTGGTTGAAATTTCTTTATTGCCCTGTGGAGCTTGAGTATCCTGTCCGTTGGGAGGAAGATCCTGCCCTTGCGGGCATTCAGAGTGGCGCCAATGTAATGTACCACCTTGGATGGGCGCAGACGAGACTTCTTGAAATTGACCTTGAGTCCCAGATTGTCGAGAAGGTGAAGTATAAATCGTGTGTCCTTGAGTGCTCTGTGTCTGGACCGGGCGACCACTAACCAATCGTCGATATACGGAAATACATGAACACCATTCAACCTGAGGTAAGCTGCCACCGGCGCCATGCACTTCGTAAACGTACGAGGCGCCGTCGCTAACCCGAACGGTAGAGCAAGGAACTGATAGATACTGTCCTGGAAGATGAATCTGAGGAATTTGCGATGGTCTTTGTGAATCGTTATATGAAAATAAGCATCCTTTAAATCTATGAGAACAAACCAGTTTTTCTTTTGCAGGAGATGAATGATGGAGTCCAAGGTTACCATCCGAAACCGGCGTGGGCGGAGGTAAGTATTTAGGTTTCTTAGATCTAAGATGGGTCTTATGCCGCCTCCTTTTTTGGTGACCGCGAAATATCTTGAGTAAAACCCGTTTGCCAAGTCCCTTTTTGGTACCTTTTGAATGGCACCTTTCTGCAAAAGAGTTTGAACTTCCTCTTCTAGGACAGGATCGGATGAGGTATACCGTGCCTGACCTAAAGGGGGATATTCGAGAAACTCTAGACGATAACCTGAAGAGACGATGTTGAGAACCCAGGAATCGTTTGTTACAACGGACCAGTTTTGAAAATATGGCTGAAGTCTTGTGTCCGAGTCAAAGATACTGCTTATGTTTCTTAGCGGGGGGTTTATAGGACTGCCGCCTCTGTGACGGCTGCTGCGAACGGTAAGTAGGTGCTGCGGAAGGAGGTTGTGACGGTCTTGATTGAGCCTGACCTTTAAAGTGTCGAAATTGCTGTGGGTTTTGGTTATAACGTGGTGGAGACCTTTTCCATTGATACCTGCTAAACCTAGGCTGTGTTTGGATGTAGTAAGATTTAGCGGTTTTCTTAGCTTTATGTAGATCTTCCAGATGACTGTCGGTGTTCTGACTGAAGAGACCAGAGACGTCGAATGGCAAGTCTTCCACCTTGGACTTGACATCATCCAGGATAGTAGCCGCACGCAGCCAAGCGTGTCTGCGCAAAGTAATGGCTGTAACGAGAATTCTAGCGGCTGCTTCAACTGAATGTCTTGTCGCGCTCCTCTGGTGCTTAGAGACAGTCTGGGCCTCCTCATAAATGTTGAGAAAGGCCTGGCGATGTTCCTCCGGAATCAACTTTAGACCGGGAAGGATCTTGAGCCACAGTTGTTTATGGTAGGCTCCAAGAGCCGTTTGATAATTGTCCAATCGGAGCATAAACGTTATAAGTGAATAAAGCCTTCTACCAATTATTTCCAGTTTCTTGCCCTCTTTATTGGTTGGAATGACATGGGCTCTGCCGGATGGTCTAGAACAACTGGTTTCCACTATGAGAGAATTGGGGATAGGATGCTTCAATAAAAACTTTGCGTTGTCCCCATAGATTTTGTACATGTTTTCTGTACGCCTAGGTAAGGGTATAGCGGCCGACGGGCGTTCCCAGTATTCCTGAATGATTTTCAAAAGAGCTGGTAAAAAGGGGAGACTAGGCGGAGGGGATCTCCCTTTGGCAACATCTCCGAAGAAAAGGTCCTCCTCCGGAGGCGTTGGTTCGTCAACCTGGAGCTTCAAAGACTTGGCCAGTCTAGATAGCATCTGGGCATAAGACGAAAAGTCTTCAGATGGTGACGGTTCATGCGGGTCCCCTGTATCGGACCCAACAGTTTCCCCAACTGGTAAGTCCTGAGGCTGTGGCTGTGTGGGAGGTTCAGAATCAGAGTCGGAAGATTGGGGAAAAAAGGGGTTTTCGTCCTCCGACGATGATTCATGATGTCTCTTCTTGCCCGATGGTTGGGTAGCAACAGGGGGTGTAACCCCTGGATGTGGTGCAGGTGGGGGCAGTGACGTCACGGGAATAGACTGGACGGGTGGAGCAGGTTGAGCTTGCCCTGGTTGCTGAGGTTGAGACCCAATTTTTCTGTGGCGTCGACGTCGATGTCTTCTCGGCGTCGATGAAGAGGATGCCGAGGATAAATAAACATACTTGACTCGACGTCGACGACGATGACGATCCGACGACGTCGAGGTCGACGACGAGGGGGAACGACGACGACGGCGATGTTTTCGACGTCTATGCGTCGACTCGGAAGAGGAAGAATCTTCGGAGGTCGAACTGTATCGACGTCGAGAGCGTCGATGCCGCTCCCTGCTTCCTCTCCGGGGTGAGCGATCTCGATCCCGAGAGCGGTGCTTCTTCTTTCCCCGCCTGTTGCTTGGCGAGGAAGGCTGTCGGGAAGGCACCGGAGATGTAGACTGAACCGAGGAAGCCCGCCCGGTGGATACAGGGCTGAGTGGGGCTAAACCCAAGCTTGTGGTAGCTTGCACAAGCTGGCTTGGCGTAGGTGACGCAATGCCAAGGGGTAACAGTGGTTCAGTTTGGAGAGAACGCGGGGGGGAAGGCACCCCTGACACAGAGTTCTTGTCCCTCGAAGAGTCTTCAATGAGGGGAGAGGGGGCCTTCGTAGCCATAGCCGCGGGCTGCGGGGTTGGATCCTTAGGTTTAGCTGCTCCCTTCCCCTTGTCCTTTTTTCCCGCTTTGGCCGAAGGATCAGCCATTTTAGAAGCGGCTGCTCGTTTTGGCCCAGAGGTCTTCTTAGGTGGCTTCGATATGGGCATATCCACAGAGCCTGAAGCAGGGGGTTGGGATGGAGGGCCTTCGGAGAGGGAGGTAGAGGAAGAGGCCGGTAACTCCATAGCAGCCGGAGTTGAAGCCGACAAGGCAGAATTCCAGAGATGGAGCTTTAGTCTCTGCTGCCGTGCCTTGAGAGCCACCTTAGTAAATGCCTGACAATGTCTGCAATTTTGGGGAGAATGGGATTCCCCCAGACAGAAAAGGCAGGTGTCGTGGCCGTCCTGGAAGGGGATCTTAGCAGCGCACACGACACAGCGACTAAAGGGCCCAGATGGTGGTGGAGGCATAGGCCCCGGGAGGGTAACGGCCAGTAGAGAAAGGCGGGAAACAGAAAAACTCACTGCGCAAGGCGCGGAGAAGTCCGAAACGACAAAAACCAGAACGGTAGGCGAAAGGGAAGTCCGAAACAGTCCAAAGGTCGAAAAAGCCGTATAATAAAACCAGTAATAGTCAGAAAAGCAAGAGCTCAGCCGAGAAGAACCACTTCGCACGGCGGAGAAATGGAACTGAGCGTTGGGTGGGCGGAGCATGCGCAGTGTAGGTCATTCTAACAATGTTTCTTTTACAGAGCTCTCGAATGTTCCGAGGAGACCAGCGCAGGCGCTGATTAAACCCTTATTGTGTGCATTCACAGAAGACCACGCAGAAGAATGATGAATTTAATAATATGAACTACTGTCTACATAGATGACGATTTTTCCTTTTCTTACAATGTTGCCTGCTTTTGAAGTAGACCGATTCTATGTTGTGCTGCTTCTGCTTTTTGGAGCAGTTGAGGGTTCTTCAGAGCTTTTGGAGTGCCAGAAAACACAAATGGGGACACCAGAAATATGTGATCATTTGTGTGTAAAATAGAAGGGTTGCTACACAAAAAAATTAAAAAATGAAATACTTACTCTGCAAAAGCATTGAAAACAAAAAATGAGAATTTTAAACATACAGATTCCTAAATGGAACAATAAATTAAGTAACTAGCAGTTTACTGCTCTCTTGTAACCTCAAGTATCAGCTGCCTAAGGTGGCCATCTCATTCTTATTAATGGAACAGTTGAGTCAGTTTACACCTAAATGTTCATAATAATTAAAATCTTTAAGAATAAGAATCAGCATTGAGGAACAAAGTATAAACTAGTGTTATATTTTTTATGTACCATGCAATGGAATTGTCATCTTCTGTCCTGTTACTGTAGTTGTTGCTACAGTAAGAACCGTCTGTTCAGGTGAAACAGGAAGATTTTCATCAACAAAGCTTGACATCGGGGCAATTTTTAGCTTAGTCCCTTCTATGAGATCTTTTTCCAAAGACTTCTCTTTCGGGCTTTCATCTCCAAAAAGTCTTCTTTTGGCACTTCCTGCCACAGGAGAACTATACCGATCATGAACAGAGATTGGAGACAACAACTGCATGTCTAAAATAGAGGAAGCAAGGCAACAAATTACAGGATAGCTTGAAAATTTTGGAATGAATGTTGAGACATAGAATAGCCCTATCCTAAAAATATAAAATTCTATAATTTTAAAATGTTTCCTACAGTTAAAGTTTCAAATTGCAATAATAATAATAATAAATCTTCCAGAATCTACACAATTGTGGCCTTCAGATATTTCTAGACTTCCAGTTCCCATATTTTCTCATCACTGCTATGTTGGATAGGGCCACGGGGAGCTCCAGTCTAAGAACCTCTGGAGAACTCAACCGTTGTGCACATATAACAGAGTGACCATTAATTCTGAAGTGAACTTTGGTAGAGAACACAGTCCAGCAATCTGCAGGAAGTGTGGAATGAATAAAGAAAGCATTCACATTAGGCTATTTTTTCTTAACTTTGTTTAAATGTTCTTTTCTTTGGGAAACTATTTATTTAACCATTTTTATCACTGCTATAATATCAGTGTAAATGGCATTCCGTGTCTAGTCATGCTGGCCACGTGACCATGGAGGATTGTCTGTGGACAAACGCTAGCTCTATGGGTTGGAAACGGAGATGAGCTTTGCTGCCTAGAGTCGGACATGACTGGACAAAATTGTCAAGGGGAATCTTTACCTATCACTGCTATCCCTGATACGAAATATAAATATTCACAATCTCAGGGACATACAACCCCTTCCAGTGAGCCACTAAGTACAACATTATTACTATGAACCCTGCGATTGGGTTCATTAAAAGTTGGGAGCATTTCCTCTTTTTTGCTGGGAAATGATGACTGAGTCTCCTTTTGAACAGTAAAACATTTATTCAGTTTGACATTTTGTGAATCTACTACAACTTCTAATGGTTCAGAACAACTGAGATATGGTAACTGTTCAATTTGGGAAGACGAAAACTCTATAAATTAACAAGATTCATTGAGGGGCTGCTTTGATTGGGAGTGTAGCTGAATATCTTGCTAGGCTGTTTCAAGGAACCTTGACATAACTTGAGCATATTTATCATATTGCAGTGGAAATTAAAATATTGATTGTATGGTTACTGGTTTTAATGCCAAAAAAATGTTTTGATTGATTGATAATAACAATTAAGCTAATGTGTCAGAACAACACTGTAACTGTTTCTTAGTTTTTGAAGATGAAAAACAATGATATGTATTACAGTCTTTAACATAACCATAAATAATTTATTTTTAACCCCCTTACCTAGGGAATCCACTTCCAATATCTCAGATCTTTCAAGTACTAAACACAGTATCCTGAACGTACCTCGTCTAAGATTTCCCCCAAGGTCTGTTCGAACCTCTTTTACTCGAGGATGCACTATAGGAGATGCTGAAATCATGGGAAAATGTCCTATTCCTCTTCCACCATTTCCAATTTCAAAATTACATGGAAATATTACCTAAAGAAGAGAAGAGGCAATTTTAAGAAATAGAAATAATACTGTTTTAGAAGTTACAGACAGATTTCTTCAGTAAAGGACACTGACTTTAAAGAGATTTCAATCATTAGACTTTTTTCTAATCCAAGCAAAAATGATTTCTGTATAAGAATAATTTCAATTCTCAGTGATTTGCCTGCTGACATACTTCTTCACAGGTAGGAACCTTGTTTTCAGAAGCTTGAAGGGCATCCCACAGAGCAGAATCAGTTGTCCAGGCAAGGCTTTCAAGAATTTGTTCTTCAATGCTGTTGAGATGTTTCACCATATCTCGAGAAAGGCCTTCCTCTGATCGAATCAATACTTCAATCACCTTGAATGCAAAGTCATTTCTGTCACACATGAACAATGCAAATTAAAAATAAACATCCCTCCCCTCCATCTCAAACTGCTTGTTCTTCAAAATATTTTCTTCCACTTATTTCGTCAAGTTACATGTTTTCCTGTGCTCTTTCAGTATGTTTCACAAATCTTCTCTCTAACACTATTTTCTTTAAAAAAAAACCACTAAGAAACTTCTATGTTTAAGCCACATAATCATTTTCCACAAAAAATGCTCTCTAGGTCTCCCCAGTATTAAATATTTAATATTTTATTTATTTATTTAAAATACTTATGCTGCCTTTCTCCTGAAGGAGCCAAAGCGGCTTGCAGTATTTAAAAGAAAGGTAAAAATCGGATAATAAGTTATTACAATATTTTAAAAAAGCATTAAACAACTATGATATTAAAAACACACAGGAGCAATATTAAAAACACAAGTAAAACACAGAATAAAAAGCTGCTTTAAAAATTCCCCTTAGTCAACCAGCCATTTAAAGAAAAGCCTGCCTGAAAAGAAAGGTGTTTGTCTGCTTTCAGAAGGACAGCAGAGATGAGGCCAACTTGGCTGGCCTCCTCTGTAGGACGAAGTTCCAAAATCTAGGAGCAGCAAGAGAGACTGCCTTCTCCCACATCCCCAACAAACGTGCCTGTGGTGGTGGTAGGCCTAAGAGAAAGGCCTGATGATCTTAATAACTGGTTAGGCTCATAAAGGAAGATATGGTCTTTTAGATAGATTGGATCTAAGTCATTTAGGGCTTTGTAAGTTAAAACCAGCATTTTTTACAAATACAAATACAAACAAGGAGTGATTCACAGTGCACAACATTAAGAAATTTCCAGTGTATATACAAGTCTGTTAAATAGAAATGCAACAAAAGCACATTATGAAGGAGCATTGGTACGTATCCCCTACAGAGTGTTTACTGGTTGCAAAACTGGGCTCATTGTTGAGTACTGTGTGAAAGTTTACATACATGAAATGCATCTTCATCTATGCTCACCTTATAAAAATAGAATGGCCTGATGTTAAGAACTTCAATGATCCAAGGGAAAGTGCGTGATGAACTATATGCAAACAGCACAATTTCCAAACAACACGCAAAGAGGGAACAATGGAAAATATCTTGTTCTAAAAGAGCCTAGAAGGAAAAATCAAAGAGCACCATTATGCATATAACAAAACTAAAAAGGGTGCTTCTCCAGTTGTGCTAAGGAAAGTGAAGCTATTCAATCAATTTCATTAACAGAAAGCTGAGTTATGGGGAAAGTTCTCCAACATTAACAAACTCATGATGACCCTGCCTTTCCTGGTATAGCTAGGAGTTAATCAAAGATGGCTCTGTTGCCACAGACAATTCTTTTTAAAGAACTGTCAAGAATTAATCTCTTTTAAAAGAAAGAACTTCATATAGGAAAGGTATTCATGTAATTACTATAAATGGACAATCATTCATTTCTGATTGTATTTGGAGTAACAGAATTACTGTATTTTTCCATATATAAGACTATACTTTTGTCTAAAAATTTTAGACTAAAAATTGAGGGTCGTCTTATACACCGAAGTAAGCTAAGGAGAATACAAAAACAAGTGGAGGGGAAAGCAGGGATCAAAACGTTCCTGCAGGACTTTAATCCCTGCTTTCCCCTCTACTTGCTAAACCTTAGCAAAAGGAAAGCAGGGATCAAAGCGCTACAGGATCACTTTGATCCCTGCTTTCCCCTCTGCTTGCTAAGTCCCATGGGGCTTAACAAAAGTAGGGGGGAAAGAATCAAAGCAATCCCGTGCTGTATAAGGAGGAAAGGGATCAAAATGATTGTGTAGTTGCAGGATTGCTTTGACCCCTCCCCCCCCCCTTTTGCAAAGCCCCACGGGGCTTAGCACGAAGGGAGAAAGCAGGGATCAAAGCAATCCTGCAGCGCTTTGATCTCTTTCCCCCTACACTTGCTAAGCCCCACTTAGATTTCTTAATTTTGGGTTAGAAAAGTGGGGGGTATCTTATACATGGAAAAATACGGTAATGCTGCTATTGCAAATATCACCAACTCCGCAGATCAGGAATGGAGAATGTGCAGCCCTCTAAAAACTCTTGGGTTGTAACTCCCATCAGCCTGGAAACGTCTGGAAGATCACACATTTCCTATTTCCATTTTTCATGGTAGGAAAATAAGCCCTTTCAGTACAGAATAGAACACCATCTCAGTTCAGTTTAGTGGTGTTGCAATCCTATAACCATATCTGTAGGACGAAAACAGTACAACAGGACTTACTTCTGAATAGACACGCAGAGGGTTGTGCTCCAATCCATCCTTTTTAAATACACAAAGGTGCAGCACTTTCAGAAAAATTGAAGCATGAATGAATTCTTTATTAAAATAAAACAGAAAATGCTGTAGATAGCTTGTAATCTGTGGCTTACGCGTTTGTATTGTTTGACAGCTAAACTGTCAATGAATGTGCAAACATCCAAAAAGGAATAATACGGTACCAGACCTAGGAAGAGTTGATCAAAGTCTAGGAACATAATCAGCTGGCCTAGGAACTCAAAAGGTAGGTATCCTAAGATAGACAGGACAATTACAATAAAGCTTCCTTCAGGTTTCATGTGATAGAGGCATTTAAGAGTAGACTGTCCAGATAATGACACCCATCAACCACAGGAACAGATAATCTGATGGTTGTTCTGGGTTTTTCGGGCTCTTTGGCCATGTTCTGAAGGTTGTTCTTCCTGATGTTTCGCCAGTCTCTGTGGCCGGCATCTTCAGAGGACAGCAACCTGTCCTCTTAAGATGCCGGCTACAGAGACTGGCGAAACGTCAGGAAGAACAACCTTCAGAACATGGCCAAAGAGCCCAAAAAACCCAGAACAACCATTAGATCCTGGCCGTGAAAGCCTTTGCGAATAAACAGATAATCTCTTCTCCTTAGCATAACAATACACCCACAACAATACACACTAATCACCCATCTACAGAAAAAGACAAAAGCCTATCTCACAGCCATAAATACTGCACTCCCAAGCCAACTACACCAGAGCAGAGGTTGCTGTCCTCTGAAGATGCCGGCCACAGAGACTGGCAAAATGTTAGGAAGAACAACCTTCAGAACACGGCCAAAGAGCCCGAAAAACCCACAAGAACCAGTAGACTGTCTTTCTCTATTGCCCAAAAGAGCAAAGGAAGAAAAAAATTCAGTATAAGTTCAAACATTCAAACCTGAAGGTTGGTCCACTTAGTTCAGTGTTACGCTGATGAACTATAGGTTCAACAGGATGACAAACATGTATTTCTGGAAGCTTCTATTTGCAATTGTATCTGAGACTTTCTGAAGGTAAATCTTGTACACTACTACCAAGATCCTGCACAATAAAATACCTGTTAGGTCTAATTCTATCTTCAGAGTAAGGGAACAGCCGCCCATGATCTGGTAGAATATACCAGATGGGCGGGATATAAATCGAATAAATAAATAAATAAACAAACAAACAGTTAGGGAGAATAATATACGAATTATGAACCTTCATTAAGAGAAGCTGTCCATTTCCTCACCCCACAATAGATTACTTACAGACATGTCTTTGCCATGTAGTCTTTTCATTTCCTGTACCATTATGGTTTCCAAGATTTTATAATACAGAATTTCTGCCAGCTTTAACCGGTTAACAGCAAAATCTGAAATTTAAGCCAAACACTGATGAAACTAATGTTTAAGAGTTCTGCAGACTTTATCTGTAATTTTTTTTCTAAAGCAACTCAAAACATATGTCACTTTATACTGACAAAGATAAGATCACACATTTCAGACATTCAGACTGAAATCCTAGGGACACCTACCTAAGGCTAAGTTCCATTTAGCAAAATACAAACTTCTCAGTAGAAGTCTAATAAGAGTAGTGCTGTTCTATACACAGATGCCTCAGAGTTAACCAAACTAAATATACCAGAAGTTACTTCTAAGTAAACATGCATGAAATTCAGCTGCAAATGTAACAAAGATAGTTCAAACTAGTTGAATAAATATTTGTAGTACCGTCTACAAAAAATTTCATAGTACAAAAAACCCAGTAAGAAACATTCCTAATTTATAATGATTATGCTAGGAATTAAAAATTGTGGTATAAACAGCTTTGACTTCATAATTTATTTTCTTTCTTAATTTCTATTATCATCCTACCTATATGAGATCCTGGCTGATCATCCGTTGACCGAGTATAGTTCTGACAGAAAACATCACCTGTCTCTCTCAGTCTGTTAATGATGCTTTCCATAGGGTTTCTTACACAAGATCTATAACAGAATACAAAAAATAGTTATTACACTTACCTGATATACAAAATGATGTACAGTGGTGCCTCGCTTAACAGGTGCCCCGTTTAACGACAAAATCGAACAGCGATTAACTTTTTGCGATCGCTTTGCGATGTTCCCTATGGGGAAAAATCGCTTTGCGAGTGATGATTTTTTAACAGCTGATTGGCGATTCCAAAATGGCCACCAGTTAAAAAAAAATGGCCACCCGCTGTTTTCTGGGACGGATTCCTCACTTACCAGGCAGTGAAAATGGCCGCCGTATGGAGGATTTTCGCTTTAAAGGCGAGTCTGAAGCCCATAGGAACGCATTAAAGGGGTTTCAATGCATTCCTATGGGCTTTTTAATATTGCATAGCAACGAAATCGCTTTGCAGTGATTTTTGCTGCACCAATTATCGTCGCTATGCAAGGCACCACTGAACATATATTTTGATAGGTTCTCCTTTGTACTTTTTAAGTATAAACAGCAAAATATTCTGAATGGGTTAGACACAATTTAAGTGAACTGAGCCTGAGGGAGAGATTGTTTGGGTCTCTGCATGTAACACTTAATTGGAATTACAGTGGTGCCTCACTTGACGAGGATAATCTGTTCCAGCGAAAATTGCTGTAGAGCGAAATCCTCGTCAAGCAAAATAAAAAAGCCCACTGAAATGCATTGAAAACCGGTTCAATGCGTTCCAATGGGCTAAATACCTCAGCGTCCAGCAAAGATCCTCCATAGGGTGGCCATTTTCGGGTGCCTGTAAAGGGAAAAATCCATCCTAAAGCACAGCGGTGAGCCATTTTACACAGCGGGTGGCCATTTTGAAACCTGACGATCAGCTGTTTTGATCGTCGTAATGCGAAGAATCGGTTCCTGAAGCAGGGAACCGATCGTCGGGAAGTGAAAAAAGCCCTTTGAAACATCATTTTGTGATTGCAAAACCTCATCATTAAGCGGATTCGTCATTTAACGAGGTAATCGTTAAGCGAGCCACCACTGTAATACCTAAACTGAATAAGGGAAGAGGCACACAAGAGGGGAGGCAGGCTTCAGCTTTATAAGCAACGGAGGATGAAGAATATATATACACGTATATATGATATATATAAACATTATTCCTTGAGTAAGTCTAATTAATTCCCAAAGTTTTAGGAAGAGGCCAGAAAAAAAGAGGTTACCTACCTGTAACCATAGTTCTTTGAGTGGTCCTCTGTGAATTCACACATATGTGTCTTGTCTGCACCTGCCCTGATGGTCTCAGAAGATTCTAGAGCTGAAAGTAACAATTTAGTGGTGTAATTCCCCCACAAGGCGTATGCTCCTCCCACCCGCCATTCCCCTCAGTTCCTAGATTTTTTTCCGTCAGGTGTATAAGAGTACAACTTTAAGTGAGCCGTGATGGAGAGAGGGGAGGATGGGTGAGTACTGTGAATTCATAGAGGACCACTCAAAGAACTATGGTTACAAGTTGGTAACCTCTTTTTCTTCTTCGTGGCCTCTATGAATGCACACATATGGGTGACTAGCAAGCTTCACTTACCAGCAGGTGGGACATCACGGGAGGAAGGATGCCAACACAGTTCTGCCGAATGAAGCATCTTGTCGTGCTCTGACATCTAGCCAGTAGTGCTTGACGAAGGTCGACGGCGTGGACCATGTAGCAGCACGGCAGATGTCTGGGATCTCGGTTTCACGCTGGAAGGCAACTGAAGTAGACAGGGCTCTGGTTGAATGAGCCCTAAGGTGCTCAGGAGGTGACTTTCCTGAAAGTTTATAGGCTAGAGAAATGGGGTAAACTATCCATCTAGAGATGGATTGAGAGGATGCATGGGCATCTTGTGGGGGCCATGGAAGCAAATGAAGAGTCTATTGGACCTCCTGTAGGACTTACTCCTGTCTAAGTAAAAGGACAGAGCCGTCTGACATCCAAAGTGTGGAGCATATGCTCTAATGGAGACGATGGAGATTTAAAGAAGGATGGCAATATAATGGGTTGGTTGATGGGAAAATCAGAAACCACTTTAGGCAGAAAGAACACATCAAAGTACAATGTCACCTTGTCAGGCTGAATTGGGTAAAGGGTGGGTTGCATCGAAGGGCGGCAAGTTCACTAGCCCTTTCTGCTGATGTGATAGCCACATGGAACACTATTTTACAGGTAAGTAACTGCAGGCTTGAAAATGACATGGGTTTAAATGGTGGATGCATTAAGGCATTTAGTACAGTGGTGCCTCGCATAGCAACGTTAATTGGTGCAGCAAAAATCGCTGCAAAGCAATTTCATCGCTATGCGATTTTAAAAAGCCCATGGGAATGCATTGAAACCCCTTCAATGCGTTCCTATGGGCTTAAAACTGACCTTTAAGTGAAGACCCTCCACACGGCGACCATTTTCGCTGCCTGGTAAGCGAGGAATCCATTCCTAAACACAGCGGGCGGCCATTTTTTTTACCCGGCGTCCATTTTGGAATCACCGATCAGCTGGGGGAAAATCATCGCTTTGCGATAATGGGTAAGCAAAACAGGGTACAGATCATCGCAAAGTGATTTTTCCCCATTTAAAACATCGCAATGCAATTGCAAAAGCGATCACAAAAAGTTCATCAGTATGCGATTTCATCGTTAAATGGGGCACCCGTTAAGCAAGGCACCACTGTACTGTCTGAATACACCATTGTGGTATAATACGTTGATGTGAGCAAGTGTTGTTGAGTCCCTTGAGGAATTTATTGACAGTAGGATGTGAGAACAGTTTTGCGGAGCGGAAGTTGTCAGGTTGGTGGGCAACAATGGCAGAAATATGTATCTTCAGAGTGGATAATGATAGGCCAAGTTCAAAAAGATGGAGGAGGAAGGTAAGTAAGGTATTAAGTAAAATGGGTACAGCAGGTAAGTTCTTATCAATGGTGAAACTGATGAATGATTTCCATTTATTTTCATATAAGGATAGAGTTGAAGGTTTATGTGCCCATTGTAAGATTGCCATCACGTCGGGGATATCTTCCATGCTGTAAGATCGAGAGAGGTCAGATTTGGATGGTGGATCATGCCCTGGTTGAGAGTCAGAAGATACGGGATTGGAGGAAGACGAACCAAGTCTGTGGACATTGATGTCAGGTGAGTGAACCAGGGTTGCTGGGGCCACTTCGGGGCTATGAGGATTGCATGAGCCTTGAACTGCCGAAGCTGAATGATTGTACACTGGATGAGCGGTATCGGTGGAAAGAGGTAAAGGAAATCCTTGGACTAGTCCACCATGAATGCGTCCCTGATCGATTTGTTGTCCAACCCAGCTCTGGAGCACAATATCGTGCATTTGCGGTTAAGCCTTGATGCAAAAAGATCGATTGATGGAGAGCCCCACTGATGGCATAGTTGATGGAATACAGTGTTGTTCAGGGACCATTCGTGTGTCCCCGATGATAAATGGCTGAGGTGGTCCGTGAGATAGTTGTCGTTTGTGGTAATATGAACTGCTATTGGAAATATGTGGTTCTGATAGAACCACTCCCATAGGTTGACAGCAAGATACAGAAGGGAAAGGGAGTGAGTACCTCACTGCTTGTTGACATAAAAAAGTGCTGTTATATTGTCCGTAGCTAATTGGATGACCTGTCCCTCAATAAGTGGGAGAAAGGTATTGAAAGCCCCAAGTAACTCTAGGGGGTTTATGTGAAGAGTCTGTTCTTGCTTTGACCATAGGCCGTGAATTTTGTGATGCCAGCAGTGGGCCCCCCAGTCCAGAAGGGCTGGCATCAGTAGTGACCTGTATCATGGGCTGAAGGGGCAAAAAGGATTGACCAGTTCGCAAGTTTGGAAGGTAAGTCCACCATGTAAGTTGGGTGGCTAATTCTTTAGTGACTGTTAGCATTTTGGTAGGGGGATCTATCATGGGATCAAACAGGGCTAGAAACCAAGATTGGAGTGGTCTCATTTTGAGTCTGGCATGTAGAATCAACAATGTCGTGGAGGCCATGAGGCCGAGAAGGCGCTGAACGTGATGTGCAGATACTGTTTGAAGAGGTTGGAACAAGGCAACTGACTTCTTTATTTTCGCAAATCTTTCACGAGGGAGGAAATCTTTTGCTTGTAGTGAATCTATCTCTGCCCTGATGAAGGTGGCTGTCTGTTTTGGCTGGAGATGGGCCTTTTCCAGTGTATGTAGGGTGGTGTCTCTTGCTGCTACAGCCTCGTGGTATGATGCCGTGACTATCAGCCAGTCGTTGATGTAAGGGTAGATGTTTATGCCCTGGAGACGTAGAAAGGCTGCGGCCGGTGCCATGCATTTTGTAAAAGTTCTTGGTGCTGTAGAGAGTCCAAATAGGAGGGAACAGAATTGGAAGGCAGCATTGTCTACATGAAAACGGAGGTATTTTTGATATGAGGGATGTATTGAGACGTGGAAATAGGCATCCTGTTTATGGATTATGACAAACCAGTCGTTCTGTGAAAGCAAAGTGATAATGGTATCTAAGGTAAGCATTCAAAATTGACGGGGTCGAATCAAACTATTTAAGAGTCCTCCATCTTTTTTGGGAACAGTAAAATATTTGGAATAGAATCCATTATGCCAATTGAATTGTGATACAGGGATAATAGCCTGCTTGGAAATCAAAGTAACGATTTCACCCTGAAGGATGGAAGAGAAGGGCGTGGGTTGGATGAGTCCCACAGGGGGTAGGGTACAGAATTTAATTTTGTAGCCATAGGCAATGACAGTTGGTTGTTAGTAATATTTTGCCAGTAAGGCAAGTATGGTGCCAATCTGGTCTGAAAGGAGGGTTGTCAGTCTCTAGGGGGAGGGAGACATTGAAAAATGTATTCAGTATTGCTTACCCTTCCTTTGATTCTTGGGAAGGGATTGCCGTTGATGAGTTGCATTGCAGGGATAAAAGGAAGGAAGAAGCAGCTGTGGGGCTGGGAGAGACCTTTCTGACTGCTGAGGTCGAAACTATTTGTATGGATGATATCACAGATACTGATACAGTGGTGCCCCGCACAGCGAGGTTAATCCGTTCCGGATTAACCTTCGCTGTGGGAAACATCGCTGTGCGGGAGGGAAAAAGCCATAGAAACGCATTGAACTTTGTTCAATGCGTTCCTATGGCTTTCAAACTCACCGTTCAGTGAAGTTCCTCCATAGGCGGCAGCCATTTTCGCGCCCTCCCCTCGCAGAACGAGGGCGCCAAAATGGCTGCCATCAGCTGTTCGGCGGGTCAAAAATGGCCGCCGGAACAGCCGAAAGGGGCCGGGGCACAGCGTTTTCGCGCCCTTGGTAAGCAAGGGGAGCGCGCGAAAACGCTGCCGGAAGCCCCGAAATGGTTGCGCGCAGCCATTTCGGGGGCTTCCGCAGCGTTTTCGCGCGCTCCCCTTCTTACCAAGGGCGCGAAAACGCTGCGCCCCGGCCCCTTTCGGCTGTTCCGGCGGCCATTTTTGACCCGCCGAACAGCTGATCGGCGGGTCGCAAAGCGAAGGTCGGTAAGCGAGCAGCTTACCGACCTTCGCTCTGCGATTTTCGCCCATTGGGGCCATCGTTGTGTGATCGCTTTAGCGATCGCAAAAGCGTCACCGTAGAGCGAATTCATCGCTCTACGGTGCGCTCGTTGTGCGAGGCACCACTGTATTGAGAATAGGATTGGGAATATGGTTGATTGGGACAGTACTGAGATCTTTAAAAGATTGAAAATTGCTGAATGGAGTAAGGTATCACCATTTTGCGCATCTTATGAAAGTTCTCCATGATTTCATCAGTTTTGTTGTTGAATAGGCCAGTCCCATCGAAGGGTAGATCTTCAACCCATGATTTGGTGTCATCTGATATTGTGGATGATCTGAGCCAGGCATGACGTTGTATTGATATGGAGGAGACCAATGTTTTAGAAGCAGCTTCTGCTGCATGACGTGCAGCAATTCATTGGTGTTTAGCCAAGGTAATGGCTTCGGAACGGGTGTTAATAAGGTCAATCTTTATCACTTCGGGTGCTGATTCAAGAAGGGGAAGTACTTTGTTCCAAAGATAGCGTTGATATGATCCCATAGTGGCCTGGTAATTGATGTTCCTCAATAAGAAAGATTGTAGGGAATAGATCCTTCTACCGAGAATATCTAGCTTCCTTCCTTCTTTATTCATAGGGGTGACTTTAGATTTACTGTAGCCCTTAGATTGACTAGATTCCACTATTATGGAATTTGGTAAAGGATGTTTATTTAGGAATTTGATGTCATCACCATGAGTTTTATAGAGGTTTTCAGTTCTGCGTGAAATCTGCATCACTGAAGGAGGCTTATCCCATTTGTCTTTAATGAGTTATAAAATGGATTTGTTGAAAGAAAGACTGACTGGCGAAGACCTTTCCTGAATGATGTCGTCGAAAACATGATCTGTTTTAGCGATGAAGATTCCTCGATGTTAAGGCTCAAGCCATTCTCGATATAAATTGAGAGTATGATCAAAAATCTTCTGAAGGAAAAGGAGGTTGGTTATCCTTGGTCTCATCAGGAGTGGGGAGATCAGGAGATGAGTGATGAGAATAAATAGATTGTTATATTTTATTATATTTATTATTTTATTTATTGGACTTATATACCGCCCCATAGCGCTACAAGCACTCTCCGGGCGGTTTACAATTTTTAATTATACAGGCTACACATTGCCCCCCCAGCAAGCTGGGTACTCATTTTACCGACCTCGGAAGGATGGAAGGCTGAGTCAACCTTGAGCCGGCTACCTGGGATTTGAACCCCAGGTCGTGAGCACAGTTTTAGCTGCAGTACAGCGTTTTAACCACTGCGCCACGAGGCATTGTTCATTCTCAAAGGAAGATTGTGAATAAGGTGATGTGGGTGATGGTTCATGATGTGGAGTATCGTAAGGTTGATGTTCTCGAGTGTCCGTTCGATCTATGACATTGGTAGGGGTATGAGCAGGTAGCAAGTGATCATGCCTACTCTATGACAATGTCAGTTTGGACGTGGACGATGCTGAAGGGACCGATATGTGCTTCTTGGTTCGGCCTTGGCTTTGTGGAGGTTGAGAGGGTTCAGAAGTAATACAAGCTCGCTTTTGTTGTTCAACATGACAACGTTTGAAATGTAACTGCAAGACAGAAGAGTCAAAAACTGGTATGGCATCATCGGGAAAGGGGGAAAAAATCCCCATACGGTGTCATGGGTCTCTGTGGGAAGACATGCTTCCTTTTCTCTGTTTGTCTTCTGGAAGAAAGAGGGGGAGTTTCGGGGTCAGAAACCGAGATTTCAACTGCCCGCGCTGATGCAGGGTTGGAATGGGTCGAGGCCGGGCTGGACGGCTGCACAGCCGAGAAATGGCCAATACTCGGTGTCAGGCTCAATGTCACAGCAGAGACTATTACCTGTTGAACGTCCTCCTGATTAGAGGCAGAGTCATGAACGTCCTTCGAGGATTCCTCCAAAATGGGAGAGGGTAGAGATGCATGAGGGGCTCCAGGCGGGAGGGTTTATCCGTTTTTGGATTTTTTGCTGTGGATTTTCTTCGAAGGAGGATCAGGTGGTTTAGTGGCGGATTTAGCTGACGATTATGGCTTAGAAATTTTCTTTTTTTGTGCCTTATCCTTAGGTGGAATGGGGACCACGGTCTCAGGGGCAGGCTGAGTTGCAGGGAGTCTCTTGCCCAGTGAGACAGGGGATCTTACCAGTTCCCTGGAGAAACAAGGATTCATCATGGTTTGCCAAAGGTGAGATCTAAGCCTCTGTAGGCGTTGTTTGAGTGCCGGTCCAGTGAGGTTTTTACAGACAGCACAAGAATGAGTAGGGTGAGATTCACCCAAACAGAAAAGACACTGATCATGAGTGTCAGAGAGAGAAATCTTATTAGAACAAGAAGTGCACCACTTGAAATGAAACTGGTAGGCCATAAGAAAGAGAAGGGGGTGGGAATCAAAAGGGCAGGAAAAAGCGACAAAACACAGTAAAAGAGAAGCGCATAGCTCCAACTGATTAGGAAAGAGTAAAGAAACTAAGAAAGAGAAAAAGGTAGCCCCGAAAAGGGCTGTTTGGGCAACTAGCTTCAAAAAGGCTAAAGAGAAAGCTCAGTCTTCCGAAGGAGAACCGTACAGCTCGGCGGAAAAAAGGAACTTAGGGGAATGGAGGGTGGGAGGAACATATGCCTTGTGGGGGAAATCACACCACTACATTGTTACTTTCAGCTCTAGAATCTTCCGAGAATGTCAGCACAGGCGCAGACAAGACCCATATGTGTGCATTCACAGAGGCCACAAAGAAGAACCAATAATTTTAAAAATGTGAAAAAAGTAAACAGATTAACATCTGCCTCTAGGAACAAAAGTAGGTTTTAGACAGATCAAGAGCAAAGTTCACAGAAAAGTTTAGTAAGCATTTGAAAAAATGACCCCACATACAGCAAAAGAATAGCACAGACAACAGCTGCCCAAAATTCTTGAAGAACGGCTTTGACTACGATTAGAATGTTAGCTTGAACTCTAAAAAGCTATTGTCTTGTCCAGACATTCTAACAGAACTTACCATAATAGAAAACAAATAAGCTATTATTACCAATTATATTGACTATGGTAGTTTAAAATATCTTTATTGGCTTCTATATCTCAGCAAATAGGACCCCTCCGCAATTAACAGCAGGCTGGACTGTTATTCTGGTTAGCCAATTCTTTGTCTCTAATTTCTAACATTTCCACAAATACAATAAAACATGGCATGGCTAATTAACAAATAAAGAGCCTCTTAATTTAGGAAACTGAAAAGAAAGAAGAGTGTGAGCTAGAGCTAGTGGAATCTAAAGTCAGTAATGAACTTCTGGACTCAGTACATATAAGATTTTTCCAAATCTAGGGATCTAATGCAATTAAATCCCAGCAAAAATACAAAAAGTCCTCTAATAATAACATAATACCATGAGAGCTTTCTTCGTACAGTTTAACATCAGTAGGTGAATGTTGTTTCCAAGTATTCTTGAAAATGAATGGCCAACAGATTGGATATCACAAGTTTGCAGTTCTTTGCTATTCCCATACAATCATAACAGTGACACTATCTGAGGTGGTGTGATCTGATTACAAGTATAACTGATTTGCTGAGACTAATAAAAAACAGCAATTACTACACACTATTGTACAGTGCAGCTAATCCCATGTTTCATCCACAGGATCACTTTTCATTTTTAACTACACAACTTCCACACTGACTGCCTGACAACAGAAACACATAAATTCAAATATCTGAAAAAAGTAACTTCACAAATCAATAATGGCTAGGATTAGCATGTTTCTCATCCTGAATTCAAAGAGCTATTTTAGATATAGCTAATCAAAAAATATATGGAATAGGAAGAACTCTCATTCCATACTGTAACTTGCTTTCAAAAACCTTGTATTTCTCAAGGAACATTTTGCCATGTAACACTGGGGTTATCCTCCAAGAAACACAACACAGTACTTTTGTCCTTGGTGCCTTTGATCTGAAAAAAATCAGAAAGACTAGACAAGAAGTCCTACAGAACACAATTTAAAAATAGAAGAAACAGTATCTACTTACTCAAAAATAGCCACAAGCTCTTCACTTGGCGCATTTTTCAATCCTGCTACAATGCTTTGCAACCGGCTTACACTCTGTGTTGCAGAAGCAACAGGAGTAATCACTGGTTCCTTTTCTCTCAGGTATCTCCTGCCAGTCAAAGGAGTTGAAGGTGCAAAGGATCTCTTCTAACAAGTCAAAGTGAAACTTGTTTAAAGTCTTTGGTCCATCATTAATTACATAAACACTGACACTACTGGAAAGAACAAATGACTCCAAAGTAGCAGTTCAAGAACTCAGTACATCAGAATGGAACTACAGTGGTGCCTTGCAAGACGATTGCCTCGCTGAACGAAAAACTCACTAGACGAATGGGTCTAGCGAGGTTTTTGGTACCTCACAAGACGATTTTTCCTATGGCAGTTTTCCACAAGATGAATGTTGCTGTTCAGAGGCTAGCCAAGCACCATTTCTGAAGATCCCACCCCTTTCCCCTGCCTTCAGCAAGCCTCCGAATGGAAAAAGGAAAAGAAAAAAAAAAGAAAGCCTTTTTACCTTCGGAGCCTTACCGAAGGCAGGGGGAAACGGCGTAATCTTCAAAAATTGTGCTGGGCTAGCCTCTGCAAGCGCCCATTGTCACGTGGAGCGACCCCTGTGAGTCTTCAGATGGTGCATGGAAAGCCTCCGAAGGGCTCCGAAGCTGGCGCGCGCAGTTGCAGGGGACCTCAGTCAGTGCGCTGATGGTGCAGGGGAAGCCACTGGAGCACTGGTGGAGGTCCAGCTTCGGAGCCCTTCCCTGCAGTATCCGAGAACTCGCAGAGGTCCCTCCATGCGGAGATGGACACTTGCAGAGGCTTGCCAAGCACCATGTTTGAAGTTCCCGCCCTTTCCCCCTGCCTTCGGTAAGGCTCCGAAGGTAAAAAGGCTTTCTTTCCCCCCCTTTTTACGAGGGACCCCCACGAGTCCTCGGATGGTGCAAAGGAAGCCCCTGGGGACCCCCAAAGCCAGCGATTGCAGCAAGGGGACCCCCCCACCAGCCGTCCAATGGTGCTTCTCCAGCTCCCTATCTGATAAGCGACTTTTTTTAAAAAAAAAATTCCCCATAGGAATGCATTAATTAAATTTCAATGCATTCCTATGGGAATCTGTGCCTCGCAAGATGAATTTTTCGCAAGAAAGCATTGACTGTGGAATGAATTAAATTTGTCTTGCGAGGCACCACTGTATATGCTTCTTTTAGCCTGGATATGATACTTTCAAAGATTATAGCCACTTTGGCTACAGTCTTTAGAAGAACACTATGCAAGTGAAAGAAGTCTTCTTAATTTTTCCTTCTTGTGCTCTTTTCTCACTGAAAAATTATCCCTAACTATATCTGGAGTATTACAAGCTTCTCATATAAGACATAAGCCAATTTGTTTCACCAGACTAAGAGCTCTAGTAATCTATCCAAAGTATTCATTAAACACAGAGGGGATATATAACATGACAGTCTTAAGAGTGAAATAAAAAAATATGTTCCAGTTTTGGAATGAACATTTTTAAAAAGTAGCAGTGTGTTATATAAAAACACATCATAGTGTATCTTCTGCAAAAATTGGTCTAGGAATTCTTTCTGGCAAGAAAAATCTTACTGCTGCTTTGGACGTATAAGGATCAAGATATGTTGGTTCAGTGACTGAAGTGAAACTATTTGATCACTTTGGCCTTTTGAGATCACAGCACAAAGTACTCTATGACACAGTATAACAAAAACTTGCATTACCTTCTCAAAATGTTGCTGAAGATGACATTCCAAATGAGCTCTTGTCATCACATTCCCAGGTGGCATTTCAGCCGTAAACTTCCTAGGAGTTCCAATTTCTTCTTCTGCATCTGCTCCTAAGAAGACTCTCTCATCAAAGTCACCTTCAGTAAGGACATATTCTTCATATTCTTTATTAAGTGCTTTGCTGGAGAACAAGATGGAATGTTAGGAGTATTAAAAAGAACCATACTGCTTTTGCTTTATATTTTACCTACTGTTACTCTCTTCTTCCCTCCCTCATAGCCTCCCTGTCTTAAATTCAAGACCCATTAAATCAGTGAGTAAGTCAATGAAGTGCTATTGATTTAATGATCAAAATCTAAATAGCAAAAATGGCCAGGCTTTTACCCTACAAGCTCCCATCTGCACAACCAAGACACTGTTTGCAAATAATTTTTTGCTTCTAAAGTCCAATGACATATTTCCATAGCTATTATGCCTGTTTACTGTTAGTGCTAAAATCATGCCACACAAAATTTAAAAATCAAGCAATTTATCACTAAACACAAAGTAACAAGTTTTAAAATTAGTGTTTAGAAGATCTTTATTTCAAACATCACACTTACTTGTTATCTACGAAGTTATTAAGATCCAAAAGACAGTCTCCTTTTAAAATCTAGAGACGAGAATAAGAAAATCATAGTCCAAATAACAGCAAAAAGGAAAGGATCAAACACAAGTCAGAAAACCACTTTCTGGCTGTGTGGCTGCTTAGTTAGTTTTAGTGCAAGTGGCTACACTAATCTGCTTCCATAATTAATTAATTAAAACAAAGTAAGTCCAGGAATGTATTCTATTATTTTTAGAACATGATAAATGTATTCCTGCTAATTGTTTTTTACTTACCAAGGAAAAGATACACATGCAAAACTGACACAGTGATGTGTCCGAAATACACAAAGCAAGCAGAATCTCTTCACAAAATTCTTTGAGGAAATTGGGGGGGGGGGGGGGGAGAAAACCTCAAATACTATATTGAGCTGACTAGAGAAAAGCAGGATAACTGTAAAATAAAGATTGTATTCACATCAGTCCTGGCTTAATAAATCATGATGTGCATAAGCAGAGTGCTAATACATGCAGCAAGAAAAATTGTACTTCACTCCTCTATTTGTATAAGCCTGAAAACAAATTAGAAATCTGAAGTATATCTCAGTATTATTTCCAAACTGGTTTAAAGCTACCTTCTAATTCTACCTTTGTAGGAAGCAACTGATTATGGTCTCCAGTTTGCACATAATGGGAAACTGATCTTAAGTACTCCTTCCTGATTTACATACGTGCTCAAACCAAGGGAGTAAAACAAGAACTAACAGAATCAGTATAATATTTGTGCACATCACTGTTATGTCAGGAGTGATGGCTGGGCTGGCCCTTCAGACAGTGCATAGCTGTGGCAGCTAATGCATCCCATTAACTGTGAGATTTGTTTGGCTGCACTGCATGATTCTGGACAGAGAAGTGCTTAAACCTCCTCCACATGCTTCTGTTTCCACTGCCACCAGAGAATTACAAAGACCGGTAACACAGCAACCAATTGTTATCAGAACTAGCTCTGCTCAATTGTTTTCCCCCAGCCAAGACAGGAAGACTGTACAGAGAAACTGCCTATGCTGCAATTTCTCTAGATAGCCTTCCCATCTATCTTAGGTCCAAGAGGACCCCAGTGGTTGGGCAAAATAATATCAACAACAATGGCAGCTAGCTCTAACAATTGCTTACTGACAGCAAACTGCAGCATTGGCTGCCTACCTCTTTCTTCTCCAGCAGCATGCAGGGAAGCATTTGGAGGTGTCAGCACCCTTCAGTGGGTAAACAGCCTTTCTCTCTTGAGTTTGGGGAGCAATGAGGGAGTGTCCGAAAAACTTGCTCAGGAAAGCTGATGAGCTGTGACTACGTCATAAGTTGTTGACAGTGTGCAGGAACATGTGGCGTCTACCTCTCTGAACATGTACAATGGTGTGAGTACCCTATCACAACAAAAAAAGCAAGCAAGCAAAATAAAAACAAACAAAACTAGTAGCTCTTGGACTTTGTTCAGATCAGATTTCTTAATTTTGGTGCCTCATATAGAACTACAATCTCTCTTCTTAAAAATGCAAACGTTTCTATTATAATGCATTAAGACTGTGTGACTGTGGTAGCAAAATTCCTTACAACTGTCTGACCTTCCTTAACATCAGAGAAGCAAAGACCTTCTAACTGGTATTAGATGAACTGCTGTAACCCTACAGGAGTGAAACAAATGGATAGAAAAAGGTACCAGAAAGAGAACCTTGGTAACGGTGCAGAAATGGGTGATAGTGAAGAGCAAGGAGACAGCGAAATTGAAAAGAACAGACTACACATATTAATCTGAAATGCCAAATCTTTGGCAATAAACTTCACATTTTCATTTAAAAAAACAAACAACTACTTTGAGTCCATTAATTTGAACTACTAAATATACAATTACATTTTATGAATATATATACCTTTCTATCATAGAGTTTGGAAATATATGGTTTAAAATAATGCTCCTTTATGCCCTTGGCTTCCACCAAAAGGCCATCATGCAATTCACAGAGTGTGGCAATAATACATGGAGGCCCTTCTGATGTCCTGAAGTCAGAGGTTTGGAAGTCTTCTGGCAAACCTTTAAAAAAAAAGTGGGGTCTTGAGAAATAATCCAGTTCCAAAGCCATATGAAAACCTGTTATTTTATTAGGGTGGGCCAAAAACATACCTTTGAAAGACTGGTTCAATAAGTCCTTTTTATATGGACACAGAAGAGCATTTGCAAATATCAGATCCAAGCAGCACAGAAGCAAATGGTACGAATTCACTAAATCATCTCCAATCATACTGAAATTACCTTTGAAACAGACAATATCATGTCAATGAAAATTACGAAGCTAAATGATCCAGAATGAATATAAGAAAATCTAACCTACCTTTTGTGTAAACAAATAGTGTCCAGCAGAAATTGAATAGGTCTTTAACACTACAGGGTACCCGTCTATTGGGAGGGGAAAAAAGGCAAGTTTCAGTTTTGGAAGATTTTTATTCTGAAAGACACTCAATGAATTTCAGACTGAAGACATGCTGTGGGTAATTAAATCCATTTGCAGCTAATAAAAGAATGCCATAAACTAGCAAAGGAATTTAGAACTTAATACATAATTCCATTAATTTTTCCTATGCTCCAAAATTACATTATTTAAAAAAAATTTCCTGGAGACTTTGTCAAATTGGACACCAGAGGAATTCCATAAGATTACACTAAGCATACTTTCTTAGATCACTGGATCTAAACTATTCCAGAACCCAAATCACTTCAGCAGTTACCTCTGTTTTCTACTCCTTTGTATCTTAGGCTGCTCTTCATAAGGATTTTTAAATATATCCAAAAATATTGGTGTAAACTTCTTGAAAATCACTGTTGATACTTCAAAATTTCTCTCCAGCCTCTCCACTCTCTCTCGAAATTCACAAGATATATTTGACATGTCCATCCACTTCTTCATTTTGCTAAAAAACTGAATTAAACTTAACAGAAAACAACACAAATTATATTTTTAACATACTTTCAGATTTTATTAGTATCCAAAGTATTTTATATTTGGGATTCATTTAAAGAAAGACCTATTTCACCTGATATATTTATTTGACTCACAGCTGAATGTGTGAACTGAGCTCCTTAAAAAGTACTGTGAATGGATATAATGAAGATACAGTATAGTATTAATGTTGTAGTTACCAGCTAAACATGTATGTCTGAACTAGCCTCATAACAATTCTGTAAAAAAATATATCTAATACGAGAATCTACTATGAGAAACAGTGATTTACCTAAATTATCTAGGGCCAAAATCCTACTTACATTGCACAGCATAAACTGGAAATTATACAAGTACCGTGCACAATATTGTCAGACCTGCACACTCACACTGCACGCTGGTGAAATGGAAAAACTGTTTGTGCCCTTACTCAGCCAATATTTCACAATAGGATCATGAATATAGTATTTTAAACAACTAAGTAGGAATTCAGATCTAGGCTATACCCAGCACATCAGTACTTTCTTATTGATCCAGAACTCTTAGTCCAAATTAAGAGTAGATTCTGTTGCTTAGTGTAGTTAAGCACAACTACAACAGGTCCATTTAATCAATGGAACTTATAGAGGAGCTCTCTCATCAATTTTCCATTGATACAATGGCCCTACACTACTTGTGACTTACTTTGATTAAAACATGATTTCAGCTTCTATGGGACTTCTAAAAGTACTGACCTAGTCATTCAATGGATCTTTCCTAGGTGGTACTAACAACTGGATTCAGCATACAGGATTGATTCCTTTAATTTTTAAATGTATTTAAATACTCGTTTCTTAGTATTAACAATAATAGGACACTGAAATGCAGTAGTAAATCGCAATCATAGTAGGCTCACTGCATTTGGTGAGTCAGATACTCTGTAAATACAGTGGATTCAATTAACTTATAGTTATGACTTACTACTGGATGTCAGCCAATATGTTACAATCCCTTCTCTCATACACCCTTTCAAACTACCAATCATACATAAGAACCAATAATAAATGTGTAACATTAAAACTGCTCACAGAATCGATAGTTTAATTTCTGAATTGTGAATTACCAACATTACATAATACATAATGACCTTGCTCAATATGTAATGTTGGTAATTATTCATCCAAATCACTATGTAGTTTTGCAAATGATGCAATTTTTGAAGGGAAATTGCCTCAAGTTAAGAAATCACCACAAACATCACCACCTGCATACACCGAATCACACAATTCAGGCTGAAATAGATCACATCTATGGAGATTTCTCAACGTGAAGCAATTCATTTTCAAAGTTCCTTTTAAGCCTTTAAATTATACATTCCCATCATGGCTTATAAACTGCGATGGGAGTTTTCCTCCAGGAATCTGTTCAATCCCCTTTTAAAGCATCTTGACAGGATGCCATCACCACATCCTGTGGCAAGGAGTTCCACAGACTAACAACATGTTGGATAAAGAGATATTTTCCTTTGTCTGTTCTCCCTCTCCCAACACTCAATTGGAGTGGGTGTCCCCTGGTTCTGGTATTGTGAGAGAGGGAAAAGAGTTTCCCTTTATCTACTTTATTCATTCCCTCCATAATTTTATACGTCTCAGTCAGGTCCCCCCACAGGCACTTTTTCTCTAGAATAAAGAGCATCAAACACTGTAGCCTTTCCTCATAAGGGAGGTGCCCCATCCCAATAATCATTTTAGTCACTCTCTTCTGCACCTTTTCCAGTTCCACAATGTCTTTTTTGAAGTTCAGCGACCAGAACTATATGCAGTACTCCAGGAGCAGCCTTAACAGGCCTGCCACCCCCCGCACCCCCCATGGCAAAGCGGGGCTTTCAGAGGTGATTTTCACTGCTGAAAAGCCCCAGGAGGCTTCCGAAAGCGGCGCGAGGGGTGGCTCGGGGGGGGGGGCTGCCCCTACCACCCACCCCACCCCCACCCCGGCAAAGGGATCTGTGTTGACGGTTCAGTCCTGCCTAGGCCATGGACTGCGGACCAGTTGGGGACCCCTGCTCTAGAGCATATTTGGGGATGGGGAGGACTGCAAGAAGAGGGATAGAGGCAATGGAACATAATGTTCCTTCCACAAATTGACACAATTTATTATTATTAATATAATAATTAAATATATTAATATATTAATAATAAACATGAGAATAAAAAACATAATAAACATAATCATCATCATAGAACCACAGAGCTGGAAGGGACCATATCGATCATCGAGCCCAGCCCATCAAGGAGGAATAGTGGGGAATCAAACTCCCAATCTCTGACTCGGCAGCCAAATACCTCTCAATGGTCACCTGGGTTCTATCATCAGCTAAATGTTCTATATTGGTAAACATACATGCATGCATATGCTATTTTTATAAAGCTTCAGGCATAGGAGGAGGAGCTTTGTTAAAGGAGTTTATAGTTGGAAACAATCCTTTAGAAGTGTGGGGCAAGAACTATAGATGCCAACCGTAATGGTCTTTTCATACATTTTAAAAACCTTAATCACACTGTTTATGACATGTGAGTTTTACTATCAGTTTTTCTATTTGTATTTTAATTGTTGTTAAATGAATTTTGCACTCAAACTTTTGTTAATAAGAGATGGGACATTTACATATTTTTAATGAACAGAATAAATACACAGTGCAATCTAAAATTTTGTACTACATCATATCTATGACTCTTGCTCAAACTGGACTCACTTTCTCTCTCTCTCTCTCTCTCTCTCTGTGTGTGTCTGTAATGATAAATGTGCAACCTATCAAAGTTTTCATTTTGAACTTCTGCAGCACAAAGGCCCAAATCCCATCAAGAAAAACAAAAACACTTAACAGCACACTAGGAAGTGAACACTTATAAAATATCATTGATAGAATGAGTCTACTCTAGTTGGGACTATCAGTTGGATATAGGCCAGTATGTACCTATTAGGTATTGTTTGCAGAATAAAATACATTTTTAGACAGGAGGAGGAACACAAATACTTATTTTAAAACATAAAAAATACCTCAGTTTTGCTGAGCGTAGTATTGTGGTCAGTGAGACACAGTTTCCTTCCATTAAGCCACTTCCTACAGTGGGGATTATACTCTTACGGCATGCAACATACAGAGCACAAGCCAACCAATGTACAGTATCACCCTGAAAAAAACCCAAGTAATTAAATGTCTTCAGGGACAACACTAGTCAGTTTGTAGGTTGAACCTTTTATATAAAACTTCATGAAAGACATTATAGTAATAACCAATATACCATTGACTGAGATGTGAATGAATAACATCAGTGATTTTTATAGCAAAAAAAGAATCACAAAGCAGTTTTTTTTCAAGTATAGATGAGATTTTCAAGAAATATTAAATGCTACATATCTCTTAAACAATACTGTCAGGATTCACAGAGAAAACCCGTATGTGTGCACAATTTTTCCCAAAGGTTCAAGATTGTACAGTATTTCATTCTTCTGTTCTCCCCTCCCAACACTCATATGAGTATTGTTCACGGGGGGTTTAGAAAACAAACATAGAGAATAAGGAACATAACAGAAATACTGTGTATTAAACATTACAATTCTACAGATTTATTTTTATTACATTTACATTTATTTTTATTACATTTACATTCCTCATTGGAGCTCAAAGGTGAAATACATGGTTTTCTTCATTTTATCCGCATGAGTCTTGTGAAGTAGGTTACCTTAAGAGACAGTAAGTATAAATACTGTAGTTCAAAATCAGTGAGGCTTATCGATTAAAAGAATAGTCGAACTTATGTCTTCCCTGTCTGAAACTCTTAATTATGCAACCACATCAGCCTTCAGGATACTTAAAAAAACATACCCCTGAAAACTGAATTTATAAAGTAAGATTGTTAAACCTTCAACATTCAATTATGAAGTACTACCAAAATTCAAATTTGTACATCTCAGTTCTAACTTGTGTATTTCAGTCTAGTTGTAAAATCTGGAAGAAAATTATCTCTCTTTTCTGGGTCCAAAACCCATCATCGGAAAAGTAGAAAAAATGGCTGTTAAGTGTTGTAACTAAACTGCAACTTCATCTTTAAAGGCCTCATCAATGTGTTTCACCAGATGCTGGGCAAGAAATATTAGGCTGCAATCCTAAACATGCACACTGATCTTGAAAGAAATCCCACTGACTGTGTTGTTCTTCATTCCTTGGAACCCATGCATACAAAAGAGGTGTTAAGTCAACAGAACGTCGGAATACACTGAGCTGCAAAGCAAATCGGTGTCAAATATGTCTTCGGTGCATTACTTAAAACTAGCAAGGATGCCACTTCAAGCTTAAACTTTGTGGAAACTAGTTCATGATCTAAGAAATGCTGGGGTTGAGGACTGAGATATAATTACTGAACTGTAAGATTATGATACTGACAATGAATTTCAAACGGCGTGTCGCTGCAAAGCCCAATTTAAAGCCCTTTCCTGTACTTCCGAGCCGACCTTTTAGTTGGGGTGCGGCGCGGTTGCCCAGTGCCTCTTGCCTGCCGGGCGACTGGAAGCAAGGACTTCCCCATCGAGGTGAAGGGATCCCCCGAACCATTCATTCATCTGGGACAAGCAAGAGGGAAGCAGCCCGGGATCTATCTGCTGCCAACAGGGGCTACGCCGTAGAGGCCGGCATCGCCCTCGGGAGCCAGGCCTGAGCCTACAAAACGCTGGGGAGCAGTGAGGGACCGGGCACCACGCTAGTAGGCCCGGCCGCTCTACCCCTTGACCAGACTGTCGCACCTGAGGGAGGGAAAAAATCCTACGCCTGGCACGCCCAAGCCGCGGCCCGGGGTGCCTGCCGACATTGCGGAGGAGAGAAGGGGAGGCCGGCAACTTAACAATTCACTCCCCGCTTGCCCTCCATCCCTTAACAGACACCAGCCCCCCCCCCCGAAGTCTCCCACCTCCAGGCTGTAGGTGCCTCTCAAGGCGGTGAAATCTCGGAGAGCTTCGGCAGCGCTGCTAACGTCCAAGTTGAGTTCCTGACAGAGGTGGTCGATGGCGGCCCGGACTGGGCACTGCCCGGCCCCAGCTTCTCCAGTAGGGTCCTCCTCTTCCCCGGACATCTTAGCGGGTTCCCCCTCAGCCCAGCCCACCCACACAAACACCAGCCCCCCGGCCGCACCCACAATCCTCTGCGCCGAGCGCGCCAAAACGGCAGGGGAGGTGTCCACCTTCCGCCCCTCCTTCTGAGGGAAAGGTTCCCAAATCGGAATGAAAGGTGCGGGAAGGAGAGGAGGTCCTACCACACCCTTAGACGCGACCACACATTTCTCCCTCCCCCTCCCCGCCGCCAAGAGATCTTCTCGACCCGTGTCAAATACTACGGAACAACTATCCGCGTGTTCGGGGGACTGCGTGTAGACGGAAAGGAGCCGAATTCGGTCCCTCCCTTGGACATTAGACGAGTCTCGTCTTGCACTAAACACACACACACACAACTAACTAATCCCTCCCTTGGAAATTAGACGAGTCTCGTCCTGTGCTAAACGCACACACACAACTAACTAATACAATTTTCAGGAAGTGGTAGTGCTGGCTTGTTACATCAAAAGTAAAGCTCTTGGACCTCTCGAAAGACTAACAAAGGTAATGTGGTTCCTGTTTCGACTTTCTTACGATAAGCAGACTGCAAAAGGAACAAGTCAGATGAGTATAAATATCCCTTTGCGCTACATAATGTGCTAGACGATGTGTATTCTTTAGTACTTATAATACATATAAGTATGCTGTGGAAAGAAGGAAAAGCATCTTGGTTAGCAGGTCAAATGACAGCATCCTTAGAAATTACTGGTTTTCTTGTGAAGCTTTAAAGGAATAAAAAGTAATTTCCTCAATGCAATATGAGGTTATATAACTATGAGGCTAGAAACTAGCCTAGAGTCTGTTGAATAAAAGATGCTTGGATTTGAAATGCATTTTTCACCCAAGGTAAAGGTAAAGGTAAAGGTAAAGGTTCCCCTTGACAATTTTTGTCCAGTCGTGTTCGACTCTAGGAGGCGGTGCTCATCCCCGTTTCCAAGCCATAGAGCTAGCGTTTGTCCGAAGACAATCTTCCATGGTCACATGGCCAGTGCGACTCAGACACGGAACGCTGTTACCTTCCCACCGAGGTGGTCCCTATTTATCTACTTGCATTTGCATGCTTTCGAACCGCTAGGTTGGCGGGAGCTGGGACAAGCGACGGGCGCTCACTCCATTGCGTGGATTCGATCTTACGACTGCTTGGTCTTCTGACCCTGCAGCACTGGCTTCTGCGGTTTAGCCCACAGTGCCACCACGTCCCACCTTTTCACCCAAGAGCTATTTATAACTGGGGGGAAAAATCTTATTGACTTGTTTCAACACATCAGAGGTTTAATATAACAGCCTGGCCTAATGATTAAGCAAGGCTTATGCAGAACCTTACACTTATATTAATATTTTCAAGCTTTCCAGAGGTGTGATGTATATGACACTCCAGATATAAGTAGACTACAGACTCCATCATACTTGGCAATGGACTGTGTTGCCTGTACTGTGGTGGTTCACCTGGCTTTTTAATCTCATTTGTGATCCCATTCGCCCAAAGGTCTCCATCCCCTAATTCCTTATTGTATTTACGTTTACCAGTTGAAAACCTGCAGGCACTCTTAGTTATTCAATTTATCCTACATATAAACCAAAGATGGAAGACAGCAGATACTTCTGCAAATAAACATGCTTCTTTCAGCTTATTTCTCCCATCACAGGAGCATCTGGACAAACTAGAAGACAACCCCCAAACAGAAATGTTAGTATAATTATCAAATCAAATGGCAATGTAGAAAACTTATTGCAAATTGTGAAAAAGCAGATCTCCAGGGCCACTTCTGGCCTAAGTCTCTTATGGTTCAGTTAAACATAATATGGATGACTACATATTCTAGATTGCTAAGAAAGAACCTGCACTGCATAATTGGATATACAGTAGCCTGATTGCAATAGTGCTTGTAATTAAATGGCTATCTTGGCTATCAAAGCAGCAAATTTGGGGGAATAAAAATTCCAAGTAAGCTTTTGGAATTAGGGATTATGTATAATGGGAGTGAGAGATAATAATAATAACCCTGAGGGGTTTATCTTCCAGTGTCATATCTTTTACCCTTTTGTTTCTGTTCATGGGGTTTTCTTGGCAAAGATACTGGAGTGGCTTGCCAGTTCCTGCTCCAGGTGGATCGTGTTTAGTCAGAACTCTCCACTATGACCTGTCCGTCTTCGGTGTCCCTGCACGCCACAGCCCATAGCTTCTCTGAATTACTCAAGCTCCTTCGCCACGACAATGCAACAGTTCGTGAAGGGGAAGGGCTTGCATAGTGACCACTTAATAATCTGTTAGAATTTTCCCTGGGATTGATGTCAGGCTGACTGGTCTGTAGTTCCCAGGTTCCTCCTTTCTGCCCTTTTTGAAAATAGGGACATTAGCCCTCCTCCAATCATTTGGCACCTCTCCCAAGGAACAACAGGTAAGTTTGGCCTTGGAGTTCAAAATGAAGCAGGGCAAAGGCTAATAGAGTTTTGTCAAGAGAACAAGCTGGTCATCACAAACACTTTTCCAACAGCACAAGAGGTGACTCTACACATGGACATCACCAGATGGGCAATACTGAAATCAGATTGATTACAGTGGTGCCTCGCATAACGAGCGCACCGTTTAACGACGAATCTGCATAGCAATCTATTTTTTTAGATCGCTAATGCGGTCGCATTATGATGTTTTAATGGGTAAAACATTGCATTGCGATGATCGGTGTTTCGCTTACCGATCTTCGCATTGCGCTGTTTTTTGAACAGCTGATTGGCAGTTCCAAAATGGCCGGCGAGTGCCCAAAATGGCCACTGCAACCATTTTCGCGCCCTACCCTCGCTTACTGAGGGCGCGAAAATGGCGGCGCTATGGAGGAACTTCGCTCAACGGTGAGTCTGGGCCCCATAGGAATGCATTAAACAAAGTTTAATGCGTTCCTATGGCTTTTTCCGTTCCATTTAGCAATGTTTCCTCATAGCAACGATTAATCCGGAACGGATTAACGTCGCTATGCGGGGCACCACTGTATGTTATCTGCAGCCAAAGATGGAGAAGCTCTATACAGTCAGCAAAAACGACCTGGAGCTGATTGTGGCTCTGATCATCAGCTTCTTGTAGCAAAATTCAAGCTTAAACTGAAGAAAGTAGGAAAAACCACTGGGCTACTCAGGTATAATCTAAACCAAATCCCTTATGAATATACAGTGGAAGTGAAGAACAGATTTAAGGAACTAGATTTGGTGGACAGAGTACCTGAAGAACTATGGATGGAGGCTCGTAACATTATATGGGAGGCAGCAACAAAAACCATCCCAAAGAAAAATGCAAGAAAGCTAAGTGGCTGTCCAACGAGGCCTCACAAATAGCAGGGAAGAGAAGGGAAACAAAATGCAAGGGAGACAGGGAAATATAAAGAAAATTGAATGCAGATTTCCAAATAATAGCAAGGAGAGACAAGAGAGCCTTTTTAAATTAACAATGCAAAGATATAGAGGAAAATAATAGAACGGGAAAAACAAGAGATCTGTTCAAGAAAACTGGAGCTATTAAAGGAAACTTTTGTGCAAAGATGGACATGATAAAGGACAAAATGGTAGGGACCTTGTGGAAGCAGAAGATATCGAGAAGAGGTGGCAAGAATACAGAGAGGAATTATACCAGAATGATCTGGATGTCCCAGACAACCTAGATAGTGTGGTTGCTGACCTTAAGCCAGACATCCTGGAGAGTGAAGTCAAGTGGGTCTTAGAAAGCATGACTAACAATAAGGCCAGTGGAGGTGATGGCATTCCAGTCGAACTATTTAAAATCTTAAAAGATGACGCTGTTAAGGTGCTACACTCAATATGCCAGCAAGTCTGGAAAACTCAGCAGTTGCCAGAGGATTGGAAAAGATCAGTCTACAACCCAATCCCAAAGAAGGGCAGTTGCGAAGAATGCTCCAGCTACTGTACAATGGCACTCATTTCACACGCTAGCAAGGTTATGCTCAAAATCTTACAAGGTAGGCTTCAGCAGTATGTGGACTGAGAACTCCCAGAAGTACAAGCTGGATTTCAAAGGTTCAGAGGAACTCGAGACCAAATTGCTAACATGTGCTGCATTATGGAGAAAGCCAGAGAGTTCCAGAAAAAGATCTACTTCTGCTTCATTGACTATGCAAAAGCCTTTGACTGTGTGGGCCACAGCAAACTATGGCAAGTCCTTAAAGAAATGGGAGTGCCTGACCACCTTATCTATCCCCTGAGAAATCTATATGTGGGACAGGAAGCAACAGTTAGAACTGGATATGGAACAACTGATGGTTCAAAATTGGGAAAGGAGTACAACAAGGCTGTATATTGTCTCCCTGCTTATTTAACTTACATGCAGAATACATCATGCGAAAGGCAAGACTGGAGGAATCCCAAACCAGATGAGAGCGCCAAACATGGTCTGAAGCTCCACATTAAAAAAAAACAACTAAGACCATGGCCACTGGTCCCATCATCTCCTGCCAAATAGAAGGGGAAGATATGGAGGCAGTGACAGAGTTTACTTTCTTGTGTTCTATGATCACTGCAGATGGTGACAGCAGCCACAAAATTAAAAGACACCTCCTTTGTTGGGAGGAAAGCGATGAGAAACCTAGACAGCATCTTAAAAAGCAGAGACATCACCTTACCAACAAAGGTCCGCATAGTCAAAGCTATGGTTTTTCCAGTGGCGATGTATGGAAGTGAGAGCTGGACCATAAAGAAGGCTGAGTGCCAAAGAATTGATGTTTTTGAACTGTGGTGCTGAAGGAAACTCTTGAGAGTCCCCTGGACTGCAAAGAGAACAAATCTATCCATTTTGAAGGAAATCAACCCTGAGTGCTCACTGGAAGCACAGATCCTGAAGCTGAGGCTCCAATACTTTGACCATCTCATGAGAAGACTCCCTGGAAAAGCCCCTGATGTTGGGAAAGTGTGAAGGCAAGAGGAGAAGGGGATGACAGAGGATGAGATGGTTGGACAACGTCATTCAAGCTACCAGCATGGATTTGACCAAACTCCGGGAGGCAGTGGAAGACAGGAGGGCCTGGCGTGCTCTGGTCCATGGGGTCATGAAGAGTCGGACACGACTTACCGACTAAACAACAACATGCAAGCACTTAGAAAACAATGCAATAATAACTAGAAATCAACGCGGATTTGTCAAGAAGAAATCCTGCCAGACTAATCTGATCCCATTTTAGGGTAACCTCCCTAAAAGCACAGCTTTAAGTGCCCATGATATTCTGATTAGCAAGCTAACTAGGTGTGGGCTGGATAGAACAACTGTCAGGTGGATACGCAGTTGGCTACAGAATTGTACTCGGTGATGGTTAATACCTCCTTCTCCAACTGGGAGGAAGTAACAAATCAGGCTCAGTCCTGGGCCAGGTGCTATTCAATCTTTTTTATTAATGACCTGGATCAGAGGGTGCAGGGAATGTTAATCAAATTTGCAGATTACCCTGGAAGACAGAAACAAAATTCAAAATGATCTGGATAGGTTTGAGCATTGGGCTGAAAACAACAGATTAAAATTTAACAAGGATAAGTGAAAACACTGCATCTAGAGAAATCCTACCCCCATTTAAAAGGATAAAAAATTTGAAATACATAGAAAAAATAAACCAAACACAGTTACAATATGAGGGATACCTGGCTCAGCAATATTGCAAATGAGAAGGATCTTGGAGTTGTACATCACAAGATGAATATGAGTACTTTATATCCTATAGAGACCACTACAGTGGGGTCTTGACTTAAGAACGTCTCGAGTTAAGAACATTTTGACTTAAGAACCACTCTCATAGGAAAATATTGACTTGACTTAAGTACTTAGATTTGAGTTAATAACTGAAAAAAAAACCACGTGGGAGGCAGGGAAAGTGCAAAATTTGAACTTTCAGTTAACTGTTGGCCAGTGAAAAGCGTGTCTGTCTGCTTCCTCACTCCTCCCAGCATTTAGAGAGTGGATTGGGAGACAGTCTTCAGACTGCCTGGTACTGTACTGCCTGGACTGTATTTTCCCTGCCTTCCCTGAACCTTTCTTGACCTAAGAAAAAAAAGAGACAAAATATCCACCTCTAGTGGTCGAAGGCAGAATAGCAGCTTCCCATTAGTTTCTATGGACGGAAAAGAGCAGATACGGATCAAATGGTTTTCAATGCATTCCTATGGGAAATGCAGATTTGACTTGAGAACTTTTTGACTTGAGAACCGCCTTCCAATACGGATTAAGTTCTCAAGTCAAGACCCCACTGTAAATTCATTAAACGAGCCATGGAAAGACAGAACTTATTGCCTGCTTCACAAGTTCTTCGTGTTAATCTCAAATTTTGATTCATTTTCTGAGGATGCTTATTGTATTATTTTATTACTATTATTTTATCATTTAATGCTTTTTTACACTTGTTTCCATGCCTAATACTGTTTTTAGGGTTGGTTTAATCTATATTCTGATTGGCTACAAAGCAGTAAAGCATTTGTAATAGGATTCAATTTCTTGACAGCAATATTTAGGGCTTAATATCCGTTGGGCTGGGATGTTTGAGAATGAGATACCACTGAAACACAAGATTGTAATTATGCTGTCTGATTTTGGCAGAAATAGATTTAAAAATGAGTTTGTCTCATTGAAATTTCAAACAGGCATTGGTGATGACTGCATTAATATAATCTCTCGTGTTAGCTAAACTCCTGAGGAGGATATACTGTACAATTAATATCAATCAAGATGGCATATAATTGAGAAAGTAATACTCTCTGGCTTTCTTTAGTAGTTAGTATCAGTGATTCAACTGGAAGCAGCCAAGTAACTTGTATCTTAAACAGAAGTACTGTACTGTATTGCAGTAAAATGTGTGGTATGACCTACTTGAAACCAGGAGGCATTGCACTTCACCCAGTTGCTCTGAGACTTGTGAAATGGATTTTATAGTGTCACTGGTAAAAGGATCATTAAATCTATACAAACATATATGTTTTCATTGTTTGAAAGTTATGTACTTATGCATGTCATAAAATAATACATGTTAGAAGAAGGGGATCAAAGGGAAAGGGGATGTAAGCAGTTTATGAAACCACGTGAGTCAATTTTTGACTCCCTTTAAAAAGGATTAGTGGATTTTACAATAGGCCTAGATAATTCAACAGAAAAAGCACCCTCCACTCTTAATCATTACATTAAAACCTGTACTTTCTCAGCCATTAGTCTAGTGTCTCATCAAACATGATTCTTACCAGTTGATATACTGTATATGAAATGCAGAGTGAAAAAGCAAGATATGAAGTACAGTGGTGCCTCAACTTATGACCATTTTGAGTTGTGACCAGCTCTGGCCACAATGCAGTAATATCCAACTTGCGGCTGGAGCTTTGAGTTGTGACAGGAAAAAGGCAGGGGAAAAAGGTGGGGAATTCAAATTTGCTAACCATTAGTAGGCAAAGAAGCTGCTTCTATGTAGCTCTTTCGCCCCAACAGTTAGAGTGAGTGCATCGGATGAAGCTTTGGCTGCCTGGAGCTGCTTTCTGCTCCTAAGTACATTTACTTTGTTTTGCCGGGTGGGTTTGGGTTGGGGATTATGTTTCTGTGCTATGATGTTTTTTGTGTTTTGGCGTGTTTTTTCCCCCAGCCCCATCGTGTTCGGGCTAGCTGTGTGTGGGGGTGTTTTTGTGTGTTTCCCCCCCAGCCCCATAGCATTCCGCTGGGGCTGTGTGTGTGTGTGTGTGTTTGTATTTTTTCCCCAAACCCCATCGCATTCCACTGGGGCTGGCTGTGTGTGTTATTTAATTGAATGTGTATTAATTGGAATGCCTGTAATTATGGGCAAATTTATTTTAGCTTTAGAATCCTCTGTTTGGGTAGATTTAGTCGTAGACATGATTCATCTCCAAATTGGTAGCATTTTAGAAAATATGGTAGATCCTTTTACAGGTCTCCTATTGCGATTGCACTATTATCTGCAAAAATACTAAATCAAGCACTTATGGTTATTTATGAGAATCCCTTTCAAATTAAGGTTTGCTCTATCTGTTGAAGCCAATGACTCCATGATACAGTGGTGCCCCGCATAGCGACGTTAATCCGTTCCGGATTAATCGTCGCTATGCAAAAACATTGCTAAACGGGACGTAAAAAGCCATAGGAACGCATTAAACTTTGTTTAATGCGTTCCTATGGCTCCAAAACTCACCGTTCAGTGATGTTCCTCCATAGCGCTGCCATTTTCGCGCCCTCGGTAAGCGAGGGCAGGGCACGAAAACACTTGCGGTGGCCATTTTGGGCACCCGGTGGCCATTTTGGAACCGCCAATCAGCTGTTTAAAAAACCATCGCAATGCGAAGATCGGTAAGTGAAACGCTTACTGATCATTGCAATGTGATGTTTTGCCTATACAGAACATCGCAATGCGATCACATTAGCGATCTAAAAAATTAGATCGCTATGTGAATTCGTCGTTAAATGGTGCGCTTGTTATGCGAGGCACCACTGTATATGCAAATAGGTTTGGAGAGAGATGCATGACTGTGTGCTCTACTCTGCCCCCCACTGTGCAGAGCTCGTCCTCCTCCATGCATCCACAGCAATGGTTTCCAGTCACGATTGAACCCTGTATGTGGGGAGGGGAAACAGAGTCACGAGTGAGGTGGGGAAACAGTGGGGCTGAAAATTAGAGGGAACATTGGCTGCCAGTATACTTTTAAAGAGCTTGGCATCTTGGTTGAGCAGAGTAATTGACCTGTATGAATCAGGATCATTTGGATCCCTGTCTTTTTAATGTATAAAGATTAATTTCACAGTAGCTGTGTTTCAGCTACTGTTGCTGTTATGTGCCATCAAGTCATCTCTGACCTATGGTAAGCTTGTGAATGAGCGATTTCCAAAATGTTCTGTCCTCAACTGCCCTGCTCAGCTCTTGCAAGCTCTAGCCTGTGGCTTCTTTTATGGAGTGAGTCCACCTCACATTTTTACTTCCTCTTTTCCTGCTGTCTTCCACCTTTCATAACATTTCCCCCGCCAGAGAATCCTGCCTTCTCATTATGTGCCAAATGTAGGACAGCCTCAGTTTCAACATTTTTGTCTGTAGAAATATTTCAGGATTGATTTAGATTACCTGTGATAAGAGAATTGAATTATGAAAGGAGGGGAGACACATTTTGTTCAACTGTTTTATAAAATCCTACTGTAAGTAAACCCATTATTATGAAATTGGCTGATTAAGAACTTTATGCTCTCCAGAAAAATAATTTAAATTGGTAATATTCAACGACCTCCCAAATATCTTCCTCCCTAGGTTTGTTGGAACAGTACATGTTCTTAAAATAATTAGCAATGATTTCATTAATTTGTATTAGATTACATGTAAATTTGCAGATGATACAAAATTGGGCAGAATAGCTCATACTCTAGAAGACAGAAACAAAATTCAAAATGACTTTGACAGGATGGAGCACTGGGCCAAAAGCAACAGAATGGAATTCAACAGGGATATGTGCAAAGTACTGCACCTCAGAAAAAGAAACCAATTGCACAGTCACAAGATGGATACCTGGCTCAGCAAAACTATGAGCAAGAAGGATCTTGGAATTGTCATAGATCACAAGCTAAATATGAGCCAACAGTGTGATGTGCATACAAATAAGACTAATGCTATTTTATGTAAAAGGTCAAGGTTCCCCTTGACATTTAGTCCAGTTGTGTCTGACTCTAGGGTGCGGTGCTCATCCCCATTTCCAAGCCGCAGAGCCAGCGTTTGTCCAAACAGTTTCCATGGTCACGTGGCCAGTGTGACTAGACACAGAACACCGTTACCTTCCCAACGTGGTGGTACCTATTTATCTACTCGCATTTGCATGCTTTTGAACTGCTAGGTTGGCAGGAGCTGGGACAAGTGACGGTAGCTCACTCCATCACGTGGATTCGATCTTATGACTGCTGGTCTTCTGACCCTGCAGTACAGAGGCTTCTGCAGTTTAACCTGCAGCGCCACCACGTCCCCTAAATGTTATTTTAGGCTGCATATATAGAATAATTAAACTATACCCTTGTGGGTATAATTTCCAAATTCCACCAGATGCTAATCCCCCTCTATTCAGCACTGGTAGGCCTCACCTTGAGTATTGTGTCCAGTTCTGAACACTTCAAGAAGGATGCTAACAAATTGGAACAAGTTCAGAGGAGGGCGACAAGGATAATCAGGGGGCTGGAAACCAAGTCTTATGGCAAAAGGCTGAAAGAATTGGGCATGTTTAGCCTTGAGGAAAGAAGGCTGAGGGGTGATATGATAGCACTTTTCAAATATTTGAAAGGCTGTCATACAGAGGAGGGGCAAGATCTGTTCTCGATCATCCCAGGACATGCAACAATGGGTTCAAGTTAAAGGAAGCCAGATTTCGGTTGAATATCAGGAAATCCTTCCTAACTGTTAAGAGTAGTATGACAGTGGAACCAGTTACCTTGGGAGTTGGTGAGTACTCCAACACTGGAGGCATTCAAACTTGGATAATCACCTGGCAGATATGCTATGATTGTATTCCTGCGTTGAGCAGGGGGTTGGACTTGATGGCCTTGCAGGCCCCTTCCAACTTCACTTTTCTATGATTAATGTGACCCCCTGCCCTTTAATTGATCAAATTTGTGTAATGGATTTTTTTCCTTATATCATTTACAAGTAATTTAGAATTCTTGTCTTGCCATTCAAAATAGTTTTGATTTGTGTACTTCATATCTTTGACAATTTTATCAGATTCTAAGATACTTAACTCCATGTGTTTTTGTTCCAGTAAAATTCATGTTCTAGGATAGCAATCCTGATTGTGCCTTTGTTTCAGTGCCGTAATGTCATCTAACAACTTAGTATTCATACTAAGACTGGATTCTTTAATACATTCACCTCCAATAATAGTTTTCAGTGAATCTTAAATAGTGTTGGTTGATATTCCTGAATCAAAATTTTTGTTAATATAATTGGTTTTGGCAGTAGCAAATTTTTCCCTAGATACCTGCTTTAGTAATAAATCTGGTTGAGGCACCAAGCCACTTGATTATGAAAACCATTGGACAAACAAGAGTTGTACTAGCAGAAGTTGTTAGAAAGTAGGGAAATTGAACCCAGGAACCGTGGGTTCAGTTTCCCATTTAAGTTTGTTATAGCTAGCTAGCTAAATAGCTCAGTGAGTTAGGTATCTAGCTGTGGAGACTGGGAGTTCAATTCCCCACTTGGCATCCCAGAAGAACCAGCCTGTGTGGGCTTGAGCAAAGCTGCACAGTCACAGGGTGCCCCCAAGAGAAGCTCTGGAACATTCCGAAGAGACCTACGCTGGCGCTGGTTAACCCTTTATGTGTGTATTCACAGAAGACCACACTGAAGAAGGAAATAGTTAACCACTTCTGAGTACTCTTTACCTAGAAAACCATGAAAAGGGGCATCATGTCAGAATTGACCTGATGGCACTAAAAGAAGCACAGTCAGAAAACTGCCAGTGACCAACTTTAGCCTCCCAGAATGGGCTACTTATATCTTGGGATTGGAGAGCATAACCTATCCTTGAATATGAATTATGTATCTTATATAGTCTCTTCCCCCCTTCCGCCAGGTATATCATGCCCCAGGAGTCATTAAACTCAAAATGGGACAGAACAGATAGGGCTTGACATTGGGGAGAACAGTCAGGATGGTTTTATCCAAAGCATCAAAAATCATATTCAAATCCTCTGACTTCCCATTTTTAAAACACAATGAGCAACTGAATGTTTTGCATATAAGATATCTGATCCACATTTGGGGCATATATAGAACCAAAAATATACATTATCATTTCCCAAATAGCCCTTTCACAATGATAAATCTTCCAGAGAAATCACCAAGGGTGTCTATAAACATAAAATTAACCCAACAGCCATATCTCTCTGTACCCCTCTAGTTTTAGAACTTCCTTTCACTACATATGGAAGGCCCTGCCCTATCCTAGTTAGAAGACGGGCTCCTTTTCATAATATGTCTCTTGAAGCAATACTACATATGGATTTTCCTGTTTTAGCTCAGATTGTACTGTGCAGCACTTTGCTGAAGAATTCATACCGTTAGCGTTGAATTAAATGACTGTCACAAATTTGGATGCTAAGTAACTGTATAAACACCCTAGATGGGAAAGAGGAATTCTTTCATCTTTTCTCTTCCCCAACACCAATCAGGAATCTCACACAAACCCTAGTTTGCTCAGTTGGCTACAAAGTATTATATCAGCTCAGCTGAATAAGTACTAAACACAAAATGAAAAAAGGCATACAAACCAATAAACAGAAAAAAGAACAATTAAAATTTAACATCTTTAACTCAACTATCCAACAAATAGTAACAGAGCATGGAGTTCCTACTCCAGTCCTCTGAAGATGCCGGCCACAGAGACTGGCGAAATGTCAAGAAGAACAACCTTCAGAACACAGCCAAAGAGCCCGAAAAACAACAACTATCAGATCCTGGCCATGAAAGCCTTCAAGAATACATTTAACATCTTTAGTTGGTGTTATCAAGTTTTCCAGTGAGGGACTGTTTAAACATCTGTCATATAGAGGCGAAGTATTGCTAGCAGGTATCATCACTTATGTCAGAAGATTTTGAAACATACATCTGAGGCTCAAAGATTTTCTGTTACCATATCCCATGACTTAATTCCCCCAGGGTTAGTATTTCTTACATTAAACAGATATTTAAGATATACTGGGCAATCCCTTTTTCTGAATGTACAGTTCCAGTCTGTAACATTTCAGGTCTGGATACCTGAAGGACTGACTGCTTCCATACACATTTACCCGGCAACTGAGATGTAGCCAGAAGGCCCTCCTTAAAGAGCTGCCCCTCAGTGAGGTGAGAGGGATGGCTTGTAGGCAGAGGGCTTTTTCGGCAGCTGCCCCAGTCTTTGGAATACCCTCCCAAACGATGTCTGACTGGCGCCAACGTTACTGATATTTTGGTGCCAGGTTAAAACCTTCCTGTTCCGGAAGTTTTTTAATTGAAGGTTTTAATTTTAATTAATAAGTCATGGTTCTAGATTGTTTTTGTAGATTGTTTTTATTTTTGCTTTTGTAAAGTAGATTGGTTTTTAGTGTCTGTTTTTAACTGAACTGTTTTAATTGATGTTGGAAGCTGCCTGGAGACTCTTGCACAGTGTGGGCGGCATACAAGTCGAATATAAATAAATAAATAAATAAATAAATAAATAAATAAATAAATAAATAAATAAATAAATAAATAAATAAATAAAAAAAATTGTGAACTGCTCTTATAGTGAAACCTAGTCAGTTAGTATGGGTACTTATTTCTAAATTTTCTGCTGCATCTATAGAATATATTGCCATTTAGAAGTATTTCTGAGCAGTTTATGGGCTTATGTTCAGAGTCTCCTTTGGATTTTTTAAGGCTTATGGTAAAAGCAGGCATGTCATTCTTTAGTTTGTAAACTATGTGAAAATCTAGTATAGGTATATTCTCTTCATGGCATTTTTGTTGCTGGCTTTGTTAGGTTACATTAATTTTTAGTTCCTGCACTGACAGTAGTTTCTGTTTCATATCCAGTGAAGAGACTGCACAGCAGAAGTGTTTCTCTAGATACATTAGAATTCACTTGAATTACCACTTGTTATCTTATTTTGGTTTCCTATGATTATGCTCAGTCCATACTTCAAGAGTTCCATACTTTTAGTTTTTTCTATATTCTGACAGAAGTGCAGAAAATAACTGCACAAAAATGATCATCAGAGAAGTCACCAAAACAGTATCTAAGTTGTGTTCTATTCCAGTGGTTCTTAACCATTGTTACTCGGATGCTTTTGAACTGCAACTCCCAGAAACCCCAGCCAGCACAGTTGGTGGTGAAGGCTTCTGGGAGTTGCAAAACTCCTGAGTAAACCAAGGTTAAGAACCAGTGTTCTATTCCCCTGCAGAAGTTTGTGTATACTGAATTCTTTAGGAACAATTTTTCCTTCAGAAACAATCTGATTAATTAAATCTCTTCATGGACCTGTTTGTGTTGATCTTGTTGTATAAAATTTGTGCAGGTTAATGACAATTAAATATTGTCTTAGGAGATAATAAGCTGGTAGCCAGCTCAAGGTTGACTTGGCTTTCCATCTTTTTGAGGTTGGTAAATTGAGTACCCAGCTCACTGGGGGAGCTAAAGTGTAGACAGAAAAATTAAATTGTAAAACTGTCCAGAGAGTGTTTTGAGCACTATGAGGTGATACATAAGCAACACATAACTTTTTTGCTTTACTTTAATAAAATATCCCCTTTACTCCACAGTCATAGGTGTTTGTTCAATAATGATTTGAAGCTTACAAAACTAGATGGTATACATTAAGTCTGAAAGTACTGTAAGTATTTTATTTGGAGTCGTGTTATAAATTAAGTCAATGTCAGACAGATCTAATTCTGAAGGATGTTAAGTTCAAAAGTGAAATAAAAAATGCAACTAAATTTCCTTGTGGTTTGATTAAAATTGCTCCTCAAAAAATCCCTATCTCCTTCTTAGCTAGGACCAACTTCTGTTGTATTAAATATGTTTTTTATAGGGGGGTGCAATTTATTTACTCCAGTGCTGCCTCTAAAAAAGGGTGACACACGCCACCTAGATGGTTCTGTTTTGTCATCAGGGGTCCAGATGTTCTAGCTTTGAAGTGATGTCATTTATTAACTATAAATTTATCTAATACTGTAGTTTTTTGCTATTAGAATGTTTTCTAAAATCTTGTCTAGTAAAGTACCATCATCTGAACATTTTTGTTAGAATATGATTTAGCAGATTTCTTCCATTTTTGGCATGTGTTCCCTGATGACCCACTTGCATCTCTTAGCTTCAGTGGAGCAAAGGTAAGAAGATACCAGTACACTGAACACTTGACTATTTTCCAAACCCACATTATTTGTTTAAAAGATCTCTGTCCTTGGATACCTCATCTTTAATTCCAGTTTCTTAAGTGTTGGATTTCTTATCCATTTACCTAATATTGTCCCTTTTAGATGTTATTCACATTAAAAAAATAGTTAACATGAGAATGGTCAGTAATCAAGGTTAAAAACACGCTTCTTGATTCCAAAATACCTCTGACAGACCTGTTTATCACTTTGACCAAGGTCTTCATGCTGTCAAGCAGCATGTTTTACCACCCCATCCTGTAGTACCTAATTCTGTTTGTTCTGATTCCAGCTGATGCAACCCACTTTTCTGTTGTTGAACTATGTACCGTATTTTTCGCTCTATAAGACGCACCTTTCCATAAGACGCACCGATTTTTTAGGAGAAGAAAACAGGAAAATATAATCTGTTTTCTTCGCTCCATAAGATGCACAGACTTCCCCCCCCCCTGTTTTGTGGGGAAAAAGTGAGTCTTATGGTGCAAAAAATACAGTAATACTTTTTAAAAATAAATATTCCTCTCCTGATTCTCAATATTTATTCACCTTTTCCTATAGCGAGTGACAGCTGACTGTGTTGTCCATGGGTTTCACTGAGTCACTATGTTGTCTCAAGCACAAAAAGAGGATTTGAGTTTTGTAGCTCTTTCCTGTAAAATCCACTCTTCTACAACATGTTGGTGACTAGGGATGAAAGTTAAAGAAAAGTACAAAAAGGCTCTTGCTTTCATCTTCATTTTTTTCCCTGGAATTCCAAAAGAGAGCCTCTTAAGTAATGGGCTTGCTTAAACGAAAGAGGGGAACATGAAAATTTTGTGGGTCATTTGTCTTTCTCTTTTTCTTTCTCTGAGATTGTCCAGGAAATTTGTTTTGCCTTGCCTTGCCATAACCGCCATGTGTCTTCTTGTCCTGCTAACCCTGCTTCTTTCTCCTCACTGGCCCCACCAGCTCCCACTCTTTCCTTTCCTTCTGCCTTGACACTGCTGTGTGCCTCCTTGCTCTGCCACCCTCTACAGTGATGCCTCGCAAGACGAAAATAATTCGTTCTGCATTGCGAAAATTTCGTCTTGCGACGCTTGGTTTCCTATAGGAATGCACTGAAAGTAATTAATGCGTTCCTATTCATCTTGCAAAGCACAGCCATAGAAAAATTTGTCTTGCGAGTCACCAAAAAATCGCAAAATGCTTTCATCTTGCGGGTTTTTCGTTGCACGGCATCACTGTATTGTGGAACGTGTCCGACTCAATATTGCCACAAACTCAAATGACAGAATTTCTATATCTTTTATTCTTGTTAATTAAATGTGTTGTTTAAATTTACTATGTTATGTGCTCAGAGTGATTATTTTATATGTGAACCTTCTTGCAGAGCTTATAGTTTCTTGTGCTAAGAACATCTCTAGTTGTATAACCTGCGTTTCTTCATGAAACTGGCACCATTTAATGTAGAACATCCTATAACGCTGGAAAGCACTGTTCGATATACCAGATGACTTAAAATGATAGAATAATTTAGTTTCTTGAAGAGTCTTTAAACACTGCAGATAATCAAATCTCCTAAACTGGTGCATTGTTTATACAGCTGGGGCTTCTTAAGTTTTATGAACAGTGATGTGAAGGAAAGTAAGCTACAGGTCAAAACAGTGTTCATGCTGAGAGAAAGACAAATCATGTTTAGTTCCAAGTCAAGCAAAACAATCAGAAATCAATTTCCTAGAAAAACATATATACATCTTTTGCAAGGCTCTGCTGAAGTTTTAAAAATGTATAGTATAGTCACTAAATTAAAAAATTAAAAATCTGAGTTTAAAATCTATTTATCCATTTTTACAAGCACAGACAATTTATTTTAATAACACATTTGATGAAGCATCTATGTTTATGTGAGTGTTCAATGAAATATGTGGGAAATCTGCATATGTTGAAGATGGTGATGGTAAAAAAGATCATTTATGCCTATCACTGTAAATAAGCCAGAATAGCTGTATCACTGCAAAAGGGTCACACATAAGAAATCAGAAAGAAGCCTACATACTCAGACACAAATGTTACCGTGTTTCCCCCAAAATAAGGCAGGGTCTTATATTAATTTTTGCTCCAAAAAGGCAGTAGGGCTTATTTTCAGGGGATTTTTTTTTCATGTACAACAATCTACATTTATTCAAATGCAGTCATGTCATCTTCTTCGGGTTGCTGCACAAGGATGGAGGGTGGGGTTTCACATAACTGGGGCTTATTTTTGGGGTAGGGCTTATATTACGATCATCCTGAAAAATCATACTAGGTCTTATTTTCAGGGAAACAGGGTAAATAAGAAAGAACAAGAAATATAGAACATGCTAACAAACTAAAATTCATACTTAACCCTGTTTCTTACGAGTGAAACCCTGGCAAGCAATCATATATATTACAAATAGACACCAGACAGACATCTGCATCCATTCACAGTAAGGCTTTCAAGATATATGAAGTTTTATAGCATTTGTATTTTAAGGATTTAGGGCAAGTACATGTTTTTCTACTAAATAAAAAGTTAGTACTTAAAAGATTCAAAAATATATCAAGTGATTTTTCTTTTTACATAAATAAATTATATTGATTTTGGATTTAACAGCTGAAAAACCTCTCTGCTTCCACTGGAGGCAAAACTGAACGAATTGCTAGTTAAACAGAGACAGCAGCATTTCTAAGAAATCTGTCAATAATGTTGCAGTATGTGTACTACGATGTCATTAAAGGGGCCGTATCGCATTTTGGATTTTTTTTTTTTTGCAATAGCATAACCAATTGTATATTGTTGAAACTGATTCCAATCTTCAAAATTAGAAATTCGTTGGAAATAAGAGACTTCATTTCAGTTTATTGGTAACAGACTTCTTTGAGATGCTAATTTTAACATGTACATACTTTATAATCCCGATTGTATAAAAGACAATGAAAAAGGCATCATAAATAAATAATGCAAACTGAAATAGTTATGTCAAAACATTTGGACCATTTGATAAATTAGCAAAACTGTAACAGAAAAAAGTAAAAAATACAGTAAATAGTGACAAACCAAATATGAAACTGAGTAACAGCATACACTCCCAACACTCTCTAATGGTCTGCCATTTAAACATCACACTACAAAGTGTTTTTTTTCAAGTCTCAAACCATGAGCTGTAAATCAAAAAAAAGCCCAAGTGAAAGAAAAGTAACATAGGAGTAGGGGTAAAAAGGACTATATAAGAATTGCCTGGGTGGGGTGTTCCAAAAACTGATCTTTGAAAACCTAAATATGTCTTTAGTTTCATTTTAAAAATACAAAATGTATGTATAGAGATGCTGGGCGATACGATTCAACAGTGCAAGGGATGAAGAGGAATGGAAAGAAAGAGTAAAAATACTTTCACAGTGTAATACTAGAAGTGAATAATTAACTCAAGCTTTGAAGCAGTCAATGCTATTTGATAAAGGCCATCTCAAATGAGAACACCTCTCCTGTTTTTAAAGTTCTGTTTTGTTTTGTTTTTAATTTAAAAAAATGAAAAGAACTGATGGAACCAAGATCCAGTTGCCACAAAAGAAAATTAAAATTGGTGGTTTGTTTTTCACTGAGGGGGCAAAGTAGTTGTCTTTCTAAAAAATGAATAGTGGCAAGATATAAGAAAACCTGGTAATTTTAATCCCCTATCCCTGCATGCATGCACACGTGCATACACAAGCACACATATAAAATCTTGGAAATGTGTGTTGATTTCTCAGTAGGAGCTGGAAATGGCCTAAGAATCAAAGAACAACTGAAATGCACCTTTAACATAAAATAAGATTTGGTTTTAGAAATATAAAGTTTCAGGTAATCTTTCCACTTACAGCAGTTTGTTTCCAAAACTTTGTAGTGTGAACAAGAGGAAATTATAGATCTAATATTAATGCCTTAAAAAAAGAAATGAATATATGTATTTTCAATCATTAGTTATATACTTCTGTCTATACTACTGTTCTAGTAACCATGATAAAATAGGGAAATACTTTAAATCAAAAAATACACATTAGCACTTACTATAACTGTGCTTTTTACCCCAAAATACAAGATTTTTTAAAAAATTCAGTGTCATAGTAAAAACATCTACCATTTCCTGCATTCTTGTGTTTCCACCATACTAAGAGTACTTTTCTCAGACTTTCCCGCAAACAAACAAGCAGTTTTGGGGAACCGACTACTTATTTACTATTGTTTGGGAGAAAGGAGGGATGAACAGCTAGACAAATGAACAAAAAATCAGTGCCTCCCATACTAATTATAGAACATTGCTTATCTCAATGGCAAGACCCTGCAACTATTAACATACCACCATATTTCTCTTACCGGGAATTAGGTAGATATTATTACTTATTGAAACACAGGTTTTTATGAAGGTGAAGTGGGGACAGAGGGCAGTAACAAATATTTATGGGATGAGAACGTACAAGCCACAACATTATTTTTTCAGAAAGAAACAAAAATTCTAATTGATATCTTTAATTTCTTTTAACTCTTCTTCTTCTTCTTCCTCTGCTGGTACATCATGGTCATTTTCTGCTGACATAGATGATGTTTGTTCTGCACAGTTTTGATTGTTTGCATGTTCCTTGTCAGCTAGTGACAGAGTTTCTGGTTCTGGATTTGCTAATTCCCCTTTAGTTTTCTTTCTCTTCCGTTTCTGGTTTTCTACATTTGTTGCCTCTGAGTGTCTGTTTTGCTGAAGGCCCGGCAATGCCATACCAATCCCGGGAGAAAGAAACATTGAAGGATAGATAAGTCCAGATGACATTCCTGGAATAAGAAATGGGTTAAAAGCTACAGGACTATTGGTAGTTATTGCAGGTTCTGAATGATCAGAAAATGAACTAGGGCCTGACTTGTCTTCAGAAAGAGTTTCTGTTTTTGCACCTTGGTCACTCTGCTTGTCTTCAGCAATCTTATCTGCATGTGATGTATTACTTTTAGTTGTGCTTGTTAATGAAGTTGGAGCAGCTGAAGTACAAGCCGTTGTCACTGATGGACTGAGAAGTCCTCCAACACCAAACATCTGTGGTACAGCAGCCATTCCTGGCAGCATCATTGGCAACATACTTAGAGTGCTTTTAATATCCTCACCAGCAGGTACTGCTGCAAATCCAGCAGGAAACCCAACCAGCCCAGCCAGAGGAATACCTTGCATGTTTCTCATATTCTGAAGTCCTACTAAATCCATTCCAGCAATAAGTCCATTCATGAATAATGGTCCCATTCCAGAAGATGCATCTGCTACTATGCCAGGAGTTTTAAAAAGTTCATTCCTTGGACGTCTTCCTCTTCTTCGAGGCCCACTATCTCGTTGTACAGGCTCAGTGAGAATACGATTAAACTTGCTTTCAGGTAAAAAACCCTAAAAATGAAATAAAAAAATTGAATGTTATTACTAACCTAAGGGGCTCAGCACTAACCCCTTTGGTGGAATAAATCCACAACTACCATTCTATGCTTCTAAAAATTATGGGGAATGTGGAGAATTCCAACAGCATAAAAGCAACAAAATCATCTGTCCTGGCCTCTGCCCTGCAGTCTAGGCCAAATTAGTAGTCAAAATTTGCTTTGTCCCCTTTCTCAGAATCATAATGCAATTCTATGAATATCTGCTTAGAAGTTAAATCTCAACATGTTCATCAGAATTTCCTCACAGATAAAAATGGATACAGGATTGGGCATATGGAAGCTGAATGCTGAGGACTCCAAATACATTCAGGCATTCACTGGACAATAAGAGCTGATCCTTCCACTCCAGAAACACCATTGGGTTGCTTCTAACATCCACGAAGATAATGAAGGTACAGCATTATGGCCCAAGTATTTTATTTATTTATTTAATTGAATTTCTACCCTGCCCATCTAGACCAAAGGTCTACTCTGGACGGCATTACAAGTTTAAAAACAGTTAAACCAATAAACATACAGTACACTATAAATCCAAGATGGTAAGATGTGAATTTAAGATACAGCAGGAGGGAAAGCCGGCCCAAATACCCAGGTCTTGAGTTTGCTTCTGAAGACACCCAGAGAGGGAGCCAGGCAGATCTCCACGGGCAAGTTGTTCCAGAGGCGAGGGGCCACCGCTGAGAAGGCCTGGTTTCTCGTTCTTTCCTTCTGGACCTCCCTCGGCGTTAGGCCCCTCAGCCGTCTGGCCTGGCTGGAATTCGTGACTCTGGCAGAACTGGGTGGGAGAAGGCGCTCTGCCAGATAGTGAGGTCCTAAACCATTTAGGGCAGTGGTGTCCAACCTTGGCCCTCCAGATGTTCTTGGACTTCAACTCCCAGAAATCCTGGCCAGCAGAGGTGGTGGTGAAGGCTTCTGGGAGTTGAAGTCCAAGAACATCTGGATGGCCAAGGTTGGACACCACTGATTTAGGGCTTTATATGTAATCATAAGAACTTTGAAATCAATGTGGAAATGAATAGAAAGCCAATGCAAGGTGGCCAGTGTGGGGGAAATATGTTGGTCCCTTTTTACCCCAGTAAGAAGTCTGGTCGATGCATTTTGTACCATCTGATTCCGCATCAGTCTAAAAGGCAGCCCCACGTAGAGCGCATTACAGTAGTCTAATCTTGAGACTACGAGCGCATGGACCAACGTAGTGAGCGCCCCCACATCAAGATAGGGACACAGCTGGGCAATCCGCTGAAGGTGTAAATGTGCGGAACGGACCATTGAAGACACTGGGTCTCCATGGTGAGCGCCAGGTCCAGATGTACACCCAAGCTGCGAACCTCACTCTTGGTGGTAAGAGTCACCCCCCCCCCCAAAGGAAAAGGAGTTTCCCAGACCACTAATGTCTGGGGCACCCACCCGAAGGACCTCCGTCTTGCCCAGATTCAGCCTCAGTCCATTCGCCTGCATCCACTGCTGAACAGCCCCCAGGCAGTGCTCAAGGGCCGAAACACCATCCACTGTTGTTGGAAAAAAGGAGATGCAGAACTGAGTATCATCAGCGTACTGATGACACGAAGCCCCGCATCCTCTGATGACCCCTCCCAGCGGCCTCATATAGATATTAAACAGCATTAGAGAGATAATCGAGCCCTGCGGAACCCCACAATTGAGGCTCCACGGGGCCGAGAAACTCTCCAATCTGCACTCTCTGGGGATGGTCCTCCAAGAAGGAATGGAGCCAGGCAAGAGCAAGGCCACCGATTCCCAACGCATAGAGCCTCCCCAGCAGAATACAGTGGTTGACGGTATCAAAGGCGGATGAGATATCGAGGAGGACCAGCAGATACATTTTGCCCCTGTTGGCCTCCCTCAGCAGGTCATCAAACAGGGCAACCAATGCCCTTTCTGTGCCATGGCACGGCCTGAAGCCTGACTGGAATGGATCCAGGACATTGATTTCATGCAGAAGAGCCTGCAGCTGATCAGCCACCACCCTCTCATCTACCTTGCTGAGGAAAGAAACATTGGCGACAGGCCTATAATTACCAATATCATGCGCCGCCAAACTCGGTTTCTTCCTAGTACATTTTCTAGGGTGAATATTTGAATGAATATAGTAGGACTCACTTCTAAGCAAAGTGGAATAGGGTTTGGAGTAATACCTATATGGCTGGCTAAGAATATTTCTTTCTGCATCTCCAAACCCCTCTTTCTCCACCTCAAGAAGAGTCTTAGCTTTGAAAAGGGGTGAAGGTTGCTGTCTTCTCCAGAAAAGTTAGAAAAGTGCCTTTGACCCTTGCCACAAACTGGAAATCTTACGTACACTGATAACATCAAACATGCAAACACAAATGACTTGGAAATTCTGAAATACAGTCATGATCCCACTGAAGTTTGAAGATTAGTAAAGAAAAATGCATCAATAACTTTGTGAACAATATTTTCTTCAATTGTTCACAGATGCAAAACAACAAACTCCTATACATGTTTAACTATCTCTCTGCTACAACTCCATGTTTTATTTGAGAAGTGGAGACATGACATGGAAAGACATAGAAAAAGAAAACTATGAGCAAAGACCTTTCCCCAAAATTTTAACTTACTGAAAGCTTAACAATGTCAGACCAGTCTGCTGCAACAGCATAGTCCATGTTTGCATCAAGCCATCTTGGCAGTTCTTTTAATGCTGGTGCCATCGCTCCCCCTAACTACAAAATACAGTAAAAGGAAGTCCTTGATTGCAGAAAGTACTATGTGATATTACAAAAGCAATATCTCATTGAACATACAAAGAAAATAAAGATCAGTACAAGTAAATTCCCTACTTTTTTTCACCTGCTACTTCATCTTCTAATTAATATAACATTCTTTATCCTATCACTTCTGGACTACTCAGTTCAAACCTGGAAAGAGCAACCAAATCAATTCTGAGGGAAGTGTGATGGAACAGATGTAGCTGTGCAATAGGGAAGAAATAAGGAGAGTTTAAGCAGTCCAGAAAATTTGGGGGCTATTTAAGATTTCTAAGGCAAGAAGGCACCAGTCCGAACCTTTACAAAATTAAATAGGTGGACAATGAATCAGATTTGTTTGCTCTTTCTTTCAAAAACTAAAAGATGAAGAACATGTGGCTGACTGAAAATAGTAATCCTAATCCTTAGTGCTTGGAAGATTATAAGGTCTAAGACTATGTAACAATTGTATTTTGTCCAACTGGCTTCACAAGAGGAAAGGGACTGCAAAGTACACAAACCTACTGTATAGTTATCCTACCTCTGTGTTAATACAGATGCAGATTTGGGATACAGAAGAGTAACTTTCTTGGGGTTGAGACATCAAATTAAAACCTGGATATCTGTGGTCTCTCTAATGTAGTGGTTCCCAATCCTGAGTCCCCAGATATTTTTGGATTTCTTTGTGGCAGTTCCCAGGCTATGAATGCTCTACCAAGGGAGATCAGGATGGCCCCTTCCCTTTTACCCTTCTGTAAAAAGCTAAAGCCCCATCTCTTCAGGCAGGCTTTTAATAATTACAACTGAATCTTTGAACCCCATTTGGGCAGATAATTTTAATATTTTCCATGCTTTAATGTTTTAATTTTATTTAAAATAATATATTGTTTAATTTGTCTTTTAATATTTATTGTGTTTTTAATTTTGTGAATTTTAATGTTGTGAGCCGCTTTGGGTCCCTTGTTGGGAGAAATGCAGCATATAAAAAACAACAGCAACAACATGCAGAAATCCTGGCCAGCACAGCTAGTGGTGAAGGCTTCTGGGAGTCTTAGTGCACGAACATCTGGAGACCCAAGGTTGGGAACCACTGCCCTATGTTATATTTTGAAAACCAACCAACCTTGGTGTAATCTGTATTCGCGAAGGCTTTCACGGCCGGGATCTAATGGTTGTTGTGGGTTTTTCGGGCTCTTTGGCCGTGTTCAGAACACGGCCAAAGAGCCCGAAAAACCCACAACAACCACTTGGTGTAATCCATAACTCATTCTCTGTGCCTGACCCACATTCCACTTAGAGCGTCCTTTACTGGAAGAATACTTCCTTCATAATGCTTCTAGTGCTGTCTAGAAAAACACTTCAAAGTACATTGCCTGCTGCCCAATCTGGAAGCCTACTCAAGAGAAAAATCTAAAACTTGCCATATGCAGCCTTCCTTCTTTTTGAATCAATTTGCTAGTAAGAAATGATGTGACTTTCTATATCTCACAACAAATCATATTCCCTCTCTTTATTGGTCCACTTGTGAGAAATGTAGTCTGCACTGGAAAAGAGCAGGCTGGAACCTCTTGCTGTAAGCAAATCTGCTTGGAAGTAGGGATGATTATGCTCAAGTATTTCCACTGCTGCTTTTTAAAGATGCAGACCACATAGCACAACAACTAATGAGATAAGGGAGAACAAACTTGACAAACTATTTACCCTTTGAAAGAAAATAGGCTTACAAGGACAATTCAAGTTTTTAAGATTTGAAAATCTCAGTCTTTTTCTCTCTCTCTCTCTGATATATTTTCAAATCACTTAAAAGAAAAATATATGCTTCTTACCCTCCGTCCTGTACCTTTATGGACTACAGGCACACGTTCTTCTCCTGTGAGAGAATTTATGTCCAGTTTACTAGGGTCCTTACAGCGCTGCCGCCTTTGTTTAGGCTTTTCTGAAAAATTCTAAAAGGAGTAATAGTGGATTATAAGTGGAAATTACTTCCAAGCAAGCATTTATAAGACAGAAAAGTGGAACTCATACTTACTGTGCCAAAGCCAGGAATTTCAAGAGTATAATCAGATTGCTGTCTCAGCCAGTCTAGAAGACTCTTGTTTGGAACTATCTTGTCTGCCTGGACGTTAGTCACTGGAACTGTCTGTTGACTTGAGGTAGTGATGGCTGGCCCATCAGAGTTGGGATTACTCGATATAGACTGGGTTTGATCTTCCTGAATAATGTGATGGGATTATACACAGGATGAGAGAAGGAAAGACTACTTGTGAGGTGCAGAAGGAATACCACATTCTCCAAATGGTGTTACCAGTATCAAAATAAAATCTTTGGTCAGGTGATTCTTCCCTTTTTTGGCAGTAGAAGGCCTTAATCCTACTTTCTGGATGCCTTCTTCAGATACACAATCACTTTTCTTAAAGTGCCTCTTAAGATGAAAGCAGACACTCCATGTAAAGTAAAGGAAAATGCCCACAAGGCTTTTGTGTAATTGCAGATGCCTCTGGGGATATCATTTCATGCAGAAAATCTGTAAAATCAGAAGATATGCCCATATATTCCAAGTACCAATATGGACGCCAGTTCTAGCATAGATGCCATGTGAAAAATTAAAAGAATTTCAGAAACATCTGTAATAACACAATAGGATTAGTGCATTTCCTTGTTTAATGCTGGGGAGGCACTGCTCATTGAGAAATCCGGGCTGGCTAGAAACTAAGCATACTCAGCTGCTCCCAGCAATGGGAGAAGTACTGATGGATATGGTCAGCAGTTCATCAGTTAGCATTTATGGACTTTGTACAGATCAATGACCAAATGCCTTGGGTATCACATATACAGCACGAGAACAGTCTAGGGAAATTAACTGCCCTTACTTTTGAGAAGATGAGGGCAATTTAAATTCACATGATCCATACAAAAAAGTCTCTTTACACTTCATCTCATAAAGGCAGAGTAAACTGCCTGAAGAAACTAAGTACTCTTTGAACTGTGGAAGGCTAATCAAGAAGGGGAGGAGAGTCTGCAATGCAAGCATTACTCATATCCACCTACATTACCAAGGGGCCTCAAGACTAAAACTGCCTCTAGTCTCATTATCTAGAACTAAATACGCAAGTGTAAAACTCAGCACAAAGATATAAAAAGTACTCAAACAATATAAAGCAAAAAGTGTGCTGCTTATATAATACCCCATAATGCTTCAAGCACTCTTTGGGCGGTTTACAAGTTAATTATGCAGGCTACACATTGCCCCCCCCCCCAGCAAGCTGGGTACTCATTTTACCGACCTCGGAAGGATAGAAGGCTGAGTCAACCTTGAGCCGGCTACTTGGGATTGAACCCCAGGTCGTGAGCACGGTTTTGGCTGCAGTACAGCGGTTTAACCACTGCTATAGTCAGAAGATTTTTAAGAAGAAATATAGAAACAGAGCCACAACAGTTACCAACTAGTTTCTACTTACTACATTTAGTGCCTCGTCTCATATTTTACTATATCAAAAGAAAAAACAATGTAGACCTGTTGCATGGTGAAAGAAAAGTCAGGAAAATCTCAAAAAATAACAGCCCTGCTAAATAGGGACACTCATTCTAATGGAAAAAGTATGTGAAGCTCACAATTTTTTAAACTCAAGTAGAAGAGTAAGGTCATAGAGTTCTTTAGTTATGAATTAGGGACTTCTCTTTTATCATCCAGACTCTGCAGCACCTTTCCCACACACACACCTAAGTAGTTAAACGTGTTCAGTATTTTTGTGTTTTCTCAATCTACTTACTCTTAAAGTGATATCTGGTGTCAGATTTCATAATCTGCTGGATTTACTTCTTAGTTTGTCATTACTTTTATGATAATGAACTATTGTTAATTATTGGTTGTGAACTGCCGTAAATTATTGTGTTTAGTAAAAAATTAAATGTAAATGAAATCTGGGTATTTATTGTTTTATGTTTTAACATTTTCCTTCTTCTTTTCTTTCAAGTGTTGTTGCCTACTAGTGATATGTCATTTAGATTTTTTGGACTACAAATCCCAAATTTCTCCATTCTAGGAGTGCCACCTGATAGACAAGATACCTAAATGTGGCTCACCTGGCAGAAAGGTCTCACCTGGAAGGCTTTTGTGACCCAACTTCCCCCAGGCTTCCTGTTCAGAAAGGAAGCTACCCCAACACTAGCTAGGTCTAGTTAAGCCATAAAGCCTTCTGGCTTAAATCATTCTTCCAGGTGAATAACATATAGGTGTCAGGCTGAACTCCCAGAATAGAGAACTAAGAGATTTGTAGTCCAAACAATCCAAATGAAATATCCCTATCATCCCCATCTTGAATACTTTTAAGCCAGAGTGAGAATACAGTACTTTCCAAATTTAAACAGTGAATACATATTGACATACCGTATTTGCCGGCGTACAAGACGACTTTTTGGCCCTGAAAAACATGCCTCCAAGTGGGGGGGTCGTCTTGTACGCCAGGTGCATGTCCAGCAAACCCTCCATCTCTCCCAGCAAAGTCACTTACCTGGTAGTAAGACCGAGTAGAGCCCCGCTCCTAGCCTGGGAACAGCCTGACTCTAGCGCCGAACAGCTGACTGTCGGAACAGCAGAGAGGCAGCAGCCATTTTGAGATGCAACCACATGGCTGCTGCCTCTCAAAATGGCTGCCGCCTCTCTGCTGTTCCTTCTTCCAGCAAACCCTGGCTCTCTCAGAAAAGGAACCAAAAGGAATGCTCCCCATGATGCAGCCAAAGCAGAATCACGCAGAAGAGGGGGTAGTCTTATACAGCAAGTATATAACAAACTCTACATTCTGAGTGGGAATGTTGGGGGGTGGTCTTATACACCGAGTCGCCTTATACACCGGCAAATACGGTAGTACTAGAGAATCATTCTCAAAAAATAATAATACTAATTAGAGAATAGAGTAACAAATGAACGGGGATAAATACTCACCAACAGTCCTGCCTGGGGGCTTCTCTCCTTCAAAAATATGAGATCAATCCCTTCTACATTTTTTCTCCTACCCCTTCTTCTCCTCATGGCAGCATCGTCCCTTCGTAGACTCCCATTGACAATCTGGCCTGTGACAGGATGAATTAATCCTGCCTGAAGGATACCAGATAAGTCCATGCCAAGAGAGCCCTGTAGGGCACTGACAGTCCCTAACTTAGGTACATTTGTGCTCAGGGAGAAAGGAGAACTATTTGCGGTTGATCCATCAGATATTCTTGAGAGGTCCATAGCTGCGTCCCGCCAGCCATTCAACACAATTGGAGGGTGGGGATGAGATGTAACCAACTGTTCAAGGCTCCGTTGCTTTGCATCTTTCTCCACCTCAAATTCATATGGTTGTCGTTGCTTGGGTTCTTCTTTGACAAATGTGGAAGACAAGAAACCTTCCTGTGATTAAAACCAGGATCAGGAACAAGGTCACAATTGTTATAATTTGTAATGACAGAGATTGTACAGAATGCTTAATATTCTGTAGTGATCTGCAGATTCAGTTGTAAAAAGACTGGTTAAGAACTACCCTGTTTCCCTAAAAATAAGACCTAACCTCTAAATAAGCCCTAGTATGATTTTCAGGATACTTGTAATGTAAGACTTACCCCAAAAATAAACCCCAGTTAAGTGAAACCCCACCCTCCACCATTGCGCAGCAACCAGAAGGCGATGATGACATGACTGCATTTGAATAAACATAGATTGTTGTATATGAAAAAAGAAAACATCCTCTGAAAATAAGCCCTAATGCATATTTTGAGCAAAAATTAATATAAGATCCTGTCTTATTTTCAGGGAAACACAGTAGGAATGTTAACCTTTACCCCAGACTGACTAATATTTTCTCTTGTAAAGGTGCTAAGAGGACTGTTTCACAAAGTGGTAGCCTATCCCACAGCAATGGAATCTTATTCATAAAACAAATCTTCTCCAAAAGGAACAGAATCAGTACATTCTCTACATTCATATTTAGAAACACTTATCTGGAGAGGAGGGGATTCAATCAAAGTATATCCTGTTACTTAAAGGACTTAGAAATAATAGCAGAAAAGCCAAAATTAGTTCTGCCATTAGTTCACAGTCCAAAATCAATCTGGCATTATTTGGGATCCTACAGAAGAATACTGGCAGTAATTGTAAGGACAGGACACGCAATGATGTGGAAGCTAAGTATGAGCAGAAGATTGACAAGTGATGTGTGCAAGTTTTCACAGCAAAGGTCTATTTAAGCTCACCTTCTGGGCCTGTGTAGTTGTTGCTCCATTGCTGAAGCTGTTTTCAGAGGCTTCTGGCTCAGTGTAGCTGTTCTTATTGCCAGCATTGCTGACTAACACAGGAGTAGACATCATGCTTTGTATTTCAAATGGCTGGCTGGAAGAAGGCCACTTGCCCTTTAAGATAGCATGACAGATGTTGTCTATACGGTTAATGATCACTCGATCCTGCCAAAGAAGCAGACATACTTCACTAATTTGCATGTGTTGGCACTGTCTCACATTATAAATCTATTCAATTGGTTTAGTTTCAGAATTCCATCTACCAGAGATAAAGAAGGTGACTCTTTAATCAGTATGAATTTAGTACTGTGATTGCCATTCTGCATATTGGAAGGAGCATGTGACCTCAAGCCTATGTATGTAAGATACACACATTTAGTTACTTCAGTAGTACAGGTGCTTCATACTATGTGTGTACCACCCATTGCTCTCTGTTAACTCTGTAGAAGCCTTGTGGCATAGTGGTTAAGCTGCACTAAAGATATGATATTTGGGGTAAATTTGTGGAATTTGTGTTAGTGAAAGGAAGGGGGAAAGCCTCTAAAGAATACTCAATACAATTTTGGAGAGGTAATCTGTAAAATAGAGTCCCGTGGGTATGGGGTGCACGTTAGAATTTAGTTTATAATAAGCACTATTACTTGTATTTTTTTGTATTTTTGTTGTTATGTATGTGTTTTTTGTGTGTATTTTTTCGTATAAAATAAAGTTTAAAAAATAATAAAAAAAACTGCAGTAAAGATGCTGCTAATAATCTGAGTTCAATCCTAATAGGCTCAGGTAACTGAGGTTTGCTCAGCCTTTCATCCTTCTGAGGTTGGTAAATTGAGTACCCAGCTTGCGGGGGGGGGGGGGGGAGGGAAATGTGTAGCCTGCATAACTAAACTGTAAACCTCCCAGAGAGAGCTTTAAGCACAACGGGAGTGTATATATACAGCATGATTTACTTATCTTCATTACTGTCTGAACCCATACAGATAAAGGAAGAAATCTAAAGACTATGTAGCCTATCTTGCCATCGTTAAATGTTTGCTCCTTCCTTTCCATAGTAACTCAAAGCAGCACATGCTGTTTATATTAGATAGCATATGCAGGAATAAACTAAGAGTTGTTTCAACATCATTAATACTCCAGCAGTGTTATTAACTCCCCTCTGCACTTTGACTGATAATAACTGCAAACTGGGATACAGAAAAAATTCCACTGCAGAGCATCAGCACCCCTTTACCTAAATAAGAGAAAAGGTGCAGCAAGGTAACAATGAGTTTAAGGCCTTCCAGTGGCTCTTATTGTTTCAACTGAAATCTTGTTCAGCCACTGATTCACATAGGGCAGCAACTGACAGAAATGAAAACAGCTCTTTCTCTTTGAAAGACAACCTCAAAAAGCAGCTTTAAAATTGCTAGTTCACAGAAAAATGCTTGGGATTCTACCAAGATTTAACAAAGGGAGCTAAAGCCCACTGGAATTACACTGACAAAAGTATTTTTCATGTTACATACTAAAGACACAAGATAATTATGAAGATTAATACCATGTTTAAGAAAATATAAGACAGGGACAGAAAAATGGAAGTCAGAGAAGAATCATCAGCTAAAAAAAAATCCTCCCAGAGCTTCTTCTAAAATATTGCTAGACATGTTTTTCTTACAAAATAACATATATACCCTAGATGGCAATATATATATTCCAAGGAATCTAGAGATTCACTAAGACCCAAATGTTTCTTTTAAAAATGACCAAGTTCAATAGATCATAATCTCTACTGAGCATTGACCTGACAACCCTTATTCATGCATACTTAAGCTACCAAGCCACCTTAGGCCACTCTGAGAAAGAGTAGAGTGTCTTCTCCTGCAAAAGTTGAGCAATGGTAGGTGCCCGGACATCCTGAAGCTCATCAATCTCTCCAGGCACAGCAAATGTGGAGCTCTTACTTTCATCTTCTGAAGACTTCTCAAAACAATCTAGATAAAATGGAGAACAACACATGAGGTATAATGCTGAATCTCTCATCCTTTCAACTACTGTGGAGCACTGAGGATCCTCAAAGAATGATGTGACAGTGTGAGGACATCTAGGAGCTCATATTCATACTATAGAATTCTTCAGCAGCTCTCAATACACCAGAGAGACAATTTTAGTAATTTTAAAGACAAAGATATATGCATTATTGTGTGGAATACTTATGGATAGAAGTTTGAACTCCAGGAGCTCTAATGATTTCTCAAAGCTCACAATTATGGATCCATCAAAGCATTCCTGAAAAGAATAGGGGAAAATATCTACTACTAATTTCTACAGCTATGTTCTAACCTGAATCTTCACTTCAGATAATGTAGCTAGGAGTTAATTTTCGCACTGAATCAATACATATTAAATTATGTAAATGAAACATTTTATGGGCTGAAATCCTCTTGTGTAATTTTATGCTGCACCAGGAGAATGATAACATAGAAATATTGAATGTACTGAATTTAAATTAATTGAAAGCTACCTATCTCCTCTCTTCCCTGGTGAAGGCTTTGAGGCCTTAATCACCATAAAGTTGATCAGGTCCACAAGCAGTGAACTGGCTGTGATTTTTGGTTATTAAAGGCTCTTCCCCTATCCCAAGGTTCTCATAGGCCCTAGGGCACCTTGGAATTCAAAAGGGGGATATAGGCAGCTTTCAATTAATTTAAATCAAATGTTCCCATTGTTGGATGATTATGATGTCATCCAGCCTGCATAATATAAATGACGCCAACAGAATTCTAGCCATTGAGTTATAATTTTTAAGGTTGCCAGCATACAGGCACAGCCTTCTGCACCTAACTGCCACATAGCTCAGTGGTTTAGGTCTCTGGCTGCGTAGCTAGAGGCTAGGCATTCAATTCCCCACTGTGCCTTCTTGACGGGCTGAACTCGATGCATAGGGTCCTTTTCAGCTCTGCAGTTCTAAGATGATACTGATGATTTACTTCACTGTTACCAATATTAGTGTTATGGTAATTCTACCAATATATAAATATATGTAAAACGCAGTGATTTCATTTTTAATAACCCACACTGAGTAACTTTTTTCACCTTGGACTGCCCTACTGTAATGAAACATAATCTGTCATTAAATATACAAGAATACTTACTAACAGATATACTCATGATACTCTACCTTGATTTTGGCTGATTTCATTTCTCTTTTCTAGGTCTTGATTCTCACAGTCTTCCTCTTCTCTCTTTAATTCATTCTCACAGAGGGGCTGAGCAATACAACTGTTCGTCTTTTCCTCTGTGTCATCTCCCCAGGGGTCTGCCTCTATGCAAACTGAATGTGACTTTAGGAGCTCCATCTGAATTGCTGATGCTTGGTTTCGTGCAGAATGGTGACAGTGGTGGTGGTGGCAGGTCTGTATCTCCTGCAAGGCAGGAATGTGCTCTTCAATGCTCTCACATTCTTCCTGATCATCCTCCCCTGCTCCAAACTCACTATCACATTTCGATGCCGCATGTTCACCTGATGTTGACTCAGACAATTCTTTATTCCTCTCTTCCATGAATGTATTTAGAGTGGTAAGAATACATGAACTATGTTTCTGCTCCTCTTGCTCACTGGGTTTAGTTCTGACACTATCTGGGGTTTTAAAGCAGCCTCTCAGATCTTCCACATTGTCAGCAGCTGTGTCTAGATGATCCTCCTCCTCCTCTTCTTCTTCCTCTTCCTCCTCTTCTTCACTATGACTCTGACTCTGCATTGATTTCTCTTCTAAGCCCTTGTCATGCAACAGTCCCATGCATCTTTTCTCAGGGTCAACTTTGATGTCATACTTATGAAGACTGGGGCTGTATACTCCTATGTTTAGAATCCCTTCCATGCCACCTCTTTCGAATGGGACAGATCCTGGGCTAGCATACTGACTGTGCATATGCTGAAGGGCATTACAGGGTTCCATAGTAAAATTGTTGGAGGGCTTGGTCTCTTTAACTGAAAGCTCCTGGGCTGCATTCTGATTCTCCACTGGATCACTACCAAACTGTAAATGATCTAAGTAGGAGGACTCTCTCATGGTTTCAGCATCACAACTAGACAGATCTTCATCTCCATCGATTTTGCCTTCTGCCATTTTGGTAGTGTTGCTGCTAATATCAGTGCAGCTGGGGCTATCTCTGGCAAGAGAGCTGTGCTCGCTGTTGCAGGCCTTCTCATCATACATCATGCACATCAGAGAGTCAGGCAAAGAGCTCTCATCATAGCTAAGGGGAATCATACCCCGGATTTTAAAGTTTTCACAGCTGCCATCCTGAGAAATGTTTTCTGCCTGAGAGAGACTGTTGCCTGAGCTCCCTAACTTGATGCAGTTCTCAGTTTCAGTCTCTGCAGATGTGTGCTTTCTTTCCACTTGATTGTACACAGGAGAGCAATATAGTTTAGGATTTGCCTGATGGTGGCAACATAAGTTTTCTGCACCAAGGACTCCTGTCCTTTTGTGCTGAGCATAGTTTCTATAAGCATCCAGAAATGACAACTGGGGATCATTCATGATATAATAGTCTGTGCGGTTCAGTCCGTGTTTAGCGGTACCAATTAGTAGATCCCGATCATGCTTACCACACTCCCACCACACAGGAAGGTATAAGCTGGGGCGACAAAGTTTCAGCCTTTCATGTAGCTGTGGACACCTCAGCACCTGCTCACGGACTTTCCTCAGGAGCTCAATGCGGTACAATGTCCTTGCTGCACGCTCCTCTGTGATTGGTTCCACATAGATACTGGGATCTGCTGGGTCTATTTAAAAAAGAGAAAGATGGATAAATATCATAATAAGTGATACTGGGCTAAAATAGACTTTGGACTGGTGTACAGTGGTAGTTGAAGTATGACATGCGAAGACTAAACCCATTAGTGTCATTCAAAGAGGCCACAAAGAAGAATTGGTTATTCTGTTTTTCCTGGTTCAGTGTCACAGAATGTTAAAAAAGGGATGAAAAGACTCTGGAAATTATAAATAGCTTTTCTCCATGAAATGACCTTGTGATCTTATGTACATACAGGCTGTGAGCGCTGACACCATAATAGTTCTTGCTACCTGTACACAAAAGCAGAGGACTAATATATGCCGAAGTATCTGCTGCATGTTACTTGTAGACTAGCTATGCTATATAATTCTGACCTTAACCATAATGAAAGGTCTAAGAGATTAATAATATTCCTTTCAGTCTTCAGAGCTTTCATCTTAATCTAGAACTCAATCACTAGGAGCCTCGTGGTGCAGTGGTTAAACTGCTGTGTTGCAGCCAAAACTGTGCTCACGACCCAGGGTTCAATCGCAGGTAGCCGTCTCAAGGCTGATTCAGCCTTCTATCCTTTTGAGGTTGGTAAAATGAGTACCCAGCTCGGGGGAGGGGGCAATGTGTATCTTGCATAATTAACTTGTAAATCACCCAGAAAGTGCTTGAAATGCTATGGGGCAGTGTATAAGCAGCACACTTGCTTTTTCGGTTTTACTAGAATCCTACTGGGATTTAGACCACTACAATTATAACCATGCAGCCAGAAATGTATGCAGCAACTCATTAATTGGTGGCAATTCACCACTGTGATTTGCTCAATTACACTTATGTTGGCATAGATCCCAAAACGATTCTGGCCATTGAAACAGACTGGGAGATTGCTAGGTCTGTACTTCCCTATATCTTAACAAAATCTTGCCCTGCTACTCAAACATCTGTGCTTTCTCCACTGATCTTAGAAGTCTCATCCCTTTCTTTTAAACCTGTAATTCTAGTTGCTGTATCACAAAATGCAATTACCATATTTTTCGCTCCATAAGACACACTTTTTTACCCCCCAAAAGTGGGAGGGAGTGTATGCGTCTTATGGAGTGAATACTGTAAAAAATAGTTCAAAATCTCTTCAGCCACCCCCCCGCCCAGAAGCCTCTCGCGATTCCACCACTGTGACAGAAGGCCTCCAAACCAGCACTAGAGGCTGCTCACTGTGGCAGCTGCATTGGATCTTGCAGCTCTGCCATCTGAGCTGCTGGCTTTCCAGGCTCTGCCTCCTGGAGCCTGCCTGAAAAGCCAGCAGGGCCGACAGGCCTATAGCAGCAAAATCAAATGGCTGAGGGGGAAAGAGATCAAAGTGATTCTAGAAAGACCAGGAGAAAGCACACACACAGTCCCCCACTACCACAAATTATGCAGTACAATAAGGACTGGCCGTATTCAGTAGCCAGAAAAGGAACCAGTACATACTGCAGCATTTTGGTGTCTATACTGCAAATTTAAAGCTCTGAATCATCCTTGCTCACCATCTTCTTTCCAGTGGGGCAAACGACAGACATTCCTGCACATTGCAACAAAACTGTAGAAATATTTTTCAAGGCTCTCATCAGTTTTCTTCTCCAAACGTGAAATGGATCTGAATTGAGTCCAGTCAAAAACTTTCTTCTCTGGATCATAAATTACCCCAAATGAAGAAACAGTACGATAGAAATCTGCTTGTTCTCTTCTGGTCCACCTGACAGATGCACAAGAATAGACATATGAAACATGCATATTTCCCCTTAATTTTCAGAATATCTGCAATTATGCTTTCATTCTGGTCAGCTAAATCTTGTTTTAATTTTCTATTTTGAAAACTGAATCTGGGTGAAATAGTTTAATACAGTGGGGTCTTGATTTACGAACTTAATCTGTACTGGAAGGTGGTTCGTAGGTCGAAAAGTTCGTAGGTCAAATCTGCATTTCCCATAGGAATGCACTGAAAACCATTTAATCCGTATCTGCTCTTTTCCATCCATAGAAACTAATGGGAAGCTGCTATTCCACCTTCTGCCACTAGAGGGGGATATTGTTTTCTTTTTTTCCGCTTAGGTTCAGGAAAGGAGGGGGAAGGCAGGGAACAGTTTGCAAAGCACTTTTGAAATCTTTTTTTCAACGAAGCCAACTTTATAGCATGTTTTAAAGCATGTTGTGCTGATTTTTTCAGCACAAAGACACACAGGCAGGCTTTTTAGGTGCTGAGCAAGCCTCACCAAGCCTCTTCAGAGCCAGCCGATCAGCTGATAGGCAGGGAGAGGAGAGGGCAGGAAGGGGGGGGAAGCACAAAATGGCTGCCAGGCTCCCTTCTAGGTGTCGGCTTTTAGCTGTTTCCTGCTCTTTTTCCTGCTGTTTGGGGGCTACCAAGTCCTGGTAAGTGACTTTTTATTTTTTTTTAAGTTTCTGACCTTTTTTCCCCTCCAGAAGCCTCTAAGGGGGGGAAGGGGGCACTATTTTTCCTGTTTGTAACTCGAGGGAAGTTCGTATGTCGAGTCCTTATTTCCCTATAGGGTGGGTTCGTAAGTTGAATTGTTCACAAGTAGGGTCGTTCGCAAGTCGAGACCCCACTGTACTAAAAATTATAAGGCACAACATTCCCCAAATCAGACATAGTAGGCATCCTTCAGTCTCAAGAGACTATGATAACGTGCTCTGAATAGAGGTCTTGGAACAGCATCTAATGTGCCTGAGAAGGCCAATATGAAAGTGACAATCCCTTCCACACTGAAGACAAATACAGTCTGTCCACTTTCCAGCTCTGTAATCTTGCTGGTTTCAGGACTGCCTCTTTGCCTCGGCCTGCAACAAGTGTCTCTCCAAATTGGGAGAGGCCATGCTGCACTGCCTGCCTCCAGGCTGAACGCTCGGATGTCATGGTTTCCCATCTGTTGAGGTCCATTTCTAAGACCTTCAGATCTCGCTTGCAGATATCCTTGTATATCTGTGGGTCTCCCTCTGGGGCACTTTCCCTGCACTAATTCTCCACATAGGAGATCTTTTGGAATCTGACTGTCAGCCATTCTCACAACATGCCCAAGCCAACGTAGACGTTGCTGTTTCAGTAATGTATATATGCCAACAATTCCAGCTCATTCCAGCAGTACACTATTTGTCCTGCCAGGTGATGCCCAAAATGCGTTGGAGACAACGCATATGGAACGTGTTCAAGTTCCTCTCCTGCCGTGCACAAAGGGTTCAGGACTCACTACAGTACAGGAGTGTGCTCAGGACACAGGCTTTATAGACCTGTTTCTTGGTACATGCTGCCAGCTTTTTGTTAAGCCATACTCTCTTTGTGAGTCTAGAGAACATGGTAGCTGCTTTGCCAATGCGTTTATCCAGCTCAAGATCTGGAGAGAGTGTCAGAGATCATTGAGCCAAGGTCCCCAAATCAGAGTCAGTCAATATATACACTTCCAGTGAGCCAGTAGCTGGCCTCTTCCCATTGACATTAGAAAACCATTACCTCCTCACAATTACAGTGACCAGAAACAATTGCTTTTGTGTCAATGCCTTTTTAAGGCAGAAGAGGGCCAGCACCATTATTGGCACAGATAATATCCCATCATTACATATAAGTTCTATTTTGTTCATCCATTTTTCCCTACAAAGGTATTTGTTTATAATAACTTCTGTTTATAAAATCTGATGGAATAAGATGTGAAAATTCTAAAAGTGTCTTCAATTCTTTACGTATGTTGCATCCCAGTTTTACTATCCTCCAGGTTTTTGTGGCTGGATTCTATGTTTTGTTTGTTTGTTTTTTGCTTCTGGAGAAGGGCTTAAAGGGGAAACAGCCATGTGACTATCAGTAGTCACCTGCCATCCCACACAAGGTCAGATTATCATGGCAACATTTCCTGAGATAAATATTGTAGGGAACTGTGTGGCTCCCTACAAGTGTGGTGAATGGGGTACTACAGATAGCACTATCTATCCCCCTGTCTATCCCAAGGGAAAATATGGCAGGTTGAAAATACAGTAAGTTTCATGGCACTTAACAAGAAGCAGCACCCACACTTTCCCCGGATGCCATACCTGCTCTGGCATGGCATGCAGGGGAAAGGACTGCTGATTCTGCCTTGCATGACCAAGGCTCTTTGAGTGTCTTCCTCCACATAGCTGCCAAACAATCCTCATCCTTCCTTCTACCTTTATGTAGTTTAGAAGGTAATGGAAACTGCCATGTAAGTGCTTGAATTGTTTAGTCCACTTTTCAACTTTAAAGTTGGGAGTAAGACTGAACCCTTGCCATGCTTGCTATAGCAAAGTGCCATACTCATCATGGCAAGTGTAACAAATGTATGTATGTAGTTTCTACAAGCTTGCAGTCAAGAAGATAATCACAGTAGGATGAGCCATCAACTCAGGTTTTTCCATCTATGATACACTGCACTTACAGTGCTTAAATAAACCCAGGCCTTCTGTCCATAGTCCACTGTCCTTTATTACCTTTTCTGCATTTCCTTATTTATAGGATCCAGCTCACTGGCTCTTCTGAACATTTCTTCTTGCAGCCAATAACCATGGTTGCAAGGGCCCATAATCTCAGGCCTAGTAGGCAGCTCTTTACGGTTGCAGCGCTGATAGACAGTGACAAGACGCCGTAGCCTGGCTGTGAGGGCAGATGACACAGGCCAGGTGGATTTGTCTAGGTCGGAGCCATCCTGGGCTTCAAATATTAGCAAAGTTATTAATATTCAACACAATTCCTGCAAAAGTCTTTGCACACAGTTCTACTGATTCACTGACTGAAATCCAGTTGTGCAGTTACACAAATGGTGTAACATTTTACACACAAACTGCTGTAAATTAAGAAATTTCCTTAGATATTCCCTGTTGCACACAAAGTCGCACGACTCAATGTACAACAGACAAAGTCTATAGAGATTGCTTAACGGATGGCAATTCACATTTAAAAATTATGCTGTGTGCATAACTGCACAACAAAATTTTAGCTATTGCATACTGCATTGCACATCACATTGCACTTCAAGAAGATATCACATCCATAATTTGTCAGCATTTGCCGTCTGATTTTAGAGTCCTTGTGGATCAACATACATTCAAATCTTTTGTTTTATTCTGCTCACCATTACTACTGCACCTAATATTTTTGAGCTGCTGTAGAAACAAGCCTTTTTACTATCTCCCAGCATGATAATAAATACATACTTACACCAACATCCAATTAAGCAAACAAGGTTTAACCTTAATTGTTAACAAGATCTCTACCATTATGACATCCAGCAGAACAGTTGCACCTGGCGTTTTGCCACATATAGAATTATTGTGCCACCAGATGAATGGCTGAGACTCAAGATGGACATGAATTTAAAATGAATTGCAAAATTCATTAAAAAATCACTAATTTGTCAACTGGTATTCCTCAGAAGTGACACCCCCTATGAATATGAATCAATGAATTTTTAGCAATTTTTTAATTCATCAGATTATAAAATGCCCCCTACAGCACCTAGAGACACCAAAATTGTAGAGAAGCTTCCCCTGACTCTCCTCTACAAGCCCTGCAAATTTGGCGAGGTTTGTGCTTCAGGCATCTGAGTAATAAACCCACAAAGTGCCCTCCCTGGAAAGTTCCCCCCAGGCACATAGAGACACCAAAATTACAGAGAAGATTCTCTTGACTTTCCTCTACAATCCCTCCAAGTTTGGGTTAATTTCAGTGTGAGATCAGATAGCTTTATCAATCATATGTTCATATGGGTATCAAAGTATAAGTTGTTGCATTGTTTAAATATTCCGTCTCCATTCATAGGATGAAAACAAATCACTGTTTTATTGAATCGCGTCTACCATCCTCAATATCTCCATTTTACTATCACATCTCACACTTCCAGAGTTACATTTATTTATTCCTCCTCAATCATTTTAATACTTCATTCATACAAAGTGTAAAACTTTGGCATGGTAGCAATTTTCTAATACAAAAGGTTTCCCATCTCCATCCAAAGGCTTCTCAAAGAGATCCCTAGGGAGCCTCAGAACCTGAAGTGGGCTTAGAAAATTTTAAATTAAATGAAACATTTCTGTTGCGGGATGAGGACTTGCACTAACAGAATTTCAGCCTGTCAGTTTTAGACCCTGATCCACATGAATATAACATCTTGTCAGGAGTAACAACTGCTGACAACTCAACTCCAAATCTATGAATCAGTCCTCCATGACCAATTTGCATATATTATGTGCTATAGAACTTCTGTACTATAGGAGATCAAACAAAACTACCCTGTTTTTCTTTTTCAGCAGTTCCAAGGTGCCTGAGATCTGATTACATTATTTGGGTTTTATTATAGAATAATGGTTCAGAATTTCAGCACATACAATTATTAAATTTTTTACATGTTTTAACACACTTTTGAAGTGTTCAGGGAAAAGTGAGATAAAAACAGTTTAACAAAATACAGTATGGCATGTTCTCAAAGCTCGTGTGTCCAAATTTAGTTGCAAAGCACCTGAAACATTAAACACTATTGACATATTTTGAAAGCATAGTGGCATTTTAACTAAGTATCTTTTGCAATGTAAAATTAAAAAACAAAAAACAAAAAACAGACTATATGTTCTTTAAATTACTGTAAACTGTTATTCTAGCCAATAGCTTTAATAGCACCATATAACTTAAAACATCCACATGTACATCCTCACCTGCCACACTATCACTCTTCTTCTCAGTGATCTCATCACAACAATCTGAAGTCTCCTATGGAAAAAAGCCATTATCAACATAATTCAGTTTAGAAATTGGCTTCTTGGGGAGGGGGGGATGAAAATACATAATATCCTACAGCCATGCATGCCACACAATGCTCCACCTGTGGAAATAGTCCCTGTTCAGTGGCAGCTTTGTGTCTCTCAGTGGGAGGAGGTACACTGCCCCACACCAAATACTGCCGCTCACTGTCTTCCACCACCCTGCACATCCAATCACCCCTGTTCTCATTGCCTCCTCCTTTTCACTGGCTTCATCCTGCCACCTTGAAGTCAAGTCTTTCTAAAATAGACTGAGAAAGAAATGTAGAGAAGGCAAGACAAAGGAAGAGAAAAAGATGTGTCACTACATGGGAACAACAGGGGAAGATGGAGACTGGCACCACCGCCAGCAAAGTCAAGCACAGCCATTGATGAGACTTACAATATACTTGTGCAAAGAGGTACTAGATACCTCACTGAACAAGCCCAGGAAAAGCTCAATCCTGTCTACAATGGATGGCTGCATGCATTAACTAAATCACCAACCCCAGTGCATCTCCAGGACCAAGTAGTGATTTGAATCAAGGTCCCCTGAATCCTAATTTGACACTGTATCCGCTGACATTATTTCAAATCCAAATTTTGAGAAGACGTAATAAATCTACTGTGGTAATTATTTTCAGCAACATCAAAATTGGCAGCAAATGGTGTGAGAAGTCAACAGTGCTTCAAGTCACACTTACCTCCTGTTTCTGCACCTCATCTGCTTTGTCTGCACTGGTCTCTTCTTTATTCACATTCCCTCTAAAGTAAGATAATTCAACAGGATGAGTCTGTGGGAAGCTTCTTAAGGCAACATAATTCTGATAACATTCTCAATACATTAAGTTATGTGGCATATGCATAGGACAACATTCATTCAGTCCCCACCTTCTGTAAACTTAATACAAAGGAACAACTAACTTTCAAGCACTACAAATATGTTTTCTAGTGACTAGATGAAAACGTATGCATGCGTAGATTATACAAGTTTATAGAAAGTCTTGTTCAAGTGTATACTCTATATATTTTCTGTGAGCCAGGTCATATCATTTGCCATTTGACAATACAATAATAGAAAGCTAAGGTATTCTCAAAGGCTTTCATGGCCCGGATCCAACAGTTGTTGTAGGTTTTCCGGGCCGCAATCTTGAGATTTTTCTTCCTAATGTTTCGCCAGTCTCTGTAGCCAGCATCTTCAGATGACAGGAGTCAGAACTCTGTCTGTACCCCTGAGCACAGAGTTCTGACTCCTGTCCTCTGAAGATGCCGGTCACAGAGACTGGCGAAACGTTAGGAAGAAAAACCTCAAAAACACGGCCAGACAGCCCGGAAAACCTACAACAACCAGAAACCTAATGCTTTTCAAATCACTGATGCTCTTCACTATTTCCACAGCATCTCCAACATCTAAGCTGTCACTACATACTGTGTTTCCCCAAAAATAAGACAGGGTCTTATATTATTTTTCAAAAAAAAAAAAAAACCAAAACAAAAAACAAAAAAAAACCCAACCCTCACACATTAGGGCTTATTTTCAGGGGATGTCTTATTTTTTTCATGTACAGTCATGTCATCATCTTCTGGTTGCTGCACAATGGTGGAGGGTGGGGTTTCACTTAACTAGCGGTTATTTTGGGGGTAAGGCTTATATTACAAGCATCCTGAAAAATCATACTAGGGCTTATTTTCAAGTTAGGTCTTACTTTTGGGGAAACTGTATTTTCATGGAAACAGGGTAGACTCTAATATGTAATGGTTGTTATGAGTTTTTCGGGCTCTTTGGCCATGTTCTTAAGGTTATTCTTCCTAACGTTTCGCCAGTCTCTGTGGCCGGCATCTTCAGAGGACAGCACTCTGTGCTCTGGTGTAGTTGGCTTGGGAACACGGCCAAAGAGCCCGAAAAACCCACAACAACCATTAGATCCTGACCGTGAAAGCCTTCGCAAATACATCTAACATGTAAGCTGCTGCAGAAGAATGGATTGTGCTTGCTAGCAGTTCTGCTCTTGTAGCAAACTGATTCCTGCCTGATATGTATTTACCTTTCTGGAGCATCCTGCACTCCATCAATGATACTCTGCTCTGCAGACAGCAGCTTCTCATCTGGCATGCCGACCTTCTCAAGGAAGCATAGGGCTGGGTCAGCTCGCATAGCATTGTAACGTTCATAACCTGACAAAACCACAACAATTTAGTAACAATGTTATCAGTACTAAAGACCTTCATTCCTAATACCACTTTTAAAGACCTAAATAAGTAGCAAAAAACAGTGACAGGTAGGAGAGGTGACCTGCCTACTTGGCATGACCCAGTGCTGTTGCTGGAAAACCCAACATCACCATATCATATAAAATTTAAGTTATAAGTCTTTAAGCAGGGACAGCCTCATTTCTGGTATGGTATGTGGGCAACTAATGCCAAATTTTAATCCAAAGTCAGTGGTGGCCCTAGCAGAATTTCATGTACTGTATTCAGATTCTAGCATACCTTATTTCCTCCTGCCATAGAAAAGGAAACAGTTATTGAAGTTATGAAAATAAATGCAAAACCCATGCATACCACAGTTACAGAACTGATACACGTCATTCATACATATATACTTGTTCCAGCCTCTCTCCCCAGTTGACACAGGCAAATTGCCTGATTGATGATAAGACCTCTTCCTTGCTTAGCATAGAAAAGGGAGTTGGTTTCAATGGTGGGCAGAAAAAGAGCTCTTATCTTGATTTAAAGTTCTTTTAAAAGAAGAATGTTTCAATAAAAAAGTGCTTTTATCTCCAGTCAGCTGCTCAGGAGAAATAAGATATTTTCCTTCACAAGACAAGATGCTGGAATGCAGCCTGAGGAATTCCTGTAGTGGAGTTATCCATGCCTGATCATTTTTAAATGCAACCTAAACACATAATACACAGTCATGCAACTATCTTTCATTCCCACTATTCAAACTGTACATGATTTACAGAGGAATCCTCTGCATGTTTACTAAAATGTAAGTCCCACTTAGTTCAGTGGGCCTTACCCAAAGGTGAGTATCCAAGAGCCTGCAGCCTTGTATAGATCACAGAATCCAGGTTTTCTCAGAACATATCTTTAATATGTTCAACCCTTCATATATTTTTCAAAAAGAAAAACTGAGAAACAAAAGGGTGTGAAATGAAGTTAAATTCCAGGAGTCCCCCCCCCCCCCCCAATTCTAGTAGTTGTACCCAGGCAGAACCTCACACAGCAGGACTGCATAAAAGCCTGAATAAAAGAAATACCGTGCTTAAAAACTCCAATGAGGAGGGATTTGTCTGCATCAGCATTCCACCAATCTACAGGGATCTCTACATAGTCAATGTCTGGCAGTAGAACATCTAGATCTCTGTGAAGGAAAGACATACATTATGTTCCAGGAATGACCTACATTTTAAATATTATAAATTACAAGAATAAAAAATGCAATTTAATGGTATGCTTAAAGACCAACATAAAGAGGACCTAATGGAAAATCAGGGGAAGAAAAATTCCACAATCATGGGGCCATCATAGAAAAGATCCTGTCCTTAGGATCTTTTTACTTAATTTTTCCCAGTGACAGGCTTTTTAAGCTTTTCTAAGTGGGCTCATAAAGACCACAATGTTCCTTCAAATTAACCTGTTTAATGGTTAAGATCAGATTTTAAATTAACCCCAAAACATTGTCCACCTGGCTCAGGATTGTAACATGTGCTGACCCTAGTACAGTGGTGCCTCGCTTAACAGGCGTCCCGTTTAACGACGAATCCGCATAGCGATTAAGTTTTTGCGATCGCATTGCGATGTTTCTAATGGTAAAAAATCGCTTTGCAATGATCGGTAAGCTGTTTCGCTTACCGATTTTCGCATAGCGATTCTTTTCTAACAGCTGATCTGTGGTTCCAAAATGGCCACCGGGTAAAAAAAAGGCCGCCCGCTGTGTTTTCGCGCCGATTCCTCGCTTACCGGGCAGTAAAAATGGTGGCCCTATGGAAGATTTTCACATAACGGTGAGTTTTTTGCCCATAGGAACGCATTAAACGGGTTTTAATGCATTGCTATGGGCTTTTTTATTTCGCATAGTGACGAATCCACACAGCGACGATTTTTCCGGAACGGATTATCGTCGCTATGTGGGGCACCACTGTACCTCTCACCCTGATATTCAAATTCTGACCCAGCTGAACTCTCCAGGCTTTCCTTAAAGACATACGGAGGAAAAGCTACACAAAGTCTCCTGGAGAAGAAGAAATCTGTACCAGTTTAATTTTGCTGAGTAAGATCTTCTGTTACAACCATAAGATGCTTACATACAAGAACAGACCTGCTGATCCTTGCAGTTCTATTTTGCTATATTCATAAACTGAGAAGGTGTGGGCAAGCTTTGGTGATCAGAAGTCAATTTCTTACTCCCTAGTCTTCTTCTAATCTTGAACCTGAACAGTAATCTGTTAAAACTCAGGATCTTCTTTTTGACACTGACCTTCTATTCACATCAGTCAACAGACCACTTGCTTAGATGCTATCATATGGTCCAGTGATGAACCATTAAAAAAATCTTGTCAACAATGTTCACATACTTTGCTTTTCACAAGTCCTGTGGATGCCTCAAGAAGTCTCAATACCTATAACAAGTTAGATGTTCTGAACTTGTGAGAATCTACTAGTGTTCATATAAAGATAAATATAATATACAAACATTTGTTTTAAGTTGTTTTATTTTCAGTAGCCTCCATGGCTTCCTCTTTACTTAGGATTGCAAACGGAAATCTGTGTACCATCATCAGAGTAATCAAAATTAAATATTGCAACAACATGGAAGTATAGTCGTTTTATTTATCTAAAGTGTCACTTATTTTTTTAAATTGCTACTTTAGTCTTTGCTAGAATAAAGCATTATGCCTCTATGTAACATGATTACAATTCCCAATGATTCTGTCTTAAATTTACCTATATAATTACATTTTGAAAAATTTACTTGGTGGCTTCCAAATTTTTGTCTTTAACTTGTGATCTTTATGTTTACACTAGTTATTGATTAATGATTTTACTGCTACCAATTTAGGATTTAAAACTTCATATTTATAATTTAAATATGTAAATTCTGTTTTATGCTTTAAAATGTCTCCATCTTTCTTTAAAAATAATTCAGTGTTTTTACAACATATAAACACAACCAAATTTCAATTTTAAAAAGAGCTTAAGAGATAAAAGATAAAAATATTCACTAAAAGCATGCATTCATAAAATGCACCAGGAAAAAATCTGAAAAAAAAATCAACAGAATTAACATTCAGTCTAAAAAACAGGTTAAACTGATCACCTATCAAAGGTCTTTCTAAAAGGAAGGGTGATGGAGAGAGGGTGAGACAACTATTCACTCTAATATGAAAGTGCCTGTCTCCTTAGGCTATTAGCCTTTTGTGCTCTGTCTCTCCTGGACAGTCAGAAAAGACAGAGCACAAAAGGCTAATAGCCTAGGGATACAGGCACTTTCATATTAGAGAGGGTGGCTATTGAAACAACTAGGTCCCAAACTACAAACAGCTCTTTAGGTTACTTTCTGCCCCCCCCCCCCGCTTATACATCCACTTATTCTATTCTGTCTGTTTGCCCCCCCCACCTTGTTTAATGGAGAAGATGCATTAACTGATCTTGATTTGTAGGAGATCAATTTCTTATTTGGTGTTCCTAATCAACATTGTTTATATTTGTGTTTGTATTGAGGTATGCATTTTATTTATTTTAAATAATATTCATTAACATTTCCCAGTCTTGCAGCTGATTCCAAATAATGATAGTTTTAGAAGAGGTAGCCACGGTAGTCTCTGCAAGCATATCTAACAAAATCCAAAGAAACAAAACAAAACAAAAAGATAAAAACATGTGGCACCTTAAAGACTAACTATGACATTTTAATGTGGGCTTTAGTGGATAAGTCCATTTTGTCAGATATATGGAAACAGAATGAAATAGTGGATAAAATCTGTTTCACAAGTAGAACATTCTAAATATTCATTGGCTGTAGGCATCTTGGGTGTGTTGTACATCTCACACACAGTAATGTATGCCCTATGTTTGGTTTAGGGTTCTGCTGTAAACATTCTTCCAGGAGACAGAGAACAGACACTAGGCCTGAGGGGGGGAGAGAGAAGAAGAGGTTGAAGATTGAAGAGTCAGTTAAAAACTCTCAAGTGGGGGGAAGAATATATGTAAGTAAACATAAAAGTGAAAGAAGACAGCAGAGGAACCACATGTGTTAATGTAGGGAATACTGACAGCTTTTACCTTTGATTGTTGTGATGAGAGACGAGCTTGGTAGTTGTGAAGAAAATAACAGTGGCAATAGATAATTGCAGAAGTATCAAATTTGGTAATTATAGTAGTTTATGAGTTTATGAGTAGTTTTTGTACAACAGGCTTCTGGGTCTTTGAGCTTTGAACCTAATTGTTCTGTTTTAAAATTTTTATTCATTTATTTAAATATTTTTTTATCCTGCCTTTTTCCTTAAAAAGAATCCAAGGTGGTTTACAACATTAAAAACAACAACATTTAAAGCTAAAAACAGTAAGTATACAAATACTTAAACAAATGGCAAACTAAAAGATAGTAAACATCAAAATGTTTACATTCAAAGCAATACAGCACAACAATCCATTAAAAAAACCCAGTCAGTCATTAAAAGAAATTTTGCCTGAAGAGAAAGGTTGCTAATTTTTTTTAAGAAGGCTGTTATAATTCTGTAGTTAAATTATTTCCAATGTTGTCTCAAGATCAGATCTTAGGTCTGCTACTAGTGTTTTGTTATTCATGGGTATTCTTTCTAAATTAGTTGTCATTCTTATTTGGATGTATTTTCAGTAGGAGAAATGGCTAAAAAGATCATACTGATCTCTTTCAAATGTAATGTACAACAGGGAAATATATGCATACACAGAGTTCTACAGTATTTTGTGAGTGCAAAACACATGTGCATGTACTGTACTGCAACCCAAGCCTGTTTCCAATACAGTGGCTGCATCAAATGGGATTTTCAAACAGAAATCCAGAAGATGAATGTAACTTACTTGGCAGGGGTTCCTTCAAAAGCTTTGTCTGCTGCCTCACCCAGCACTTCGGCTTTCAGGTAGTAGAGCATGCGCACCCGCAAGAGTACCCTGCCAAAAGGAAAAATGATAGGTGATCCAGAAATCAGATCTGAGCTCTCAATAGCCTGTTCAGCTTCCCTAGGAAAATCTGCAGGTCCACAGAATGTATTAGTTTCTTCTCTGGCAGTGAGAACTGCTATTATGGTCTTCTGAAACTGGCAATGCAAGGACCAAGAACCACTTCTAGATGGGAGACCATGAGGATGTATATTGATGAATCAACAGCAGTAATTAAGTGATCCCCTCAACTGCTGTGCCATGAATTGATCAGCACACTGAGTCAATGAGTTACCAAGCTACTGAAGAAGTATTGAATAACAAATTGACATACAAATCTGACCCATGCCAACAATTAACATCATTGTCATGCACAACAAGATAAAGAAAATGCACACACGACAAGGAGATTGTAAATGAGGAAATAATTCATGCATGTGGGAGGTAAAGGAATGAATGAATGCTTTATTGTTGTTTTGACCACTTTGATAATTCAATTTCCACAAATTTGTAACATAAGTACAAATAATAATATATACACAAGCATGGTGCCAGCTTAACAAACACAATGCTTGTAGGACGTAAAGGAACAGAAGCTCACAAGTGTATGTCTTCTGTATATTTGAAAGATTGTTAAAATCTGCAAAGGCCAAAATCTCACTCACAAAACTATGAAACCCTTGCAGAAACCCACAAGGCTTTCATTAGATCTGTTGCATATAAGTCAATGGCATGAATTTCTCTCTTTTGACTTGCAAAGGAATAGAGAAGGCAGCCCCCAATTGCTCACTTATTGCAATGCTGTTTCAGATGCTTTTTGTAGCTGTCATCATGTAGGACGATTTCAGGATTGCAGCTGGTGAGCCAATCTGCATTCTTGATTTCAGGGAGCAACATCTGGTTCTTAGTCTTCTTCCCTTTCCTCCCTCTTGGCACTGGGGCCGATAAGCCTGCAACAGGCAAGGTGCAGCACATGAACAACACTGCACATTCAGGATGATTCTACATATTTCCAAACCCAAACAGAAAAGGCAGTATAGAAGTTCAAGGGGCAATCAGAACATGGAAGGGACACACCATTCTCACTGCCAATGACATACATTAATATATCAAACAGAATCTGAGATGAATAAATACGCCAGCATCACCCACATTAGGTTATTCTGAAGGCAGAATGGTAGGTAACAAGGTAGGCTTCCAAAGGCTTTTGAAATCCCTTTTCACACAACGAAACATTGCCTATGTTTACTCCAAACTGTTGCTGATCCAATTCAATGTAAACTGGCAGAAATTTCTACAGATATGTAAACAGGGTGAGGAATATTTGGAATAAGGTTGGCTCAGGAACACTGCATTGTCATGAGATACTGCTGAGCCCAGTTCAAGTCTCTGGTTTATAAGTAAAAACAAGTGCCCTCAATTGGGTCTAGAAATCAAATGGTGGTTGTTATGTGTTCTTACTCCAATCTTTGGTAACCCTATGAATTACTGACCTGCAAGAAGTCCTATAATCAACATTTTTATCATTACATTTTTATGTAATCTATCAATGGACCCAGGTACCAAATTAAAGAGCTCCATTACCTCCTTAGCATCACCTGTCCCTAAGGAGACAAGGCTAGGTGATATTAGCATATGGAAAACACCCAATCCTAAAACTTCACATGAACTTTCCTATCAATTTGACATAAATATTGAATACTATGAGGGTGGGACATCAAGGGCTCCCAAAAGTCAATGGTTTCACCAAGTGTGAGTTGCTGTCACTGGCTCCAGCACCCTACTCAAAGTAATACATTAGAGACTGGCCAAAGTCAATAGAATCCAAAAGGTAATTCCCTCCTATTAATGGAGGGATTATGAAGTTCAAAATTGAATTCTCCTTCTTTTATTGGATCAGTATAATTTTCTGTCCTTTAAAACAGGCCTAGGGAAATAAAATATAGTGAGGACACTCTACCACAAGTTCTCTGCAGGCTGAATAACATCAAAGGGCTTAGCTACGCTCCCTGATATCATTGGTTTTGCTTCATGTGGATATCCTTTGTTGAGAGAAGCATGCATTTACTGCAGAAGCACTCCAGCAGTCAGCTCTTAGGAAAGGAGGCAGCTTTGCCTGTTCATTTTTTTTCCCTTTGGGGAAGGTGCAAGGATTCTATATCCCTCCCATGGCCCAAGTGGTGCCTGAAAGAGCACTGATACAGCCAGCACTGTATCTGTGCTGCCAGATCACTTCTCCTGCTCCTTTACTACATGACAGCAATACACTTTCAGCCAGTCTCCCAGCACTACAAACCTGGAGGCTGCTTGACCATTTGCATTATTTCCTTTTTCATAAAGGAGGGGAGAACATGTCTGCCGTCAGATGGCACTCTCAGGAACTCCTGCTGAGATGCCACCAGCTTGCACCTCTTGATCATTTCTGTGCAGGTACACAACAGCGGAGACCTTAATAAGGGGCTTCAGGGAGAGGGAACAGTCCCTCAAGAGAGGGGTCAGTGGGGTAAGAGACTCCAGCTGTCCAGATTCTGACCACCCACAGGTCATATTAGGCCTATCCCTACCTGCCTTAAAAAGAAATGTAACTCATGTTCAGTCAAATGCATTTAAAGTCTTTTCTCACTATTGCTCTAACCATCTTCTCTGTTCTTGCACTGTTACAAGCATCTCAGAAAATAAAGGAGGCAAGCACTATCAATTAAGAAAAGGTGGCTAAGAATAATTGTTTTAAACTGATTCCACACTCCACCCCAAGTCTATCATCACTACATTAACTCTATTGGCAAGGGGTAAAAAACCGTAGAGAATTCAGGAATCCACAAACATGCATCAGTTTCCAGTGGCTGAACTCTGTGAAATTAGGAGCTTTCATATATCAGAAAGTCCATGACAACAGGTTTCTTTCAGTTCCCAGTCTCATTATACTCTTTCCTGCCTTTAAAATGGAAAAGGCATCTTATAGTTGTCTTGGAGGCACAAAATCCCTGTGCTACATTTCAAATATGAGGGCCTCTGCATGAACAACGCTATCTCCTAGCACTACCAACCTAGAAGAATCTCACCACACATTCCACTCCAAGTCTGTTTCTGCCAGTACAGGCAGGAATCGTAGAACATCTCTGAGTCCTGCACTTTGGATAACAATTGGTTCACACATGGGATTTTATTATAGCACCATGTCTGTCTAGCAACAGAAGTATGTGACCAAAGTTTGATTCAAATGTTACTTCAACAGTCTGTGATTTAAAACTGCTGTTTAGAGAAGCTAATTAAAACACAACATGAGTCTTTGGTACCTGAGTGATTCTGCAGGGCCTGGTTCTGTCCATCCTTTGTTGGAGTGATTAAATCCCAAATAAAACTCTTAATCTTCTCATCCCCCTTATAATGTCTTACACAGTAGACCAAGAGTGCTCGGCAGATCATTTCCATGTCTTTCTCATTGAGATGCCATTTAAAACGACCATGGGTCAGTATATCCTTCCAACGCCCCCAGCTGGAGAAAAAGAGTATTACATACAAAATGTTTGGCATTTATTCTGCATTATAAACTGTGCTCTTTATCATGGGGTTTTCAATGAAATTTGGCAGAAACCAAGAAAAGAAAAGTCACTTAATTAAAAAAAAGGCATGAAAATGAATAGGACACTAGTGAAAGAGGTAGCTAAAGAGCCAAAGTAACCCTTTTGCCATGGAAGTAACTATTCCACTGATGAATTTCTCTTTGCAGTCACAGAATACATGGCTAAATGTAGGGAAGATTGCATTTTTATAACAAATGCTAGCGCTCCAAAGAATGCTAGGCATCTTCTAGCAAATAGCTAAACCTAAAGAAACGGCAATAATCTTAAGAGACTATGTCCTTGAGTTTCCAAAGTCTTCATAAGAGACATACCCAAATATAAGCAGGTTCTTCTCCACACGGAAACACTCTGCCCGTAAGTAGCGGCGGGTTTTTTCATTGAGACGCCGTGAGCGTGTGGGACGCTCATCAGAGTCACTGTCTAGCTCAGAGAACTCCATAAGCTCATCTTCTTCAAAGGAATTGTAGTGTTTGGTCTGCTTACGGACACGGGGCCTGTCAATCACAAGGCTCTCCTGGAGATTCAAAAAAGAATAAGCAAAGATAAATCTTTATATATGCAGCTGAAAATGTCTAGGAAGGTTAGGCCATTTATTCCTTTTTTCACTTAGAGAATTTGAATTAAACTGATTCAACTAATCCATAATCAGCGGTGGGGGGCATTGTGACATCCTTCTATCTGCCGCAAGGATCAGATTTGTGACAATTACTGGACATTCAATTCTCACTTAGTATTCAGCCATTTTAGTCAAAATTAACCTTTTGCATTATTCTGCAGTGGATATCACATGCTTTGCTTTTCTTCTTTATCATTCATTTTGTATTTTGATTTTATGTGAAAGGTGATTTCTGAATTGAAACATGCTATGCAGTTATTATTAATTCAGTCCTATTAAAAATTAAATATAATTACTTAGTAACTGGCTGTGGGGTTTTAAGTTTAACTTGATTTTGGAACATCTATCACTTTCCGTTTTTGCTTTTCAGAGTTAGTTCTTAAAGAAGGAAATTGCTAACCATACTAAAATTGATTGTAGAAACACAAATATCAACCTAAAATTTACATGCACACAAGGATTTTCACAAGAAAACACTGTCCTTGAGAATGAAACAACTGCAAATTTGAACACTGAAATGGAAAATCTATGTATACTTCAGAAGTAAATACTAATGCACTTTCCTTTAAAAAAATACACCCACAGCTGGAATAACTATGAATTGCTAAATATACTAAAACAATTGTCCACATATAAAAATGGCGATTGTGTCCCTACCCACTGTTTCCTGTCTGCCACAGTGATGTATGATTCTCTCCGCCCACATTTATAGCTATATATGTGAATCACATTCCTGTGGCAGCAAAACAAGACAAACTCTTTGTGATCTGTTGCTTAGCAATTTCCCCTGCACTCCTATCTAAGTTCCCTTCTGTTGATGCCCGAGCTGGAGTTTTAGAAGGAGGAACCCCAGGGTATATGTTGAGGCAGACATTACAGACAACGGCTGCTGTCAGAGGAAGCTAGAGCACTGCTAACCAGTTGTCTGACTGCACAAGTGAACAGGGTCACCGGGTTTTGGAAGAGGAGACCACATATATCTTCTTTTTCTCCCAGGTACATAAACCATTGGTTCTTCTCCCACCCTACCAAATATGCAGCACCCACATTCTTTGTTTTTGTAGCTAGAAACACTGTCTGCAGTGAACAAAACAGCCAATACTGCAGATAGCTGCTGCTGATGGCAAAGAGAATCTCACCTATTTGGGCTTGAAGGGGGGGGGGGGTAGCAGGAGAGAATATTTTGCTTTTAATGCCAGCAACTGCTTCCTATGTGAGCATAGAAAGAAAAAGGAGGAAAACGGCATCTTCCTGGAGGACCAAACAATCTTGCCTCTGGCAGAGCACAGACTGCGAGGGCGTGAATAGATGAAACTCATGCCAGTATCAGAGAACAACCTAAGGCTACTAGACTGCCAAAATCCAAAGCGCAAACGCTGCCCGCATTTTGCCCTAGTTCTCTACAAAGAGACGGGCTCCTTTCCTTCTCTATTTTTGTGTAAAAGCCACTGCTGTTGACTTGAGATTGAAAACACAAATGGTGAATATTAAAAATACATGGATTAATGTATTAATAGTTAATTCATCAGAGCTATTTGTATACTGTAGCTTAAACAGAAGATGTAAGAGGTATTACTTCTTTCTTAAGTAGTGAATGTCTGCTATGCAGAAAATGTAACAAAATGTAAGAGAACCATAATTTTGCAGCAATAGTGAGGTTTCTTTCTGATGCTGCTGTTTGCATTAACCGGTGCCAGAGTTTCAGTTTAAAATGAACAGTGTTACAGAAATCGGGGGGGGGGGGGGACCAAATCAGTTTTTTTAAAAAATACTTAATGATACACTTAAATTTTACATTCCCACAATGTCAGCTGATTTTATCTGACAGTACAGAATACCTAAATTCCTAAAGGTTTGAGGATAAATGACTTCATGTTCATTGACAGCCTGGTTGAAAAATATAAAAAAGGGATGAATAATCTGTTTAAACTGTACCAGCTTCATCCAAAATGTTAATATGAGCTTCAATCACTGTGCTTTGTTTTGGCTTCTACCCTGAAGCCATTAAACTTACTTGATTTTAAAACCTTCTTTTCTCCTATTGATTTTAAGATAATAATATTCCATACATTATACTAGCAAGTTTTATACAACTGGATAAATGTCTGAGCACCTTAGATAAACATTTCGTATGTACTGCAGACAACTGCTCTAGGCTGCAAACAAGCTGATGTGGATGTAAAATCAGTGGGACTCATCTCCGAATGTATGCTGCAGAGATGGGCAAGAACCGGAAAACTTGGTGGTTCATGATTGTTGTTCATAGCCATAAACCATCACCTCCCCTCCCCAAAAAAAACAGTTTGCATTTTGTTTTTCAAGTTTGTGCTATGGAGGGAACTACCTTCCTGCTGCCCTCCCTCTACCTCCATTTGCTCCCTACCTTATCTTGAAACTGCCAGAGCCACCGCAATCCTCACAGGCAGCACGCCTGGGCCTGCTGTATGTGCACATGCACCCACTACTCAGCTGAGCAGCCAGTGTCTGCACACACACACAGCAGTCCAGGCTTCTTACAAGGAGTGGTGGGCACCTGCACACACACACACATGGAGCAGGCCGGGACCTGCTGCCTGTGAGGATGGTGGGGGCAGCAGATTCAAGATAAGGTAGCGAGGCAATGGGGGCGGTTTTGCTGAACAAAACAAAGTCCAAGGGGAAAAAATTTCAGCACTTTGTTTCATTTCGGCAAAATGGGATCCCCAAACTGAACCATAAACAAGCCCAGTTCATCGGTTTTTCTGCTTTGTGGTTTCATTTGTGCCCATCCCTGGCATGCTGTTAAGAAGTGCAATCTTCTGAGCCTAAATTGATGCATATAGCTAATATATTCACATATACAGTATCTGGGAAGCAAGGAGGATACAAGCAAACATAGATCCATTTTTTAAACAGTTCCTCACATTAAAAGAAACAAGAAAGCTGAATTAAAATCATAAGTGACTGGAAGCATTTGGTGTTGTGGCACTCCTGAGGCTAAACCAGTGTGGTCTAAGTTGGTTTGTAAGATGGGAAATCAGTGCAATCTCCACTTAAGATTGAGATACCAGTACAATAAAATAAATACTTTAGAGTGGAGCCCGATATAACATGTTAAAAGGCAGGCCCAAACTTGCAATGGCTCTCTTAACATACAATTGCAATTCAGACATACTGCAAGTTTGGCTAGTCAAAACTACCAGTTTAAAAACAGTATTAGAATATGGTATTCTCACCTCAGGGTTGAGCTACCTATAAACAGCTTTACTGTCAATAATACTATCCCACAGGCCAACCTCTGGGATGAGATCTTGAGCATGAACCTATGTCGTCAGCATGGTTCCCAAGAAGCTGCTTCAGGAATAGAATGACAAAGCGCAGAAAAGGTCCTTGAATGATCTCCATTCACCTACTTCACTCCAAATTCCACCAGCAGTTCTCCTAAGCTTCAATATAACTCTTAAATCTAACACAGAAGCAAATTAAGCTTACTGCAAACAGGTGTGTGAGTCTGCATGTCTCTCAGTGCACTGTGCTTGTTTTTCCAGAACAGTAACATTGTATCACCTTTTCATTCTTTGCATCTGTATCCAGCTCTGCTATTTTTGCCCATTTCTGCCAGAAGTTAGGATCATCTAAGGAAATGTCAGTTCTGTTTCCAGAGGCAACAAAGCTGGCCTAGGAATGAAACAAAAGTTAATCGACTTCAGCCTACAATGAAACAGAACCAAGTAGCTGTGCATCTCTAGGTACAGCTAAAATGCCAGATTTCCTCTGACAGAAGCAAAACCAGAGTACAGCCAGAGAATTTCCTGATACAGTTAAAAAATACAGGTAAGAAGCCTTGTCTGCTTCAATTTAATTTTTATTTCGCTGAGCTGACTATTTCCCATAGTGGCTGTGGCTGGTAAAGTTGTCGCAGAACAACATCTAGAGGCCATCATTCCTTATATAGTGGTGCACCGCTTGACGATTACCCCGCTTGATGAGAAAATCGCTTAACGAGTTTTTTGTGATCGCTATAGCGATCACAAAACAATGATTCAATTGGGTTTTTTCGCTTCACAACGATCAGTTCCCTGCTTCAGGAACCGATTTTTCGCTTAACGATGATCTAAAAACATATGATTGGCGGCTCGCAAAATGGCTCCCTGCTGTTTTGCTGACCTATTTTCGCTTTACAGGCATTGGAAAATGGCCACCCTATGGAGGATCTTCGCAGGACGATCAGGTACTTCCCCCACTGGAACGCAGTGACCGGTTTTCAGTGCATTCCAATGGGGTTTTTTCCCACTTGATGACGATTTCGCTGTGCAGCAATTTTGCTGAAACGCATTATCATCGTCAAGTGGGGCACCACTGTAGAATTCAATCTTTTAAGGAGAAAAGTTGGGCAAAGATTTCTTTAAAATAAATAAACAAACAACATACTTTGCAACCAGTTTATTGCTTTCAAGAGCAAATTACCACTTTATTTTATACTTTAAGATAGCAACACACCAAAGTGAATCTCCAAGTACACTAAGAAGAACTGAAAATGGAGTTTGTTTGGATAATTATACATACCAAGTACTATCTTTAACTATTCTGGTTGATATCCAAGACCAAGTTGTGATTATTTAAACAGAAAACATCATGGCCTTGTTTAGACAAATGCTTCATAGGACAAGAATGAATCTATGCAAACTACAGGACTGCACTAGCCCCTTCATTCTCTGCCTCTGCTTCAGATATGAGGAAGAGTCTGGAAGATTTGCTGATTTACAGCCTGCCATAATGTCCAGACAAACAAACAAATAAGCAAATTGTGATTAACTTTAACCATGGTTTGCTTGGAATAAACCATTTTGAAATATTCATTTCATTAAAGCAGTCATCCTTTCAAGAGTTCACCAACCTTGGAGAATGTGGAGCCTTTCCCTTCAGTCTGGATAGTGATAGTCTGGGTTCTACGCTGCAGAATTTGGTCAATATCCTCCTCACAGAACTTGGAGCCTTCATCTTCCTCATCCATCAGTGCCCCATAAGCTCCTTTTCGTAGCAAATCCTCAACTTCCATCTTTGAGAGCTGCTGTACCTTCCAGAGACACACAGACAGAAAGACAGACCCTGAGCTTGAAGCACAGAAAGAAAAAGCAAGAACTCTAAAAACTTCTAAAAATGGGTTTGCCATGGAGGTGTACAGATTGGAAGTGGAGTGAAGACTAGTACAGAATTCAAGGTCCTGACTTTACAAGGCCTGCTTACCCCATTGGTGCTTCCCTTGCGGTTGATATCCTGCAGCACTGCTTTGTCTAGACCTAACTTCAAACTGGCCTTGTCAAACATCTCCCGCTCGTATGAATTCCTAGTGATGAGACGATACACCTTCACTGCTTTACTTTGCCCTATCCGATGGCAGCGAGCCTGAGCCTACAGGAGAAAGTCATTATTCAAAACAGTTACCTTACTCGAAACAGAAAATGGGACAGGACAAGGAGATGAAACTGAGCCTCTCTAAAGAAATTGTTTCCCCATAGCAAAAACAAAAACATTTACACCAATGAAGTATTGGCTGCCAAACTAAGACACCCAGTTCAAAAGATACCAACACAAAAGGACTCTACTCAAAGAAAATATTTAAAAAACCAAGTGTTATATGGTTGACTTCTACTTTTTAAAATAACTTTATGAAACACTTTCTAAAAACACAAAGTTCGTATGCTGGAGTAGATATGGCAGAAAACAGATATGTGCTTGTGGTAGATGCCCCATCAAGCACCACTGCCTACTAAATAAAGTTAGATGATAAATGAGTTTGCATTTAAACACAAGCTGATCTAATCCGTACATTCCATATTAATATGAATATAATTTTTCTTTGGCTTCTGAACTTCTCCAAATTTTGCAATGCAATTCTCAGAAGTATAAATTATATTTGCCAATACAAATTGTATTAAAAATACCAGGAGAAGTGCATATACACACATATACAATATCAAGACATTGATTATTAATGTCATATGCATTTTTGTACCTATCTCTATGTACGCATTAGGAAAAATGTGGGTGTTAGGAAAAATACATTAAAATGTACATAGTGTCAGAAAGTTGTACAAAATTAATGTACAGAAAAGCTTATTCATATACATTTCTGTACAAATCTTTTACCATAAAAAACAACAACGAACTGATCCAGAAAAGGGAAGGAACAAACTTGTGCTTCAAAAGATTCAAGTGTTCAAGAAGTCAAAACAAATTTCTCCACCTGTTCTTGTGAGCAACCCGAGGCAGATTTTTCAGGCAGCTTTACATAACCTGGATTCCCACACAAAGCATTAAAGCTGTGCATCAGTCAGCCCTTCAAGCCATTTGTTCCTATCCAAAGGCTCTTCACATTACCTGCAAATCATTCTGTGGATTCCAGTCTGAGTCAAAGATGATGCAAGTGTCAGCAGCAGTGAGATTGATGCCCAGTCCCCCTGCCCGTGTACAAAGCAAGAAGACAAAGCGATCTGAATCTGGCTTGCAAAAGCGGTCAATGGCAGCCTGACGTAAATTTCCACGCACTCGGCCATCAATACGCTCATAGGTGTATCTGTGTAGGCAGGGAGACATGGGTTATTTTAGGAATTATGCCGAAAGAAAGAGCAGTACAAGGATTTTCTGCTTTCAGCTTTAGCCAAGGTAGTAATATATTGGCATGCCTGGGATGGTAACACTAAACTGATGCAGATAATTTAGTCTAATATAAGTGTACTAGCAATGAAATAACCATTCATTTCAAATCTCAGCCCAGCTATTAATTCATTAGGAGGCTTTAGGCATACCCATATTTTGTAACCTCGGTCTATTATGTCCAATATCTCAGTGACCTACATCATAGGATTGTTGCAAGAAGTACTGAGATAAAGTGTTTGGAATGCTTCAAGCTATTAAAAAGTGATACATTGACTGGCTGACTGTATTTCAGACACATACACAGGACCGAAACGTGCCCTGACATTAGCAAATGCCATTGGTAAAATGAAGACTACCTTCTTCCTTCCAATACTCTTAAGAGGTCAGCAAAGCTAGTGTCAGTCAAGTTAATCCCCACTATCCAAACAAACTACACCAGAGCACAGACAGAGTTCTGACTCCCTTCCTCTCAAGATGCCGGCCACAGAGACTGGCAAAATGTTAGGAAGAACAACCTTCAGAACACACCAAAGAGCCCGAAAAACCCACAATAACCATTAATCCCCACTATTACTCCTCAAGGCTCAACCAAAGCCATTTTTCTTCAGGATTTTGCATAGTTCTGCAACTGTAGAATTGACAATCTTGCCATCAAGTGATTCCAAGAGAATTAATGATTCAGCACAAGAACAGAAGATCTGATGAGTAAACTACAGTTTTCCCAAAAATAAGACCTAAGCTGAAAATAAGCCCTCAGATGCTCGTAATATAAGCCCTACCCCCAGAATAAGCCCCAGTTAAGTGAAACCCCACCCTCCAACACTGTGCAGCATTGTGCAGCAACCAGATGATGACATGACTATAAAATAAAACATCCCCTGAAAATAAGCCCTAATGCCTTTTTGGGACCAAAAATAAAATAAGACTCTGTCTTATTTGGGGGGAAACACGGTAGTAATTCCAGTTGCTCCACAAGATACAGTGTGCTTATCTCTCAAAGTGAGAATCTTTAAAAATATTATCGATATTCTAAAGAAAGTCCTGCAGCCAGATTACTACTACAAAGAGTTGACAATATACTTTCAATTCCACCAATTCTTGGGCACAGGTCTCACGTAACTTCCAAAATACAGTGGTACCTCACTAGACAATGACCTTGTAAAACGACGAATCCGCATGACGATAGTGATTCGGAAAACAGTGATTCCAATGGGCGATTTTCGCTGGATGATGTTTGGGTCCGTGCTTCGCAAACCATTTCTCGCAAGACGACAATTTTTACACTGATCGGTGCTTCAGAAAACAGGTGTTTTCTGGACCCACGCTTCGCGGAACAGCCATTTTAACAGCTGATTGGCGCTCGCAAAATGGCTTCCCTATGGGCCATCTTCGCAGGACGACGATGTATTTTCCCCACTGGAACGCATTAAACGGGTTTCAATGCATTCCAATGGGAAAAGAGTTTTCGCATGACAATGATTTCGCTAAACAGCGATTTCTATGGAATGGATTATCATCGTCATGCAGGGCACCACTGTACTTGTAAGTTTCCAGGCAATATAACACTAAGGATTTTCACAGTTGTAAACTTCTTATGCTACTTCTGGCAGTGTTCTCCAGTTTCAGGCTCAAGTAGGGTACTTTGGCTGTAGTTAGGGTTGCTGCAATCCAAAAATACCTGCAAGGCTGCAGGCTGTCCACCCTGTAGTAGGCAGTAACAGCAGCACTAGCCAGGGACTGTGATTCTCCAAGGCATTCTAAAAGTATCAGAGCTTGATCCACATAGAAGGGAAGTGTGGCTGACAGAAAAATTAACAAACTGGGGGAAAAAACTCTGCTGAGGCCATCTATACTCACAATAAAGAAGCAAATGCATGTATCAGCATGGTCTGGTGACAAGCTCATGATTGTGACAGCAAAAACAATAAAGAGTCTTAAAAATAAATAAACACATGACATATACTTTCATGGAGGAGAGACCAGTTGACCACAGTGAACTCTAGCCTATAAAAGATTATCCATAATAACTGGGGCAAGTAAATTTTCCAAAATTCACTCTACTCTTTGTTGTTCTAGATCAGGGGTATGCAACATGCAGTCCACAGGCTACGTGCACACATACCCCCATTTGTGTAAACTTCCCTCCAACAACAACACTGAAACATAGCTGCCTTAAGTCTTAAATCACAGTCTTTACTTAAAACAAACATGGACAGGGTGCACATCTCATTTCAAAGGACAGTTTTACTCTGGGCAGCTTTCGGGAAGTACAACGTCTTTTAAAATAAGATATGTGTGTGCCTTCTTTTAAACAAAAAGATGTAGTTACCTTCTGCTGCTAGATTCCAGTTTGGTATGGCAGCAGAGAATGTGAGTGTCTGTGCGTACACATTTCTTTCTGTGTGGCCTACTGCAGCTTCCAGTGAGGCCCCCAGATTCCCCAAAGTCCCCCATCGTAAAATGAAATGGGAACTATTGGGGGCCTTCTTAATTAGAAAGAGCTGCACTTTATAGCTGTCAAGACAATTTGTGCATCTAGTCCAGTACTGTTTACCATAGCTCTTCAGGGTATTATACCTTTCTTATTAGTTCATTCATTTTAACTGGGAGTGAACAGAAAATGAACCTGGGAACTCTTGTATGCAAGACCTGTTCTTCTACCAAGCATTGCTCCTTGCCCTCTCTTACAATGTAATCTGAACACAAGTGAAGTGAAAATCAAGAGCTGTCAAGACTGGGATTTTGCATTTGCTTTCACAATACATTCCTTCAATTCTTCCCTCTGAGGGTGAAAAGGAAAAGGGGAGAAATAGTATACATACAAGAAGAAGCCTGGAGTGACAGAGAGGCAACAAAGGAAGGAAGAAAAGAATGTGGGTAAGAGGTAAAATCTATCCACACATGTACAACAAAAGGACAATGCAGCCTATCAGCTCAGCATGCTGTGGGAAGATACTGAAGTGATGCTTTTTGTAGTACGAACTCCTGGGCTGTACTGACCGCCTCTGGATGAGATAATCCTCCAGGATATCGAGACAGCGCACCATCTGGGAGAAGATCAGCACCTTATGTCCACCCGCAATCAGCTTCGGCAACAGCTTATCTATCAACACCAGCTTGCCTGCTGCCTGGATCATTGCCTGGAGCTGGAAGTCAAGAGCATCTGGGCTGTGTGTTTTACGGAAATCCTCCAGAATTTTCTCCTCTGCCCCTGGTCCAGAAAGAGGGGGAAAATTTTTCACTAGGGGCATTCAAAGTACTCTAACTATACACTGCACTCCTTCTCTCATAACCCAGCTTGTGTTAAGGCCAAAAAGAGGGGGATAGCCATGACAGCATCATTGCAATGAACACCCAAGTCATTTACTGAAAAGAAGGCCATGTGGGACATTTGCACTAAGTAGACATACACACTTCAATTACTGATGGGTAAAGGAGAAACTGCAATGCTGTCACTTCTCCCCCAAAGGGCCAAATATGCTTCCAGATCCACCCCTTACCATTGATGAGGTAGGGGTGGTTGCAGCATTTGCGCAGTTCCATCATGGTGTTGATGAGGTTGGGCATGTTGTGCTGGTTAGCACCCTTGGACAGGAAGCTGAAATTCTTCTCCAGGATTGCCCGATAGTATTTCTTCTGGATGTTGGTCAGCTCTACCTCAATTATGGTCTCCTGTTTGGGTGCTAGATTTTTCTCCACATCATCCTTCAGCCGTCGCAGCATCATGGGTTTCAGGAGGGACTGAAGCTTCTTTACCTGCCAGAAGAAAAAGGGGGAAAACACCTATTATTACAGAGTGTCTGAGATGAATGATCTCAGCTCATACATTGACTTTGGGAGGTCACGCAGAAACAAATGATGCCAGGCTCAGCATATTGTTGAAATAAATTTTTGCTCAGAACTCAAGATGTATGCATTTAAAGAACCACATTAGGTCACATCCATCTTATTACCCATTCTCCTTCTGCGAATCTTAATCAGGAGAGCATGGAAATGCCACTAATATATGGTGGTACCTGTGGGAAGACAGGTGGCGTACATAGGCCTAAAAGATTGCATGCTGATTTTTTTTAAGTTAGTACTTCTGAGAAAAAAAAGAGATAATATTTAGTGTTCATTTGCAAGTAAGCAACAAATTGTTTTAAATGTAATTGAATGTGGACATTTGCTGCACCGATGTAAATCACATCCTATTAACAGATCCATGTAGATGAAGTGTACAATATTTGTAGGTGAGGACATACTGAAGAGGCGAGTCCATTTATGTATGTGTTAAGATCAATGGTTCCTAACCTTGGTTCACCAGATGGTCTAGGATTTCTGGGAGTTGTAGTCCAAGAATATCTGGGGATGACAAAGCTTTTTATGTACTTTCATGGGGTGGTTTCACTGGGGAGGGAGGAAATCTCACCACAAAATGGACAACTCTGTAATTCCCCAGATATTTAACTTCATACCCTTTTGCTTACTTAATGTTTCTCAATAAAATGAGTATCACAACATAATGCCCCTATCTCTAAATGAGCAGTGGCAGGATGATGCTCTGGTACCCGGCATGGTTTCAAGATATTGTAACACTCATTCTGCTTACAAGCAATTTCTCGTGGTTCTGCTGCTTCCAAGGTCTTGATTCAGGATATATTCTCAAGTCTGTTCCTCAGCAATTATCACCTCCACCTCATATGCAGTCTTAAATATTTTCTTGCGCTGAATTAAACTCCTCCTCAACATATTAGCCACGGCTCAGTACTGCAATCCTTCCTATTTACCTGCTCCTCTGTTTTGAGGTCCCCAAACTCCTCTAGGAACGCTGTCTCAGATGGGAACTGCTGTGGCTCCAAGAAGTTCAGAAGACTGAAAAGCTCCTCCACTGAGTTCTGCAGGGGTGTACCAGTCAACAACACTTTGTGTTCCTATTCATGATGTAAGGAAAGATCAAATCAGAGCATTTGTGGAGACACCAGGGTGAAGTGGGTGCTACTCGTACATTATGCCCCTGCACTGTTTCACTTCTGGACCAAAGGCTACAGGTCACTCTGTCAGTCAGACTACCACATATACTCGCGTATAAGCCAACCCGAATATAAGCCGAAGCACCCAATTTTACCACAAACACTGGGAAAACTTACTGACTCGAGTATAAGCTGAGGGTGGAAAATGCAGCAGTATAAGCAGAGATGGAGGATGGAGGAGGAAGGTGGGTACATAGAATATGCAAAAGGAGGAGGATGGGAGTGTCCTGGAAGCAGAAATGCAGTGTACTTAACCCAGATCATCGGACCACCCACAGAGGCTGCAGGCGCCCACAGATGAGTGGGGGAGTCCGGAGAACACCCACACTGCAGGGAAGAACATGTAATTTTGACACTGACTTGAGTATAAGCCGGGGGGTGCTTTTTCAGCAAAAAAAAAATGTGCTGAAAAACTAGGCTTATACTGGTTTGTGGGAAGAGAACTTCTGATGTGCTGTTCTCTTGCCTTTAGAGCCCCTCACCTGCTCAGCCACTGTCATCTGAGGAACATGCAAACATAACCTGGCCAAGCTAGATGGCTCAAAGCCATAATCCTTCTTCCACTGTTTCAAGCTGTTCACTGCAAAAAGGCACCTAGAGACCACAACATCTGATTGCTGGTGTCGTCAAGACACCACGGTTTCCCCAAAACTAACAAACAGCACAGAAAAAAGTGATGCAAGTCTTTGCCTCTAGTAAGCAAACTGGGATCTTAGAATATAGCTGAGCACGAAGCTTGAAAGAATCTTCCTTCTGGCACACTCCAAACACATGCTTGCAGCAGAGCAATTTATTGGATATAAGCTACAGCCAATACACCCAGCAATAAAAACAGGAGTAGTCTCACACGCTCATGCACACACATACCAGTCAGCTTCCTTCATGCATTCCTCACACTGCATGATGAGATTCCTATAAGACACAGAACAACACTAAATCCTCACCAGAGACATGAGCTTCAGTCCTTCCAGTAATTTGCAGTTCCTATTCTTGAGCCGATGAGCCTCATCAATGACCACACAGCGCCACTGGATCTTCTTCAGCTCTGGGCAGTCAGCCAAGATCATCTCAAAGGTGGTGATAACTACATGGAACTTGAAGAGCCCTGGAAGAGGGTTGCCCTGAGGATGGCAAAATAAAAAGTGAAAATTTACTCCTTTGGCAGCAGATAGGCCTAATTACTTCAAATCTATCTTTTGTGGCTGATTTGAGTGCTTTAACAAGGAACTTAAAGCCTAAAAGCATCTTTCTCAAACTCTACCAAAATGAAGCTGCATTTCTCACTTCAGTAGTCATGTACAGTATTACACTACTAATACCTAGGCATGAGTACAAATTCCCTATTTGATCTGGCCAGTTGCATGCACTTGCCATAATTGTACTCTCCACGCAGAAGCCACTGAGCAGATCCACAATGAAAAAGGGAACCCACTGGGTAAGACAGAAAGGACACCTATTGCTAGAAACAACTGCTATAACTAAGGAACCCGTATCAACTGAGTTCTCCTCAAAGGCTTCCTGGATGGGAATCTTCATTCTCTGTTTTCTAACTGAGAGCCTCTGTGCAGGCGCAGAGTAACCCATTTGCGCGCATTCACAGAGACCATGAAGAACAGTTTGTTTCATTCTGATAACAAGAACAGTTTTAGCTCCGGGGTCTCAATTATGGATTCCTACTGAATTGCTACAGCATTTACACACAAACCCAAGCATGTTTGGTTATATGTAAAATGGATTTTCAGATTAGATTCCCCAAACCAACAAAATCTTTCATGGCAAATGACCCTCCACCTGCTATCCTAAAGCACTGAAGCCAGGCTACACCCAAAGGCTACACTGCTACTGGAAGTAAATAAGCAGCAGCAAATGCTGAAAATAGTACCACAAACCTGTGCATCCCGGTACACCATTTCATACTGTTGGATCATCTGGCGGCTTATCTGACTGCCATGATAGACAATGGCATTTATCTCTGTCCATGTACGGAACTCTCTCTCCCAGTTAGTGATAGTGGACAGTGGGGCAATTATGAGGAAGGGACCCCGAAGACCCATCAGGTAAATCTCAGACAGGAATGTAATGGATTGAATTGTCTTCCCCAAACCCATTTCATCCGCCAGAATGCAGTTCTTCCTGTAGAAATACCATGAGCAGGTATCACAACCTTGGGAAGCTCACTACTGACTAAAATGAGCAATTTCATCATAATCCTGCAGACTGTGTTTACTTTTAAAATTTGGCACAATTATATTTCTAGACAAGTTTTGCTAGGCACCTCTTTTCCACTTTGTGACAGCCTTCTCTTTTGCTAGGGTTCACTTCCATGTCCCACACAGCAAATGCCAGACATCAGGAAATGTAGACAGGAAGAGCCATAGGGACATACAATAGCAGTAGGTACACATAGCAGCTGAAATCCTGTTGCTTAGCATAAGAACATTCCTAATTTTCAGTCCTTTCCAAACTGGTAACTAAAAAGTTCCAAGATTCTTGAGGCTGCACAGACATGCAGTGTGCATGCACACCCCTGGAAACATGTTATTTGCCAGTTAGGAGCAGATTAAAAGTTACAAAATTCCTTACACTAAGCAACAGGATTTCAGACAATTATCAGTTTTAAGTTCCCAAATTCCACATTTCCAACAGTTACACTGTTTCTCTGTCTCCACGTTACTAACATGGGTTACAGTACAAGAGGTAAAGTAGAGCACAGGGGATGAATAATCCAATCTTCAATCTCAATCCAGCCCCCAGTCCCATCAGAAAGCCAAACTATCCACACTAAAAATTGTGAATTGCCATTACTTTAAATCTCCAAGAGTAGCAATTTGTCATTTACATAAAGTGCAAGAGCCCCTCTTATTACCAGGATAACTGGTGTGTATATCTCTAAAACCATTATAAGGATATATGAATCAGTTATTTGTAGTAAATAGGTAAGCAAGCCAATTGCATCCCCAAACCCTTGCTCATATCTGGAATCTGGAACTATGCCCAAGGAATAGTACTTTATGTTACTTCTCACATCTACTGAAGGTGCCCCAATGCTATCTGCAACTCACCTGTTGTACCAGTTAAAGAGCAGCCAGTTCATTCCTTCCAGCTGATATTCTCGCAGCTGGTTGTTATTCTTATAGTCCCGTGATTTTCCTAGCTTTTGCCATGACTCAGAAGCAGGACGTTCCTGGGGATAAAATAGAAACGATAAGAGTGGAAAAGACTACATTCTTTTTAGTCAACTAAATGTTAAAAACTATTATAGGTTCTAACCAGTAGCATCTGGCATCTTCACATTCCATAGAACCCCTTGATTATCACTATTAAAGATAACTCCCCTTTAAAGAAAATGTTCACATTGCTGGCAGGCACTGATTATTATACTACATTGAATGAAGTTGTCAAATATGTCAAATCAGCATTAGAGAAGAGGAAATATGTAACTGCACCCTTGGAGACAATATATGCTTTTAGAACTATTAGCTAATATCTATGTTATTAATTCTGTATTATAATATTTTATCTTGCTTGTGCTGTTGCTATTTTCTATATCCTACCCTCTGTTACTTTTTTTAGTATTTAAGAAAAAGATCTAATTGGCTATTGTGCAATAAATTGAACAGAACTGAACAAATTTTCATTCCCCGGTTATATGTAGTTTATATATGTATGTATCTGGATGAGAGTGGAAGAGGAAAACTAAGTACAGTGGTGCCTCGCTTAACGAGCGCTTCTTTTAATGACAAATTCACTTAGCGATGACTTTTTCGGAGCGATCTTGCACTCCGTTTGACGATGTTCCCTATGGGCGATTTTCGCATAGCGATGTTTGGGACCATGCTTCGCATACCGATGACAGTTTGGGCCCCCCTGTTTCGCTTAACGATGGTTTTGACAGCCTTATGTTGGCTGTTTTTTATATGTTTAAAATGTTTTAAAATGTTTAGAATGCTTGAAAACATAAGTGCACTTAATAAACCCTTTGTTAAACTAATTTGACTTTGTTCCGACTCTTTTTAAATTTGTTGTAATTTTTTCCCCCATTGAGATGCATTGAATAGGTTTCAATGCATTTCAACTGGGGAACCATGTTTCGCTTAGCGATGTTTCCTATGGCGATTTTCGCTTAAGGATGGCAATCTGTTGCCATTGGAACGGATTATCCGGTTTTCAATGCATTTCAATGGGAAACTGCGTTTTGCTTAGCAATGTTTTCCCATAGCGATGATTTTTTGGAACCAATTAAAATTGTTAAGCGAGGCACCACTGTAACAGGAGACAGTGAATGATTTAGAGTTCAACGGCTGCTGCTGCAGGGCAAGACTCAGACAGGAAGAGCAACACATGTTTCTGCAAACACAATTTTCTAAAAGAATAAACAGAGCAGTAAAATGGATGAGCAACTTGAGCACTCAGTAAGCAATGACAGTATAATCCTAAGTGAGTGGTCAGTTGACTCAAAGTAACTTCTCTCATTCTCCCTTCTGAAGCTTTGCTTACCAAGGATTTGATTTCTGGTGGGATTTGCAGAGATTCAAATTCTCTGATCTTCCCGGGGTCAACATCTTCCTCTAGTTCCCAAGTGCTTTCCTCATAAGGCAATGAGCACCATTTCACCAGGTAGTGGGTGACTTCCTGCATTTAAGGGGAAAAAGTGAGAGGTCACAAAGAACAAGTGATGAAACGCCTTAGAGAAACTTGCTCTGTACACACACAAAACACGGTAAACCCAGGCTCCTAGAGCCTTCAGCAAGCTGAAGCACATAAAAATCTGTTGCATGGATAAGGGAAGACAACTGTCTGAGGTAACAGGTTGTAACAGGAACTAGAAGTGGTGGTTTAATGATGTCTAATGTTACATCATAGACAGCTATTAAAATTATATTTCTGAAGCTTAGGCATCTTGGAATAAAACACAGACATACATCATTACTCAAGATTTTGCATATTATTACAAGACTTTCCTGACAGTAAGAGCTGTTTGACAGTGCAACTGCCTACTTGGAAGATGGTGGAGTCTCTGCTTTAGAGATCTTCAAACAGAAGCTGGATAGCCATCTGTCAGGGATGCTCTAGCTGTGTATTTCCATGGATTTCCCACAATAGCACGGAGCTGGGCTAGAAAACCCTTGAAGTTTCTTCCAATTCTATAAATACGATTCACAGAAGATCAGCAGAGGATAGCTCATAGTCATTTGATCTACTAAGCTGTATACTGTTAAGATTCTTGCAAAAAAAAAAATGCTTGGGGATGTTGGTTTTATCCAGCATGTTGTTTTTTTATCTTGTCTAGCAAGTATGCATACTCAGAATACAACAGATATAAAGAAAACCGATCTGTTTCTAGGCATACCTCAAGGAGCCAATTATAACCTGTAGAACTTTATACAACTTGAGACTGGGTTCCCTGAATGATGGCATTTCCCCATAAACCTACTCTGGTTTGAAGGTCATTAGCAGAGGGCTTTCTCTTTGTCTTACTCACCATCATAGGTACACTGGAGGAAACAGAAGATACATTTTTTTCAGTGGCTTTTTTCATGCTTTACAACTGTTTTTGTTGGCCTTCCATGGACAAGAAAATGTACTTAATGAGATGGCCTCTTGACTTTTACATTGACTTTGCTGATGCAGGTTTTAATTAAGAGTGTGATAATGAAGACTACTGATCCATTTTTATTGATATGCTTTTATGGTGGGTGGGCAAAATGCAGGCACAGACAGCAAAGGACCCAAGGGGTCCAATGAAGCCCTGCACCCGACTAGAGGCTCCCAACATTCCATGTTATGAAGTTCAAAACTGTTTTGGGCCATAGAGAGGATTAGGGACATTTCAAAACTGCTTCTAACAATCAAGATTGCAGAATCAGATTGCAGAAGCAACACAGAAGCAGGTGTGGCACTCCAAGGTCCCAATAGGTTTGGGTGGTTCTTGAATTTGCCCACCTCTGTTTGCTAGTTTAATTTTGGCTGAAGTATAATTTCCTATATTATCTTGGCTCTTTTTGTTGTTAGCCACCTTGATTATTATTCTCTAACAGAGAAAGAGGAACACAAATGTAACAAGTGATTGACACTAGTATTTGTAAATAGTAGTATTTACTGTATGTTAACAATAATTAGGGATTCATTCTTGGATTCGGAAAAAAATGGAATTCACTGAATAATGTCATATTCAGATAGTTCTGAATATATCCTAATCCTAACCTGATAATTCCAACATTGTGTAACAATAATTCCTAATATTTGGAATCCCACTTACTATAGTTAAGAAAGCAAAAGGCTAGGTTTCTGCTTGCTAGAGGAAGAAGCAAATGTGATATCTGTTTTTCAGGCATCCCGGAGTGATTTCTTGAGAAAGGGGCGGGGGGCGGGGAGAGACATTCTGGCAGGAAGAAATTAGGAATGCTCATAGCACCCCCCACAGCAGTATCAGCAGTTGTATTCTACGGTGCAAGTCCACCACATCTGCAACAACAGGGCAAGCTTTCTGGGGCACTGTCTTGATGAGCATGGCAGGAACTTGTTGTTCAAAGGCAAACCGCCAGAGGAAGGACATGACAGAGGCAGAGGCAAAGGTAGAGGCATACATGCAGGAGCCCTGCAAGACAAAAGAGACCAATCCCTTGTCTTACTGGGCTGAGAAAGAATCTGTCTGGGGAAATCTGGTCCAGGTGGCAGTGGGATTGCAGTTTTGCCTACTAAATTAGTGTGTGCCCAGTCAGAGAGTGTTCTCTCAAGCAAGGGGACATTGTCAGTTCACAATTCTCACATCTGGAACCTGAATCTGTAGAAAAATGTAATTACCTTAAGGCCAACCTATCATTGCTGGGCTTCCCTGAAGCCCCCTAGCAAGCTGATATTTTTTAAATGGGGAAATAATGACTATATATAATAATAATAATAATAATAATAATAATAATAATTTATTGTCATTGTAAGTATATACACATACAACGAAATTCACAGACACCCAGAGACCAGACACATGCACACACATAAAATTCCCAAACACTCCCCACCCACTAAAAGTCCCCCACTAAAAATACAAACATCTACACTGCAGGCCAAGTTACACAGTCCAACTAATTATTCACTACTGGTGGTCTTTAAGCTCATTATTAATTGCAATTATAGCTCTGGGATAAAAACTATTGAGAAAACGTGTGGTCCGAGTCTTAATTGTTCTATATCTTCTGCCAGATGGTAACAGTTCAAAAAAGTTATAAGCAGGATGGGAAGAGTCTCTCAGGATGCTATGTGATTTCCTTAGACAGCGGGATGTGAAGATGTCATCCAGGGTTGGTAGCTGGAGCCCGATGATATTCTGGGCAATTTTAATGGTTCTCTGTAGAGCTTTTTTGTCCGCTACAGAGCTACTCCCAAACCATGCCAGAATGCCATAGGTTAGGACACTCTCAATGGTGCTACGATAGTATGACAGAAGCAAATGCTGAGATAAATTTAACTTGCCGAGCATTCTCAGGAAATACAGCCTCTTCTGTGCCTTCTTCATTAGCATGTTGGCATTTATAGTCCATGAGAGGTCCTCTGAGATGTAAGTACCCAGAAATTTAAAACTACCAACTCTCTCCACTTCCTCACCGTTTATGTACAGTGGTAAATGTACATATCTCTTCCTCCTAAAATCAATTATGAGTTCTTTAGTTTTTTTGATGTTAAGTGTGAGATGATTTTCTTTACACCAAAGTATCAACCTTTGTACTTCCTTTCTATAAGCAGACTCATTGTTCTTATTTATGAGCCCCACCACTGTCGTATCATCCGCAAATTTAATAATTGCATTGGTGTTATACAGTGGGGTGCAATCATGTGTGTACAGGGAATAGAGGAAGGGACTTAGCACGCAGCCCTGGGGAGCTCCTGTACTTAGTACCAGGGTAGAAGAATGGTGAGATCCCATCCTTACTGACTGTGGCCTATCTGTCAGAAAATCCTTTATCCACATGCAGATCTCCTGAGGTAATCCCAGGTTGATCATTTTAAAAAACAACCTATTTGGTAGAATGGTATTAAAAGCAGAGCTATAATCCACAAACAACAGCCTCGCATAAGTTCCCTGATGTTCTAAGTGGCTCAATACAGTATGGAGTACAATGGACACAGCATCATCAGTAGATCTTTTTTTCCTGTATGCAAATAGCATTCATATTGACTGCAACCGAGTTCTGGATTTCTGGAAATCCTGTATTTCTAAAATTCTGAATCCTGTATCCAAAGCGCTGTAATTCTGAATGTGAATTCCATATCCCAATTCTAGTGCTAGTGCACAGCCCTAATAATAAAAAATACTAGACCAATTTTAAAAAAAAAACCACACACACACGCAATTGCAAGATCTCCAAATTTCTCCTTGCAAAAAGAAGGGGGAAGGAAAGACTGACGTCTTGGTTAGAGTCTTAATGTGAAAGAGAGGGAGAAGAAAACATTCAAATCAGACTTTACTAAATGATGTAAGACCCTAGATTGCACCATGACTGTGGGGAACCTAACATGTTAGTTACATATTATTACAACATTCCAAGCATAAACTTCTGTTTTATAAATTCAGATCACACTGAGGAACAAAAGGGCTCCTAGTTACAACTCATAATCTACGTGGGGCTTCCCTTGATGCTGATCTGGAGAATACAACAGGTCTAGAATGCGGCGGGGCCAGACTGGTGGTTGATCAGAGCATGTTTGACTGTATCACCCTGGTTCTGGCTTGCTTCCATTGGCTATCTATTGTGTCCCGGATCAGGTTCAAGGTTTTGACACTCAGGTACAAAGCTGTCCATGGTTTGGGCTTATGTTAATTGTCAGATTGTCTTTCCCCAATGTGATCTGCCCAACCCACTAGATCATTACAGGCAAGGCTCCTTCGGATGGCCACCCCATGAGAGGCCCGTCAGTAATCTACTAGAGGTAGAGCTTCTTCGAGGTGGCCACAAGCTTGTGGAACCAGCTTTGCCTGGCCCCCTCCCTGTAGACATTCAAGAGGCAATGGAAGATGTGGCTTTTCAGGGAGGCTTTCTGCTGGAAAAAGCAGGAGCATGGACCTTATACCAACACAATTCGATTCATATATACATAAATATAGAAAGCTGCCCTGTAGCTCTGTATTACCTACAATGGCAAAGCATCTTATTAGTTTCATATACAGTGGGGTCTTGACTTAAGAACGGCTTGAGTTAAGAACGTTTTGACTTAAGAACCACTCTCATAGGAAAATATTGACTTGACTTACATACTTAGATTTGAGTTAAGAACTGAAAAAAACCACGTGGAAGGCAGGGAAAGTGCAAAATTTGAACTTTCAGTTAACTGTTGGCCAGTGAAAAGGGTGCCTGTCTGCTTCCTCACTCCTCCCAGCGTTTAGAGAGTGGATTGGGAGACAGTCTTCGGACTGCCTGGTACTGTACTGCCTGGACTGTATTTTCCCTGCCTTCCCTGAACCTTTCTGGACCTAAGAAAAAAAGAAACAAAATATCCCCCTCTAGTGGTCGAAGGCAGAATAGCAGCTTCCCATTAGTTTCTATGGACGGAAAAGAGCAGATACAGAACAAATGGTTTTCAATGCATTCCTATGGGAAATGCAAATTTGACCTGAGAACTTTTTGACTTGAGAACCGCCTTCCAATACGGATTAAGTTCTCAAGTCAAGACCCCACTGTAGAAGCTCTCCCCAACTGGAGATGTCAGCTTAAACCTGGGACCTTCTATGTGAAAAATACATGGTACAGATCAGTACATTTGGTATCCTCAGCTAGTCACCAGTCACTTTACATTCTTACAGGAGCACTCGCTGATGCGCTACATTTCCTAATTTTTCCCTGCCCTGGCTTTCCTTTTTTGCTTTCTACCATTGTCACCACCCTAGTACCACTCTGGATCACTGCAGAAAATTAAAAGGATGACTATACCCAACCATTTCCATCTGCTTAGAGAGCTGCGGGTGGAGACATGTAAAACACTCAACGCCCACTGAGGGAGGAAGTGGTTCACCAGAGTAAATTTTGCCCAGGCCCTTTCTCAGACAAGGAATCAATGCTGCACATGCTCTAAAACTGAAATGCATTTCTTCCAATGGAGAAACACAGTAATAACCAGATTAAAATGGACCTGTAACTGCATTTCCCCAACACCAATTCAAACACCAACTCAGGGACAGAAGACATATCAAGTTTTCCACTGGGAGTTATGTGCCATCAAGTCAGGACTAACCTATAGTGATGCTAATAGGGCTTTCAAGTTAGGTGAGATATTTAAGGAGTGGATTTGCCAGTTCCACCACCCCACATCCAGTGAGTTTCCCTGGCAGAGCCAAGAAATCGAACCCAGGTCTCCTGAGTCCCAGTCCATTGCTCTGTTCATTACACCATACTGGGCACCCTTTTCCACAGGTAGTTATGCTCAAAGGAAAGTGTCACTGTGGAATCATCCTTTATTTAAGTCTTGGCAGCTAAGGAATAATGGAGGCAAGGCATGGCATTTGTAATGAATATGAATGTTTCTGGTTATGTGAAGGAATTTAAGTTAAACTATATACAGTGGTGCCTCGCACAGCGAGGTTAATCCGTTCCGGATTAACCCTCGCTGTGTGAAAGCATCGCTGTACGGGAAGGAAAAAGCCATTGGAATGCATTAAACTTAGTTTAATGCATTCCAATAGCAGCTTTACTCACCGTACAGCGATGCTTTTCCAATGGCCGGCAGCCATTTTCGCGCCCTCCCCTCGCTTAACGAGGGCGCGAAAACGCTGCGCGTGGCCATTTTGAGGCTTCTGGCGGCCATTTTGGACCCGCCGAACAGCTGATCGGCGGGTCGCAAAGCGAAGGTCGGTAAGCAAAACGCTTACCGACCTTCGCTGTGCGATTTTCGGCCATAGAGGCCATCGCTCTGCGATCGCATTAGCGATCAAAAAAACATCCTCGTAGAGCAAATTCATCGCTCTACGGGGCGCTCGTTGTGCGAGGCACCACTGTACTCAGAAATATTTGATTTATATACACAAAGCTCTAAAAAAAAAAACAACAACACCCATCCCATATTTCACCATCTACCCACCTGCGGGTCTAGATGCCTCATTCATAGTACTCACATGCATCAAGAACAAAGTTCCAGGAACAAACTTCCTCTTCAGTTGGAAAAAAATTAAATATTTCCAGCAGAGATTCACTCTCGGACAACCACTGCTTTTCAGTTTTTGTGTCTGGCACTGGGCTTGCTAAGTCAACAGAACAAACTGCATGGATTTTTGCATTTACCACACATTAGTTCTCTTGTCAAACTGCAGATGGATGAATGGAAAACTTCATATTCTGGTACTTTGTTAACAAAACTCCCTCTGTTTTCCGCTGTATGATCCACCGTGAAAATGAAGGGATTGGGGATCCATAAATCACAAATAAAAATCATGCCAGAAACGACATGTACCTCTCCAGTGTCGGAGTCCTTTGTGTGAGCCACCTCCAAGATCCGATCAACCTCCACATAGTCTGGGTTGAATAGATCTTCATCAGGCTGGAAGAACAGAAAATAAAAACAATAGAGATATGTAATAACGACTGAGTCTAAAGTCTCCTTAAAAACTAACAAGTTACATTTGGCATAAGATTTGCTAGACCATTTTGCCAGATTAAGGTTGATTGCTTTTCATGCCACACACAGTAAAGAGAATTCCCCTCAGTTGCTTGGGATGGGGAGACAATGTGTTATTTGGTGCAGTGAAACATATAAAAAGTCTTGTGGCATCTTAAATACTAACAGGTTTTATTTGGCACATGTTTCTGAGTACTATAGCCCACTTCATCAAACGTTTGTGGTTTTTCACACCATATAGCTAAACAGCATGCAATTTAATACATTCTGTTTATTGCACTAAACTATACACTACGCAAGCCTTCGACTGCAACCATTTTGGGGTGAGGCAGCTCTGTTTATTAGTGGCAAAAACAATATTTTGGGGTTTTTAGTTGCAATCTTCAAAATCCATGCAGTCTTCTTTTGCTGAGTCAGCAAGCATAAGCTTATGCCAAATAAAATGTGCTGATCGTTAAAATGCCACAAGACACTTAGGGGGCTGGGGCTGCAACTACCACAATATAACCTTTCTCACCAGAAACAGAAAGAAATATCATAGGCTGTGACTGGGCTCAACAAGAAGCCATTATCCAAGAGCTCAACAACTATGTAATGCTACATAAGATTACACAGGCAGGCAGGTGTACAACCTCTAACATTAGGCAACAGGAAAGCATTACTTCTCTGTTCAGCCACATTCCGTTTTAAATAAAATGTTAGAGATATTCTTTGGATTGGGAAAGGGCTGAAGATCCAGCATCACTGGTTCTATCTAATACCTAATTCCTATCAAAGCTGAAACACAGCCAGAAGACATTTTATCAGGCTCTGGTGCAAACAACAAAGGCTTTGGCAACGAAAGCTCTGGCAGTTTTCTCCTCTGCCAATGCCTCAGCTGCTGACTCTAGTCTATGAGCCAAGGCACGGGCAAATGGGAGTGAGCAGCCAAGGAACATAAAGAGAGATTTCTACCTAAGCCTTTTATTGTCCATGCTGTAGATGGAAGAACTCAAAAGACTCTGCCTGTGTCTTAGATATGGATGTGTGAAAGAGAGAAGAAGAGGAAAACACAAGGAAAACAGTAAAAAATTGTTTTTCCTCAATTCCAGACATATGAGGTGGAAAATCTTCCTGATGCTTTATCTTTCCATGGAAACATTTCCACACCATATCAGTCTGTATTTATCCCATAATTTTCTGTACAGCAATCAATCATGTTAGATGGCTTAGATACAGGATATGAACTTCTATAAGCTATTATTCCAAAGCAAGCATCAACAAACCCTAGTGCTTAGCTGCCATGAGATAACTGAAAAATAAGGCGCAACAATTCCTTCCTGTGCACAATATGCTTAGTTTGTCTTATGCTTAGTTTGTCCTCTGTTGCTAACACTCTTCAATAGCATACCAAACATGCTAAACTAGATAACATTATTTAGAGCACTGATATATTTTCTGGACAATTTTCCAGAAAATTCTCTAGTTCTACTTTTCCCAGAAAAGGCACGTTGCAGCTCAATTCCACAACTACCTCCTGTCCATTCCTCAAAAACAGTAGAAAAGGCAAAAACAGAACAAGACGTTTTCACCCCCTCGCCAAATGTGTCTGGTTTTTTCCCCTCAGGCCTTTACATTCTCAGAATTGTGCAGGCGCATGCATTTAGAATGAAGGAAGGGTGTTATTTTGGATATGGAGTTCCGCTGGCATCTGGATGGGAAACAAGAATGTGAGACACAAGGAGCCTTAAATGAGAACTGTGTCTGCTTTAACTGTTCTGCCCCACTGCTGACAGGATCCAGTTCTCTTGAAAGCAGGACATACTTGAGACGAGGTTCACACCCTTAATTCACTACTACACTGCTTCTCTATTGGTCCCTGCCTAAGTGTGAACAGGTGGATAAAAGAGAAGAGAAGAGAGAGCCGTCCCCTCATACGTCTGTAGAGGAGGAAAAGGATAGAGAGGCAAGAAAGGAAGAGGTAGTGAAAGTTATAGAAAAGATGAAAGAGTTAAAGGCGGGAAAAGAGAGGGAGGAGTCGGGGAGAGGAAAAGGAAGGGAGATAGATGTTTTCTTAATATCAGAGGAAAGGTAGTGGTGTTAGAAGAAGAATGGCAGGAGATAGAAGGAGAAACAAGAGTGTTTAAGATACCACAGAAGGATTGGGCTGTGAAAGGGGGGAATGCAAAGAAACAGTGATAAAAGGGGAAGAAGGAAAACCGATCATAGGAGGACTAGGACCAGAAAAATGGACGGTCTTAGTGTACCCTCGAGGACGGGGTCCTTGGAAGAAGGTGATCTGACCAGGACCGGTTCGGCCGAACAAGAAGCCGCCTGAAGGAGACTGGTCTCGTCATCCCTGCTGAGGGACGATATGTGCGGTGAGGAGTGGCTGTTTGAGAAAGCCAATGGACCAGGAGCGATTTGGACAGGCTTTCCGTTAAAGAAAAATAGTTATGAAGAAACGTTGCCGTTGTTATGGACAGATTTTTCTGTTGGTGTTGAACATATTGACCCTGTTGAGGTGGTCATTGAGAAACACCAAGTTTTGTTAATAAAGAGTTTGTATTTAAAGAACCCTCTGTCTTGTTGTTTCCCATCAAAAACAAGGAACTGTCAGACATCGACAAAGAACCAGATCACACTAAGCCGGGGGGGGGGGGGGAGCACCTAGCAAGATTAGAAAGATTCTCTTATTTGGAAGGAAATCCACATATGCAGTCCTCAAGGTTTTTGATTTTACCAGGAAAAGAAGAGCAACAAAGAAATGAAAATTAACTAGGCTTTAAAGCTGTTTGTACTGAACCCTTAAGGGACTTGCAGGGTTTTGTTTTGTTTTTTAGCATAGGACCAGATTATTCTACAAAATTTAATAAACTTTTAGGTGCAAACTGGGAAAGGCAGTGTGCATACTATGTATTTTTAATGGAAAGACACTAAAAAGGATGAACAGACTGGTAATTGATTTCTTTTGGTTTCTAATTTTTGTAGTACACAGTTTGTTCTACTCCACTTATGTATCAGTTTGTAACTGAAAAGAACAAAAACAAAACTGACCTACTTCAATATGCATTTCCTGAAATACATGCATGCTTGCTACATATTTTGCAAACAGTTTTTATACTCTTTTGCATCTTATAATTCCTAATATAATTATTTAATGTTCTCTAATATAATGCATTTTTATAAACATTGTTTTGTAAACAAAATTTGGTGGGGGAGGTAAGCACTGAGAATGGAATAGCGAAATTCTGAGTATGTGAATAAGAGAGGACAGATTATCAGAATGTGAATTTAAATAATTCTTCCTTGTCCTTAGCCATTAATAGCCACAATTGTAAGAAAAGGAACATCCACCTATCTTAATCCCAAAGAAATTTTGGCTAACTTGATTCCTGGAATCTGTTAACATGCAATCATACAGAAAACAAATCTCTACTGTGCCTTGCCCTTAATGCAAAAACTTCACATTGGGATTAAAAAAGGAATCACTAGTAGAATGCTGAAGCCTCTGCAAGTTATGTATACAGGGAGTCTCGACTTACGGTCGGTTCCACTTACGTACTTTTCGACCTACGGACTTCTCCAGCCACAAATTTTAACTTCAACTTGCGGCCAGAGAATCGACCTATGGACCAGAAGGGGGAGGCGGGGAAAGTGCCAAATTTGAATATGGCGCTTTCCCCGACTCCCCCTTCCAGTCTGTAGGCTGTAGGAGTCTAAGCATGGCCGGGATTGCCCGGCGCGGCTCAGCTCCCAGCAGCAGCGGCAGTGGCGCGGGAACCTCCAGAGGCCTTCCCCGCCACCATGGGAGGCCTCTTGGATGTGTCTCCCCCCACTGCCAATAGTGCCTCTGAAGCACTATTGGCGGCAGCAGGGGACCTCTGAGAGGCCTCCGGCAGCCATGCCAAAGCCCTGAGTGTCCTCCAGCAGCGGCGATGGCTGCAGCGGAGGACCCCTTGAAGACTTCAAAAAGGTACAGTAATTTTTTTAAAAATTACTTTTAATTTGTTTATGTGTGGGGGGGGTGTGTTTCTTGGGCGGGTTACGGATTAATGTGTTTTCAATGCATTCCTATGGGGAATGCATTTTTGACTTGAAGACTTTTCGATCTACGGGCCCCGTTACAATACGGATTAATTCCACAGGTCGAGACCTCACTGTAAACTGATAGCTTGCAACTAACTGTGACATAGCAACTCTGCATTTCTAAGTTAAACCATGGAAATGTTAGTGTTAGCATTACCAAGTTAAATCTTAAACTCATTAAAGGAAATTCATTGGTGAACATCAAAACACTAATTAGTTAATTTGTAAATTATTCACTTTTTTAAAAAATCAAAATTACTAACATTGCCAAATAAAGTAAATGCAAACTGTAACTCAAAACCGGTACTGATGGTATTTAATAAATTAATGAATTTTAAGTTTTTGTTGACATTTTGCTGAATTTTAATTGAATACAGTATGTGATGACACATTAGTTCTCTGCTCTGCTCCAGAGTGTTGGCAGCGATTTATCCTTGCTTATGCTTCACCTGTCTCCTTCTTAGGTGTCAATACAAAGAAGAATACAGAAATGTGACTGTTTGGCATGACAGCATCAATTTAAAATATGTAAGTGCTAATGCATGAAAAACTATGGACCCCAGAAACAGTACTAGATTTCATGCAAGGAAGCTGGAAGAGAGGACCTTAGTCTCTTCAGCGGAGGAGTAGTTGTATGAATAAATCAGACAAAATGCTTAAAATTCCGACTCATAATCATCCTTAGAAAGCAATTTCAATTTAATATTGCCCCAGTTTGTACTTAGTAGGTACATGTCCAGAGAAAGCAGGAAATAAGCCCTGAACAAAATCTAGTACTTAAATTCATTATCAGATGTGATGCTAAGTAGGACTGATGTACTAGCAAAGCTCAAATATATGTATGTGTATCTATAAGTCCAGGGTGGTAGCTTGTAGGCCGCATGAATCCTCCATAGGCATGTTTATGGCCCTCAAGTTTAAGAATGTAAATACACAGCGAGCAGGGAGAAATATTTGCCCCAAACTGCCTTCTTCCTCCTGGATGCTTCCATTAGCAGCAGTTTTCAATTTGAGGGTCCAGTGTGATCTCTAACTCCTTGTTAAATGAAAAATATAAACGAACTGCCATTTTTAATGGCTGAAAATGTTCCTTATTTAAGTCCAGTTTCTCTCATAAGGGCTGGGCCCAATTATTTGGTTCCTGCAAAGCCGCTGATGAAAGTGGAAGAAGAAATCTTATAAAACTTTGGTCATTCCTGGAACCTTCCTTCTTGTCAATCCGTCACATTTCTGATTCCAAAGACAGCAGCGCCTCTTACATGTTAACACAGGAGAAAGCTTGCCCACTAATGTGTTCACAAAGTGACGCGTCAAATATTCTCAGAACCAAGTATCATTCCAGACTGGTGGGTTCACCTCTTACCTCAGTGAAAATGTGCTTCATCTGAGCCTGCTTATTGCGGAAACGTTTAATCTTCTGGGAAATGCGTGGGTCTTTTTCCAACTCCTCCATTGTGGCCCATTTACAATGCAAGTAAGAACTGTAGATTAAGAGAGATCCTCATTATTAGTACGTAAAAATGAATAATAAGACAGCAATGACACTGGATGTCATCACAACCAGGGTCTTACAAGACATAACCAGAAACAGAAAGAAAGAAGAGTACAGTGGCAGGCAAACAAAACTTGACAGTTCACAGCAAAGCAAAGAATGAGGTTGCAGGCATCCACCCAAATAAAGACCACCTGACTCCCAAAGAAAGTAAAATAGAGTTAAGAGTGAAAACAGGTGCAAGCAAATAGCACTTGCTCCCTAAGGAGAGAAACAAATGAGGGTGGGATAAAATTATGTATGTGTTCTGGGCAGGTAAAGCATAGGTGTATCACAGGGTGAAGAAACATGTGCTATACATACAAATTGCGATATTTTACATAGAACTCCTCCTGCTCGTAAGTTGCTCCTCCAGGGTAAGTCTAAAACAATAACAAATGTTCAGTAAGTATTAAAGTGCTAGCAAGGGATTATATTGTATGGCCAGTGCCATCTCTCCTAAAATGGGTTCTTTTCTAATGTAACAGAATACAACAGATTTGGCAAGCACCTTCCTGCCTGACAGTTACAGGGACAATGCTGGAGCTCAGCTGACAAGACAATCAGAGGTGAATACCCAAGGAGCCTATTAGGTGAAAGCAACCTTTTAACATTCCTATCCCCAGTTAAGTCTTTCAATAAACCCAGGTAGCAAGACAGTGTGATGAAACAGGTTTCAGGGGTAGGGATTTACTGTGTATTTCAGGGGAAGGCTACTTAAGGGACCCCTAGACTAGGCAGCCCTTAGTGAACAAAGGAAATAATTGTACATAATCCCTTTAAATTATTTATACTTTCACTTGAATCTGTGTCATCTTAGACTTGAAAGGCATTCCAATTTGGTTTCAAGGAAGGTGGCTGGTTTCAAGGTCCTCAGGGAAAAAGGGACAAGCCTTCTATATTCTCATTCACACTCCTTGCTCAGGTGAGCCTGACAGGAAGCCCATCAGCATTCCACCTCCCACAATTCAGAGATGGAAGACACAGCTCTCTGGGCTTCCTTCCTTGCCATCGAGGAGTTTCAAGCTCAGTATACCCATGAGATGCAGAGGCTCAACAAGCTGACGTACTTCTGTTTTGCACTTAGTTCCAAGTTAAAATCTTGCCTCTGGGCCTTCAAAGCTCAAAGCATCATTTGGACACCTGAACGGCCTCTGATGGCAGCAGTGAGACAGATTTGCACTGCTCTCACTTGTCCTGGGCTCTCTGAAGCCCACTCCAGCTCTAGGCTGCTAAGGTAGGATTTGTTTTCTGCTATTCTTTCCTAGCTCAATGCTAAATGCTCAAAAGGGAAGCCATTCCCCCCCCCCCAATCATCTTCTGCTGCATCTGGGACCAGGCACATGTTCAGGGACAATACCCTGCCTCCTTGCAGAAAAGATAGATCCTAGTTAAAAAAAAAAAAACCTTTGAGTTGGCTATTAAGCCAACCAAAATCTGTCAATCCAAAATTTGTCAATCCCAAAACAATAATGAAAATTCTAACTATTTTAGAAACTTTTTTCTAAATAAAATTGTATTAAAGTTTTTACTGATTTATCAATCATACAGAACACACACGGAGACAAATAACAAACCCAAAACAGTCATTACATAACAGAATACACTGTACAGTGGACCCTCTACTTAAGGAATTAATCCATATTGGAATGGTGGCTGCAAGTCGAAAAGTCTGTAAGTCGAATCTCCATTGACCTACAATGCACTGAAAACCGATTAATCCCATAACCAGTGGTTTTTATTCTATTTTTATTCCATTTTGGTTTTTTTCTGGTCTGTAAGTCGATTCTCTGGCTGCAAGTCGAATCTAAATTTTGCAGCCAGAGAAGTCTGTAACTCGAAAAGTCTGTAAGTCGAGCCGTCTGTAAGTCGAGGGTCCACTGTAGTCTGTATCTCCCTGAACATCTTGGATCTAATACAAATTATAATATCTTAAACATTTACAGTATCTACAACAAAGGGGCTCTTCCAATTTAGATGTATATTTACAAGACCTGCATTGAATCTATCAGGAATCTGTATCAGAATCAGGTGCAATATTCTGCCTCTTGCTCCCATGTGAAACTAATTCAGAAATCTGTAATTCAGAAACAGATGTGCTGTGGATTCTACAACCCCAGTCCCACATGGACATAACCTTTGATAATGAGTTATATTTTGGAATTGCCCTCCATCAGTATTGAGGGCACAGCATTAGTACTTGCTAAGAAAAAGTCAATTTATTTAAACAAAAATTGCAAATCTTTCAGAAGGAAGCATAATGGTTAAACAACATTCTTTTTCCATCCTTATATCAGAGATGAGCAGCTTTAGCAGACTAGGGCCCAATATTTTCACCATGGAATTTTCAGGACCACAGGGAATGGCAACAAATGAAGGGGGGGGGAGGAGAGAGTGAAATTGGAAGTGACTTCTCCACTTCCAGTTATGAAAAACTGATGGGCTCTTGTTAAACACTGCAGAAGAGTCCTGTAATGTATTCAAAAGATGAATTGTTGCTCTTAGGGCTTCTAGTAGTGGCAATTTACATTTTGGGTGGGAGAAGGAAATACAATGGGGCTAGGGGCTGCAGAAACAGAATTCGGTACAGATTTACTTTACAAGAGAGACAAGGAACATGGGGCCCTTGAGATATTGCTAGACTAAATTTCCCAGCATTAGATGCTGGCTATCCTGGGTAGGGTGTATGGGAAATGGGAGTCAAACAACATCTAGAGAAATGCAGGGTCTTTACCCCTGCCTTATGATATATAAATATATGTTATTATAACTACCCATAGTATTTTATCTTCTCCTCTATATACTTGTATGATAAAGAGGTTGCATAGGGCTCTGAAGACAAGCAAAACACTCACCTCCTTCTGCACCATTCGAGATGCCAGGATTTTCTCAATGATGTTGGCATCATCCTCAGGAGGTTCCTGCGGATCCGAAGACAAGACAAGAAAAGGTCAGTGGCACCCCTACTGTCTCAGGGGCTCAAATCGCATGAAAAGCTTCTTCCTAGAAAATCATTATCTGTGCTTTTATTGAAGCTGAGAAAGAAGAACATGAAACTGCCAATGCTCCAGATTAAATATGTATGCATTATATTCAATCAGAACATCAAATAAGAAGTGTGGTTCTTCCGTGAGTGGGAACAATAATAGCAATCAGGAACTTACGAGGATGCGACAGGTTAACAATTATGTCCAAACTTGTAATGTGTCCCCCCTAAGCAAGTATTTATGGTTGACTTGCAGATCTTGACATGCACGGGAGAGACATGCCAGAGTTTAGGTTCTGACACAACACAATTTCTTCCTACTCTGATAACTTCCTGGTCATTCAACCACTCTCACCTACCGGAGAGGCCAAGCAAGAGAGACCAGGCAGCCATTACATGCATGCACAGACTTACAACCCATGAGGGTTCCCCAGCAGATGCATTTGTACAACAAATATGTATAAATATTGCCTTGTCTTTTTTTTCTCACAAGTTAGAAAAAAAGTAACATATCCCATGTTCAGTAAAAAAGAAAATACTGTAGTAGAAACAAACGGTGTGCTTAGAAAATGGAACCAATATACACTTTTCTATTACTTGTACATCTTATGGCTGAGGGACATGGTGACGCTGCAGGTTAAACCACAGAAGCGTCTGTGCTGCAGGGTCAGAAGACCAGCAGTCATAAGATCGAATCCACGTGACAGAGTGAGCTCCTGTCACTTTGTCCCAGTTCCTTGCCAAACCTAGCAGTTCAAAAGCATGCAAATGTGAGTAGATAAATAGGTGCCAGGTAACACCTCGGTGGGAAGGTAAAACGGCGCTCCGTGTATAGTTGCGCTGGCCACATGACAACAAAAACTGTCTTCAGACAAACAATGGCTCTATGTCTTGAAAACGGGATGAGCACTGCCCCCTAGAGTCGGACACGACTGGACTAAAATGGCAAGGGGAACCTTTACCTTTACATCTTATGGCTATCATTATTTAGGAACGTTCTACCTTTTTTACAATTAAAAGTAAAGCTTTCAGCAATAAACTACACTATTTGTGGATCAGATATAATGCTCCAAAGTATCTGGCCTCTAAAAAATAAGACAAAATATTCAGAGGTCAAGTCAGTTTAAGCCTGAAATGAATGAAGACTACAAAGCTGTAAACATTGAAGGAAGTGAAGGCTACACCACTGAGCACATTTTCTTGGCAATAAACTCGGCAGGACTTTCTTCTGACTGAGTCCACATGAACTCTAAAGCACAGAGCTCAGGTCATTTAACTCAGGGGCAATCAAACCAGTATTGCTCACATTCTTCAAAAAAGTTCTCTAAATATCACCCAGTACTGTCAATGCTCAGGGAACAAAGGAGCTGTCATCAGAAATGCCTGGAAGGCGCCAGGTTGATCACCCCTGAATTAGGTTGATTTGCATGTGGGTTCTTCCATTACCCAAAAATGACCAAAATGAAGTTGACACTGCATTTATAGTGTATTCCAACACCTAAAGAATCTTTGTCTGATAACTGCAACTGGACTTCAGCTCACTTGTTTATGAAAGTTGAGTTGGTAAAAAAAAAAAAAACCTCCATGGATTTGACCATAGCACCAATGCATATTTATGTCTTCTTTCAAACATTTGAAAGTATCAGCCCATACATCTATGAGCCACATGGTTATTTAATTTCTCTTCTATACAAGCAAGAAACCTTTCACTACATGGATACAAAGAGGCAAAAACTGTTTCTTCAATAGCTCAAGCCATACCTCTGCCTGCCAGGCCAAGGTAGATGCAGACAGTGCAGAAGCCCGGCCAGCTCCGAGTACAGCTATTGTTTCTCCATCGTCATCCACCACCTTGAAATCCAGATCTTCATTGTACTTTCTGCGCTTTACTTGCCGTCCAGAGCGTCGCTTCTGCATATAAAACAAAGATCAGGTAAGATCCAGCATGTACCCATCTAACCACAAATGGCAGGCACACTTCCCAGAACTCAGCAAATATTCTCCCAGCCCTTGCAAAACTAAAGCACTGAGAACGTAGCTACCCAATATTTTGTAAGATATAGGCAATGACCCGATAAACACCCCATAAGTTCAACAACTGCACACTCAAAGTAAAGTTGGTGTCTACTCTATGAACCCTGCACTCCAGTCATTGATATGATGCTCCACTGGAAAAGGAAGCAGTTCTACAGTACAGATCTATCCATGCTGAAAGGTTTTATAAATCCCAGACAGTAAAGAAAACTATAGCCTGTTCAAGTCACACAACAGGTAATGAATAAGTTTCTGTTTAATATATAACATTTGGGAAATAGTTAAAAATAATCCCAAATCTCTCTCTCTATATATATATAACTTAGTCAAATCCCACCCTTCTGTTCCTTTAAATGCCCTAATCAGTCTCACTGTGATTCTATAACTACAGTACCTGCTCCTAGACCTCTCCACCAAGTCCCTAAGCAGTGCTGAGAAAGCAGAGAAGAAAATAATTGTCATCATCAACTCTCTGGTCACAGACATTATACACAACTTGTATCTACCTTCCCCAAATCTGTTTTGCCCACTTTTATTTTTCCTGGAGTTGGCAGTGAGCAACCCACCACTCCCTTCATGTTTAAGAACTCTCCAAGTAAATTCCCTGCTGAGTTCAGAGTTCACTTTCACACAGTTCTTTTTACACGTGTGTATACAGTGTGTAAAGTATACAGAAAGTTCCATTTGGTATGCTTCTCTGACATCTACTCAGATCAGAAACTTTCTGGTCAATATTAGTGCATTTGGGAGCCAGTTCACACACATACAGTCGTGTCCGGCTGGACGATTATCCCGTTTTACGATGAATCTGCTTTACGTTGACGTTTTTGCGATTGCTTTTGCAATCGCAAAATGATGTTTTAAATGGGTTTTTTTCACTGTGTGATGATCAGTTCCCTGCTTCAGGAACCGATTTTTGCTTTACGACAATCAGCAAACAGCTGATTGTCGGGTTTCAAAATGGCCGCCGGCTGAAGAAAATGGCCCCCTGCTGTTTACTAGGACGGATTCCTCACTTTACAGGCACCGAAAATGGCCGCCGTATGGAGGATCTTCACTGGACGAGCAGGTATTCAGCCCATTGGAATGCACTGAACGGTTTTCAATGCGTTTCAATGGGTTTTTTATTTCATTTGACGACGTTTTCACTCTACAGCGATTTCCCTGGAATGAATTAGCATTGTCACGTGAGGCACCACTGTATGTCTCCTGATTTCAAACTGCTGTAGTACTTAGCCCTTGTGACTGCACAGAGAAATGTGTAGAAGGAAAAGCTTTGCTTCCAAGTAAAAATGAAAGAATATAAAATTTTCATTGATTAAGGCCCATTGATGTATGTACAATTCACCACTGGCTGATAGTATTATTAAGTGTTGAAGATGCAAGTGTGAAACTGCCTTGACTTCAGCTCAGGACAGTCCCTCTAGCTGTCTTTCAAACTCTGTACCAGCTTTCTAATCACTTTCATCCATAAATACATGTGCTTTTTTTACACTTCACCAGACCAACACTCAGCTGTCCTTTAACTCAGAGGTAAAGAACCTATAGCACTCCTGAGATGAAGCTAGAACTGAAGACAGGAAAACTGTTGCCTTACAGATGCTGCAGTGCTGTAACTTCTACGGTACCATATCTAATAACATCTTGAGGGCAACAGGTCCCCCCTCACTTTTTCTAGGTTATCCTGCATCTTCACCCACAATATTACTCACTAGAAAAATGCTTGGAAGGAGGCGGTGAAGTTGAGAACTTACTCTGCATACCATTTGTACCTGATAGCATGTCAAGATAGAAAGGTCTTGCTCTTTTTAAGAGGACATACATAAATACTGCACATCTGCCCCTAAAAATCACATATACTGGTGATGGTCCCTAACTGTCTATATCAAAGGCACAAGATTAGGCATCCTTCAGTCTTGAGAGACTATGGTAACATGCTCTGTATGGAGGACTTGGAACAGCATCTAGTCTGGCTGAGAAGGCCAATTCGAGAGCGGCAATCCCTTCCACACTGAAGACACAGGCACAAGCAAGCACAAGAACTGAAGAGACCATGCAGTCCATGAAGAAAAGGGATCACACAATACAAAAGCAAGGCCCTTGAATTTAAATGAATACAGTTTAGCAGCTTCCCATACTACTGTTCTTGTCCACAAGATGTAATCTTCTGAATGCATTCTTTGAGGCTCCCTATATATAGAATTCATGATGTAAAAAAAGGAAATCTCCAATTTAAAAAAAACACAACTATCACTAATTGAACAGGAACTGGCTACACACAGTTAGAAAATCACACACGATAACAGTAGCTGTGATTGTTCAAGAGATTCTGTCCCCATAAAGATGAGAGGGCCAAGCATACCTGGCTGTCAGCTGATTCAGCAGACTCCCCAGGGCTCTGCCCAGACACAGAAAGGAGACTTTGATCCAGCTCTAGGCTGTCCACTGGAGTGTCACTTTTCCTTTTCCCTTTTTTCTTCTTCTCAACAGGAGTTGGTCCTTGCTCCGTGCTGCAGAAGCAAAGAGCATCAGAGGAATATCAGAATGCGTAACACAGCAAGTGGCCTCAGCATGCCACCATGTGATTGGTGCTCCTGTTTCAAATGTCACCCTAAAAGACCACCCCTTTGTGCCTTCGTGCTCCAAAAGCACAGTTTCTCTAGAGGAAATCCGTCATGATACAAAAACCTCCTACTGAAGGTTCCTTTCCACAACAGTCTCTTGTATTTCTTCCAAAAGCCAACTTTGAAGACTACTTTCCCTCATGCTGAAAAATAATCTGTGCTATGTAAAGGGTGCTGCAAGAAAGGAGGGGATAAATATAAGCACTTAATAAAAATGCAAAGCATGTACACTTTGGATTCCCAGCAACATCCAGGTTCCCACAAGGCAGAAGTCAACATTTTCAAGTTCTTCTTAGCAGCTATTGTAAAGTTTATAAGATTTGGCTACATAAATTGGTTTTCCTTCAGCACATATGACTCATCATGGGCCTGATAAAGCCACATCTTCTGCGTATAAATTCCTTCACGTTCACAGCCATTTTCTTCAATTCATGAAGATCACCTTCGGTTACTTCTATTTTCAAAAATGCCTGTACTTCTAACACATGAATATCAAGCATTTTTAGGAACAATCCCCTTCCTCTTATGTACTTCCTTTAATTAACTTTAAATTGCAAGTTTGGGGGGGGGGAAGAGAAGTACCTGTATAAAGTATCACCCATGCCGCTGGTACCACATAACAGCAAGACCAACAAAGCACCATCACCGTGACCCTCAGGGTAAAAACTTCAGCTTTTCTATTCTCTACACAAATGCCACTACATAACCATATATAAGAGCTCAAAACAAAAACAAACAAACAAAGGGCCAAGATCTTTACATAGTAACCCAACTAGTAACCTCATACAAAAATGCTGAAATACAGGATTTGTAAATTCCAGAATAAAAACCAAAATTAAATATGGCCAAGACACAAACACCATGACTTTCCCCTATCTAGGAAACTGAGAAAAAGGAGGTCTGATGAGGACTTGGAAGTGGCAACACAAGGTAGATAAGACAGATTTAACTGATTCCTCAGCAGGTATTCTGTAAAGCTCTAGCTCCAGACTTCAGATCCAAATTTCAGACACTTTTATCTGAACACTAACTCTGTATTAAGCAGTAAGGAGTGCCACACTGACAAACAAGATGTCATAGTCTGGATTTAATTTTTTTACCTGAAGTGTACTCTAGGTCAATCTAAGATGACCAGTTGAAACTTTTTAATTCTGTTGCCAGGAGCTGAAAGAAAATGTTAATCTAGGTATGAAGTGTTGGGAGAGGAACTAAGTATAGTTCCACCCAAAGAAAAATTGCTTTCAGTACTGAAGGAGAAAAGGCACAAGTACTTGCTTCCCACCCACATTATATCCCTCCTTGTGATTTATGTATAGAACCAGGAATACAGTCCAGGTGCTGGGAGAAACTATTTATTATGAGCCCAACATATTTCAGACAAAGTCCTTCTTCAAAAGTACAGTACATAAACAAACATCTAAAAGGAATGGGATTAGCAAGAGCCAGATCACATTACAACAAAACAGCACCAAGAATATAATATATTGTTTCATGCAGATCAGTCCTCTGCTGTGACATATGCTTGGTGCAAATGAACAAGAACCTCTCATTTTTTCCAAGTGTACAACACTCAACAGCTTCAGGGGGAAATTCACAGCCCAAACATTTCAAACCACACTATGATAAAGCTTATAAGTTTTATGCATCTTCATCAAAAAACTAGCACAACCAGAAATTGAAATTAACTGCAAAGGACACTTAAAATCTACACACAAATGTAGCACATAGACTACTTGCAAATTCGGCACAGAAACATCAGGAAATTGTTCAGAATTAATGTAAAACCACCTAACCCCATCAACACACAACAAACTATACTTTTCAAGCAGCCAAACCAGGATCTAGGAACTCAGTTTGCAAACTGACTTGATAAAATATGGTCTGGCATGTTGCTCTGTCCTTAAAGTCACTCTTCAGGATAATCTGGGGATGGGATATCCTCAAAAAGGTGGAGGAAAAGAGGCAAAAGTTCTGATCCATGACTTGTCTGTTTGTCTCAAATGCCAATTGTCATTTTGAAACTATGCTACAGTCACTACAATCCATGACTTCATATTATATTTCAATTAACCTAGTTTGTTTTTGTCAACCACAGTTGCATATTATGTTTTAATAGAAAATACTATATAATATAAATTGGTATTAAGAATTAGCATTAAATCAGCATATGACAAAGAATTCTTCTTCTGCTTTAAAAAATGATTAACACCTACAAAACTCAGCACAAATTTTTAAAATGTAAACAGAAATATATATGTACATATATATTTACAATATACAAATGTGTATAGCAACATGTACAGTTCCTGTACAAGAAGTCAAAGCAATAATTTTCATGCCAGCAACTCATATTCAACATGACATGGAATCATGCAACAAAGACCTCTTCTTCAGGCTTTAATATTCAAAGGGAGAAAAAAGTAGGGGTGGGGGCAGGATGGTGAGAGTGATGAAGTTACATGAGAAGCAGGCAGCCTGGCACTCTTGAGTGTTCTTGGAACAAAGAAAATCAAGACTGGACAAGAGCTATGTTAATTGGATTACAAACGTCCTGGCCTTGCCTGCAGGATCTGGTTACATCCCATCTGCTTCAACAGGACAGTAGAAGATGGCTGAAAACCACTTTCAGCAAGATTCCAAGAAAAGTGTTCAAGTATGGAAATACAAGACTGCAGAGCCCTTTTCTACCCTGTCTCTGCAAGGGCAATCTTGAAAGTGTCACTGTTTTAAAAGAAGCAAAAATAAGTAAATTAAGTGAATGAACTACTCCATGTAGTGGTTGAAATCCTGTTGGTTTTTTACACAGCAGAAGGCAAACGATGTAACATTCACCCGCTTCTAGTTGGCTGTTAACGGTCCCTGCAGGATTTCTCATGCATGCTAAACCACTGGCTGTGTGCACCCCCAAGACCTGCAGTGGTAACTTGTTAATTGTTGGCTGGAGGCAAGTGATTGTTATGCCATTTGTCTTCCACCTGTGTAAGAAAGCAACAGGATTTTGGCTACTCTATTTTTATTATTTTTCACTCCGGGACTGTATATGTTCCTTGGAAATTGGACTTGCAATGGTTTTACAGTTTGAACTATATCACTGGTAAAATACATTAAAACCCTTCCACAAAATTTGTTCTTATTTTCAACCACAACTGCTTTTGGTCCATCATTTAAGTTTCGTATCTGGGCCTGGTTTTCTAAAATAAGCATGATTCAATCTGGTTGCATGAGTTTCCCTCCCCATCTTTTTCTTCTCATGGGCCTATGACTTGCTAGGGGAGAGATAATCTCAAACCATGGCCTTTATGGTCTCAAGCACCTCATCTTCTGCACTACCTGCTCTCTGACTTATTTTATCAAACAGACATGACCTTACACAGAGACGGCACCCTCTAGGCTGCAATTCTAGCCTAGTTACCTGCCTTTCCAGGTTTAATAATATCAGCTCGAACTACCACCAAATGAAGCCTTGACAGCCAAGCCAGCTCTTTTGTCTGAATGACTGGACTCTGTGAGTAGCTACAGTTTTCTAACTCTGCCCTGTCTTTTAGTCGTTTTGACTACCATCTGCCCACATCCGAACCAGGTAGCAGCAACAGCAACCTGTCTCAAAACTTACTGTGGACAAAACTTACTGTGTTGGTCACAGTATGAGCTCTGAACGCTGTGGAAACCTGAAGACTTAACAAGCAGCTACTATGCTATATGTGGGTCTGTGAGACCAGAGCAGAACCAGGAGGTGTGCTGTCTCTTCCCCTGAAAACAGGTGACATAACCACATCTGAAATGAAAAAACTGATGAGCAGAATGGCGGGCAATTAGAATTTGAATATAGAGAAATTAAGAAACCCAGGAAGCAGATCATCAGAAGGTTTTGGCAGGAGAAGGGAACGAAAAGGGAGGAAAGGAGGAAGGAGGGGCAGTAGCTGCGGTGGAGGTTTTGGGTAACATCAGAGGAGAGAGAGAAGGAAGAGGATTGAATAGAAATTGTTAAAGAGGATCCCTGGTCAGGGGAATGGGTGACCCCGAAAGTGCCCAGAGAAGAAGCCCAAAGGGAGCAGCAAGAGAGTCCGGTAAGAAAACCCCCATACTGGGAAAACTGAGGAGTGAGTAGGTAGGTAGGTAGGTAGGTAGGTAGGTAGGTAGGTAGGTAGGTAGGTAGGTAGGTAGGTAGGTAGGTAGGTAGGTAGGTAGGTAGGTAGGTAGGTAGGTAGGTAGGTAGGTAGGTAGGTAGGTAGGTAGGTAGGTAGGTAGGTAGGTAGGAAGGAAGGAAGGAAGGAAGGAAGGAAGGAAGGAAGGAAGGAAGGAAGGAAGGAAGGAAGGAAGGAAGGAAGGAAGGAAGGAAGGAAGGGAAAGGTTTGCTAGAGAAGCTAACAACTGGGAAAATAGAAAATGCCTGGGAGCAACCCTGGGAAGGCTTAGCCTCCATCCAGAATCCAGAGAGACCTGGCAAAAGGGTATGGGAGCCCAACATGGAATGGGCTTTCCACAAGTAAATCTGTTTACAAGTTTGAATGTGTCTCCTTCTTATGTAATGGAGGATTTGTTGTTGCCTGTTGCAAGTGTATTAAAGAATCATGTCCCAGCCTCAGAAAACACCATGAAAGAGACTTGCAACTCAGATGGGAAGAATTTAAGGCCACCGATTCCCAACTTGGAGAGCCTCCCCAGGAGTTTACCGTGGTTGACAATATCAAAGGTGGCTGAAATATCAAGGAGGACCAGCAGAGACATTTTGCCCCTTCCGGTCTCCCTCAATAGGTTATCAAACAGGGAGACCAATGCTGTTTCCGTGCCATGGCATGGCCTGAAGCCCGACTGGCATGGATCCAGGGCATTGGTTTCATCCAGAAGAGCCTGCAGCTGATCGGCCACCATCCTCTCGACTACCTTGCTGAGGAAAGAAACATTGGTGACGGGCCTATAATTACCAGCATCGTCCACTGCCAAGCTCAGTTTCTTCCTAATGGGCCTAAAGAGTGTCTGGAGAGACCCATTAATTATTGCCGTATCCCATTCAGATGTTATAGGCCTGGCTGCTTTGATTAGCCAAGCTGGGCAAGGGGCAAGGGAGGAGTAGGAGGCATGACAGCGGTCAAACACTCTGCCCACCACATCTGGGGCTGAAAGTGGTTAAGACTCATCGGGCAAGACATCTCAGCTTGATCCACTCTTTTCAAATAGGGGGTAAGATTCTGATGGATGGCCTCCACTTTTGATTTCAAAAAGGCTGCAAATTGGTCAGGTGAGATGCTAGTGGGAGGCCTGTCACTATGACCAACTCCAATAAAAGTTCTACTTTTCTTAAAGCTGAAAGAGAGCCTGAGTTTGTTAATACCAATGAATGAACCTCTTGAAGTTAAGCCTGAGTTGTTGTTCGTTGATATACTGAAGAAGGAGGCATTATTGAAGAAGGAGAAGCTTGACTGAATCCCACAGGGTCAAGAAAAAGCAAGTTAACAGAGAAAGACTTTATATTATTTCATGTTATGCCATCGTAGATGGTGGCTGGCCATTACATGCACATATTGAGAGGACCTCCACATCAGGGCATATGATACATGTTTGAAATAAGCACTGGATACATGCATTTATTTTTAGATCTATATGCAAGAGTATACCACAATCCACCAGAGAACGGATATGCAGCAAACAATGGCTAGAATGGTATTATTCATCCCTAATTAACAAGCTGAGTGTTGCAGTTCCTGTGATATAGTATTTACATGGCTTGGCATGCAACAGGAAATACAATCTCAGACTTCTTAATTTAGTGGTGATTTGCTGCTAAAATGTACACCAACAGACTTAAACTGGTGTCAGTATTCAATCAGATTTCAGCCACTTTGCAGTAGCAATTATACAGTAAATAATATTTCTTCGGTGAGGTTTTCAAAATATAGTTTTAGCAAAAAATAATAGTTTTTAAAATCTAATGAGGGCCCGCTCCACTGTTTATGTGCCTCATTTTTCTCCACTATAAAATGACTAATTATCTTCCCAGATATATTTGAAAGTGATTAGGGCTGCTCATGCCATCATGAACAATCCTTAAGATGCAGGAATCAGTTTATCCTGCAAAAGACTACATTAGGAGGCTTATATGCTAACCTCTAGGTTCAGAGACAGTACACATATAAATGCCAGTTAGTGGGGAACAACAGGCTGCATTTTCCAATCTACCCCACTTATGAGCTTTATTGAAGACATCAAATTGGCCACAGTGAGGAAACAGTGTGCTAGACAAGATAAACTAGCGCTAGACAATAAGTAGCCTCCCAGATGGTGCCAATTCCTATCTGCCCCAGCCATTTCTGCCAACAGTGAACTATGACAGGACAACATCTTCACATCTCTGAGGAAGACCTCAGGTGTAACCCAGCAGAGCCCTTATGTTTTGGTGGAAATGCCCTGTAGTTTGACACAGACCTGACTATTACATCAACAATGCTAATAACAATCCTTTGTAGTCACTGAATCCAACAGGAGGAGAGAATCAAGGTCACACCAGTCCAGTAAATGTATATGGATTTTAGTGTGTACTTAAAGAGGAATAAATGTGTGGATTCTAATACAAATATGACAATATTTACATAGAGAAGAGGTCAAACAAGGGATGGGAGATTTGATCACAAACACTGTGATCAGATCTCCCATCACTTGTTGTATTTAACATCTCCACAGAGCTTCTGTTAATTTCATTATTAAATATCTGTGTGTGACTGGTAGGACCAAGCTGAGTATCAGTAATTGTATTTTTTTTTCTTTAATTTCTTTTTGATCTGAGTTCAACTGCTGGTGCATAATGTTCTACGTCAGGGGTCCCAACCTTTTTCACCTCGCTGACTGGCTGGGGAAGGCAGGGCACCTGCCACGCTCGTGCGCATGTGCGAACAAGCACATGCCATGGATGCGCAAGTGGCGGTACGGCGCTTGTGCGGGGGCACGCTCAAGCGTATGTGCAAACGGTGGCGCGGCACGCGCACGCTAGAGCACACACATGCACAAATCAGCTGTGCAGGTATGTGTGCGTGTGGGGGTGTTGCAGGAGGTCTGTCTCCGCAGCCCGGTCTGGCTCAGGCCACGGACTGGCACTGGACCACTGACCAGGGGTTGGGGACCTCTGTTCCATGTAATACGCTTAGGATACTCTATTTGCAAGCGACAGTTGACTTGTATTTAATTTAAATTCATGAAGTTGATCAATAGCCTCAAAGTACTTAAAACAAAGCAAGTATTACAGAATCCCGAATTTTCTTCATATGCAAAATAAATTCTTCCAAATACTCCATCCCATGCCTATGCCCACCAGTAGCAAACCAAACAATTCTGAAGAAAATAATTGGACAGATTTCTAACAAAATTTCCTACAATGTTTCTCAAATTCACATCTGAACCCTAAACATAGTTTGTATGCTAAATAGTGAGAGGATATTGAAGTTTTAATGTTCTTCCCTAAACAATGATACTTATTTCCAGAGCATTATCTTAGAGAAGCATGCAGAGGCACCAGACAGTTTTAAATTTGTTCAGGTAAATATATCTGGAAGTAATATATACCAGACCAGAAACAAGAGAACAGTAATTCACAGAAGAAGAAAAAACAGAAATAAGATAGCCACAAGAATGACAGAAAATTGATTTTGAGTGTAATGATCTTTGTTAAGACATAAATAAATATAGATTACTCTTTCCTCAGTCTGACTTCCTTGGTCTGTTTAAAAATTATGTTAACATTGCATCTTCATGGCTAATTTTCATGGGAAAGTGCTATTAGCTGGGAGGGGGGACTCCTGAAATCAGCTTTTTAAAGCAGACGTGACCTGACTACAGCCTTGTGATTGAAAGAGAGGATTCTGAAATGCACTTTAGTAGCAAGTCCCCAGACACTGATTCTGTAGTCACGATTTAACAACCATTCCATTCAGGAATGCTGGAGCTAACTATGATTAGAAATAATTTAGAGGAGATTATGCCGCGATTAGCAGCCGCTTAGAGAATTTGCAGCAATTGCTTCATTTGCATGAATGTTTTACTCTGTCATGTCAGAATGAACGTTTCTTAGCAATCTATTTTCGGAAACGCGTTGTGATTATAATCAGTGAAATTGAATGTATGTTTCTGAAAGCTGAGAAAGCAGAAATGACCCATTTGTCAAAGGCATGTTGCATACTGATCTTCTGGTACTTATTTCCCCAATATCACCATATCTGGGTGGGCCTTCTTCTCTCCCAAAGCTTTAAAATTACTGTTAATACCAGACATCATCTGTAACTGAGGGAATCGTTTCTTTGGTTTATATAAATTCCACTCTTCCTCCATGCCTATAAAGCAGTTCTTCCAACAGCGGCTGGAGATTGCATGTGTTATAATTCAATACATGCAGAGGGTGCCAAGATGGGGAAGGCCAGGTCCTGCCCTACCTTTCTCTGAGCCTGACAAGAAGTGTAAGACAAACCTGCAGATGCAGCACCATGGAGAGCTCCAAGCAAACAACTTCCTTCTACAAAATCTGCTTCTAAATTGTAGCCTTTTACAAGGACAGCACCCTAGTCAAGCTCTGTATCCTCTTCAAGATTTTTAGACTTTTAAGAGGCACTCCATCAACCTAGAGCCAGCCATCCCTCCTCCTCCTCAGTTAAATCACTCCAAGCTTGACAACACATTGATGGGTCAACATGGCTGGCCCAAGAGGGTTAGCCTCTGGCTCAAGCTCAGCCATGACAATGGGGCTTCATTCTCCATCTAGTGTTCCTGCTTCTGGAACTACTGGGAAAAGTGATTTTGTAGGTTTCTCCTTGCCTCGGCTGGAATAAAAAAGCATAGCAAAATAGTGTGCTGCTTATATCTCCCCACAGTACTTAAAAAACAAAGTGTGCTGCTTATATACCACCCCATAGCACTTAAAGCACTCTCTGGGAGGTTTACAATTTAATTACGCAGGCTACACATTTTTTTCTGTCTCCCCCGGAAGCTGGATAAGATTGCCAATGTTTTTTCTGTTTCACACTTAGGAATTTTTACACAGAAAGTTCTCACCAAAAAACATGTTTGAATTCAATGTATTATCACAGTCATGCACTTTTTCAGTTTCATAAAACCACAGTATGTCACATTCATCACAAGAGACAAGAAAAGCTGCACAACGTCTTATGTACTCAAGAGAGGCAGAAAGCTGCTTTTCAGAGGTGTAAACCCATGGAGTGTTGGAATGGTATGAATAATGCTACCATATGGGCCTGGGCAGCTGAATAGACTTTTTCTACCTAGCCAGTGTGAGGAAACCTGCTGTCAGACCGCTGCTGTGACATGCTGAATAACCTTTAGATGAACCCAAGCAGGCAATATTTTAATTCCATTCAATAAAAACAAATTAACTTTGATACCACAACAGAAACACGTTTAGGTTGAAACAATAAATGCAAATACACTTTCAACATCCAGTCCATATAATAAGTCCAAAGGCTGAGGATAAAGCAACTAACACAAATCAAAAATGTTTTTGATTTCTGGACTTGGCACCCTTCTGCCAAACCACCAAGAGCACTAACAAGTTTCTTCCCTTCAGGCTTCTTATGATATGGGGTGGGCGGGTGCATTCAGTAAAAGCCTGAGAAAGATTCCCAAAGGTTGCAAGAAAGGGACCCATTTATATAATAATAGATCTCAAACCATTATTTGCATAGCTGCTTTGATTCCAGGAACATTCCACCCAGCATTTGTGTGGAAACCTCCATAGGGAGGCCTCCATAGGGGGACACATTTGGGTCAGCGGTGTTCCATGTAAAAGGGAAATAAAACCACCCTAAAAATGTTCACAAAGAAATAGCACCACATTTAGGATGAAACGAAGCAATGGGGGGAAAAAAACTGCTGCAAAGCAAACCAGCCAGAAGTAGCCACAATATGCACTGAGTAGTACCAACCTGGTCTTCTTGGGCTTGGCTTTTGGAGGAGCCTCTGAGTTGCTCTTCTTCTCTTTAGGCTCCTTTGGGATTTTGGGCTCCCGTGGCTTCCTGGGTTTCTTGGCCCCCTCCTGTTTGGGCTCCTTGGGCTTTTTAGGCTCCTTGGGCTTTTTGGGTTCTTTTGGTTCCTTAGGCTCTCTCTTTCTCTTTGGTTTTGCCTCTTTTCCACCATCCAGCTCCTGAAGCCCCAGCTCTTTTTTTTTCCGTTTCTTCTTCACCCCAGTGCCCCCACCTGCATCGTCCTTCATCCCATTATGGGAGGTCACCACGGTCTGCATAATTTCATTGGGTATTTCCACAGGTACCACATCATGCTGGTCCTTTTGGGCCAGGCTGTCGCTGGCCAAGTCAGAGATTGTCACCAGGTCATGCAAATCTTCCTGGTCTGTGCTATCACCAAAAGGGGACTCTGGCTTGCATTCGAAGGTGATGGAGGCATCAGACATTGGGGAATGACTCAACACTTTAAAATTCGGCAGCTATAAAGACAAAACAAAGAAACAAAAGAAACATAATCACACATGTCAATTAAAGTGTGTCAAGCTATTGAAGGCTGAATAATCTTTCTTGATTACTAAAAGGATAGGACTGGAGGAGAAGCAACTCTTACTCCTATAATTCAGTGGGAACCCCTAGGCTGAATTATGGAACTGTGGCCATCAAAATGGCAGGAAGCAGAGCAGCCCTTTTATCTCCATGACATTCACCTCTGAATGCCACCATGCTGCACCTTTGTGAGTCATGAGGACTCCCTACAACTTGCAAAGGGTGCATGAGGAAACGGGTCATTATGAAGGCAGCCTCCATAGAGACTAGTTTCCCCAGTGCACCCTTGTGAGTCGCAGGGAATCCTCACAATTCACAAAGATGCAACAGAATGATCTTCAACGGTGCAAAGAAATAACACAGGAACAGCATGGAGGTAAGAGGACTGCTCTGCCTCCTGGCATTTGACAGTTCCTAGTCCCATCATTCAGCCTGGGGAGTTCCTGCCAAATGATGGGACTGGGAATTTATTTCTTCCAAAAGTTCCATCTCTATTAATTACTACAGCTAAAAAAGATGAAAGGGACGTGGTGGCGCTGCAGGTTAAACTGCAGAAGCCTCTGTGCTGTAAGATCTGTAGATCTTCAGCTGTAAGTTCGAATCCACGCAACGGAGTAAGCGCCCGTCGCGCTTCCCAGTTCCCGCCAACCTAGCAGTTCGAAAGCATGCAAATGCAAGTAGATTAATAGGGACCACCTCGGTGGGAAGGCAACAGCGTTCCGTGTCTAAGTCGCACTGGCCATGTGACCACGGAAGATTGTCTTCAGACAAAATGCTGGCTCCATGGCTTGGAAACGGGGATGAGCACCGCCCCCTAGAGTCGAACACGACTGGACAAAAATTGTCAAGGGGAACCTTTACCTTTACCTTAAAAAAGATGGACAGTCTGTCTAGCCTGCATCATCTTGGAATGGAAGCTACTGCATCATTAGCATTTGGACAAAGGCAAAAGAGTGCTTTAATAGATATATTCATTCAGTACCTCTGCAATGATTCCACAGTTTTAATCTTGGCTGTACCTACTTTTTCTATAACTAATACAGGAAGCTGACACATACTGGCCTGGATCTTGTTACTTTGTTACACTTGCAAAAGGCATAACATTCGATCATTCCTAGCTGGCAAAAAGCAAGTGCCTATTGGGATTGCCATGCATACACCAAGCCAGCGGGCACGTGGGCCTTCAAGAATCCCACAGGTGATTTGTTAATTACTGGCTAAGAAAGATGGAATGTTGTGCCCTTTTGTCTTCTACAGGATTTCAGCTACTAAGTTAGATTATTGATCCATCTACCCCAGTACTGTCAACTCTGACTAGTGGTAGCAGTTCAGTTTTTCCCCCTAGTATTCCCTGGTGCTCTCTCAAATCCAAACACCAACCAGACTTTGCTTCAGATATGGAACACAATGAGGTAATTTTGTCATAATGTCATCTAGCGTTCTTCTCTGTGCCAAAATAATCTACAGTAGTAGTAGGCATCCTGCAGTCTAGAGAGACTATGGTATTGTGCTCTATATATGGAGGTCTTGGAACAGCGTCTAGTGTGGCTGAGAAGACCAATTCAAGAGTGACAATCCCTTCCACACTGAAGACATATACAATCTGTCCCCTGTCTAGTTTCCTCTCCAGAGCACAAAGCCTGGGTAAAATAATATGGAGGATAGGCTGTTACCCAAGCAGCAAATCCCCCCTCTCCACGTCACTGAAATAGTCCAATGGAAAGGCAGGAGCCAATACAACTGGTTCCAGCGACGTAGCAGGAGTTGCCAGAACGACACGAACTGCCTACGGGACTCCGGCTCCGGATTTTGCCTCGAGGTTGTGGATTATATCTCTGCTTTTAATACCACCCCACTGCTTAACACCAACAGTGTTATTAAATTTGTGGGCAATACGACAGTGGTGGGGCTCATAAATAAGAACAACGAGTCTGCTTACAGAGAGGAAGTACAAGGGTTGATACTGTGGTGTAAAGAAAATAATCTTACACTACAGTAGGACTGCAGGATCAATACCTGCAGTTTCAGTTATCTGCTGCCTGTATTCAATTTTTAAAAAACAGATACGGTACATGCATTTCACAGGTGTATTGCTAGAACTAGCCACCAGACAGAGCCAGTGACTATGCCATATATAGGGCTTGCTACATGAAGTTTTCAGCACCCAAAGTCCTGTTATTCATTCTTGTCCTCTGCTCTTCCCCGGTAGCTGTTTTCTGACCTGGGAGTCTTATCTCCCAGCAGTATCTCATGTCATTCTGGAGAGTTTCACCATTGGGCTTTTAAGGCAAAAAAGTTCAGCAGTGGTTTAACATTGCCTCCTGTTTTCACACTAAAAAGCTTCAGAAGTGGCTTACCACTGCTCCTTACCATTGCTCCTTTCAGTAGGGCCCCCATATCCATGAGGGACCAGTTCCAAGCCCCCACCCTGCAGATGCAAAAAAAGTGGACTATTGTATAGCAAATCCTATTTTAACAGCAAACACGATACACAGCCTGGTCTCTGGCTCCCTCTAGTGGTCTATTCTGGTACCTTCTTTAGATATTTTTCTAGGATTTTTAAAAATATATTTTTAATATTTTCAGACCATGGAAAAGTGAATCAGCAGATACTGATCCCATGGACAAGGGGGGCCTTCTGTACTAACGAAATTATCTCCCACCAGAATCATCTTCAGCTACCACTTCTGCCCAGTGGATGCCCTCCAGAGGTTTTTTCCGCTACCATCACCACTGAAATTATCCTTTCTCTCCTGCTGCTGCAGCTATTGCTCCTGAAGAGGGTTGGGTGCATCTTAGTGTGGTGGCTCAGCTGTGAATATTCCACCTCATATGACCTTGCTAGGAGCTGGAGGTCATAACAGGAGTCTAGCCTCTAGACAGCAGTGCTCTCAACTTTTGACACACAAACCCTATCACAATGTTCAGATATGCATCCAAGAAAGAGATGCTACATTCTAAGCATCTTATTTTTTGTAGCAAAAATTACAGAGAAGACTGGGATAATGTTTGTATTATGTTTTGATTGTCAGTTGTTGATTTTTATATGATAGCATGCCACACAAATGAAAAATAGCATTACCAAATTTTAATTCTTTATTTAAAAAAAAAATAAGGATCCAAAGAGAGGGGGGGAAAGCAGGGGTGGGTGATCAATGGCCACAGCACACATCAGCTCATGGCCTGAATGACCAGATAGCCCTTGACCACAGAAAAGGCTCTGGCAAATTGCCAGTTTAGAAGCCTGCAAGAGCACTCTGCCCCTTCTGCAACAGTCCACAAGATGGGCTGAGAAACAGCATGAAAGGAGAGGAAAGGGGTGATCTGGATTTGGTTCTAGACTGATCCGCTGCAGATTTCAGCCTTATTCATAGCTGCCGCCATAGAGCCTATGACATAAAACCCCAGTGAAATATACCCCTCAACATAAAAACCTTCACCACCTACATCATCCACCCTGCAAGAGTCTAGTACTTTTAAACTTGTCAAACAGAATAAGCAGCCACAATGGAACCTGGCTGGACATCTGCAGTTCATCAAGTATTTTTAAAAGGATGCTATAGACAAGCTCCTCACATGCTTCCATGCATAAAGGAAACAGAAGTAAGTAGTAGAAACTATTTTCAAAGAGAGACCAAGTGCATACCAGTGCACTACACTGGATGTTTACACATCTCAGTCTCTTATGGGGAAACCCAAGGACACCAGCTGGATTCTCACTAATCTTTTTTTAAATGGATCTTTTTGTGGAAAAATCATTCAATGTACCATTTTCAGTGTGTTGTATTCTTCCAGGAGAATCACTGTAAAATTCTCTCCCTGGAACAAAACAGTGTGCCAGAGAAGCTTAGAGAGCATTTCACTGCAGCCAAACACATCTGCCAGTTTCAGAACTAAAAAAGATATGTCCCTTTTGGCACCTAATACAAATCATCATAGTTTTCATCACAGCCAGGCAGTAAAACCTTATGCTCCATCTTGTCATTCTTTTTAAAAAATCACTCCCACTAGTTCCTGAAATAAGATTTCATCAAAAATAGCCAAATGACAAAATACAGCTCTCTTGATGAAAACAAGTAGAGCTTGCTATAAAAGACATAACATAAAAATGCAAACACAGCTAAAATCTACCAGTAATCAAGTAATGCCATCGTTATTGTTACCCAATCAAGAAACGTTTCAGAATGCCCATAACTTTAATCCACTCTGCTGCATAATGTCAGTCAATTAAGTGACTCTTATTTCTTATTTCTTTTCTTTTGATTCATGCCATCTTGGGAATGTTTGCTCTAAATTAATTGTTAAAATCGTAAATCTACGATTTATATTTTATATCGCTTTGTTTTTGTTTATGTAAAACTGTGTATATGTTAAATTGTTTTTATCTTGTATGTTGTGAGCTGCCCAGAGTAGACTATGTCTAGATGGGCGGTATATAAATGCAATAAATAAATGCAATCAATCAATCAATCAATCAATCAATCAATCAATCAATCAATCAATCAATCAATAAAATAACTCAACCACAGTGATAATCGTTCTTACAGCATAACCCAGACCTGGGCAAAGTGCGGCCCAAGGGCCACATATGGCTCGCAAGCTGCTCCTGTCCGGCCCGGGGGTCGTCGCTCCAGTCCGGTGTTCAAGCACTTGTTCAAGCCCAAGAAAGACTGGATTTCTCTCACTGAACAAGTTGAACATCAAAACCATTTATAGCTTTTTGTCTAAAGTTGATCAGTTGCTTATCTTTAACATACCGCAAAAAACACTTTCATATTTGTAAAGATTAACAAGTTTAAAATAAAACAATCATCACTGTTTAATTTTATTTTTAAGTAAAGTTGGTTCAGCCCCTGAACACAGTTCAGATTTTTCATGTTGCCCCCTATAGAAATTAATTGCTCACCCCTGGCATAACCCTAGCACACCTTTCAGCAAGTAAGTCCCACTGAGACAAACAAATGGTGCAAGAGGAGAGCAGCAGGTGCAGAGCTTTGTTCTGAGGCATTCCAACTGGTAGGCGCTCTGGGAGTTGGCCACCCTCCCATTGTAGCCTCTACCACAGAAAGAGACTGGCCAGCATTGCCCTTCATGAAAGCCCATCAATTTGAGGGGTATCTTTCTCAATGCAAGGTACTACAAGCACTCAACTTCTAGAGACTGCTCCTATGCTACCACAGTGAGGGGGAAGAAGTAGTGGGGAGGCTGTAGGGCAGGAAGATAAATGTTGTAGAGCCCAATCCTGCCCCAGTGATACAAGTGAAAAGACCCAGGGCCATTCAATCATGCATCAAATAAATGCCATTACTCTTCTTCCTAATCCTGTTACACAATGCAAGATCCTTAACTGACCAAAGCCAGTATAAGAAACCAAGACTCAATCAAGAAATCACACTGGGTGGTCATGAGAAAAATCATTCTCTCTCTATTAAAGCTATCTCATACAAATATTGCAATGGTAAAAGAATCCTCTGCATGTTACCTTGAACTGCTTGGAGATCAAACAGAATAAAAACATAAGTAAAACATAAGCAGTTGTTTTGTTTGAGAAAATTAAATCAAGTATGAATTAATGCATCTCCATACCGGAAAAAGACATAGGATAGTTGAATTCTTGTACCCTAAACCTAGCAATCTGAACCCTGAATGAAGAAAATGTGGCAAAGACTGAGTTTCCTATTGGAGTTAACCTGAAATAAACATGATAGTCTTTAACACTAATATTTAGGTACCAGTGTGGCACAGTGGATAAAATAATGGACTAGGACTCAGGAGACCTGGGTTTGATTCCCCAGCTCTACCATATTAGGGTTGCTATAAGTCAGTTCCTATTTGAAGAACAGATTTACAGCACAAGCCTCTTCCATCTTCCCTCAACAGACCTTCCAATATTTGAAAGTTACAGTATCACCTCAATTTTCCTTTCCTTCTCCAGGCTAAACATACCCAGCTCCCTCCCTATTGGGCCTGATTTGCAGATCTTTTACCATCCTAGCTGCCCTCCTCTGTTCACGTTCCAGCGTGTCAATATCACTCTTATCAATAACCAGAAACCACCACAGTATTCCAGGTGAGGTCTGACCAAAGCAGCATACAATTACTTCCCTTGATCTGGACACTATAGTTCTGTCCATGCAACCTACTATTGCATTTGATTTTTTTTTGCTGCTGCATCATACTGTTGACCCAGGTTCAACTTGAGGTCTAATAAGACCCCTAGATCCTTTTCACATGTACTATTGCCTATCCATTTGTCACTCGTCTTATACTTGTGCTTCTGATTCTTCATACCTAAATGCAGAACTTAACACTTTCCCCTGTTTATACTGAAACGCAATGTGCATAACCTTTAACAACAAAGTGATTAAACAAAACCTTATCCCAGAATTCTAATGGAGATTGCTTCCTCTATGTGTGGCCTTCCCTCCCTTGCCCCCCCAAACAGGAAACTTGTCTTTCAAAAACAGTCAATGTGTGTGGGGAGAAAGAGGTACATACAGAGCATTCAGCCACCTCTATCTGAACAGCTGGGTGAAAAACTCCAACCACATGTTACCACGGGTAATGCATTAAACCACACCCACAAAGCTGGGCTGCAACCAGCTTTAAACTCACCTTAAGCAGCATACTGGCAGACTTCTGCCATTAATTTTGGAGACATTCCTTTATAAGTCTTCTGCATTGCCCACAAGATGCTGGTGCATGCCTGATGAGGTAGATTTTATTCCACAAAAACTCATATTGACTGTTTATTATTTTTAGTGGTCTAATAAAGGCATCACCATCTCCTACATTTGTATTGCGTAAGGACCACACGGCTCCCTTTGTGTCTTTATCCATAATCTGTAATCAAGCTATTTATCCCTATTAAAGCAGTGGCCCAGGGACGTGGTGGCGCTGCGGGTTAAACCTCGGAAGCCTGTGCTGCAGGGTGAGAAGACCAAGCAGTTGTAAGATCGAATCCACGCGACGGAGTGAGCGCCCGTCGCTTGTCCCAGCTCCCGCCAACCTAGCGGTTCGAAAGCATGCAAATGCAAGTAGATAAATAGGGACCACCTCGGTGGGAAGGTAACAGCGTTCTGTGTGTAAGTCGCACTGGCCATGTGACCACGGAAGTTTGTCTTCGGACAAAACGCTGGCTCTATGGCTTGGAAACGGGGATGAGCACCGCCCCCTAGAGTCGAACACGACTGGACAAAAATTGTCAAGGGGAACCTTTACCTTTACCTTTAAAGCAGTGGCCCATCACTAAAGGGTCAATTTGTAAGTTTACAAACTGAATGCTATCTTAACAACAAAGGCAAAAGACACACTCCTTCCTCCACATAGAACTGTTTGTGGAGCGCAAAAAAAATTGAAGCATCCACCAGAATCCCAGCTTCTCTGTGTAGCAAAGCTTCCTGAAACTGTTTCCAGTTCTGGCATCATATAACTTAGAGAAAACTGGTGGAAATTCAAGTACCCCCACACAGGATGAAGCAGGGAAAATTGTATCTCCTTCCATCAGAAGCTGCTGTGAAAACAGCGAGAGAGCAGCACTTTAAAGGCAAGTTGTCAGGGTTAGTAGGCCTCAAAAACATGACCTACTTTTTTTAGCTGTTTGCTTGTGCCTTTTCAGATACCAGAATGCTCCCTAAGCAGGTTCTGAAAATGTTTCAAAAGAGCACACCAAAATATAATGAAGCCACCACCCATGATGAACCCTTCAGCTACACACCTACAACCAATCACCCATGAAGGACCTACTACTGCATTTGATTCTCAGTCCCGCCCCCCCCCCTTTCCGGTTCCTCCCTCTTTTGGTTCTCTTATCTTTTTAAATGGACTACACAAGCAATATTATTGGAAGCAGAATATCAGGGGAATTTACTTAAACCATTATGGGAATATGATCTGGGGGAGAAAATAAGTGGCAGTGTTTGGAAAACCATGGAATATTAGAATATTGAGATCTCCATCAGTAAGGATAAAGGAAAAATGTATAATTTAATTTAGAGATGGTATTTAACTCTCCAGTGAAGCTAAATCAAATAAATTCTAATTATTCTGAGATCTGCTAGGGATTATGCCAAAAAGCAGGTACTTATTTTCATACGTGATGGGAATGCAAGACTATATCAAAATTTTGGCAATTGGTTTTTAAGGAAATAAATGAAATATAAACTTAACCATATGTACTAAAATAGCATTTATCAATATTTGAAAAGGAAGAATGTAATTGGATAACTAAAGAACTTATGTCCAGTTTCTCAACAGAGGTGAGACCAATTATAGCTAGAAACTGGAAAATATTTTATTGATTTGTTTGTTTAAACTGGTACCCTGCCCATTTAGTGGACAAGTCACTAATAATTCATATAGGGAAGTTCAGGGTATAGCTATTAATAATAAGTTAAGATGTAATATTAAAGTTAAGAAGGGGGTGCTAAGATTGCAGATATGTGGGGAGAGGTGACCGTTTCTGCATTAATAAAGGGGAATGGACAAACCTCCTTGCAAGAGTCATTACAACTTTGGAAGGGAAACAGGGCTCCAGGGAGGTAAATGGTTGCAACTCCCAATTGGTCCTGTTGGGGGGGAGCACTCTGTTTAGTCTATTTTTGTTAATTGTTTATTTGATACTTCTATGTTAAATTAAAAATAAAAAGCAATATATATTTGTTAAGTGATATAAACCATAGATCATGTTCTACTGCAAACTCTGGTTAAATATTCAAGCCAGCTTAATAATGTTTGATTTAAAAGTTGACTTGCTTTTAAACTAATGAATGTAACAAATTTATAGGATATACAGAGCAGAAATTTGGGGAGTACAAAAAATAAACAATGGCAAAGCAATTTGGCAGAAGGGAGGAAAGGGAGGAGAAGTGTGCAAACCAGAAGCTTTGCCCCTGACCATTTTTAAAGCAAACCAGGAAAAGGCCATGTTCACTATTTTACTAGCCACATGAAACATAAAACAAAAAGGAAAGGGAAAAGATGCAGAATAGAAAATAAAGATATCCATTAGGAAAAAGCAGAAAACAAAACAACCAGATGGGTTTAGAGCGAATAATTTACTAAGCAGCCCTTCAAAATCAAGGGGACAAAGTTTCGTCAATGAAATATAACTAACACAAACAGCTTTTTGAATTATTTGTCACACATCTCCAGAGTAAAAGAGACTGAGAGACAAGGACTGGTTGAGACTACTGTTTCATAACAACATTTAATGATGGCAATAGACAAGCAAGTGCCTATCCTCATCACTCATGAGCAGACCTTGTGTATCAGACACCGTAAACACCATTCAACTTTTCTAGAACAGAGTTAAAAGGGCCAAAATCAATGGGCTGCATTACACACACTTTTCAGACACTTCAGAAAGCTCAGTGTTATTTCACAAACCAAACTACCATCAACACAGGCCACATCAGAACAATCCTCACTGCTTAAAGAATGATAAGACATTTTATTAATATTTACATTCTTCTATTGTGGTCTGTGCTTGCCAGAATCCTACTGGTGGTTTACACTTAAGTGAAATTATGTTAGTTGTGGTGGCAAATTATCACTCATTAGCAAGGTGCTGGTTGCATTCCCGGGTGTGCATACAGGAACACAACCAGTTAGGGTGGCCACATCAACCGGAGAATAGGGTTCCTGTACCTTCAGTTGCTGCGTAGAAGAAATTTAGAAGCTACTGCTCATCATGCCCACTGCACCTGCTGAACCTTCTGCATCCTCACAACTATTAAAGGCACAGGAGCCTTGGCCTCCTTCTCATATGGCCAACTTACAACAAACATCTTGTAAAGCTATTTGCCACTGGAACCTATGTAATTTCCCATATGTATACATTCCTAACAGGATTTTGGTCAACTGTTACCTAAATACCTGACCCATTAAACCACTAAAATGTGCTTTAAAAAAACAATAATGGTACAGAGTGCAACTTTAATTAAAGAAAATTAAGTTTAAAAAACGGCAAGACTACAGTCATTTAGTTAAGATTCTTAGAAAATAAAAATGCCTCAACTAAACATGCTAAATTTCGGGGGGCGGGATGACCCAGAACTGTAGGGGAAAACTAAATTACATGAAGCATGTTACATAAACTGACTTTACCACTATAGCAATTTAAATGCTTCATTTGTAACCTAGTTGTCATACAAAATTGTATTATTTGGCATATTTATGAAACTTTGAAATACAAAAGACTTAATTTTATATAAGCAAAATTATACATATGCTCTGTACCAAAGAAAATATATCTTAGTTTATACTACATGAAAAACAGCAAAATTACACATTTTGTAACAAAAAAATAATTATGGACAAAATTATTTGCACAAAATCAATCCTGTTTCTGCTGTGACTGCCCACCAAATGAGGACAAGTATTGCCAGAAGGCCAGTAGGAATCCACAAGCAATGAAGCCCTCCTCCATTCTCCTCTCTTAAAGATGTCAGCAACTAGCAGATACAAATTGGTGTCTTGGATTTATATACAGTGGTGCCCCGCATAGCGAGGTTAATCCGTTCTGGATTAACCTTTGCTATGGGAAAACATCGTAAAACGGATCAAAAACCCCAATGCATTCCAAATGGGCCCAAAACTCACCGTTCTCCGATGTTTTCCCTTGTTCCGGCAGCCATCTTGGGTGTACCGGCGGCCATTTTGAGTGTACCGGCGGCCGTTTTGGGTGTACCGGTGCCCATTTTTTGTGTTCTGGCAGCCATCTTGGGTGTACCAGCGGCCATTTTTTTGTTCCGGCGGCCATCTTGGAGCCGCAGAACAGCTGTTCCCCCATCGTAATGCGAGCGTGCCCTCGCATTAGCGATGGGGAAATCCGCATCGCAATGCGGATTCATTCAACGGTGCACTCGTTATACGAGGCACCACTGTACTTACTGTATGTAGCAGAATTATTGTTTTCTAATTCTTCAGATGATTTTGCACACAAATCTTCAATTTTTCTGAATAATGTTTTGCTATAAAAAGCATTTCACTTGCTTGCTTGATTACTTAATTATTAAATTTTCATACCGCCCATCTAACTACTAAGGCCACTCTATGCAGTTTGCATATTCCAAAAGAAAGAAATTGGAAGTTTTTTTCCCCACTGCTCACTGAAGTTGGTGAACAAAGAGAAAAATCATTTTTTTGCTATTGGAAAAGTTGGAAACCAAGCTTTTTTTAATTGGAAAAACCGAACTTTTGCCATAGGAAAGAAACAGGGGGAAAGTTTTATTCCCAGTTTTTTTTAACCCTAGGCCTTCAGATATCTAGTGTGATTTGATGCCTGAACGACATCAATACTGGTAGCCAACAAATGTGCTGAGAAGACAACTCCACTAAAAAATTATCTCACCTAATTTCTCATGAGGGGGACACAAAAGATCTAGCTTGCTTGCACAAGACTTAAAACTATTTCTAAATTGCTCTAGCAATATTACTGAAGATTGGTAGAGAAATGATTGACCCATATAGATAAATTAAATGCAATTAAATATATAATAATATTTAAACTTACTATGTTTTTAGTTGCATGTTTTAAAATCATATTAAAATAAGAATAAAATAAACAACCACAACAGGGTTGGGACTTTCAGGAAAAAAGAACTCCCAGCCCCATAATTCTGTGGGAAACACACACACACAGCTGAATTATGAGAGTTCAAACCATCAGTTGCCATTTCTTCCCACATCTGAAAGGCACCCACTGCACCTTTGCAAGTTGCAAGAATTCTCTGCAATTCACAAGAGTGCAGAGCATATGACACTAACTCCATATATTCTTTATAGAGGGAAGCCTCTGTAGGGACTGTCAGGACCATACAAAAGGAGGGAGAGGGACAAACATAAATCTTCTGAACCCTGCATATTATTTTAGTCTATTTTGCTTCTGAAATCCATACTGGATTCAGGCTCCCATTATAATTCCATTTATTCCTGGGCAAACTGGAGATTCTAAACCCCAACACAGTAACCACTTCTGCTATCCTAAATGTTTGCCTGTTCTCCTATCCTCCTTCAAACCTAAAGTTTTCAGGTTAATCAACAACTGAAGAAAAACCAGTGGAACCGGAATTTTCTTGTTCTGTACTCGCTAGAAGTGGGGGTAGCAAAAACATTTAGGGAGACTCTGATGAAGGGCAGACAAGGACTTCTCTGTCTAGTATTAATTCATCTCTTCAACACTTGAAATTCATAAAAATATTTCTCACATCAGATCCTGAATAGTCAAAATAACATCATTTTTGGAAGGAAATACATAGACTAGAAAGACATGTTTGACTGTTGCAGACAGGAAATACAATTAAACACTGTTCCTGTTCATGTAACACATTAATGGCAGTTCTTCTGGTATTTGTCATTTCTTCTTTAAGGAACCACACTTTAAGATCCTAAAAAAGATAGTATAGTTCATAATTCTGCTCAAATATCTACTTGAAAGAGCTGCACTGGAAATTATTTATCAGAGAAGGATGTAAATGAAGTTTTACCTCAGATTCTAATGGCATCTGATGTTAAGACATAAAATATAACCAAACTTCCAAGGTAAAACATAAATTTTGGTGTCCCACTTACAGAATACACATAGAAGAATGCATCAAGGACACCAATACGAATTCTTCAGTGCTAAAAAAAACACCTCAAAAGCAAAAGAACAGCTTTACTGAAGCGGACCCATTTAATGTTTCCACAGTGGACAATCAGATGCCTATGGGAAGGCCACAGCTAGGGCATGAGTGCAACAGCAGCTTTCCAACCCTATTTCCTTGCAACCCAATTCAGAGGTACAATGCACCATTGCTGGAGATATATAAAACCATCTTGACCAACAGTCAATGAGAGCCTTGTCTTCCTTTATTTGTATAATTCCTATTTAATACTAACTGCCACTACTACATTCTCAGATAGAAAATTCTGTACAGATGCATCAGGGGTCTCCTACCAACTCTGCTCAGATTGGAGAAGCTACTTGGATGAGTAACAAAATGCTTCAACCTAATAAGAAAGAAGTCCAGTTGCCATGACTCAACTACCAGATAACTCCTTCCACATGATCATGAATTTACACATCAGTGCTTGCTTATCTTTGATAACTTCACTGAATATTTAGTAGGCACTACAGGGGATTGGATTTAAGCAACCTATCAATACAACTCTCTCCTCACAGGAACAAACATCCTTGTTCCTATTCACATAATCCAACCACCATAAATCAAACCAGAGATAATGGAATTAGCCTTAAGAAGCTCATTAACTGTACACGGCACAATTTACTGCAAAAGAAGAGGGTTACTAACCTGCTTTTCTTTCTTCTGTATTTTCATTATCATCAATTTTAGGATATGTATTTATTCTGCAGTACACAAAAGAAACAGGTCAAGGTAAATATTCAAATACTGAAGGTGCATTGAAAGTTTTTTTTAATAAAATGTCCATCCTTAAAATGTTATTTTAAAAAAAAAGGTGTATTGCATCCAAATAACAAGAGTCCTTTGGCATCTTAAAAATTAACAAATTTATGGTGGCTTCAGTTTTCAACCCATTTCTTAGTCTTTAAGAAAGGGACACGGAACATGTGGCCCTCCAAAATCAACTTCCACTCGGATTACAGTACAACTTCCACCAGTACTCACCATATCAATGCTATACTGATTAGGGTTAATGCAGTGGTCCCCAACCTTGGGCCTCAATATGTTCTTGGACTACAACTCCCAGAAGCATTCACCACCCCCTCTGCTGGCCAGGATTTCTGGGAGCTGAAGTCCAAGAACATCTGGAGGCCCAAGGTTGGGGACCACTGGGTTAATGGACACTCGGGCTCTGAGCCCTATTTTATGTATCACGGAAGTCTGTTGTTTTCTGCAGGAGATCAATATTAAATACAGTACCCATATTTGGTATCAGAATCTAAATGGGCAATACTGAATAAACTGTCTAGGGACTACAGTAAATCATACGAAAGGAACCAAACAGGAACATAGCACGCTGCCTTATAATGTGACTACTGATTCATCTAACCCAGTACTATCACTTTGGATTGGCAGCAGCTGCTCAGACAGAATTCACACAGAATTCATTGATCGTCCTACTGGCGCTCCCTGGTATTATCTGGTAACCAAAATCAATATATTTAGGATAGACTCACAGAATCATAGAACTGTAGAACTGGAAGAGATCCTGAGGATCACTGAGTCCAAGCCAAGGCAGAAAATCCACAGCTATACCATTTCTAACAAGCTGCCATCCAATCTCTGCTTTAAAAACTCCAGTGAAAAATAACTCATCATCCTCCAAGACAGTCCAAACAGTTCGTACGGCTAAGACATTATTTCTAAGGTTTGTTTGTCTGTCTGTTTATTATTTCAATTTTGTATACTGCCCGATAGTGCGAACACTCTTTGGGTGGTTCACAACACAAATGTTTAGGTAAAACCGTCTTTAAGTTGAATCCATTACTTTGAATTCTGTTCTCTGAAGCTACAGAAAATAAGCTTGCTCCATCTGACAACTCTTCTCCAGACTAATAGGGCTTGGTTTCCTGATTCTGGTCACCATCCTCTGGACATATTCCAGCTTGTTGATATCCTTTTTAAACTGTGATGCCCAGAACTGGACACATTATTTGAGGGTCTCTTCATTTATATGCTGTATTTCTGTTGATGCTGGCTTCTTACTGCATTCTTTTTTGCTGCCCCATGTTGATTTATGTCTATCTAGATACTTTTTTGACATGCACTATTGCTAAGCTAGCCGTCACCCATTCTATATCTATGCACCTTGTTTTTCCTATATACTGTAGTTTTCCTGGTTGAGACTCATTTTGTAAGCTTTTGTCCAGTTCTTCACTCTGTTAACATCATCCTGAATACTGATTCTACCTTCTGATGTATTAGCTAGCTCTCCAAGTTTGTCCTCATCTGCAAATCTGATGAGCACACAGTTATCCAAGTCAACTATACAGATGCTGAACAACATTATTTGAGTATGGCCCATCAATCAATTACAAATCCATCTAATAATAGCATAATCTAAACCACATTTTACCAGCCTGACCACTAGAATATCAATAAGGGACCTTATCAAAAGCGTTACTGAAATGAGAATACATTACATCAACAGCATTCCTATTTCATCTACCAAGCTTGTGACTCTTATATTTAAAAAAAGTGATAAGATTAATCTAGCTATGGGTTGCTTCTGAGAAACCCATGCTCAGTCACAGAAATTATAATATTCTTTTCTAACTCCTCACAAGACAAACTGTTTAATGATATGACTGTATCTGCAAGTTCTTTTAGACCCTTGGTCCAGGAGACCAGAATTCATTTAAAGTAGCTACATGTTTCCATACCACTTCTTTCCCTGTCATGGAGCAGACTCCTGCTTTCCTCCTTTAGTCTAACTGTACTAGATCAAGCACTGTTTTAATTTTGCAAAAAGACAGAGCAAAGGAAGTACCGTATTTGGCTGTTCTGCCTTCTCCCTGGTGACTGGCTGCATTTCTCCTTCTTCTCTATGTAGTGAACCTACCATTTCTTTGTTCTTGCTCTTTCTTAGATCACAAGTGAAAACAAACCATCCTCACTACCATCCTACACTGTTTTTTAAACCTCTCTTGCGAGTATGAGCTCATTTTGAGCTTTAGCCTTCCTCTTCCTAACCTCCCTCTAAAAGTATTGGCTACCTGTTTCTACTCTTCCTTAGTGACTTAACCCTCCTTCCATATGAATATTGGCTTATCTGAAATCAACTCACAGGTTCCTTAGATGTCTCCCACTTTTCTTTCTCACACGAATTGCTTATAATTATGCCTTTGGTATTTATAGATTAAGGAATTCCAAATCATTTGGACTCGCCCCTTTTTAAAAACATTTCAGACCATGGACATGAACCAATATTTCCTTAAGCTTACTGAGATAAGCTTTCCTGAAGTTCAGAGTGCTTGCTAAATTTTTCTCAACTCTTTCTCTTTAATCAATATAACAAATCGCAAGATAGCATTGGCTGCTACTACTCAAAGTTCCTACTATATCCAACTCATTAAACAGGCCATGCTAATTCGGATCCTATCCTGAGCAGTAATTCCCTCTCTGTGTCTTCTTCAACTTTCTGGAAGATAACGTTATCAGCAAGGCAAATGAGGAATTAATTCATATTGATGTTTGACTAGGCAGATATCAAGACAGCTGAAGTCTCCCATTATTAATATATGTATCCTCTGTGAATGTCTGAATGATCTAGGTAGGAGGTCATCATTCAAAACTTCAGTTTGATTAGAAAGTCAGGAGCAAACCCCCTCACTAATGCCATTGTTGCTTCTTTCTCTTTCGATTTTTAGCCAAATGTTCTCCAATAATGTTCCTGCTTCAATTCACAGATCTTCTCACAGTTGTACACATCCTTTATGTGCAGAGCTGATACCCTCCTATTTAGGGTACACTCTTGTCCCCTGCGCTAGTTTCCATGTCCTCTGGAATACCATTACCCATAGCAGAGTTCAGTTTAAAGCACTCCTGGCCATATTTGCAAGATTTCTAGCACGTATGTTCTTCCCAACCTTTGCCCAGTGCACCCTCACTAGTTCTTCTGCATGGAAATGCAGGTCACAGTCCAAGAAGCAAATCGTTTCCCTAGGCATGTGACTGGCAACAGGATTTTGAGTATGGAGAAAGAAGAGCTCCAATCCACATGAGGTGAAAGCACTACCAATACTTTACCCTTAGAAGAGTCAGGTAACTAGAAGCCTTATGAAAGCTGTTCTCAACTGATCAGCTTGCTCTCAAACTAGAAGTGATTGTGTGTAAATGCAGCTGTAAGCTTAAGCCACCTTAAAGATTTCTTTAGTAGAGAACTGGGATATATACAGTATATACATTTAAAGAACAGTAAATAGGTATGGCATACCCATTTTTAATTTTCCCCCAATCTGACCAGTAAAATCCATTTTCACAAGCCAGAAAATACACATTACTGACAACTGTTATAATCAATGAAACACAAAAAGAAAGCAAGATCAGTACATATCCTGTACCACTGGAAGTAAATATATTTGATCTTCATTTTAGAACATATCAGCACTCAGACCATATCAGTAATTTGCCACCCAAGCACTGCACACCTTCAACTGTATTACAACTTCATATGCTCCCAAGCCATTGAAGAAACACACATTTAGTGGTATCTTGAATGAAAAATAAACACTACTGACCATTTTTAAGCAAAATCTAAGTTAAGCTCATTTTCACTTTACAGTAAAGAGCAATATACATTTACTGTTGGGTATACTTATGCTTGGTATATTTTTTAAAATTATATATATTTTTAAAATTCAGATTCAAAATAAAATAATTACACTCAATTATTGAGACTTAAGAATATACCTACTCATTCAACAGTTCTGCTGTTGTCAGTCTACTAAACCAAACCTGTTTGTGTAAATTATGCCATACAATTCCTAGGGATCCCTTTTGTCCCAGAAAGCCTTCAGGAACCCTGGAACTTGGCAGCTGATGAAACCACTGGAGTTGTGTGGCATAACTTAAGCAAATAGGATTCTGGCCACTGTAAAAATAAAGCTTAATAATAATAATAATAATAAAGAGATAATATGGTTGAAAAGCAAGAGATTTCATAAGGAAATCACAGAAAACTGGATTTTAGTAGTTTGTAACTACACTGTTGGAACGTCACATTTTCAGGTGCTATAAGTAGTTCCTTGGTTCATCTGCATGCAGTGGCAATAAGCCTTCATTTGTTTAACACCTCTTCCTAACTAAATGCACTGTGGTATGTACAATACAACCATTTTTTTCTTCCCAGGAACCATTCACAGATAGGTACCCAGCAATGTACCTACCACACATAAATAGGAACATAGCAATAGGCAACTACTACTAAACAGCCCAAAAAAAGCATAAGTGTCCCATGTGCATATGAACACCCATAGTAAAAACCTTTGCCAGTTTTAAATGATCTAATTTCTTTCAAAGAGAAGTACAACAAATAAGGAATTCAACTAAGGTATTAATGTGGTAATGAAATGTTTTAATTGTCATAAATTCACAATTACTTTTATGTTCTGAAAAATGAAGACAAGCAAACCCCTACAAAAGCAACACACTCCAAAACATATACACTAGTTCAGCAGTTCTGCTATCATCAATCAACCAAACCAAAACAGGGTATGCTGACCAGGAGTTCATTCAGCTTGAAGCTGCCTCAAATGACTTCCTTGAGTCCCAAAGCCAAGCAGAACCTCTTCGGATTTCTTCATACATTACACATTTTAGGGGCATAACTTTGTTTAAGTAAAAATTTAAAAATATAAAGCACGAAGACAGGAAATATATGTACCATGCATTCATTACTGGTCATCACAAACACTCTTTTCCAACAACACAAGAGGCGACTCTATACATGGAAATCACCAGATGGGCAATATCGAAATCAGATTGATTATATTCTCTGCAGCCAAAGATGGAGAAGCTCTATACAGTCAGCAAAAACAAGACCTGGAGCTGACTGCGGTTCTGATCATCAGCTTCTCATAGCAAAATTCAAGCTTAGACTGAAGAGATTAGGAAAAACCACTGGGCCACTCAGGTATAATCTAAACCAAATCCCTTATGAATACACAGTGGAAGTAAAGAACAGATTTAAGGAACTAGATTTGGTGGACAGAGTGCCTGAAGAACTTTGGATAGAGGCTCGTAACATTGTCCAGGAGGCAGCAACGAAAACCATCCCAAAGAAAAGGAAATGCAAGAAAGCAAAGTGGCTGTCCAACGAGGCCTTAGAAATAGCAGAGAGGAGAAGGGAAGCAAAATGCAAGGGAGATAGGGAAAGTTACAGAAACTTGAATGCAGACTTCCAAAGAATAGCAAGGAGAGACAAGAGGGCCTTCTTAAATGAACAATGCAAAGAAATAGAGGAAGATAACAGAAAAGGAAAGACCAGAGATCTGTTCAGGAAAATTGGACATATTAGAGGAACATTTTGCGCAAAGATGAACATGATAAAAGACAAAAATGGGAGGGACCTAACAGAAGCAGAAGACGTCAAGAAGAGGTGGCAAGAATACACGGAGGAATTATATCAGAAAGATGTGGATATCCCGGACAACCCAGACAATGTAGTTGCTGACCTTGAGCCAGACATCCTGGAGAGCGAAGTCAAGTGGGCCTTAGAAAGCCTGGCTAACAACAAGGCCAGTGGAGGTGATGGCATTCCAGTTGAACTATTTAAAATCTTGAAAGATGATGCTGTTAAGGTGCTACATTCAATATGCCAGCAAGTTTGGAAAACTCAACAGTGGCCAGAGGATTGGAAAAGATCAGTCTACATCCCAATCCCAAAGAAAGGCAGTGCCAAAGAATGCTCCAACTACCGTACAATTGCACTCATTTCACACGCTAGCAAGGTTATGCTCAAAATCCTCCAAGGTAGGCTTCAGCAGTATGTGGACCGAGAACTCCCAGAAGTACAAGCTGGATTCCGAAGAGGCAGAGGAACTCGAGACCAAATTGCTAACTTGCGCTGGATTATGGAGAAAGCCAGAGAGTTGCAGAAAAATATCTACTTCTGCTTCATTGACTATGCGAAAGCCTTTGACTGTGTGGACCACAGCAAACTATGGCAAGTTCTTAAAGAAATGGGAGTGCCTGACCACTTTATCTGTCTCCTGAGAAACCTATATGTGGGACAGGAAGCAACAGTTAGAACTGGTCATGGAACAACTGAGTGGTTCAAAATTGGGAAAGGAGTACGGCAAGGCTGTATATTGTCCCCCAGCTTATTTAACTTATATGCAGAATACATCATGCGGAAGGCTGGACTGGAAGAAACCCAAGCCGGAATTAAGATTGCCGGAAGAAATATCAACAACCTCCGATATGCAGATGATACCACTCTGATGGCAGAAAGTGAGGAGGAATTAAAGAACCTTGTAATGAGAGTGAAAGAGGAGAGTGCAAAAAACGGTCTGAAACTCAACATCAAAAAAACTAAGATCATGGCCACTGGTCCCATCACCTCCTGGGAAATAGAAGGGGAAGATATGGAGGCAGTGTCAAATTTTATCTTCCTGGGCTCCATGATCACTGCAGATGGAGACAGCAGCCCTGAAATTAAAAGGCGCCTTCTTCTTGGGAGGAAAGCGATGACAAATCTGGACAGCATCTTGAAAAGCAGAGACATCACCTTGCCAACAAAAGTCCGAATAGTCAAAGCTATGGTTTTTCCTGTCGTGATGTATGGAAGTGAGAGCTGGACCATAAAGAAAGCAGACCGCCGAAGAATTGATGCCTTTGAATTGTGGTGCTGGAGGAGGCTCTTGAGAATCCCCTGGACTGCAAGGAGAACAAACCTATCAGTTCTAAAGGAAATCAACCCTGAGTGCTCACTGGAAGGACAGATCCTGAAGCTGAGGCTCCAGTACTTTGGCCATCTAATGAGAAGAAAAGACTCCCTGGAAAAGACCCTGATGTTGGGAAAGTGTGACGGCAAGAGGAGAAGGGGACGACCGAGGATGAGATGGCTGGACAGTGTCTGCGAAGCAACCAACATGAACCTGACACAACTCCGGGAGGCAGTAGAAGACAGGAGGGCCTGGCGTGCTCTGGTCCATGGGGTCACGAAGAGTCGGACACGACTAAACGACTAAACACAAAACACACACACGCATTCATTACAGGCATAGACTGAAGTGCACATGCTTACTAAGTGTGCATGCATTAGAGGACCAGAGCCCGTAAGTAGGTAATGTAGATCTCAAAACAGCAAATATTTAGCCTCAGAGCTACATTTTAGAGATTGGAAATGTTACTGGCCATGCAGATTGTAGTTCTCCGGAAGATGTAGTCCAAAAAAGAGAAATGTTTCTGAGATATGTTCTGAGATATCCAAATAAAACATAAGCTCTTCTAAAGAATACTTCTTCTCCCTTAGAAAATGTATACTTTGTTGAGATGTGAAAAGATGCTCCTATGAAAGAGACAATCTATGAATAGAAAATGCACATACCTGTTCAAGGTGCAATACATTGCCTTTTTTTAAAAAAAAAAGGATGAAGCAGATGAAAAAACTGTTCACTCCAGAAGGTGGAAAGAAGCTGTACACTCTAAAGACGGGACTTTGTCATTCTCATAATAATATCCTGGAAATGAAAAGGAAAGACATAAACAGGAGAGAAATAGTCAGAATAGATATACAGCTGGCATAGAAATGATGTCTGTTATTAAGACATTACTGGAACAGAGGAAGCCACTTTATACTAAACTGGGCCACTAGCTGAGTACAGTCAAATCCAACCTGCAGCCATTTTCTGGTGTTTCAGACCAGATCCTTTCCTAGGTATCCCGAAGACCCCTAAAACTCCTTGGGAATTTCCCATCTAAAGATGGGAAGGCATGGGGTGGGGTGAAAACGGATAAGGGGGGACAGTTCCCCCTCTTTTCTTTTTCCAAAGCCAGATTTTGGGGTTTTTTTCTGGAAAACTAACATGGTATTCAAACTATGTAACATGAAGACCTTAATGAAGAACTTATGAGACTTTATGCATTTAAGTTCACTCTAGAAATGTAAAATTCTCAAAAATTTTCATTTTTTCCAGGGGAAAACGGTTTTCTGGAAAAAAATGGATTTTTTCAGAAATTTTACATCTCTACTCCCATCTAATACTGACTCAGCAGTTTCCAAAACTAGACAAAATCAGGGGTTTTCAGGTGATGTAGAAGTACAACCTCAAACAGGAAGAACCATCTAAAGACAAGATCTGAATAAACAAACAAATCTGTGCACTCCACCACCCCTTACGGAGGGGCACTCAAAATAACTCCTCCAACATGGGCTCCATATACCAAGTTGAAGCAGGATGCCTTGGAACAGTTTTTATGATGGCAGGCAGGTTCCCCAGTCAGTAGACAGAGAGCCCCAGGTTGTTGTTGCAGCCCTGACATTGCTCTCTTATTATCGGCAATGGTTTCTGACACTCTTTCCCAGTCCATCAGTTCTCCCAACCCACCAGGGCTCAATTCTGCTCACTAGCCCATATTCACCTGTCACTCCTGGCTGGGGCCAAGTTGCGATCATAGGTCCCTATCCATCTACTTCTCATCAGTGGGGCCGGATTGCTGTCACTAGTATCAGTAAGCTAGTGTTCTTCAGAGACGGCCAGTAATCCCACACAGTTCCTGATCTTTGTATGTAAAGGGATGCGTCCTTCAGTCCTTGAGCAGGTTGGCACAGGCACTTGTTAGCAGCATCACCTTTGTATCCACTGGGTGGGGATTAGTTCCAGTAGGCAAATATTTCTGGGCCATCTTGGTCCATGCATGATTTAATTTGTTTAAAACAGAATTGTTTTGACAATTTAAATTTAAAAAATCTATTTTTGATTTAAATCGTGTCGATTGATTTAAATCACTGATTTTTATCCACCCTGACACCAGTAGTTAAAGTGGGATGTAAGATGGATGTGCTGCCCCCTCACCCCTTCCGCCAGGTAAGGCTCATCCACTGCCTCATCCAAGACACAGAAGACCAGGGGGCAGCTCTTCTCAGGCATCTGCCCACAACTCCCCCCCTCCAACCTCCTCTTCACATCTTACTCCCAAACTCCACCTCCTCCATCCCTTCTGCATCCTTCCTTTCCACCAGCTATTCCTCATCTCCTTTTCATCCCCGGTTCTCTGGTATTCTGTCAACATCCGCAGGTCACCCACCCACCAGGGCCCCTGCAAAGTCTTCCAGCGTGGTTATGAAGACAAGGCAAAGAGCCCAACAGGGGCAACGGGGGCATCTGCCTTACAGAATGGTGTTGGGGAAAAACTCCAAACCATTTTTTAAAGCTTTGCTCTGAGCAGAACTTATCTGATCTCTAATTTGGCAGCAACAAGAGCAACATAAAAATAAAACAGACATGTCACATAATTTAAATCATTTATACAAGCAAAGAAAGGTTTGATGCATGATTTAGAAGCACAGAAATCTGTGGCATGGGCCTTGGAAAGTGAAGCCAAATTTTAAACAGTGAAGTACCGCAGATATGCCTACAAAGTACTCTATATACATTAACAAACCCTGAACAGAACAAGCAAACCATCAAAAACCAAGAATTAGCCACATGGTATATTTAGTATATACTTATGATGAAACAAGGGCAAACAAGTAGAAGTCAAGACTCTTTCAGATTAAACAAAACCATGGAGAAACCCTTTCAGCCTGAAGGCCAAATTATTTCTTCACAGGACTGGTAAATGCACCGGCAGCCTGAGGTCTGAGTGGGGTGGGGATTCATTGTATGATGATGGCTTTACCCTACAATGATGAGTCTCCCACCATCACCATATGGCTCACTGGCCATCAGTGGACAAAATAAGAAGACACCACTAAAAGGCCCAAACCCTATTCTACAAGAAATGACCCTATACATAGACAACTTTATTATAACTTTACTTTTTTTGTAAGCCATTCTGAGAAACTCATATATATTATAAATTAATAAAAATATTCTCCCATTGCAGGAGATTACAGCTCTTGAAAGAACAGTACCTCCTACTTTTCTAAGAACCCTTTAACCAAGCCCAGTATTTATCTAGGCAGACAGTCTAAACTGATGCTGCTCCCATGAGCAAAGGATAACTGCTTAAATGTTTTTCCAACAAAACAGCCACCCATCCAACCTGTTCCTTACATTTCTTATAGTAAAAAAACACAACATCTAAGGAAGTCAAGAAAGTTACCACCAGAGACCAGACGTTTTAGATTCTGGTCTCATATTTTTGGAATAAATTACAAGCAGAGGTTCACCAGGCATCCTCCCTCCCAGTTTTAAGAAGCTAATTAAAATGGACTTTTTAAAATGCTGCCTTTTATTAATGTGTGCCATCTGATGTCCAACTGCAATTTAAATTTATGTACTTATGTCAGATTCAGCAAGTAATGTGGTTTTAATTGACTGTTTACTGCTTCTCAATATTTGCAATTGATATTACATTATCTGTATTATATATGTTGGTTGTTAACCTTATAGGGAGTGCATATCATACTGTTGGGCAATATACAGTATAACAGAAAGAAAGAAAGAAAGAAAGAAAGAAAGAAAGAAAGAAAGAAAGAAAGAAAGAAAGAAAGAAAGAAAGAAAGAAAGAAAGAAAGAAAGAAAGAAAGAAAGAAAGAAAGAAAGAAAGAAAGAAAGAAAGAAAGAAAGAAAGCTGTTCTGTCTCTTTTCCTTTCTTGATGCAAATGAAGTATTGCTTGTCACACAGCAATTTTTTAGCGGAGAGGCAAAAGCCATGTGATAACAAACACCACAAGCAAGAACACAACAGCAGCAGAGAGAAAGCTGGCTGACAAGCAGCAAGTTAGCTGAGCACAGCATGATGGGAAATTTTTGCAGGTCATGTTTTCGCCATACATATATAATGTGGGATTCAATACTGCCATCCTAATGGGAGATGGAGGACCAATTATAGAAATAATGCCTTATCAAAGCCAGAAAAGGGTAAATTTTGGGGGGTGGGGGAAGATAAGTGTCTCAACTTCCTAGAACAATTTCATTAGACAGTATATCCACCTTTCTAAAACCAAGCTAATACTGTACTACAAGATTGCAAGGCCATTTGATGTGCAGAGTGTGGCCTCAGCCCAGAAACACAGAAAACACTAACAAAGCCCTTACCTTAACACAGCAGGGGAAGAATTTGTGGGTGAGGTCCATCCCTTTGCTCAGTCTATGAGCCATCTCTGCCTGCCATTTACTTACTTCTTCATGTTTCCCTCTATGCTACTATGCAAACATTGTGGTGCTGGAGGAGACTCTTGAGAATCCCCTGAACAGCAAAGAGATCAAACCTATCCATTTTGAAGGAAATCAACCCTGAGTGTTCATTGGAAGGGCAGATCCTGAAGCTGAGGCTCCAATACTTTGGCCATCTCATCAGAAGAGAAGAGTCCCTGGAAAAGACCCTGATGTTAGGAAAGTGTGAAGGCAAGAGGAGAAGGGGACAACAGAGGACGAGATGGTTGGACAGTGTCACCGAAGCTACCAACATGAATTTGACGAAACTCCGGGAGGCAGTGGAAGACAGGAGGGCCTGGCGTGCTCTGGTCCATGGGGTAATGAAGAGTCGGACACAACTGACGACTAAACAACAACTATGCAGACAGTATTTCAGTGGGTCATTTCTCTTGCAGCGACAGTTTCTCGTTGGTGCCAACATGCTTTATTTTGCAAAAGAAGACCCTGCCCTGCCCTGCTGCTGTCACCTAAAGCTTATCAAAGACAAGTTCTACAATATGACAAGCCCCATTGAGGAATTCTCTCCTGAAAGAACTTAGGACTAGCACTAACGATGATGACTTTTAAGTGGACTCTAAAACATTTTTTAAAATTTCATCAGACTTATTTAAGTGGAATAATGAGTTTCTTGGCTCTCTCTTAATTTTTGCTCTTATACTTTACTTAACTTTGGCTAATATACTACCATGTTTTTCCGTGTATAAAACAACACTTTTTCCTAAAATAATTAAGAGGAAATATTGAGGGTCGTTTTATACACGGAAGGCAGCAGCAGGAGGCGGAGGCAAAGAAGCAGCCGGGCTCGGAGGCTCTCGCTGCTGCCCATTGACTGCCGCTGCTGGATCGCCCTCTCCAGCTATCGTCTCCTTGTGATTGGGCGGTGGCAGCAGCAGTCAATGGGCAGCAGCAAGAGTCGGCCAAGCCCGGCTCCTTCTTTGCCTCAATTTTCATCTCCTGCTGCCTCTGCAACTGTTTGCGGGCTCTGTGATTGTGCAGCCCTTTGACCACTGCTTTTCCCTTCCTTTTCCTAAGCCCCGTGCCTTAGCAAAAGGAAGGGAAAAGTAGTAGTCAAAGGGAGCTTAGCAAAAGGAAGGGAAAAGCAGCGGTCAAAGGGATCGTCTTATACATCAGGTTGTCTTATAAACAGAAAAATATCGTAAGTTGCTTAACAGTTGTTCTGTTGTTTTAATTAGATTGTATTATATACTAAAAAAACCAATAAATAATAAAAGCCTAAAAAACCATTGGGCACTTTTGACTCAAGAGAATTCTAGCTTAATGATAAAGAACCACATGCTAGGGCATGCTCGCTGATCACTCCGATTTATAAACTGTTAGTCTGTAGTTTGTTTACTGTTAGAATTCACTCTGTACAACATATTAATGACTTTTTCAACATCTCTAACAGAGCCATCAGAATCTGTGCCTTAAGGGCATGTTCCTACTGTACTTGCAGAACTTCCCAGAATTCCAGTTTTCATCCATCTAATCACCTCTAAACTTTAATGAACAGATATGCTGAGATCTCTACTTCTCTGGTTATTAAATGTGCACAACCAATGTTCCCTCTAAGGCAGTGGTCCCCAACCTTGGGCCTCCAGATGTTCTTGGACTTCAACTCCCAGAAATCTTGGCTAGCAGAGGTGGTGATGAAGGCTTCTGGGAGTTGTAGTCTAAGAACATCTGGAGGCCCAAGGTTGGGGACTGCTGCTCTAAGGCACGCGGGCATGTAGCTCTGCATCAGGTGCGCAGAGCTCAGCGAGTGTTAACGCCCATTTTCTTCCAGTTGCTGCTGAACCGTGTGCTCAAGGGGCAGAGCTTCTGGTTGTTTATTTTTGTGCAGCACTCCGGAAAATTAGAGGGAACGTTGTCCCCAACCAATAATCCTTACTTAATTACAAAGAAGACCACCCAACTCTCTAAATGAACTACGGTTTCCTACAAAGATAAGGAAGTTATGAATGATGGCTTGTTTAAGTGGCCTGCCTGTATAACTTTAATGCTATGACTAGAAATGGACATGATTCACTCAAGGATGTTTCACATTTTCTGGAACTCAAAAATAACATGCATATTCCCTTATCAACTCTCAAAATGCAAAATCCTTCTGCAAGCAGAAGCAGGAAAGACCATTCTTACTCTAGCCAGAAATAAATGTTTCCTGCCAGATTATCATACCGGGCAGGCATATCACACTGAGGTACTCTTCATAGTAGTCCCTCTATCAATGTTGTTGATAAAAAGCATTTGCTTCTTACCCAGTTGTGATTTATTTTCATTTTCCCAAGCATGACACATTCCTCCTACAAGGCTGAAGCAAAATCAAGTTCCAATTATGCATCCTTTCCATCTGGGTTCTCTGGGGACTTTTCAGAGACATGTAACACATACAGGAGGAAAGCTGTTACAGAATCCACAAAATCCACTTCAGTCTACTTTCAAACTGAGAGTATCCATACTGTCTTCAAGCCACATAGTGACAAAGTAAAAAAATGCAATTAGCACAAATGTTTTACTATAAAGTTCTTTTAGACTGTCTGCAAATTTACCTTAAAGGCCTAGAAGGGCTCTTGCAACCACATATTTTTCCAGCTATATTCTCCCATAGTCAAAGGCCAGAACTGCAGGAAATAAACAAGCAGAAGGATGCACAAATAATGTCTGCATTGCAGCTAAAATCACAACCATGCTAGAGTAACTATCTTAGCACCACCAGCTTTTACATGTGCCAATAACTAAACACCACAATTACCTGCAGCCTTTGTTTCATTCAGATGTGTAAAAATACATCTATGGATTCAGGTGCTCTACAGCCTTCTACCTAAAGTACTGTATGTTTTTTATCAGGATGTGCTAAAAGCATAGGGAAGCTACTTGGCCAGCTATATTAACTCTTCAGATCTCCCTTCACTTGTGAGGGGAAAAAACAAGTGTTGTGTACTATCATATCAGTCACTGCCCTTGAAAGGCAAAAGAAATCTCTAGAATGGCCAAACTGACATAAATACTGGATTTTTGCCTTAGCCTTACCAATAAAGCAAAGCCTTCTGCTTGCATATGGCTCAGAAAAAAAGCTTCTCACACGAACTCTCCAGGTCCAGACTGGGATACAGCCACTCATATTTTTGGCCAAGGTATGCTCTGGACAAAGTTCAAATTGACAGGCAAAGTAATTTTAGGAAATAGGTTGAACCCACAAAATATAAATGTAGAAGACAGAAAAATACACTAATAGCATACATAATATTTCAGGTAGTAGTCCCCTACTAGATACTGCACTCTGCTGAGTAACATGAAAAGGAAGCAGCATGAGTGCAACAGGAGGCAACCAGCACATAACTAGTGCTTCTAAAAAGTGGACAACCATTTCTAGCTTGAGGCAGATTACATCTGCAAAGCAAACAGCTGTTCCTAAGCTCAGAAAAACCAAGGCCATTACTGCAGAGTTGGAGAGCATGGACAGGGAGGACTAGTTCAACATTCTGCACACTTTAGATAAAATATACAGTATCTGGTACTTTTCTGCTGTTATGCATTGTCAAGTCATTTGAGACATATGGCAACTCTCTGAAGCAATTACTTCTAAAAAGTACCATCATTAACACTCCTAATCACATCTAACAAACTCAAGGCCATGACTTCCTTTACTGACTCAATCCATTTCATGTCGTGTCTTCCCATGGTACGGACAAAATAAGATAGTCACAGGCCTGCTACTCGCTTCCACTTGCAAAGTCCAGAGGCAAATTAAAGTAACTGTTTCCATGACAGATTTTTAAACACTAGGTAGCCTTGGCTGTCACTGAAGTTTCGCAGGATAAAAATCTGTTCTTCCAGCTAGACTCACCATAAATTTAGAAGCCTAAATTTTGCACCCTTTTGCATCATTTGGAACAGAGATGACACCGGGGGTGGGGGGAAGATAAAGAACTCATTCTGGAACAGAATTCTCTACAGATATTTACGAAGAGGAAAGTGCACCCCAAAAAAAATGTTAGACTAATTTCTCACCTTTTCACCAAGGGTTCCACAGTTCTTTCCACCCCTAAGCATTCTATTTCTATAACAACTCAACCCCATAGATTATACAAGTACTGACTGATCCAAACCTACTGAGTAGCTAAAAAGGGATCTGAAAACTAGATCTCCCAACTCTTGGTCGAATGTTCTATCAACTATATCCTGTTCTCTCCCCCAGTTTGCTGCTTTCTAAACCCTTTCAAAAGAAATAAAGCAGATTCATCTTCTGACTCTTCAATGTATTGCTCTCAGTGAAAAAAGAAGTGAATGATGCACAGCTCCAGATTTGTGTGGGACCGTTCTTTTAACATATGCCAAGCCAGGAGAAGGGAAGCTGTTTTCCAAATTCTATTATTTTTGTTTGCTTGATAAAAGACTGCTGTCAAAGAAAAAACGATAGAGGCATTGTGGTGCACTGGATAGTGATAGACTAGGTTCAAATCTCTGATAAGCCATGGAAACTCATGTGTGCGCGGCACTAGTAAAACCACTCTTTCAATATCTCAGATACCCTGAAAACAGATTACTGTCACTGTAAGTCAGATGCATCAATATAAATGGTGTTTTAATAAAATTACAGTGAATAGAGAGGTTACTGCTCTGAGAAATTTATAACCTAAAACTCATCAGAAACAAGAGACAAGAAGATGATATAAAGAGACAAAATCTATACATTGGAATCTGGAAACTGGTACACAAGGTTGTGCCTCTAGTAGGCATCCTTAAGTCTTGAGAGACTATGGTAACGTGCTCTGAACAGAGATCTTGGAACAAAGCCTAGTATGGCTGAGAACGCCAATTTGAGAGTGACAATCCCTTCCACACTGAAGACAAATACAATCTGTCCCCTGTCCAGCTCCCTGATTTTGCTGGGTTTGGGACTGCCTCTTTGCCTTGGCCTGCTGAACAAGTGTCTCTTCAAATTGGGAGAGGCCATGCTGCACACATCATGGGACGTGGTGGCGCTGCGTGTTAAACTGCAGAAGCCTCTGTGCTGCAAGGTCAGAAGACCAAGCAGTCGTAAGATCGAATTCACGTGACGGAGTGAGCTCCTGTTGCTTATTCCAGCTCCTGCCAACCTAGCAGTTCGAAAGCATGTAAATGCAAGTACAGTGGTACCCCACATAGCGAGGTTAATCTGTTCCGGATTAACCTTCGCTATGGGAAAACATCGTAAAACGGATCAAAAACCCCAAATGGGCCCAAAACTCACCGTTCTCCGATGTTTTCCCTTGTTCCGGCGGCCATCTTGGGTGTACCGGCTGTGACAAACCCAGACCTACTGGGATATGCCACAGTTTCACTAAGCTGCCACCAACCATTCCCTATAAGAAGTCACACAGACCAGGGATGGATTTTTAACAAATAAAAGAACAAGGTTTATTAAATAACACCCAGGGAAAAATAAAAGGATCAAGTGAATAAGATACAGTAACGTGGCTTAGTCTCAATCATACATACACAGTTTGGTTCACACAGAACACTTAACTTGAAGCACAGACCCTGAACCTATCAGTTCTGGCTAACCATACAGACACCTGAACCTATCAGGTTGGTACTGACTGACACACAGTAGTACCCTGTCTGACACACAGACTCCCACTCAAGCTTCTTCTCTCAGCTCTTCTCCAGCTTCTCCCTAACTTCTCCACACACGCTCCACATATATATACAGTACAGCCCCTCCTCCTGATGTCCCGCCTTCCACTCCCCATAGGATGGAACTTTCCCTCCAAACCCATGACAGACAGGTAACATCAGTGCTGTATGTAACACCTCCCCTCTTTATAAGTTGTTTTGTAGGGGGAAAGCTAAGGTGCTTTTCACCAAAAAACAACCTGGACCCAAAACAAACAAAAACAGTCATATAATAACATACAATACCATACTTACTTATACTTACACTCTATTAGGCATTTAAACATTTACCATTAACAATACATCCAGTTACCTTTATTCATACAAACCAACATGTTTAATAAACAGACACATTTGACTTTTTGTCATCAAAATATATACATAGTCCATGTTTCTTTCGCCGTCTTCATTCTTCGGGTCTTCTTGACAAGGCGTCAGCAACACAGTTCACTGACCCTCTGACCACCTTCACTTCAAAGTCATAGTCTTGCAGGTTTAAAGCCCACCTCATAAGTTTATTATTGTGGGTTTTCATTGTCTTTAACCATTGCAATGGTGAGTGGTCAGTGCACAGAATAAAATGTCTTCCCCAGATGTAAGGCTTGGCCTTCTGGATCGCGTAGACTATGGCCAGGCACTCCTTATCCACGGTTGCCAAATGTCTCTCACCTTTCTGGAGTTTCCTACTCAGGTAGGACACTGGATGCTGGTCACCATTCTCATCCTCCTGGCAAAGAACTGCTCCTACCCCGCTGTTAGACGCATCGGTGTAGATGATGAACTCCCGGTCGAAGTCTGGAGCACGCAGCACTGGATACTTGATGAGCGCCTCCTTCAACCTCCGGAACGCCTCCTCACCGTCGCTGGTCCACGGGATGCGGTCATCAGTCTTCTTCCGCGTCAGATCGGTCAGCAGAGTCGCTATCTCGCTAAACCTCAGGATGAACTTTCTGTAGTAGCCCACCAACCCAAGAAATGATTTGACTTTTTTCTTGGTGTTGGGTTTAGGCCAATCACGAACTGCTTCTATCTTGGCCTCTAGGGGTTTTATCACTCCTCCCCCTACTATGTGACCCAAGTATTTTATTTCTGGGCTACCCAGCTGCAGTTTGTTCTCTCTGCAGGGCCTAGGCCAAAGCACTCCCTCCCCTGGGTTAAAGTGCCTCTCCCTGCCTTCCTGGTCATCCCAAGCTTTCTTTCTGACCTTTTGAGCTTGCAGGGTCTCTGCTGCTAGCTCTAGGTTTCTCTTTAGGTCATTCCTTAAAGAGTCTATACATGTCACAACATCTTGTGGGTCATCCTGGGTGATCTGTTCCCAATTTTGTTTGATCAAATCAAGGGGCCCTTTCACCCTTCTCCCAAATAAAAGTTCAAACGGACTGAACCCGGTACTGGCTTGTGGCACTGATCGATAAGCAAACAAAAGGGATTGCAGCTTCTGGTCCCAATTGTTTGGATTCTCTGCCAAGTAAGCCCTAATCATGCGCATTAGAGTCCCATTGAACTTTTCAGTTAACCCATTACTTTCAGGGTGATAGGCAGTGGTTTCCTTGTGCTTAATTCCACAGATTTGCCATAAGCGTTTCATGAGCTTCGATGTGAACGATGCGCCCAAATCTGTGATTATTTCTGAGGCAAATCCCATCCTGGACATATACCCCACCAAGGCATCTGCCACTGTGTTAGTTTCAATGTTAGTCAAGGGTATGGCTTCAGGGTACCTCGTGGCATGGTCCACAATGGTGAGAATGAACCGGTTCCCCCTCTTTGTGGCCTTGGGCAAAGGTCCCACAATATCCACCCCTATGCATTTGAACGGAGTGTCAATCACAGGCAAAGGGCACAACTTTGCTTTGGTCCTGTCACGATTATTCCCCTGCCGCTGACACACATCACATTTTTTACAGAACTCCCTGATCTGCTTCCCTATGTCAGGCCAGTAAAAATTCTGTGTGATTCTCTGCTGTGTCTTGTTCACCCCTAAGTGCGCAGCAAACATGTCAGAGTGCCCCCTTTGTACGATCATGGGGCGATACTTTTCAGGTACCACTAGCTGACTTCTGATCCCATCTCCCCCTTTTGAGATATTCCTCAGGGTCTCTCTATATAAAATTCCCTTTTTCTCTCGAAATCTCACTGGGGTTTCAGGTGTTAGCTGGGCGTCTGTCACCTGTTCAAAACACTTTTGGAGAGTGGCGTCTGCCTTTTGCTCTTGGCCAAATCTGCTGTCTGTGGTTAAGGTTTCCACCACAGCTTTGGCACTCCCCTCTGCTTCCGTCTCGGGCTCATCAGTACCCCCCTGAACTGTCCCCGTGGTGGCTTGTGAGCGTGTAATCACTAGCACCCGTTTCACATGTTCAGCCAGGTCATTTCCCACGAGCACGGCTGCTGGCAGAGTCGATGAAATCGCTAGCCGCCAAACCCCCCTCCAGCCTTGAAAGTTCATAGGTACCTCAGCTACTGGCAGTGAGATCACCTGTCCCTCAATCCCTGCCACCTTTATGCTCTCATTCGGGATTATATACTCCCTAGGAATAATATCTGGATGGCACAGGGTCACCTGGGAACAAGTATCCCTTAACCCCCGATACTGATGGTCAAATATTCCTACGTCCACCCCTGCTGTTTCAAACAACTGTGAATCTGTTCTCACAAGTAAGCAGCGCCTGACCTCCACAAGAGGACCATTTTCCTCAGCCTGATCAGCAGATGTAACTGTTCCAGATTGAGTAGCCATGGCAACAGGCTCCCTCAGTGGCAAGGAGCTTTGCTCTTTCTGGACACAGAACACAGCTTTTGGCTTGGTTCCACTCAAATCATGAGGCACATTTCCCTTTATCTGCTTCCATTTCTCACACCCTGAGATTAGATGGCCCTTTCCCTGACAGAAATAACATTTTCTGCTGTACTTGGAGTCTTTCTCCTCTGGTTTTGGTTGTCCCTCCAAAATCTGGTTCCTGGACTGGCTCTGCCCAGAAGTTTTATCAACAAAATGGCGTCCCATTTTTGGCGGGCCCTGAACTAACCCTTTGGAGTACTTAGGGTCCCATGTTTCCCTCATGTTTTCTTCAGAATAATTCAGGTGTTGACGTTGTGCCTTAACCTGTGTGCCTTCTTTTGTTTTCTTTTCTAGCTCCTTTTGCTTAGCCTCAAACTCAGCCCTGATCTGTAAAATTTCTTCCTCAGCCCTAGCTTTTATCTCTTTTACTTTTTCTTCAGTCTCATCTCTGATTTCTTTTAATTTAATGTCTTTTTGCTGATTATATTTTTCAAGATCTTGCTCACTTTGTCTGACCTGAGCCTCATACTTTTCTCTTTCCGAAATTTCTTCAACTGATAAATTGTTATTTTTCTTATTTAGGAATGTTAATTTTAATTGTGCCATTCTAATTCTGTGTTCCAGTTCCATCTCTTTCATCCTCATGGCCATTCCCCTTTTCTTGGCATCTGCCTCTGCCTGACTGATTTCAGCTCTTTCTTTTCCTCTTATTTTAAGCTGTTCAATTTGTTCCTCCTTCTCTAGTTCTTTCATTCTGAATTCATGTTCTAGTGATAACTTAAATTTTCTTAGATCTCCCTGTGGTTCTCTCACTAATCTTTCCTCCATTTCCCTCACCCTCAGTTCATGCTGTTGGGCTAGGAGTATTTTTCTGAGTTCTGGGTTCTGTTCTCCCGTGCTGTCATCCTGCACTGAGCCAAATTCATCCTCAGAACCTTGGTCAACCTGGGGGTCTTTCACTTCACCCATTTCTGCCATTTGGCTTCGAGTCAAGGGCATAATCCCCCCCCCAGAACAGGCTGCTTTCAAAAGTCAAGCCTCAAAATAAAGCGACCACTTTTTTTTTTCTTTTGCCTCAGAACCAGCTTTCTACAGATTACTGCTGTTCTTCAGCACTAACTTGCAACAGTTGCGAGCCAGAGTCTACCCCCCTCTGCTAGGCCTCTCAGCAGGCAGGCTAAATCACTTCTACTACACAGTTTTGCCTCAGCTTTTTTCCCGCCAAAACAAGTTGCCTCAGAGCTCCCTAATCTAGTCCCCAGTTGGCACGTTCTTCCACTAGCGCACCTCCCCGTGAGGTACACCTAGAAGATTACCTACGCGCCCTCAGATTGTCCCTGACTAGACCCCCCTTGCTCTGGGCACACTTGCCAAGGCTTTGCTGGACCACTGGACAACTGGACCAGTCGTATCCCACACGCTGGACACCAATCAATGTGACAAACCCAGACCTACTGGGATATGCCACAGTTTCACTAAGCTGCCACCAACCATTCCCTATAAGAAGTCACACAGACCAGGGATGGATTTTTAACAAATAAAAGAACAAGGTTTATTAAATAACACCCAGGGAAAAATAAAAGGATCAAGTGAATAAGATACAGTAACGTGGCTTAGTCTCAATCATACATACACAGTTTGGTTCACACAGAACACTTAACTTGAAGCACAGACCCTGAACCTATCAGTTCTGGCTAACCATACAGACACCTGAACCTATCAGGTTGGTACTGACTGACACACAGTAGTACCCTGTCTGACACACAGACTCCCACTCAAGCTTCTTCTCTCAGCTCTTCTCCAGCTTCTCCCTAACTTCTCCACACACGCTCCACATATATATACAGTACAGCCCCTCCTCCTGATGTCCCGCCTTCCACTCCCCATAGGATGGAACTTTCCCTCCAAACCCATGACAGACAGGTAACATCAGTGCTGTATGTAACACCGGCGGCCATTTTGAGCGTCCCGGCGGCCATTTTGGGTGTACCGGTGCCCATTTTTTGTGTTCTGGCGGCCATCTTGGGTGTACCAGTGGCCATTTTTTTGTTCCGGCGGCCATCTTGGGTGTTCCAGCGGCCATTTTTTATTCCGGCGGCCATCTTGGGTGTACTGGCACCCATTTTTTGTGTTCCGGTGGCCATTTTGGAGCCGCAGAACAGCTGTTCCCCCATCGTAATGCGAGTGTGCCCTCGCATTAGCGATGGGGAAATCCGCATCGCAATGCGGATTCATCGTTCAACGGTGCACTCGTTATACGAGGCACCACTGTAGATAAACAGGTACCACCACGGTGGGAAGGTAACAGCGTTCTGTGTCTAGTCACATTGGCCATGTGACCACGGAAACTGTCTACAGACAAATGCTGGCTCTATGGCTTGGAGACGGGGATGAGCACCACGCCCTACAGTCGGACACAACTGAATGTCAAGGGGAACCTTTACCTTTTCCTATGCTGCACCGCCTGCCTCCGGGCTGAACGCTCAGATGTCAAAGTCTCCCATCTGTTGAAGTCCATTCCTAAGGCCTTCAGATCCCACTTGAATATATCCTTGTATCGTAGCTGCAGACTCCCTCTGGGGTGTTTTCCCTCCACTAAATCTCCATACAGGAGATATTTTGGAATCTGTCCATCAGCCATTCTCACAACATGCCCGAGTCTTGCTGATGTCAATACGCGGTCTTCCTTCCTTTTTCATGTGATACAATCTCTTTGTTCGCAGTTTTACTCTACTACACACAGTATCGCAATCAGCACCCTGATAACCGCGTCTGATCGTAATACTAAGAAGGCTAGAATGTCTAGTAAGGATCAAATCGAGTTGATGCCAATGTTTCAATCTTGGATGTCTCCAAGAGACTCTGCGTTGAAGCTTCGTATTAAAGAACGTGTTGCTGACACAATGACAGTAATAACAGCAAAACTCTAGTAACCATTGGCCATTTTCGTTCATCCTCCCGATGCCAAAACAGCCTAGACAAGTGGGCCAAAATTTTTGATCAGCACCAACTCTAGTGTTAAAGTCTCCGAGAATGAACAGTGGCTCTCTCTCAGGGATTTTTTTGATAGTAGCTGCCAGACCATCATAGAATTTGTCTTTGACTTCTGCCGTAGATAATAGTGTTGGTGCCTATGCACTAATGAGGGTGACCGGTCCCACTGATGAGTGGAGCTGCAAAGATAGGATTCTTTCACTCCCCGCAGTAGGTGGAACAATGGATCTCAGCAGAGTATTTCTAACCACAAAGCCAACACCATATTCCCTAGTCTCATTCAATGGTTTTCCCTGACAGAAAAATAAGAATTTTTTTTCTCTGACAGAGCCAGAGTCTGACAATCTCATCTCTTGCAGAGCAACAATGTCCATCTGCAGCCTATTCAGTTCCATGTCGATGACAGCTGTCTTGCGTGCGTCGCCTGTTTCCTGCAGGTCATCAGAAAAGCCAGGGGTCATTCTCCGAACATTCCAGGTGCCCAACTTTAGGGCAGAAGTTTTCTTATGATTATTGCATGGTGCAGGGTTATTGATTTGCTTGTCGGCTTTCACCCTAAATCCCACGCACCCTGTGAGGTTAAGAGACTGTGGCGAGGCAGCACCTTAAGGTGGGCAGTAACTACCTAGTGAGGTGCAATGTCCTCTCCCACCATCAGAAGTAGCCTCTGGCATCACACTCTACGCCAATCGAGCAAAGACTTATATCTGATAACTGGTAGTGTCAAAGGCTGTTTTAACAAGGGAGGAAACTCAACTACAAAGATACTCAAAGAAGAAGTACTGTATGAGAAACAACAGAAACAAGAAGGAAAGGACTAAGTCACTTATTGCACAGTAAGAGACCTTATTAATGTTGGATGTTCATGTTCTTAATAAATTTCTGTCCAACTTTTTTGATATTGGGATCATTGTATTTCTGGATGCCTCGAGTCTCAACCAAACAGACGTTATGTTTTGATGTAAAGCAATTGGAAAGATGTGGGAACTGACAGCTCTTTGTCTATAGAGACAAAGAAAGACAAACAAAATTACATTTCCTGAGGTGAAACCAGATACCTAAAGTTGATTCCACATGTTTAAAGCCTCTCCTTTACATTAAACCAAGAAACCTATGCATTACCATTTGGCCAAGAAGAGTTCTAGAATTCTGTTTCTCAACATCCCCAGCTGCCACCACCTCCAAAAAACACTTCACCTGTTTTCTGAGATTTTGCAAACTAGTAAAGGTATAAATACCCTTCTTCTTGCATGGAAGAACACAGAGTGTGCCACTGCTCTGAACACATTTCTGAGAGATTTGTAAAAAAAATTCTTTAATTATTTGTTGATCTTTGGCTTTCATACAATTCAACTGCTTTTGCTGTCTTCTTTTTTTTGCCATATACCTCTTTTTATTTATTGTTCTTACAGTTTCACAACTCATGTTTCACTATATATCTGGCTCAATGTGCCCCAGATACCAATGTATTTTTATAAACAAAAACTTTTTCACACGCTGCATCTCATTGCACATCTTCAATGTTTCTAATTAACACAACCATACTGTGAGATCTGCAGTGTTAAAGTTTTTCTTAAGGAGCCAGGCACCGAATGCCTGGTGTGTTTTTTCTGCCAAGTTCTGCCTAACAGTGATCTTTAAAAAAACTGAAAATGCTGTACAGATATCTTAAACTAGAAGATAAAAATTTAAGAAACCATCCTTAAATGCCGAGAGAGGCCCAGAGAGAAAGAACAACAAACCGGGCCTTCTCGGCAGTGGCCCCTCGACTATGGAATAGCCTTCCATCAGAGATCCGCCTGGCTCCCTCGCTGGGTGTTTTTAAGAGCCATTTAAAAACTTGGCTCTTCAGGCAGGCCTTCCCTCCTGTCAATCCTTGAATTCTATCTTTCTGTTCTTTCATTCACCATCTTGATCATACTATATTATTGTTTAAATGTTTTTATGATTATGAATGTTGTTTATTTCGACTGTGATGTTTTATTGTCATTTCATGATATTTTATGATTTTGTAAGCCACCCCAAGTATATGCTGTCTGGTGATGATTGGTTGTTTGTTTGACTTTATTTATATTTACAGTACTTTAATTGGCTGCTTGGGAAAGAACTGTTGGGGACAACAATGGACTGCAGAAGGGAAAACTGTAAACTTAATCCAGATAAAACAATAGTGTTCCTCTTCAGCTGAGTTGCTGGTCTTGAAATAAGGAGCTGACCTGTGCTGGATGGGCCTTTTAAGAATCCACATTTATAATCTGGGTGTGCTTTTAAATTCAGACTAATCTCTGGATATCTGGTATGCAGTTTTTGGATTTTTTTTTCACTACAGCCCCCAAAATTTGCCAGAAGTTCCCCCAGCCATAATTCTGGTAGCTGCTGCCAAAAAATCCAGGTCCTCAGAGGAGTTACAGAGCACACAATTGTGTCCCAACAAGCCTCTTTCTGTCGCGATGGCCACTAACCTGAAGAGGAAGAAAGTGGGTGAGACTGGCTAAACTCCAGTGACGCTCCAAGGGATTAGGGAAAGGACAGCTGTTTTGAGATGACCCTATACAGAGCTTAATGGGCAGAGAGATTACCAGACCTCCAATGTCTCACAGCTCTCATAGATCTTAACCAATCCCACCAACTAATGGCTGCCCCTAAAGAGAGGGACTTGTTCGGAGAGAAGCATGTGTGCTAACATTCCTGACTTGGGATTTTTTGGACATATTTACCAGAATTCTGGTTGGGAAAAACTCCTGGCAGATTCTGGGAGAGAGAAAAAAATCAACAATCCTATGCCTACTAGATGCTCAATTATGTGGCCAAGTGTGCCCTTCTTGCCTCAGGTTAGGGCAATATACCAACTGATATTCAGGTAATTAGTGAAGTCAGAATTATATAAAGCTGCCTTTAATAAATTATCCCTGGACACTGTTAATATTCTTTAATGTTTTCTTTCTTGTGCTTGCTTTAAAAAAACTGATTTTAGATATGTATGAGTGAACCCCCATACTAAGTTTTATTTGTAAACTACCCAGAGTGGTGTGTTCACTAAAGGGGCAGCATAAAAATCAATCAAACAAACACATAAACTCTCTCCATTACTAGATTACAGATCTGCCCATAGTGACACATCCTTTACTTACAACACATCTGGATTACTGCAATGAACTCTAAATGGTTTTGCCTTTGGAAAAGAATCCAGAAACATCTGTTGGTCCAGACTGTGGTAGCTGTATTGTAAACTAGGGCTGCTTGTTGAAGCATGTGATTCCCTTTCAGAGTACAGCTGTAATGGCTACCGATTTGCTTCCAAGTCTAATTTAAAATGCTGGTTATGATCTTTTCTTTAATTCTGGGTTTAATTGTGCTGGTAATTTCTTTATAACGATACTCTGCCATCGGTTTGATTAATAGTAGAGATATTTGTATGCCTTTTATAGCATTATGTTGATGTTATAATGAGACCATATTTTATTGCGCTCTAATAGATATGTTTTAGTTTTGCCATTTTAATTTTGCGTTGCTATGCTTTGACTTTATTAGCCACCCCACCCATTTTAGGAAAGATAGGACACAATGCTGTAAAATAAATTAAAATTAACATTTGGTTTGTTCTCAAGAAACTTGGGATATGTTTTAAAATAAAGTAACAAAATAATGTACCTAATTCATGGTATTTGGGACTTGTGATATATTTCCAATGCATCCCACAATATTAAAACATCTGCTCAACTATGGTCTACATGCACAACAGAAACCTGGCCAGGTTGATACTTTTATAAAAAAAAGCTTGCTAATGTAACTGTGACAGAGGAGATTTTGGCAGGCAACACGTCTGTTAATTAATCTACATAACTAGAAGCACTGCCACCTGTCCTGTAGTTTTTATCAAACGCCCTTCTCCAATTCCCTAAAATAAGCAAAGATGCACAGCTAAAGCATCACCAGTCTGCAAGGAAAGCCAGTCGTATCAGTTTTTGTTCACAGCCAGGACTGCTCAGTTGTATACATCTTCACCAATAATAATTAAAAAAGCCTCTGCAACTTGAAAGCAAGGTATCTGTGGTGCAATCCAGTGGGAACTCAAACAACAACATTCCTGTGGTCTGAAGAGGAGTGGGAGGACGGGATTCTCTGTGAAAGATGCAGCCAGCCATGCCAGGCAATTCCACAGAGGAATGTCTCCTCCCCGTCCCTGGAATGTGCTAAGATGCTTGAAAGGAGAGAGGGACAGGTGCATTTTGCAGTACTGAAAGAAAGAATTCACTGCCATCAACTAAGAAGGAAGCAAGGCTTCCCTCCACAGCATTCTGCAGCAAATTCTGTTTACGTCTATGCTGCAGCTGCTGGGCTCTTGTGTGAGAGGAGAGCGAGCACGTTTGCTGTGGGAATTCAAGCTGAAACTCCAGCATGGCAGCAGATAAAGCAGCTCTACTGTGTTCTCACTTCGCTGCCTCATGAATTAGAGTGTCACAAGGCCTCTCAAATAGGCACAGGATGCTGCCCAGGCCTCCTCACGAGCCAATAAGCCTTCTGTACAGCCTTTTCTTCCACACTCCATCTTCCTTCCTTCCCTTCCTTGTGGTACACAGAGAGATGCGGTGATTTGTGCCAACTCCAAAAAAAAAACAAAAAACAGATCTTTTGATGTTGAGAGCAGGAAGATGATCCAAGCACTAGACTCCCACAGCCTTCATGTGCACACAAATGTGAAAGTGATTAGACACGGCATGCCTGCGTGCATACTGCCAAATAAAATGAATACGGTAAACCAAAGCGTAGCTTGCAACTTGTATACATCGTGAAAACTATTGTGTACATACAAGTATTAAATACAGGAAAATAAAGCAGATGTACATATTCTGTAGATATTTTCTTAATGCATCTGGATTTTGCAGGCTGGAGGAGATGGAGCTACTGTAGGCCATCAGTTTCAACGAATCCAGACTAGGTTCAACCCACAGACTCTGTAGTTAAAGAAAGGGTGATCGGTGGTCCCTCTCCAGATTTTTTTTTTTTTTGCCTATAACTCCCAACTGCTTTAGACAACAAAGAGAACAGTGAGTGATTATGAGAATTGAAGTCCAAAAACTTCACAACCAGTTCATCATCCCTGCTTTAACTAGATTTTAGATTTTAGAAGCCTAATGCCTTCAGTATGCAGCACAGACATTATGTTGCAGAACAATTCTCTGTTTTGGCAATGTCTCTAGCCGCCTCTGAATTTAAGAGTAAGATTTATGCAGACAAGCAGAGGTAACCCTAAATATTCCCAGAACTCTTCTCTCCTTCCTCCGGGCAATTAGCAAGAGGAGTACTCTCAGTTTTGGTTCAGTAGATTCCTGGTTTGTCCTTATGTGCAAACCAAGAACTGTAGTTTAAAATAAATTCCACTTTGCTAAATGAACTTAACAAACTTCCAGGGTTTAGTGTTTAACTACTGATTTTATTAGTAACTGCCTGTCTGCATGTTATATTAAACCAGAAACATGCCACAATGAAAGTTTTCCTCCCAGAAAAGCAGAGAGCATGGGGGTATCCCAGACTAGTGCTTTGCTTGGGTATATTCCTGTTCGTGTACAGTACCCCCATATTAGCTGGCAGAATCATACTACTTACATATACTGGCTTACATGCAACACCATACATCAAAGTGGCAAAGTCTCACTAGTGAAAGAATTCCCACTTTTATGCCTTGTCAAGTACCAAGTCCTATGACTGGCATACAATAGGAATACAAGCGGTAGCTTCTTTAAAAAGAGTAATTTGCTGCAGTGATTTTTTACACCATTAAATGCATGCTAGAATATGAAAGCAACCGGATTCTAGCCAAAGTTTACCTTTACAAGAACACTTATCTCTGATTCTTATATACAGTGCTGGCTTTACTGACATGAAAGAAGTTCTGTCCACAACCTTGGAATGATAAAGAATATACCTCACACCTCTCCATCAGTTCTCCCTAATTCATTTTGAGCTCTGCCTCAAGTAGGGCATCTCTCTTCTTCCAGCTTACATGGCAAAAGCATAGCAAGCTACACACAGGACATACAGATAAGCCTGGGCTGGAAAAGAAAAGCACTGTAATAGGTTGCGGAATACATAAAGTGATCCTGCTCCTCCCAGTACAAACAAACAAAAGACTGAAGGGAAAAGAACATATTCAGTAGCTCTATTGGGGGGGGGGGGGACCTTTCCATTTTCTGTGCTTCCACTTTGCATCATGGAATAGGTTCCCCAGAGTCAGTGGGACTTACAAATGGCATTACTAGTATAAGAGAGTAACCAAGCTGACTCATTCTTCTAATATATTTGCACACATCTCCTTGTCAACTAAGCCATACACAAATACAATTAGAGGTTGCTAGAAAAGAATACACCTTCCACAAAAGCAAAGGCATAGTGCTCAATCCAGACCCACCCTATCACTCAAGATCAGAGAGATGAACAGAAATCCTGTCCTTGAAAGCTAAACATTATCTTTGCAGTTGCACCCAGGTCACAAGTTCTCCTAGTCATCCTTATTTTTGCTGTCCCTGGGTTCAGCTTCAAAACAGTTCATCTGCATCTAGACTGACATGCAGCTAGCATGAAGAACTGCAGAGCCAGATCAGATGATAAAACAATATACAGCAGAACTTATACACAGCACAACAATTTCCATCTTAGTATCACACAGAGAAAACTAGGAGAAATCCAGGAAGTCTGTAAGATACTGTAGATACATAACGCAAGTGTGTCTGAATTAACAGGGGAAAGGCAAATTCCACCTTTCATTCTCTTTCTCTGCGTCCCTGCCTCACTATTAATGCTAATTCAGAAGAACATACTGTATAGACCTTGACTATTTAGTACCTTTCTCACAGCCATCTCTTCAGGAAATCTCTGCTATGCCAGGTCTCAGATTATTTTTTTTTAAATTACACTAGTATTTTCCAGCTGGGAAAAGGATAACCTCTAAGGTAACTTACTGCTAAAAACCATAGTCCTAAGTGATATACAAAAGTATGAGCATACAAGCAATCCAATCACAGTACAATGATTTATAAGTATATACAAACAGCAGAATAGGAATGTAATAAAATTGCAAAGTGCTAATCTAAAACCCATAAAAACAACAATAAAACCACACACTTAAATGAGAGGTGTTTTTACAAACTACAGTACTTGAATTTTAAGAATCAAAGAAACATAATTACTCTTCATGTTATCTGCCATAAAACAACAGTCCATCACTTCAATAAGGTGAAAGAAAGACATTATTTGAAAACATGAAAGCAATCCTTTTAGGGAGATACTGGGCTAATACTTCTTGTAAAATCACATGTGCATTTGAAGTAGAGGTGTGCACAATGCACCTTGAAGTATACAACTTGCCTAATATCCCTTCTCTTCTAAGCTATATTAATAGAAAATCTAATTATTCCAGGGACAATCCCTTTCATACCCTGGGATTTTGATAGCTACCTGACCATCCAACAGATCAAAATTATTCTGACATCAACTGTCCCTCTGAAACCGAACTGTAATTTTATATTTTCATTCATAAAACTTCTGTCAAAAAAAAAAGGACTAGATCATGGTCATCATGTGTAGAGACAGTATTAACAAAGCCACGCCACTTCCTCAAGGATCGTATGATGATATGGGCACAAACTGCATTTCGAGAGTTGGTGCAGAAGCCCCAGCTTCCCGTGCCCCATCTCCTCTGCACTGCTGCCTCAAAGGCAGCAGTGCAGCGGGCGATATCTCTGAGTGGGCACCCACAGAACAGCTGTGCAGCCAAACCATGCTGAATTGCGGTTTGTGCCCATCTCTAATCACGTGTATGATATGGAAACAAGCAGCTTATTTTTATATGTGTATTTTATTTGTTCTGGATACCTGAACACACCTGAAAACTGCAGTAAAGATTCGAAAGGTGGACTGCAAATCCACACTGTATGTAGTATGTACTGTAGTGGCAACAGACACAACGTGTACCATACTGATTCACAAATTGATTACAATTAATGCATCTGGTTTGTTATCTCTGCATACTGTCCATGTGCATGAACATATACATAGATGTTATTCAAGTGCCATTTTAAATCCTTTGCCCTCCATGAAAATAGGTGATGGACTTAATTTTTGGCACCATGACAAAGAATGCAACCATGGTCCCTGCTGCGGTACCATATGCGCAGTGAGGAGCGCGCCACTGAGGAAGCCAACAGACAAAGAGAAGTTTGGACCAGCACCCCAGTATTGAAAAGAGACTATGTTGTTGACCAGTTCAGTAGAGTAGAAAGAAAGTTAAATGACTGGGACTTGTTCATGCCAACTGAAGTAATAATAGATACACCAATGTTAGAATTAAATAAAAATCGTTATGTTCCTGATAATCAAACTCCTTCTGTTTCCGTGTATAATTCGGGACCTCCTAAAACTCCTTACGAACCTTATGACAATGAAACACATAGAATGAACCTTCAGGTACTAAAACAGAATATGGTTCCCAATTCAAGGCAGAAGAACAAAGAAAGTAATTGAAACTTTTGATCCAATGAGTAGACAAGCTAGCACCAGGTTTGCCTTAGGCTAAATTCATAATGGGCGCAAAAAAAACAAACCAATGAGAGTGTAGGAGAAGTCTAAATGCTGTAGAGGCTATAAACATTAAGAAAGAACTCAGAAGAGGACCATCCTTTTCTCTTTATGTACTTCAGATATACCTAGTTGGTGGGCAATGGTTTTCTATTTTGGCTCCATTTCAAAGCTTGGGCCTACAGCTGGTTTTCAAGATGGAGAAGTAAAGAAACTGCTGTCTGAATTTTTCGTTATGTTTTTCCCTTTTAACAGTAACTTTCTTTCTTGAGGCTTTGAAAAAAGACAAGCTGCTTTTCTTTTGAATTCAGTTTTGCTGCCAGAATTTCTGATAAGCTTTTATGAGTTGTCTCAAGTTTGGAGAACTGCTTTTTGAATACTTTCTTTAAACTTTTGTTTGAAAGGATCTTTTTGAACATTTTTCGAGACATTTTGGAATCCTGAATTTTCCACTGGAGTGGTAAATACATCTTTCTTTTTTTACTGGGAATTTAGAATGAATGTTTTAATTAGTTGGAGTGGAAAGGACACTACATCATTTGGGGATTTAATATTTGATACGGTTTTCTGTTAAGTTAATTAGACAGTGGAAAATATGTTATTTCTCTGATTATTACTGCATTCATTTCATGTAGTTGCTCTGTTTGCTTAATACACATTTTATGCTGTAACCAATTTTATATTCTCTCATTTCCTATATTGCCATGGTTTTTTTAGTAATCACAGTATAACTGTGTTATTTCTCATATTTCATATAGTATTGTTTTTATAATAATCACAGTGCATTTGATACTTTAATTATGATCTAAATCATTGGTTCCCAACCTTGGGTCCCCACATGTTCTTGGACAAATAATCCCATAAGCCTTCACACTAGGCGTGCTGGCCCAGATTTCTGGGAGTTATAGTCTAAGAACATCTCCAGAGCCAAGGTTGAGAACCATTGCTTAAAATACTATTCCTATTATTTTTAACGTAATATATTGGTTGTTACTTTCAGGAACATTTATGACCTTCCATCCATTTGTCTATTATTTCAATGCATTTTGTACTGGTTTGTTTGTTCATGTGGCTCTATTAATTTATGGGACCAAAATACTGGGCACAAAAAAAAAAAACCATTTTCAGTGTATTGACCATACTCACAAATATATGTCGCCAAGAGTTGATTTACTGCTGTGAAGGTCGTATATATTTAATCCAATAATAAAACCCAAATTCCTGTTGATACTTTCTATCAACTTTGTATTTTATTTTAAATCATACACATATCATACATCCAGTTTCTGAGCATCTCAGAAATCTTTCAAGTCACAACCCTTGATTTTTTCAACATTTGCAGGACAGTCAACTTTATGTCTATATGCAAAGCCACTGTTTTCCTGTTAGTTCAAATCAATATTTTTGCATGAAAACTCTCATTCTCCCACTTTTTTCCAAAAGACAAGTAATCTGCCTTAAATTATGTAGCTCAGAAGCTACATACTTTATTGAAATCTTAGAAAAAAATTAAAAGTGAATTCTGCTAACAGGAACAGTCAGACCTGAAAAACTAAATTACATATATTTGACATTGTAAGTCAAATCAAAGTCCATTGGCTGAAATCTTGTTGCTTTGTTACGTAGACAGAAGACAAATAGCATAATGTTTGGTCTCGGTGGCAATTAAAGATCCAACACTGGGATTCTCAGGCATGAGCTAAGCCATTGAGTGAATCCCAATGGTGAATCAATAAAAGTTACACTATCTGCCTTTTATGTGCATAAAGCAAAGTGTGCTGCTCATATACAGTATGTAGGCTACACATTGCCCCCTTCAGGAAACTGGATATTTGCTTTACTGACCTCAGAAGGATGGAAGGCTGAACAAACCTCAAGCCAGCTACCTGGGATTGAACTCGGTTTGTGAGCAGAGTTTTTGCTGCAGTACTGCAGTTTAACTACTGTGCCATGTATCAAAGTAACTTCAACTATTAACATATCATTTATTTTGAAAGCACACTGAACACCACTGTATACACTGATTATATTTCTTATTTTTAACAATACTAATAAACAGTATGAGTGCATCATTTTAAAACTAAGCATCCAAAATCTTCCCTGGGAGGTAATTTTTTAGTCCTCTAAGTTAAGTTAGGCATCCTTCAGTCTCGAAAGACTATGGTGTCGTGCTCTGTATGGAGGACTTGGAACAGCGTCTAGTGTGGCTGAAGAGGCCAATTCGAGAGTGACAATCTCTCCCACACTGAAGACAAATCCAATCTGTCCCCTGTCCAGCTCCCTGGTTTTCCTGCTTTTGTGACTTCCTCTTTGCCTCGGCCTGCTGGACAAGGGTCTCTTCAAATTGGGAGAGGCCGTGATGCACTGCCTGCCTCTCTAATTTTTTGAAAAATCATTCTCTCAACGCAAGCTAAATATATAAGCTACATAAAAGATGGGGGGAGGCTATCCCATGGGAAGAAGACAAAGCAGCCAACTCAGTTCTATAAAACAGCTTTTGAATTTGTTGGAGATTGATATATTAGTAATCAACTGCTCTGAAAAAGAATCAATGAGAGCCCAGCAGCTTGACTTGTTGTACATAGAGAGGAGAATTCCACTGGGGCTTATCAAAGGCGAAGCCAAAAAAAGCCAGAATGCTACTAGTTGTGTATTCTGCTCCCTGGAGAATAATGGTAGTACTAAAAGAAATGTGATTGGAATAGCACTGCCTCTACCAGAACTGAGAATGACCAAACATATATAGGCTAGATCATTGTAAAGGGCGTTGAAAGTCTTCAGAACCATAAGACTTTGTATTAGCCTCTCTTTACTGGGTAGATTTTTTCAACATTCTTTTCATTCACCTCCCATCTAATCAGTTAATTTGATGTTATTTTATAATGTTTGTTTACCTTAATTTATCTTTTTCTAAGTCTCTGAGGATGTTGCCATTCCCAAATAGGTACCAAATGTAAGATGGCTGAACACTCATCATACAGCATTCTTTCACTCAGCATGCAAGTTTGTGATCAAACAGTATGGATCACTATGCAACTAGAATCATGCCTTAACAAGCACCAGTTGTCTCTGCCTAGAAGCAGAAGTGCAATTTGTATATTTTGTCCAACATAATTCATCTTATAATTTCAGAAGCAGGAAAAAGGAGCCAAAACACTTGCTAATAACATTCTCCCCATCAATTCTATGAAGATGAATTTTCCAGTGTTACTCAGCACCCAACGTCAAGATGAGACAAACCTTAGTTGCCCTCTACCTTCCTCTTTAGCTATTATTTAAATATTACCTAAAACATTAAAATTATACTTATTAATGGCAATCATGTATTTAACCTGTTAAAAACTTGTTCCTCAGTTTGTACATTAATAAGGAAAGCAAAAGCATAAGAAAACAACAGGAAGAATAATGCTGCAAAAAGTCCTCAGATCTTAGCGTTCTTATGCCAGGTATTTCAGCCATGGTAGAAAACAGGACACCAGGTTAGATGTGGTTCAGCAAAGCCCTTTGTATATCCTTGCTGCAGAGTTAGGTAGTCAATAGGTTATGACTGGAAATCAGAAGCTGCTCCTCCACTCCTTATTGGAAACCGGAATCAATGCTGGGATCTCCCAAGCATAAATGCTTGCACTGTAAAACACAGCTTCTCAAGAAACTGCAGTTTTAAAAATATGAATACACATCTCCTTAAAAAAGGAGTTCCTTGACTTAATCCTACTCAAAAGCTGCACAAACCACTCCACCCCACCAAGAAAAAGAAAAAGCAATCAAAGAGTTATCTGTTAGACTATTCTATAAATGCACTTCTGTATCAAACATGGGAAGTTTAATAATTTATTTGTAGCTTTCCCCCCCCCCCCAAAAGATCCTCCAAATTATGGCTGAACTTGCAGGAGACAATCCAACATACAAGCACACAGAACTGAATGCCTGACTGACATAGCATGGAATGTTTAACTGAGTTTGCTACAACCCACAGGAGTGTAAAACAAACCAAGCACATCAATATTTTACTCTAAAGCAAAAATCCTTCAATATATGGCAATGTGATATATGGAGTACTGCATTGGGGGGGGGGGGGGGAGAAACCAGCCACATCTAAAAATTATTAAAGTTTGATGAGGATTAATTGGATCAACATATTTTTACACTTTATGCAAGTGACGTAATAAATTACAATAAGTATAATGTTTAATACTGGTTGATATACCATTAATTTCAATAGATTGTTTAAGCACGATAGTGTTTCTCAGTTTAAAAAATGAATACATGTGTTTAAAGCAAATCACTCTTTATTTTATTTACATTTTGGTGTACTATAAAATCTTGGGACCCAATCTGCCATGATTTCACATGTAAGCTCCACTGCAGCTCCTATCTGCTTCACAGGTACGCAGTAGGTAGATCATATTTCTTTACTGAAACCTTTATGGTGCAGAAAAAACTTAGGTATCTGTGTGCTACAGACCCTGACCATATCTAGACATGAATCAGTACTTGGAAAGATTATTTTTCAAGGAATTGATCCTATTAGTACCTATTCCATCTGATCTACTGTCGCCACCTCTTGAATGATTCTTCTCTGTTACATGTTATGACATTCATAGTATTATTCATTAAGTTTTTTACATGGAGGCTAGGTAGGAATCTATTTTAAAAATTAAGCAAATGTCCTAAAATGTTGTTGTTGTTTAGTTGTTTAGTCGTGTCCGACTCTTCATGACCCCACGGACCAGAGCATCCTGTCGTCCACGGCCTCCCGGAGTTGGGTCAAATTCATGTTGGTAGCTTTGATGACAACTGTCCAATCATCTTGTCCTCTGTCGTCCCCTTCTCTGCTTACCTTCACACTTTCCCAACATCAGGGGCTTTTCCAGGGAGTCTTCTCTTCTCCTAAAATACAGTGGATTCTTTCAGGAGCTGGTGGGGGGAGCTTTTTGCCTCCAGTCACCATGACAGGCTGCACCAGGCCTCAGCGATGGCAACATTTGGGTTGTGTGTTTGTTTAAAGGGAAATATTTTGTGCTTTTTGGGGGCCCCAAAGTGAAAATAGTCTATATTTAGCCAAAGATTTTTTTAAAAAAAGTTTTGAATGTTTCACATCAGAGGACCAAAACTCTATGTGCTGCATGATAACCTTTAGAGATGGGCTGCTCATATCCTTATACAGTACCTGAAGATATGAATATGAGTTGTGGCAGCACAAGTGCCATGGAGGTCTGTTCTCTCCCCCCCCCCCCCCGAACCAGCCAGACCACTCACCGGTTGGCACACAATGTCCAAGAAAAAGAATTCCCTAAAAAGTTATGAGAGAAGTAACAAGTAAACATTGCTGATTATACACACACTTACAATGCCAACTGTTATCCTGCAAAAGTACTGTAACATTCTGTCTCCATATTACCAAAAAATTAATACATAAAAAAAACAATTTTGTCAGTATGAGACATTATTTGTAGCACTGACATATAAACCCTTATCATGAGACACACTATGGTTAAACTCACACATTACCATCGTTTTAAGATAATGTTCCTTTTTTTTTTCCTCAACCCATAACCTGCACTACATATTTATTTAATTTATATTACCTTTATATTACCCACAGAAAAACAGTGGGTCACTTTTCCCATTTTCAGTTTACTTCTTTCCCATTCTTTTGGCCAACTCCTAGATTAAGCCAAGAGCAAGTTATGATTGCAGGTTCAGCCATCACAACAAGCCATGGCTCAAACAAGTTAGAAGATGTAAACCAGTAACAAACTATGGGTTCAAATTATGGTTTGTGGTTGATTAAAAAGCATGGCCTATTTGTACAGGCAGGTCTGCATAAGGTAAGTCAAGTGTGAACAAATCATAGCATTGCCTGAGAACACATGCAAACATGATCACCGTGCTCAGCTTTACACAAGGTACATATTGCCTAGTTAGGAAACAAGGGATGAATATGCCTTGACTTGGAAAGGAATGCTTGGTTTTACCTGGAAAGCAGAGCTGAATGGATTCCCCTTCAAAAACTTCAATCTGAGAAGCATACTAAGGTCATGTGAGGATCACTTCCACAAAAAGCACTTAACTGCTGGCTGTTTTCTCAACACTGTGTGTGTGTATATAAATTTATTTTCCAAATTGTGAGAACCCGTGCCAAGATTCATAGCAAAATGAGAAAGGAAAATAAGAATAAGAATACAAATAAGAATATATTTTCAAGCAAGAACATTAGGAAATACGATGAAATCAATATTATCAAATTTAATCAATACATAAGGACAACTAGCAGAGGTTTTGCTAACTATTTACTGATGTTAAGAAATTAGTCTACACTGACATTGTTCTGACTGAACCATTCAGCTCCTATATGCAGGTAATATTTTATACACAGAAGTATTCTACTATGTAGCTCAAGTGATATAGCCCAGGCACAGGTTACCTGCTCCAGTACAACCTTCCTCACTCTGAGTCGAAGAAAATACAATGGAAAATATTGTAAGATATTTTGAATGTTTACTATAGGTCCAGTGTGGACAAGCTGCTGTCTCCCAGTTTATTAACTGTCACTACCAGAAAGCCAGCTTGGACACAGCTTCCTTGTTACCCCACCTCTCTTTCAACCATGCTAAAACAACTAATTGACATCAATGTTAAATCACTGTTAAGGCTAACTAACCTTTCACTTAAACAGTTATCTGAAACAGCAGCTTTAAGTGATTAATGTCTTTTAAATTTATAACCTATTAGACTGCTGAGCCCATTTTAGAATTTATGCTGCAACCCTCGAGTTACTTGCCTGGGAGCAATGGGAGGGTGGAGCCACGATTCACAAGGTCAACACCCAGGACTTTCTGAGCAGCAAGTACAACCATGACATCATCTTCTGTGACCTCCAGGCTTCCCTGTTTCTTCTGAGCTTATCTTTATGGTATCTAAGAGAAAAACAGATTTTCCTAATAATAGCATAATGTTGTCGGCTCTTGACTTATGATAATCCTAAGAATGAACAATCTCCAAAATGTTCTCTCCTGAACAGCCCTGCTCAGCTCTTGTAAACTCAAGTCTGTGGTTTCCTTTTGGAAGTCATTCCATCTCATATTTGGTCTTCCTCCTTTCCTGCTGCCTTCAACCTTTCCCAGCATTATCGTCTTTTCCAGAGAATCATGATGAACCTAAAATAAGGCAGCTTCAACTTCAACATTTTTGCCTTCAGAGATAGCTCAGGCTTGACTTGTTCACCTTTCTGACCATCCAGAGTATCCACAAAGCTCTCCAGCACCACGTTTCAAACAAATCAATTTTTTCTGTCAGCTGTTTTTACTGTCCAGCTTTCAAACCCATACATGGTGATTGGAAATAGTGTGTATTATTTTGGTCTTCAGTCACGCATCCTTGCACTTGATTATATTTTCTACTTCCTTCATTGCTGTCCTTCCTAGTCTTAGTCTTCTTCTAATTTCTTGGCTGTAGTCTCCATTAAGATTGGTGACTGAACCAAGACATACAAAAGCTCTAACTGCTTCAATTTCTTCATTGTCAACAATCAAAGTTGCATGTTTCCTCTGTACAGTAGTCATGATTTTAGTCTTCTTGATGCTCAACTGCAGTCCTGCTTTGGAAATTTCTTCTTTCACTTTTACTAAAAGTCATTACAAGTCATTACTACTTTCTGCCAGTAAGACAGCGTCATCTCCATATCTTAAATTACTTATGCCTCTTCCTTCATTTTCACTCCTCCCTCATCCGAATCTAGTCTAACTTTCTGTATGACATGTTCTGTATTGCAAGTAGAGATGGGGTATTCATATACGAATACCCCTGCACAGGTGAACATAACGAGGGTCCAGCCCCCTGGGGTCAGACTGTCCACTCACCTTCCACTGTTGCTGCAGGCTCTGCGCTCCCCTTCCTATCACTCCAGAGCTCATGGTCTGCGAGCCACTGCTGGCAGGAGGAGAAGCCTCACTGCCAGGTCGAAGAGGGGCTGGACACTCATTATGTCCACCTGTGTGTACATAATTCATATACGAATACCCCCATCTCTAATTGCAAGCTATGCCTGTTGTAATGCAAAATCCTATAGGATAGTTTGATCTTGAATGAACAATTGAGAGCTACTAACTTTACAAAAGACCTATTCCTCATTTATTGATATATAGTCGTGCTCCGCTGGACGGTTACCCCGCTCTACGATGAATCCACATTACATTGACGTTTTTGTGATCGCAAAAGCGATTGCAAAACAATGGTTTAAATGGGGGAATTTCACTTAGTGATGATCGGTTCCCTGCTTCGGGAACCAATTTTTCACTTTACAACGATCAGCTGTTTGCTGATGTCGGATTTCAAAATGGCCACCGGCTTTCAAAATGGCCCCCTGCTGTTTTCTAGGACGGATTCCTCGCTTTACAGGCACCGAAAATGGCCACTGTATGGAGGATCTTCGCTGGAAAGTGAGTTTTTCAGCCCATTGGAACACATTGAACGGGTTTTCAATGCATTTTCAATGGGATTTTTTCGTTTAACGATGTTTTCACTCTACAGCAATTTCACTGGAATGAATTAACATTGTCAAGCGAGGCACCACTGTAGATTGATCCAGCTAGATATCTGATTTGGGTGCGAGCTTGTTATGGGGACTGTCATGATGGCCTTCTATGTATCCAGATATATTCTTCTATATATCCTGGACATGGTGGCGCTGCGGGCTAAACCGCAGAAGCCTTTTTGTGCTGCAGGGTCAGAAGACCAGCAGTCATAAAATCGAATTCACGCGACGGAGTGAGCTCCCGTCACTTTGTCCCAGCTCCTTGCCAACCTAGCAGTTCGAAAGCATGCAAATGCGAGTAGATAAACAGGTACCACCTCAGTGGGAAGGTAAACAGCGTTCCATGTATAGCCGCGCTGGTCACATGACAACGGAAACTGTCTTCCGACAAACGCTGGCTCTACGGCTTTGAAACGGGGATGAGTCGGACACGACTGACTAAATGTCAAGGGGAACCTTTACTTTTACCTTACTTCTTGGGAGCAGAAAGGCATAGGATTATATAATTGAGTACCAGTTTGTTTTAAGACTAATGGTAATTCTATAGATTCAAGACAAACCTTTTCATTTGGAAACTGACTGCAGCAATTACATTGATATGTGGTCCTGACGTAGCCATAAGTTTGTCCAAGTTTGCCCAAGGATAACACAGTCTGTGAGGGTTCGCTGGTGTGTGCTGTCTTCTCTTCAATAAACAGGCGAGGCGCAGAAGTAACATCAAACGGAACAGTATTTATTTCGACATTAACATCATCAGGAACTACCCCCAAGAAAGGGTTAAGGGAGGTCTGAAGACCAAGGTTAGGCTTGGAAGGAGTCCACAAACTATGTACAAAGGGGTTGGTGTTCTCTGGATTCCAAGGACCTGTTGAAGGCGGCACAGGTCCTAGTCCAGGGTTCAATTCTTCCTCTAGCGAGATCAACGGTAGGGTCTCCTCATCGCCGCTCCATCCGTCCCAGGAGGATCCTTCTCCTCCTTCAACGCCCCATGGGCCGGGTAACCCCCCAGCTTCTTCAACTCGGCGATATGCCATTGCCGTTTGCGCTCTAATTCCCGGGCTACCGCCTCTCGTTCCTCCCTCAGCTTCCTTCGCCACTCTTTAGCCTCCGTTTCTCCCCAATAGGAAGGGCGAGGCTTCAACCCCAGCTGCCGACGCTTCTCGGCCTCCTCATGAGGGATCCAGACTTGCTCCCATTTGTGGGTCCAGGGATCCTCCATCCAAACCCACTCCCAGCCGCCTGGAATATCCCTGGCCCTCCCTCTTATATCTCCCATCCCTGCCTCTATCTCCTCCCCTCTTTTTCCCGCCTGAACCTGCCCCGGCTCGCGGGTGAATTTTAACCCTTTCACAGCCTCCTCTAGGTCTCGGGTATCTACCCCCTTGTTCAGGGTGAGGGTTCCGCCGCATTCTGTCTCCCAATCAGGGGTTTCCACACCTCTCTCTTCCCGTCGCGGTGGGGATGGTGGGGGAGTTGTCTGAGTCTGGCCGTTACTCTTCGGGAGCTGCGGCACTCCTACCAAGGCTTCCACCTTGGGAGCCTCACATACCCCCCCATCCGAGAGTGCCGCACGCTCCTCCTCGCTCCGCGCCCACGGACCCTGCCGGGAGAAATAATCTACGTTAGAGTGTTCTCTACCCTTGCGGTATTGGACAGTGAACGAGTATGGCTGTAACGCCAAGTACCACCGGGTCAATCGGGGGTTCGTTTCTTTCATGCGGTTCAACCATTGGAGAGGGGCGTGATCTGTTACCAAGGTGAATGGGGCCCCTTGCAGATAGTATTTCAAGGCATGAGTGGCCCACCTTATAGCCAAAGCCTCCTTCTCTATAACTGCATACTTTTCCTCCCGGGGTTTCAGTTTCCGGCTTAAGTACAAAATGGGATATTCACCCCCATTCCTCACTTGGGACAGCACCGCCCCGAGACCCCTATCAGAGGCATCCGTGAACAACACAAAAGGACAAGAGAAATCTGGGGAGAATCGGATGGGCAACTCACAAATTATCCCTTTCAGTGTTTCAAAGGCCTGTTCCTGGGCTGGTCCCCATTTGACCCTAACCGAGGCTCTCTTCCTGGTTAGGTCCGTGAGTGGTGCCGCTATGGAGGCGAACCGCGGTATGAATTGCCTATAATAACCAATTAAGCCTAAGAACTGCTGCACCTCCTTTTTGGTCCTCGGTCTATACCATTTGGAAATTTTAGTTACTTTCTCTTCTTGGGGTTGAATTTCTCCTTGACCGACTTTAAAGCCTAAATACTCTACTTTATCTAACCCTATCCGGCACTTTTTGGGGTTGACGGTTAATCCAGCCTTCTTTAACTCTCGAAGCACCCTCCTTAGGTGCGAGAGATGCTCTTCCCAACTAGAGCTGAAAACAATAATGTCATCAATGTAGGCCGCAGCCCATTCTCCCTGTGACTCTAGCAACTTATCCATGAGCCTCTGAAAGGTGGCAGCTGTCCCATGTAGTCCAAATGGCATTTTGACAAATTGGAAGAGCCCTTTGGGGGTGCAGAATGCTGTTTTTTCCCGATCCTGAGCTCTCACGGGAATCTGCCAATATCCCTTGGTTAGATCGATTGAGCTCAGGTAGCGCGCGTTCCCCAATTTATCCAGCAAATCCCCTACTTTTGGCATGGGATAAGCATCAAACTTTGAGACAGCGTTAACCTTCCGAAAGTCCACGCAGAACCTTAAGGACCCATCCGGCTTGGGTACAATGACTGGGAAACTGCGCCATGGGCCTTTGGCGGGTTCAATCACCCCAATGCTCAACATGTCCTCTACCTCCTTCTCCATTAGGGCTTTCACATGATGAGGCCACGTCCTTCCATTCTCCCTCACCACCACCCCTGGGTCCGTCTCAATGGCGTGTTCGACTAGATTCGTTTGGCCCGGGATCTTGGAGAACACCTGGGGGAACTCCGACTTCAAGGAAAGGGCTTGTCCCTTTTGGGTGGGGTTCAGACATTCACCCACGGTTATGTCTTCTTCCTCCCGCATCTCCCCAACTTCTGGCCCCAATTCATCGTCAGCCTCACCATCGAAGAAGCATTCACGGTCTACCCACGCTTTTAGTAGATTTACGTGAAAAACCTGTTTTTTCCTTTTTCTATCAGGGGTTTCGACTTCATAGTCCACCTCAGTAACCCTCCTTAATACCTCATAAGGTCCGTGCCATTTAGCCAAGAATTTTGAAGTTTCAGTTGGCAACAACACCAGTACCCTCTGCCCTGGCTCAAATTCCCTGGGTTTCACTTTCCTATCGTAACGTTCCTTCTGTTTCCCCTGTGTTTGAACAAGATTCTCCTGCGCCACCTCCCAGGCTAATTTCAAATTGTTCCTCATTTCTACTATTTGCTGTAGGGCATTCCGTGATGCATCTTCTCCTTCCTCCCACCTTTCCCGTATTAGGTCCAGTATTCCCCTTGGTTTTCTTCCATACAACAGTTCGAATGGTGAGAAACCCGTCGATGACTGAGGGGCTTCCCGCACTGCAAACATTAAAGGGTTAACAAACAAATGCCACTTTTTGGGGTGTTCCATCGCCACCTTCCTCAACATTCCCTTCAGGGTTCGGTTGAACCTTTCCACCAAGCCGTTGGCTTGTGGATGATAAATAGAAGTTCGGAGGGGTTTGACCCCCAAGAGATCCCACATTTGTTTGAACGTTAAACTCATGAAGTTGGTCCCTTGGTCCGTCAGCACCTCCCTCGGAAACCCCACTCGCGAGAATACCCCCAAGAGTTCCTTAGCCAGTACTTTCGCCGTGGTTGATCTCAAGGGGAGGGCCTCTGGGTATCGTGTAGCATAGTCAATGATCACCAACACGTATTGATGCCCCCCCTCTGACTTAGTTAAGGGCCCTACAATGTCCAGGGCAATGCGGTCGAACGGCCTATCCACCAGCGGCATAGGTATTAATCCTGCCCCAGGACCTGTCTTGGGTTGAGTCAATTGGCACTCAGGGCACGATTTACAGTAGTCTTCAATGTGTTTCACCATCTCTGGCCAAAAAAACCTTTGCCGGATACGTGCCAATGTTTTCTGTTGCCAAATGCCCGGCTACTGGCAAATCGTGTGCCCAATGCATCACCCATCCCCTTAAGTGGTCCGGTACCACCAGGGCCGACTCCTCACCCTGCTCCCCTCGGCGTGTTTGATATAGCAGCCCCTGGCGCACCTCAAATCCTTCCCCATTCATCGGGGTCTCCCCTTCTGGGATTGCCTTCTGGAAACAAGGTCTCAGGGATGGATCGTCTTGCTGCAGGCCCCTTAATTGATCTCTGGACAACTGCATAACTTCTCCTTCCCCTTCTCCCTCTCCTTTTTCGCCAATCAATCCATCTTCTGCACGCCGTGCCAAATCCTCTAGGCCTGGCCAGTCTCTGCCCAACAGCATCTCTCGGGTTAGGCCGGGCACTACTCCCACCTCCAGTGTGGCCTCCTGAGTCCCGATAGTCACGTTTGCCCGGGCGGTATCATATTCTTTGGCGTCCCCATGGATGCACCTTACCACTACTGTCTCTCCCAGTCTCGGTCCCTCTAGCTCTCTCACGAGCGACCGGGTGCATCCCGTATCTATCAAGGCCCGTTTTCTCTGGCCGTTGACCTCTGCTGTCACTACCCACCCGGGATGAAACTTCTCACCCACCTTAGCGACGTTTGCATAAATGTTGGCCCAGGCATATTCTTCGGCCGGGCAGAACTTCCGGATATGGCCGAATTGGCCGCAGCCGAAGCACGCGGTCATCTTTTCTTTCCCTTGGTTCCAAGTGGGCGCCAGCTTGCTTTTCGCCGGGTCGGTGGTGATCGTCGGGCGGGGAATCCGGGATCCCGTCGTGTTTACGTACTCGATGCGGTCGGGGCCTTGCTTTTTGGGGGTCGACATCTGGCTCCCTCGTGGCGCTCCCGCGTTCGTTGTCTCCGCCATCTTGTCTTTACTCCGGGGTTTCTCTCCCCCTGCCGCAGGGCGGTTCAACCATGGATCTTCCGCTCCTAGATAGTCCTCTAGTAAGGTAACAGCGCCCTCTACGGACGTTGGCTTATGTTTCACCACCCAGTTCCTGGGTCCTGGGCTAAGCGTTGACACCAATTGCTCGAGTATCATTAGCTCTAGCACCTGCTCTGCCGTTTTTCCTTTAGGTTGCACCCACCGTGTGGCGTTCACTCTCATCTTTTGCGCTACCGTTCGTGGGTGTATGCCCGGCTTCAACCTTAGCTCCCTAAATCTCCTGCGGTAAGCTTCCTCATTTAGGTTCAACGTGTTGAGGATTGCTGTCTTGACCTTTTCGTAGTCGCCTGCGTCTTCCGGGTCTAACGTATCCACTATTTCCTGGGGTAAGCCTGTTAAGTAGGGGGTCACGATAAGGGCCCACTGGTCCTTCGGCCACTGTGCTGAAGTCGCCACTCGTTCGAATATATTCAGAAATGCCGCCGGATCGTCTTGCGGGCCCATCTTTTGGAGTTTAATTGGCGGGCGATGCGCGATAGCCCCTCTTCCTTCCGTAGGCATTACTTTGGTGGATAGTCCTATTTGCGTTCTGCTCAGTTGATCTATGATTAGTTTCTGCTGGTCTGCCAGTTGCCGCATCAGCGCCTCTTGGCCTTCTGTTATTTGTCGTATCCAGCCATCCGTCTCTTTAGGAGGAGATGACAGCCCCCCGCGTTGGGCGCCAATATGTGAGGGTTCGCTGGTGTGTGCTGTCTTCTCTTCAATAAACAGGCGAGGCGCAGAAGTAACATCAAACGGAACAGTATTTATTTCAACATTAACATCATCAGGAACTACCCCCAAGAAAGGGTTAAGGGAGGTCTGAAGACCAAGGTTAGGCTTGGAAGGAGTCCACAAACTATGTACAAAGGGGTTGGTGTTCTCTGGATTCCAAGGACCTGTTGAAGGCGGCACAGGTCCTAGTCCAGGGTTCAATTCTTCCTCTAGCGAGATCAACGGTAGGGTCTCCTCATCGCCGCTCCATCCGTCCCAGGAGGATCCTTCTCCTCCTTCAACGCCCCATGGGCCGGGTAACCCCCCAGCTTCTTCAACTCGGCGATATGCCATTGCCGTTTGCGCTCTAATTCCCGGGCTACCGCCTCTCGTTCCTCCCTCAGCTTCCTTCGCCACTCTTTAGCCTCCGTTTCTCCCCAATAGGAAGGGCGAGGCTTCAACCCCAGCTGCCGACGCTTCTCGGCCTCCTCATGAGGGATCCAGACTTGCTCCCATTTGTGGGTCCAGGGATCCTCCATCCAAACCCACTCCCAGCCGCCTGGAATATCCCTGGCCCTCCCTCTTATATCTCCCATCCCTGCCTCTATCTCCTCCCCTCTTTTTCCCGCCTGAACCTGCCCCGGCTCGCGGGTGAATTTTAACCCTTTCACAGCCTCCTCTAGGTCTCGGGTATCTACCCCCTTGTTCAGGGTGAGGGTTCCGCCGCATTCTGTCTCCCAATCAGGGGTTTCCACACCTCTCTCTTCCCGTCGCGGTGGGGATGGTGGGGGAGTTGTCTGAGTCTGGCCGTTACTCTTCGGGAGCTGCGGCACTCCTACCAAGGCTTCCACCTTGGGAGCCTCACATACCCCCCCATCCGAGAGTGCCGCACGCTCCTCCTCGCTCCGCGCCCACGGACCCTGCCGGGAGAAATAATCTACGTTAGAGTGTTCTCTACCCTTGCGGTATTGGACAGTGAACGAGTATGGCTGTAACGCCAAGTACCACCGGGTCAATCGGGGGTTCGTTTCTTTCATGCGGTTCAACCATTGGAGAGGGGCGTGATCTGTTACCAAGGTGAATGGGGCCCCTTGCAGATAGTATTTCAAGGCATGAGTGGCCCACCTTATAGCCAAAGCCTCCTTCTCTATAACTGCATACTTTTCCTCCCGGGGTTTCAGTTTCCGGCTTAAGTACAAAATGGGATATTCACCCCCATTCCTCACTTGGGACAGCACCGCCCCGAGACCCCTATCAGAGGCATCCGTGAACAACACAAAAGGACAAGAGAAATCTGGGGAGAATCGGATGGGCAACTCACAAATTATCCCTTTCAGTGTTTCAAAGGCCTGTTCCTGGGCTGGTCCCCATTTGACCCTAACCGAGGCTCTCTTCCTGGTTAGGTCCGTGAGTGGTGCCGCTATGGAGGCGAACCGCGGTATGAATTGCCTATAATAACCAATTAAGCCTAAGAACTGCTGCACCTCCTTTTTGGTCCTCGGTCTATACCATTTGGAAATTTTAGTTACTTTCTCTTCTTGGGGTTGAATTTCTCCTTGACCGACTTTAAAGCCTAAATACTCTACTTTATCTAACCCTATCCGGCACTTTTTGGGGTTGACGGTTAATCCAGCCTTCTTTAACTCTCGAAGCACCCTCCTTAGGTGCGAGAGATGCTCTTCCCAACTAGAGCTGAAAACAATAATGTCATCAATGTAGGCCGCAGCCCATTCTCCCTGTGACTCTAGCAACTTATCCATGAGCCTCTGAAAGGTGGCAGCTGTCCCATGTAGTCCAAATGGCATTTTGACAAATTGGAAGAGCCCTTTGGGGGTGCAGAATGCTGTTTTTTCCCGATCCTGAGCTCTCACGGGAATCTGCCAATATCCCTTGGTTAGATCGATTGAGCTCAGGTAGCGCGCGTTCCCCAATTTATCCAGCAAATCCCCTACTTTTGGCATGGGATAAGCATCAAACTTTGAGACAGCGTTAACCTTCCGAAAGTCCACGCAGAACCTTAAGGACCCATCCGGCTTGGGTACAATGACTGGGAAACTGCGCCATGGGCCTTTGGCGGGTTCAATCACCCCAATGCTCAACATGTCCTCTACCTCCTTCTCCATTAGGGCTTTCACATGATGAGGCCACGTCCTTCCATTCTCCCTCACCACCACCCCTGGGTCCGTCTCAATGGCGTGTTCGACTAGATTCGTTTGGCCCGGGATCTTGGAGAACACCTGGGGGAACTCCGACTTCAAGGAAAGGGCTTGTCCCTTTTGGGTGGGGTTCAGACATTCACCCACGGTTATGTCTTCTTCCTCCCGCATCTCCCCAACTTCTGGCCCCAATTCATCGTCAGCCTCACCATCGAAGAAGCATTCACGGTCTACCCACGCTTTTAGTAGATTTACGTGAAAAACCTGTTTTTTCCTTTTTCTATCAGGGGTTTCGACTTCATAGTCCACCTCAGTAACCCTCCTTAATACCTCATAAGGTCCGTGCCATTTAGCCAAGAATTTTGAAGTTTCAGTTGGCAACAACACCAGTACCCTCTGCCCTGGCTCAAATTCCCTGGGTTTCACTTTCCTATCGTAACGTTCCTTCTGTTTCCCCTGTGTTTGAACAAGATTCTCCTGCGCCACCTCCCAGGCTAATTTCAAATTGTTCCTCATTTCTACTATTTGCTGTAGGGCATTCCGTGATGCATCTTCTCCTTCCTCCCACCTTTCCCGTATTAGGTCCAGTATTCCCCTTGGTTTTCTTCCATACAACAGTTCGAATGGTGAGAAACCCGTCGATGACTGAGGGGCTTCCCGCACTGCAAACATTAAAGGGTTAACAAACAAATGCCACTTTTTGGGGTGTTCCATCGCCACCTTCCTCAACATTCCCTTCAGGGTTCGGTTGAACCTTTCCACCAAGCCGTTGGCTTGTGGATGATAAATAGAAGTTCGGAGGGGTTTGACCCCCAAGAGATCCCACATTTGTTTGAACGTTAAACTCATGAAGTTGGTCCCTTGGTCCGTCAGCACCTCCCTCGGAAACCCCACTCGCGAGAATACCCCCAAGAGTTCCTTAGCCAGTACTTTCGCCGTGGTTGATCTCAAGGGGAGGGCCTCTGGGTATCGTGTAGCATAGTCAATGATCACCAACACGTATTGATGCCCCCCCTCTGACTTAGTTAAGGGCCCTACAATGTCCAGGGCAATGCGGTCGAACGGCCTATCCACCAGCGGCATAGGTATTAATCCTGCCCCAGGACCTGTCTTGGGTTGAGTCAATTGGCACTCAGGGCACGATTTACAGTAGTCTTCAATGTGTTTCACCATCTCTGGCCAAAAAAACCTTTGCCGGATACGTGCCAATGTTTTCTGTTGCCAAATGCCCGGCTACTGGCAAATCGTGTGCCCAATGCATCACCCATCCCCTTAAGTGGTCCGGTACCACCAGGGCCGACTCCTCACCCTGCTCCCCTCGGCGTATTTGATATAGCAGCCCCTGGCGCACCTCAAATCCTTCCCCATTCATCGGGGTCTCCCCTTCTGGGATTGCCTTCTGGAAACAAGGTCTCAGGGATGGATCGTCTTGCTGCAGGCCCCTTAATTGATCTCTGGACAACTGCATAACTTCTCCTTCCCCTTCTCCCTCTCCTTTTTCGCCAATCAATCCATCTTCTGCACGCCGTGCCAAATCCTCTAGGCCTGGCCAGTCTCTGCCCAACAGCATCTCTCGGGTTAGGCCGGGCACTACTCCCACCTCCAGTGTGGCCTCCTGAGTCCCGATAGTCACGTTTGCCCGGGCGGTATCATATTCTTTGGCGTCCCCATGGATGCACCTTACCACTACTGTCTCTCCCAGTCTCGGTCCCTCTAGCTCTCTCACGAGCGACCGGGTGCATCCCGTATCTATCAAGGCCCGTTTTCTCTGGCCGTTGACCTCTGCTGTCACTACCCACCCGGGATGAAACTTCTCACCCACCTTAGCGACGTTTGCATAAATGTTGGCCCAGGCATATTCTTCGGCCGGGCAGAACTTCCGGATATGGCCGAATTGGCCGCAGCCGAAGCACGCGGTCATCTTTTCTTTCCCTTGGTTCCAAGTGGGCGCCAGCTTGCTTTTCGCCGGGTCGGTGGTGATCGTCGGGCGGGGAATCCGGGATCCCGTCGTGTTTACGTACTCGATGCGGTCGGGGCCTTGCTTTTTGGGGGTCGACATCTGGCTCCCTCGTGGCGCTCCCGCGTTCGTTGTCTCCGCCATCTTGTCTTTACTCCGGGGTTTCTCTCCCCCTGCCGCAGGGCGGTTCAACCATGGATCTTCCGCTCCTAGATAGTCCTCTAGTAAGGTAACAGCGCCCTCTACGGACGTTGGCTTATGTTTCACCACCCAGTTCCTGGGTCCTGGGCTAAGCGTTGACACCAATTGCTCGAGTATCATTAGCTCTAGCACCTGCTCTGCCGTTTTTCCTTTAGGTTGCACCCACCGTGTGGCGTTCACTCTCATCTTTTGCGCTACCGTTCGTGGGTGTATGCCCGGCTTCAACCTTAGCTCCCTAAATCTCCTGCGGTAAGCTTCCTCATTTAGGTTCAACGTGTTGAGGATTGCTGTCTTGACCTTTTCGTAGTCGCCTGCGTCTTCCGGGTCTAACGTATCCACTATTTCCTGGGGTAAGCCTGTTAAGTAGGGGGTCACGATAAGGGCCCACTGGTCCTTCGGCCACTGTGCTGAAGTCGCCACTCGTTCGAATATATTCAGAAATGCCGCCGGATCGTCTTGCGGGCCCATCTTTTGGAGTTTAATTGGCGGGCGATGCGCGATAGCCCCTCTTCCTTCCGTAGGCATTACTTTGGTGGATAGTCCTATTTGCGTTCTGCTCAGTTGATCTATGATTAGTTTCTGCTGGTCTGCCAGTTGCCGCATCAGCGCCTCTTGGCCTTCTGTTATTTGTCGTATCCAGCCATCCGTCTCTTTAGGAGGAGATGACAGCCCCCCGCGTTGGGCGCCAATATGTGAGGGTTCGCTGGTGTGTGCTGTCTTCTCTTCAATAAACAGGCGAGGCGCAGAAGTAACATCAAACGGAACAGTATTTATTTCAACATTAACATCATCAGGAACTACCCCCAAGAAAGGGTTAAGGGAGGTCTGAAGACCAAGGTTAGGCTTGGAAGGAGTCCACAAACTATGTACAAAGGGGTTGGTGTTCTCTGGATTCCAAGGACCTGTTGAAGGCGGCACAGGTCCTAGTCCAGGGTTCAATTCTTCCTCTAGCGAGATCAACGGTAGGGTCTCCTCATCGCCGCTCCATCCGTCCCAGGAGGATCCTTCTCCTCCTTCAACGCCCCATGGGCCGGGTAACCCCCCAGCTTCTTCAACTCGGCGATATGCCATTGCCGTTTGCGCTCTAATTCCCGGGCTACCGCCTCTCGTTCCTCCCTCAGCTTCCTTCGCCACTCTTTAGCCTCCGTTTCTCCCCAATAGGAAGGGCGAGGCTTCAACCCCAGCTGCCGACGCTTCTCGGCCTCCTCATGAGGGATCCAGACTTGCTCCCATTTGTGGGTCCAGGGATCCTCCATCCAAACCCACTCCCAGCCGCCTGGAATATCCCTGGCCCTCCCTCTTATATCTCCCATCCCTGCCTCTATCTCCTCCCCTCTTTTTCCCGCCTGAACCTGCCCCGGCTCGCGGGTGAATTTTAACCCTTTCACAGCCTCCTCTAGGTCTCGGGTATCTACCCCCTTGTTCAGGGTGAGGGTTCCGCCGCATTCTGTCTCCCAATCAGGGGTTTCCACACCTCTCTCTTCCCGTCGCGGTGGGGATGGTGGGGGAGTTGTCTGAGTCTGGCCGTTACTCTTCGGGAGCTGCGGCACTCCTACCAAGGCTTCCACCTTGGGAGCCTCACACAGTCCACTTTTATATCCAATAATTTAAATAACATGAGCCAATTAATAACTGTCAATTCTACATCATATTCCCTAGCTCAGTTCTCCCCAACTAAGTGCCCTTCAGATCTTTCAGATCACAATTCCCATCAGTCTCAGTCTGAATAGTAAATAGACAGGGGTTATAAGAGTTGCAGTATAAAACATCTGGAAGGTGCCGCCACTGGGACGGTTGCCCAAACTCAACACATATGCTCCTTCTTCAGATTCAAACAGCAATTTCAATTCATGAGCAGTCCAGATTAGGGACTGTGATCTATATTTTTATTTAGAAAAGTGCCTTTGCCTTCCCACACAGGCCATAAATTCTAAAGCATTTCCACTTTATCTTTTACCATGCAGAATGGTTTCAGCTAAACTGAATAGTACTGAATCATTTCAGGGTGCCAACTTGTGAGGTTAGAGGGTGTCACAAGTCAAACTATTCCCTCATATAGAAAGTAAGTGTTCTGCATACAGAAGACTTCCTTATAAGCAGGAAACAAAGCCTAACCATTTTTCCTGATATGCTACATTTTGACATGTATTTTCCATATATATATATAAATGTAACATATCAGGGAAAATGGTGTGGGTGTGGGTGTGGGTGTGGGTGTGTAAACACACACACATATACATATATATGTGGAAAATACATGTCAAAATGTACAGTTTTACATGATAACCCTCTGAACTTTTTCTTTTAAGTTCCATCAGTCATTGCTGATCTATAGCATGAAAACCCTTGCATCTGTCCCAGTAGTAAAACACATGCTTTTCCAAGCAGATGGTCTCAGGTTCAATTTCTGACATCTCAAACAGGGCTCAAAAAAGATTCTGCCTGAGGACCAGTGCCAGTTAAAATAAACAATGTTGGGACAGATTAAATGTGACTCAGAAGAAGGAAGTCAGCTTTATATTCTCATAGTTTACATCAATGATTCTCAAATGCTGCAAAACGGCAGGCTTCCCTAAAGCCAAAATACAAGACAGAAATTTTGCCTGTCAGCAGTGACTTGTCAGTCCAACAGAAAACTGAACAAATACAACATAAATGTTCCACAGTAATGTCCCATAGCATGCCTTAAAAGTCCCAATGGTGCAAACATACAGAAGCAAAATATCTAAATAACCTTCAGCTGTAGCTCCAGTTCAAAATGTGGAAATCAGAGTGGAATTCATTAGCTGAAATCAATGACATTTCAAACTTTTTATTTCTCTTCCCCTCAAAACACACTGCCTAAAAATACTAAATACACCCCCCAAAGTAATTATTTACAGTGGTGCCTCAACTTATGAACATCCCAACATACGACCATTTCGAGTTGTGACCAGCTCCAGCCGCAAAATTTTGCTTTGACTTGCAGCCAGAGCTTCAACTTGCAAACAAAAGATGCAGGGAAAAAGGCAGGGAATTCAAATTACAGGACTGACCGTTGGTTGGCGAAGAGCTTCTCTGTAGCTCTTTTGTCCCAACAGTTAGTGTGCGCGCATTTGCTGAGAGGCTTCAGACTGCCTGGTGCTGCTTTCTGCTTCTGGGTGAGTACATTTACAGGGTTTTGCAGGGTGGGTTTGGGGGGTTATGTTTCTGTGCTGTGATGGTAGTTTTTGTTTTCTGGTATGTGTTTTTCCCCAGCCCCATCGCATTCCGACGGGGGGCATGTCTTTAACACCTGATGCAATGGAGCGATGGATGCGTTGGACATCGGAGCAACAAGACATCATTTTGCTGCAATTGATAACACAACAGAGGGAGATGATGGAGAAGATGATGACAATACCGAACTGGGTGGATAAGAAAGCTACAGAGCACCCGACACAAGCAGGTCAATTAGTAGGGCTGCCCAACTTTGCACAAGTAATGCTACAAAAAATGGGACCAAATGACGACCCAGAAGAATTCTTACACACGTTTGAAAGGATAGCTACGGCATCAAAATGGCCTCAAGATCAATGGACACTCATCTTAATGCCGTACCTAACTGGATTAGTACAAGAAATAGTGGACACTCTAGAACCAGAAGAGATACAACAATATTCCAAAGTAAAGACAGCAATTCTGGGCACTCTAGATATCTTGGAGGAAACCTATCACCAGAGATTTTGAGGGCTATGATACAAATGGGGCACACCACCTCATAAATTGTTTTAACAAATGAAAACCAGTGTAGTACAATGGCTGCGGCCGGCAGTATGCAACACGGACCAGGTGGTGGAGTTTGTGGTGACTGAGCAACTAATAACCACACTCCCAACAGAGATCAAGAGCTGGATACTGCACAATCAACCAACTACGTTGGAAGAGGCGGCCATGTTGTTAGAAGCCTAGACCCGTTCAGAGGAGAGAGGCAATCATTTCATAAACCAGAGGAAAGACAAAGTGAAATATCAAGAAAAGATGCCATTCCCAGCACCAGCCATGGTGAGGCCAAAGACAAGGAGCCCGACGACTGGGGGAATTCCCAGATCAACAAGCTCAAGATTTGTCAGACCCTACATCACTGTTGGGCTAGATTCAGAATTGCAACACCCAGGACCCTTGTCGATCACAAGAAAGGAAGGAAAGAAAATTTGCTATGGCTGTGGGCAAGAGGGACACTTCAAGAGGGAATGCCCAGTAGAAGACGTCAAAGAACAGAGATGTATGGCGCCAACTGGGAGTTCCCGTGTGCTCAGTCCTTTCAGACCCCTGCTGAGACAGAACAGGGGGAAGAAAGTCTGGGAGCCGCAGGTGGGCTGGGTATACCATCCACAACCACAGCCCTGACAGACAATATGCAAGACACCTCGGGCACTGGGCAGAAATGGACAACTGGAGTTAAGAGTTCATCTCCTCTTTTGTTGCAAGGAGAGTTACCTGGTTTGATGGAAGTTAAGAAGTACGACTTGTTAAAAGCGGAACCAAATAATGTGAACATGTTAGAGACTGATAACTTGTTAGATAATAACCCTGTTTTGTTGGAAGCTTTTGGAGTACCGTCACCTCCTACAGACAAATGTATCAAAAGGAGTAAAGGACTTTAATAATAATAAATAATATAATAATATAATAATAAAATAAATAAATAAATAAATAAATAAATAAATAAATAAATAAATAAATAAATAAATAAATAAATAAATAAATAAATAAATAAATAAATAAATAAACTTTAACCTTGATCATAGGCCAGCCACAGGTATCACATAAGCCCCCTGTTACAGCAGCTCTACTGACTGCTGATCCATTTTCATGATGAATTCAAAGTGATGATTCTAACCTATAAAGCCCTAAACGGCTTAGGCTCAAATTATCTCAAGGACCGCTTCTCCCTCTATGAGCCTGCTCAAGCATTAAGATCATCAGAAGAGGCCTTCCTCTCAGTCCCACCATCTACACATGTACATTTGAAAAAGACACAGGAGAGAACTTTGATTTATCACATCTGTACCCCAGTCTTTCTCCAAGGAGCTCAGGGTACCTGGAACTATCTCACTGTATCCAGTAATTCTATAAGGTAGGTTTAGACTGACCCAAAGCCACAGAATAATCTCCAGGATGAAGGAATATAAACCTAGATCCAAATCCAACATTCTTTCCACTATATTACCATTGACAAAATGCAGATCAGGATCTACAGATAGATCTACAAATGACCTGCAGTAGAATACCAAGAACTTCTGACTCTCAGATATTTAACAAGAGTAAGAACAACACACACTCTCACACACACAGTTAGTCCACTGAAACAGAAGAAAGCTTGGAGGCAAAGCTAGAAGTGGACTATGAACTCAGTTCAGCTCTGAGACTGAAAAATGAACTCCTGGTCTAGGAATTCCTTCTTGTTCCTTATTTTTAAGAATATGCAGCAGAAGCTCCCACTCCCAAGTCACTGTTTTGCACTTGACTCCAGTGGAGACACTATTGAAAAGTAGTAGATACTTGTGAACACCACATGCCTTTCTAGGAATACAGAGATTCAAGACAGTTTACAAAATCTTTAAAAAGCAAATACAACTAAAAACACAACAAATTATATTAAAATGCAATTCAATATTAAAAGACCACTAACAAAAAATAATGTTTAAAAATCTTAAAAGCTCACTGGTGATCAGTAGTCAATAAAGAGTAATCAGCTGTACACAGCAAGAACATCTAACACAAGTAAAGAGAGAAAGATACACTAATAGAAAATTGTAGTGTTTGCAACATACAGTAGAACCGAAGAGAACAGGAATGCTCTTAGATCAAATATTGAATGATCTGGTCACAGTGTTCTCCAGCTAACACACTTGTCAGCAACATTTTGAAATAATGTATGGCGACATCCTTCCAAATCATACATACCTTAGTTATACAATGCATTATAGGACAACAGAAAAAAATGTTGACATTTCCAAATTTTATGGGGCCATTTATGTTAATACTTACCTCATAAACAAAGAAACAAAAGGTCTGATACACTTTTCTCTACAGTTCAGATGACCACTTTAGATATGACTTTCTTTCTATGAGGTGAATTAATCCGACATCCACTTTTGTAATATTGAATTCATCTATTTTTAGCTCAATGTTTACAGCTGCATAATATTTATGTGTATGCCACCTACAGTATTTTGGCAGATGGTGGGATATAACTAATGGAAATAAACAAACAGAGGAAGAACAAGCAGGTTAGTGCATACTTTTTTTTTGTTTTTCTTTTGCTACTGATATACATGCAAGCAACTTGCAACCGACCAACAGCTTTTACCTTTTGTACCTTTGGAGACAAAGATACGCATAAAGACCTCAGTTTGAATCTGCATATGGTCTACAAGCTTTTTTCTTACACTGGTAACACTCATGCAACAGAAGTATGATTAAGGAAGAATCTTGAATATTCTCTAGTACCATACAACCTGGTCTCCCAGATACTGTTGGATTTCAATTTCCCCTCAGTCCCTGCCACTCCAGCCAATCGTAAAAGATGACAAGAGGAACAATTAAGAGTGATGCACTGAGAGCTGGGAAATCAGAGTCTCAGTCCACAGAGAGCTATGAAAACCTACTGGGTAACCAACCTCAGGCCAACCACCTTCTCAACCAGATCTACCTCACAAAATTGTTGTGAAGATACAGTGAGCAAAAGGAAAGCTACATGTGCCACCTGGAGCTCAAGGGAGAAAGGGCACGATAGTATATACATTTAATTGATAAATGTCTGCAGGGCCTTCAGTTCCTCACCTCTGCTATAAATACTAAATATTATATTACTATTATTGTTATTTGGAAAGGCAGAGTGTCACATTTTAAAGTAGCTCACAGAAAGCAAATATCAGTGAAGTTCTTTAAGTCCACTGGATATACTGTATGCACTTCAAAAAGAATAAACAAATGTTTCAAAATTCTTTACTACTTGTAATCGAAATACACGTAGATGATGAATCTAATCCAGAGGAAAACAAGAAGAACCTCAAAATGACAGTATCTACTTCACCATTTAGGCAGAAAAAAATCCTCTATATTGATACAGCGAAAAGCAAGCATCAATGTTCTAAGTAGTAAATTCAGAGGTTCGTGCTAGCCTGCAGTAGATGGCTGAAAATGATCTCTAAAACAAACCCATTTTTAAAATAAATCCAGTATGCATACATGGGACAACAAGAAGAAGTTAGAGAACGAAAGAAAGGAATCCAAAGTGAACAGAACCCAGAAAAACAACAAAAATTGCACCAATTCCCAAAGGAATATTCAACAAAGACAAATAGTGGTAAGGAAATTTGCATCTTGTTCAGAACAATCAACACTAAAATCTAATGCTACATAATGCTATAAAAACGCTTCAAGATGCTGAGTTCTGCTTTGACTGACCAATTAGAATTTGTTGAAAACCTCCCAAGTCTAAGCATTCACAGATCTGCATCAACTCAAAGACAAAGTAAGCTGTAGCATCTTTCACTATATTTCGGGGGGGGGGCACTCCTACAGATCAGAAGTACATACAAGATGTTAACATTGTGAATCATATAAATAAGAAAGCATTTTTTCAAAAAAATGCATTAAAAAAGAAAGCCAATCACATCTACAGTGAACTAAAAGCAGCAAGTTTCACATATATACTAAATAACATAACAGATAAAACAGAATCTTGTGTATCTCCATATCCATACTTTTAGGAGTCACAACTCCAACTAGCACATTTTACTTTAAACCAAAGGGAGGGGGTTCTCCTCTCATTGAAGAATTATAAAAATCTTCCATGCTCAATGACAGTTTCTTCAGGCATGTTCATATTAACACATTAATGAGGAGCTCATTATCTCCTACACCTAGTGCCCGTCCCCTCCTGACCAGATGTTACCAGCAGTGAGAGAGAAAGGCAAATATGTGACTAAATGAATCTATTTCCACATCTTTCAGCCTTTCAAGATGAAATTTCAGTTGCAAAGCTAAAGTTAAGGTTACTTCAGTGGTTCCCAAACATTTTGGGCTCGCATCTTCCCCTTGATTTACCAACCACCAGCTGAGGCTTCCCTTGCTCAGAGGGGCCATAAGGAGTCTCACTAGCAGCAGGGACAGGATCTTGACACTGGTCCCCAACCATCCCATCTCCTTCCCCCCTACCCCGAATATCCCCAAGGGCCCACTTCCTTCAAGGTCCTGACACAGGAAACTCACAAGGCCACCCAGCAAGCACCTCCACCGGGGACCACAGAGATGGGGCAAGGAGAGGCAGGCACACAGCCTTCACTTCCAGTTCCAGCTTGACATAGAGTATGAACAGCTCCTCTACAACTTTCATAGCTCTATGTTCCATCCCGTTTTCCACTGTGCTCCTGGCTCGGATCTCCGCCACACCACGGAGCTCCAGCATACAGTTTGGGAACCCCCGGGTTACTTCATTATTGCAGAATGCTCCATGACCCCTTTTTATATTAAACATATTTAAAACCCACCTTATACAATGAAAAGAACCATGTGGTTAAAACACTTCCTAAGTTGTATCAGTTCATGCTGTTGTTCATGGGAACTCATAAGGAAAATCTACATTCAAATTGTCTTCCAAGAAGCTGACATACAGAAGCAAATCACTGCTCTGTCTAGTTCCATACTAGTGGCAGAAACTCTTCTGGTTCTGAGAAAGGACTCCTTCCTAGCCGTACCAGGAGTAGCTAGAGATTCAGTCAATTCTTCAATCTAGAAGGAAACTTACCTACACAAAGAAAACCAGCGCATCTAAGCTATCTTCTGCTTGGCTTTTAACATGTGGCAAGAATCATTTTTATGAGGAGAATTCAGACATACACTTTCCCTAGTTGCAGCCTGAATCAATAACTCACGGGGGGGGGGGGGAGATTGCCACTTGATTTTGCTAACTGTGCAAATGGGTCTTAAGCAGCCTGTAATGGCAGGAGGTTTCTGCCTTTTGCCATTAAACCTGCTGTTGAGCTTTAATAGGTATATTCAGAGACCTGTCTCCTAGTACAGAAGTCAGCTGCCTCCACTGATAGCTGTTTTCTCTTGGTTTCCCTCAATTCCACAGCCATGCTTTGCAAATGCTAAAGAATAAATCTCTTCAACAGACTCATATTTGTAATAATACTGGTTAATGATTAATTAAACAGGAGCATACTAAAATTTTCAACATCAAATCTAAGACTAGAACTTTTTTGTTAATGAAAAATAGGTACAAAAATCATTCTGCTTTCCAAGAAAAACAATCAGCTGGTGGGAAGACAGACACATATAAATCAATGGTGTTTTTTAAAAAAATTCCTCATTAGTAATGTGCATTCCTCCATCATCAAGCGAGCATTTTAAATACATCAGACCCAATATCCTACATTAAAGAGATTTTCTGATTTACCTAAACTCTCACCAAGGGTCTCTGGATCTCACCAGAGAATTCAGGGGTCACAGTGTTCAATTCCTATTTAGTCTCAAGAGTGATATTACATCAGCTTCCTGAAATAGTAAGCTACACTGTGAACATTAGTGAATTTACTGATTAGGACTATTCAGTACAACATTAACACCAGTGCTATAGTTCTACAGGGCCTGAATCTAGTCAAATTAAACAGGACAATAATAATTTTTAGAATGCAAGCAACACCTCACAGTCATTGAAGTGAGATGGAAACCCTCCCATAATAAATTTTCCAACATGCAGGTATTTCCAGAAAACCTCCAGGTGCTTAATTTTTGTGTTGAACATTTTAAATTTTTTAACATGACTGTATTATAAAATCCAGCAATAATAATGAATAGATGCAAATACAATATTAGGTAAATGGTTCTATAGTCATGTGATTCTACAGGCAGTAGCAATGCAACAGGAAGTATCCCAGTGACCTCAGTGGAAGACTGTTAAACCATAATAGAAATACATGAGAAGACACTGTCTTGAATAATTTGTTAGGTATGCTAAAGTTGGTACATCAACAATTTTAAGTACCTCTTCATATTTCATATCCAATCTGAACCAAAAATATAACTGTAAAGCTGTAAAAATTTAAGGAAATATTCTAATGAAAATAATTTCCACATAATCTTTACTTTTAAATTTTCCAGTATTTCTTTCTGAAAATTTTCTAACTCAAACACTGACAGAAAACCCAGATCACAGCTCCATGGCTCAATGTTTTATGTATATATACCTAATCATATACAATCAACCTTACTCCAAGTGAACATGGACTTACTTCCAAGTAAACACGCACAGGAGTGCATTGCATGGCACACAAAAGACATCGCTCCAAATGAATAACAACACAGAAGCATAAGGCATGTCACATTCATATTGCTTAAAAGAAAAGGCCTCTATTTTAGAATAACTGCTGCAGCTAATTCAAAAGAAAGCCTACAACAGACATGACATGAGAATCCTTAACACAAAATTCAACGTTTTTGCCTGCAACATCTGCATAAAATCCCTGCAATGCCACCATTCACAAAGGTCTCTGTTGGCAAAGTTACACTGAAACAAGTCAGCTTTTCCCATCCTAAGCACATGTTTTAGGCCCTACTGAAGTCCAATTCTCACTGAGGTGATAATTCTGTATGTGATTTGTATCAGCAGTTGGCAGGTAGAATCACATGACTGTAATTCTCCATACAAAATATACATCTAAAAAAACTTGCCATCATGTACAAAGCAGGTGCCATGAAGAGGATTTTTAACTTATTCCAGACATCAAGATTACATTAAGAACTAAACCTTAATTAAGTTTGGCATCAAACTATAAGGCAAAGAAAAAACAACTGGAATCAAGTAAAATCTAGAGGGGCCACCCACTCCCCACTCCTACTATAGAGGCTAGCAAATGTTATTCATATCATTATATATTTATGTCACATGTCCTTCAAGGAACTCAGTGCATTATATCTCTTCATACTCCCCCCACACCATCACGCCATTCTGTTTTTACACGCTATGAAGCACAATAAGCCGTTCAAGTCCAAGACTCTGTCCGTCACACCACAAGTGTGTCAAACACTCCGTCCAGAGAAAGATCTTAAATGGCTTGTCACTCTTAGATATTTCTAACTTTATTTAAAGTTTAGCACAATTGTCAAAATGGTAAATCAATACAGAACTAAATGTCTGGTATTGGATAAAAAGGTTTCACTATACAGCAACCATGCATTTTTGCTTGTTTTCGTTCTGTATGCAAGCCTGTGAGTTTCCCTCTGACTTCATAAAGCAAGAAGCTTATTGATCAATACTAAGAAAGCTACTGTATTCCGATTACCAGTAAAAGCCATTGGTACAAGACAAAAAGAATTACCCAAAGAAGTCATCAAAATGGTGAGGATTAAGGCTGTGCAGTACAACTGCAAGCACACAGAGAGACAGAGGCAACAGACTGAATGAGATGTGACTCTAATGTGACTTGCCATGCCTTTTCTTTTGTGACTACCACTGCAAAGTCACAAAAGATCTGTGTCTGCTCTGCACACAACAAGAGAGGAGGAATGGATTGGCTGACAGGGATGATAGTTCTGTCCCCAGCTGCTTTTACCGCACCAAATGTCTTGCTTATTAATTGCTTTCATTAGCAGCTTTCATTAGTGGTTTCTAGTCAGTTCAGAGTTAAAAGATGCCCTTGTTTGCCCTCAGTCAAGAAGCTGAAGAAGATGATATTTTCTATCTCAAATTGTTGTTTTGGCGGCTGCAGTGCTACACAATTCAGGACAGTAGTATGGAGTGATATTCCAATACTAGGGGAAGTACAAATTCTCATTTGACACAGTAAATTAATGTCAGAAAGGTACTGTACCACAACAGGATTTGATTTCCGGTGGGAGGGACTCTACCTTCAGACCTGGCAGCTGTTACTGTGTAATGACAACACCCCCAAGTCTAGCTTGACTGTTTCATACACAAACTTGATACTAGATGTAGAATCCCAAAGAGTTGTTAAGAAAACAAATCAGTGAATAAGGATTCTGTTTCAACATACTGTGCTACACTCACACTTTCTAAGTTACTAGTCCATAGGCTCAACATGCAGTCTTCCAGGTCTGTGGTTTTCCCACACAACGCTATCCACAGGCTCACCAGTGCACCCTGTCATTTTCATAAAGTCTGGAATAGCAGCATCACATCTAAAAACTGTCAACATTAGCCTGCTCTTTTGCCCTGAAAACCCCAGAATAATTTTTCCTCTCAAAATCCTGCAGATATTTACAAGCCCATTTTTGAGATCGCCCCAACTTCAAGCGTCATAATTTAGAAGATGGAAACACTGCTGCCCAAGCGTGCAAAAACAAGGACGGGAGGAGTGGTGAGGTGGATTGGGTTTCCAAACTCTCCATCGATGCTAATCTCTCTCCAGCCCCCGAATTGCACCAAACTTGGTCATGGTTGCAGGAATGCACATACAGTATGACTCATGGCCGTATTGTGGATGGATCTGCAAAAGAGGCAGGCAGGTGGGCTGGACTGGCTGCGTGTTCGTGTGCGCGAGCGCCTTGCGGGGAGAGGGAGAGAGGGAAAGGGAAGGGAAGGGGGGCGGGGAGAGAGAAGGGAAAGCCAACTGCAGTGCGTGGGACCAGACCCAGGGGAGTCGCAGCTGGGCGGCTTGGACGGCGCATCCTTCTTACCGCCACCCATGCAAAGCAGTGGGGCAGGCGCAGAGAACTTTGGGGGGGGGGAGCAAACCAACCCCCAGCAGCAGCAGCCCTTCTGCTTTCAGAGGGGAAGCTTTGCAATGCAAGGAGCAAGCGGCAGGGGCATCCCTGCTTGGCTCCACATGGGCATCCTGCGCCGCCTCTCCTCCCTCCTTCCCGTGCGACTCTGCGCAAGGGCATCCTATGCAGCATCCCCTCCCCGTGCCCAGGAGGTCTCCTCCCAAGGACAGAGCCTCCCCAACGCCATGACAGTGCCTGAGAGGAAAACTAAGCGCTGTACAGACCTCCCCCTCCTCCCCGCCGAGCTCGGGCCGCTTGCCTGCCCGATCGGCCACCGGCTCTTTGGCCCCCGGTGTGTCTGCTCTGCCTCGCCCGGCCGCCTCGGAGTTCATTCATCAGCTACCCCCTGGGCGGGCGGGGGCACCGCCCCCCCAAAGAGCCCCTTGCCTTGCGCACGGCGCTCCAATAAAAAGTTCAGAGCACAACTTACCTAAAATGGCTCCTGCAGCAGCCAAAATACAAACAGCTATTATTTGGTGAAGTTTAGCCCAGACACCCTGCAAGGACAGCCTAGCCTGGTCCCGGGCACGCCCCCGCGCCCCTATGACTGGTCGCCGGCAGCCCCCTCAGCGCCTGCCATTGGAGAGGCAGCCCGTCAGCCAAGCGCAGCCCGCTCCAAGCTTGGCTGCAGCGCGCTTATTGCTAGCTCCATTGTGCTCCTATTTGCATTGATGTGATCGCGGCTGGGATTGGCTGAGGCGGGGACCGTGCCGTTTCCTCACCCCCGTCTCGCTCCCGCACTCCCCCCCCCAAATAATTCCTCGAGCCTCCTCAGCCCCGCTTCCCCTCTCCTTTGCTTCTCGCCCCTTTCCCAGTCTGCCAGCTCTGTTACCCAAGGCAACTGTGGATGCCACTTTCCCAGGGCTGGCATGGGCGAGAGAGAGCATATTCCCCTCATATCCTCCAATCAAGGGTTTTTTTACTTACTGTACTTCAGCCAGCATTAAAGGCGAAGAAGAAGGGAGGGGAGAAGAAGAGAGGGAACCTTCCCCCCCCCCTTTGCATTCCACGTCTTTGCTCGCTTTTCATTTCCCGGATGTGAAATTTCCTGCATTTAAAGCTCTGTGTCTGGAGGTGGAAAGTAGAACCTCTGCGTAGGAGGCTGCCGGTCCTTGTCGTTCCCGCTTCCTTGCCTGGGAAGACGGAGAAATGGACATAATATTCTGGAAGATGCCAGGTTTCTTTGATCTTTTTTAAAGCTCACGGAGACGACGGTCTATATAGGCTATTCCTTAGCACAGAGGTTGCCTTCTTGCACACATACCCAAATTATGTTGACCAAGGGCTGCAATGTGAGTTAATTGTGGAAAAAAAAACATTTTGAAGCCCACTCCTTTGCTAATTGACTTTATTTAATTGGTGACAGGCTATGGTATACAATTAAAACTGCACTGTCAGCCGTTGAATAGTTTTTATGAAATACAGTAACTCCTCTGAAAGATACCTTGAACTAAGATCTTAAACCATAGGTTCTTAACCTGTGGTCCATGGACCCGGGGGGGGGGGGCGCATGATGTCCTTGCAGGGGGTCTGCGAAGGCTTGAAGAAATGTTATGATCTTTTGCAATTAAAATTGAATGAATGAAAGCAACTAAGAAAGAAAAGGAAATGTACAATAAAATTATAATTTCCCTGCTTGTTTGTGTAAAACCTGGCTTTTCTAGCCTACCGCCTTCCATTAAAAACAAAGAAAAGTTGAAAATGGTTATGAAAATAAGTGTTTGATAACAGATAAGTGATATTTCTGCACACAGTGAGAAGATGCAAGTGAATGATGCTAAGTGGCTGACACACAACACATGACATTTCTTACTACTGTGTAGACAGAAGCTGTGGGAAGAGAGTCAGAGTCAGTCAGTGTCAGTGTGAGTGAGTGTTTGGACAGGCTTCATAATTTTGTTTCTTCAATTTCTGCTAATAAAACCATTTAATCCTTGTCGAGTAAAGTGACTTTTCGAAGTTATCACAATGCATTTTATAATAATACATTTTGGTTGAGACTCGGAATGAATGAATTTGAAATGTGAAAAAACTGATGCTGTTGATGAGCATGCATCCTGTTCAAAGCAAAATGAAGCTTCTTCCAGTCATCGTAAAAAGTGTCACCATTATAGCAAGGAATATCTGTCAATGAGGTCCTGAGAACATTTAGATACAGTAAATATTTGGTGCATTTTAGGTTTTTAAATCTTAATTTAAGTCTTAGTGGTCTGCGGGAACAAAAGATATTTAAAGGGCAACACCAGAGTGTTGTTCTCTGGAAAAGATGACCAAAGAGTTAGAGCATGAGTACACTCCATGTATGCCAAATTGCCTACACACAAAGCCATTACTTCACCACATGCTTAGTGCCTAGGTCAACCCATATTTACCACAGGGACTGCTCAACAAACCATCACTGCCATATGACAAACATGAGTGAACTCACTATTTCAGGGATATACCGTGTTTCACTGAAAATAAGACAGGGTCTTATATTAATTTTTGCTCCAAAAATGCATTAGGGCTTATTTTCAGGGGATGTTTCAATTTACAGCCATGTCATCTGGTTGCTGCACAATGCTGCACAATGGTGGAGGGTGAGGTTTCACTTAACTAGAGCTTATTTTGGGGGGTAGGGCTTACATTACAAGCAACCTGAAAAATCATACTAGGGCTTATTTTCAGGTTAGGTCTTATTTTCAGGGAAACAGGGTAGTGTGATCAATCACACTTATGTTTGGCATGAGAAGTTGGAGATCCCAAAGGGCAACTCTTCCTGGCAATATGTGTGTGTGTGTGTTCTGTGCTGTCAAGTCAGAGCCAACTTATAGTGACCCTAATGAGGTTTTCAAGGTAAGTGAGATATTTAAGGAGTGGTTTTACTAGTTCCACTCCCCCAGTCAGAGAACAATCCCTGTTCTCCAGAGTTCTAGTCTGTCACTCTGTCCACTATACAGTACCACGTTGGGAATCCTAGTAGTAGCAATACATTAATTAATAATAAATAATTTAACAATGGCACCCAGAAAAAAATTAGCTTTCTCACATTGACCAATATTAGGGTTAGGCTGAGGGTTGAAATGTTAAGCACACCTATTGGACAGTTGTCCACACTTGTGAGTGAACTGGGACTTCTGCAGAAATCTATTCAACTTTAATTAATACCATGCTCATTTGGTTGTAAAAATTCCAGATCAATAGAAGTCCTGTGCAAATTTGTATCTTCTCCAAATTCATTGTTCAAAATATGTTAGGGTCTTTAGGTTTATATGAGCCTTTATTTTAATCTACAACACTGATAAAAGTTGTCATAGTGAATTCTCAAAAATGAAAATACTGCAGTCTAGAAAAATACAACAAACCAGCTGTAGATTGGAGTTGGACATTTTTCTTATTTACATCCTTAGCATTACTTCTTCTTATCTGCTTCCTGGAGTTAGACTTAAAACAACACAATGTATTTCTTATTTTTAGAAATTAATTTTACATTTTATCAAATGTGCATACTATACTACTCATTTTTATCACATCCTCTTTTAGGTTTCTATTTGCTTGCTGTAGTTCTAAATCCATTTCGATATTACATACTATGATTTCTTCTCCCCCCCCTTCCCCCCTTTTTTCTTGCTCTTATGAATTCCCACACATACCACCTTCAATTATCTGTCTTCTTATCTTTGACTTTATGGTCAAGTGTATGGAAAAACTAACTAATTATGCTCATGGAAGGCTTGAAGATTCTCTCCAGGACACTCCTTGTGTCCTTGTTTTACTGGGGAAAAATGATTTACCACTATTAACTTCAAAGTATAGTCTTTCAAAGTGACTTTCTGGAGTTGTGGCTTTTCAAAATTCAACCTTTAGGATATTCTCTTCACACTGTCTGCAGAGGAAGCCTACACGTCAATCACAAAACCATGTTCATTGCAATATACCATTAACTTCTCACCACTTCGCCTAGTGCAAGATGTCCCGGTGCTCACCCATGTTCAGTTTCCTTCAGAGAAATAAAGCAGATGTCACTGGAGACATCTATAGTCCATGTCTATAACATGTGGATTTATTTACAAACATACAGTTCATGGCATAACATTACTATAGTCAGGAAATCCATAGCTCTTTATCAAATCTCCAGAGAGACAGTCCCAAAAGGTCCTTTCTATGGGTGTCTCTCACATGCACTCACACATTTGCTTGCTCTCAGAATCTGCCTAAAACAGGTTATGTGCTTTACACACAACAGGTCTAGATTTCATCATCCTTAACTGCTTCCTAATCCACCCAGTGGCTGTGTTCAGTGCACTCAAACACACTACTGCTCTTTCTCAGTTACACAGAATAACTAGGAAGCTTTTTATTCCATGATATATTGAGTGAAAAAACAATATAGGTTGTCACGATATATCAATAACAACACAAAACATGTCAGCAATTAAAGATGGTCTACAGCAGTTATTCTCAATGGGTGTCATATGCCCCCCTGTGGCTCCCTTTTTACACATTTGAAGGGGGCTACAGAGTGATTGTTGCCTTGTTGTGGCGAAGGGGCTTGAGTAATTATGAGAAGCTATGGGCTATGATGGGCAGGGACACCCAAGATGGACAGGTCATAGTGGAGAGTTCTGACTAAACACAATCCACCTGGAGTAGGAACTGGCAAGACACTCCAGTATCTTTCCCAAGTAAACTCAATGGACAGAAAAGGCTAAAAGATATGACGTTGGAAGATGGGCCCCTCAGGTCGGAAGGCATCCAACATGCTACTGAGGAAGAGTGGAGGACAAGGACAAGTAGCTCCAGAGTTAAGGAAGTGGTTGGGTCAAAGCTGAAAGGACACTCAGCTGCAGATGCACCTGGAAGTGAAAGGAAAGTCCGATGCTGCAAAGAAAAATACTGCATAGGAACCTGGAATGTAAAATCTATGAACCTTGGTAAACTGGATGTGGTCAAACAGGAGTTGGCAAGAATAAACATTGACATCCTGGGCGTCAGTGAACTAAAATGGATGGGAATGGAGGAATTCAATTCAGACAATTATCATACCTACTACCGTGGGCAAGAATCCTGTAGAATAAATGGAGTAGCCCTCATAGTCAACAAAAGAGTGGGAAAAGCTGTACTGGGATACAATCTCAAAAATGATAAAATGATTTCAATATGAATTCAAGGCAGACCTTTCAACATCACAGTAATCAAAGTTGAAGAGGCTGAAATTGACCAATTCTATGAAAACTTGCAACACTTTCTAGAACTGACACCAAAGAAAGATGTTCTTCTCATTATAGGGGACTGGAATGCTAAAGTAGGGAATCAAGAGATAAAAGGAACAACAAGTAAATTTGGCCTTGGAGTTCAGAACGAAGTAGGGCAAAGGCTAATAGAGTTTTTCAAGAGAACAAGCTGGTCATCACAGACACTCTTTTCCAACAACACAAGAGGCAACGCTACACATGGACATCACCAGATGGGCAATACCGAAATCAGATTGATTATGTTTTCTGCAGCCAAAGATGGAGAAGCTCTATACAGTCAGCAAAAACAAGACCTGGAGCTGATTGTGGCTCTGATCATCAGCTTCTTATAGCAAAATTCAAGCTTAAACTGAAGAAAGTAGGAAAAACCACTGGGCTAGTCAGGTATAATCTAAACCAAATCCCTTATGAATACACAGTGGAAGTGAAGAACAGATTTAAGGAACTAGATTTGGTGGACAGAGTGCCTGAAGAATTATGAATGGAGGTTCATAACATTGTAAAGGAGGCAGCAACAAAAACCATCAAAAAGAAAAAAGAAATGCAAGTAAGCAAAGTGGCTGTCCAACGAGGTCTTACAAATAGCAGAGAAGAGAAGGGGAATAAAATACAAGAGAGATAGGAAAAGTTACAGAAAATTGAATGCTGATTTCCAAAGAATAGCAAGGAGAGACAAGAAGGCATTCTTAAATGAACAGTGCAAAGATATAGAGGAAAATAATAGAAAGGGAAAAACCAGAGATCTGTTCAAGAAAATTGGAGATATTACAGCCTTACAGCAGTATTGATCAAAAAAACCTCAAATACCAGTGGGGTCATTTTTTTGAAAATTTTGAAAGATCAGATTCTGTTTAAAATCTACTCATGTGAAGAAGGTAAAGACCTTTTGAAGGCATGGAAAATCTGGCAGGAGGAAGATGGAGGTCAGGAGTTAACTCCGACTTCAAGCAAAAAAACAGAGGGTTGAAGCAGAAAGTACCAGATTCCTGAAGGGTTAGAGGAACAGACCACTTGTTGTATTCTCCCTTCTAAATATTTTATTTTTTAAAAAACTTTTACTTTTCTTCTCTCTTTCCTTCATTCATTTATATCGATTTTTTCACTTTCTTTCTTTCGAGTTTTTAGTATTAACTATACTAATTATATTAATAATATCAGTCAACAATAATAATAAAACTAAAATTATCAATAATTCTGGATTTTAATTGTTTACTTACAATTACAGGGGAGAGAGAGGGTGGAGAAGGGGGCTTCAGTGTTATTAAATATTAAGAAGAAATGCGAAAATTTGATAAAAAGAGCAGAGGCAAGGTTCTGGTTGCGGTTCCGCCAGAGAATGGTGGTGTCCCCCACACACACCTTGTGCCCTCACTAGTAGTTATAGCGGGAGAATATGGTGGGGTGGGAAAAAAGATTTTTAAAAACTGCCAAAAAAACCTTCGCTATGGGAAAACATCGCTAAGCAAAACACGTTTTCCCATAGAGATGCATTGAAAACCGGGTTGCCATCCTTAAGCGAAAATCGCCATAGGAAACATCGCTAAGCAAAACGCGGTTCCCCCATTGAAATGCACTGAAACCTATTCAATGCATTTCAATGGGGGGGGAAATTACAACAAATTCAAAAAGAGTCAGAACAAAGTCAAATTAGTTTAACAAAGGGTTTATTAAGTGCACTTATGATTTCAAGCATTCTAAACCTTTTTAAAACATTTTTAAACATTTAAAAGACAGCCAACACGAGGCTGTCAAAACCATCGCTAAGCGAAACAGGGGGACCCAAACTGTCATCGCTATGCGAAGCAAGGTCCCAAACATCGCTATGCGAAAATCGCCCATAGGAAACATTGTCAAACGAAGTGCAAGACCGCTCCGGAAAACGAATCGTTAAGCGATTACATCGTTAAACGAAGCAATCGCTAAGCGAGCCACCACTGTATTGAGCAAGAAGGTAAAAAATAACCACTTGAAAGATATTTGGAAAGTAATGAAAGGTGATGAAAGAAGATATACAGTGGGGTCTTGACTTAAGAACGGCCCGAGTTAAGAACATTTTGACTTAAGAACCGCTCTCATAGGAAAATATTGACTTGACTTAAGTACTTAGATTTGAGTTACAAACTGAAAAAAACCCACGTGGGAGGCAGGGAAAGTGCAAAATGTGAACTTTCAGTTAACTGTTGGCCAGTGAAAAGGGTGCCTGTTTGCTTCCTCACTCCTCCCAGCGTTTAGAGAGTGGATTGGGAGACAGTCTTCGGACTGCCTGGTACTGTACTGCCTGGACTGTATTTTCCCTGCCTTCCCTGAACCTTTCTTGACCTAAGAAAAAGAGAAACAAAATATCCCCCTCTAGTGGTCGAAGGCGGAATAGCAGCTTCCCATTAGTTTCTATGGACGGAAAAGAGCAGATACGGATCAAATGGTTTTCAATGCATTCCTATGGGAAATGCAGATTTGACCTGAGAACTTTTTGACTTGAGAACTGCCTTCCAATATGGATTAAGTTCTCAAGTCAAGACCCCACTGTACTTATTTTTCAGCAGTATACAATAATTATTCCAGAATAGATTTCATATTTACATCTCAAGATTTAATTCCTAAGACAGTCAATACTGAGATTAATTCTATAAAAACAACAGATCATGCTTTGATTTCAATGGAGATTGAGATTTAAAAATATTATCAAGACTCTAAAAGATGGAGAATGGATATTAGCTTTTTCCAGTACTCAGAGGTAATAGAAAAGATAAAGAAAGAATGGTTAGAATTATGGACAATAAATGAAGCAGGAGGTATGAAATTAGGCCTGTTATGGGACACGATGAAACTAATTTCAAGAGGAATAACAATAAGGGAATCCTGTAAATTGAAAAAATTAAGGAGATAAACGTGAAAAAACTGGAAGAAGAATTGAGACATTTGGAAAGCAAGTTTTTTTAAAAAAGAAGAGATAGAAGGATATTGGCAGAAATTCACATAAAGAGAAAAGAACTAGAAAACTTAGAGACAGAGAAAGTTCAGAGGGATGGATCTGCAAAAGAGCCAGGCAGGTGGGCTGGACTGGCTGCGTGTTCGTGTGCGCGAGCACCTTGCGGGGAGAGAGAGGGAAAGGGAAGGAATAAAAACTCAAAATTGTTAACTATAATATGCAAAAATAGAAGATTAAAAACACAATTGGGGTAATTAAAGATAGAACAGGCAAGAGGTGTAATATAATGAAAGATAAATTGAAGATTTTTCAAGAATTTTATCAGAAATCATATAAAGGGAACAATGTACTGAAAGAGGATATAGAAAATTATATAAACGAAAATTTAAAAACTAAATTATTAGAATGTGATAAAAGAATATTAGAATAAGAGATTAAAGAAGAAGAAATTGCTGAAGTCATTAATAAACTGAGAAATGGTAAAACACCAGGCCCTGATGGATTGGGTCGAGAATATTATTACCATCTTAGTTCCATTTTGATATTTAAGCTCAAAACATTTTATAATAAAATATTGTAAGGAGAGACAAAGCCACCTTCTTGGAAACACTCATTAACAATTCTTATTCCAAAACCCAACAAGAATCTAACAGATCCGGGATCTTATAGACCTATATTTCTAATAAATCAAAATGCTAAGATTTTTACTGCTATATTAGCAAATAGATTAAATAGATTTATAGCAAATTATATTAAAGAGGATCAATGTGGCTTTATAAAGGGAAGACAAATTGATAATTTAACTAGGCAAGTTTTGAATGTTATATATGAGGTAGAAAAGGAAAAAACATTTTATCACTAGATATATTTAAGGCCTTTGATTATGTGGAATGGCCAGCATTAAAGCTGCTTATACAGTGGGGTCTTGACTTGAGAACTTAATCCGTATTGGAAGGCGGTTCTCAAGTCAAAAAGTCTGTAAGTCAAGTCTCCATTGACCTACAGTGCATTGAAAACCGATTAATCCCGTAACAGGCCGTTTTTGTTCCATTTTGGTTTTTTTCTGGTCTGTAAGTCAAATCTCAGTCTGCAAGTCAAACCTAAATTTTGCGGCCAGAGAAGTCTGTAACTCAAAAAGTCTGTAAGTCAAGCCGTCTGTAAGTCAAGAGTCCACTGTAAAGGGTTGGGGATTTGGTAGAAGATTTATTGTGGTAATAGATCAATTATTTTCAGATAATACTTCAGAAGTAATAGTTAATGATGATTTAACAGAGTGGATTTTTCTAGGCCGAGGTACAAGACAAAGCTGTCCACTTTCACCAATATTGTTTTGTATAATTATAGAACTGTTAGCTAATGCAATAAGAAATGATAAATTAATTAAAGGATTAGGTAAAAATGATACAATTAATTTATTTGCTTATTATTCATTATTAACTATTAATAACCCATTAGAAAGTATGGATAAAATTAAAAATCATTTAGAAAAATTTGGGGAAATAACAGGATTAACTATTAACTGGCCAAGACACAAATAATGATTAATTACAATAAATATGTACAAGAAAATTTGTAAATAAATATGGTTTTAAAATGTGTAATTATATTAAATATTTAGGTATAAATATAGTTAAAGTGACTCAAAAATCAAAGGAGCTAATTTTTATCAAATTAAAAAGTGATACAGTATTAAAGATAAATTGCAGGAGTATTCTAAATTGAAACTGTCGTGGTTTGGGAGAATCACTATGATCAAAATGAAAGTATTACTAAAAATTACTTTTTTTCCAGGATGCTCCCAATACAGTTAGAAGAAGATTTTAAGTATTGGCAGGGATTAATTAATGGATTTTGTAATCAAGGTAAAAAATCAAGAATAAATAAACGATATTGGTAATAAGGCTCAAAAAATTGAGGTTTAGGTATTCCTAATATTAAAAATTATTATATAGCGAATCAACTAAGATTTATTGGCGATAGTATATGTATAGCAAAGGAAGGTTAATTTGGTGGGATATGGAATCTTCAGAAATCAATGGGAATATTAAAAAATATTTGTTAAATGTAGTAAAGCGAAATACAATAAATCAGGTGAACAACCCTTTTTAAAGAAACATATTAAATGTCTGGAACAGATATAAAAAGAAGTTATGTCCCTTTACTTCACCACTAAATTGGTCACCAAAATAGAAAATTTCCCAGCAAACTTGTAGGGTTTAGAGATAAAACCCTTGTTTAAGGATTAAAAAGTTGCCAGATTGAAGGTTTGGATGATTAAAATGAGATCAAAGGATCAGATTATAGTTAAACTATAAATTAATAAATTATCATGGTATAATGATATCCAGTTAGATAGTTGGACAAATGAATGGTTGAAGACTAATGGCAAATGTAGAGAATGTACGAAGTATGAACAATTTCTATCATCACATGAAGACATGCAGAAAAATGCTTTGAGGAAGGGAGTAGTAAGTAGAATTTATAGCCTAATTTTGGAACAAGAGGAAAAAGAGACTGAAATAGAAGGTTTGAAATCAATTTGGGAACATGATTTAAAGACAGGAATTAAAACAGAGGATTGGACACAAATTTGGACGATGAGAATTTTAAGATTAATGTCAGTAAGAATAAAGGATTTTTTAAATTAGTGTAAGGTGGTACATGACTCCAGTGAAATTGAACATAATAAATTCAGACTATTCTAAGGCATGTTGGAAATGTTATGAAGAAATTGGCATGTATTATCATATATGATGGGAGTGTAAATTGATTCAGAAATTTTGGAAATTGAATTTTAAGGAAATATGTGATATATTTGGAAAAGATATCGAACTTCATTCTAAAACTGCTTTGCTGTCAATTTTTTATAAGATAGAACTTGACTATTGCTCAAAGGAATTGATTTCTAATTTTATGACAAGTGCTCGAATATTAATAGCTAGATTCTGGAAAGATAAAAATTATATTAAATTAGAAGATTGGAATAATGAAGTATGGGACATTGCATTAAATGATAAATTGACTACTGAACTTAAGATGAAAAGAGGGGAAATAAGTTTAAATATTTTTTATGCTATTTGGGGTAGATTTATTGAATTTGTATTAGTGAAAGGAAAGGGGAAAGCCTCTAAGCAACAATCAATACAATTTTGGAAAGGAGGTTTGTAATAAAAGTATTGCTCCAAAAGGTCTCATGGGTATGGGGGTGCACTGTGTTCTAGACTGTATTTTGCCGGGTAGGTGGGGGCTCATCAGCCTTGGAAGGCAGCCCATCTAGGAGAAGGAAAACTCCGATTTCAAACCTCCACTGCCTTGTGGCTATATCCACTGATGGAAGAGGCTTCAAGAGTTAACCTTGAGGCAAAATCTGGAGTCGGAGTCCCAGAGGCAGTTCGTGTCATTCTGGCAACTCCTCTGATATTGCTGGAACCAGTTGTATTGGCTCTTGCCTTTCCATTGGACTATTTCAGCGATGTGGAGAGGGGGGATTTGCTGCTTGGGTAACAGCTTATGCTCCATATTATTTTACCCAGGCTTCGTGCTCTGGACAGGACACTCCAGCTTCGCATACAGCATCGAAGCAACATCAGGGAGCTGGACGTTACCATAGTCTCTCGAGACTGAAGGATGCCTAATCTGTATGGAAGTGAGAGCAGGACCACAAATAAGGCTGACCGCCAAAGAATTGATGCTTTTGAATTGTGGTGCTGGAGGAGACTCTTGAGAGTCCCCTGGACTGCAAAGAGATCAGACCTATCCATTCTGAGAGAAATCAACGCTGAGTGCTCACTGGAAGGACAGATCCTGAAGCTGAGGCTTCAGTACTTTGGCCATCTCATGAGAAGAGAAATCTCCCTGGAAAAGCCTCTGATGTTGGGAAAGAGTGAAGGCAAGAGGAGAAGGGGATGACAGAGGACAAGATGGTTGGACAGTGTCCTCGAAGCGACCAACATGAATTTGACCCAACTCCGGGAGGCAGTGGAAGACAGGAGGGCCTGGTTTGTTCTGGTCCACGGGTTCGGACACAACTTAATGACTAAACAACAGAGTGAAAACAATGCTTCACACATTACCTTATAAGGTTTATTATGTCACTTATACAATCCTGATTTGGTCTATATTTCTTTCATATTTTGTTTGTGGCTGTAACAAAAAAAAATTGAGAATGGCTGGTTTACAGGAAACCCTTTTGTTCTCACCACAGTTTCTATTAGCCACTTTAATACTAAGGAAATATATTTAAAGACAGCCCTAACAATTGCTTAGTGTTTGCGTGAGAAGTGGTTAACTAATGAAAAAAGGTGTCAGCTCTGGTGATTTTATCCTGTTTGGTGTCTTTCTGTGAATAGTAGTGAGCACAAGAGAGTATCTAGCAGACCACCTTGATTCCTTACAAGGGTGTCATCAACATTCAGAAAAAAACAGCAGAGGTCCTACACAATCCAGAAGTAGAATAGGTACCCTTATTTAGACCACTAAAAATCAAACATTCTGTTCAAGCTTCCATGAATAAAAGCCGCCCAGAGACCTTTGAGTAGAGTGGGTGGCATATAAGTTAAATAAATAAATAAATAAATAAATAAATAAAATTCACTTCATCAGGCACAGGATAGAAAAATTATGAATGAATGTCTCTAAATGGTGATGGCAGAAGAAATCCATCAGGCACACTGCTTGTTACTTAAGGCAAGCTGAGAGTTAGTGTCAACTAGTTTGGGGATGAGTGTTTTTTTTTAAATGCCTCACTCCTGATAACATTTGCTTGAAATTTTCCACTCAGCCTCCAGGATAAGAGTTAGTCCCCGTGAATACAGAATTTTGGATCAATATTCAGGTTGCCCTTTGTTATGTAAAGTTTGCCATCCTTTTTCCTGCTGGCAACACAAGCACAATATTGTGCAGTAATTTTGGACCGTTTCCTGGCATTTTAAATTAAGGATTCAGAAGCACAATATTCCACATTCATAAACTGGAAGGTTTATTTTGTTTGGTTTTTGAAGAATTGTATTTCTTGGCTTTTTAAAATGGAAGTTTAAAAATACTGTACATAAACTACTGTACACACAAACTCCCAACAGCAACCTCTCTCATGTGGAATTATCCAGTGTCAGAATGCGTTAGTTGGATGTAACACAAGTGCTAGTGCTTAGCTTCACCTAAATCTTTCCATAAATACAAGTACAAATAAATATATTTTGGCTTTAGACATTTCATAAATGGATTAAATATTGTGCCAAATATTCTAACAGTAGAAGATAGAGAGACGGAGAGACAGACAGATGCAATATTGTCTGATAAACCATTACGACATGATTAAAAATACAAGCTTCTGAGTCCTCAAGGACTTTTCATTATAGAGTCTGAATTAGGAGGGAAAATAGAAGAGTTCAAAAATCATCCTTGTTAGATGTTGAAGCTATAGGATCTTGAGTTAAATTACAGATTGAAGATGGAGACTACACATCTCAGGGTGTCTAGAATCCGTAGTCATCCAGTGAGTATTCGGAAGCTATAGATAATAATGAAGCAGTTGCACTATATTTGTGTGTGTATATGAATGTATGTATATATGTATATGTACATGTGTGTTTGTGTGTGTGTAGTACAACTGCTTCACAAGACTCAAAAACACATATTTTAATTCTAATATTTTTTGTAAATATTATTCACCTATTTTTAACATAGTATTATCTATAGCTTCAAAAATAAAGGCAATGGAATACTCACGGGATGACTTAAAAATAACAGAGTCTGTGAAGAAGATACAGATAATACTATATTACATTAAAAATAGGTCAATAACATTTACAAAAAACATAAACTAGAATTAAAATATGTGTTTTTGAGTCTTATGAAGCAGTTGTACTATAGTTGTATGTGTGTATATGAATGTATGTATATGTACATGTATATATAGTACAACTGCTTCACAAGACTCATATATATAAGTTTCAGATAGAGCAGACCCTTGAATCAGTAGGACTTAGCATATGTGTTGCTTTAACAAGTTGCATTCATTCTGTGTCTGCTCTTATTGGAACTATTCCTTTCCAAAAATTTTTTACAAAACTATGTTTAAGGTTCAATATTCCAGATATCTTATAATGTGATCATAGTGAAACATTCGTATGAACAGACATGCAATTTATTATTCTAATAATTTATAAGCACTAATACTTTTAAAATAAATGTTGGTGTTCTATTTTGACCTCTGAAAAATATAGTAGTTTAATTGAAAGAACTATTTCCCATATACATTTAAACTATTTGGAAATATGCAGAGTTTGATCTGATTTCCATAACGTTCCTATTTTGTTCCTCTGAAACGGTTTGCTGTTAATTGTAAGTGTTATTTTTACATGCTTTCAAGTTAATGCCGACTTTGGTAATGTCATATCCCTCTCTCATATACTGAGGTCAAAATGGTCTTTGTCTTGTCATTTGATTATTTAGGTAATGGTCTCTTTAAATAACCACTGGACTGATAATGTTTTGGTTGTTGTGGGTTTTTCGGGATCTTTGGCCATGTTTTGAAGTTCTTCCTAACATTTCGCCAGTCTCTGTGGCCGGCATCTTCAGAGGACAGCACTCTGTGCTCTGGTGTTGTCCTCTGAAGAGTGCTGTTCTCTGACGATGCTGGCCACAGAGACTGGCAAAATGTTAGGAAGAACAACCTTCAGAACATGGCCTGCAAAACCCACAACAACCATTAGATCCCGCCCATGAAAGCCTTTGCAAATACATTGATAATGTTTTCTTTAATAATCTTCACTTATTTATCTCTTTCTCTTTTGCTGCCACCTGTCATGACTGCAGCGGAAGACCTGGAAGCAGAAGGGTTAACAGAGGCTGAAGAGAATGCTGAGAGATCAGAAACACCTGAACCGCCTCCAGATTCTCCTTCCCCAGCAGACAAGCTTCGGGTCAGGCTTCCGGAAAGACTTAGGACAAAAAGGTCAGAGGATCGCTCAAAGGCTGTCCACAGAAATATCCGTTCAACTAGCCCTGAGTATTAACAGGATGGAAAGGTTTCCAGCAGCTCAAGGAGCTGTTTTACTATAAAACAGCTCCTAGCCAGCCAGAATTTCTGTGGAAGCAACGAGTTAAAACCCTTGGCTTGCATCCATGCTTCTTGAACTGTGTTCCTGACCCTGGACAACACTGTGTATTGGACTCTGGACTCTGACCTTGGGCTGCATTCTGTGAGTTGGTTTATGGACACTGGCTTTGCATTCTTGGTATTCCTGACCTTGGACTGATTTATCAGACTTTGGCTGTTGTAACCCCTGGGAATGTGACACCACCAACCTTTAGTTACCCCATGCCTGTGCATTTGCCCTTAACTCAGGCCTTTATAACACCCTTTACATAAGTAACTCAGGTACTGAGTTGCACATCACTCAGCCTAAATTATGTAATTTAATAAGATTTTATTAAAGTATCAATGTCCAGAGGATGTTATTTATTCCTAGGCTTTACATTTATGGAGTACAATTTTTCATGCTATCACCTCTCTCCTCCTCAAACTCTCAGATCTCTCATTAAAAAACAGCCTTGTCAGTTCAGTGTTATTTCACTTGCTAAACATTTTTTTAAAAAGATGAAATCTGAATGCCAACAAAAGATGAGAGTGATAATAATAAGAGAATGATAATAATGTTACAGAAGGATAAAGGCTAAGGGGGAGCTGTTTGATGTGTGGACCACCTTCCTGTGAGAATTAAACATTTCTGTGTGAACAGCAACAGTGATTTACATGCCAGGGTGCAGTACAGAGTTCACAATCAACTTGAGACAAACTTCTAGGCACAGCCTTAGATTAGGTATTCCTTCCTGATCTGGAAAAAAAAGCACTGAAGAATCTTGATATGGTGGTTTTATGATGGATAGAAACATATTGTTCTCTTCTTTCTTCCTTTCTAATACAAGCTTAAGTCTTTACAATTGAAACCAAATATGATAACCATTTCATCAGCGTTTGTTAGCACGCTCTTCTATAGCTGTCAGCTGATCCTAAGAAATTGAGTATTATGTATATATTTTATTATTATTCATTTGTTTGATTGTTTGTTACATTTGTATCCTTTCTTCAATGAGCTCAAGGAAGTGTACTTGACCGGTTTCTCCTTCTAATTTCATCAGCACAATAGCCATAATGTTACTGAGACCGTGGGAGGTGCAATCAGACAAGAAGAAAGGTTCCTGGTAAAGTTATCTTTTCTGGTGCAATCTCGATAAAAGCAATCCTTCTGTTCCTTGGGGAATCACACCAGCTTGGTGCCCAAAAAGTAGTACAGTATCCCTACTGCTGAACCAAAAAACACACAGCTTGAATATGGATCAGGGTCAGATTGGAGCAGTATTCCCTGTACATCAGGTGATCACTAGGAAATACCATATTTTTCCATGTATAGGATGCTACTTTTTCCTAAAATCATTACACTTAAAATTTGAGGAGTGTCTTTTACACAAAAGTAAGCTGAGATAGCTGAGAACAAAAGGGCCTGTACCTTGCCTCTGTAAACAGGCTTCCTTCAGTCACAAGGTAAGCTTCCTACAGTCAGGAGACTTAGGTTCCTCCAATCATGTGCCTTATGGAACTGACATCAGCTGATGCTGTACAAACCAATTGGAACACACCTCATTGTGGGCTCAGATTCAACAGGGGCTCCTAATGTCGGATGTTCTCAGATCAATATCTTCCAAATTTTAGGAGCATTCTATTATGCTTCTGCACAAATGGTATTTTATACTCTGTTTAAGTTATATCAGTACAGAAATCAGGTCATCCTTTTAGAGGAAATGTCAGAATATTGATACGTACTTTCATATGTGGTGGACATGTCCTCCAATCCACTTGTTCCGGTCCAGAGTTTGTACAGAAAGAGAATTAATCACAGGGGTGGGGAAGCATAAGGTCACCAGATCTAACTCTTCTGCCCTTATTTTCAAGCAATGACAAGTTGTTAATTCAGAAACAGTTGGTTATATTTTTCTGTATGGCAGAACATTTAGAAATTGCCACAAACTAGAAGGAAATTTGTAATTTATCGTTACATGCATGGATAAATCAAATATGGCATATTGCCCTAATCGAAAATTTAATACACCAGTTCTAATTACTTGAACAACCACATTTCAATATGACTTTTCCAACACATTGTTTCCTTTTATTTTTTATGTTAATAATAATAACACTTATTTTTCACCAGCTTCTCATGTTAATCTTCAGAGTGTTGTTCTATCTGATGCAGATTACAATGGTATGAAGTTACTACTTCAGATTGTACATTTCAAATGAAAGACTTGTTCTGTTATTTAGTTGTTGTTCCCATGTTCTTTCAATAAGTACTTTTTAAAAAATAAAATGTACTTTTGTTTACAGATCTAGAAAACATGTACAAGACAGCTCCACTGTTCTTCAGCACAATGTTAAACTTGGCAGAAAAATATTGATAAGGAAATCTATTCCTAGATTATGTAGAGAGGGAGCCTGTGGGCAGGAAGCTTGCTTTTATCTGACCTTCAATTCATTTTAAGCACTCTTACAAGAAAGCAAAATGGTGATGATAATGATTATGCCAAACACCGTGATGGATAAGGTTCCATTGACGATTATAAAGGGTGAAAATATTAACATAGTCATATTGATTTTCCTGTTCTCATGAATAAACTTGCACTTTAACATCCTTTAAATTGCTTGTTGGTTATGCAGTTTCAAACACACAAGACTCTATGCTCTAGACATTGACTAGTAGGTCAGACAATGACAAAATTTATGAAGTCTAAATAAATCCTATGAACTAAAATGTTAAGCAAAGAGAAAAAAGAAAAGTGCTCTATGGGGCACTAGTAGGCTGTTGTTTTAAAAGATTTATGTGCTTGGTTCAAGCAAACATGAAGACATTTCATTGTAAGGCCTGTGACAGAACATCTAAACCCCAAACCGAGTTCAGCTTCTCAATGGATTTTTGTCTCTAATCATCTAAGCCAGGAAACAAATGGCAAGACAGAGTGCTAGGGGTCTTTGCTCAGTTCTATAGAGCAGTGGTCCCCAACCTTGGGCCTCCAGATGTTCTGGGTCTTCAACTCCCAGAAATCCTAGCTAGCAGAAGTGGTAGTGAAGGCTTTTGGAAGTTGTAGTCCAATAACATTTGGAGGCCCAAGGTTGGAGGCCGCTGCTATAGAAGAATGAATGCTGTTGGCTTCAGTTGCCTATGCTACTTGTGGCAACCACACGACAGGCTGACCACACACCTCATGGCACAAAAAATAAGGCTCATAAAATCACTGCCTCTAATGATTAGTCAACCTTTCAAGGTGACATTCAGTTAGAATACATATTCTGGGTAACAGGATAGCATCTTACAAACAAGGAAATACACAAACATATCAAAACACAGAACTCAGCCACAATATGATTTTGAATTTAGAATGACACTACCCTATATATGGGCAGAAGGATATGAAAAACAGGTTGCATTTCCCATTTGGGGTATTAACAAAATTCTCCCCTCTACCCCGGGCCTATCAGCTAATACAGCATTCATAATTTAGCAGTGAACTACTGGGAAATAACAAATGCAATGATCGTTTGGGGAAGAGCTCTGGGGATTTGAGGTATCAAATTAATATTCAGTCTACACATTTCTGAAGTCAGTACAGATGTCTAAAGCTTTCCTCACAATTATGAATCTCTGCTCGGTTATATGGTCTTATTTATGTCCTTTGTACTGCATACTATGTATTCAAAAACCACAGGAACTCTCCAAAATAAATAAATAAATAAATAAATAAATAAATAAATAGTCTTTTGCTTTGTATATACAGTATATCCACATCATAATGTAGTTTTCACTCATAAGTCTTTAGATCCTATGCTCATTTTCTTGAAGGCATGTTCTTCTGATTTAATTCTTAACAAACAGACATAGACTGTATTATAATGTGCTGATCTGTTTTCGAACAAGTGGTTCACTCTTGCTGCTGATTAAAGTACTGACACTAAAACAGATAACAAATGGTCTATGCTCTATGAGTTCTAACCCTGCACAAAAATGTTTCATTTAGTTCTCTTAGCGTTCACTGCAGCCAAAATGGTTTCTGCAGTTTGCTCTCTTCAGAAAGGAGATTCTAGTTCTTATAGTTGTCTATGCTTTGACATTTATTTGAGCAGCAGCTGCTACCTCCTTAGCTTTCCTGCCAGAGACAGGAATTTGGTGGAAAGTGGGGGAGGGGCAAGAGCATTTAAACTCCCCTTTCTATTCTCTGCTGATCTTCCAGTCCAGATGTTCCTTTGTTAGAAACAGGCAGGGACCTCCATACACTAAGAATTCATTCAGTAATTACTGCTTTAAAACAGGACAAAACCAAAGTCACAAGGGTATCAATTAGCACCTGCTTGTTGGTGAACTCAGAGCTAACACAATGGGAGCAAACTTCTTCTCTTTTACCTGGGCTGGTTTGTGTATGCAGAAAAGGAACTTTTGTATGTGTGAGAGACAGTGGTATAATTAGGTTTCTTACCTGTGGGATGAGAGGGAGCTGCAGTTGAAGATCATACAGGGGTGCAGACAGATTCAAGGCTCAGCCATAAAGAAATAAAAAATTGTGAGGGGTGGCGGCAGGTGAAAGTGAGGAAGTGTGATGACAAGAATGTGTGAGTTGGTTGTAGAAAAAAGGCTGCATTTCTTAAAAACTCTAGCACTAATATGACACTAATTTAAATTCTATGTCAAATCCTTGCAAAGTTTTATCGTCAATTCTGAAGACAAAAATACCCCATAGACTAGTTCTTTTCCTGAGAACCGAAGGCTGTTTGCTTCTGGATATTATTTTCTCAGTCATGTCCATTCTTCACCTTCAACCTGCAATCATGACAAGCAGCTGCTGACAGCTCCCTTCCCCACTTCCTGATGCAAGAGGAAATTAGATTGTACTGGATGCTTCTCCTGTAACTGCCATAGGAATGAATTCCATGACAGGAAATGAGGTTGGAAGATCCATTTTACAACCACTAGCAGTTCGGGAGCTTCAGGCACACACCTTATTTGTCGGAATAGTGACACTTGTCTTAACTGCTATCCCCAGACCTAAGCCTTCCTGTATTTGTACCTCTAATATCGCCATCATGCTGTCAACTACCAAGTGGATGATTGATCCTTGAAGTCCAGTATTACATGATCTGACAACACTTCTCCACAGATCGGGGTGAAGATTTGTCCTGCTCCATCATTAGACATTGTTTTTCATCATTAGATAATGTTTTTCAATAATACAGTAGTAGGGATCTGGTCATTGAACCTAGAGTCTTCCACATGAATAGCATTTGCGCTTCTACTAAACAGTGGACCCTTCCCAACCCTCCTCACAGTAAATTTAACTGATTTCTGAGCATGCATCTATGATTTTTCTTAAGCCCAATTGCCCTCTTGGGTGGCCTTTCATGCATTACTGAAAAGGAGACCAACATCACAAAACAGAGGACAAAAGAGAGCTCTGATTTGTATAAAATGACATGTGCTAAATTGTATGTATACGTGCAAAATTAAAAATGAATGTTATACTTCTAAGAGATGTATAGTACGTTTCAATTGTGTGGGCAACACTGTGACCAGAGGACCTGTGTGATTGCTGACTCTGCGCTAATTATGGGTAGGCAGTTTTAAGGTCCAGATCTCCCTCCCTATGGTTCTGTAACTTTAAATGAAACTGAGACCACACAATCATTCAAATGGTGGACATTTTCAAAATGAGGATTGTCCACTGGCAGCCCTTCAAACAAGACTGTAAAAGGATATGTGTTGACTCTCCTGTTGAGCTACGTATATGTTTAGCAACCAATTGTAACAGCCACACAAAGCCGAAATATGTATTCGCGAAGGCTTTCACGGCCGGGATCTAATGGTTGTTGTGGGTTTTTTGGGCTCTTTGTTATTCCTAACGTTTCACCAGTCTCTGTGGCAGGCATCTAACTCCTGCAAAGTACACAGCAAAATTTAGAGTGGATTCAGAGCACCCCCAAAATTTGAGCCACCGGGCATTATTGCTTTGGAGTTTGCTGCACCTGCCACTTTGAGAGAGAAAGAGTGCCTAAGTAGAATCTTGTGTAGGGGATATGAGTAGCTGAATTTAAGGGAGCATATGTCCCAGATATGTACGCAACTAAGGAAAGATTGCATCTTAGGCAGCACTCACACCCTGGTTCAGTTTCCAAGCTGATCACCTATGAAGATGTGGGACACTGCTACTAGTCATAAGGTGTTGCTTCTGATATAGACATGACCTCACAGCTTCTAGAATATGCACCTGGCAACTCTATTGATTGAAGATGCCTGAATCTGAACAAGAGAAGCAGGTGCTGGAGCAAGAAGCCCTGCTGTTTGGTCATTTGCATCTAATTGGCTGCTGGGATACTGTATCAACCTGGTGACGGGCCTGATTGGATAAACTACAATCCTGGCTTGAAGCAGCAGGTGCTGAAGCAAAAGCTTTCTTCCTGGCCATCTGGATTATAAATTGGTTGCTGAATATAGTGTTCCTGAAATTTTGGGTTTAAAGAAAAAACTATTTAGATGCTTACAAGCTTTCAGAGGGCCTGTGGGGAATTACTTAATTTCCATATATGAGTTAAAGATGTTTATGTGTTTTTGTTGTTGGTTGTGAAGACAGAGACAGAGGGAAATGTAAGGATATACTACTGGATATTTATGGATACTTAGAAATTATTATTTAAAATGTATATTTATATATATTATAGGTTATGCATATTGTAACATTTACAATGGACCTCATCTGGCATTCTCTCTGTCAGGGTGATTAATATATGTTTAAATAAATATGTAATCTAATATGGTTTAGATCCAGACTTCTATAGAATTAAAATATCAAAAAGCATAAATTTACTCAGATATTTATAATACTGTTGAATTGCAGCCACCTACAGCCTAACAAAATAATTCTGCCTTGTTGGGTTTTTATAGAATATTTGGAGACTATACTCTTTTTAAAAGGTTAGTAATGTTTCCCCAAAGTAAGTCTTTGTAGTGCAGATTTGGTGTGGTTTCAGGTACAGCAGAGATTCTACCCATAATAATTATACGCCCTTTCTGTTGATGACTGGAAGATCAAAATATTGGGTTGCATCCAATTATGGCTTTCCCGTACTGGAAAGCAGTTCTATTCAGAGAAGGCAAGATACAATTATTGCTGAATCCCATTGTCTACTGCTGTCCAATTAACTGTACAGTGTATTCTGTTTCAGACAGCCCCTACTCAACCCTCAGGAATGGCTTTCGTTAGATAGATAGTTGAATATATAGAAAAATGTTTTAATCTAGAATGATTGCTGTTATCATTTGACCATGTGCATGATCTCAAAATTAAGTGTTACTGTATTTTTGAAATATTTTTAATTGTCCCTTCTATTTGTAAGCTGCTTTGAGATTTTGAAATATAGCATACTGTACAATAAATTAATACTTTCACATCAGACCACTGTAAAGAATTTGTTTCACACTGCACAGATAAAATCATTAGGATCGGTTCTGAGTTACATGATGTACTTGACACAGGTTCTCCAGATGTAACATTGACCTCTGTTTGACCTCTGGTAACATTGACCTTGCACTGTTCCAGTATGTGCAATGCAAGGATGTGGACAGGATCCTTGCAGAGGTGGGAATCACTAATGCACACTGGATCATTGCCATTTCAAGCTTATAAAATATATGTGTGTGTAACTGGCTGAGTGGGTAAGGGGAGAGGTGAATGCCTTTTTAGAGCAAGGCAGTATTACACCCCGCCTAAAAGATGCAGTTATACAACCTTTGCTGAAATATCTGTCCCTGAATTCCACTGTACTAGGCCATTGTGGTGGAATGCCCTTATCCCACCTGTCCATCATGTGGAGCTCTAGAGCTGGAGCCTATGAGAGGACAGGAGAGCGGAGTCAAGGAGACAGGCAGTTAGGAGACTGAGAGAGAAGGAGGGAGGAGCTTTTGAAGGTTTATGAGAGAGACTGGAAAGTTGGTGCAGTTGGTTGATGTGTTAAAGAATAGTTAAAGGATAGAAGTACAGTATAATAAAATAGATAGTCATCAGATCTTATTCCAGTGATTGATGTGAAGTAATACAAAGAAAAGAAATGTGTTTAATATCTAAGTTTAATGAGTGCAACATAATAAAACATCTATGAACCTACTTGTGTGATTCAACAACTAATTTAGAGCAAGGCAGTATTACACCCCGCGTAACACGTGTCTGTGCAACATTATTGGTAAAGTGTGTATAAAGATCCACTGGTGGCAGTTGGTCAAAGGAGAAATAAGCAAGTCACGTCCAAAGGTGGACCTGGCTTTGAGGGAAACAATGGCGCGACAGCCATTATGTTTTTGTTTAGTTGTTAAGTCGTGTCTGACTTTTCATAACCCCATGGACCAGAGCACACCAGGCCTTCCTGTCTTCCACTGCCTCCCGGAGTTGGGTCAAATTCATGTTGGTAGCTTCGATGACACTGTCCAACCATCTCGTCCTCTGACGTCCCCTTCTCCACTTGCCTTCACACTTTCCCAACATCTGGGTCATTTCCAGGGAGTTTTCTCATGAGGTGGCCAAAGTATTGGAGACTCAGCTTCAGGATCTGTGCTTCCAGTGAGCACTCAGGGTTGATTTCCTTCAAAATGGTTAGGTTTGTTCTCTGTGCAATCCAGGGGACTCTCAAGAGTCTCCTCCAGCACCATAATTCAAAAGCATCAATTCTTCAGTGGTCAGCCTTCTTTATGGTCCAGCTCTCACTTCCATACATTGCTACTGGAAAAACCATAGCTTTGACTATGCAGACCTTTGTTGGCAAGGTGATGTCTCTGCTTTTTAAGATGCTGTCTAGGTTTGTCATCACTTTCCTCCCAAGAAGTAGGTGTCTTTTAATTTTGTGGCTGCTGTCACCATCTGCAGTAATCATGGAGCCCAAGAAAGTGAAATCTGTCACTGCCTCCATATCTTCCCCTTCTATTTGCCAGGAGGTGATGGGACCAGTGGCCATGATCTTAATTTTTGTTTTTGTTTGCTTTTTTTAATGTTGAGCTGCACTCTCCTCTTTCACCCTCATTAAGAGGTTCTTTAATTCCGGCTTGGGATTCCTCCAGTCCAGCCTTTCACGTGATGTATTCTGCATATAAGTTAAATAAGCAGGGGGACAATATACAGCCTTGTCGTACTTCCTTTCCCAATTTTGAACCAATCAGTTTTTCCAGATCCAGTTCTAACTGTTGCTTCCTGTCCCACATATAGATCTCTCAGGAGATAGATAAGGTGGTCGGGCACTCCCATTTCTTTAAAGACTTGCCATAGTTTGCTGTGGTCCCCACAGTCAAAGGATTTTGCACAGTTAATGAAGCAGAAGTAGATGTTCTTCTGGAACTCTCTGGCTTTCTCCATAATCCAGCACATGTTAGCAATTTGGTCTCTAGTTTCTCTGCCCCTTCGAAATCCAGATTGTACTTCTGGGAGTTCTCGGTCCACATACTGCTGAAGCCTACCTTGTAGGATTTTGAGCATAACCTTGCTAGCGTGTGAAATGAATGGAATTGTACGGTAGTTGGAGCATTCTTTGGCACTGCCCTTCTTTGGGATTGGGATGTAGACTGATCTTTTCCAGTCCTCTGGCCACTACTTGAGTTTTCCAAACTTGCTGGCATATTGAGTGTAGCACCTTAACAGTGTCATCTTTTAAGATTTTAAATAGTTCAACTGGAATGCCATCACCTCCACTGGCCTTCTTGTTAGCCATGCTTTCTAAGGCCCACTTGACTTCACTCTCCAGGATGTCTGGCTCAAGGTCAGGCTTCTTCAGGCACTCTGTCCACCAAATCTAGTTCTTTAAATCTGTTCTTCCACTGTGAATTCATAGGGGATTTGGTTTAGATTATACTTGACTAGGCCAGTGGTTTTTCCTACTTTCTTTTAAGCTTGAATTTTGCTACAAGAAGCTGATTATCAAAGCCACAATCAGCTCCAGGTCTTGTTTTTGCTGACTGTATAGAGCTTCTCCATCGTTGGCTGCAGAGTACATAATCAATCTCATTTCGATATTGCCCATCTGGTGATGTCCATGTGTAGAGTCACCTATTGTGTTGTTGGAACAGAGTGTCTGTGGTGACCAGCTTGTTCTCTTGACAAAACTCTGTTAGCCTTTGCCCTGCTTCGTTTTGAACTCCAAGGCCAAATTTACCTGTTGTTCCTTTTATCTCTTGACTCCCTACTTCAGCATTCCAATCACCTATAATGTTCCAATCACATATAATGGGCTAATCTAAAATATTCCATTCTTGCACAAAGTGTGGAGTGTACTGTAGCATTTCAGCTCTGGGGTTTCTAGATGAGATGGATTATCTAAGACTATTTCAATCTGACATCAAGCCTGGCTAAAAGACAGAGACTGCTTAGATTACGCTGGCAGCCAATCTGTGCTGGGAAAACACAGGGGTCACATGTCCCTATTGGTTCTGCTTTGTAATACTATTGACAATGGTACTCTTCTGTATCATCTCTCCAGGATGGAATTTGGAGGTGTTGTTTTGCAGTGACTGCAATCCTTCCTGGAGGAATGAGTTCATGGGGTCAGGGGGACTCCAACTCCTTGGCCATTGCCCTGTGGGGTCCTAATAGTTTCCCTGGAATTGGGAAACCATATATATGGATATATTCATTAATACATAAAGCTCTGGGAGAATTAATATGAATTAATTAATATATATGAATATATCCATAAATTAATATACATAGTTTCCTAATTCCAAGAAACCCCAAGGAAACTGTTTCAGTTTTAGTCAATGTCTAGTATCAGTAATAGACTGGATGAAGGTGAATAAACTAAAGCTCAATCCAGACACCAGAGGTGCTCCTGGTCATTTGAAAGGTAGTAGGTCAGGCAACTGTTCTGGATGGAGTTATGTTGCCCCTAAAAACGCAGGTTGACAAGTTGGGCCTGCTCTTGGATTCATCCCTGAGGTCTAAGTCGCAGCAGCAACAAGAGGTACATAGTTAAAACCAGTGTACTATCTATATCTGTTCCTTGGGCATCTAATTTGGATTACTGTAATAATCTCTACACGGGCTTTCTTTGGAAAGTCTTTGGAAACTTCAGCAGGCTCAGGATGCTGCATGTACACTCCTGCATGGAGGTAGTTACAGGGGGAAACAAACATTTCAAGCTATAACAGCTTCACTTGCTACCGGCCCATGCTGTTTTTTGCATGTAAATATTTAAACTACTTATGGCCAGGCTTTCTGACAGACTGCATCTCCCCATATCAGCTTCCCTGGGGTCTAAGATCTTCAGGGGTGGCCTGTGTTCTTAGGAGAACCTCTGTAATGAGGTGTGCCATAACAAAAATGTACTTTCTCTCATTATTCATCCACTAAACTTCAGACGGTTTGGCCTCCCCATCTTGGATGTTGATCTGATCATACTGAAGGCAGACCTTTGTTTGGCCTTATTTATCTTTTTTCAAAAACAGGTCTGACTGGAAGTGACTGTTGGATAGAAAAATATTTGCATGCTTCTTGGGAAGCAAAGCCTCTCAAAACAAGTTTACCTATCTTGAAGAACATGGACTCTCCTCAGCTGTAATTTTGCTCTCTTTTGTTTGATCCAAGGTCATTTGTTAAGTGTTATGTTCTGCTGCCAGACATGTCCTTTACTAGAGAAGAATTCTAAAACATTTCTTTCCTCAAAAGTGGCTTCACAAAAACTATGGTGCTATCTACTGGCAATGTACAATACTGCATAATACACTGAGACTTTGCAAATTCAGTGGTGCCTCGCTTAACGGGTGCTCCGTTTAGCGACGAAATCGCTTAGTGACAACTTTTTTGGAGTGTTTTTGCGCTTCATTTAGTGATGGTCCCTATGGGCGGTTTTCACTTAGCAATGGTTGGGACCATGCTTCGCATAGCGATTAAATTTTGGGTCCCCTGTTTCGCTTAATGATGGTTTAAACAGCCTCATGTTTGCTGTTTTTTAAATGTTTTTCTGTTACTTATAAAGTTAAAGTTTACTGTTTAAAATGTTTGAAATCATAAAGTGCACTTAATAAACCCTTTGTTAACCAAATTTGACTTTGTTCTGACTCTTTTTTAATTTGTTGTTGTATTTTTTTCCTATGGCGATTTTCGCTTAAGGACGGCAATTCGTTTCTATCGGAACGGATTATCCAGTTTTCAGTGCATTTCAATGGGAAACCGCGTTTCGCTTAGCGATGAAATCGCTTAGCAGTGATTTTTTGGAACAAATTAATCTTGCTAAGCGAGGCACCACTGTTGTCATGTGGTCACCACCAGTTGAATGTCTTCAAGCATCAGGAAGATTATACAGTTCCTATATACAAACCTTCCCAATTACATCTTCTTATAAGTGTGGAAAAATATTAATTGGCTGGATAATATTAATAGTAACTGGCAACTTTCAGAGTGGCAATCTGAACACATGCTTTAAGAAAAAGCTTCCAGATACATCTGAGGAAGCTCTTTGTCTGCATTTCATCATACAAAATGTCCTGGTGCTATCAATTACATTTCTGCTTCTCTGAAACATACAAAAAGACATATCCAGTAACACTGCTTCCTGAAAATGTGTTATTTTACATCTTCTGCATAGTACTGCAACAACTAACATTGAAAGATGGAATCCTTTTAAAAGGCATGGGATTCTCTTATGAAGCAATACAAATTTCTGGTTTACACTTCAATATAGGTATTAAAGATGTAGAAATAAGTTGCTTGTTATTTAAAACAAAACAAAACAGAGAAGCAAATACCTTTGGGGAAGACCAAACATACCTCTTAAAAACTGGCCTATATTCCATTGCTACTTCCAAAAATAATGCAGGGACAGAATTGCTGATTAATAATGTGAGAGAGGACTTGTCAATATTATTGCTAGTAATGGGCTGTTACCAATAGTCCCTTTAAAATAATGCCAGACTTGTGGGAAGCTTATATTATGTTCTGATATCCATATGCGAGAGAACGATGGGGTGTGTGTGAAGCATGCAGCAGTCTGATGCCCCATTTCTTCATCCTATTTATAGCCACCTGCGTCATTATTGTAGACAAGTTGATTCACTTGAGGCCCAACTATATCTCAGCATATCTGCTTCGCAGCATGTGCTGTATGCATTCTTGTACAGTACTCTGTTTCTACACAAGGCCTGTCTGACATAGCCAAGGATATCTCTTGCTCTTTGAATATCTTATGCAAGCAGCTTGCATCTGTAATGCTCTATTATCCAAATTTCTCTTTCCAACGCCTTTCCAAATGTAGCACCTTAGTGTTAGTTCAAAGAAATTATGTTTGATGTCTGAGGTATAACAGTCCTAGTTCCTGGACATATCTATGAGCAATGCTGTCAGCTTTGATTTCCAAACTCCATGTTCGTGCAATGGATCAGAATCAGCAACAGCTGTTTCTAAGCAGATGCACCAAGGCATACCAAAGAATTCGGCTGCAGTAGGCCTATATTTATGCCAAATAATACTTGTTAAGATGCCACAAGATTTTTTGTTTTTTTCCCCCAAGGCTATAAATTATTGGGAAAATTCATTTGAACACTTTCTGCTGAAGTTATTTTGAATTGGTAGTGTAGCTTGGAAGCATTTGATTATAAGAAAATTTTATTAAGAGGGTGCTGAAATAAAAATTACAAAATATTATTATGCTATTATAGTATTATATGGACTTTAAACTATTTTTTTTAAAGCAACAGTATAGCCAAGAGAACATTTTACTGCTAGTTAAACTTTCAGTTCTAGAAGTAACAGGGTTATGAAAGGATGCCTACGGTGCAAAGGTTATCGTAAATGGGTGATGGTGATTCATCATGTCTTGATGCACTTTGTCCAAAACCATCCTTTAGAAAGTGCGAAAGTAGCATTATGGACCTACACTTGTGGGGTCTGCACTTTTCCCATTCCTGTCTTTAAATGTCAGAGTCTCTGTATTAATGAAAAAGATGGAACCACCGCTAAGAAAAAGTTGGAGGATTAGAGACAGACTACAACATGTGACTGAACTAGGCTAAACAGTAAAACTACTAGCCATTAAGGTTACATTGCCACCATTTAAAATGTTTAAATGTTTTAGATACAGTATATTATTATGTTTTATTATGTTAGTATTTGTTTTTATATTGATGCTGATGTTTTGGATTATTGTATGGGCTGACGTTTTGCTTATTGTTTATTGTCTTATGTTGTAAACCACCCAGAGTAGCCTCTGGTTAGGTGGCTAATATATAAATAAATACATTTAAACACCACCTCAGATTAAAGCAGCCACATATTGCAAAGTCTATTTTACTGTATATACTAAGGCATAACATAGTAATTATTGTCTTCCTTCTTTACTTAGAACAAATAGTCAGTGTCATGTGAAGTAAGTTGATTGTTCCGTTGTTTTTTTTAAGTAATAGTTCTAGTTATGCATTTAGTTGCTTCATGCAAGTCAAATTGCATGACAGAGAAGAGGGGTGTAAACTATAGCTCTGGAATACCATAGATATGATAGTGGACTTCAAATACCCGAAGGCTGCCAGGGGGAAATTGGAGGACACTTAATGCTTCCTTGCAGTGCATGGCAGGGCTGTTTGAGTTGGGCCTCACATCCCTGCTCCCAAGACTCCTGTGCCTTGTTATTGTCACATGGTGCGGCTAGTGGGAGAGGAAGGGCCCAACTGGGCTATCTGTCCCCTGCAAAGACATGGTTGGGTCCAAAAGCTGGAAGGTGCCAAGTTGCCTGGGTCTCAAAGAAAGGAGCTGCCCACTACATGTGAAGGGCATGTGAAAGGGATGAGGTTGACACATTCAGCATGTGGGAATGGTGGTTGAGAGGGAGGGGCCAGGAAAGAGGAGTCACAGGCTATAAAAGGAGAGGATATCTAGGATGGGAGGAGGAGGGACAATTAAGAAAGTAACTAGGAGAGACTAGGAAAGACTGAAAATACAGAGGTTCCATGGGGACCAAACTATGTGTTCATCAACCTCTCTAGTACTGGCCCTTGCCAGAATAAACTCCCATGGACCTGGGGCAGGTGGAGAATCATCCTATCCAAGCCCAGAAGAGATGTTACCTTCCCAAGTGGCAGGCCTAGTGATTCTGCCATCAAATGGACTAAGGCTGGACACCACAGGGCACTCCAAAGAAAACTGTCTGCACTTGGTGTGAGAGAGGTGCCCCAGCACAGACTGGGCCCAGCCCAGGGAAGGTGAATGGAACTATTCCCAGGCCAGCTCCAAAGACCTAGAGAGGTCCAGGGCATTGGTCTTGGCCAGATGGGGCTACACATCTATAAACAGTTTCCTGGCACTTAACAACACCAACTATGCCAAGTTCTCACTATTTTCTTCTCATCAATTTCCCCCCCTCATGGTGAAGATCTAGGATTGTTAATCACCTTATATTTTGAATGAAAAAATATCTCCAAGGAATATTTAAAAAGTATTAACACTGTCTCTTGGCACAGTGGCTAACTGGAACACTGCAGTCAAAGTTCTGTTCAAACCTGTGTTTGATCCCAATGGATTCAGATAGCCGGCCGAAAGTTGAATCAGTCTTCCATCCTTCCGATGTCCGTAAATTGAGTACCCAGCTTGATGAGTGAGCAATGTGTAGCCTGTGTAATTAATCTGTAAACTGCGCAGAGAGTGCTTTAAGTGCTATGGGGAGGTATACAAGCAGCACACTTTTCTTTTCTTGGGAGGCTTTTATTTCCAATAGATAGAAATCTCTTTGAACATTTCAATTGTTATACTGTCTCTTAAATTTAGTGAATTTATCTATGAAGACATCACTCCAGTCTTCTTCCTCCTTCAGTTGTCTGAAGCAGACTCACAAAATTATTTCCTTCTCTCTTTTTGTATATAGATGTTCTCAACTGATCTCTCAGACTCAAGTTTGTTTCTGTATAGTACCATATCTTCTTTATATATAATGACCAGGATTCAGTGAAGTTGTTCTGCTGCTGGTACTGCTTCTGTCAGCAAAATAGGGATTATTGCTCCTCCCTTATTCCTCCTCCATCTTCCACAAACTGGGAAACAGATTCTGGGTGGCATAAAGGGCTGTAGAGAAAGATGAGAGAAATACATTCCCTTTGTACAAGCAGGCACTAGCATAATGTTAGATTTCAGCTACTGCTGCTACTGCTAAGTCTGTTATTTCTGAATATATTCCCTACATTCCACTCATATATCTTCTCATATTAAGATTCATTTTTTTTATTTTTTTATTTTTGCTCAGTACCATTCACATTTGTTGAAAAACAGCCCTGACAATTGCTTTATGTTTGGGTAAGAAGTGGTTAACTGATGAAAAAAGGAGCAAGATTCTGGGATTTTTCCATTGTATGCTGTCACTTTGCAAAAGTTAAGGAGCACAAGAAGGTATCCTGTAGACCACTGGTCATCAACCTTGGGCCTCCAGATGTTCTTGGACTTCAGCTCCCGGAAATCCTGGACAGCAGAGGTGGTGGTGAAGGCTTCTGGGAGCTGTAGTCCAAGAACATCTGGAGTCCCAGGGTTGGGGACCACTGCTGTAGACCACTGGTTCTTAACCTTGGATTTCTCAGGAGTTTTGGACTGCAACTCCCAGAAGCCTTCACCACCAAGTGTGCTGGCTGGGGTTTCTGGGAGTTGCAGTTCAAAAACATCCGAGTAACAAAGGTTAAGAACCACTGCTGTAGACCATCTTGACTGCTGCCATTGGTGTTGTCAACATTCAGGCTGTCCTTTGCTTTGTAAAGCTTGGCATCCTTTTTCCTGCTGGCAACACAAGTACAATATTGTGCGACAATATTGGGCCCTTTCCTGGCTCTTTGAATTGTGACTACAGAAGCACATTAATAAACCAGAGGGTTGGCTGTTTTTTTAAAGACTTTAAAAACTACTACCATTAAATTGGCTGTACATATTTTGCAACATAAACATAGAAACAGTCAGTTGCCCATTATGTATAGCATGCTTCATTACAGTTATATATCTGACAAACTGAGCTCTAGTCTACAAACATTTATACCACAATATGAATTAAATCCTAAATGGTGAAGATAGAGACCACTAAGCCAGATATCAGCTGTGCTGAATCCAGTGCCTGGAGGAGACTGAAAATTACTTCAGATTATCTTTGCCTTGGCCAATTTTGTTTGCTGATGTACCATTCTCTTGGTTATATTTAGCTGTTTGCTAAATGAGCACTGCAAACACGATAAAGGTCATAAAGATTTGAAATGTTAAAGCAAATAACAGCAGCAGCAACAACAACAACTCAGCCCAAATTGGATGGTAAAACAAAATATATACCAAAAAGTCGGGAAGGGATAATATGCAAAGCCAGTGGTTTTCTTCAGAATATACAAAGCTATGGCTAAAAAAACACACACCATAGCTGTGATGTTGCATGACGTAAGTTACCATTTTCAATCGATTTAATTTAATGTTCCCTTGGTGTACTTTTTTTTAACTTTTCACTGCAGTGGAAGATTCATTGTTACAAAAGAAGGAAGACTTGTGGTTTTAGCTTCTCATTAACACCCTTTTGCTTCTCTGCAAGATACGCTCCTTTGAAAAAAGCAACCAATAATCACGTCTCTTTCAAAACATACAGCTTGGTGAGCTCTGCAAAGCATTAAGTCAGCCTAGCAACATCTCCCAGAGGGAAAGCCAGACCACACATACAGTGGCAATGCAGCAATGAGAACCTAGCTGTCTTGGAACAATTCCAGGTGGTAGCTCATCTGAACCAGTTGGGGGTGGTGGTTAGGGAATGAGTACTTTTAAAAGTGGCAGCATTCCAAACGGTGCAAATGTTAATTTTTTTATGCTACAATGCCCAGAAAACAGTTTTTAAAAAGTAACTTTCCCAGGCTGTGTAAAATTCCTATATGCAAGACCTCTGTGTGCAACAAATAGTGCGCAGATTATAAAGTGGAACAAGAAAAAGGCCAGGGTCAGGAACTAGTATTCTTAGGTTCCTAAAATGTTGGCAAAGTCTGGAATTAATATCTTCCCTGGAGCCCCCAGATTTGTCTCCTGTCCAGCCTGCCTGTGCAAGCTGGCTTTTTCCATCCTGACATCTACTATATATTTTAAAGTAGAACTCCTGTCAACCCTAGCAAGCATAGCCAATAATTATGATGGGCACTATAGTCTAAATCCTTTGGAGAGAACCAAACGGGAATAAACTGTTATAGGCAGAGCTAGATGGCTGAATCAAGTCCATTGTTTCTAATCAAGGATCACTATGGAGGGCCCTGTGAGAAATTGAAGAAGTGATTTTCCACTGCTTGGAAGATGGCTATCATAGCCACATACTGTAAGCCCACCATGTTTGGAGCCACAGAAAAGGCCTTGAGATTCATACAAGAATACATATGTGGGTGATACAGCCTTGCCTTAGAAATAGATAGGCATCAAAAGCTTTGCATTCTTCTCACCCTCTCTTATTTGAGGTTTCAGGAATTTATACAGATACTGATCTGTATACATTCAGGAAGATGGAGAAAACAAAACATCAAGAACAATAAATATAGGATAAATCAACGAAGGTGTTGAAAAATATCAGGTTCAGAATACAGCAATGCCTTGCAAGATGAATGCCTTGCGCAACGGAAAACTCGCAAGACGAAAGCGTTTTGCAGGTTTTTTTGGTGACTTGCAGGACAAATTTTTCCATGGCCGTGCGTCGCAAGATGAATTTTTTTGCACACTTAAAAAAATTAAATTACAGTGCATTCCTATGGGAAACTGCGCTTCACAAGACTAAATTATTACGATACGATGACTCACGGAATGAATTATTTTCGTCTTGCGAGGCATCACTGTATCACAATAATTGTGGCAGAAAATCAGCACATAATTTTAAAAAACTCAAATTTTCTCAGAATTTCCACTGCAGCATTGATGAATCATATAAAGAAGTCTCGCTTACATACATTATAAAGATATAAAGTCTTACAGTGGTTTCTTGGCTTCCTAGTCCACAAGGTTCTCTCAAGCTATAGGTCAATTTATCCAATAATGCAAGCTTCCACACGTTCTCTATTTACACTCTGAAATTCCCACCAGGCTTTCCATACAGAGCCACTTCTAATGTAGCAACTGCTAGGAATAATTTGATTAATGTGCTGTGTTCCTAATTTTAATTTTATGGCTCAGACTCACGGAGGAGTTGACTCACCAAATCCCCACTGATTCAGCTGGCCTATCGTAGCTGTGACTTAATTACAGGATTTCAGCCATTAACTTTTAGAAACAAGTCAGAACTAAAACTGACTCCATGATGAGTTGGAACGTAGGGTATGATCACATGGAGAAATAGATTGCAATTTGGACTGCTTGTGGAGTGGTCTGGTGCTATCTTTCTCCCTGCAATCACACAATACATGGGGAAATGCCCTTTAGTCCAACACCAATCCATGCCCAAGATGGACCTTTTGGTCCAGCTGTAGGGCTTTTAGAGGCAGAGCTGGAACAATTCCCTGGCAGATGGAAAGGGCTCTTTAAGAGGGATCACTCCTATTAAAGCAATACTTTCTGGTGTGATCCAGTGTGCACCTTTAAAGCCATTAGATTACACACGTAAACTGGTTTATATTATCACAATTAAGAAAACTCTGAGAAGCAGCAGTGAGTGCTGCAAAGTGTTCCCTGGGGAACTCTCTCTTCTTGTTTTCTATTTCATGCCTCCTCACCTCAATAAATAAACAAAATAAATAAGAGGCATATGTACGTTCACAGACACCCCCAGTGGAATGAGGGAATGTTTTGTTATAGCGTTGAAGTTTAGATAGAATAAGGTGCCATCTGTGGAGTTTCATAACTGTGGCTTCCTCATATTACACATTGCTTTGGGGATGCACCTGTTTATTCCCACTGGCTGTCAATAAAATTAGTTTTAAGATCTGTTCTCCAAACAATATTTTGCACTCAAAGTAGGTATTGTACTACCTACTTTGTATCTAAGATGCTGGTGATAAACAGACATGAGCTGTTGTCTTTATGCGCATACATGTAAGTTGCCATTCTGAATAAATAAATGTTGCATTAGATGGACCATTTGCCTGATCAAGCAAGATTTGTAATGTTACTGACCATGAAAAGGGGACTTTATTTCTGGTTCAGTTTTCTCAAAACTATAATCTCCTGTCTCTTGCTGAGCATCTCATCATGTTTGTCTGGTCTTCATCCTATTGAAGTGAGAGATGTCTGTGAATGTAAGAAGCAAAATAAATCAGTAATCAGTTGTCTGTTTCTTTGCCCTATGACTCAAGCATGTTTGGTTGGTCAAAGATGGTGAATTTGTCTCCATGAGAGGGTTGAAGAAATAACTCAGAATTAACAGCTTAAACAATGTCAGCATAGATTTGAATTTTATGACTAGTAAGAAGAACACAATAATCAAGGCTTGGATCAAAACAGTTTTTTCTCTCTTCAGTCACATAATCTTATAGCAGTTGTCTTCTTTTTCTTTCCGAATCTCAATTTTCCTATCTTCATGCCCTTCCAGTTCCACTCCCAGGTAGGCCATAATCTGTTTTCTTATGTCGTTAGAGACATCCCAGAATAATATACAGGTATTTGGGCAGATACTGGAAGACTGAGATGTTGCCACCAAAGCACTGAAGCCATCTCGTGCTCCTTCTCAAGTTCTTTTAATAATTCAAAATGACCAGGAAAGTACAGTAACATTAAGGTGTATGTAAATAAATTGGAACGAGTTTAAAGAAGAGCAATGAAGGTGGGAGATAAGTTTAATAGGCGGGATATAAATAAATAAATAAATAAATAAATAAATAAATAAATAAATAAATAAATAAATAAATAAATAAATAAATAAATAAATAAATAAATAAATAAATAATGTAATTGTGAGGAGAGATTGAACAAATTAGGCACATTTAACTGACAATGATGGAAATGTTGTGTAAACGCCACAGCAGGAAAAGACTGTGGCATTTGCCCCATGGCCCCTGCTTGTTTCACCAAACACAGAGCTCCTGAAGGTATCTCAATGCGCCCTTTTCCTCGCTGCCACCAGTTGATCTCTTTATCAACCTATATTTCCTATGAAAGACTGAGATCCATTCAGTACTAAACTTTTAAACAGAAACACGTTTATTGATTATACGTTGTTTTAGGAATAGTTCTTAAGCACATTCTTAAAGTTACACAAAGCTTCAGTATTTTACTTTAAACTCTTCTATTTTAATTAATACAGGTCACACTCTGACTAATCACTCCCTAATCCCTCTCTGCCTCAAACCCCCAAACTCTTTTTTCTGACTGAACTTCCCAGACTCTGACTCACCCCTCCCTTGTAGTTTCTCTGGCTCCACCTCCCAACAATTCCCATTGGTGCAGACCAATATCATTATATATATAGGAAGACAGGGTGTTCGCTACAAAGAACAAGACCAAATGCAATATGGATTGACTGTCTAAAGGAATTCACGGGCTTGAGTTTACAAGAGCTGAGTAGGACTGTTGAGGACAGGACATTTTGAAGATCACTTATTTATAGGGTTGTCAGAGGCAACTTGACGGCAAATAACAACAACATGGAGAAAAGGAGACTGAGAGAAGATACAATAATACTAATGATAATACTAGAAAAAACTTCTGAATGGTAAAGGCCACTTGAGAAAGGAACCAATGAGTTAAAAGGATGATGGGCTCTCCTTTGATAGAGACTTTTAAGCAGAAACTAGAGAGTCATTTGTTTAGATATCTAGAAGGTCTTTGAGGTTTTATGAACTGTGATTCATACAATTGGAATTAGTTCTACTAGCTGGAATCCTATTGGACCAAATTGCTCATGGAACAGAACACAGCACAAGCAATTTGAGATATTCCCATGCAAGGTAGCATACAGGGTCTCACTGCACAAGTGGAAGTCACAATGGCCATTTCTGCTTATGCATACACAAGTAGGGAGGCCTTGTGTTATTATGCTGCAAGAGCTTTCTACTCTACCGATGCTGAGTAAGAACTTTACCTCTGTCCTTTAAATCCTTACTAAAAACTCATCTAATTTTCTAGGGTTGCCTACAAAGCTGTAATAAATAATATCAGGCAAATGGAGAGAAAACAGAATAATATAAAGGGAAAATATAATTAGTCTTCATTATGACCACTATATGAATTACCTCTATCTTTCATATTAGGAAAGTACCTAACATGTTATATATTTTCAGTTCTAAAAAATTAATTTGGATTAATAAGCATTTATTATTACATAAATAAGTCTTCCGCATATGATGTTTTATTTTTAAAGTGAGGAAAGAATCTTTGCTATGTTAAACAGAACATTAGTTAATGAAAACCATATTTAAAGCTATCATAATATTTCTTTATTTGCATAGGAAAATGACATAATAAAGGATAATTAGCAGCATGTGCACCAGTTCTACTTCTCAATTTCCTCAGCTTAGATAATTAATTATTGTAGTGAAATGCATCATTATGGCTAATTTTAGGAAATCCAGCAGCTGCAAGGTCATAGTGGTAGCAATTTCAATGTGTAATTTGCGGGGAAATACATGAAAGCAAGTCATATAATCTTTTATTAGAAAATAATAATGAATCAGGCCCACATATGTAGTGAGCACTCCAAAAAGAAAGAAAATTAACTCCATAATTTAACAATGTTAGTAAATAAATCTCAGCCACAGAAGTGAACAGTTTCTTCCCTACAGTGGTCCTGGCAATAGATGAAGCCTGGCATTGCTCGACACTTGCTTTAAAAATATGCTTTTGGAATTCCTCATTGGTGTGGCATTTGCAGGTCAGTGCCAGATACCTAAGACCAGTGGCATCTGAACCCTGTTGCCAAAACAGATTTTCTTTGTGGCACTGACAATAATTAATGACCAAGTTATTGATTCTAACAGTGTACTTTTGAAACTGATCATACACCAAATTCATGCTTGTAGATCACACACTTCAGCCATCGTATAACAATCTAACTACCGTATGAACTTGCATCAAGTTCAGGATTGAAGCACTGGTATGGGGCAGTGCCTGGGAGAGCTCTGAGTGAGTGGCAGGCTCCAGCAAGATCTGAGACCAAGCTGAAAACGTTTATGTCCCAGTTCTGAAATTCCTTCTCAGACCCCTCCCACCACTTCCTACAAAGTGAGAATCCATAAAGGGACAGGCCATTAAGCTGGACTTTCACACTTCTCTCTCTATCCATGAGCTCATGTTGGTCTTGGCAGGTTGGCTAATAAATTGTGAAAATCTGGTACCTGGGGTGTTGTGCCAAGGCTAGATCTAAGATCAGAGATTACCAATGTTAGTGCAGCTTCCAGGATCTTGGACTCTGATGTTTCTGCCATATTTGTTTTGGAGATCCCCAACATCTCAAGCTGAAGATTTCCACCCTGCTATTCAGATCTCCTCTGTGGCTGCCACTGGTTCTTCAACATCTGACACCATGTCCAGGTAACTGTTGGACTCTTATATCTAAGAAAGTGGACTTGTCCACAAAAACTCACATTAAAATACAGCAGTTAGTCTTGAATGTGCTACAACATTTTTATCTTCTTTAATTTTTGTTTTTCATTTTACTTTTGCCTGATATGGAGCATGACCATTAATGGAATAGTACTCTGGTGATTGCCCTCATGATTCCATGGCTGCAACTTCACCCTGTTTCATTCTGTACTCTTCCGCTGAGCAAGGTAGAACAACTTTTCTTATTTAATGTTCTGGCACCGTAAAAACAGAAATATTAAAGTGTCTGTACATGAAAGTAAGGAAAAAAAACCAAGATGGGGGACACATGATCCACAGGCCACATGCAGTTTTCACTGGCCTGGAGCTCCTGCTGGAAAAAGATCACATAAAATTGAAAAACTGAAGCTTCCTGAGAGCATCTTAAAAGTCCATTGTGCACTCTTTGCACCTCTTTTCCCTCCCGAGTAAAAAATGGATTTTTCAAAATTGGAAATAGACTTCCAGATGCTTCCTGCTTTGTCAGGAGGAAGGGGAGGTGCAACCTGTGGCGGGTCCCAAGTGGCAGGGATTGGTGGTTAGACCCCCTGAAGCTCCCTGCTTGCAAGAATTTCCCCCCCCCAAGCTGTAGGTACTTGCAGGTATGGAGCCTTGAAACCAACAGGCTCTGTTGGTCTACTGTGGCTAATAGCTGTTCAATGACTGATCTTCCATGAATTTATAAAGCAAAAAACAAAAACAAAAGAAAAAAAACACAAGAAAAAAAACACCAAAAAAAACCCAACCTTGCTATCAAGGTAAGCAAACTCCATAGCAACATGTATATACCATGACCAAAAAAAATGTGACCTACTGTTAATAAGGCAAGTCTAGAGGGAATCCTCATTAGCAGCAGAAGAATAATGGCAATTTTCATGTAGAAAGGACCATGTGGCAGACACATGCTTACTTGTACATCTGTACCCAAGTGACCAGATATCTGACTGTCTCAGTTACTGTTTATGTAGGCTAAAGAAAAGAAAGATTTTTTTGTATTTGCCCCAACTAAGATTTTCCTTCTAATCTAAGAAAGGAGGATGTGTTTCCCCCTTTCCTCATTCTGCAATAATTAAATTACTCCTTAAACCTTAAAGGATCTGAGCAAGCAAAAGGAAGGAAGGGTTGGCACAGAGAAACTTGTGAAGTCCCTCGCCCTTGGCCCAAACCCAAGTGACACACATTTCTATCTGAAGAAGAATACATGTGGAAATGGTTATCTTGGTCTGTAATATGAATTCGTACAAATAAACACATTGTGTTCTTGTAGGTGTTGTATGAGAATACAGTAAAACTAAGGGAGCAAAATATATATTCAGAGAAAAAAAATATTTCCCACTCCTACAACATTTACCCTCCCCCAACTACATTATCTGCTTTGCTATATGTGACTGTGGCGTTAGTCATGCAAAAGAAGCTCTTCTTTGCATACCAGGAAATAAGGCACAGCACACACATACTTTTCCTTTTAACCTGTTTCCTTATACTTTTTTTGCTACTTGCGGGAGCACTCCTTCTAGAAATGGCTATCTCTGAATGTGTGCTTTGATCCTTAGAAAATCGGTGTGTAGTGCATATGAAATTAAAATCATTTTGCAGTGTGTATCCAACTGGAACAAGGCACCTAATCCTTTGTTTTGAAATCCCAGCAAAGGCATTTCTTTGGCAGATTATTTTATTTTTCTTTAGGTCCACTCCCCCCATTTTATTTTTATGAAGATTACCTCTGAACCAGTGCTTCTTTTGTGAAGTTGGTGCTACTATTTACTCCAACAAAATGCATTTTGATTTGGGAAGCCATATTTGATATTGGGTACTTGCGGTACAATAAATACTCAGGCAGCTAACATAACATGATGGACAGCTTTGCACATGAAAATATCAAGTGTCTAAATTCATGGGGGAAGAGGCGTTTATATCTTAGTATATGTGGATTAGAGTGTTGATCTGTTTCTGCATGCTTCCTGAAGAACTAGATATGAGGCTTGGAGGTATTCAAAGATACATTACCATGAAGCACAGGTAGCAGCAATGGCTTCCTATAGTGTCTTCTACTTAACTGATGTTACTACACCAGCTGTGGCCCTCTGTGAAGCAGATGGACCTGGCTTTGGCTGTCCAAATATTATAGCCAGACCAGACTAATTTCATATACCTTTTCTCTGAAGACAGCTTAAACATTTAAACTAACAGTATGTGGCCAGTGAAATGCTGATGGGAACTGGGAAGTCTGAATGTATGTCATCACTCTTACACACATTGCACAGTGTCTCTGGAATCAATAGACAGTGCTTCTATCAATGTTTAAGACCCTGAATATTGATAAAACAATCAGTGGGGCTGGCTGGATAGCTCAGTGGTTTAGGTAGAGGCTGGGAGTTCAATTCCCTACTGTGTCTCATATAAGAAAAGCCAGGCTGTGTAACCTTGGGTAAGATGCAAAAAAGTTGGTGGAAGTTAAAATACTCTGCTTTTGAGAGTATTTTGAGAGTACAAATGGGCTTTCACGATGTGCCAGCCATCACAAGGGAGAGAGCATAGAAAGCTTCACTTAAAAATATATATGCAGCATAAACACTGTTATTGCTCCCACTGTTGCTGTTTATTTCATTTCTATTTTATTTATTTATTTATTTATTGCATTTATTGCATTTATGCCCCGCCCATCTAGTCAATTGACTACTCTATTTCTATCCTAGCTTTCTCCCAATGCAAGGACCTCAGGAAACTTACAGACGATTAAACAACAGATACAACTGAAAACACGAGAAGTTGTAAAATCCAACGCCAGGTAAACCTGGAAGAATATTAAAAGACTACTAATTTTAAAGTACAGTACTTTAAAATACTTTAAAAACACATCTACAAACAGTAAACATGAAGCACTCTTCACTGAAACCCATTTTGAAATGGTTTGGCTACTGAAAGACTGCCCAAAGACAAAGGTCTTTACCTGCCAGTGAAAGAACAGGAGAGAAGGAAGCCAAACTAATCTTCTGTGGGAAGGCATTCCACCATCTGGAAGGAGCTATCAGAAAAGGCACTTCGTTGTATACTCTTCATATGTGCCTAGGGGAGTGGCTGCACCAACCTTCATTGAAGATCTTAAAAACTGGGGGAAATGTACATACTGTACAACATGTACATACAACATGTATAGTCCTTCAGAGAGTTTGGGTCCAAGTTGTTTAGGGCTTTTTAGATCACCACCAACACTGAGCTGGCAGCTAGTGGAAACACTGCCAGCTAGTGGAGCTCTTATTAACACAGGACTTGTACATTAGCAGTAACTGGCCACAGTTATAAGAATTCAGGAATGGATGGAAAATATACAAGATAAAGAACAAATAAGAGAATTGTTAGGAGAAGAGGGGTTCACATGGTTAAAAATACGCCAGCTAGAAAAATGGACAAAGGAATGGAAAAGGAAGGAAGGGAAGGGAATAAGATTGAGGAATACATTTTTAAAAAGACAGAAAGGGGAGATGACAAAGAACAGGAAAGGTATTGTAATTGAAATATATAAATTATTGGTACAAACCAGAATATGAAAAATCCCTGAAAAAAGATTTGGGTAAAGAAATCAAAGGGGAAGAATGGAGCAAGATACACAATAAAATAAAACAAGTTAGTAAGAATTAAAGAGAACAGGGACAAGGTAATATGGAAATGGTATTTAACACCTGTTAAATTAGACATAATAAATAAAAACCAATCATCTCTGTGTTTGAGGTGTAAGAGAGAAAAGAACAAATGTGCATATGTGGTGGCCTTGTGAAAAAATGGGGAAAGAATGGAGCTTGATTTTCAATGAAATAAGAGACATAATGGGAATGGACATACAATCATCTCCTATGGTTGCTCTACTGAAAACTGTTAATGATAAACAAACAAGTAAAGAAAGAGAAAAAAGTTAATTACCATAATGGTAACTGTGGCGTTCACCCTCGTGCTCCTATCTTGACCGTCAAAACTCAGAGCACACGAAGGCAAACAATCCCTTTACACTGCTGCCACCAGGTGATAACCAAACCACCATTACTTCAGGAAGATGAAGATTCAGGTCCACACTTCAAAGTCTTTTAAATATAACTTTATTTTATAGATTGCAGAAATTGAAATTGATTCATGAATATCTTCTGTAGGTAACGTTTTTATTAACAACAATCTTCTATTTGATAATACACTCCTAACTTTAATCACACCTCAGAATTCCCCAGACTCCACATTCTTACTCCCTGACTCTTACTGACTCCCTGACCTCCCCTTTTATAGCATCTCTCTTGGCTCCGCCTCTCAGCAACATGAATATGCATGAACAATTACATAACAAAACATGAACCATTGACCTAATAAAGGGGAATGCTACAGTAACTGTGGCAAGGCTACTAATTGAAAAAAAAAATAAAAATGGAAATGTGATAATCAGATTAATATGGAAGAATAGTATAGAGAAATGTGGAATATGACAATTATTGATAAATTGACCTGTGATATGAAAATTAGAAGAGGTAATGTGGAATCCTTTTCTGGAACATGTCGTGATTAAAGGGAAGGGGTACACACCAAAAGAAGAATCAATGTATTTCTGAGGAGATCCAAGGTGGCATGAACTGTAAAGTTAAAGTATTGGAACCTAGTCCTGAAGGGGGAGGGTGGCACTAGGTGGAGGGAAAATATAAAGAATGATATTGTGTGAAAATAGTGAATTTAAGGAGTGTCTTGTAGTTTAAGTTTGAATTTTAATTGTCTTTTTTGTGTTTGTGTGTTTGTTATAATATTTTAAAAAATTAAAAAGAAAAAAAGGAATCCTCCACGATCATCTTGTGAGCTTACCCCTCTAGGAAGGATTAGAACCACTGCAAAACAATACACCCATGCTCCATTCTAAAGATGTGAATCCAGAAAGATACCATGGTCAATAGTATTAAAAGCAGGCAAGAGGTCCAGCAGAATTCACAAGGACATGCTGCCCCTGTCCAGTTCCAATAAATCATCCACCAAGGTAACCAAAATCTTCATCTATAACAAGGCCTAAAGGTAGACTGAAACTGATCTTTATATTACATCTCTTGATATTACATCTCATCTAGGAATCCCTGCAGCTGAGAAGGCACTATGCATTCCAGGATCTTGTCCAAGAATAACATGTTGGAGACTGGCCAGTAATACTCTTATATGGTGAGATTCGGAGCAGGTTATTTCAGTAAAGGTCTTTCCACTGACTCTTTTATGCAGGCTAGTGAGGATTTTGCCACTTCCCTTTTGTACTCAACCAGCTTCCCCACAGCCACTTTTATGAGGCAGGAAGGGCAAGGATTCAGCATACATGTGATGGCTCTCCAGGAGTGTATAAGACTTGCCTACACAGAAATTATGTGTGTGGTAGGAAAATAGACTCAGTTTTCAATGAAATGCATAGAGAGCAGATGTGTACAAAGTACACACAGAGCAGGTATGAGGCCCACTTTAGTTATGGCTAGACCTACTCTAGTTATAACTTATTGCTGGATGTCAGCCATGGACTCACAAATTGGGTTTCAGTAATGTTAATGGCACTGATCATCCATGACCCTTAATGATGCATCTACAGTGGTGCCTCGCATTACGAGCGCTCCGTTTGACGATGAAATCGCTTTACGTCGATGTTTTTGCAAACGCAAAAGCGATCGCAAAACGATGTTCTCTATGGGGGAATTTTGCTTTGTGATGATCGGTGCCGTTTCGGTAACCAGTCATCGCAAAGCGATGATTTTCACACAGCTGATCAGCGGTTTCAAAATGGCCACTGGGTAAAAAAAATGGCCGCCTGCTGTTTTCTGGCACGGATTCCTCGCTACACAGACAGCGAAAATGGCCGCGCTATGGAGGATCTTTGCTGGACTGTGAGTTTGAAGCCCCTAGGAACGCATTAATCAGGTTTTAATGCATTTCTATGGGCTTTTTAAAACCGCATGACGACGTTTTCATTTCACAGCGATTTTCGCGGAACTAATTAATTTCATCATGCAAGGCACCACTGTAAATGCAAAAATAGATACAGCTAAAATTTCTTCCCCAGTTACTGATCTTATGTTTATTTCAGACTGATGTTATAATTATTTGGAATATGTGTTTGACTGTCCTAAGATCTTACATATCACTTAATAAAAGTAATTTCCTACTGCCCAGAGTGGCCTGGTTACCTACCTACCTACCTACCTACCTACCTACCTACCTACCTACCTACCTACCTACCTACCTACCTACCTACCTACCTACCTACCTACCTACCTACCAACCAACCAACCAACCAACCAACCAACCAACCAACCAACCAACCAACCAACCAACCAACCAACCAATTCTAATTTGTTGTATTTGGGAACAATGATTTAAAATGTTATTATTTAGCCATTTAAATAATAGTAATAATAATAAACTTAGAACTGCATAGCTGGAAGGGATCCTATGGATCATCATTTTTAGTAACAAGAAGTCATGTTATTTTCACTTGTGATTTCATGGGCACTCTTTTTGACCATTTTTTTTTTAAATATTCATTTTTAACATTTTAAACCAATGTGTTACTAAGGCATTATTAATAATAAATCTTATTAATTGTATAGTTTTCTTTAAAAGGGTCAACGTTAGCAAAGTAACTTTCACATTTTCTTCAGGATTAAAGAAAACAATGCTGTCCTTAATCTTAATGTCAATTGGATGCTTTTTTTCTTCCCATATACCTGCCCCGTAAGATACCTGTCTCAGATTTGCCTAAGAACTCAATCCAATTTAAACATTGGAATATATTTCTGCAGAATATGAATTGAGACTTTAAAAGAACTGTCTAATATTTAAGCCTTGCTTAAGCGCGCTGCTGTAATGACTGTAATAATACCAGCAAACATCACATTCTTTCATTTCATGGTGTAATCCTTGGGATAATTTCTGGACAACCTTGCTATTTACATGTTTCAGTTCTTCAGAAAACAATACACTGGGATCAGATTGTTGAGCATATTCTTTCTTCTTAAAAGTAAAAAGCAAACCATCCTGAACAAAATGAATTTCAGTTTTTTAAAAAAAAAATCAACAACAGAAACAAAAACAAAAATAAACCAGGGAGCAGAGAAGTTCAAAAATCTTTTATCTGATTATGGTTGCTAAGCAACAACGTTCTTGGTCTCCATGTGTTCCTGTCACATGATTCCTGTTGCTACGGAAACGACTCCCTTGATATCCATGTGCTCAGCATGTGTATTCCACTTTGCCGATGGCTCTTGGAGAAAAGAAGGCAGTGATGCAGCATGCCGAGAATGGCAGAAAAAAACCAGGAGAGGGGAGGAAGAAGAGCCATTTTCTCAGAAACAAGCTAGCTGCAAAATGTTGGTACAGACTTGCCCATGTATAAAATGACTGTATCAGCCACTGGTTAATTATGGTTGTCCCTTGAAGAGGATTATATATGATGAAAAAAATTATTCAGGCCCATGGCTTTACTACAGAGAACATTCTTGATGTGGTAGCCCCAGGCACTTCCTCCCCACCCCTCTTTCCATTTAGTCTTGCTGAGAAGAGAATATATACTAGACAAGCATCCATTAGCAGATGTGTATGCTTTAGCTGGAATGCGTGGCACAGAATTATGCTGGAGAGGAGCCATGCGCTTCCCATATGCCTCCATATTTGGTTTTCGGGGTCACTGGTTGATTTCATAAACAAAACTACCAAGCCAGGAGTTCCCATATTTATACAAGCAGTTGTTTACCTGCATGCAGGTGCATTGCCACATACCACCCAGGACTACTGTTACATAAACAGACCACTGAATTATAAAATACGATTCCATTATAACAAGAAAGCCAAAGAGAAATTACATTTCTAAAAATGTTTGAGCTATGCACGATGGGAATTTTAGCCCTGGGCACCCAGAGGGCACCTAGCTGGTAAGAATTTAATCCCTGGATAGTAGCACATATTCACATATTGATCCCATGTTTTTATATCAGGGACAGAATGGGTAAGGTTATTTTATACTCACTGCAAATATAACAAATATTGCAAGGATGAGTCTGAACCAGAATTTTATCACAAACATTTTTTTTTGTAGGTCTAGGTGGTTATTGTTTTCTTTTTAACCTGATGCAGTATCTCCCGCCAACCTAGCGGTTCGAAAGCATGCAAATGCAAGTAGATAAATAGGGACCACCTCGGTGGGAAGGTAACAGCATTCCGTGTCTAAGTCGCACTGGCCATGTGACCATGGAAGATTGTCTTCAGACAAAACGCTGGCTCTATGGCTTGGAAACGGGGATGAGCACCGCCCCCTAGAGTCGAACACGACTGGACAAAAATTGTCAAGGGGAACCTTTACCTTTACCTGCAGTATCTAAAAATTGATCTGCAAAAGCTACCCCCTACATGAAGTGGTACAACATGGTTAGACTTTCTCTTTAGGTTGAGTGTGATTGCAGTCATACCTACATACAATAGTGAGTTAAGGGCATGTGTGGTTTTGGGCCCATCATGCATATTTTTTCTCCACTGTCATTAATTCATAGATGTCGACTTTGCAGGATTGCACCTCAGCATTCACAAAGGTTGTTACCTCATAGGAGGCAGGCAGAACACTTGACTGGCACTTGCTTGTGTAGATGTGAAAAGTCAAATATAACAAAGTTTTTGTAGGTTCTTTTCTAGTTATTAAAAAAAATTATAAAACTGCATTGCTGCAAGAAATTATAGCTTGTTTTTTTCTCATTATTCCTGGAGCTTGCCTTAATTTTGCCCCACACTTTCCCCCCCTGCAAATCACTATGGGGGGGTCCTTTGGTATTTTTATAGATCTGTAGGAGGGCTGGCCACGTGACAACGGAAAACTGTCTTCGGACAGGCGCTGGCTCTATGGCTTGAAAAGCGGGATGAGCACCACCCCCTAAAGTCGGACACGACTGAACTGAAAATGTCAAGGGGAACCTTTACCTTAGGAGGGCTTTTTGTGTTAGAAGTCAGTAAAAACTGATAGCAATAAATAATGGCTAGCTCATAAGAATACTTCCAGAAGCCCAATGTATCTGGCAAAATATCATTATTTATTTATCTGTAACAGTAATGTACATGTGAGCTTCACATGGTTTCTGGCTCCCCATTTTTTCTGAAAATAGCCCTATAATGTAGGGTTGACAAAGAAGTGATGATCGAAGATACCAATTGAACTTGGGAACTAAGCAGGTATTTAATCTTGTTTCTCCTTGTTCCATATCCATCACTTAAACCAATACAATACACTCTATACTTCAGATCAGTGGTTACTGTATAAATGATTTTATGGCTAAAATATATTGGCCTATGTCCTGTTGTGTAGCTATGCTGGCATAGCAGCAGATTTCTGCTAATTAAAGAATTCTGCTTCCTGTTTTGGGTTGCCTGTGACTTTGTCTCATTGCATGCAAGTTGTAGACACCCCAAAATCAAAGCTAGGACTCTATGATTAGCAGCAATCTGTTCCTGGTACTACTTTCCTTTCCTCTATGTCAGTGTAGCTATGCAATAGGTAGGCAAATAATGCAGCAATTAATAGTTGCATATTCTGCAAATTAAAACAATCTGCATAATAGAAACAATCTGCATTATTTGGCATATTATTCAAATTTGTATCATATGCAAACTGAAATATTTAGGTTGCATAATATGTTATATTATGCTATATGGAATATGGAATATTATGGCATATGGAAACTCTACATACATAATTTTTCATTAAAAACCAGAGTCCCACCAACAGAATCAGAAAACTATGGGTTTGGTAAAGTGGGATTCTGTATTGTAAACTAGTGCAAGAGAAAAACGCCTACTGTATTTCACTTTGCACCTACTATTTTCATAATCTACATCGGGAAGTACTGCACCAGTGTTATTAAGGTTTGGCTTTTCTTCAGACTTGCCTACAAAGTATGAAAAGAGTGGGCTGGATCAGGTTAAGATATCTAGAAGGTCCAGTATGCCATTTGGTGCATCCAAATGGCATATGGACCTCAAGTGATCCTATTTGGTTCAAGGAAGTGGGAAAAAATCTTTAGTGTGTATTCAGGCATTGAATATTTGCTGCACTATTTCAGAAAGATAAAAGACAAATGGAAAGGTTCCTCCCGGAACCTTTCTTTTAAAAATCCGGTCAAGAGTCTGCCCCATTCAGCTCTCAAACAGACCTTTCAGCCAAACTGGGCAGAGTCTCAACCAGGTCTTGAAAAGAAAACCAAACAAAAGGTTGCATTTGGTTTTTTTAAGTAATACAGAAATGTTTGCTGCCCTAATATACACTTATTCCGCCCCCCTCACACTTCGTTAGCCCCTCCATGAAGCTTAGGAAGTGATTAATTTGCCAATATTGTGAAGTGGTTGTATTCTTAAGCCACTACATAGTATTGGCAAATTAGAGGAAGGCTCACTTTTGATTCATTTCCAGCAAGCACACATGCTGAAAACAAAGCAAAACAGAGCTGAACTGCAGGTCTGAAGTGCTCATCAATTTACTGTGAATGAGCAAGAGGTCTAGATCTCAACTTACATTCTACAAGTCGTTTCTTCAGAAGTTAAAATCAGATATTTGAACTGAAATTCAGTATTAGCTGACAATCAGCTCAGCAATTTGAGGTTCCATGCTGTAATAATCCCACCAGTGAGTATACTGGAAGCACATTTCCTGTTCATTCTAGCTCAGTTATTTGCAACCATGTGTTGTTGACCAGAAGCAGTTCTCCAAGGGCTCTGCCTTGCCTCCCACAGAAAATGGGCAACGTATACAGTGGTGCCTCGACTTACGAACTTAATTGGTTCTGGAACTCTGGTAGTAACTCAAAATGGTTGTAAGTCAAAGCACCATTTCCCATTGAAATGTATTGAAATGGAATTAATCCTTTCCAGCCGAAGAAAAAAATCACACACACACAAAAATCAATGGGAAAGAAAAGGGAGCATAGCATGCTAGACCCATCAGAAATGCAAAAAAAACAAAGCAGAAAGCAACGAAGCATGCAAGGCCCATCAGAAATGCAAAAAAAGCAAAGCAGAAAGCAAGTGAAGTGTGCAAGACCTATCGTAAATGCAAAAAAAGCTCAGTTAATATTTCCAGAGTAAGAATGAATAGTAGGGGAGAAAGAGGTCACCCCTATCTAGTACCTTTCTGTATTTGTATTTCTTTTGTCAACTATCCATTGATTCTTACTTTTACCTTTTGCTGAATATAGATTGCTCTGATTAATTTCAAAAATCTTTCTCCAACTTGCAGCACTTCCAACTGATATAGCATATAATTCCAGTTTAGATTGTGGAAAGCTTTCTCCGCATCCAAGAATATCATAGCCATTTGCTTTTCTGGGTGTACTTCATAGTATTCCAGAGTATTTAGAATTACCCTTATATTATTTTTCATCTGCCTTTTTGGAAGAAAGCCCTAGTCATCTTGATGCATTGTCTGTATTAAAATTATTTTCAGTCTAGTTGCCAACATGGTTGCATATATTAGAGGTAAAAAGGAAATCAAAGGATTGAAAGTAAGAGGTCATACATATAAGCTCCAAGCTTTTGCAGATGATCTAGTTATTATATTGGAAGATCCAATGGATTCAATTGAAGATCTGAAGGAAGTGTTGAAAAATTTTGGTGATATGGCAGGAATAAAAATAAACCAAAAGAAAACAAAATTACTGGTTAAAAATATGAGAGAAAAAGAATGACAGAAGCTAATAGAAAAGACAAATTTTCAAGAAGAAAAGAGAGTTAGATACTTAGGGATCCAAGTTACAAAGAAAACAAGTACATTATTTAAGGATAATTATATGAAGTTGATGAAAGAGATACAGAGTAGCTTGGAGAGATGGGACAAATTACAGCTAGCGCTGATGGGAAGAATAGCAACCACTAAAATGAATGCTCTGCCTAAAATTCTATTTTTATTTCAGACAATTCCCATAATATTAAACAGTCTTTTTTCCAAGAACTTAAAAAGATAATTATGAGATTTGTCTGGCAAGGTAAAAAACCAAGAATTAAAATTAAAGCAATGCAAGATGCCAAGCAAAGGTCGGGTTTTGGTCTCCTGGGTTGGGTTTTGTACTATAGATCCTGTGTATTAGACTTGATAAAGAATGAATAACCTTAGAAAATGATAGATTACTCAGTTTGGAAGGACATAATTTGCAGTTCGGCTGGCATGCTTTTCTATGGTACAAAAAAGATAAAGAGCAGAAACAGTTCAACCTGCATATGATAAGAACAGCTCTACTAGGGACTTGGAAAAAGATCATCCAACAGATTTACCAAAAAACACCAGTCTGGGTATCAGAGGCCTTTACATAACCTAATCTTATGACAAAAGCAAAACTTCTAAGATACCAAGATTTATTTTAAAAGGGTTGTGAGTTAAGGTCTAAAGAAGAATTAGAGACACTATATATATATATAGACTGGTGGTTGAGAGCATAAGTGGAATCTAGGTATAGAAAAGATAAAATAGAAGGTTTTTACCCAAAATATACGGTATTTGACAAACTTCTGCTGGGCTCAAAAGATAAAGTAATTAAGAAAATGTATGATTATTTGTTAGAAATTAAAATGCAAGATGAGATAGGCAAAGAATGTATGATTAGGTGGGCACAAAATATAGGACATAATATTGGTATTGATCAATGGTTGCAAATATGGCAAAATAATATAAAGCTCACAAAATCGGTTAATTTCAAGGAGAATATATATAGGTGGCGTATGACTCCGCAAAAGCTATCAAAGATTTATACAGATGTATCAAATGTTTGTTGGAAGTTTGAAGCACATGAGGGAAGTTTTTATCATATGTGGTGGACTTATAGAGTAGCAAAGAAATTTTGGATAGGTGTACATACTCTGTTACAAAAAAATACTGCTTTGTAAGGTTCCGCTAACCTCAGAACTGTTTCTACTGAGTATTATACCAGACAATATAGATAAGACAAAGAACTATTTAGTTATATACATAGTCACCGCAGCCAGAATTCATTATGCCAAGAATTGCAAGAAATTGGTAATACGGGAACAAGAGGAACTTATTCAGAAGATACGGGAAGCGGCAGAAATGGATATCTTATCAGAAGTGCTGAAAGAATGTCCAATACAAAAGGTAACTGAATGATGGGATTTAGTATATAAATGGCTTGAGTCACCAAATAGTACTTGAATAACATAGATTAAAACTAGGATGTAAATATAAGTTATAACCTAGAGGACATTCATATAATAGAGAAGTGGAAAGTTGAGTTGATATGGCAACATGAATAGATTGGATGGCAGTACATTTTGTGTTCTCCTCCCCCTACTTTTTTGTCCCTCATATCCCCCCTTTACCTTCTGTATCCCCTACCTTATCCCAAATTGTTAATAAAAAAATAAAATTAAATTAAAATTAAAAAGGAAATGCAAAAAAGCAAAGCAGAAAGCAAGCGAAGCGTGCAAGACTCATCAAAATGCAAAAAAGCAAAGTAGAAAGGAAGTGAAGCATGCAAGACCCATTGGAAATGCAAAAAAAAGCAAAGCAAAAAGCAAGCAAACCTCGCAAGACCCATCAGAAATGGGGGGGGACCCAAAAAACAAACAACCCCCAAGACCCATCACAATACAGAAACATAACCCCGCCAGCCCAAAACCACACTGCAAAACTCACCCAGAACAGTTTTTAAAAAGCAGAAAGCAGCACCTTACCTTATCAGGCACTCTGAAGGCTCCACCAATCGCACTCACTCTAACTGCTGAGGCAAAAGAGCTACAAAGAACCAGCTTCTTCACCTACCAACACTTAGCAATTTGAATTTCCAAACTTTTTCCCCTGCCCTTTTCTGTTCGTAACTGTAAGATCCGTCCGCACGTCAAAGCAAAATTTTGTGGCTGAAGCTGGTCATAACTCGAAATGGTCATAAGTTGGTACGTTCGTAAGTCGAGGCACCACTGTATTCCTGAAGTTTAGATTATTCACTGGCCATCAGAGCCCCCTGATCAAAGTAATGTTTCCTGCCGTCCAGTGTCACACTATGAAAAATTATAGGGAACACTTTTTGTGCAAGCAAAACAATACATTGCAGAAGTTTAGCATCTTGACATATGTGAACTTAAGAATTATGATAGTACTGTAGTCTCAAACCAAAAGTAAATGGGTGTGAGCAAGAAATTGAAAGTAACCAAGAGATTATTGACTATGGTAACAAATACAAATTTACAGAAAAATAAATACGCTTCTTTGCCTTGACAAATCCCTTTCAGATCTTATCTGCTTCCTACCTTCTGTCCTTCCTTTTTCTTTTCTCCCATAAATGAAACTCATAGCAGTTTTCAGTGAAAGAGAACAAGTAGAGCATAAAATGAACAACATAATACATTGAAAATAAAACAATCCAACACACCAATACTCAAGGCCGTCAAGATGATTATTAAGTGCTGGAACAAGACTAATATATGGGCCCCCTCATCTACACATGGACACATAAATCAATAATGTCATAATTGTACATTTACTAATTACATTCAAACATACTTGCAAATATATTAAAAAGAGGACAGGTACTTCTGTAAAAGATAATTAAAACAATAATACACAATAACAATATACATAAACAAAATATACAAAAACAATATACATAAACAATGAATTTAATACTAGATTACAAGCTCATAACAGTTATTATAGTTGAGAAGTAATGGTATTTATATTCTGCTAAACAAAGGTCCTTTCCTAGCCTTTTTCATGGCAAAACTGCGAATCACATAATCAAAATCAATTGTTCTTGCAAGATCAGACTCAATACTGAGTCTTGCCAAATCTACCAGCCGCCTCTATGACATACTCGATCTTAGGTAATTTTTTATCAGCTGTAGTTTGCTGAATGAGCACTCTGCAGAGGCAATAGTGTCAGGAATTGTTAACAGAATACGGAGGCAGACACATATATTTGGAAAGAGTCCTTCCAGCTTGTATCTTTTCAAGCAATTCAGTAGCTCCAATTGACTCAGTTGGCCATCTCCAAAATTTGCTTGATGAACAGATGGCAAATTACTTCTCTCCATTACAAGATCTTCACTGATATCAGCGGGATATTGATCTGCCAGTAATTTTGATTTTTCTTTCAGTTCATTTTGAGGAATTGATAGGTACCTCCAGAGGAAGTGGAACTTCTCAGAAATGTTCACTGCAGCATGCAAACAGTCAGTCCACCAATAACATTATCCAATACTGTATTACATAGAAGACAGACTTTCTGAAATACGCTTCTTCAGGGGGATTCATCCATTTTGCATTTTGCTTCACCCCGGCTCTGAGTTCCAGAAAGTTTCACTTTTATGCACAAATTAGAAGCAGCATGCTTAGCTTCGCAACACATACTTTTCTAGCTGTTCCGAAGATTTGTCAGTTCTGAAATCAAGCTTTTTAAGTTGGACACTTCGACATCCAGCGTTGCATTTCTGTACTCAATAACTTTGTTACAGGTATCAACTGGAACTAAAACTCTGTACCATACAACGTACATTATCACACAAATGAAGGTTGTGACGTAAGACAAAGCTGCATTAATCTCTGTTCTTGTTTTGGCACATAGGTTCAACTCTAAGAGGTTTTTTAATGTTAATTTGATGCCTGGCAGGTGGGCTACAGAGGAGTTTATACTATCAACAAGGTCTGACCATTGTGTGTTAGACCTGTCATGAAGAGAACAGCCAATACACTTCTGCAAGATTTTCCATTGCTGTGGTCTCGAACTAAACAAGTTGTAAACAATTTGTACAGTTCCAAAGTATGTTATGGCTTCAGGAATGCATTCTGCAGCATCATTTCCACACAAATTAAGTGTGTGGCATGCACATGGTGAAAATAAAGCTGTTTCACATTGCTCAAGTACAGTATTCTGCTTGTGCACTTTTATATTTTCCTGCCATGTGGGCTGCATTGTCATAGCATTGAAGTGGAGCCAGCATTGGTGCTGGCCAAGCTTTTGAGGGGGGAGCACTCCATAATTGGGAGTGTCACAATAAACAAGACTTTCATTTGATGGTGGCTTAATAAACTTCTTAATCTCGTAGGTGATCCAGGACTCACTGTTACTTTTTATGCACTGAGCATGCATCTGCTTAATCTGAGCACTTCTGGGGGCCTATTTTCTTTAGGGTGAGCCAGGCAGCCAAAAATGAAACTGGAAACGGGTAGATGTCAACACCTGGTTTTGGCATTTGAGCATTTTGGCACTGAAACTGTGCCAAAGGAACAACAGCGAGAGCAGGCTGCATGGAAGCACATTTTGTGACTTGATTTGCTAAGACGAACTACAGGCTAATTGGTGTACTACAAAGAGGTAGTTTGTCCTAATGCCTTTGTAGGTGCACTTCTAAATATAGCTCCACACTATGCCTATCCCCAGTTATCTTTTCATGTGATGTATCTCATTGTTATTTCCAGTACCTAATAGAATTTAATTGGATCTGCCTCTTTATAGGCTAGCTAAAACCCGGCTGTAAAAGTAGGCACAAAATATTAGATAAATATTAGTTAGATAAACCATGGAGAGAAGAAGCCCTGTGGAACTGCATAGAACATTTGCAGCACAAAACAGAAGCTGGCACTGGCCAAATCTAGCATCTGGAATATTTGATTCCTATTGTTACATTACAGATCTGAGATCAAAATCTAACCATCTACAGGTCTTTGCTCTGTTATACATTACTTTGAGTGTATACAAACTGAATGCATGCAGCAAAGGTGAAAATATCTGCTATGTGAAAGTAGGATCGGACAGAAACACCCACAATCTGTAAGTATTGTAATGTAGCTCAGTGTCAATATTTAACAGTCAACTTTAAAGCACCTGAATTATGGAAAGACTCCTTGCTCTGCAGGATTGGGCCCTGTCGCTTCTTGGCTGCCTCCTCCCCTCCCTACATCAGCCACCTGGCTCAAGGGGAAAAGAAGGCTTTTAAGTTGGAACTGCTTCTAGGGCCCTTTCAGATCTGCACTCCTGCACTCGGGGGAGCCGAATTTCATCTGCCTTCTGCAGCTCACCGAGTGAGAGACGGTGGGACTATGGCTGGGCTCTCGCCGGCTGCCAGATTCCCTGAAGGAACCGGCTGGGGAACAAGCTGGGAAACAGGGGGGGCTGAGGGGTCTCTGGGGCAACCAATAGAGACAATATACGGCAGGGGAAGATATGGCGGTGGGAGTAGAGCATGCCCGAGTAGGAGAAAGGAGGTTAGATACCTTACACCTATCCCCCTTTCTAGCTCTACTCCTAGCCACATGGTACCAGGTGAACATATCAGCCACCCCCTGGGCCACATGGTATTGTTGGTAAATGCCAGGTCGGCAAAAAACAAGACTGCCCTCATCCATGACTTAATTTTGGATGAGGGGGCCGACCTGGCATGCATTACTGAGACCTGGGTGGGAGAAGAAGGAGGAGTTCCTCTATCTCAGTTATGTCCCCCTGGGTACTTGGTCCAACACCAGGGTCGCCCGGAGGGGCGGGGAGGAGGTGTGGCAATAGTCTACAAGGATTCCTTCCATTTCTCCAGGCTCCCTGTCCCCTTGGGAAATGGTCTAGAGGGCCTGTATTGTGTGTTGGGCTTGCGAGACAGACTAGGGATTCTGCTGGTGTACCGCCCACCCTGCTGCTTACCAACAGTCTCCCTACCTGAGCTGACGGAGGTGATCTCGGATCTGGTGTTGAGGACCCCCAGACTTTTGGTACTGGGGGACCTCAATCTCCATGCCGAGGCCACTTTATCAGGGGCAGCTCAGGACTTCATGGCCGCCATGACAACCATGGGGCTGTCTCAACATGTCATCGGCCCGACTCATGAGAAAGGCCTTACACTTGACCTAGTATTCTCTACGGGACAGGGGGATGGTGGTCCGGATGTGGTGGATTTATCTTTGACTCCGTTGTCATGGTCGGACCATTTCCTGGTAAAATTTAGACTCTCAGCCACTACTACCCTCTGGAGGGGTGGGGGATCAATTAAAATGATCTGCCCCCAGAGACTTATGGATCCTGAAGGATTCCTGAATGCTCTAGGGGAGTTTCCAGCTGATATGGTGGGTGCTCCTGTCGAAGCCCAGGTTGCCTTGTGGTACAAGGAGATGGCCTGGGCGGTTGACACGATTGCGCCTAGGCGCCCTTTCTCTGCCCGCAGAGTCTATATGGCTCCATGGTATACAGAGGAGCTTTTGGCTATGAAACGGTTGGGGAGACGGCTTGAGCGCAGATGGAGGAACTATCGCTGTGACTATGACCAAACACAGCTTAGAGCCCATTATCGGGCCTACTCTGTGGCAATACGGCTGGCGAAACACCAGTATTTCTCCAGCCGTATCGCTTACTCGGTGTGTCGTCCAGCAGAGCTATTTCGAGTGGTCCGGGACCTTCTTCAGCCTAATGGTTCGGTGGAGGTCCTGGACTCCTCAGTGGCTCACTGTAACGAATTTGTTACACACTTTGAGGGAAAAATTGCTCAGATTCGCAAAGATTTGGACTCCACTGTTGATGCAGAGCCCATGGTTGTGTCCAGTGCTCCGGACTTATGTCATAATTTATTGGATGAGTTTCAGTTGTTGCGACCTGAGGATGTGGACAGGGTGCTTGGATCGGTTCGTGTCACCACTACACATCTCGACCCTTGCCCATCATGGCTAATAAAGAAATCTGCCAGGGGAGTTTGCACCTGGATCCTGGAGGTCATCAACTCCTCGTTAAGAGAGGGAGTGGTTCCTGCCCCATTAAAGGAGGCAGTGATTCGCCCACTCCTAAAAAAACCTAATCTGGATCCAGGTCTAGTGAACAACTATCGTCCAATAGCAAACCTCCCTTTTCTGGGCAAGGTGTTGGAACGTGTGGTGGCTGAGCAGCTCCAGGCTCTCCTGGATGAAACGGATTATCTAGATCCATTTCAATCGGGTTTCAGGCTGGGTTATGGGACGGAAACTGCCTTGGTCGCCCTGTATGACGACCTTTGCCGGGAGAAAGACAGGGGTAATGCATCCCTGTTGATTCTCCTGGACCTCTCAGCGGCTTTCGACACCATCGACCATGGTGTCCTTCTGGACAGACTGGCTGGGATGGGAATTGGAGGCACTGTTTTACAGTGGTTCCATTCCTACCTGGCTGATCGAGTCCAGAAGGTGGTGCTGGGGGACAGTAGCTCTGACCCATGGCGGTTGCGTCATGGGGTTCCTCAGGGCTCTATACTGTCCCCCATGCTGTTCAATATCTACATGAAACCGCTGGGGGAGGTCGTTAGGAGGTTTGGGCTGAGGAGTCAGCAATATGCTGACGACACCCAGCTCTACCTCTCTTTTTCTACCAATCCAGGTGTGGCAGTCACCGTTCTGAACTCGTGCCTGGACTCGATAATGGTCTGGATGAGGGTCAATAAACTGAGGCTCAATCCAGACAAGTCTGAAGTGCTGCTGGTAGGTGCCCCGCCAGATAGGTTAAAGGGCCATCTCCCTACCTTAGATGGGATCACACTCCCCCTAAAGGATAGGGTCCGCAGCTTGGGGGTGCTCCTTGACCCCAGTCTGACCTTGGAAGCCCAGGTGGACTCGGTGTCCAGGGGTGCCTTCTTACAGCTGCGGAGAATATATCAACTTCGCCCTTACCTGGATGAGCAGAGCCTGGCAGCAGTCACTCATGCACTGGTAACAACCAGACTGGATTACTGCAATGCGCTATACGTGGGGCAGCCTTTGAAGACGGTCCGACGACTGCAACTGGCACAGAACCGGGCTGCGCGGCTGGTAAGTGGTGCCGCCGCACGGACTCATATCACGCCGGTTCTGAAAAATTTACACTGGCTGCCGGTTGCTGCTCGGGCCCAATTCAAAGTGCTTACTTTGACATATAAAGCCCTAAACGGCTTAGGACCTGGTTACCTAAAGGACCGCCTTCTTCCATATGTGCCTGCCCATCCTCTAAGATCAGGCCAGGAGGCCCTTCTGAAGGTGCCATCCCTGAAAGAGGTGAAGGGGATGGCATGTCGGAATAGGGCCTTCTCGGTTGTTGCCCCCCAACTTTGGAACACCCTCCCTAGAGAGATCCGCCTGGCTCCGACACTCTTGGCCTTTCGGCGCCAGGCAAAGACCTTTCTGTTCACCCAGCATTTTAATTAATTAATTTTAATGTTTTAATTGTTTTAAGAAATATTTTAATATATGGTATTTTATACTGTTTCTTAAAATGTTTTTAATGTTTTTAGGTTTTAATGTTGTACGCCGCCCAGAGGCCACTGGCAATGGTGCGGCTAAAAAATATTGTAAATAAATAAATAAATAAATAAAGACAACTGTTGGCAAAGAAGTACTGTATACAGATGAACTAACTTTGTAAAACCTATAAATTAATGTACCAAAGCAATTTTCCTTCTTATTTCTCTTATCAGGCCTACCTGAGCAATATTCTTTCAGTTTGCTGTGGCTCATCCTGCATTTAAATTGGACTTGGTTGTTGTTATGTCCCTTCAAGTTGGAATCAAGTTATAGTGACCCTAATAGGGTTTTCAAGCTAAATTAAATATTTCAGGAGTGGTTCTATCAGTTCCACACCCTCAGTGAATCTCCATAGCTGAGCAGGGATTTGAATCCAGCCTCCTGAGTCCTAGTCTATCACTCTATCCACACTGGTTATCAACCTGACCTCTAATCACCAATTGTTCAGTGTTAGTGTGTATGCACAGTGACAGATATACATTGGCAGCTGGCATAGTAGGAGCAGGAGAAGCAAGCAGGTCAGGGAGAAAATAGACATACTATTACCTGATTATAGCTTTCCACTAGGCAGAAGATACAGACCAATGGGGGAGAATAAAATATGGCAAACTAGTTAGGAATGCAGTGAAAGGAAAAGCTTTGTTCACCTAACAGTGGATAGCCCAATTTCCATAAATAAAGATCTTACATGGCCAGGCACAACACTGAGGTGGGCAAAAAGCAGATTTGGAGCTACTGGTGGATGTTGGGTTAATTGCTATAGATCAGCAAGGTCCTGTGCATATACATTGCCTAAGAGCAGCAAGAAATAAAAAGCAAATTCATTCATCCATTCCTTATATTAAATTGGTTTGTGGAGAAACAAGAAATGGACCTTCATGTAGAGGCACGTGTGACCTTGATTCTGGTGTACAAATTATACCAGACTACAAATTCCTGGTCTAAACTTATGCTCAGAGGCAGAACTATTTTTCCGTTGGCATCCATTGTAAACCTCAAAGTCCTAACCAGAACCATCAGGAGAGGCCTTTCTCTTGTTTCCACCACCTACAGAAGTGCATTTGGTGGGGTCTTCTCTGTTGCTGCTCCCAGATTTTGGTATTCCTTCCCACATGAGACCAGGCTGGCCCCATCTTTGCTGCCCTTTTGCATGCAGGCAAAAGACCTTTCTCTTCAAGCAAGCTTTCCATGAGTGGCTGGCTGCCCAAGTGGGGTTTTTTAACTGATGGTTATACTTTACTGCCTTGAATGTGTTTTGCTTTTGCTTTTGTTTACCGTTTTTAGTATGGTATTTGTTTTATCCTTTCTAGTATTTGTATACTTACTGTTTCTAGCTTCAATATTGCCTTTTCAGACATCTCTCATACCAGGTGGCACTTTTCCTAGTGCAATAGCGGTACAAAATCAGATCTAGGTCTTGCAAAATCGCAAGGTGTATTTAACCTTAATATTTTTGGCCCAGGGCCCAAATGTCTGGAAAAATGTCTTCAGCCATCGCATTCTAATATTGGGTGAAGCTAAGGGCAAAGCAGATAGGATCAAAGCAAAGTGGGTGGATCCAATCTTTGTACTTTGGACATCTTGCTATCAAGATTCCACAACACAGCTCAATGTGATACTTTCATTAAGCTTTTCTTCTGGGCTCAGTTCAGTTCCATCTCTTATCTCTGATTACTGCTCAGAAATAACAGCAGAAAGCTTGAGGATCGATGGGGAAGTGGTATCTGATTTCAGGAGTGGAAAATATTCCACTGAAGAAATTGAGTGTGTCTACCAAGATTAAAAAAAAAAAACAGATAGTATATATGGCTCTTATGGTCTACAAGTACCATTAAGACTCATCCAAGTTATATCAAGAAATGACAAATTTGGAAGAGGAAAATTGGCAACATCTCAAGAGGAAAAAAGTTTAATAGGAGGAAACGGAATTCATGTGCAAAGTTTTGCTTACAGAAATGAGAAAGCTTCAGTTTTGGTATGGCTGAGACAATGGATATGTCTGAGGAATAAAAGGCTTTTATATCTAGAAGGACATGACTTGCAGATGGGATGGCCTGCCTTTTTATGGTATGGCAAAACTAACGCACACAAATACTTTCAAAATAACCTGATAAGAGACACTTTGCTAACTATATGGGGAAAAGTAAAAACCAGAATCTATACGAAAATACTAAGATGGGTCTCTCCATAGAAGCATCCAAATCTTATCATCTTTGAGAAAATAGTGACATATAATGAAATATTAAATCCAGAAGGAAATCTCAAAACCAAGGAAGAACTAGCAAGCCAAGGACTGATACTGTCATGGTTACTTTTATTGCAAATTCAATCAATATATAAAGGAGACTCTAGAACACAAGGTTTCTACAAGGAACAGCCAGAATTTGATAAAATATTACTCTCTACAGAAGATAAGCTAATTAAGAGTATAAATTCCTCTTGGAAGTGAAAATGGAAGATGAACAAGTAAAATAAACAATGATACATTGGGCTAAAAACTTTGGTCACACAATTCAGCTAGAAAAGTGGCAAAAGTTATGGAGTGATAATTGTAAATTAACCTTAGCAACCACATATAAAGAAAATGTATACAAAATGTTTTACAGATGGCATTTACCACCAACTAGAATAGCAAAAATGTTCCCAAATGTTCTCAATAGGTGTTGGAAATGTAAAAAAAAAAACATGAGGGAACATATCATGTATGGTGGATGTGTGAAAAAGCAAAAAAAAAAAGGGGTTGAAATACACTTTTGGATTTAAAAAAATTATGAAACTGAATATAGAACTCAAACCAGAGTTGTCTTTATTGAGTATTATGCCAGAGAATATTAATAAACAAGAGAACTATATTATATTACATATATTGATGACGGCTAGAATACTATGGGCCCAATACTGGAAAAATGAGAAATCTCTGTTAGAATAAAAAATTTTACAAAAAAATCTCAGATTGTGCAGAGATGGATAGATTGACAATGACAATTAAAGAGAAAGAGAATTCGAAATATCATCAAAACTGGAATAAAATGTATGAGTGGCTAGAGAAAAGAAATAAAGTATAGAGACAAATGAGACATGATATATGAACAATTTGATGTATATGCAGTTAACATGACAAATGACAATGGAAATATGTTTTTTTAAAGAAATAAAATGGAAAAAAAAGAATGAGAAACTATAGCTTTGTTATGTGACTGTGAGCTAACTTGATTTGTACCTCTAAGTGGAATTAGACTGAAAATTGTAAAAAGGTTTTTGCACATGTGTGTATGTTCATAAATCATCTCTGCATTATTAATGATTTAAGAAATATTTTGGAACAATCCCTTCTGTGGTGGGTTTTACTTTAGGAGGATGTTACCTATGAGCTGTGATCCAATTAAATCCTTCACAGCACCATAGGATATGGGGCCTTCCAGCAGCAGGGTTTTACACATCATCAGCACTTGGAATCAAAGCACCAGTCACACAATTGCACATTTTCAGAAGTCTGATTGCTGTTATTCCACAGACTCGCTAGGGTTCAGTGTGGGAGGAATATTTTGTTTCTGTGTATTATTTTTTTAAATACACAAAATTCATATATGAAATTTTTTTTATCATCTTTAACTAAGAGTAACGAGGAATTTACAGTTATGTTAGTGATAATCAGTGATCAGACTAAAGCTTAGAAGGAAAAAAAGTGCTCCTTTATTGCAAGATAGTTTTTAAAAAAATGATCAGTCTGTGATGGTGCTTCAGAAGATGGGTACAGAAGCAGCCATTGAATTAAAGCAGCAATTCTTTGTATAACATTGGGGAAAAATAGAGAAGGGGCACCAACGTCAAACACAAGGGCAGGGAGAATAGGTACAAACAGTATGTAAAATCCTTCTTTGGAGGAGTTTGAATATAAAGCTGTGGCCAGAGTGGTTGATATATTAAGGGACAAATGTGGAGAAAACGAAGGTAAAGCAGCTTACAATGACTCTCCATGATGTCAGGACAGTGAGGCAACATTTCTCTTACTCAGTGGGTGTTAAATGTGTTTACCAGTAATGGTTCAGACTTGAGAGTTATCTTTTCCTTTGCCTTCTGAATTTGCCAGTTCAACATAAGCCTTGGAATACTTGCTTAGATTTGGGACTTGTTAGGAAAAAGGTACTGTATCTGTGTTTATTCAGATACCCCTTGGTATCCTTGTTGCCCCTTGTTGCCATGCCATGCCTAGATGTTGCTGTTAAAGGTCAGAAAGTCAGAAACTGAAATCTTTTTGCCATGGCTTTCAGCCTTCATGGGGAAAACGTAGCAATCAGGAAAGAAAATGCAAGGGTGATACTTAAAGACAACATGGCTGAGCTTTGTGTGTAGAAAGTCCCAGCTTCAGTAACTATTATGCTGGAAAACACTCCCTTCAGAAATCACAGGGAAAGAAAGGATCTGCTAGTTATTAAAGACAATACTGAGACAGACAGAACAAATGATGTTCTGTATGGATATGAACTATCCACAAAATAACAACTGGATAGCCTGGGTGTAATTCTGGACCCATCTCTCTCTGGAGACTGGACTTAGTGGCTCAAAGTGTCCAGTTCAACTTTGATTCATTTCTCACCAACAACCACTCCTGGCCATGAGACAATCAGACCACAGCAGTTAATGCACTGTTAATGCAAATAGGTAACTTTATGTTTATGAACATATAAATTATACCTTATGTCTTTCTCCTCAAGAGAACCCAAGCTGGCTTACAATATTAAAAACTAAAAACAGGAAGGAGCAGGGACAAAAACAAAAAAGCTCAGCAGACTAACTCTTAGTCACTGAGAAAAAGCCAGCTTGAAAAGAAAGGGTTTTTAAATATATATATATGTATAAAAATATATGATGTATATCTGATGTGTGTGTGTGTGTGTGTGTGTATATGTGTCACTTACAATGACAATAAATTATATATATATATATACACACACACACACACACACACACACACACACACACACACACAGACATACATACATATACATATACACACACACACACACACACACACACAGAGGTATCAGGTATTTACACCCACAGACACCCAGGTATCAGGTATACACACACACACACACACAATCACACACACACAAACATAGATAGATAGATAGATAGATAGATAGATAGATAGATAGATAGATAGATAGATAGACAGACAGACAGACAGACAGACAGACAGACAGACAGATAGATATTATAGGGGTGTGTATAAAATTTAGAAAAATTATAAGGGTGTGTGTTTGTGTGTATGTATAATTTTTTTAAAAAATGATGGAAATAACTGCACTGTACTCTATACAGGGCTGCCCTTGAAATGCCTCTTCCCCTATATATCTACCAACTACTAAAATCCGTTGAAGGCCTTCTCTGTGTCCCTTCACTGGCAGGCGTACCTTATGTTGGAGGTGCAGGACAAGTCTTTCTCAGCTGTACCCCTTTGGTTGTGGAATGACCTCCCTTTGAAAGCCAGTGTTATCAGCCTCTTGGAATTACCTATGTGACTGCCCATTCACATATGTACAACTTTTATGAATAACACTTGGTCACAGGAAAAACTACTCACAAATTGAAAACCACTAGGTGAATACATAAGAATATCTTTAAAATTTATTTGACTAATTGTGTTACATTCAATATCTGATGTGTTTCTTCTGGACAAAGAGTTGGCATAAATACAAACAAGCCTTTTTGCCTTCCCTAAACAAGAGATAAAATACTAGAGACAGAGGAACATAGCTTCACATCTTTGTATTTACAGTCTGCCTTTACAACTTAGTGCTAGGAATATTTACAGAAAATACAGTAAGAACAAAAAGATCATGTCTTGGCAACATACAGAACTTTATACACTATTGTACATGATTTTAAGCACATGGTATCTAGCCATTACCTTCTGAGCAATCCTGAAAGAATCCAGCTGTCCTTCAAAGAGACTTTCTTAGAACTATGTAACCATCACCGTCAGTTAATTTTTTGTTCACTATTCATAGTGATTTGTAATCCTACAGTTCTCCTGAGCTAAGTGTTCTGAACACTACACAACAGTTGTACACCTCCCTGATGGAAGTAACTAGATAATGGGCAATCCACTCTTTAAGGTGCTCCTATCAGCTCATGGTCCACTGAAGCAAACAGGGCATGACTGAAAGCAAGCTTTGTTTGCTACACTTGCTTTACAAAGGTTTTGTGTACAAAATAGCAGCTCCTCCTGACATGATTTCCTTCTGCTCCATCCCCATTTTATTTTACTCTGCACTTTAAATGCACTTGAAGGCCTTGCTAAAGAAAGGTGCTTTATATTACTTAAACAGTAATTTTCTTTTTAAAAGGTATTGACCATTTTCATATCATAGTGCTATGAAGACTGCAGAATTTTACTTCCTCAACTTATCTTACTATAACACTTTTTAAAGAGAATTGTGATCATAACATTTTTATGATACAGACTAGGTGGATGTTTGTAGCCTTTATATTGTACGTCTTCCAAGAGACTGCAGTTAAAATAAATGGGATGTAATAATTAAGATAACTGAATGAAATGTTAATAGGAAACAACCAACATAAATAGCAGGAAACAAATAAATCCTATCAATTTTTATTCTTTTAATTATCCTGTGGCATATTATTGAAAAGAAAGGTAAGAAATATGAAATTTATCCTGATGGTTTACGTCAGGTTTCCCCTACCAGGTTCTGTCTACAACTTCTATTGTTCCCCAGCTAGCACAGCCACTTCCTATGCTAATTTGGGATAATAGGGACTTTTGGAGGGTGCCAGATTGGAGAAGGATGCTTTATTTATTCTGGAGCCTACAGTCTCAATAAACCTAATCAGAATGAATTTTTAATGCAACCATGCTTAGACAGGGCTACGCAGAATGTTTTATTGCAGTCAGTCAACAGCGTTGCACACGACAGGAAGTTTTCAGTGTTTTGGAAGCCTTCTCTTTTACACACATAGAAATTAGACAACCAGCATCTATACAGAAAGATCACATCATATACAATACCTGGGAGAACACAGAAAAAGTAAATGAGCCCTTATAGTTTTCCATTAATTGGTCAGTGCTGTATGGAGAGACCATTGTTGTATTTCCCTCCTTGGCACATTTATTAACAAATCCAAAAGTAGTCATACATGTAAACTTAGATTTCGACACAGAGTCCACTTGTATGCTAGTAAGTATATCTCTTAAGTAGAAGACTTACTCACATGCAAGCAGATTCAGGATAGCATGCCTGTTAGAGAGCTTTTTGAAATGAAGGCTGTTAAGGCTACTTCAAGCTAATTACAAAGTCCAGTTAAGTTCTGGGGATAAATAACAGACCAGCATAATGGAAAGGAACTCTTGGAGGAAAAGAAACATTCACAATCAATCATTTTGGTTTAATGGCAGCATTTCACATATTGAAATTTCTAGCACTGAGGAACAGAACTTTAAACTGGGAAGGATATAACAGCAATTTGTTTGAAGTCTTGAATACCAAACCTGGACATGGCTATAGTCTAGTTCCAAAACCATTGTATGTTTAAGATTTTTTTTTCTCACTTGTGTAATTCACAAAGGTGGTTTGGCAGGCTATCAGACATTGTATGTACTAATGGCTTTGCCCAGACTACATACACAGTTCAAACAATTGCATCTAAGTTGTTAATTTTTAAAATATGTAGACACCCAACTGCTCAGACATGTTTATGGTAGTTTTTGTCATAGACATGCAGTGGTCATGCCACTGAATCCATGAACTACATGTGACAGGTCATCTTATAGCTCTGAACAGTACCTAACAGAGTGCACAGTTAATTTTTGTGCACATGAACGAAATTAATATTGCAAATTCTCACTATCAAGGATAAACCTCTGTTAAAATCTTGGTGCACCCTGGACCTCACTGGCAGCAATTGATATTCCAAACTTGTACTTTAATACACAGAACCATCAAACATGGCATTTTTTTTTCAAAGCAGTTTTATGATCTCCTCATACTTTACCAACAGTGTCATTAGGGCCTACATCTCACACTGACAGTCACTGACATGCTAGTTCAGGAGAAGGAGCACAATCCATTGGTTGATCTTCTCTTATAGACCTGAAGCCCTTTAAAGATGCATAAAGGTCACTCTTATCTTCAAAAAGGCCACAGTGGTAGCTTTTATGAACCAAAAGTATCCCTTTTAGAAGAAATTGTCCAGTAAAATACTTTGTTTACTGCACCAGTTATAAGCCGGTATGGCTGCAAAAAAATTGTTTAACACAGATACTGGAAATTTGTGCAAAGTTATTAAAATCATGTTCGGTTTGCTAAGCATTTTTTCACTAATTATTCCACATTGGGCAAAAATGCTATTGCTCAGCTTAAGCCAAATTGTAATTTATAGTATGTTCCTTTCTGGTAAATTAAGTGTCTGTGCTCCAATTCTCAGGACACATGTATATGTGCACACTCTCCATGCCAGCATGTGTGTGCACCCCTAAGAATCATGGCAGGGATGTTTTGCTTACTACGGAGGAACAGACTAAATGCTACAATTTGGTTTATGCTAAGGAAGAAGATTCTGGCCTATAAATACTACTCCTGCAAGCTTCCATAGAGCACTTCCTTAGAATCCTAACAGTTCAAAAGATAACTTACTTTTGCATTTTTTGGTGATGAATATTAGTCTGCTTCCTACCTTAATTGTTTCTTTGCTTATAAACATTTAGAGTCCAACTAAACAAAAACCTTCAGGACCTAAATTTATATTGTAAGTCCCAACCAGAGAAAACCCACTGAACCAATTGCCAGAATAGTGAGTCAATACTAATAGAAATTCCATTCCACTCTAGTTGGGGACTAACAATAGGAATCTGGTCCATTTGCCTGGAGTTTCATTTTAAACACATTAATAAAAGGCTTTTAAAGCTCCATGCCATGCACACTGGAAACAATGAATATAAAAAAGGGAAAGGCACAGACAAGTGGTGGCCAACTAGTCTGCAAAAAACATTAAACACTATTAGCAGAAGCAACAGAATCAACTTCACATTCTATGAATGCTTGGGCATGAATTAATTTAGATCTGGAACATCCCCAACAACCTGTGTTCACTAACACTGGGAAGAAATTCATTTGCTGCACTGGACAATTAGCCATTTGTTTATCAAGGAAAGACAAGCTGTCTGTGTGCCATTAGCAGAGATTAACAAATTAAAAGAAAAATTACTGTACAATTAATTGTCGCTCACCTGCATATTTATTATTTCTGCAAAGGCATATACTGTATTATAAATTAACTATTCTGCAAATCTTCTCATCTTTGTTGTAGTAGCAGGTTTAAGTTAGCTTTACCTCTTTATTATTTAGGAAGGAAGGAAGGAAGGAAGGAAGGAAGGAAGGAAGGAAGGAAGGAAGGAAGGAAGTGCCCTTTTGAATACCTACCATTACATTTTTCCCTGAACAATGGTTCTCTCTGTTCTCATTTGGAAGACATGATCTCCATATATTAAAAATGTAAGTTGATTTTAGAAGCTTTGGGGGAAGTCTATTAAAATAATGATATTCTATGCCAACAGCAAGAAAACAGCAGTCTTCTAATCATTTCTTCTTTAAAGAATGTGCAGATTTTTCTCTCTAGGGACAGAATGAGCCAATGTAAGAAACACGTGACTGTCGCTAATTTTTTTAAAAAGCCACCTCCATCTACTTTGCCTCTCTCCTCCAGTAACTTCCTGTATGAAAAAATTATAGTAACCAATAAAATGGAGAGTTAAGAAACTTGAATCCATGTCACATCATATATTTTGTCTTATTAGACATTTATGAAGAGGGATGTTTATGTTGTCACTGTTTTAGAAAAGAAGCTGTGACATATGACAGGGCACAAATTGTAGATAACTTAAAATATAACTTTTATAACCTGACATTTAACTTGCATGGTCCTTTACTACCAATGACATTGATTAGCAACAGTCTGCTAAGTGTTGTATTATTCATTTTGGACATTACAAAAAATTCCTCTTTCATTGCAATAAATGAGTATAACGTGGGGCTTGAAAGGAAGGCTCTGATCCTTTTTTAAAAACGATTTTCACAGACAGAAATGTTTCATTCAGATTTCACCACTGGCAATTTTGTAGCCAGCTCGTCATCCATACATGAAGAGACGGAAATATTCGCACTGCATCAACTTCAACAACAGTTTTGCTCCTTTCCTTTACAAAGGTTGGTTTGTTGAAATGTCATTATACAAGCATGCATCTCCACCCCAAGGTTGACGACTGACAGAAGATGGATCATTGTTAACCCAAAGAAACTACCTTTTTTGTAATATCTCCTTAAGACTTTTACCCTGGAAAAGCCAGAAGCAGGCAGAGGGTGACTAGCACCTACAAAACTAAACAGATTTTGAGCAACAGACCTACATGTACATGCATAATACGGGCAACAGCCAAATGCAAAAGGCTGGATTAGAACTAAATAAAACCTGACCTCCTTGTAAGTGGGAAAGCAACCCAGACAAATAGCCACATAAATAAGTCTCAATCCTGTGGAGGAGTTTGCCCCTGAGCTAGCCTGTGACAAAACCAAGTACAAAACTTTGGGTGCTAGTTCTGTGGTCAGAATCTAGCATTTTATGTGAACATGGAAAAATATGGGACTTGTAGTTACCCCCTCTCTGCTACAGACCTAGTTTATCATCTATTACTAATTAATAACTGATAGTGAACATTTGTCCCTCTCCAACAGCTGATGGTGTGAGGTTATATTCAAATGGTTGCAAGGTGGGAGCTTATAGTGAGTCTTCATTGTTTCTTTGTGGTGGAAGTAGAAGTCATGCTCAGATTATGGTAACTTTATAGAGGGGTTCCATGATGAGGAAGGTTTTTCATTACTGTAGACACCAAGTTCTGATCTAATTGTTCACGGAGGATATTGGTCTAAGGGTTGCAGCTGCTGAGCCCAACCTCTTGGAAAAGAGAGGTATAAAACTCTGGCTCCAGTTGCTTGTTCCTGTATCTATTGACAATGTCAGCTATTTTTTGTTTTCGACGGACATGAGGGGGATTGTATGAGTCACTTTCCAGCCTTTTTCTTCGACAAATGTTTATTACTGTCTGTCTCACCAAGAAGCCTTAAACAGAAAAAAAAAAGAACAAAGTTAATGTTTCTTCTTTCCAGGAAGGTTGTTTTAAATGATTCTTAGGATCAAACAAAAGTGCTCAAGTGAGTGGCACTTGTTCAATCTGGGATTCGTTTCACAGTTGCACACAACAGAGTAACTTTAAATCTTCTCATATATTTTAAGAGGCTTCATTAGAGGACATATGCAGCCATAAAAGATAGTTTGAAAAATGTCAATACTATTCCACATCTCCGCCATCTTTTTCCTGCTCTTTGGGAAATACATTCCAAGAGGTAGAAGAACAAAGATGAGAGATGGTATATAAGCACATTATCAATATACAGTGCTGCCTCACTTAGCGATGTTAATCGGTGCAGCAAAAATCGCCGCTAACCGAAAACATCGCTAAGCGATTTTAAAAAGCCCATAGGAATGCAATGAAACCCCTTCAATGCATTCCTATAGGCAAAAAACTTACCTTTAAGCGAAAATCCTCCATACGGCGGCCATTTTCGCTACCCGGTATGCGAGGAATCCGTCCCAAAACACAGTGGGCGGCCATGTTTTTTACCTGGCGGACATTTTGGAACCACCGATCAGCTGTTGGGAAAATATCGCTATGCGAAAATCGGTAAGCGAAACAGCTTACCGATCATCGCAAAGCGATATTTTGCCATTTAAATCATCGCAATGCGATCGCTTTTGCGATCACAAAAATGAAATCGCTATGCGATTTCATTGTTAACTGGGGCACTCGTTAAGCGAAGCACCACTGTACTTGTAATTCTTTCCTGTACCTATGCCTTAACCATGGTTCCTCTTGCACAGCTGTGGAGACAATGCCCACTCAGGGCCTCCTTTGCTAGAAAATTGTCCATGGAAAAGGATTTTGCACAGGGGGAAAGAAGAGGACTCTCCCCATTCCAAGAAAGATATTAGAACCAGTCCAATGCAAATGTGGTAATGGTACCTAACATCATATTAACAAACAAAAGCCAGTGCTTGAATAATCAGTTGCTGATTCTAAAGACCTACCTAGAATTCTCCTACTAACTATCATCCCATCCACCAGTGGAATGACCATGTTGAATTTCCCAGTAGCTCCTTGCACTTTTACCCTAAATAACCCAGTGTTTAAGGGATGGATGAAAATCACTGGAACTTCTTTTTCAGGAGTAGTAGACCTTCAAGGCAAACAAAGTATACAAAAGATACATCAGAACATCTTGAAAGTAATTTTCAAGCATCAATAGAAACACAAAATCCTCGAGACTTCACTACAATATTGAAAGCTATATAGGTCTATAGGCCAGAAGTTCAGGACATTAAAAAAATCTGTGAAAAATTGGAATGGACCAGAGGTGAGTTGCAGACCCAAGAAATGACAGCTCACTATGTGGAAGCTCTCTATGTAGCATCGAGCCACCACCTACTGAATTTCTAAAGAAAAGCAAATCCTGAAAAAATGCAAGTTGGCCTCAGTTTGTGTATCTTGGGGCACTGATACATAAGCATTGAGGCCAATCTTTCCTGGCACCCACTGGAGCGAAAGCATGCTTATAATACTTGAAAGTACAGGAAATGCCATGCTCTACACACCCTGATGTTAGGAAAGTGTGAAGGCAAGAGGAGAAGGGGACAACAGAGGATGAGACGGTTGGACAGTGTAATCGAAGCTACCAACATGAATTTGACCCAGCTCCAGGAGGCAGTGGAAGACAGGAGGGCCTGGCGTGTTCTGGTCCATGGGGTCACAAAGAGTCAGACACGACTAAACGACTAAACAACAACACACCCTTTCTGCTCATGAAACATTGCCACAGCCACTTCTACTATCTTTAAAGAGTCAGTATACCCCCATGATTGTGGGGCTAAAATCCATGAGCATGTATGTAGCTCATATAATAAAGAGCAGATTATCTCAAAGAGTGGGGGGGGGGAACACAAGACATCAATGTATTAACCTGCCATTAGAACATATCTGCAAGTAGCAGAAGTGGAACCATAGAGACATTCAATCATACCTCAATGAAGTGCTGCTGTTTGTTGTAGTTTCTACCCCAGTGCTGGTTTCTGAAACCAAGTCAGAGAGAGGGAAGTTCTCTGTAAGACAAGGAAATAAATATTAGGCTAAATGGTCATATATTCTTTAAGATACCAAAAAATAGTTATGATAGAACACATAAAATTAGAGATCAAGGCAAATTAAGTGGCAGGTATTTAAATCTAAAGATAACTAGAATTCAAGTCAAAGCCACTTCCTCCTATCCAATCTGCAATAAAAAACAAAGTTGCACAAACCTATATCATCATAACGTTCTACCCAAACCACATAGACCTTGGTTTCAGGTCCAAGTGGAGGAATAGCTCGACCCTGTGGTAACTTCTTTGATCTGGAAGTTGGACTGACCTGTTGCAAAGACATAAACCAAAAGACATATATAAAGTAAAATAAATATATATATACAATACACCCTGTTCCAAAGATCACAGAGGAAGTAATAACTTGCAGCATACAAAGCCAATTGCCAATAATTTAGAAAGACATTTCTTCCCTCTCCCAGTCAATAAAGATCGTCTTGTAACAGACCCAAGATGGAACACTTCTTATGATTCTAAAATTCTCTGTTGTTACCTCTCATGTAAAATAGTACATTTCTTTGGCAGAGGTTCACCAGGCATAAAACAGTATACTTTTTAACCACTCAACAAGTAATCCTACTACAAAAAGTTTCAAGAAACATTCCTAGATGAAATACATGCCATTGATTGTGCTAAAAACTCCAAGGAGAAGACCTTGTTGCTACAGAATAATAGAAAACTTGCTTCCACAGAAAGATTTTGGTTTCTGGATGAAATATTACTTGTAATTAGTCATTCAAATGTCTGTATTATTTAATTACAAAAGCTGTTTATCCTGTCACAGTCCGTGGCCATTTTATGTTGTAGAGTGGCATACAAAGTTTGTAAATGAAATAAATGGGGAAAAAGTATCATTACTTCCTTACAAAGTACACTGATCAATACAGAATTAACTTGCCCTCTGAGAAGAACTGAGATTGTCTGTATGATTGGGGAAGAGTTCCAGTGTTAGTGCTGGCTGCTTTAATATTCCAGGTAGGAGATCCATACTGGTGTCACTTTCCTGGTCCGAGACATTGCTTTCCAATGAATCTGCTGAAAGATAAAAGGGGAAAGCATCTTACAAGCAAGAAGTGCATGATATGCAGTACATGTCTTGAATGCAGAAGCTTCCAGGTTTGACCACTAGACATCTAAAACCTTCCTGAAAATCTTTGGGAAGGGCTATAAAAACTCCTCGCATAGAGTTGCTGATGTCAACGTGTCAACAATACTGATTTAAATAGACCAAAGCTCTGAATCAGTACAGAGCAGTTTCATATGTTCTTACAGTTAATGAGCTTATTCAGCAGTAACACTTTGCCACAATTAAGTCAATGCACTTATGAACAGTGTTGCTGGGAAGTCTTCAATCTGTAGCCAGTGTATTCCTCCCTTCAGGAGCTACTCAGCATTAATAAACTACATTCAGAAAACCGTTTCCTTTTCTTAAGATCTTCCTGTTTCTTCAGGTCTGCATCAAATATATGTACTAACCATACCTAGTCTCATTGTATTTATGCAACTGCAATGAAACATAGGAACAGAAGATGTTTTATAGTAGAATAGTGAGTTATTATACTGTCCATCCCAGTAATGTGAATTCTGCACCAGCTATCTATCGTCTTCTAAAGATGTCTTTTTTTGCAATTTGCACCTTTAACTGTAAGTGCCAGGTACTGAAACATTGATTTTCTGTGTGCAAAACATGTGCATTGTCGCTGCACTGCAACTTATCTCCAAATAATAATAAGCACACAACCTAAAGGTCTCAAAATTTTGAGCAAAGTGAACAAGAGTTTATATTTGAGTTGTGCACCTCCTTAGGAACTTTGAATATTTCCTTAAGGACTATATCATACTTTACAGCAGAAGTGCATTTATATGAAGAACTTAGCAGGAGGCCATTTAACTTGCGAGATGGATGTCCCCTTTTTTTGCAAATTATAGATTACAGAAATATGCTTCAGAAAGCTGAAGCCACTTTTAGTTGCTTATAAACACGCCTATGTGGCAGAAAGGGGGGTATTCTCGTCCCCTCAAACATACTGCAAAGCAAAAGTGGATGATTATTATGTTTTCTGCAGAGACACACAGACAGCACACTTACTTAAGGACTCCACGGGCGAGGGAACAACAAAAGCTATTTCTGTCAAAGCATCTGCATAATATAGTGCTTTCTTTTGCCCACTGAAGATACTTGCCCCAAAGTCTTCTGAAGATACTATTGCATCTGAGAAAAAAACAAAATATAATTAAAGAAGAGGTTTTTTTTTTCGTTCTGTTACATAATTTGATAATATAGCAGATTTTGGGAAGTTACTATTTAAAAGTAATTCATTGTGGAACTCATAATCACTACACTCAATGTAACTTATTACCCTTAACATTACTGTTTGTTTTGATAATTCATAACGTTGCTAATAGTATTTCCATTAATTTTGAGGTTAGGATCTATCAACAAAAGTAAGAAAATAGCCTAAAATTTAAAATATTGCCTCAACTTCCCTCCCAAAAGCATTTTAACCTCCTCAAATGCAGTGAGAAAGAATAATGAGCAAACATGGTACTAAAAGGCTAATTGTGACATGGAAGAAAAGTACTAATGTTACCAGTTGTTCTCCCACTTGGAAAAATAATGTTATGTCCTTGCCACCTGCAAAGTAACATGTTATAGAAGAGATGCAACATTTTCGAGCTCCTGGTAGCCCTGTTTTACACTATAGATTGGTGTTCAAACCAGTAGTGAAATTGACACTTTTAGGGTCTTCAAAAAAGCTCCTCCCCTTTAGTGCCTGAACAGGTAATGGGGTAAAATACCTAAACTGTCTCCCTGTGCCCACCACAGTGTGTGAAGGACCTTTTTAAATCAAAAATAAAAATACTGGCTGATACAGAGGTGCCTGGGGCACTGCAGTCTATTCCTGCCTGCCTTATAGGGAATTCTTCAACAGAACTATATTTCTCCAGTTTTTAAAGCTCTTCTTCTGTGCACACACATACCTCATACTATGGCATGTCACTGTTCCACACTGCATATAAGGTGTGCATACCACCTGCTATTGTATCCAATGATCTCTATTTGGGGGTACTAATCACAGCACATGCATAAGGAGAAAAAAAAGGGCAGGGTCTCTTTGGCCACCTCCTTCTTAAAGCCACATACAGTACAAGGAAGCATTAAAAACAACAACTAAAGCCTACCATATTTTTCGCTCCATAAGACGCACTCCCCCCCAAATAGTGGGGGAGAAAGTATGTGCGTCTTATGGAGCGAATACAGTAAAAAAAAGGGGTCAACCACCACCACCCAGAAACCTCCCACTGCCATGCTGGGAGGCTTCTGAACTGGCACCAGAGACTGCTTGTTGTTTGGACCTCACCATTCTGCACTGCTGGCTTTCCAGGATCTGCTTCCTGGAGCCCACCTGGAAAACCAGCAAGGCCAACAGGCCTATGGCAGCAGGTAGTGAAAACAGCTAAGGACCAAAGGAGAAAGAGTGATTCTAGAAAGACCAGGGGAAACCACAAACACAGTCCCCCACTTAGGCAGTTGATTTCCCCACATTTGGGGAAATCACAGGGGTCAGCACATCCAAAGTGCAATAGATGAGCCTCACCCTGGGAAAACCACTTTGATTATCATGGTATCTCCCTTGCCAGGTATGAGTTGGAGAATGGCCCCTGAACCTCCTGCCCCTTTCTGTGCCCTGTACCCCAAAGGCATGGTGACCCCCCTGGCTGCACCTCCTGATCAGAACAGGGCTGCACAGCCCCAGTCCAGAATGAGACCAAGAGAGCTACTCAGTGTTTTGGGGTGCCCCAAAGGGCCCCCATCAGGGGCTGGATGTTTCTCCCACAATCCTCCAGTGCACAGATATTAGCATACCTAATATGCAGGGAAGGCAGGGAAAGCGGGGAAATTCAAATTTTCAGTTAGTGAAGAGGCTGCTTGTCTGCTTCCTTGCTAGTCCAAGCAGTTAGAGAGCTGGGAGAGAGACCTGGGACTGCCCGGTACTGTCATTTTAAAATGTAAAATTTCGTTTAAAAGCTGTTTGTTTAGGGTTAGTGCTTGGGTGAAAAGGTGCTCCGTTTGAGTTGAAACCTGCTTGTGTAGAAACGTGCATACCAGTACTTGCTTTAAAAGCTGCCTGGGAAGCCATTCAGACCAGCGCCGATCAGCTGTTAGATGGGGAGAGGGGAGGGGAAAAGAGCAGGAATGGAGAAGAGCACAAAATGGCTGCCGTCTGCCTGCTGGCTTTTAGCTGTTTGGGGCTGTGTTTTGGCTGTTCTGGGGCCTACTAAGGCACTGTGAAGAGCCAGGCTCAGTCTACAGTACCTGGTAAGTGACCTTCTTTTAAGTTTTTAAAGTTTCTGACCTTCCCCCCCCCCATTAAATGCATTAATTAATTTTCAATGGATTTCTATGGGAAATCTGGATTCAACTTGCAAACTTTTCAACTAGTTCTGGGCATCAAATAGAGAATGTATTTCCAAAGGGTGTTGCAGCAAGGAAACTAACTGTGCCTCATGACTTCTAACTGGATTACAGTACCTGCTTCCTTATTTCAGCTACTGTAGTTTGTATTCAGTTTTTTTGGCTCGTCAAGAACATTGTTCATGGCTTTGTGTGGCCTAACCTATTGTGCCTTGCATGCTATAAATGTTCAATTATGTCAGAAAATGGAGACTTGGTCTTATGCTGAGCATGTGCTACTGCTGGTGAATGGGATCAGGTTAAGCTTTGTGTTACTGTTCTTTTGCATAACGTAAAGTAAATAAGGAAAACCAGCTGTTAAATAGTTTAATTCCACTATTTATCCTCCACACAACTAAAAGGGACCTCTCAATGCAGTGCCAAATCAGACAAACCATTTCTAACTTAATATAGGCTTGAGCTGTAGCTGGGCAGAGTTGCACAACAGTCTCATCTGTCATTGAGACATTTCTATAAGCATGGCGAGGAGGTGGACGAAAGGAAATGTAAAATATAGGTAGAGTGGTATAGGTCTTATCACTGGCTGATAATGGTCTATATGTACTTGAATTAAATTTATGGTACACAAATTTATCGTACATAAACTGGAGTACACAAAGCTTTAAGTCTCTCCATTTGTTAATGGCAGTGGTAATGGTTCTTAATGCCACTGTTGACTGCTGTTCACTTTACATGGTTCAAATGTTATTCTGTTATAGTTTATTAAATATTTTATTACACTATTTGGTTCTGAATATATTTTCCGTTTTCCTCCTCTAAAAATTATGTGTGTCTTAAGGTCAGGTGCGTCTTATGGAGCAAAAAATACGGTATTTCTCTCCAGTCACACTGAGGTGACAGTAATGTAAATGTACAGTTACTGTCTCTCTCTTCAGAACCTATGTAGATAAATGAGGGTTCTCCACAAGAATATTCAGTTCACCCAATCTATGACTAGAAGGGCAGGAAGATCTGCTTCTGGATCTTATCACTCTCTGGAACAATAAGATCAGTGATGTGTTAATAACACAAAGTATTGAAGCAAACAGATTATCTAGACAAAAAAGTCTCACCTTGCTCAGATCCCTCCTCATCACAGAAGCTGTTAATGGACCAGCTAGTTGAGACATGCCCTGTCCACCCAGGGTGTCTTCCCACATCAACTGACCAACCAAGAGAGAGTAAAAACTCTAGGAAGTGTGGTTGAACATTTTTGGAAGACTCTACATTCTTCAAAATCTACAAAAAGGAAAAAGAGGCCAGCATTCCAGAAAGGACAAAAGGCCATACAAATCATCTCTACTGAAGTCTATTTTTAAAAAATGAAATTACTTTTCTATAATTGGAAGCCTTATAAGTGCTGTCCAGAGGTACTAGCCATCATCCAAGAATGTATATGCCATCTAGTCAAACTGAAAGAGAGAATACCATTGACAACAGCCCCTGTGACCCCCATACTCTCCTTCTGTCCTTTTTATGCCCAGCTACAATGTTGATTTCTTAAACCATGTTTTTCATGTTAATTTGCACATAACACAAAACCATGACTTGTCACTACATACACAAGCAGGATAAGGCTGGAACCTCTCATCCTATTCTCATGCAAATTACGATGACGCCTTCAAAAGAGTTTAGTTTCACCCTTACTGTACTCTGGCTTAGTGTTACATTCAAACAAAAAAAAAACCCACAAAAAACCATCTGCTAAGAAGCCAGCTTTAAAGCATGGATGCAAAATCTGGTTTATGTTTTGTTTTCAACTCGGTTTTTAAATCAGAGTTAATTTTAAATCAAGCTTCCTCATTTCAACTAAAACTGGCCTGAATTCAATAATTGTAAAATTAAATTCACCTGCATGGGATGAAGACAGTGAAATATGGATACAAAACTTTGTTAAAACCTGTTCCAAATCATGCATACAATCTTAAACCATGATACAGTGTTGCTACATGCAAACCACCAAAAAATGTATGAATGGCTATCAGTTCTCAGGGCTTAGATTATATACTTGCAGATATATGAAATCTGTACAGTTATATTTTTCTATTTAATTCAGAATATCCACCTGTTTTTTGTACTATACACTCTCACTAAACAGTACTGTTTTAATAAAAGCAAGAGTAAAACAAACCAGCATGCCACTTACTTCTTGGCTTGTTTTTTGGCCTGCCTTCATGTAGAAAATAAAAACGGTATCGAAAGGACGACATGGCAACAAATCCAGGTAACCAACGTCATCAAAAAACCCAGGTAGAGAAGAATCAAGTGCAATCAGGTGAGGAGGTAGTCTGCTATTAGCAGGTTCCTGCCCAAAAACAGAAGCCATGCAAATTTTATGATAGTATATAATCTCTTTGTGAACTGTAACAAGCTACTTAAATTAGTTTATTTTATTTATTTATTTATTTATTTATTTAATTTATATGCCGCCCACACTACCCGAAGGTCTCTGGGCGGCTTACAGCATTTAAAATACAATAAAATTATGTAGCAATTAAAATACAATTAAAATATATATAAAATTGCCATCGGACCCACAGCTAATATTATTTCAGTTAAAAGCCTTCTGGAACAGGAAGGTTTTGACCTGGCGCCGAAATGTCATCAGTGTCGGCGCCAGACGAATCTCAGTCGGGAGGGCATTCCATAGTCTGGGGGCAGCTGCCGAAAAGGCCCTTTGTCTACAAGCCGTCCCTCTTACCTCCTTGAGGGACGGCTCTTTCAAAAGGGCCCCCTGGCTAGATCTTAACTGCCGGGTAGGCTGATATGGAAGGAGGCGGTCCTTCAGGTATCCAGGGCCCAAGCCGTTAATACTGTATATAATTAGATTAGGCATCTTTCAGTCTCGAAAGATTATGGTAATGTGCTCTGTATGGAGGACGTAATATGCAGATATTAAAAAATTCTTCTCAGAGAAGAGATATGTATCATCATTAGTTGTTTGAAGCCATATAGTATGTGGAAAGAGGGTAGTCTTTCCAAAATAAAGTACAGTGGTGCCTCACTTAGCGATGTTAATCCGTGCAGCAAAAATCGCTGCAAAGCGATAACATCGCTAAGCGATTTTAAAAAGCCCATAGAAACGCATTAAAACGCGTTTAATGTGTTCCTATGGGCTTAAAAACTAACCTTATGTGAAAATCCTCCATTGCAGCGGCCATTTTTGGTGCCTCTAAAGCGAGGCAAAACAGCAGGTGGCCATTTTTTCCCCGGCAGCCATTTTGGAATCGCCGATCAGCTGGCTGAAAATGAGGGCTTTGCGATGATCGCTTCCCCGCGATCATTGCAAAGAGAATTTTCCCCATAGGTAACATCGCAAAGCGATTGCTAAGCGAGGCATCACTGTATATATAAGTAAGTTCAGAAGTCATGCACAATCTAATGTCCCATCATATGTCTCTTTCTGCATTGTAGAAAGACAAGGCTGCAGTTGTGCAATTTGCATCTGTAACACCGTTGGTGCTTCAGAAAAGTGTTCTTCTAATATTTGTTGACTAACATTTGAAGAACAACACTGACGACCAAAAAAGCAGAAAATACAGGTTGCTGTTTCTAAATTTACTGTTACAACAGTAACACATCCTTTCAAACAGACTAGTGAAAAAAATACAATTGTGGCTTTCCTTGCTATACAGAGGATGGTATTCAAAAAGCTATGTAAGCTTCCTGTTTTTCAGAGCTCTTAATTTGATGCCCCCAGTTAGTCTGCCTTCTCATCAGTGCTATCAACCTCCCTGCTTTCCAGGCAAACAGCCAGTGAACAAGGATGCAGTGGTGCTTACTACTCCATCTGCTATGCAACCCATGAATAAGTCAGTTTTATATCTACAGTGGTGCCTCGCTTTACAATTGCCCCGCATTACGATGAATCTGTTTAACGATCTTTTTGCGATCGCAAAATGATGGTCTGAATGGGGGAATTTCGCTTTGCAATGATTGGTTCCCTGCTACGGGAACCAATTCTACACAAAGCGACATTCTTTGAAGAGCTGATCAGCGGTTTCAAAATGGCCGCCGGGTGATTACGATGGCTCCCCGCTCTGTTTAGGGACGGATCCTTCGCTATACAGGCAGCGAAAATGGCCGCTGTATGGAGGATCTTCGCTGGACGGTGAGTTTTTACCCACTGGAACGCATTGAACGGATTTCAATGCGTTTCAATGGGGTTTTTATTTTCGCTTTACGATGTTTTCGCCTAATGGCGATTTTCCTGGAACAGATTATCGTCGTTAAGTGAAGCACCACTGTATATGGAAAAGGTACCACACGTTGAGACCAATTTGTTTATGAAAATATTTTACATGAATCTGTTTCAGTTTTATTGTTCTGCTTTACTGTATAGCCTAATACAGACAAACATTCAACAGCACTAGTACCAATTCTAGATAGTGGCCATATCTGAAGTAAAATATACACTATCAACTGAAGTTTCTAGTCACCTTCAATGCTTCTAGTGACAGAAATCCAAAGTGTGAAAGGAAAAGGCGTGCGGTTTGGAACTCCTGTGCGGGCGGTGGCGGCTTACACTCCGTGATTGGATCAGGGAAATTCTTCTTTCTCCACTCTTCCTCCATCTGCTGATCTATAGATTTCTCATAAAGAACTTGCTGATCCATACCACTTCTCAGTTTCTCATGCCGCTCTTCCAGCTGAAATGTATTTAAACATCCTCATTTCAGACACCAAAAAAAAAATAAAATAAAATAAAATAAAAAATAAAAAATAAAAAATAAAAAATAAAAATGCTGAGTGCAGTCGGAGACCACAAAGATGTGGCAGCTCATCTGACAAGCCAAATAGCACTGAAACAGAGTGCCAAAAAGCTGCTGCAGTTTTGATTCTGCATTCTATTTAATAGAATTCTGACCACTGATGTTCATCAACTGTTAGGTTGCTGAAATCAAGTGTCTGCTGCTCTGCACCTGTACTGTGACACTCCTATATTAAGGTTTGATACCAAAGAGTAGCTACAAGAAGATAACTGACGCTTTGTCATCACAGGATATTTAAGAGAAGACTAATAAGATATCCATTCTGGTCCAGCAACCATTTCTTGAAAAACATCTCTTTCAGCAATGATTAGTTTCTATGATCAGTGTGCAGTGACTTTTTAACAGATAAGGCTGCTCAAATACAATGCATCAGGAGCTTTCTTGTTGTTAGAAGAATGTAGATACAGCTAAAGCAGGAAAGTTGCTGAGATATCCCAACCCTTCAAATACAATATAGAACAGATTTTGTTGAGTAAAATAAATCAAAATATTATAAACCTCTTACTTCCTCTGTAACTATTTCATGCAAATCTGGGATGCTCAAGTCTGCCTTCACGAAAGGGATCTTATCCACTTCTTCTGGAAATGGTCGATGTTTCACACTATACTTGATTCCAGCATCATTTTTTGGTGCAGGTCGATGTTCTGGGACAAACATCTATTTTAAGAAAGGTAACAATGTAATTACTTATTTTAAATGTGTCAACTACTATATAATGATTCGCTGATATGATAGTAACTTATTGTTAATACAGATACCAAAATAGGTTTTTGGGGGTGGGTTTTTTTTTTTTTTTTTAGGAAGGATGGTCAAAATAAAGCTGATTATTTTAAGTTATTATTAAACCAGCACTCAGACAATCATGGCAGTTTCTCTAATGGGTTATTCCATCTCATATCAGAGCCTTTGGTTTTGGCTGTATCTGCCTAATACAAAATGCATCTGAAATAAGAAAATAGCAATCAGGTACGTAAAGATGAAAAGCTACCGATCAAAAGTAAAATTTGATTTTAACATCTTTGTGAACAAGAGTATATGCTGATCACACTCATTCCTGAATATTATAGTTTATATTCCATTTATTTCCCTAAAATGAACCTTAAGACAAACAAACAAAATCCATCAATAATATTCAGAATAATCTTAAAAGTAAGTTTATGATGAGACTTCAATGTATTCACAAATTATTGAAATTTTCAGCCAAACACCTCAAATAGGCAAGTGTTTTGTTGTCGTTTAGTCGTGTCCGACTCTTTGTGATCCCATGGACCAGAGCACGCCAGGCCCTCCTATCTTCCACTGCCTCCCGGAGTTGTGTCAAATTCATGTTGGTTGCTGTGTTTACATAGCAGTTAAAACAAGTGTTTACATAGCAGTTAAAACAATTTGGTGTCAGTTACAAATCTCTTAGCATAAAAACATGAGTGCAGCCTCTAAAAAGATTGTAGATTTTATAACAGCTGGTATTTTGAGGCAGCATGCTTTGCTTTATGAAACTGGAGGGATCTGAAATGGCACCTCAGATGGTAACAGGAGCAGGAAGGAGGGATGCTATAGAAGAACGTGGTCCTTAGGTATTTAGGTCGCAAGCCTTTTCAGGATTTAATGGTAAAATGTTTAATTGAACCAGGAAACAAACCAACAGCCAGTACAACTCAATTAAAAGGTGCATAATACAGTGAAAATGCCTAGCTACTATTAGCAACCTGGCTGCTGAATTTCAGACCAGTTGCAGTTCCTCAATGCTTTTCAAGGTCAGCACTACACAGAGAATGAGATGCATTTTATACAACTCTGTTCTCACATTAGGTTTATGCATATCTTCATAACCACTACAACAACAGATACAGAAAAGATAGTCCCTAGTTTGAAAATTGAGGCCCTTTAATGAACAAAATTGCAGCTCTCCACATTGCATCTCACAGCTGGGAAAGCAACAAGAACTGAATAATAATCAGGTAAAGTATTTTTCATAATTCTAGGATTTCCAGTCACTGAAGTCACCTAGAATCCTCTAGGCAGACTTTTGGGACTAGGAGAGCAGAAAGTAGAATACAAAGATGCCTTACTTCAAAAATGTCTTTCTTGCCTGCTTCACTCCATATGGCTTAGCTGAAGGGAATGCCCCCTCAGTTGCACTTCTTCCTGGAAGTTATCTTACTGATCTGTGGGAGAGTAGCTCAGTGAAAGGCTTCCCTTACAGAGTCTCATGGGTAGTGACATTACCCTACCCACAGAGCATGGAGATGATTTCCAGGAAGTAGTGTGATTGAGTGGAGTGTTCCCTTCTGCTGCCCAGCCAATATACAGTGGTGCCTCGCTTAGCGATTGCCTCGTTTAACGATGGATTTGCTTAGTGATGAGGTTTTTGGAGCGATTTTGCGCTCCATTTAGCGATGTTCCCTATGGGGAAATTTCGCATAGCGATGTTCGGGACCTTGCCTCGCTTAGCGATGACAGTTTAGGTCCCCTGTTTCGCTTAGCGATGTTCCGTTTTCACTATTTTAAAAGTGTCTTAAAATGTTCAAAAACTGTTTTAAATGCTTGGGATCGTTAGTGCACCTTGTAAAACCTTTGCAAACTTAATTTGGCTTTGTTCTGACTCTTCGTTAATTTTTGGTGAATTCCCCCCCCCATTGGAATGCATTGAACTGTAAGTTTGACAGCGAAAACGGACATTGCAAAACCATTGGAATGCATTGAATAAGCTTCAATGCATTCCAATGAGGGAAACATTGTTTCGCTTAGCGATGTTTCCTATGGTGATTTTCGCTTAAGGACGGTAATCCGTTCCCATTGGAACGGATTAACCCGTTTTCAATGCATTCCTATGGGAAATGGTGTTTCGCTTAGCGATGTTTTCCCATAGCGATGTTTTTTTGGGAACCAATTAACATCATTAAGCGAGACACCACTGTACATAGAAAGAAGCACAATACGGAGGTAGGAAGACATTTATTTTGCCTTCTGGCTTCTCCTCTCCCAGTACTGAAGTGACATTTGAGACTAGAAGTCCTAGAATTAGAAATACCCTTTCCCTAATAATGACTACTGCACTAGGTTGGTCCAAGAAACAGGAAAAAAGTGAAGGATGCTAAAACTGGAAACCTGCTACATGTAGCAATATTGTAGACTTCAGAGACTCAGAACTGTTTGGAAAACTATGTTTAACCCAGCAAGTAATTTTCATGTTGGGCTTCAGTAAAGACCTTTTGATTGGATTTGGCTCCTCTTGGCAAAAGGCAGAGTTGCTGGGTCCATGCATGTCTTCCAGACATCCCACGGATCAGAATTGTGACTGAAGGGAAAAAGTCATCTGAAGAAGAAATATATTTGTATTAATGTATTATGAACATATTGATAGCAACAAATTAAACATGAAGCTGTGGATATGACAGGAAATTTAAAAAAGAGCTTGATCTTCCTAACCTGAAACGTTACAAGTTTAAAGGACTAGCCAAATTTGTCAGTAAGCAAAGAATCTTGGTCCTTTTGTGTTGGAGAAGCATATAGCTGCCCATGGCTGGCATGGAGGTTACTGGTCTCCTCAGTATGTGGTGAAGGAACTAAGAAGTTCGTCCTCATTTACCAAGTAGACAAAGGGAGATGGAGCAGAAGGAAGCTGATATTGTCCATATATCAAATGAGCTGATAGGGTGAAAATCACTTTAATGGAGAACCTGATGATTATAGAAGTTTCATCCAGAGTAACAGAAAATAGATCCAAATTGTAGTTAATTACCTTGAATGCCTGCACTGCAGCTCAGAAAGTATTACACTATTTCATCAAATCACTAAGAGTTTGTGCAGCATGGTAGCTAAGTCTATGCTGTACACCAGAAAGTAAGAAGTTCAAATCAAATAAAAAAATTGTGGCCTTCCAAAAGCATGGGAGTCCATAAAGCCCTCCTTCGGCAAAGCAGCTATAATATTTATGGCCAAATCCACAGTAATCTTCCTTGCTGTTTTCAAAAGCCAAGCTGGTCAAGGATCAATCAGAGAGGCTTACACTTCCAGAACCAGTGTTCTGGTCACATTCCCAAATGTTACAGGCTGAAACTGGCCCAACTGAATCAGAAAAGACAGCAGTCCCAGATTGATCCACTGGACTGCCAGAGGAGCCTAGGTCCTGTTGGATGGTTTCCATTTTTGATCTGAAGAATGCTTCAATATGTTCACTGGTGAAATCACCAAACTGAGGCCTTTGTTGACCAGGGCTGGTGAGGCTGCAGACAACTCGCTAGAGCTACGCCTGCTGGTTTAGTGCTTCACCAATTATCCTGATATTTAAGGTATTTTCCCCAAACTTAATAGCATTTAAATATTTCCTCGTCAACTTACTTAGCACAGTGAGATTAACATCTAACAGGCCTCTCCTCTATCTTCTCTCTAGCGGTCTCATAATTTCATAGCCCAAAACTGCTCTGTAAACCAAATGCCCTCTATGCTCTGAAGTAGAGTGGGCATTTGGGAGCAATGGTATAAAATCACCTTTTTTCATTAAGCCACTAAAGATGGAATCCTATACTCACTTATTTGAATAATTCCTTTAATGTTGTATTAAATTTAATGAGTCTCATTTATTTATTTATTTATTCTCTGTATTTCTCTCATTGAAGGGACACAGGCCTATATATGTTTAAAATCACAATAGAATCACTAGAATATATCTGTTTAAAATTATAATAAATTAAGATATTAACATTAAAATGATTTAAACAAAAAGAGTCTTTAAAAAATCAGTTAAAACAAGTTAAAATAAAATTAAAACATTTGATAAAAATATGCTCAGTCTCCTACTAAAAATACAATCCTGCGAGCCAGCAGGAGGCTCATGAAACACAGAATTACACAGGACAGGAGCAGCCACAGAAAGTCTTCTCTTGGGTCCTCACCAAATGTGCCTGAGATAGCAGTGGGACTGAGAGAAGACCTTCTCAAAGATCTGAGAGACTAGGAAGGTGATATGAGGTCCTTCATATAGCTATATAGGGCTCTATATGTCATAACCAGTACTTTAAATTGGACCCAGAGACAAACTGGTAGCTAGTGAGGTTGTTGCAACGGGGGAACTATATGATCCTTGTAAGCAGCTTCAGTCAAGGGTCTGGCTGCAACATTTTGTACTAGCTGAAGTTTCCAAACTGTCTTCAAAGACAGCTGTGCATACAGTAATCCAAAAAGGATGTATATAAGGCATGTGTTACTGTAGTCAAGTCAAGCATTTCCAAGAACTACACAGATGGGGCACTAGTTTTAACCGTGCAGAGGCAATCTAAGCCAACACCTGGCTGCACAAACTGGAATGAATCCATTAACACAAATCTTGCCATAATTCTAGCAAGGTCTTTTGCATACTCACTTGAAAAAGCAGAAAATGAATTTACTCACTTTGTTCATTCCCAAGGGGCTGTTCCAACATTGCAAGAATGACACTGTTGTCCAGGACAAAGTAGCGGAAGCTGTATTTGTTTATGGATGGTAGACGGGAGTATTTAATTAAGGTGATTTCATTTACCAAGCTGCAAGGGGAGGCGGGGCCGCTGGGTGAAGGAAAAGCTCCAAGCACTTGCATGATGCTGTAAAACAAATAAAACAATTCTGTCCAAATCTTACTGCAAAAAATCATACTTTGCTGGAGAGCAGAACAATTAAATATATGGCATCTTTTCCAATAAGATATGACCATAAGGAGTTATCTAGTCTACATTCCTAACTAACATAATCAAGCAAATGAGACTTTTAAGAAAAATGCAGAAACAGAAACTGTCCTGTTCAGACAGAAAGTCAACAAACCAATACAAAAGCAAATTCCTTTAATCAGCACCTTTGAACTTAATTTGTATGAAAAAATGTACCCAATACTCTTGAATATTATGTAATCTGTCAATCCATGCAGCTTGGCTGAGGAAGATGATCTACTAGGATAAAAAACCGAGTTGGCTACCACTGTTCTAAACTAAGTATTTTTCTAAGATTTTCACACTGTCAGCCAATGGAATTCTTTTAAATAACTTTCCATACCACGTGAGGGTTGCTTCCGCTGCATCCTTCACCCTCATGGAAGCAGGATTTGGCTCCTTATCTCCTTTGTATTTGACTTCTTGATCACTATTTCTAGATTTACTTCCTGAGATGCCCAATTCCACAATCTCCAATACTTCTTTTAAACAATCCTAAGAGGAGGGTAGAAACCACACCATTTAGATATCTAGCAGACTCATCACCTCATACTGTATATAAATTCACCAGGAAATGTTTATCAAAGAAAATGGCAATATTAAAGTCGTTGGAAGAGCGTTGTACTATGTGCAATCTGTTTTGTGTATACTTGACTAGTTCTGTTCCCATGAGTCTACACAGCTTCTATGAAATATGACATTTTGTCCATCTTCCCACAGCAAATGTCATAATCAACCCACTTCTAGCTTATCAGCGTAGAGCCCTTATATTATTAAACATTCAGTTTCCTGCTTCACTGACTTCATGTACAACCCAGAGGCACTAAAAAAATAAAACATGAGTCTGAAATCTAACCTGAAAACAGACCAGCAGATTAGAAAGTCTATTTATTCAAGATACTTTTTCCCTAACCCTCATACAAAAGCAGACAGAAGATTTCATATTGCACAGCAGGAATATCATGGGGGTAGCAATATGGTGCACATGATCCCTATCACACTTTACTGAATTTCTTTCAGAAAGCTGCAGATCTCCTCAGGGTTAAAAGGACCAACTCACTAGTAGCTGCTGCACCATGGAAACAAGCATAGATAAATTTTGATGGATATATTTTTGGGTAATGGGTAAGGATGCTTAATGTCTAACGCTTCTAGAGCACAGTGAGGTGTCTGTATGTGTGTGGCTCACAAATACTTGAATGTACATCACACTTCTGGTGATCAGTTTGTTCATAAAGCATGCAGCAATGGTTAAGTTGCAAAAGTTCCAGCAACAAGTTCTATCCCCTTGGCGCCACTTTGCCATCCAAGACAGAGTTGATAGTTTGCTGTCAATTTGTTATTTTTCAAGTGAACAGTTAGAAGGATAGCTCCTAGAGCAACTGCAGGGTGGTGAACTTTGGTCCTCCAATAAGAGTTTGATTTTCCTGCCATGCAGGTTTCATGCGTGACCTTGCAAAACATGAGGGTGCACAACAGTTTTTTTAACATTTCATGGAAACGTAATGTTATTTCTAGTGACTAGAATATCATTAAGTTCCACTCACCTTTTCATCAAGCATATCTGGATGTTCAGTGAGCCAAACACAGAGACACTGAAATGCTGCTACTATCATGGAATGAAGATCTCTGGAATGGAGAGGGGCTGGACGACTACACTGGTACACAATGTAACTGCACACAGAACTAATTGCTCTCTTCCTGTCAGAAGAATCAACAGCAACCTTCACCTGAAGACAGTGGCACAAACAGATGTTCAGCTAGAAGCCTCTTTAAGCAAGTCACCCTGCGCCCCCCTCCTTTTTTGTTGTTGCCCAATTTTACAGCTTAAAAATATATATATATATAAAGTAAGGCTCTGTGGAGGCCACAACAGTTACAAACAAAGCAACATAAAAACTTAACTGGTGATACATAATGGGAAAGTAAAGAGAAAAAAATTCTAGATTTTCATTGTTTTCTACATATCTACTTACCCAACTGGGCTGAAAAACTCTCCTGTCTTTTCTCTATTTATTTTAAGTAAGCCGCCCCGAGTAGACGTGGTCTAGAGGGGCGGGGTATAAATTTAATAAATAAATAAATAAAATAAATTAAGTCAATATGCTAAGTTATTTGAATTGTTTAACCATAATAACAATAATAATTTTATTTACGAGAAGGGAAAATATTACACTTCACAGGAGAGACAGATTCTCAGGATGGAAAAAAAATTATTTTGCCAGCTCTGCCAGATGTTCCCTGACTAGAGAGGACAGAAAACTCCACAACTATCAGTAGTGAAGAATAGCTAAGAAACAGAAATACAGCCCAAATCTCACAGTCTGTTACTGATACTCACCTTTGCCAAACCAGAAAGAAGCTCCAAAGCAGCTAATGAGATGCTCATTTCCTGTCTCCACTGCGCATTAAGTCTTTGTGTCACCAAATGAATGCTGCGAATCAGGAGTCCGGCTGCTGTATCTGTATGAAGAGCTAGGATATAAACCCCAATACCAAACACCACAGGGAGGGAAAACAACTAAGCATTAGTAACAATCAGCAAAGCAGACAATCAGGCAGACGCTAAAGCAGCCACAGTGCACACAGAAAACAAGGCCCATATCTGTTTGGAAAGCAAACATAAAACAATTCATATGTGCAAAATAACGTATTGAGACTCTAATTATTGAATTACTCCAAGTAGAATGGAAGATGCAGAAGCAGGCATGGCCAGGTGTTGGTTGCATGACAGACACCTTGTGAAATAGCTGTGCTAATCGCTTCCACATTTTCCATTTCTAATTCACAAGACACCAGCCTGAATGTCTCCTAAAGAATGTATGTGCTGACTGAAGAAGTTTTCTTGAACCTGGTAAGGAAATATTTTGAAATTTTCTTAATTGCTATCATCTTAGTCTTTTTTTAAACTACAGTATGTCTTAGATTGTGAGGCTGAAGATTTAAGTCTTTCTAGAAGTTCTCTCTATTTAGCTAAATAATGTGATAAAGTGTTATGAATAAATCAGTACTACAACATGGTATTAGGTAGCTAATAATATCTGAGGTAAGTGCAGAATATAAAAACATGATTTTAAAATTTCAGTTGTGTTTAGTTACCACTGTAAACTTTTGATCTCTGAAGGGTGGACAATTAAGGTATGAATCCTTAAAAAAATCCCTATCCTAGGGCAACACTATTTAAGGTTATTTAATATTTTCAATTAGAAGAACCTGTTTTGGCCGGCATCTTCAGAGGACAGAAGTAGCACTCCTGCTACTCCTGTCCTCTGAAGATGCCAGCCACAGAGACTGGCAAAATGTTAGGAAGAACAACCTTCAGAACACGGCCAAAGAGCCCAAAAAACCCACAACAACCAGCCTGTTTTCAGTTTACTCATACTTACGTTCCCACAAATGTTGGGAATACAAAACTTTTCCATGCCTCAGGCTGACTATTTTTACATGAGTTGTACACCTGTCATTTCCCAGACATTGTTTATCCTCTGCTAATCTAGCAGGTTTTGCCAGTTAAGCAAGTGTAAAACCTTTGTTATTCTTTGGAAGGACCTTCAGTAAGGATCAGCAAATGCCATACTTGACTATAACCAATCTTTAAATGACTCCCCACTGAGGGTGGTTTCTTTTATGAACGTAATAATAAATGAAGCACTTGTTTACCAACTTTCAGTGCAAAAATTTCCAGAGACTAGCCCATATTATTCTGAAGCCTGTTACAGCAAAAGCCTTGTGATACTTTAAAGACTAACAGGTTTTATCTGGCATATGTTTTTACTTGACAGGTAGCCATCACCCACAGTTATCAACCCTTTATAACCACTAATAAATTATTACAGTACTAGATCTTTTGCATTTCCTTAACAATTCACATTCCCTTCCTTCATATGTTTCTACAAATGTCTATCTTTTGAGGCTGTACTCCTTGCATCTAAAGAAGTAGGTTATAGCCTGCAAAAGTTTGATAACAAACAAAACAGTTAGTTTTTAAGGTTCCACAAGATTCTTTCCTCAAATTTACCACTTGAAATTTTTACATTAATATTTATAGCAAAAATAGTTAACTTGACTCTTCACTCAACTATTCATAATAAACTGTAACATAATTCACAGTCTGCATGAACACAAAACTGTAATATTATTAGATACACTAGCTTTTCCTCTCTGGGAGCTAGGGCAGGATGTAATTCCATGCTTGCCTTGTACTTGTACATAAGGATGAGGAACACCTAAATTTTATCCTTAGGAGTGACAATGGCAAGGAATTTCCTGATGCTTTTAACAGAATTTTCACATTGTAATTGACCAGTCTATCCCTCCATCCAAAAAAAAAAAAAAAAAAAAAAAAACACGTATGTTTTTAAGGATGAAAAGTTCAAATGTGCAGATGAAAGGGGGCAGCTAGCTGTTCTTAGGGAATCTGGTACACTCAGGTGATGTTTTAACAAAGTAGTGTAAATGGTAGGGTATTTCCAGTGTACTCCAGGAGCAGAGGAACCTTGGCTTTCCAAATGATCTGGATTTCAAGTCCAAGAAAAGACATTATGGGAGAGATTTCATTTCTGTTCTAGACAATGGCAGGGTGCCTGTTCACTTATTTAAAATTCTGAATATAAAGTTATTATAGGAAATGTAATTATTCAGAATTTGTCCAATTAAATGGCTTTTAATGCATATTTTACTTAGCTCTGATTATTTGGTTCAAAAGACTGAGAGAACAGTCACTACAAACCTCAGAAACATATATAACACACTATAAAGCAATATGTTCTTAATACAAAATGGGTAAGTACGGCACACAAAACATTTCAAATCAGAAGGACATTCCAGGTTAAATTCTATTGCAACAGAAAACATGTAAGACCACTGTCAATGAAACCAGTACATACTACTTTGCTAATTCCCAACTACTGATTAAATTCTATTCAAATGATGGAGCAGGACATTGCTTTTTAAATGCATTTGTAACACGCATAAAACACAGACTCAAGAAAATTAGATTTGTATCAATTAGTTGCTGGCATAATGACAAACATTTGTAAAAATCTTGGATTTCTTAAAATATCTACAGAACCTGTGTAAGATTTAGTTACACCTGTAATTAGACTTCCTAAAATGCAGACATAAAATGCACATGAAATTCACACACACATGGGACAAAAATTTTATATGAAATTATATCTTCCTCACTAGAAAACACCAACCAACCATGACTAGTGTTTCTCTCACCTCCTTACTAACCCATTTGTACATCCTTTATTGAGAATTGTTCCCTCATATCAATTACAGGAGCATTCCGTAGGAAGTCTCAATGTGGCAAATAGAAAAAAAGTGCTGTTTGCCACAGAAAAACTGTTGATGGGGTGAAGAGTAAAATAGAAATGCCTATGCTCCAAAGGTTGCAAGTGGTTACCTTCACTCTTGAGATTCCCTCAAGTTCCTTCGAAATTAGCTTCTATTCTATGATTCTATGATTGTTTCTTTTCTGTCTTCTTCCCACCTCCAGTCTTCCTTTCATAAGACTTCTGTCTTATGAAAAGAAGCATTACGTTTCATCTATTTCCTTTTTGACCCTTTATAGATAACTCCCTCCTTGCTTCCCAATAGGCTTAGTGACATTCCCGCCATGCCTCTTCCCCCACCCCTGTGGATACATAGCCAGTAAACTCTTAATAGTGGTACCTATGGACATGCTGATCTTTCAGCTTACATCCACCAATGCTTTCCCTCTCTCAAACTCCATCTGCCTGATCACTATTAAGTCTTCACCAGGCTGCTCAAGAAAGCAACACCATCATATTGATGATGAGTTAAATAGTTCATAATAAAACAAAGCTATTTACCTCTTTCTCTTTTTAAATTTAAAAAAAAGCACAGTTTGAAAGCTAATTTTAAAAAAAAGTTATTTGTAATTTGGAGCATGTTTATAAATATTTGATTCATCCAACTGCTTACCATAATCCCTTAGAAGAGCCTGAGCTGGTCTCTCACTGTCAGGAGTTGTGGGTTCAGTACTTCCTCCACTTGCTGTACTGATGCCACTGTTAGTACGACTGTGGCTTTTTGGTACAGCATTCTCACCATTCTGTTAAGTTTGAAAACAGATTACTATGAGTGGATGAATGCTATAATGATTATTCTCACATACCTAAGGCAGGCATTCTTTGTATTCCAGTTGTGATATTGCTTGCTGCAATTAAACAAAGTTTCTGGCAGTCTTCTTCAAAATAAAGGGAAGCATCTTACCGTCTCCAACTGGCAACCAATGGCTTCTAGGAGTGCTGAATCTTGTACAATGTTCAACATAGCACCTACACAATAAAAAAGTCAAATGTGTACATTAAAACATTTATATAGAATTTGAATACCACTATAAACATATTGAAAGGCCTTTATTTTTGTTGCTAATTATATTGCCATTTTTCATTCAGATTTTTCAAAGAACAACTCCAATTTTTAAAAAATTCACAGTCTCATAGATTATTATTGTAAACATATTTTTGGATGGACATCCATCTTTATTTCTGTGAAAATCCATCAAATCACCTCCACCCTCTCCTGCAACTGAAGGGCTACATGCCCAAAGTTTGGAAATTTCTGTCAGATTCACTGAGTTTGAAGACTCCAGCTCCACTGGGAAGCCACATGAAAATCTGTCTAAAATTGGTGGTTTTCGTTTGTAACTGCCCTCCATCATTATGCCATTTCTAAGAACTACACATAGTACCACACATCTTGCTGTAGGTTTCTCATCACCCTAACTATTCAATAATGGGTCAGAAAGAATGCAGGTGTTCTCAACATGTAGAACCACAGTTAGTTTCTCTTAATGCTACAATTCTCTGCTCATTCACTTTCAGTTAAGTTGCACTAGATTTCAACATGACCTTCTTTCCATTTGCTCAAAATATAGTTCAGCTGACAAGAAGGGATTCCAAATTTCTTTTACATCTCTATGACCCCTCATCTTTAGAAGTTGAAGATTATAGGGCAAATAGTAACTGGTTGTTGTGGGGTTTTCAGGCTCTTTGGCTGTGTTCTGAAGGTTGTTCTTCCTAACGTTTTGCCAGTCTCTGTGGCCGGCATCGTCACAGGACAGCACTCTGTTATTCAGCTTGTATGAAAAACAACTGACTGCTTTGTAAGCACAGAATGCATATTCAAAAAGATGAGGCATTTTAAGTGCTAAATGAAAACCTTTTAATAGAGTAGACTGAAGAAGACACTAATAATACAAGGGCGCATGCAACAAAATATTGCAGCAGAATACTCCTGTTTGGGATTCAAGCTAAAAAATGTATGCCTTCATCTAAGATTCATTCCATCCCTATTCTCCCAGTATTATTTTGCTTTTGCAAAAGTTGGCCAGCATTCTCCTAACCCTGAGGTTCTCCTAAGCCCAGTGATATCTCCAACCTCTGGTACAGTATGTGGATAGTGTTGTCTTTGGCTACACCGGGATTAGTCCTAAGCTTCTTATTAACATACATAATACCAAACGCACATGCGGTGTTTATGCTCTGAATTCAACCGAGAAATGTTTCTTATAGAAGCATTAAACATGAAAAGCAAAAGGCAGCTTTTGTTAAGTGCCAACTAAAATTGATTGGGGGATGCCTGAAAAGCAGTGCAGAAAATACAAAAGAGAAAATAGAGAAGCCTTAGAACAGGATGCTCAGCTAAGGTTTTATGATATTGGAATATTTTGTCTGCTAGCATACTAGCCCTGTATTTGAGTAATGGTGCAATAACACAAATTGTTCCCTGAGCTCAGAATTAGGATATTTCTGAAGTTGCTCTACAAGATATAAAGAAAAAAATGCTGCCAAAAATGCACAGTTCTTCTCACTCCATATCTTTTTAATGTTTCTTTCTTTCACAAAGGGCTTTTATTATGCCAATTAGCAGCAATCACTGCTGTGATGCTTTTGTTAAATTATTGTAGGGAGAAGTTTGAAGCTTGAATAAAGAAGTGGAAGAGGATAACCTCACTTTAAATAAAAAATGATATGAAATGTAGGAAGTGAGATACACAGGAAAGAAAGAGCAATATGCTATTAATCATATATTGCTGTATATATGATATAGTTGGATACAACACATATATGTTTCTCTCCAATGTTAAATTATTACGTAATATCAGAACAAACATCACTCAGACGTAGCAAATTACCCTCTGGGAATACCATCAGAAAAATATCTTCTTTATCAGATTGGAAGCCAAAATATCAATGAAGCTTAAATATTACTCTTCTGAGATTGTGACCAGTTCATTACTGTTAGTGTATGAAGTGTGTGTGTGTGTGTGGGGGGAAATAAAAACAAAACAAGCCCTCATCATTTACTCATTATCACCTATCAATGGTTGGGAAAAGAGGCAGGCCAGGTCTTCCACCTACACAGCTCAAGGCAGAGATGGCTACTGCAATTGCATATGCTATATATAGTGTAATCACAATACACAATGTCATCCACAATGATGCCTCTATAGTATCACAAATCAAAGGCAGTACACTACAGATGGCACCTTTCCTCTATCTCTCCTGGCAGTCTGTGGTCTAAGGAAGGTGGTGCCTCTCCATTACTGAAGGACAGTATACCCGCTACTCACACCACAGGCAACCCCTGGTTGCCATTATAAAACTCATACAACTAGATGATAAACTCATATGCTTTCCCTTGCTGTCCACTCCAGGCACACACAGGACTCACTCAATGCAGAAGTAAATACAGTGGTGCCTCACTTAACGATTTTAATTGGTTCCAAAACATCGCTAAGCGAAATGGGGTTTCCTATTGAAATGCATTGAAAACCGGATAATCTGTTCCAATAGGAACGAATTGCCATCCTTAAGCGAAAATCGCCATAGGAAACATCGCTAAGCGAAACGCAGTTCCCCAACTGAAATGCAATGAAACCTATTCAATGCATCTCAATGGGGGAAAAATTCAACAAATTAAAAAAGAGTCAGAACAAAGTCAAATTTGGTTAACAAAGGGTTTATTAAGTGCACTTTATGATTTCAAACATTTTAAACAGTAAATTTTAACTTTATAACATTTAAAAAACAGCAAATATGAGGCTGTTTAAACCATCGTTAAGCGAAACAGGGGACCCAAAAATTTAATCGTTATGCAAAGCATGGTCTCAACATCGCTAAGCAAAAATCGCCCATAGGGACCATCGTTAAATGGAGCGCAAAAACACTCCGAAAAAGTCATCACTAAGCAAATTCATCGTTAAACGAAGCACTTGTTAAGCGAGGCACCACTGTAGTTGAAAGAAAATGTTTTCTACTTTTAGTTTCTTTAAGGCACAGTCTATGTTAGTAAAGGGTAAGTCACTAGACATGCTTTGCGACTGGTACTAAGGAACCCGAAAGTCTTACAGACAAGACACAAATTCCCCGCATTACCAAAGTCACTGGCCTGAAGCAGGATCTGCAACACTGGAGGTTTTAACTTTGTCTGCCCTGTAACCTCCACCTCTGGCCATCTCTGTGGCCTTTCTAGCCACAGGGAATCCGACTTTCTCAGTGCCAGGATACTGTTCAAAGGCTACTGTGAACCCTAAACACCCAGGGCAGGCACACATTCAAAAGCTCATTGCACAAATCAAGTAGAAAAAGCAACCTAGTATCATCTGAGTGTTGTTGGGGTCCGTTTCTGTCTGTAGTGCTCCTATTAATATGTTCACCAGCCTCAGCTTCAAAGAAAGGAAGGTTACTGGTTTATCATAGGATGAACTGTCATCATTGCTGAATTTTCCTTCCAGAACAACCTGAAAAATAAATCACTTTTATTGTCTATGACAGCAGAGATGAACTAGAGACTAGAAGTGCTACTATATAGGGCCCTTCTACAAATGTAGCAGGCATATGATATAGTTTTATATCGATTTTCTTGTTTTTCCAATATCCTATCATAATCCTCCAGGAAGGGAAGCCTAGTAAAATAATACTCTCAAATGGATTCCTAAACTAATTTGATGAAAATAAATGTTTAAAATCAAATATAAGTTTCCTTGTTCAAAGTAAAATAAATTAAACTTAATTGATGCCCTGTATATATTTGTATTTCAGGTGTAAAGAGTCACACTTATTAAACCAGTGTCACATTGCATTTGCTATTTCTAGTTCCAGACATCTGAATAAAAGAATCTGCTAGCACAAAGATCTTAGTGTATGATTTTGTAATTGGCTAAAAATCTTCTTACTAGAAATACTAATCAATATTTGTTTTGTAAATTTACTTCTTCCCTATATAATAGCAACACAATAAGAGGGAAATCCCTTTTACTGAATTGCTAATTTGAAAACAGAACTACTGTCAGATTTACATTCAAACTGTAAAATACACAACAAAGAAACTCCACCATTGGTTACCTCTGATTTTATTGTTCCAAAATGATGGGGAAGAGGCAACAAAGACAGTAAAATATTGATAGAGGCTCTTCTTAGTTCTGTGGGATTCACATATGTTTTGAATTTTGAGAGTTCCCTGAAAATAAAAATGAGATTTAAATCTTTGTTGCTGTTGTTGTAATTAACCAATTCTATTTAAAGCTTTATTTTAAAAAACTTCTGCTAGCCTAGATACATGGAAATAAGTCTCAATCTCCATCAATGTGTGTTATTATACTGTAGTACTATCTGAAACTGTTATAAAAGGTCAGTGCACCTTTGAAAGTCAAAAGCACTTCAATACTTTATTCTACTTTAATGTAGATTACGATATTTTCAATCTTTATAACCCAAAAATAAAGGTCTCACCACATTTCAGAGCCTTGCGGTTATTATTGTATTAGAGGGTTATATGTGATCTCTTATAACACTTGTGCAGTTTACTGCCAGTCTGACTCCCAATACAACCAGACTCAATAACATTCAATGCTTATTGTGTGCTCAAAGGACAGAAAATGACAGCAAATAAAGTTAAGCAATATTAGAAGAAAATAATTTCATGTCTAGATATACATGCTTCCTCTTTTTAACAGAAAAATTCAAAGGAGAATCCTGAGTTTCAAACAAGTATAATTATATAAATCTGGCAACTGTATAGCATCCATCACATAATAATTTGAAAATTATTAGGTTGTAGTCATGTGTAAGTATAATCTACAAACTATATTCAGGCCTCCTTATTACGTTTCTCTTGTATTGCTTGTACTGACTGAACAAGTTCATTCACCTTTGTTCTGTAGCAAACCACCACCAACTCTCATCAGTAATAAGTTTTTTTTTAAGTAGCAAAATATTCCTTGTTCCCTTTGGCACTGCTAATTTCTCTTACCCATTACTTTTAGTGGGACATAACAAAACAGATTTACACAGCACAAATTGTTCTGTATTTCTGACAAGTATTCACATATGTATTGACAATCATTTCCTAACATTCTCTCCAAAGCACTTGTCTTCTCCAAAAAAAGTTCTCATTCTAAGCTAGTAAAGGTAAAGGTTCCCCTTGACAATTTTTGTCCAGTCGTGTCCGACTTTAGGGGGCGGCGCTCATCCCGCTCTTCAAGCCATAAAGCCAGCGTTTATCCGAAGACAATCTTTCCGTGGTCACATGGCCAGTGTGATTTAGACACGGAACGCTGTTTACCTTCCCACCGAAGTGGTCCCTATTTATCTACTCGCATTTGCATGCTTTCGAACCGCTAGGTTGGCGGGAGCTGGGACAGGCGACGGGCGCTCACTCCGTCACGTGGATTCGATCTTACGACTGCTTGGTCTTCTGACCCTGCAGCACAGGCTTCTGCGGTTTAGCCCACAGCACCACCACGTCCCTAAGCTACATTTCTGAATTTGCAGTCTAAAGGGTACAAAAGAAAACTGCTTACCAAAAACATTCGGAAGCAAACAAGTAAAATGAGCACATGCACATACCTGTCAGGTAAAATAGTTTCAAGTGCTGAAATGAAGTAAGGAACTAAGACATCAATCCCTTTCAGGTCACAGCAGAACAACGCTGGGGAGTTTAGAATAATACTTGCCAGAACTGGGTGGCAAACAGAATCTGCTATCTGCAAACCCTGAATTAAAAGCATGTAAAATCTGGCAGAAAAAGATAGATTTAATGAGTTATCAGAAAGAAACATTTGCAATCCATTTTCTTATGGGATAGGCTTACAGGCAAAAGGGAATACAACATTTTTATATGGACACTGTGAACACTTAGAATAGAGGTGGGGGAAGCATAACCCATGGGCTGCATTTAATTCTTCAGGGGCATTTTTGTGGCATCCAAGACTACCTGAGAGGTTCCATTAAATATTTTTAAAAATATTATGCCATTATCATTGATTTAAAAAGAGCCCTACTTTTTCTCCTGGGGATCTTGGGAGTGTCATAAGGCCCAGTATCCTTTTTAAAAAAAAAAAAAAAACCCAAACATCTGTGCACTTCCTTTAAAAATATATTAAAGTGCTGAAAATGACCATTTCTGAGCCTGGTGAAGCATGCAGCAGGGCTCTGGACCTAAATTTTGCCCCTCAAATCTAGCAAGGTTGCCCATCTCCATATCTTCCATATCCTTTATGTTATTAAAAAGCAACAAATTGTATAGCAGGATCATTTTCAATCTTGCACATATTTTATATTAGCTAGATTCAGCAAAAAGAAAAAAAGAAAAAGAAAAAGTCAATTAGTGCTCAGGGGTAGATTACAAATGTGTTCCACTTAGACTGCATGGTAGAAGGGGCAATCAACAATACAATGCAGGCTGCAACCCTGTGAGAAACTTCCAGAGTCAATGAATTGTCATGTTTTTAAAAATCTATGCTTTTTTGAACATGCTAATTGATATGATCACTATAAAGCAGTAACAGGGAAAACAACTGAAAAGAATGGAAGAACTGTACAAAATGGCCTTCAAAACAGTGTCTTTCTTCTCTCCCCATATTATTTAGCATAGTGAGTCAGCACTGATATGATCATAAACATATTTTATCAGAGGCCAACTGGTGACCAAGTGATACTGTAAACTATGGTGTCACATATTGCTACATATTACAAGGTATTAAAGGGCTGTTCAGTTCTTATGTTCTTCGCTCCCTATCACCTGTAGTGCTGAGTAACATTTTCATGCATTTTAAGTAAAGACTATCAAATGCATGGTCATCTTTCACTCTCTCCAGTAAATGACATCAAACTATACATACGGGGGGGGGGGGGGGGAGGAATAAAAGTCATGGGCTCCTGTATTCATGCAGGCAAGCAAAATGAGAGGAGCTATATTATATCACACTCTTCCCTTGCCTAACACAGCCATTTAAATATATTGACTGAGCTCTTTTTATTTGCCTCACTGTTCTTCCCTAAACTCATAAATAACAAAATTTTGCACTGTAAGAGAGAGATAGTACATTCTTGGGGAAATTCTATGCTATATTATTTTTCACTTGATAAAACCGGAGAACATTAAACAAGCTCTTTTATATGTTTAACTAATGCTTAGATGTTATAGAGCACTTTACTTGTCAAACCTAAAATAATTCATTCTTATTCATATACTCTAAACCAGACAACATCTTAATTTAAAAATTAAGTCAGTACCGGGATAAATAGGCTGGTAGTATATCCTCTCCAGTCTTCTTGCTACAAAATATTCTACAAAGTGTTCCACATGCCTCTGCTCTGCCTGATTCATAGTTGTCTGAAAATTCGCCTGCATCAAACATAAGATTGGATGCCATTGTGTCTGCTGACATTTGTGACCCCTTCCGGCGAAACTCCACACTAGCTTGTGTTGCTATAGCTAGAAACAAAAACGAGAAGCACAGAGTTTCATTACATTTGTCAATATATTGGATAGGCTCATGGGATCCTGGACACAAAGATCAAGTCAAATTTAGTCATCGTAAAAGCCGTTAGTTCATTACATTTGAATTGCTGCCTCTGTTTATAAAGCATTTATGTCTAGTTCTACAAGAAAAGAGAAACTGAATCCCTTCAGTCTCACACAAATGTATAATCTCCTCCCTCAGCATTTAATGATGCATAATCCATGCTGGCCAAGTGCACAAGCTTCTGCTTCATTCAGATTTCCAGCAATGTGCATCAAGCAGCCTCTTAGTAAATACCCCTATTACTTCTTTCACATCTGTGCCTTCTATTTTTCCAACTAACTCCACCTCAAAACCTGTTCTGGTCTTTTCTATTACACAAATCCCACTTAATTCTCTAATGGTCACCCTTCATCTTTTGCCACTGTCATGAAAGTACCTGTACACCTGTGGTGCTGACACACAGTTTACGTAGAGTTGGTACAATTGTGCAACCTAACAAAAGAGGCAAATGTGAGATTACAATGAAAAATGTGTTTGGGGTAAGCACTGAATTATACTGCGTGATTTAAATTTGCTGTGAGCTGGCTTCTGAACTTTTTCTCTAGCACTGCTTTGAAAAAAATGAAGGGGGGTGTTCACTTTAGGGGTTAGGAAGTACTTTGCAGGAAAATAAGCAAGGATCCACAGAGCCACAGACTAAAGCCCAAGCCTTCCAAACATACCTAGTCTTTTCACCTAAAGCACATAAGTTCCACTAGAGATCACCTCATAGACCTACCATCTGCACAAGTTTTTATGAGGCACATAGGATGGCGGTGGGAGTGGGGGCTCAGAAGTGGATAGCAAGGATGGAACTTCCAATGTATATGTGGAGGTTTATCCTGTGTTAATTACTCTGGTACCATAAATTGCAGACAGGATTTGATTAATTCATTAAATATATCCTGAGGTTAAATGAATTGGCTGTTTGCTTTCTCTGCCTATATTTTCTTTAGCAGCAGCCAAATTTCCTACAAGCTTGTCCTGTCATCAATGACTTGTAAAAACATGCATCATTTCATTCTTTCCAGCAGTCAATCAGTAAGTTTGGCAATAAAAATGCCATTTCCCTAAAGTTTTGCCTGATTTCCAAAAATGAGAACATTCTGATGTTTCCAGAAAAGGTAAAAAGTTTAAGATTATAATATAGAAGGACAGTCACAAAAAAGATTTGCTTACTTACATAATTATGGTTCGTCAAGTGGTGACCCATATACCACACATAGGGATTCTGCACTTGCTCAGACCTTACTTCAGAAAGTTCCAGATCCTCAAAAAGGAAAGTGTCTCTCTGCCTCTACCCCACCCTCCTTTACCCAACTGTGAGGTAAGTGAGGCATCAGTATCAGGAGGGTATAAAAGAGCTGGGGATGACACTGGTCAAAGGGTCAAAGCCTGAGATGATGACTGGGGCGATCCTGGTTGCTGGTGTTGTTCACGTAGGAGGCACATAGTGGTGAATCAGTGTGGAGACTGAGATTGATTTTGAGAGTCCTAATGGAAATGGGAGTCATGGAGGTGCTCATGTCATTGGGGGGAGTATTCCCACAGACTGTTAGTGTACGACTCCCAAGATCGAGGGGGGTGCGGGTACATGAGCGGGACCTGCTATGGTCACAGGATCGAGATCAACTTCAGTATGATTGGGATGGCCATCCCATGTCCCCATACATGAAGCAAGGGGAGCAAAAGAAAGAAGCGTAATAAGGGGTCCTCATGATACTGTATTGGGAGCCCGCTGAGGGAGACTGCAAGTAGTGTGGTTGGTAGCAATATGGTGGAGATCTTGAGACCAATCTCGAAGTGGGTCTTATAGTCTCCCTGTAACATTGTCTTGGTTGCAAAGACCACTGGGTAAGGAAGAGGGATCGCAATCTCTATGTTTGCCTTCCTTCTGATGGTGGAGGTATTGTTCTTGCAGAGAAGAAGGTCGTCTTTCTGAGATGGCGTCACTCTGTGCAAAGGGGCTCAAACACTCGTCCTCTGAAACCGAGATGGTGTATTGAGTGTTGGCAATAGGAAGAGAGGTCAGCTCTCGGATTGGTAGCTGGGGATCCGAGGTCACCACAACGACACCAGCATCTGTGAGTTGTCGTTTTTTCTTTGTTTTGGTTGCCTTGATATTGAAGGCTGCCTGACGTTTTTGAGCACCATGCTCTTATTTCTTCATCAACTTCAAAGATGGTTTCAAGGAATACGAGGGAGCAGGCTTGGGTTCCAGGGGTTTTTCCAGTAGTGTTGTCTGGTTCATCTGTGGATTGGGATTCAGCTTAGTAGGGCATCCACAGCTTGAAGGGATTGTCCCCAGAGGAAGAATAGGAGTCAAGACTGCAGATTCTTAAGTAAGAGCCATGAAACTTTTGCAGATTCTGAAATGCTGAAATAAGTGGATTTCTCCCAGGCAAAAAAAAGACAAATGTTGTGTTCTTCTGATTTTAGGACTTTCTCGCCACAAGTGGCACACTTTTTCATCAAAGCAGCCATAAATTGTCAGGGAAAAGGGAGCAGAAGTGCCATGGTTGGGAGGGTCCCCTCTAGCTTTACCTAAATAACTATCTCTCTCCCCTCCTCCCCCTCCCTTTTGTTGAGGGAGGGAGGGAGGGAGGGAGGAAGGAAGGAAACTTATTGAAATGACAGTGAGGCGGAGGCTCCAGAACAGTTCTTCACGTGCTGCTGCAATAGTGGGCAAAAAAGGACTGAGGAAAGTGGGGCCACATACGCACAGTATATACAGAGAGGCACTTTCATTTTTGAGGTTCTGGACCTTTCCAAAGTGAGGTCTGCACAGGCGCAGAACCCATATGTGTCTGTACATAGACACCATGATGAAGAAGAGAGCCTAATTCCAACAGTACTAAAGCCATGAAAGCCTTTGAGAATACACAGCACTAAAGCAACTGAATTAACTGATTTCTAGAATATCAGGAGAATTCTGTACACAAAGGAATTTTGCAGCCTTATCCTAAGCATGCTTGCTAAGAAGCCTCACTAAATTAAGTTAAACATACCTCTGAACAAGTGTGCACAGGTCTGCAGCCTAAATCAGCTGCCATCTTACAAACAGAAGCTCTGCTCATGTCCTGAATATTTATTATAAATTTGATAAATTGATAATTTAGAAAATCAATGTCAATTATGAAGTTTTATTTCATCACAGATTTGTAACAGTATAATCAACTAAATCTAAATCTTTATGCGTCTTCCCATGAGCCATTTTTATCCTGAATAAGCTATCCAGCAATACTTTATTAATTAGGGGAAAAAACTACATGCAAAAAGCATACAAATCAAAACACTAGTTCTGTATAAAGTAAGCTTTAAAAAAACATGGTTAGTGCAAAGTCCGTAAATTCATGACATGATCACAGACTAGAGTACAGAAAACGATGGGACTGATTCAGGCAGATTAATTTGCTTTTGCCAACAATCCTCCCCATTTAAAGAAGCAACACACAGTTACTCATTTTTCCCATGTGATGAGCAAAAGCTTTAAAGGATGACAATGATAAAAATTAAAACATGGGATTATGGAAAAAAGAAAAAATGACTGCAATTAAAGAGAAGCTACTAGTTCCTACTTACAAGATTTATAAGAAAGAAGAATTTGGATAAAAGATGCTGCAAGATAATAGAAATAAAATGGAAACAAATCAAAGGACAGCAGTAGTTATAAAATACTTTAAAGATGGTGAAACTTTAATAACAAGTTAAGCAGCCTTTAGGTTTTTAAAAACAGATCAAAAGCTTATGATCTAGCAGGCTTGTTAAACACACAGGAAATTGGCAGTAGGGTAGAAAAATTATGATTTCATGCAGAGCTATGAACAAAAGTTTAAAAAGTATACTGCCATAGGTTAGGTTTAAATATGCAGTACGTTCAGACGTGTAGAAATATTGCTCTCTTTTCAACTCAGGCAGCTATTTGATTTATTTCATGTACTAACAGCTGAAAAATCTACACTATAAGAAGGTTGGAATAGAGAAAATTAACTGGTAACTCTCTTACCATTGTCTACTTATTGTACATTTGTCTGCATCTTGTAATTTTCATTAAGGAAAGTAAGAGACCTTCCAGGTACCTCAACCTTTTTTACTCTTAGTCAAGGCAGCACAGGCAGAAATAAAACTATTATTGAACAAATCTTCATTCAAGGTTGTGTCCACTTTGTTTAAAAGTGAGAGATAGAAGATTGCAAATATTCCTGGGAACTAACAAACTGAAAGAGAGAAATGGATAGAGATCTCCACTAAAGTTTTTTTTAAGCATGTAGGCATCTTATTTGGAATGAATACCACAGTTACACAGAAAAGGGATTTGTGTGGAAACATGAGAAACTGTTTTACATTTATTTCAGTCCCAGTTCAAACATTATCGAATGGAGTTTCTCCAGCTACAAATTATCCATTTTCATACATCTGTTCTCATATGGGTAACTACAATGTGACCTCTGCCACTGCACCAATTGATGCTCTAAAAATGTCTTAAATCCTTAGGGGACCACTTCTTATAGTTTTCCACAAACTTGGCTCACACACTGTTTACTACTGTCACTGCAACCATGTGGCTATGTAATCTGTGAATTGGCATCTAGCCTCTGCATTTTAACAAAGCTTTTCCTGCAACCCTCAAGGTAGGGTTGAGGGTTCTTCCCACCCACCCCTTCAAGGGTTCTGCAATCTGTAGGTGCTGTCAGCAGGCGTGACTGGTAAACATTCCATATTCTACTTCATATCTACCTTTTAAAAGAACCTGCCACACCTTCTGAAGAAAGTGGTTTTTTTTAAAAAAGCCAGTTGCCTGCCTTGTAGCTTGGCCACAATTGCATATGCATCAGATATAGGCTGAAATCCAGTTTGAACAAACTATGCCTACAGAAGGCTAATGACATTACCAGTTGGTTTTCATTTTTAAATATAAAACATTTCCTACTTCTGTCCCACAGCTCCTATGTCAGCCCTTTCTTTATTTGGAATCCATGGCATACCAGAGACAAGAGACAAAAGTTTTTCATTACTGAAAATTGCCACCACCAGGATAACATTACTACTAGTGGCAACTTTCAGTAATTAAAGATTTCTTCCCATTCTACTGCTCCCACTGCTTCCACATGTTGCAGGAGATTACACAGTAGTTGTGGCAGCCACAGGACAGAAGCAGGAATGGTTTTGTTTCTGAAAATTGCCCCATTATGATGAAGTCATGAGTCTTCTGTTAATCTTGTTCTACAAACATGATTTCAGCCACGCAGTTTAGAAAAAGACAACATAAGACAGGAATTTTCAGCTACCTAGTTACTAATTTTCTAGTTTTTTTACTGACTTGTTAACATTTATATATAGCTTCTCCTCCAATGAGCTCAAAGCAGCATAAATGATTGCCCAAAGTCACACAGTCATGCTTGAATCAGGGTGCAAATCCATGTCTTCTGAGTCAAGGTTCAGTGCTCTGACCACAATATAACATTGGCTCTCATCTGCAGTTTTAATGATAAACAGCTTGAAACCAAAAGGATGCCTAGTTCTTTTTAAAAAGCACTGGTAGAGGAAAATATGTGGACATGTCCCTGAGTAGATAAGAAGCTATCAAGAATTATAGGAATACTATGAATACAGAGAGATTGGTTGCACTTATTCACAGTTTGACAGGCAGAGAACTTGTTCTCTCTGTGTTACTGGATTACAACATCATTAGCCCCTTCCAGCTTGCCAAAAGGTAACAGGTAATGAGAGTTGTACTCCAGAAACATTTGGGGAGTCTCACATTCCTCATGTGCTTCATAGCAACCTCCAAAATAATCAGAAAACTTGCTCTGATGCTTTCCTACCACTGAGTATTTATTCTCTTGGATGTTGTATTTCAACACAATAATTAAAAAGCATTAGGAAACAATCAAAGGGGAGTGTTTCCTGGTTATTTAGGAGAATAATTATATTGTACTTCCTCCTCTTAAATGCACACCCTAACACAGTATCAGAGATTAAGTGTGTGGGAAGCTGAGAGCAACACCATCAGGCAGCAAACCTTTATTATGAGTCTGAATGCCCAGGGAGATCACACAAGGCAGAATGGTCAAAGCTAAGACAGTAGAGTAAGATGCATTCATCCTCTTCTGGATGAAACAGCTATATTGGCAGAATAAATAGTTCCAATTGTGATGGGTGCACAGAAATTCTTGAAGGAGAGCTACTGGGCATCAGGAATAGCAGAAGGTGACACCACTAGACAATTATTCTTCGATAATGGCAATGATATCAAAATTATCTTATTAATACTGCAGAAAAGAAGGTGATAGTAAGCCACTTATTTATACCACAAAACCTATGATGAGACAGTTTGAAAAATAAAATAAGAGGTAATGCTGGAAGATGAGAATCATAGTCAGAAGGACTCAATCACCTACTGGGAAACAACACAGGATAAGAATAAATAACTGTTCTTGCTTACGAAACAACTGGCTTAAAGCTGAAAGGATGTCTGGTTGCTAATGTGCACTGAGACAAAACAGAAGTCCAGAACTGCATGACACATACTGTAATAAGAACATGGAATGTGAGAAGTATGAATCAAGGTAGGGTTGTGTAAGAAGGAAGGAGAGAGAGACCCCTCTCTTGAGAGTGCCATCCCTCCCGACGACCGCTGAGAAAGAGAGTCAGACCCCACCAGTTCCCCCACCCCGGAAGACGAGACCTCCCGGACAGGACCTGGGGAATTTGGAGGGAGATTTTAAAAGACTCATGATTACGGAACCCGGGACTATCTTGGCGGGCGCAGGAGAAAAAAGGTGGGAGATAGTGGAAGTGGGGTTAGGGGATATAAAAAGGCTGGAAGGAGAGTTACCAGTAGGCTGGGAACGAATCTGGGTAGAAGATCGATGGACAGGGAAGACAGAGAAACTGCGTGTCCCCAAGGAGGAAGCTGATGCCCGGAGGAGGCATGAGCTAAACCCCAAACCATCATACTGGGGTGAACGAGAGACTAAGGAGTGGAGGAGGAAGTTGAGAGAGGAAAGACAGAGAGAGTGGAAAGAGAATGAAGGGAAATGTTAGAATGGAGAATTTGGGAGAACCAACAGAGGGAGTTCCTGGAGTCCCGTGGGAGACGGGGGAACCCCTCAGAGGGTCCAGGAAAGAGAGAATCACACACATCTATGTGATCTTGAGTGACTAGAATAAAAAAGTTGGAATTCTGTGAAGCCAAGAATTTGTTAAGAATACATGCTTGAGCCAAATAGGTGATTATACACGTGGACAACAGGAACGTACACACGAACTTCATCAAATGGCCAATACAGAAATCAAAGAGACTATATAATTGGGAATGGAAGATGGAAAAATTCTATTCTCTTGGAAAAAAATAAGACTAGGAGCAGACTGTGGCATAAATAATGAACTATTCACATTTAAAGAAAAAGGTATCTGAATAAGAACTTTAGAACAATTACAATACCAAAATTAATATAAAATACTAATATATTCCCAAGGAATGTTAAACAGCATCATTGAATAATTTAAGAACGGTGTAAAGAACAGATTTAAATTTATTAAGCTTAACTGATGCTAAAACAAGAGCTGCAGATTGAAAACTAGAAATATTATTAGAGAAAAATGCAGAGAGGCTATTCCTGTAGTCAAAAAAAAATCAGGCAAAGACTACTTGCAGAAGCTTTCCCTCAGTTACTGGGTGCCTGAGTGGGGATTTTAAATGCATGGTTGTACTTTCTTGTTTTGAATGTGTTTTGGTGTTGCTTTTAGTGTGGTCTTTATTTGATCCTTTTTTAGTATTTGTACACTTGCTGTTTTTAGCTTCAAATGTTGTCTTTTAATGAAATAAACCACCTTGGGTTCTTTTTAAGGAGAAGGCGGGGTAAAAATATTTTGAACAAACAAACAAATCCCAATTACTGTGCAGAGATGTGGAAATTGGATAATCAAGAAAGATGATAGGAATACATCTTTCAAGTCATCTTAAATGTGCTATTGGAGGAGAGCTTTCCAGATACCATGGAGCACCAAAACTAGAGATAGAAGGAGTTTGGAGTTTTCTACACTCAAAGCATGTGCTGTACCACTGGACTCAGAACAAATTAAGGGAATTCAGGATTACAACACTGACATGATATCCATGAGAAGAGAATGGATTGCATAAATTTGTTAAAGGGCTGTCTTATATAAATACACCCATTAAAAGATTAACCCATTAGGTCTAAAGTTGAAAATTCTAAGAGTAACACATACCACTAAAAACATGACTTCATGATTCTGAGAAGTCTGTGAAAGACTAGGAGTTGCATACTCAGATAAGGTAGTTTGGGGGTGTCTTAGACAGGACAGGGCTGTGTCACGGATTGGGTGCCAGCTAGAAAACCACAAAAGGTACTCCATAAGAAATAAAGCTCTGTCTGGTAGCAAGAGACAACAGGTCTGCCTAGACAAACAAGACAGCAAGTGAGAATGACTATGCTAGGAAATGTGAGCTAGAATGTGAGGGGGATACCACAAAGAACAGGCTGGGAGCCCACCAGACATTTGGACATTTTTGGTACAGTACAACCAAGAGTCTGTCCATCTTACATTTCATAACCCAGAAGAGCACTAGGTGCCCAAACGTTGGGGCAGTTACAGACAACAAATAAAGAGGCTAGGACTGTGGGCAGCATGGCATAGAATGAAGGGACTGATGAAATGGAACCTCAAAGAAGGTCCTGAATAACTTGGCTGAATTAAAGTAGACTGACAAACCACTGAAATATCTATGCCTCTGAAGGTACAGGAAAATGATCTCGCTAATCTAACTTGCCGGACCAAAACCAAAGAATACTGTGCCAATTCAAAACTAAAAAATATATTTGAACACACTTCATGCATCTGATGAAGTCATCTATGGTCATGAAACCTTATGACATAAGGGGCTGAAATCCTGTTCCATAAGCTACATCACATAAAGCTGATGATGCCACAGTGATTATTTTTTAAAAATAAAACATTTCTAACACCCCACCCCACCGCTCCTGTGGAATCTCTTATCATCAGGAAAACACTGAGGGCCACAGGATAGAGCACGAAGTCTTTAAGCACCAATAATAGGTGTTGCCTGGATGACTATGTGGCACTAGTTTTTTCCTTTTAAGTATACGATAGAAAACACAAGAGTCAAGGAATTATAAAGAAATTAGACAACTAGCATGTTGACATGCTCTTTCTCTTCACTGGAATGAAATCCTTCCTCAAACCATCTTTCTCAGAACAACAATTTGCAGTTGACAAGGTGTTAGGATCATGTCACAAAAAATACAAAATAGCGCACATATAAAAGCAAGGATGGCTGAAATTGTCAGTAACACTTTGGGAAGTGAAAAAGAAGCATCAAACAGTGACAGTTACTAACAAATTGCTTGTTACTAAACTGCATTTTAATATCATATGGATGGATATAATCAAACTTCCCTAGCTATTACAATTTAAGACAGGAAATTTTATGATGGATGGGTATGTCAAGCAGCAGATTTTTCTTAGAAAGCCAAAAATCAGCTACTAGAAAACAGCAGACAATATGAGTATGAATTATAGCAATGGTATTCTTCCAAGTCAGTAAGAACAAAAACTAACAACAGGAAATCTAGAGTTCTGACTCTACCTCAAACAGAACTGTAATTGTTGAATCAAAATTAAGTGAAACAATGGAACATGGCAAATACATAGAAAAGACAACACAACTGTCAAGTCCATCTCTCTAAAGCAAAAGTTCCCAATCTTGGCTCTGCACATGTTATTAGACTACAACTCCCAGAAATCCTGGCCAGCATACCTAGTGGTGAAGGCTTCTGGGAGCTTTGGTTCAAGAACATCTGGTGACCCAAGATTAGGAACTACAGCTCTAAAGGCATATGCTGTAGAACTCTGTAAAACCACAATGCCAGGCAAGTGAATTTAATACTTAAAATGAGGCAATGTATTATTAAAGTGCTGCATTGCGACCAAAGAACTGAATGTAAAATTGATTCCAAATTTAGCCATACTTAAAGGCAATCCATTAAATATAGCTAAAACAAGCCAAATTAATTTCAAGGGGTTTACCTAATGTATGGCTAAATCCTGAGCCAACACAGTATTTTTTTATACATTCAAACTGTCTCAAAACTTTTAAAAACTTAACAGAAATCCTCTGAAATTTTAGCTACAAAATTTCTCTTTCAATTTAAGAATTTGTAATTCATAAAAAGCTGTAATTTGACTGTTTCACTATATTACAAAGAATAAAAACCCTGATTGTTCAGCTAAGCATTTACGGTACTTCTTCAGTTTTCATTAAGGTAAAGTTAGTCAGAATCCTACTGAGCATTTATGCCTACGTAAGTCTAATTGCACTCACATTCCTGATCACATGCCAGTCAGTTTATATAATTATACTTATGCCAGGTCAAATTACTTGTAGGATTCTGGCTATTGTATTTATAATGACCAAAATCCTGTTGTGCAGCTCCACCTCAGAATAAGAATGATCTACTTTGGAAGTATGAGCCGTGCTAGCCTATTTGAATAACAAAGAAAATGTCAGCATCAGCAACGTATTGCCACTGATATTTTTCAATACTGTATTGGGATGTACATGCCTCTCAGCAATTACACAAAGCTGTGTTCACCACAAAATTGAAAAAGGAAGTCTTTATTCTGTGGCAATCTTTTGATGCTGATATCTTTCTTGTTCTATAGGCTGAAACTGTTCAACAGATTTGAGCCAGCATCTCTATTATTTTTTCTAATTTTATTGTATTTTATTGCTTCAAATAACATTAGCCAACATTAGCAAACACCAGAATAGTAAGACTTACTTTATATAAATAAATGCAATAGAAAAATAATTTGCTTTAAATTAAATCTATATGGTTGAACAGATAATTTTAATAAGTATTGTGTATGTGATTTTTCCTTAGGTTATCTAAAGACAATGTTTTGTAACACTGGAGCTTTTCTCCAGAAAAATTCCTCAGGTATACAAATCCCATTTAACAACAAAAAATATTTTCTATGCTTGTAGAAACACAGTATTTCTAAGACATTATTGGAAGTTACGTAAACCCTGAAATACTGGCCAGTGACCAATCTCATTACCACTAACAGTCAGTATTACTAGAACTTGTTCTACTCAAATATAAATAATTTTCTTATTCCAGAAGTCTTGTCTTTGATATATATGGCATGAACAAACATATCACTATAATAATTATCTGAAATTTATGACATCATCTTCATCATATCTGGTTTTAGTTCCAAGGAAATAGCAGTAAAATTTTTCCCCATAAAATTGGTGTAACCATTAGGATTTAAAAGCTACAAGTTTACAGAACCCTTGAAGTTAAAGTATTTCCTCTTCCTTTGGGATGCATATATTTCATGTTAGGGTCTCTATGAAAATGAAGGTAACATTTCTCAAAAGTAAAGCAAATCAAAAGCCAAGCGTTACAGACAGGTCCTTTCAGGGTGCTTGCCTGCCCCTTCTACTATGTGGGTGGATACGTGCTTCTAACTTTTCTTTGCTAACCAGAGTAGTGGTTCACCACTAAATGGGTGGACTATAAATGTAACTAATAAATGAATAAATAAATAAATAACTGACTGAAGTAATTCATAGCAAGAGAACTTTCTCTCAAAGTAATGCTCTTCGAGGAAACAGATAAATTATTTCCATTATTCCATTGCCTATGTCTCATTGGAAAAAAGGAATTTTTTCATAGAATCATGTGAGCCAACCACAAAAAATGACTCTAATGACCATGTACCCATATGTTATAAGTAAAAATAGAATCTTATTTATGTTAGAATTAACATGATATTTGACATCCATTAATCATGCTGCTTTGTCAGATTTTTTTTATTAATCAGACATGTTAATCTTGCAGGTAGGAAATGACAGCTAAGAAGAAACAGAATATACAGATTTGATAGGCAATATTTACCTGTCATACTGCTGTCTCTGTTCATTCCATTATGAAGCTTACAGTGAACAAATGCTGCATCAAATAGCCATGATCCAAAGAGGTTCAAGATACTGTTAACCTTTGGCCTGTGGGGAGCAGGGAGAGGTCGAGGTTCAGAAGTGGTCTGGTTTGGGCTGGACAGTGGAGAAGTGGAGGATGGCTGGTGTTGTACTTTGGAAGTATGAGCCGTGCTAGCCTATGTGAATAACAAAGAAAATTGTCATCTGATCAGAACTAAAAGACAAATCATATAAACCATATTAGTAAATATATGATAATCTGTCTCATGGGAAACACAGCATTGCTTTACTAAGTATAGAGGCTTACGGTGCTGTTTTTCATGGTTGGCTTATTCACCGTTACAGCACGGTGTCTTCGGTTGTGAGGTGGAGTTGTGTTGACAGCAGTAGTCTGGGGCATGTTCATTCTAGTTACCGGTGTGGGTGGAGCACTATCTGCTCGAGGCCTTGAAATACCTGAAAGATATAAAGGGATCCTTAGCATCAAATCCTTCCAAAATCATATGACACTGTGGATATATAAATAGAAAGACAGAGCCATTCCGGCTATACCAGCACCAGTGTTAAATAATAATCCTATTTCACAATTAGTTTTCATTAAAATCAGAATGTTGATGGAGGAAAGCATTTGGAGTTACTATATACAAAATCACTGATTACCTTAAAAAGATGAGCATGCAGCACACACATGTGAATTTAAAATATGGAGAGAGTAATAGAACCAGTAGAAAGAAAGCCTGACTGAAAGACAGTTTCTTCCCAGTCACACTAACGATCCTTCCTTACTACTTACTACTTAATTTTGGACTGAATGATACATCTAGACAGATTCTTTTAAAATAAGTATTAAGCAGACAAGTGTGAGAACCCTTTACTAATTTGTTGAATAGGAAAGGGTGAGCTATGCAGAAGACAGTATGTAGAGTAAAAATTACTAAAGTGGATCCTCAAGTTTTGTGCAACTGTTTTCTGAAGCAATATGTTACTTTTCTTCTAGCAAATTCTCATGTTAACACAGGCTAATTGCAAATATAACGTTTCCCAAACTGACTTTAGTAATCCTATGCATGCTTTCAGTCCTAAGAAGTCAGCCTTGCCATACTGGGCAGGACACACTCTCAGTTAAATCTGCAAAGGCGTACACCCTAGGAATGCTCCCTAAACTTACAGGCTTACTCCATCTCCTTTCCATGGAAATTATACCTTCCATTCTGTTTTCCAGCAGTAGCATTGGGTCTAGACAAATGTGCAGTGATATGGGCTAGCAGGAGTTGTTTTCCTCACACCCTTATTCTTCCAGTAGGCCTCTCCCCCAATACACATAACCTAATTTCTTTCCTGAGGACTGGGGAAATGGCTGAATGAACTGGCCTCCCCTCTCCCCAGAGAGGAGGAACAAGCAGATCACCTTCTGGTTATCTTTTTCTCCATAACACTTCTCTGGATCCAATCCAAGATTTAAGTGACATCTACATCAAGGCAAATGCTAGACTCATCAGGATGCTAATGATGACACATCAGGAATTCAATGTTTTGATAAAATACCCACAATATGCTAATTTCCAAGTCTCAAATACACATACTCTCTACAGGTCATAGATCATGTATCTGTGTATGTAGAATCTTAATCAAAGGACAGAATCAATTTACATGTGAAGGATTGGCAGTATTCTTTCATCTGCCTTAGTAACGCAATTGACAAGGGAACAATTAGCACAATTAAAAGGGAAAGTACTGTTAGTTTTATAAAATAAAGAAGCAGTATTCTGTTATAAAGAAGTATTTATGAAAACATTCAGATTTTAAAATTGGATTAAATAAGAAAGTAATTTTAAGATACTGTATGAATTCTGTCATTCTTTTATTCTTAATGGCAGCTGACACTTGCTGCAGCAAAATTTAAACAGCATTGTTTAAAATACTATAAGCATATTTTTCAGTTTACTTTGCTTCAGTAAGAGTCTAACTCTTTCACAGTTCATTTTCAGTTATTACAAGATGAGACATCTGCCAAGTTTAGTATAAACAGTAGGACTGGAAGGCTATGGTGGATATCTGTACTACGATAGGTAGATATTTTGCTTTCTTTAGCAGCCGAGCATCTTTTAATAGTTACCCTAAAACACTAAGATGCAAGCAATGCTTCATGAGTATCTGTCATGTTTAAAAGCCTATGTGAGATCTTCTTTTGTTTCTCAACTTTTAAGGGCTTTTGTGTGTGTGTGTTTAGTCGTTTAGTCGTGTCCGACTCTTTAAGGGATTTTAGTCATCTCTAACTATGATAGCAACAACAACAGAATTACAGTTGTCTTGTAGTTTTTACAAGAGATCAAATCACACAATGCTCACATATAAAGATGTGAATCGTAACTATCACAGTTATGTCTTAGGTTTGTTAGATATTCATTTCACTAGAACTTTAAATGAAAGATTTCATTACTGTTTTGAGATAGCATGCATCTTCTGTCATTGCGAGAATATGAGAATTACGCAACAATATAATTAAGATAATATAGAATCATAGAATAATAAAATAACTGAGTCGGAAGGGGCATATAAGGCCATCAGGTCCAACCTCTTGATCAATGCGGGAATCCAAATCAAAACAGATCTGACAGATAGTTATGCATATGTATATTTGTTGTACTGAGAGAAATGATGCAGAAGGCACTGAGGACCATGAAAATTGTGCTTCTTTTCTATCCCTTTCTTCATAAACATATCTATAATATATATATAAATATAGCCCACATTGTTACAACCTAACCCTATTTTTACTATGATAGAGAAGTGGTTCTAAATGTCAACAATTTTGAAAATTAAATTAAATAAACATACATTTTATTTTATAGGAAACAGATAATGTAATATAAAGTTACTGCTGAGACAGAATACTGCCACTTTCATAAGGTCATTCAAACTCCAACCACAGTTAAAATCATCACCCATCTGCCCAGATTCTTGCCACCCAGAAGAGTACAACACATTCTAATACCATATCTGGGTAATCTTTCACACCAACTGGTTGTAAAAACAGCAACTCCTAGAGAAGAAAGAGATTATATTGCTACTATATTATGCACCAAAATGGAAATATTTCCAGAAAACAGTTCTTCTATAAAATGAGGTGAGTTACATTTACTAAAGCATTTATAGTTTCATATAAAAATAGACAAGTGTTTTTATTAACAACAGACATGCAGGTAACACTTTCAAAGAAAATTCTGTATGAAACAACAAGCAGGAACATGAATGATTTTTAAACCATTTAGCTTAGTGTATTAGTAACCACTTTTTAGTAGACCACCATGATAAGAAACTTATTTTACTGGACAGACATTCCAGAAAAAGTACTGGGAAGGTTTGTGGGTCAGAGCTTGATGGTCTGCTGAACAGGTCTTCACTGCCATAAAAGTTGCCCATCCACACCAATCTTTTGACTCTTTAACTGGACCTGAAGGCGGTTTAATATATGGTAGCACAGGTCAATTTACCAAATGATGTAAACAGAACACATTTCAGCTGCAAACATAATTGCAAAGAGAACCTCAAAATGTTCTGGAAGCAGCTATTTGATGTGTTAAATATACTAATATAGAAACTAAAAATCTATTAGATTGTTTATAAAAAGGCAAGCAACATCTTATTAAAAATGTAAACTGTTACCTAGAAATGCGTCCACTAAGCAACTGATCCCACGCATAGCACGAAAGAATATTTGAGGCAGATGTTTAAGGCAGGGATACTGATTTAATTCCTGAGCCATTCCACTGACATTTAAAAACTGTTCCTGAAATTTGGGGGTAGAGCTTATAATCGCTGGATTACTCAAATCCACAGGATTACTACAAGAAGGAAGAAGATGACATTTTAATAATCATAATGCATTTAATGAATATAAAAAGTATCTACAATGCACTGAGAATTTAAAAAACATTTTTAAAAGAAAATAATAGGCAATATCAACATGTAGATGTATGGAAAAGCAAGCAATCTGATAGAATTAAACTGATGAGCAGTGATCAGCAAATGAAGATAGTGAATTGTTTTGTATCCTGGAACTAATAATAGCAATCACATTTGGACAGATGGTTTGTTCTCAAGGGCTTTGAAATAAGACCACACCCCAACACAGTGTCCAGACACACAGATACATCAAGAAAAGGGATGAATTATATGGATGGTTCAGGAGACTTTTAGGAAAAAAGCTGAAAGGTATGAAGAATTACAGAATGAAATCTGTTTGAAGCTGACAGTGACATTCTGGTGAGTCAAGGCATAGAGGCAATTACTCTAGGAATAACTATGGGGCAAAACAGCAGAGACTTAGTTCAAGGCAAGCATTCCTCAGGCACTGGAAAAAATGATTATTTATTTTCAGTATAAGTCCAACAATATCAACAGCATCTGGATAAAGGAAAGGACCTTATTTTGTCAACTGGGATATATGTAGAACATACAGTGGCACTTTACACCAACAAGCCATGACCTCAAGGGCTTATCAGCTTTGGATACATATGCAGGTAACATTGCATGTCTTCTTGTGTACAGTACCTTAACATATGTAAAAAGCGAAACCAAGTCTGGGCCACACACTCATTATCCATATCAGGAGGAATCAGGCCGGCATCTTCATCAGGAATTTTAAAAGGTGGAAATGATGGTCCATACGTAAAACGCAGCAATCTGGAGGACAAGTCAGAGTGTCAGTGGGTTTTTATGTCTATTTGATTTCACTCTGTAACTATAAGGGAGGCACCCTTATTTCACTAAAGTCATTTGTGGAAAAAATTGCATACAAATATCACACAGTGGCTAAAATCCTGTTGCTTGGCATAGTAAATCACATTGGAATAGGCCCAATGAATCAATGTTGATTTAGTTGGTCAACTTCTTTGAGGCTGCTGCGGAAACTTCAGGTGGTGCAGAACGCGGCGGCCAGACTCCTTAGTGGGGTGAAAAAATTCCAACATATCTTACCCACTCTGGCCGCATTGCACTGGCTGCCCATCCGATTCCGCATCGACTTCAAGGTGTTGATGCTCACGTACAAAGCCCTAAACGGTTTAGGGCCTCGATATTTGGCGGAACGCCTTCTACCACCAAGTTCTACCCGTGTCACTCGCGCGAGCCAGGAGGTGAGGTTGAGGAGCCTAACGCCGAGGGAGGCCCGGAAGGAGAAGACAAGAAATCGGGCCTTCTCGGCGGTGGCTCCTCGCCTCTGGAACAACCTTCCCCCGGAGATTCGCGCGGCCCCCTCGCTGGGTATTTTTAAAAAGCAATTAAAAACAATGATGTTTCGGCAGGCCTTTCCCCCCACCCCCCCTTAGCTAATCCTGATTTTCCTTTTTTCTTTTTCTTAGTTTATAATTTTATGGTTGAAAGTTTTCTTCTTTGTAAATTCGTTTTTAGTCATTGTTGTACCCCTGTTGTGAGCCGCCTAGAGTGGTCTATTGACTAGATAGGCGGGATATAAATAAAATAAATAAATAAATAAAATAAATTCTCTGTTAAGTTCCACTGATTCAATTTGGCTTATTCTAACTGCAGTTTAGCATGCTAAAGTAAGACAGTTAGATTAGGCCTACTGTATTTCAATTAATGGAACTTGCAGATGAGTTGCCTCAGAAAATTGCCATTGACCCAATGGGGCTACTCTTGTGCAATTCACTACATTGACCAATACCATTTTGGCCAAAGGGTTTTTTTTTATTTTGTTTTTTTGTTTGTTTTTTTGAAAAAAATCAAGATATGTAAAAGATAAAACTACAGGGTTTCAGAAAGACAAAATACTTTTGGATAAGGGGTTGCTAGACTCAGAGGAAAAATTGATTAAAGATTTATATAATACTTTAATGGAGTAAAAAATGGAAGATGAAATTGTGAAGGATTGCATGGCAACATGGGCTCAAAATATAGGTCATAATATAGAATTAAGTACCTGGTCACAAATTTGGGAACGAAATATTAAAATGACTAACTGTATAAATTTAAAAGAAAATATATACAAAATGTTTTACAGATGGCATGTAACACCAGAGAAATTAACAAAAATGTATAAAAATGTTTCTAATAAGTGTTGGAAATGTGAAAGAAAGTAGGGAGCTTCTATCATATGTGGTGGATGTGCATTAAGGCCAAGGACTTTTGGGAAATGATAAGAGAAAATTTTAGGGGTTAAAATTGCTTTGACACCAGAAATTTTCTTATTAAATATTTTACTAGCCACACTTGAAAAAAACAAGACTTACTTGACCTTACACCTGATAACTGCAGCTAGAATTGTATATCCCTGTAAGTGGAAGACTACAAAGGTGCCAACAAAGAAGGAATTTATTGAGAAGATTTTGGAACTGGCAGAAATGGATATTTTGACAGATACACTAAATAATAGACTGGAAAATAATAAATGGGAACCTCTTTATGCATGGATGAAACCTACAGTGATTTAAATAGAATATATTAGATTAATATTATGTTAGAGAATATAAGATGAAATGAATGGCACATATTGTAATAAATCACTCTGGTTGCAACAGATAGAAAAGTAGAAAAAAATACAATAAAATATTTATTTAAAGAAAGGATTTTGGTGAAGTTTAATTATTTCTTTATCCCTCATTAGCTTCTCTCATAGCATACTCTTGGAAGTATTAGAGCTGCAGGATGTCCCTGAGGTCTACTTTGCTAACAAGGATATTCAAACAAGGAAGTATCAGCTTACATAGCAAAACAAGAAGAGAAATACTTGCTTATGTCCCAATCACTAGATGTGCTTATTAGTCTACACAAAAAAGGTAGAACCTGTGAAAAATGAGATATATTTCATAGAAATAAAGTATGTTGCATGGAATATGCCCCCAAGAAACACATCCCTCTAAAAACACTACGTAGGTACTTAAGTAGGAGAAGTAAGTCAAATATTCACAAGTAATTTTTAATAGATGTGACTGGATGGGACATAATGTTTCACCTGAGAGAGACAAGAACAACCTTGCCCCCCACTTCTCTGAAGCATAATGTTGATGATGGGATCCATTAAAACATCCCACTCAGAAAGCAGAATATTCAGTGCATTATCAGGGTGAAATGAAATCTTTTCACCTACCTAGCAGTCAGGGCACAGATTACTTTGCTCCACTGTTCCACTACTGCGGAATGATGCCTCCAGTTCGCTACCATCTCTTTGGCAGTTTTCCAATAGGGTGGTGTGGGGAAGCACCTGGAACAGGCTAGCAACCAGACTTCAAACAACACACCAATCAGCTTCTCAGCCAAATTCTCAGCAATACCACCTATAAGAGGAACACAGCAGGGAAGAATATATTTTTCAAACCTACCTCCAAATAATATTTTATCGGCAGCTCTGCAAAACACTTCTGACCTCCTAAAATATTTTCCGTATTTTTGGATCTTAACAAGAAATTGTCTCATGGGAACATCCAGCTTTACAACAACACTCGCTGTTTACTGCATACTGACACACCTTTTATTATCACTGTACTTCAGCAGTCAGTTCTATTTAGTATTAGATGTAGATTTCAAATCCACAAGCCTACTAAGAGAATTATTTTATGTGTCAATGTGAGACTGGTCTCCCTCCCTCTACGAGGAGAAGTGGGCTTTCCACCTCCCCAAGAGTAAGGGCAAAATTCCCGTCCTGCAATTCATCTGTAGACTGAGGCAGTGATGTGGATGACACTGTAGAGCAGTGGTGTCGAACTGTGGCCCTCCAGATGTTCTTGGCCTTCAACTCCCAGAAATCCTGGCCAGCAGAGGTGGTGGTGAAGGCTTCTGGGAGTTGAAGTCCAAGAACATCTGGAGGGCCACAGTTCGACACCACTGCTGTAGAGGCTGCACATGCAGACATGAAGGGCTGGAGATTAAAAGAGGAGAGTGAGGAGGAAGGACTGCTCAGCAGACGCTGTCAATTGGGAAGCATTTGAGGCCCAGGAGGTTCCAACGAAGCTGGAACACTCAACTGCTGGTTGGGAGGTGATCCATTGCTGGGATCCCAACATTGAGTGTTGGGAGGAGTTCTTTGTGCCGTAAGAGGAAGCAGTCCGAATACACCAGGACAAGGCAAAATGGTGACAGGCAAAACGGCTGGAGAATCAATGCAGCCACGCTGCTGGCAGAGAACACAGAAGGGGCTACTGCCAGGCTCTTACAGGCAGTGCTGTCCACATCAGCCATCCGGTCCTTCTCCTCCTATCCAACCTCCTCCTCCACCTTTGTACACTGGTGAGCCCAGCTATGTCCCCGTAAAATTTGGACAGGCGACTGGGGGGGGGGAATACCACATGCATGGTGCCACTACTGCTAGTGCCAACTACCAATTGCTCCCAGGCAATTCTATTCTAGGGACAGCTGAGTCATCTTCATACAGCATCCTTGCTGCAGCCCCCTGTGTTTAGTGCATCTAAAGGGTGCCTTGGAGGTGATGGAGGAGGCAGGGCTCTGCTCCTCCCAGCAATAGAGACTGTTATGGACTGGTCTCATTGACCTGAACTGTTTGGGAGTGTAGTTAACTCCCTGGTGCCCACAGAACTACTTTCTATTATAGTTGAGCAATGCTGGCTCCATTGCTGTTGAGTTGCTCCAATATAAGACACTGTTCCTATTAATACCTCTGGCGTCTTCATGGAGGAGAGGTGGGGGCAGCAACAGTCAGAAATAGGGAAAACTCCGTATGAACAAGGTCTGATAAAGAGTAAGATCCAGCAATCACAGAGGAGGAATAGTTCATGATTCTACTGCCTACAAGACTGAGAGCCAAAAGAGTACAGTGGTGTCTCGCTTAACAAGCGCACGGTTTAATGACGAATCCGCATAGCGACACTTTTTTGCAATCGCTAATGCGATCGCATTGCGATGTTTTAGGTGGCAAAACATTGCACTGCGATGATCGGTAAGCGTTTCGCTTACCAATCTTCGCATTGCAATGTTTAGAAAACAGCTGATCGGTGGTTCCAAAATGGCCACTGGGTGCAGAAAATGGCCGCCCGCAGCGTTTTCGCGCCCTGCCCTCGCTTACCGAGGCGGCGAAAATGACGGCCAAATGGGGAATCTTCGCTTACCGGTGAGTTTTCTCCCATAAGAATGCATTAAACGGACTTTAATACGTTCCTATGGGGTTTTACATTCCATATAGCGATGATTCCGGATAGCGACGTTAATCCTGGAACGGATTAACGTCGCTATGAGGGGCACCACTGTATAATGTTGAAGATCCATTTTAAAATGTTACAGTGAATGTGTTCTAATTTTAAGGCAGCTGTTTGAGGAGGTGTGATTTACTTGTGATCTGAGCAGTAACTGAAATGTTATTTACTACCTCCTACTCCCACAGATACTGTTCTGCCAATTTAAATCACCCTTTCCAAAGTTGACATACAATGAGCCTATGAAAAAAATATGTTCAGCTATAGTACAAAAATTGTTGAGTCAATTAGAAACACCAACTACATCACCACCAACTATAACTGATATGGAAACAGAAGATTGCCAAATCAACCTAAAGACTGTTACATGGCATCTTTCTAATCATTCACCCACGGCAAGTATGATGATGAGAGCTTCTAAGACTTGGTGACAATGATTTCTGGGGCAATTTCACTTGGTTTGCCATTACAGAGCACATCTTCCCTTAGGCAGCCATGCACCAAATGCCTGGCCGGTATGGCATCATAATTATCCCCACTATTTCTTCATATGCAGGCATCTACATATGCTGCACTAGAATACCTTTTACTCTAATATAGCAGGATTCTTCTTACATTCTAATCTAAAGTCAAAATTTGGACACCCATGACCAAAGTTCCCTCTAATTTTCTGTCCCACTATGTAGGAGTCTCACTCTGTGTGTGTGAGGGTGTGCAGGGCTTCATTTGAAATGGGAAGTAGACAATCCGGATGCTGGCTGCCTGCGTGCAACCCCTACAGAGCTTTGGGCGAGTTCACATGCATGCAACATAGAGGCAACATTGCCCATGACTACAAGAAAACATAAAGAAATCACCAACGGCACACAATTTTTGGCTGGCGAAGCCAAAAATTGTATTCACCAACCTATTGCTTGTAAAGTCCACCACATTCTCCTCTCTGTGCAAATCTCACTCCTGCCAGCTTTTTCCAAGGATAAGACAGGTGGAAAAAGGCATAGGGTTGAATAATGCTGCTTGGAGGCATCCAACCCTCTGCCACCAACTTTTGTGGTACAAAGCAAAACAGGCTGGAATAGGATGGGAGCAAGACTGGTACAGCCTTCCATGATCAACGTTCTAAAGCACAGGTTCCCAACCTGGGGGTCATAAAGTGTTTTCTTGGGGGAATGACCAGTTGTTTTTAGTTGCAATTTCTATTTATTATATTAAATATGGTATACACAATGCTGTTTTCTTTTAATCATCTGGGCCCACAGATAAATTTAATTTGAACCAGAATTGTTGGCAACCTAGAGTTCTTAGTTATTTTGTGTGCCCCCCTGGATGGATTTTCCTTTTATCCATGTACATCAGTCCGATCCCCTCAAACAGAGCCACTCCCGCTCGTTTCTCTTTGCTCCTCCGCATCCACCGTTGGAGGACTGATCAGCCCTTTGGACCCAAGCATCAATCAGTATCAAAGAGGCCTGAATGAGGTGAGTGCACAATGCATGCTGGGAATGCTGGCACCCAAGATGGTGCCAGGATTGAAAAGTTGTTGCTGTCATGGCAGTGGCGTCTTTTGGCCCACCAGAGTTTCAAGCTGTGGCGATGGCAGTGCAGCGAAGAGAGAGGGGACTTGGGCAGGAGGTGCCTTTGTTCCCTGCTTGAGTCACAGATGAGAAAGGGAAGAGGGACAAAAAGGTGAGGAAGGAGAACTAGGAAGTGGGGCATGGGTGGCCATGAGAGAAGTGCTTATTTTGGAATGAGAGGGAGAGGCTCTTTATCGAGGGGGCTTTTTTTGGGGGGGGAAGAGACATGGAGGTAATTTCCATATCCAAAAAATAAACTCAAAAGGTATTGACATTTTTTCCTTCTCAAATTTTATCTGGTAGACGCAGATTTACAACTCCCATAACTATGTATTATTTAGTTATTAATATGTTTACACCCTTTAAAATTGCCTTTTTATGCAAATGTGGGGTGGTCCATAGGTAGAACTACACTAACCACACTTGCCATGATCACCAAGGGGCACCATTACTCCCCACTGTCATCGAAGCCTTAAACTTACTGTGCAAAGCATCCGTGAGTGAATACAGCAGAAGGAATAAGAAAGATACCAAGAAATTTGTCAGCAACAGGAACATCAGTTGGGAATAGAAATTTAATGTCTGTTTTTCAGAAGCCTGCAAAATACAGCCTCTCTGCTCTGAAATCTGTTAGCAACCGAAATGTGACAAAAAATGGAAGTTAACCATTTCAATGTCAGTCATGTTATGACTATGCTTCCTTTTTGTATGATGAAGAGGATAACATTTTTATTCAGTTGTGTTCAGGCAAAAGGACACACGTGTAAACATTAAATGGAAAAAGTTAAAAGACAAACCTTGCACTGTTGGAGCTGCTAGTAGAGTATCGTTAATTTGTAGCAAGAACAATAATAAAACCTCCCAGGTTTCTCTAGCCATAGTGGTTGACTCATGAGCCAATTTTTGGACAGCTCTCAGAACTTGCAAACACAATTTAATCTGACTGGAACTTTGATCCTGCCTGTATAGAAGAAAACATGCTACTTACACCTTCATAAAAATACTGCAAAAAGTACAGGGAAAATTAGTCAAAGACATTTTAATGGATTGTTTTGCACCACTGATGAGAACTCCTTTCAAATGAAGCTGGAACTCTCTTAAGCAAAATATACAACTGAATTAAGAAAAACCATGCCATCTTTTTCAAAATATCAAAATTCAGAAATACATACAACAGACCTGAAAAATCAGTGACTCAAGGAGAACACACTGTATCAGTAAAACATGGTAAACCTCTCAGCGGTTTGATAACACATTTGCTTCCACTGTCATGGATATGGAGAAGATTCACTCAACGCCATACATAGCTGGTAGGCTAAATTAATCTTGATATACTGTTGTTCAGGCTTGAGTCAAGGTGGCCTTATCATGAATAGGAGAAGTTATACCACTTGGATGAGGCACTGAAAGGCAGTACCAAGTTGAAGTTGCTTCCAGCCCACCTGCTCCTTCGTAGCATGTAGCTAGCAATAGTTTATAAAATTATAATAGTCCTTAATTTTTTACAATGAATAACACATATGTATTTATTTATTTACCACTGCAAGCTCTTATATGTTTATAAAGTCTTTATTTGATATACACTGTTGTCACTCTTCAATGAAGAATTCTATATAGATATGCTATGCTCTTCTGAACTCTATGCCAAATACTTACATTTCTTATTAACTATTACAAAGTATTGAATGTTTTTTCTCCCAGATACTGTTCCTGAAGAAACACAAGCACTAGAAATATGTGGGCCGTTGAGTTTTTAGAAGAAATGCTTTACATTAGCTTCTGGTAGCTTTTTTCTTGTTTTAAGTAAATTCCTGCCTTTGTAAAGACCAGAAGGTTTGTTCTTTTTTTACTTTCCACAACATTTTAAAAAGGAAGTCACAAACAATCCAGCAAGAAATATACACATATATAAAATTTAGATTATTTTTTTCTGAAATGAGCTCTTTTTAACCTTCAACGTCTTTTCCATATAGTGTAGGTCTTTTGAACTGGCTCCTTTTCTGTAGCTAACCAAATACTGTAGTGTTCTTAATATATATCAACTGATATCAATTTCCAAATGAGCAAGTAATACAGTGGTGCCTCGCAAGACGAATGCCTCGCAGGACAAAAAACTTGCAAGACAAATGGTTTTGGCAATGGGGTTGATGACTCGCAAGACGAATGTTCCTATGGCCATGCTTCGCAAGGTGAATATTTTCCGTTTTTTGTTCCTGCCTCATATTTGCTGATTTTTAAATGTTTTTCTACGATGTTTAAAAAGTTAGTTTTTTGACTGACATTTTTGAAATCATCTGCACAATATGTATGGCTTTAAAGAGCACTTAATAAACCCTTTGTAAACCAAATTTGACTTTGTTCTGACTTTTTTGCCCATAGGAACGCGGTAATTAGATTTCAATGCATTCCTATGGGAAAACGCGTTTCGCAAGACAAATTTTTCGCAAGTCAACATTAACCGTGGAACGAATTAAATCCGTCTTGCGAGGCACCACTCTATCTATATCCATATTATAAATGGGCACAAACGCTGGTTCAATAGTTCATGCCAGTTTGTCCTTCGGATGAACAAGTGTTCAGCAATTCCCAGCCTCACCAACTCCAGGCAGCGCCCACTCAAAGGCAGAGCCCCAGTTTCCCTGCCCCACCTCCTCCAGGCTCTGCCTGGAGTGGGCACTCATTAGAGGAGGTGGCTGGGAACTGCTGAACAACTATTCATCCTAAGGACAAATCAGCACCAACTACTGAAGAGGTTATTCATGCCCATCCCTATCCCATATAAATCTAAAAATGTTTTTTCAAGAGTAGTTGAAGGTAAATATATTAGTTTATTACAGCTAGTGATAACAAACCACCAATTTGTCTGAATTGACTGGGTATGAGCCACACCACAAACATGGAAATATTTGCAATGCACTGTTGCTCACCTTGGTACAAAGAGATTTTGTAGATGCTTGAGAATGCTTTGAACATAAAGATTTGGTTCTTTGATAACTGGCAGTGGAATGGAGTCCTTAGGTAAAACCAGAGACATAATCCAGTCTGTATATACATCAACACAGTACTTTACAGTCTCACCATCTAAAGGAAGGGTCAATCCATAACAAACTACCTCCATGGTCCATTTTACCTAAGAAAATAAGAGAGTGTATTTCATTAGTATATTTCTAACATGTTCCTCTTCTAAATGAATATCTGTGCCACAACACACCATTTCTAAATGCAGCAATGACAAAGATACAAAGATACAGTTCATCTAGGATTAAAAAGACAATACTAATATTCTAAGGGCCACATTAATACAATCTAACATCTAGAAATGCTGTTTTACAATGGTCCTATATGCCTGCCCCCATGCCATGTAACACATATTTTAATATACTAATATGCACACCTCTAAATAGTGGAAGGATTACTAAATGTTGGAAGACAGGCATACAAACAGATGCTTGGATAATAAGCTAAATTTTTAAAAAAATAAAACAATCATACAAACCTAAAACATCTAATAACATAAAACAACAACTACTACTACTACTGCTGCTGCTGCTGCAGCTGCACAGATCATGGTATCCACCCCCCTCTGGGACCATTTGGAGATATAACCAATTTTCCTCCCTCTTTAGAGCCCCATTCCAAAATTGCATTGACTCCTGTGAAGTATAGTTAATATTGTTAATATTGTTGTGGTATTCTCTGAATATAATTGATCTATATACCTTTAAATTACTCCCCCAATCTAATTTTTAAAAAATCATTTTGAGTGTTGTACATTCCATGCAATCAAATGCTGTAAAATATCCAGTTAAATAATTCCTACTTTCCCCTTTTGTTTTCTTGTTAAATTTAACAACACTCCTAGTCGAATTTGCAGTTTGTCTTCTTATTATAAAGCCAGTTTGTTCTTTAATAATATTTAGTAATAAAACTATTGATTCTCTTTGCTAATATTGCTATAAGTATCTTAGCATCTTGAATTATTAAGGAAATAGGTCTATCAACACCAGGATCAGTTGGATCCTTACTCATTTTTGGAACCGATATAATTAACAAGTGTTTCCAAGATAGCATATATTTTAATACAGTAATATACACACCTCTAAATAGTGAAAGAATTGCTAAATGTTTGAAGGCAGATATACAAACAGTTGCTTGGGTCCTAAGCTAACTTCTAGCATACTCCTACACATGTCTATTCAGAAATATAGTGGTGCCTTGCATAGCGACGATAATCGGTGCAGCAAAAATCGCTGCAAAGAGATTTCGTCGCTATGCGATATTAAAAAGCCCATAGGAATGCATTGAAACCCCTTCAATGCGTTCCTATGGGCTTCAGACTCACCTTTAAGCGAAAATCCTCCATACGGCGGCCATTTTTGCTGCCTGGTAAGCGAGGAATCCGTCTCAGAAAAAAGCGGGCGGCCATTTTTTTACCCAGTGGCCATTTTGGAACCAACAATCAGTTGTTAAAAAATCATCACTTTGCAATGATTGGTAAGAGAAACAGGGTACCGATCATCGCAAAGCAACTTTTCCCCATAGGGAACATCGCAAAGCGATCGCAAAAAGTTAATCGCTATGTGATTTCATCATTAAACGGGGTGCCCGTTAAGCAAGGCACCACTGTATGTCTTACTGATTTACTAATTCCTCTTGATCTGCTGCTGCTCATTCTACCTTACACGTCTATGCATTAAGTGCATCTCTCTAAATGCTTTTGTCTTCCTATCTGTCTAATTCACACTATAAACAAAACCTCAGAAGAGGGTATGAAACTCTGCAATGCATCATTCTTATTGATGGTTCTGTATAAATAATGGATTCATGAAGTTTTTCTTTGGGAAAAGGGGGCCTTGTTCTCTCTCTGGAAAAGAACCAATTAACAATGTCAGCTTAATTCTCACTTGAGCTTTTTTATTGCTTTACAATAAAGGTTCTCCTCCACAACCGGGCTTTTGGACTCCTGAGCATTTTTTAATATGCATCTGTTACAGGAATAATATATTTTCTCAGCCTATTTTCTATCTGAAAAGAAAAACAAATATTTTCTACAGCTTGCCCTTCTGGAATGTAGATGTATAAATAGGATTGGAATCTACTGTGAAATATGATGTGCATAGTTAATAATAAATAATAATTCCATCAACATGCACATTCAGCATATTAGGAATGAATGAAATACATTTTGAGGCTTTCCCTTCCCATGATCACTTATGCTCCAGTATACATCTAACCACATTTTTATCAAAGCAAAGGACGCACTACATCTACTGTCTCTTCCTGTTTGAATAAGATTGACTACATGTACCATGCAATTTGAATTGAAAAGACAATTCCAATGATAAATTACAAGTACGGCATCTGAAAAAGTACATTACTTGAGTAAGCAAGTTTTAAGGAAGTTTTAAGGAAGCAAAACAAATATTTGAGGGAATAATACAAATAACTAACTGCCAAGGTTCCCTCTAAGGTGCACATGTACTTCCCTCTGTGCAGCTTTCCTCTTTCTCCACGCAGCCCCTTTGGTTCCGATCATGATGGAACTCTGCACTCAGGGGAGCAGTGTCATGCGCACACACAGGAGAAGTCGGAGAAGTCACGTGCAAGAGAGGTGAAGCCCTACCCAGCAGGGCTGAAAATTAGAGGGTATATTGCTAACTGCAGAAGAGCTCCATTGTGGGCTGTAACAGATCATAAACTGCAAAAATGAAAGCTTCTCTGCAATACAGCAGTTTAACCAAAATAATACATTACTATGCCAAAGATCCAATCAAATTAAGTAAAATAAACTAAGGCATTTAAATGCAAATATGAATGAGAATAGTGACACATAGTCTTCTTCAATATACAGAACCTAAGCAGCATATTTTCTTTTGTTATGAATTAATCATGAAGTATATTTTAAATAGGGTGGATTTGATTTAAATCAAATCAACTTAAATCCTGGTTTAAATCACTAGTCAGTGAACATTTTATTTTTTAAAAAAATCCAATTTAAATAAAAATCTGATTTAAATTTTAAAAATCTTTTTAATTGAAACCAGATTAAAAAAAACAAAATGCTAACAGACTAGTAATTTAAATCATGATCTGAATCAATCTGATTTAAATTAAATCCACCCTGGTTTTAAAATACCTCATTTTTAGTTTAACTTGCTCCAGACAACTCATTGGCAATTACACACAAGAAAGTGGAAATAAAACATCTGCAAATGAATACTTACTTCTTTGTCTGTTTTCAATAAATTTTCACTTCCAACTGCTACTGGAGCATTCAAGATTTGACCAAGAGGACGGACAACTGCATTTGCCACCTCTCTCCCCACACTGTCAGGATAGCTGTGAAGTACACTGGTATGACCCTTATCATTTTGAATTACAAGGTGTAGGGACCTCCACTCTGAGTACATAATGCCTCTATACCACAGAGTAGATTGTACCTGAAATAAATAAATAAAAGCATTGCACTTAAAAATATATCTGTATTATATACCATTTTGGGCAAAAAGAATTCTGGTCCTCCCAAATAAGGTTACAAACAGCAAAGAATGCAAGACTTGGGCACTGGCATATAAAACAGACTGTGGCTATTGCCTACCTCAAAATAATCCCAGCCAACATGTTTTTAAAAGTAATATTAAAAATAAAAATAAAAACTCTAGGCACAATTTCAAAAGCATCACTGAAAGAAAGACAAATCTAAAAGGATAAAAAAAATCACCAACTTTTAATCTCCTTAAAAAGTTTTACATAATAACTTGGATGTCACATTCACACAGAAAAGCCTTGACTTTCTACATATGAAATGTATGTCTGCTTTTCTACACAAAGTTAGCCCAGTAACTTTAGGTATAGTGAGATTTTCTATATGAGGTCTATGGGCCACATGGTGCTACTAACAGCCCAACTTGATTCCCTTCTCTGATTATAACATATTAAAAACATCCTGAGTTTTTAACTGTTGCCACAGCCTGAGGGCACAGTATGATTTTGATACAAATGGGAAAATTCAATCATTCTACAATTCATTCTCTATTTCAAGTCTGCCTGCACTTCCAGTACTTTATTACTTCCCATACTTTCACAATTACATAGACACACATGTGCACATCTGCATGTGTGCGTGCACACACACAGTATTTCAAGAAGCAACAAGGCAAAACAGGCAGCAGGAAAAAATTTCCTTTACATCACTGCTGGATCTTAACTATGATTCCCAACTTACAAAAGTGAGAAACGATAAAATTCAGAAATCAAGAACAGAATTAAAATTGCTTCTTTCATCATACATGTGTGTGTCTACATTATACACATGCACACAAACAAATGTCAATAATCACATGCATGACCATAAACACACAAGCATGTATAAATATTTATACATATGCACTCATAAAATATTAATATGTATATTTGTGTGTATCCATATATATATTGTCAAACTCAGAAAAGACGAGATTCCTTTTCTTGATAAAGTTCTTAAATGATTCTTTGTTATTAGCCTAATCACACTTGAACATGCTCTTTACAAAGAGCTCAAAATGTAAGGTAAAAGTTACCGTACTTAAAGTAACTTTTCTGCCTTTCTTGAATAAATACCTACATTCAATTGCTCTTTGACCCTCTGCACGGAAAAAGGTGGCATAAAAAGGATTTTGAAACAAGATTGTTGCAAATAAGCTGTGTGTTTAAATAAGATACAACACCCAGAAGAAAAAAAGTCAAAGAAACACTTTATAAAGGTCTTTAAAAAGCGTAAGGCTCAGAAATATTGTTTACCCTTTGCCATTATCAGAGAAAGTAGTGGGAATTACATGAATACATTCAGAAGGATTTCCTGCACTCCCACACATTTCCTAAGGAGTCAAACTTTATTTCCTGGAGAGGAAAATGGCATACAGCCAGACATTCCCAGCTTGAAAGAACAGGAAACAATTGCATGTCTGTCAGTATGTTAGAACTGCTGTACATTAAAATAGTAAACATTCCAGTCAGTATCATTTGGAATATGTCATTCTGAAATACACGAGCATTACCAACTCTACCATCACTATACATTAGGAATAATGCTAGTATGAAAAACTTCATCTGGTCAAGGAAATTGAAGAAACGGAGGTGTTGAGAACTGTTAGCCACATGTAATACTGTACAGGGTGACAGGATTCAAGTAGAACATGCTAAGACAGAGTAACACTACTTATTTGGAAAGCAGACATACATTAGAAAGTGATAATGTATTTTAAATTCAACAAACTTGTGAGCTGAATGGGATTGTTTTAGGTTGCCAGAGTTACGGTAACTTCCAGAACTTTAAGACCCACAAGAGCACAGAATAATGCGAGGAAAGTTAGCATCTGATAAATTTGAAACACCTCTGGCAAGATTGCCACAGACAGCAGCAAAACCAAAACAGAATTATGGGAAGAAAAGAAAAGGATAGAAAGCAAAACATTGTGCACTTTAAGGACTATCAGTTTTCAGTGAGAGCTTTCATCGATCAAAATTCCCTTCTTCAGACACCTGAAGTGTTTTAAATAGATTTTAAGCCACAAAAATTCACAGTAAAATAAATACATTTTTCCAGTGCCAGAACATTTTGCTTTTCCTCACTCTTTTCCCCTTATTTAATTTTCCAATGTACTAATAAAGAATAACATGACAACATATTTGGAAATGATTCTCACAGGAGTCACTGCATCTTAGGGCTCAGTTCCTGGGCATCTTAATTTCCTTCAGTGTCCAGGGTTAGTGCTAGAAGTGCATAGCCCTGCTTCTCCACCACTTCCTTCTTTTTTTCAATACTTTCAACCATAATTCAAGTACTGCACTTCTGTTTGAGTGTTAGGTCATTATCTAAATCTACATATACAAAGCACTATTTTATCATATTGTTGTATTTTATTTATTCTCTGAGTTGACAGTTTCACCTTCAGTCTTCTTAGCAACTAAAAATCTTGAATATTTATCTGTCCTTTACAGTACTTTTTTTAAAATTAGGGGCTGTTGGATCTTTGCAATTTCCAAGAAATTCCATGTTGCATCAAAAAACAACAGAGTCTTGTGGCATCTGGAAGACTGACATCCTATATCTGACATAAGCTTTCACAAGATTACAGCCCACTTTTTCAGATGCAAGTAACTTTAAGGTATCATAAGATTTTTTAAAATTGACTTTTGGTTGCTATAGTATTTTGAGAATCTTTTTCTTTCATCTGTTGATTCAACTAAAACCCTTAAACAGGTTCTTATTCTCCCTAGTATTCACTACTGTAATGTTTTGGTCCTTCTGTCTGTTTCTTTACGGTGGTGTATCCTACAACCATGAACATCCCTGAGTAGACTTCTACTCACCCAAAAAGGGAAAGCAGAAGACTTTCACCAGTTCTGGTGAATCCCCTTCACACACTTTGAAACTCTGCTTCAGAGTACTTTCAGAATGAAAGAGGAAGCAGCTACAAGGGCTGCAGGGCGGTGGGACTTCTCCCTGGAGTGAAATGAAGTGGAGGGTCCAGTGACATAGAGTGGAAATTTTCCACTGAAAATGTGTTTAATAAACATAACTTATTTTGTGTTAAATCAGAACACACTTTGCTTAGGGCACTGGAAAATTTTCAAGAACTAGAACATTTTCTCAGAAATCCACATCAGTGAGAAAATAAAGGAAAAATATTCCATAAGGGCTTTCAACATTACAGGTTTTAGCTGAATTTCAGATTTTAAAGTAATATTTATTATCTCTCATATGGATAAGATATAATAAAATAAATCAACATTACATTAAAATATTTGAATATTTAATTGTTTTAATGTCACCTGCAAATTTGTTTTTAATACTCATTTTACTATTAAAAGGTTTAGACACCTGTCTTAAATGTAGTTCTGCAATCTTAGAGATAAAGTTGACAATAAAAATGATTTTTAATTTTTTATTAGCTGTCTATAAAAGTATTGCCTATTCTTGCATTTGTATTTTTAATGGCCACACGGCTTTTATTTGACCCATTTTATTTCAATTTGTATAAAATATATTTCTATTGAGCAATAATTCCCTCTCAAACAACTCTGACTCAGTTAATTGTATTTCAGAAAATATTGTCAAATAAAAAGATGGATCTAGCATAAACTAGATTACACATGTTGTACATGTTGTACAAGCCCTGAAAGTTAATACTGCACTATATATCTACAATAAATTGTGATAGAATTTAAATAGACTCTTCAACAACATCCAAACACAATACACACACACACACACTTGGCAGTATTATATTTAGGGATCCTCATATAGTCCAGAGTTGCTCTCCTGTGCCATGTTCTTTCTAGTATGTACTTTTAAGTAGGTGTACTTCCACAAGCTGTCTCTTCTCTAAATTACAGTATGTCAAATCAACAGTGTTAACTGCTCTTAGAAAGAACAGTAACCTCATTGAAACAGATAAAACAATTTAATCTGGAAAAATCGATAACCACTGAATCTTGCTGCTTGCCTCACATGTAACAAAACACTACAAAATTCTATCAATAACTCATTTCTCTTATTTTCAAAAGAAGCTAGGCCTTCAACTTAGATTTTCAGCACAAGTGAGGAGAAAGGCAGCCAATAAACAGACTCAATCAGAAGACAAAGCTGTCCCCTAACACAATATTTCCCAAACTGGTATCCTTCACGTATTCTGAGTTATAACTCCCACAGTGCCTAATGAGTGGCCATGATAGTGGAAGTTGGACCACTAAAACACTTGCATATTTTGGATACATATTCTAAAAGTGTGGGGGGCTTGGGGGGGGTAATTCTAATAGTAAAGCAAGATATACCACAAGCTTTGGGGGTCTGTAACATAAAGTCCAAATGAATACTCTCCATGAATAACTTCATGGAAAGCCTATAAACACAACTATTATTTAAATCTATGCTCTGTCTACAGATGCTGGAGAAGAAGAAACTTAAATTGAAAGTGCTTCTGCTAGTATCCATGAAAACAATGATCACAATCAAAATACAATGTGGTGATTATCATAGGTGAATGGAATGCAAAAGTAGGAGATAAAGCAAAACCAATCAACTTTAAGAGAATCTGGTGTAGGAATAAGACAAAACAAGAGAATACCTCAGACTTCTGCAAAGCCTGCAAATATGAGCTTCATGCACTGAACAGATATTTGTATACAAAAATGTCACCACATGGCTATTATAGAAATCAAGAAGACTGCACAATTGAAAGAAGATGAGAAGTTGTATTCTCTCTGAAAAAGCAAGAACAGGAGAGGACTGTGGCACAGAACATAAACTGTTAACATCAAAAATTAGGGTAAAGCTCAATAACACTAAAATAATCATAGTGTGAAATATAATTAAAATAATATTCTTGAAAGACAATGTAAATAACAAATTTGCATTACTTAAATCAGTTAGCAAACCAGACGATCTGAGATCTGAAATCACAGATGCTAACAGGGGGCAATATGAAAAGAACACTTCTGTAGTCCAAAGAAAATAAAACCTTCAGTGGATGACTGAGAAAAATCTTTAAATTACAGTATTAATGAAAGATGAGAAGCAAGAGTTAAAGAAAAATGGTTAGAATTCTAAATGGAACTTTTCAGCCACTTTCATACAGGGACAAAGAGAACGATAATAATTATTATTGCAAAAAAATAGAAGGAAACAATAAAAAGGAAAAAAAAACAAGGATCTCATCTATAAACTCTGAGAAATCAAAGAAATTTAAATTTGGATTACTGGTACCAACGGATCACCAGGGGAATACATTCCCTGATCAGGACCAAATAAAAGCAGAATGAAAATAATGTGTCAAAGGACTATACAGAAGAGATGCAAGGTTGACAGACTCCTTCAAAAAGAATGTTTTGAAGAAGAACCTGCAACTGTAAAAAGCAAAGTGAATGCTGTTTTCAAAGCACCCAAAGAAAAAGATAATCAAGAATAGATGGGACACGACAGAACTTTTCCAAGCTATAGGCTGGGTCTATTAAAATCCTAATAAGAGTATATAAATTGACAACAAGTACAGAAAACAAAACAATCACCCATGGGCTGGAACCAGTGAATGCACATTCCAATCCCAAAGAAAAGAGATGCAAACGAGTGTAGTAAATATAGCATGCCATTAATTTCCCATGCAAGCAAGTTATGTTCAACAAAAATTTTTCTCATATATGAAGTGAGAAATTCCCAAGGGTCAAGCTGGATTCAGAAAAGGAAAAGGCATAAGTGACAAGAAAAGAAATATATTTTGGCCACTGAAGCACAACGAAAATTTTCAGAAGAAAATCAATTTGTGTTTTTTAGGCTAAAATCTTCCTGTGCAAACATATGTGGCATACAGCACATGATATCACCTGCAGCAGCACGAACTGAAATCCAGGTGGGAAACTCTTTCATAAGCAGCTGCCAATTGGAGTCCTTGCTGCAATTATGACACTGCAAGTAATATCATTTGTCCCACCCTACATAAGTTTGTGGAAGAGGATTTTGGTCATCTGTTACAGCAAAACCTTTGGATGCATGGATCATGAAGAGCTCTGGATCATTTTGAAAGAAATGGTTTTGCCCCAGTGCTTTATTGTCCTGATAAATAACTTATAGCCTGGATAAGGCTATTATTAGGACAGAATATAGAGAAAGAGAATGATTTCCAATTGGCAAAGAAGTCATACAAAGATGTATTTTATCTTCCCATCTGTCCAATCAGTATGCAGTTCATAACATACAAAAAGACAGATTAGATATAATGGAAAAGAAAACGGCAGAAAATTGCATTGAGGAAAGGAAGGCTAAAGAGGAAGGTGCAAAAGGATTAGTTGAACATTAGGACCACAAAAAAATGACTAGAGTAAGTTTATTTACAGTCCTTAGACCAATCACATATGTATAAAACTTTATAATTTCTAACTTTCACTATTCCATTAGCACATGTTAGCATCCATACAACTGGGAGCTACTATCTAGTTGGAGTTTGGCTTCCATAACTGAAGTATTGCTGCACAGAATTTGGCGACTTGACAGGTGATCTGTGTATCAACATCCAAGAGAAGGAACTCAAGCCTGTATCTCTCTGAATGTCCTGCGATTCTTTCCATGGGGGGGGGGGGGTAATAGTCTCTTTGTGTGCCATGTCATACAATGGGCAGGTGAAAAAATATGCTCTATGGTCTCGATCTCCCTCAAGGGGCAGGAATATAACCTTTCAGCAAAAGGAGTATTTTTTTACTTTCTTTCTAGTTCAGCAGAGGGGAGGACCAGACACGTTGCCAAGGTAAAGGCTCCTCTAGTTCCTTTAATTTCCAGAGATTTTAAGTATTTGGCCGGTTCCATACAGTTTTTGAGGTAACTCCTTACTGTCATGTTTTGAAAGCTAGAGAGGTCTGTATGATATTCATTGTCCTCTATTCTTTGCTTGACTATTTGTTTTGCCTGCTCTATTCCAGAGGATATAAGTGCCTGAATGACTAGAGAAGAATGACATACGGTAGTTTCTAATGTTGACAGTGAAGAAATCTAAATACGTACATACTTAAAGATTTTCCATACCTTATCCCAATGATCCCTCTAAATTGAGGCTACAACTCAGAAATCAAAACATGTCTGCAATTTGGAAGGATAGCTATGAAGAAGCTAGAAAAGGTCCTCTAGTTACAGGTTCTGCTGGAGGCAAGGCCAAAATTTTCCATACTATGGTATTCCGAATTACAAAGTTCAATGTGAAAGTTGGACAGTAAAAGAATTGATTCATTTGAAATGTGGTGTTGTTGGAGAGATTTACAAGGGATTGACTCAACATAGGAAGACACAGCCTTTAGTTTGCAAAACCTGTGTAGGACTGTTAACGATAGGACCAATCTAGAGAAAAATCAGTTTCACATAAGTTGAAAGCAAATTGATTACACACAACTTACAGATTCCTGGACAGCACCAGCCACCAAGGCAGTCCAGTGGGTAATAATGTTCAATTAATTTAAAGGAACAAATAATTGCTGTCCCACACAGGAATCATATCTGATATTTCTACAGGATAGTGTTTAGAGTGTTTCTTACACATTCTATCATTGCAACCTGTACAAGATCAGTGTAACAGATCAATGTCACTATTCTTTTATTTGCTTTTCACAAAAGAGAGCAGGGACTGATGTATCAACAGATAAGTTCATAGTCAAGAACTTCCAACGTAGTGACTTCTTGATCCACAGTTGTCCCTCTCCCAGCCACTGCACTTTCCACCAGCCTTTTTTTTTAAAAAAGTAAATGTCAGCATCCCTACATAAACACACAGCGATATACGTCCGGCTGCTCATCTTATAATGTTAAGGAGGGCTTTTGAGTTAGCGAACAACTTACATCAAGAGAGTTTGCTTTTTTTTTTTTTTTTCAGGTCAGCCTCCGCTCTATTGTTTACGGCAAGAGGCAACGGTTAAAACTGATTCAGGCTCAATCGTGAACTCGGGCTGTAGCGGCAGGAAGGTTATCCGGGTGGCCGTGATCGCGGAAGAAGAAAGGGTTTAACCCCCGCCGTGGCCTAGCTTTGCCTAGGCATCCTGGGGGTGCCCTGACAGACCTCTCTCGGGAAGCACCACCGGCACCCTTAACCTCCCCCCGCAGGGAGCACTTTCTCCTCACAGCAGCCCCACCCCGCACAACCAGGAAAGACTCGCTTCCTGGCCTGGTGTGTGTGTGTGTGTGTGTATACAGATATATGTACACGCGCGCGCGCACACACAACCACGCTGGTTGTCGCAACCCTGTGAGGAGGCAAAGCCTGGAGGGGGCTGGGGTGGAGGGGACGCTACGGCCGCTTCCTTCAACCGCCCCGTCCTCTCTTCTCCTCACGGAAAGCCGACCCGCGATCCCTCGTCCAGGCCTCCCTCCAGTCCTGGGAGAGAGGAAAAGGAAGGGAGCACAGAGGTCAGAGCGGGTGAGGCAGCGCGGGCCGGCGGCCCAGCGAAGAAGAAAGCGGGCAACGGCTTCTGTGAGGCGAGTGGGGGGGGGAGGAAGCAGCGGACCCATCGCGCTTACCTTCACCAAGGGGACCGGCTAGCATGTCTGGGGTAAAAGCACCAGCTCCGCCCTCAAGCTCCCGGCTCCATGGTGTCCGCAGTGGTTGAAGGGAGAGACAAATGGGACGCTCCGTTCAGCAATCTTCGGACACTTCCGGCTGCGCCAGAAATGTCACGCTATGGAGCTCTATTGCCATTCCGCACAACGCGCACGCGCCGTAACAACATTCCCTGCCGTGCGAAATAAGTTCTCCGGCCGCTCTAAGCCGGAAGAACGCATGCGTGAGACATTTCCCTTGAAAAGTGGTGGCAGCGGCGAGAAGTATTTTCAGTGTTTTTACGTTGCGCGCAAGCGCGTTTCAAAGTGTTCAGCCCTTCTCGTTAGGTTGACAGTTACTCTTGGAAGATCCGGGGTCGGGTTCCTTTTGATGGCTCCTAATGCACTTCCCCATCACTCTCCCTGGTAAAAATCCATTCTCGAACGGTACCATTCAGTACATAGCTACTCAAAAGTAAGTCCCGTTCAGTTGAATGGGATTAGAAGAGGTGGCCGTGTTAGACAGTGCAAGCACATCAAGCAAAATTCAAAGAAAAAAAAAACAAAGACAAAACATGTGGCACCTCCAAGACTATGATATTTTAATGTGAGCTTTCGCGGACACTCCGCTTCATCAGACATAGGGACACATCATAGGACGAAGAGGACATGTCCACGAAAGTTTACATAAAAATATAATCCTTAAAGTGCCACATATAGTTGACTTCTGTTTTGTTTCTTTGGATTCTGCCTGATTTAATGGGATTGACTTCCAAGTAGGTGGGTCAGTGGTCAGTACTGTGGTCAGTATCCAGTCAATTATGGGTTCTAAAATGTTTTTAAAAGTCAGTAGGCAGACATATTGTTATAGGGAAGATTTATTAAATTCAATCCTGAAAGGTTTTTTGAGTGCTCACATAACTTATTCTTATCTAACTAATTCTGAAATTTTACTCAGTAATATCATTTAGAGGGAGAACCATAAAAAAGCATTCTGATCCCTAAAAGTTTGATCCCAATGATCCCTAAGAGAGCAAGGCCACTGAATACTATTTTTATTTTAAATTAAAATACTGTACACATTATCGTTCTGTAACTGTTATCATAATTAGTACAATTAATATTATTATCCTTACATTACGGAAGCAGAGGGTGGGAGATAAAATGGTTCTGAAATCCCTTCTGAGGACACAGGTCACTTTGTTTTTATCACAATGATGAACACTGCTTACACAATTTAGATTAGGATTGTGATTTCATTTATCAAACCCATTAACAAGTGGGAACAAATTTATTTCTCCCAAAATTAGACAGTTGTCTGAACTTTTTGTTGGATATCTTGGGCTCTGGGAGGCCTGGAATTTATTTGCTTTTAAAATTTAAAAACTGGGACAATGACATTGTTAATGAAATATCTGAGATCCATGGATAGTTCAGTGGTTTACGCATTTGACTGTGGAGCTGGAGGCTTGGAGTTCAATTCCCCATTGGGCCGCCTGAACAGGGAGGGACTTGATGATCCATAGGGTCCCTTCCAAATCTACAGTTCTATGATAATGATGATGATGATGAATACGTTTTAGAGATCACTAATTCATAGGGTTGTAATAAACTGGAATCAGCTTGACATTATGTACCAACAATGGATCCAGTGAAATAAGGAGCTGGGAACTGCAGTACCATTTGACTGTGTGGATTAATCCGACAATATGAGATGTTTTACAAAGTACAAACAAAAAATATTAGAACAAATTAATCACAGGGAAAACCTAAAACACTTAAGATATTGTGAGCAAAATGTATAGGAGTCAGAGTCATGCCTGTTCTATTAAAAAAACAACTAACATGGCTACCTGTCTGAAACTTAGGGTACAATCCAACAATTTAGATTGCATTTTGGAGTGCTGACAGCATGGTCTGGTTCACTCTATTCACTAGCCACTAGACAACATGCTGCAAATCACAAACCACATTGACCCTGCACTGTGCCCTGTCTAGCAGCAGGACTGCTCTTTTTTGGAGTGGGCTGGTATGATTGAGACCTAAAATTGCACCATAGAGGTGACTTTTTCCACCATGATCCAGTGCAATCTTGATGTTACTACTGTATCTGATTGCATCTTTAGCTAGCTAATAAGCTACTACGGTTCTTCTTATGGTCTAAGCGTGTACCAATTAAAAGTTAGGAGTTTAGTTACATTCATGGTGGTAGCTTTGATGATACCGTCGAGCCATCTCGTTCTATATCATCCCCTTCTCCTCTTGCCTTCACATTTTCCCAACATCAGGGTCTTTTCCAAGAAGGCTTCTCTTCTCATGAGATGGACAAAGTATTGGAGCCTCAGCTTCAGGATCTGTTCTTCCAGTAAGCACTCAGGGTTGATGTCCTGGATAGGTTTGTTCTCTTTGCAGTCCAGGGGACTCTCAAGAGTCTCCTCCAGCACCACAGTTCAAAAGCATCAATTCTTCGGCAGTCAGCCTTCTTTATGGTCCAGCTCTCACTTCCGTACATCACTACTGGAAAAACCATAGCTTTGACTATGCAGACCTTTGTCAGCAAGGTAATGTCTCTGCTTTTTAAGATGCTGTCTAGGTTTCTCATCACTTTCCTCCCAAGAAGCATGCATCTTTTAATTTCGTGGCTGCTGTCACCATCTGCAGTGATCATGGAGCCCAAGAAAGTAAAATCTGTCACTTTCTCCATAGTTTCCCTTTCTATTTGCCAGGAAGTGATGGGACCAGTGGCCATGATCTTAGTTTTTTTTATGTTGAGCTTCAGACCATTTTTTGCGCTCTCCTCTTTCACCCCCATTAAGAGGTTCTTTCATTCCTCCTCACTTTCTGCCATCAGAGTGGTATCATCTGCATATCAGAGGTTGTTGATATTTCTTCTGGTAATCTTAATTCTACCTTGGGATTCCTCCAGTCCTGTCTTTTGCATGGTGTATTCTGCATATAAGTTAAATAAGCAGGGAGACAGTATACAGCCTTGTCATACTCCTTTCCCAGTTTTGAACCAATCAGTTGTTCCATATCCAGTTCTAACTGTTGCTTCCTGTCCCACATATAGATCTCTCAGGAGATAGATAAGTTGGTCAGGCAGTCACATTTCTTTAAGAACTTGCCATAGTTTGTTGTGGTCCACATAGTCAAAGGCTTTTGTGTAGTCAATGAAGCAGAAGTAGATGTTTTTCTGGAACTCTCTGGCTTTTTCCATAATCCAGCGAATATTAGCAATTTGGTCTCTAGTTCTTCTGCCCCTTTGAAATCCAGCGTGTACTTCTGAGAGTTCTCGGTCCAGATACTGCTGAAGCCTACCTTGTAGGATTTTGAGCATAACCTTGCTAGTGTGGGAAATGAGTGCAATTGTACGGTAGTTGTAGCATTCTTTGGCACTGCCCTTTGGGACTGAGATGTAGACTGATTTTTTCCAATCCTCTGACCACTGCTGAGTTTTTCAAACTTGCTGGCATATTGAATGCAGCACCTTAACAGTGTCATCTTTTAAGATTATAAATAGTTCCACTGGAATGCCATCACCTCCACTGGCCTTGTTGTCAGACATGCTTTCTAAGGCCCACTTGACTTCACTCTCCAGGATGTCTGGCTCTAGGTCAGCCACCACATTATCTGGGTTGTCCGGGACATCCAGATCTTTCTGGTATAATTGCTCTGTGTATTCTTGCCACCTGTTCTTGATATTTTCTGCTTCTGTGAGGTCCCTATCATTTTGTCCTTTATCATGTCCATCTTTGCACAAAATGTTCCTTTAATATCTCCAATTTTCTTGAACAGATCTCTGTTTTTTTCATTTCTATTATTTTCTCTATATCTTTGCACTGTTCATTTAAGAAGGCTGTCTTGTCTCTTCTTGCTATTCTTTGGAAGTCTGTTTTCAATTTTCTCTAACTTTCCCTATCTCCCTTGCATTTTGTTTCCTTTCTCTTCTGTGCTATTTGTAAGTCCTCGTTGGACAGCCACTTTGCTTTCTAGCATTTATTACTTTTCTTTGGGATGGTTTTTGTTGCTTGCTTCCTGTACAATGTTACAAGCCTCCATCCATAGTTCTTCAGGCACTCTGTTCACCAAATCTAGTTCCTTAAATCTGTTATTCACTTCCACTGTGTATTCATAAGGGATTTGGTTTAGATTATACCTGACTAGAGCTGGGACGTGGTGGCGCTGCGGGCTAAACCGCAGAAGCCTGTGCTGCAGGTTCAGAAGAACAAGGAGTCGTAAGATCGAATCCACGCGATGGAGTGAGCTCCCGTTGCTTTGTTCCAGTTCCTGCCACCTAGCGGTTCGAAAGCATGCAAATGCAAGTAGATAAATAGGGACCACCTCGGTGGGAAGGTAACAGCGTTCCGTGTCTAAGTCACACTGACCATGTGACCACAGAAGATTGTTTGTCTTCGGACAAAACTCTGGCTCTATGGCTTGGAAACGGGGATGAGCACCACCCCCTAGAGTCGAACACGACTGGAGAAAAATTGTCAAGGGAAACCTTTACCTTTATACCTGACTAGTCCAGTGGTTTTTCCTATTTTCTTCAGTTTAAATTTGCATTTTGCTATAAGAAGGTGATGATCAGAGCCACAATTAGTTCCGCTCTTGTTTTTGCTGACTATACAGAGCTTCTCAATTTTTGGCTGTAGAGAATATAATGAATCTGATTTCTGAGGGGAAACTGTTCCAAAGGCGAGGAGACTACAGTGGTGCCCCCCATAGCGATGATAATCCGTTCCAAAAAAATCATCGCTATGTGGATTCTTCACTATGCGGGGCAAAAAAGCCCATAGGAACGCATAAAAACACGTTTAATGCATCCCTATGGGCAAAAAACTCACAGTTATGCGGAAATCCTCCATGCGGCCGCCATTTTCGCTGCCCAGTAAGCGAGGAAAGGGCGTGAAAACACAGCAGGCAGCCATTTTCTTTACCCGGCGGCCATTTTGGAACCGCCGATCCGCTGTTGGAAAAGCATCGTTATGCGATAATCGGTAAGCGAAACAGCATACCGATCATCGCAAAGCAATGTTTTCCCATTTAAAACATCATTATGCGATTGCTTTTGCGATCGCAAAAACTCAATTGCTATGCGGATTCGTCGTTAAACGAAGCGCTCGTTATGCGGGGCACCACTGTATTCCTACCTTAGTTTCCATGAACTGTGGGCATAGCTTAACAAAGTTACTTTCTTGACTACATTTCCCAGAATCCCCAGGAATTCTTTATTTTATTTTTTGATGCTTTATTTCAATGTTCTATTGATATTGTTTTCATGTGTCTATATTGTATTGATTATTTTATTTTATTGTCCGCTTTTGTATTGTTTGTCTTTATACTTTGTTTTATGGTATTATATAAACCGCCCAGAATGGCCTGGGCAGTATAGAAATTAAAGAAATAAAATAATAAATAAGGAAATTAAGTTGCTATACAGTAGTTGAAAAATGTAAGCTTTCAAAGTTCTGGGTGTGGAATGGGAAAGCCCTTATGCAAAACACTGATAGATTTAGTACAAAAATTATCATCAATTTTATTTATACTGGATGCATGTATATACAGGCAGGCAAAGTTTATGGTAAGAAAATATACAGGACATCTGCTAGATGAAAAAGAACATCTAAGGCTCTTAAATTTATTTATTTATTTATTTATTTATTTGTTTGTTTGTTTGTTTGTTTGTTTGTATCCTGCCCATCTGGTCTGATCGACCACTCTGGGCATGAGTGATGCCTCTATAACAAGGAAATAGGAGAGTTGACGTTGGTACAATTATGCAAGTAAATTAGGTTGATAAGAAGAAAACAGAGGTCTGTGATAAAGCCATAAGAGATTAAAAAGCCAGGAAATTAAACTGAACATTAGAGAGTCTTGCAGGATATCCTGCAAGATGTGAAAGAGTGATCTAATGTTGTAGAAACATTAGATATTGTTTCAGTTTTCTGTGTGCAGATGTAAACCAACAGTGGACAGGGAAGATTCATAACAAAGTTCTAAACTTTTCTCCTGTTTCATCTGCTCAAGATTTAATTACAAAATGCAGCACATTCCAAGAGCAGATGCTATGGTTGCTTTTTGTATCTCATAATAACTATGGTAATGCAATTAATATAGATTAATCACAAAGAGTTACGATATGGATATTTCTTATCATAAAGGAATTAATTTGACAGATAGTACATTGTGCCATTTTACTTTTTTGTGACTATAAAATCTGTTGTAACTTTTGTTACTTAAGTGGCCAGGCGTATCTGATCGGCAACACTGTGGGGCGAATAAATAACTGATTCACTGTGTAAATTGCATCCTTTCTTTCACAACATCTGATGGACATCTTTCTAATTAGCAAAACATTGTCCCAGGGCAAGTCAGTTCAATACTGCTAGTTATGACTGTGGTTACTAAATTAAAACTACTATGTACAACTTCTTGTATCTCTATCCTGTACTGAGCCATAGATAATTGTTTTGTTTTGTTTTGCTACATCCTTCCTCAGCTATCCCACTGTCCTGGTCACACTACTACTCTAATTCCATTACCTTAACAGTTTTACATCCTGTTTTGGATTTTGAAAACCACATAAAATGTTGCGATATCCTGCAAACACCCATCCCCATTGTATTCTTTTAATTTTCCTGCCATAGCAGAAGAAGTTCAAAAGCAAAATGCGAGCTTGCAGGTTTTGGCATGAGACTATCAGATTGTATGATATCCGTGGATAAATCATCCCTTGGAGTTGCATTAACTTCCTGATGCAAGAAGGTAACATAAAGTTACTGTGGTGAGAAGATGTCAAATTTAGTGGAAATCCTGAGGCAAACTCCAGTTGGAGAAGCAAGACTTCTGGTTGAAAAACATGCCAAGTGTTGGTTCTGTCTAAATTTTAAAAGTCAGACACTAGATGGCAATAGGAATCAGAAATTGATTCCATGCTAGCCTTTATGAGCTTGTTTTTAAATTCGTAAACATGGCATCTTATTTTAAAATGGTCAGCAGGAATGCAGAATGAAATGGTAAAAATATTAGATTTGTAACTAGAATGCAGACATGCTGCTTGTTTTGTATTGATTCCAAAAATAAGAATTGCAATAACGTGTTTCATTGAGGTGGCTGTGAAATTGAGCAGGGGGAGTACCTCATGCCAGAATTTGAGGAGTTATACCTCCATGCTGTGGCTACAAACTGTCTTAAATTTCAAAATCTAATTCCATTTTCCAGGTACAGTATTACGATATACTTTACTAACCTTTTCCAGTATTTTTATGCATGTTTGGGAAGGAGCAATGGATATCACCCCTAACCTCATGAGAGTATTTACTTGAGTATAAATGTATATGCTGAGTGCATGGAAGTAAGAAAGCATTTAGCACTCAGGGTGCAGTTACATAATGAGAATCAATTGGGAGTTGGATCGATGGTTTTGAAGTTGGTTTAAAGTCACGTGGCAGTCACATGATTTTGGGTCGGTGTCTGTGTCCTGTTGGGAGAACTTTTAATCTGTTTTTGAACAATGTTGTATATTAGTTGAGGGGGCTACATTTATTTATTTATTTATTTATTTATTTATTTATTTATTTATTTATTTTGTTTATATCCCGCCTATCTAGTCACTTAAGACCACCCTAGGCGGCTTACAGCAAGCGTAATACAATAAGTTAAAACAGTTTTAAATAAGGGGGAAAACTTTGGACAGGATCGGACAAACACTAGGAGAGAGGAAAAAAGAGAGAAGATCAGGAATTGGCTGAGGGGAAGGCCTGCCGAAACATCAGTGTTTTTAATTGATTTTTAAAAATACCCAGTGAGGGAGCCGCGTGAATGTCAGGGGGAAGGTTATTCCAGAGGCGAGGAGCCACCGCCGAGAAGGCCCGATTTCTTGTCTTTTCTTTCCCGGCCTCCCTCGGCGTTAGGCACCTCAACCTCACCTCCTGACTCGCGCGAGTGACACGGGTAGAACTTGGTGGAAGTAGGCATTCCGCCAAGTATCGAGGCCCTAAGCCATGAGTTTTTATAATCATTATATGTCTCTGCCCTGTGCCTGCCTGCCCCTAAGCTGCTGCTGTGGTGTTGTTTTTAATATTTGTTTTATATTTTCATTAATTCTTTCAAAATGGGATAGCACTAGATCAATATTACAGGTAGGAAAAAAAATAAATCAGACTGCAAGGTTTTCCTGCAGCCAAACACACACACACTCACATACACAGAGGGTATGGATAAGGAAAGGAAGTGAGGGAATTACCCTGGCTGTCCAGAGGGAAAGCACACCAGTGAGTGGCAAAGAGAAACTGAACAGTAAAATTGACAAGATTGGCAGCTTTTAGGCTTGTGGAAGAGGGAGCATTTTCCCCTACTTAAGTTTTCTCTCTTTGCTGGCTCTTTTTTTATATTTTTAAAAGAAACCTATGCTGTATTCTTGTTCTAATTTCCTTTGGCTTAAATTGCAAACAGGAGGAGAGAAGAGGGGAAGAGAGAGCAAGCAGAGAGGCACACATGTCTCCACCAGTGATATTTTTAACAGACTTTTCTAAAATTTATTTCAAAGCAGGACAGCGCTAAAGTACTAGTCTTTAAAGCAGAATCAGCTTCCTAAAGGGAAATAATGTACCTCTTGAAGTCGTGTAAGACTGCCTTTGACTGTGTGGACCACAGCAAACTATGGCAAGTTCTTAAAGAAATGGGAGTGCCTGACCACTTTATCTGTCTCCTGAGAAACCTATATGTGGGACAGGAAGCAACAGTTAGAACTGGTCATGGAACAACTGAGTGGTTCAAAATTGGGAAAGGAGTACGGCAAGGCTGTATATTGTCCCCCAGCTTATTTAACTTATATGCAGAATACATCATGCGGAAGGCTGGACTGGAAGAAACCCAAGCCGGAATTAAGATTGCCGGAAGAAATATCAACAACCTCCGATATGCAGATGATACCACTCTGATGGCAGAAAGTGAGGAGGAATTAAAGAACCTTGTAATGAGAGTGAAAGAGGAGAGTGCAAAAAACGGTCTGAAACTCAACATCAAAAAAACTAAGATCATGGCCACTGGTCCCATCACCTCCTGGGAAATAGAAGGGGAAGATATGGAGGCAGTGTCAAATTTTATCTTCCTGGGCTCCATGATCACTGCAGATGGAGACAGCAGCCCTGAAATTAAAAGGCGCCTTCTTCTTGGGAAGAAAGCGATGACAAATCTGGACAGCATCTTGAAAAGCAGAGACATCACCTTGCCAACAAAAGTCCGAATAGTCAAAGCTATGGTTTTTCCTGTCGTGATGTATGGAAGTGAGAGCTGGACCATAAAGAAAGCAGACCGCCGAAGAATTGATGCCTTTGAATTGTGGTGCTGGAGGAGGCTCTTGAGAATCCCCTGGACTGCAAGGAGAACAAACCTATCAGTTCTAAAGGAAATCAACCCTGAATGCTCACTTGAAGGACAGATCCTGAAGCTGAGGCTCCAGTACTTTGGCCATCTCATGAGAAGAAAAGAGTCCTTGGAAAAAACCTTGATGTTAGGAAGGTGTGATGGCAAGAGGAGAAGGGGACGACCGAGGATGAGATGGCTGGACAGTGTCTGCGAAGCAACCAACATGAACCTGACACAACTCCGGGAGGCAGTAGAAGACAGGAGGGCCTGGCGTGCTCTGGTCCATGGGGTCACGAAGAGTCGGACACGACTAAACGACTAAACACACAAGACTGCTTCTTCGTTCAACAATAGTCTTTAGAGAAATATATTTAGTTTTCAGTTATACAAAAGTCTTCAGAGATTATTATTTATTCATTTGGTATAATGCAATTATACCAAGTGGTGATGTATGGAAGTGAGAGCTGGACCATAAAGAAGGCTGACCACTGATGCTTTTGAATTGTGGTGTTGGAGGAGACTCTTGAGAGTCCCCTGGACTGCAAGAAGATCAAACCTATCCATTCTGAAGGAAACCAACCCTGAGTGCTCACTGGAGGACAGATCCTGAAGCTGAGGCTCAAATACCTTGGCCATCCCATGAGAAGAGTAGACACCCTGGAAAAGACCCTGATGCTGGGAAAGTGTGAAGGCAAGAGGAGAAGGGGACGACAGAGGGCGAGATGGATGGACGGTGTCATTGAAGCTACCAACATGAATTTGACTAAACTTCGAGAGGCAGTGGAAGACAGGAGGGCCTGGCATGCTGTGGTCCATGGGGTCATGAAGACTCAGACATGACTTAACGACTAAACAACAACAACATAGTGCAATTGCATTTGCAAAAAAGTAGATTTTGACAGATGAGTTGCAGAATTTTTAGACAGATTAGGAAAATGGCTAACCAAGAATTGTCAAAATTAATTGGGAGAAGAACATTATTACAAAGTGAGCCAGAATGCCTGGCAGTATAAAAAACAAGTGTTACTAAGCAGAGCAGAAGAGACAAAATCCAGTAAAAGCGGGGGGGGGGGGTAATGATCCAGAGTGGGTGCAATATAGTTCAAATGGCAATTAATGAGCAAGATTAACAATTTTCATAAATACTATAAGAGGAAATTACTTCCTATAGAGTGAGCTGGAGGTCCAGTCTTGATTGAGCTCTTGACTGATAAAATCAGCAAATTAAATAACAAATCAGATTTCATGCTAATGCTTCCCTTTAAATTAGGTCTTGTTGAAGTCTGACTTACCTCTGGTCATATTTATCTGACATGCTCCCATACTGGTGGTTTCTGCTCTTGCACAGGGACATGCTGGTATTGGCCTGGAGCAGAGGGAGCCACCCTTGGGCTCTATGTGTCACGTATGATCCTGGATCCCTTTGTGTTCTGGATAGTAATGATGTGAGGCACCTCTCGCCTCTGAACTCACTTAGGAATAATCCCCCCTTCTCTTCGTAACACTTACTGTATCTGTTAAATTATAATGACAAAGAGAGGCCTCTCCTTAAAGCCTTTGCTGTGCCAGCAGACTGTTTATTATTTTTCCTGCCAAAACCCAGAAATAGCTGCACCTACAGAATTCAATCAAGATTGTTTTAAACTTGAATGTTTCAAGTTATCCCAAGCCAATAGTGTTTAAAGAAGAGCAACATATGCATTTTGCATTAGTAGTTATTATAAGACATGATACAAAACAAGCCAGAAGTTGCTGTCCTGTTCAGGACATTCCACATTCCAGAACACTCAGGTTAAAAAAGCTATTATTGTTGTTTTCTTATTTTTTGCTTTCGGAAGCAAGATTTACATAGTTCTTTAGCAAGCTTAGATCCCACAGGAGTCCTATTTACAGTAAGACTCATATGTCAGTAGTAATACAATCCTATGTTTCTAATGAGAAGTAAATCCCATTGCTTTCAGTGGAGCTTACATTTGTTTACGTCCTTCAGAAACAGTTAAGCTGTGGCACACTAAATAAAGAAAAGCCTATTCATAAGACATGTCATAATTTCAAACTGAATCAGTGTGGTTTACATGGGCATTTCTGACTTATTTTCACCTCCAAGAGATGTTCCCCTCAATAAAAAAGGGGTAACCTATGGAGAATAAAATAAAAAATATTTTTAGTAATCTACTTCTGAAAAATAATCTGGTGCAATTCCCACCACCCTCACAGAAAATAGTCTCACACGGACATGGTGGTGATTATAAATTATGGCTTTTCCTAATCAGTCAGTCCAGAACCAGCAAGAGCAGAGGGCAAAAGGCTTCCTGTGATTGTCCAGAGGACTGACTTACTCCTCCCACGCCACTTATGTAATCAGACAAAATAGACTGCTATTGTAGTCAAGGATGTTCTGGAAGTATTCTGTAATTTTTAGCTTCATACATTAATAGCACCTAGGTTTATTTCTTTAATTTCCAAGTGTGCATGATTGTGATAAACCAATTTCAAAAATAATGAACATTACAGCATATAACTTAATTATTTGTTTGCTAAAGAAGTAACAGAGTTGGGAAAGTTATATTTCCAACTCTGCTGCTAATTTACTGAGCAAATAATTGCATTCATGCAGGATTCGGCGACTACAATTTCTAAGTTCTGATATTTTGTTGTTGTTTAGTCGTTAAGTCATGTCTGAGTCTTCATGACCCCATGGACCACAGCATGCCAGGCCCTCCTGTCTTCCACTGCCTCTCGAAGTTTAGTCAAATTCATGTTGGTAGCTTCAATGACACCGTCCATCCATCTCACCCTCTGTCGTCCCCTTCTCCTCTTGCCTTCACACTTTCCCAGCATCAGGGTCTTTTCCAGGGTGTCTACTCTTCTCATGGGATGGCCAAGGTACTGGAGCCTCAGCTTCAGGATTTGTCCTTCCAGTGAGCACTCAGGGTTGGTTTCCTTCAGAATGGATAGGTCTGATCTCCTTGCAGTCCAGGGGACTCTCAAGAGTCTCCTCCAGCACCATAATTTAAAAGCATCAATTTTTTCGGCGGCCAGCCTTCTTTATGGTCCAGCTCTCACTTCCATACATCGCTAGTGGAAAAACCATAGCTTTGACTATGCGGACCTTTGTTGGCAAGGTGATGTCTCTGCTTTTTAAGATGCTGTCTAGTTTTCTCATTGCCTTCCTCCCAAGCAGCAGCGTCTTTTAATTTCGTGGCTGCTGTCACCATCTGCAGTGAACATGGAGCCCAAGAAAGTAAAATCTGTCACTGCCTCCATATCTCCCCCTTCTATTTGCCAGGAGGTGATGGGACCAGTGGCCATGATCTTAGTTTTTTTTATGTTGAGCTTCAGACCATTTTTTCCACTCTTCTCTTTCACCCCCATTAAGAAGTTCTTTAATTCCTCCTCACTTTCTGCCATCAGAGTGGTATCATCTGCATATTGGAGGTTGTTGATATTTCTTCTGGTAATCTTAATTCTACCTTGGAATTCCTCCAGTCCAGCCTTTCGCATGATGTATTTTACATATAAGTTAAATAAGCAGGTAGACAATATACAGCCTTGTCATACTCCTTTCCCAATTTTGAACCAATCAGTTGTTCCATATCCAGTTCTAACTGTTGCTTCCTGTCCCAAATATAGCTTTTTCAGGAGATAGATAAGGTGATCAGGCACTCCCATTTCTTTAAGAACTTGCCATAGTTCATTAAGAAGGTCTAAAAGTATGCTGGGATAGCACAGTGGTTAGGTGGCTGCAGAGCCAGAGGTCAAGTGTTTGATTCCCCAGTGTGCCTCCTGTGCATAAAGTCAGCCTGTGTGGCCTTGGGTAAGCTGCAGAGTCCTAGCATGCCTTCAGAAGGAGGGGATACTAAACCACTTCTGTGAATTCTTTACCTAGAAAACCCTGGAAAGGATCACCATAAACCAGAACTGACCTGACAGCAGACAATTATTATTATTAAAAATATCCCTGAGTACTAAATGACTTCCCATCATATCCCAACTGCTTTGAGCCCTGTCCCAATCTCGTTAGGTCTTTATATCGTATTTCCTTTTATTAGGATGTTGGAGAAAGCAGGACAGGTTCCATTTAGAAGCAAAGTCAGGCAACCTTAAGAACCATTTGCTATTTAGCTGATATCTTAACAGTAGCTATTATAAGTCCATGTTGATATTTAATTTTATTTGACCTGGATTATACCACCCATGGAGCCTTGTTTTATACAATTTCCATTGTGTTCATTTATTTTTGTCCCAATTCTAGTTATAATCTACAAAGCTTATAACACAATTATGTCTTACATTACATTCTCTCTCTCCTGCCCTGCTTTTCATCTGGTTTAAAATTAATTACCATTCTATCTTCCTACAGGCAGTTTGTTTAATTAGGCATAAAGTTAATAGACTAGGCTCATGTGGACAGCAGAAGCACATAATGTTTCTGTCAGCTCAAGGAAAACTTGTAAGAGATGCTAATAATGATGTTACAAATATTCATAATCTTCCTGATTTCAGCAAGAGTCTGCTTTACTGCCTTGGTGTATGAAGAATAAAACTTACACAGAACCAAATAAATTCTTAATTTTTAAGACTCTAATTCTTGATTGTTATTGTATACTGCATATCCTATCACTTGGAGAGCACTGATGTTTTCAGAATATTGTATAGACATTGCTATCACTTTACAAAATGAGGAGAAGCTTCCAGCTCTATATGTATCTTAGTTTATTTCAGACTCAAGTTGTAATAATGGAATAATTAGTTTTCAACACTCTTGTATGGTCACAGTGGAGATGAGAGCTTTCTGTTCATGGGGATCTCCCCCCCCCCCTTGTGGAACACTCTTCCCATTGAGAGCGGGTGGCCATTTCTCAATACAGGATGTTTCTGCCACCAATTGTTGCTCAGACATCTTCCTGACTGTTAACCCTGTAAGTTCCCACAACTTATTTTAGTGAAATATGATTTTTAAAATTACTTTATTGCTTGAGTTTATTGTATTCTATCTTTTTTAACATTATATTATTGTAAAACATTTCAGGATTTTTTAAAATACAAAGAGGTATCAAAATGGGTTGGAAAGTATTAAATAATATGCTGTTTAGTTGCTGAATGGTATAATCAGGATGCATTTGAATCAATGGTTAAATGAAACATTTCTGGAAGTGTGTGGGCAGATGTACATAAAAATAATCTGTATTCTTCTGTTGATAAGAAAGCTGTGGTTGGGAACTGTCTATCAATCAAAATGAATTAGTTTTAACTTCAATTAGGGTTTGTTGGCAGTGTTATTTAAACAAAAACTCTCATCCTTGAGAAGTTAACTTGAAATATTTACTGTGTGGGTCAATAAATTATTGTTGTTGTTACGTGCTGTCAAGTCATCTTCTATTTATTTACAGTATTTATTTCAACTTGAACACTGCATCATAGTGTCTGCACTCTCTGGGCAGTTCACAACACATTAAATCACATATATAGAATATTAAAAAAATTGCAACAAATACCATAAAATAGATAAAACTCTGTCACTAGTTAAAACATACTTTTAAACAGAATTAAACAAATTAAAACAGATTTGAACATCACAGGTACAGTAACAAAAGCCCTAATAAAAGGCAACTTCAAATAATACTAATTATTTAATACTAATTGTTTTTCCTAATTTTACTTATGGTGACCCTATGAATGAGTGATCCCTAAAATGTTTTGTCCTCAATGGCCCTGCTCAGCTCTTGTGAACTCAAGCCTGTGGCTTCCTTTAAGAAGTCAATCCATATCACAATTGTTTTTCCTCTTTTCCTGCTGCCTTCAGTTTTTCCTAGCGTTATTGCCTTTTCCAGAGAATCCTGCCTGCCCAAAGTATGTTAGTCTCATCTTTGTCATTTTTGCTTGTGGTGATTGTTCAGACTTGATTTGTGCTAGGACCCACTTGATTATCCTTCTGGCAGTCTGCAAAGCTGTCCTCTAGCACCATATTTCAAATGAATCAATTAGTACAGTATTTTCATCTTAATAAGAGCAAGAACACTCCACTTTTATTTCATTATTCTATAATTCAGTCAGAGCCATGGCTGCTTCCAAGTTCGATATAATCATTCAACCAACAAGTTTATCTCTAGGGCAATCCCTGCCCTTGTTTTTTTCTATTTGTATACATTTGCGTTCCCATCAATTTTTGCAGCAGAAGACATGATAGATTGGCTTTGCTTTATACTGCTGCTGGGCATGTTGACTTGTTTGTCCTCTAACTAATTAAGACAGTATGCATTCTAATCTGGGAGGATCTGTACTATTTCATACCCAAACAGTAAAGTGCATTGTTGTTTTCCAGTCTCAACTCGGCTGAGCGGCTAGAGGTCACTCTTTTAGTACTACTTTTGTGGTCCTGTATATTCTATTAACACAATACTTCTATAGTGGTGGGGTAAATAACTCCATTCTGTTTACCATGGTTATAAGAAGACTCCACTACTCCTGTCATTCTATGAGTGGTTTTAAATTTAGAAATCTTTAATAGTAATCACTCTGAATAATACCGCTGGAGCTCAGCTTGTAAGAGCAGAAGGCCACTGACCCCACTAATCCTTTCTAAACAATCACATGTTTTTTGTAGGTCAGACAGCAGTAAGTGAGGCTTCTTCAGCATTACTGTCGCAGACCACTAAGATAAAGGATATTGTGGCTGCTCAGAGAATACTCTTGAAATGGCTGTCCTACTTCAGTAAAAACAATACAGCTTTTCTCAATTCCTCCTATAAACAACCGTCCTTTACTTGCACCTTGAAAGCTAACAAAACTCCTATCACAACCAAGCCTTTCCAGTGGTACAAGTTTTCCTTTCCTTGGGAATGTTTCACAGGGTTTAAGTGAGATGGGCAAACATTTTGATGGCCACTTGCCTGGCTATGATTCAGAATTAGTCCTAGAGCCTCCACTGTCTTTCCACTCCTATTAGTTGTGTGCATTCTTTGCGGTCATAAATGTGTTTGTCTTTAAAGTGCCACAGAGTTCTTATTTTTGCTGCAATAAACAGGGTTACTCTCCCCACCATCTTTTGTTTCTACACCCCTCGTTGGAGACCAAGACCAAGATCATTCATGCTTATATATACAGTGTTGCTGACCACCATGTACTGGCTGGACAGTAAAGAAAGTTGTCAGGGGAAAAAAAATGTTTCGTTTGAAATATGAAACCAGAAGAGAGCTTTGTTGATACCCTGGAATACCAGAAAGAAAAACAAGTGGGTTCTTGAGACTATCAAACTTAAAGTATCTCTGGAGACAAATATGTTGAAACTGAGGCTGTCCTACTTTGGGCACATCGTGAGGAAAAAAAGATTATCTGGAAAGAGAATAATGCCGGGAAAGGTGGAACGCAGCAGGGAAAAGGGAAGACAAATACGAGATAGATTGACTCGAAGCCATAGAGACTTGTAGTTTGCAAGAGCTGAGCAGGGCTGTTGAAGACAGGACGTTTCGGAGATCGCTCATTCATAAGTCGGAGGTGATTTGGCCGCACATAACAACAAAAAGAAGAACAACCTTCATGCGCCAATTATCTCCTGCTCACTCATTTTCTCTATTCCACCATCTCACCCTTCTGTAGTGCTAAACACGCCTCAGGCTCCGCGCTTGCGCACACGCCGGGACGCTCGCTTCAAGGCGCAGTGCGCTTGCGCAGTCGCTTCCCCACACATGCTGGCATTGTTGCTGCTGCTGCTGCTAGTAGAGGAGGCTGACCTGTATGGTGTCTTGCGCGCGCGGTCGGTAGGTGTGGGGTCGCGTTGCGGGATTTGTTTCGGGGCGGGCGTTGGGTTTCTTCACTCCCACCCACCCCCCGGGCTTGTTTTTTTTTTCTTCCTTTCAAAGAGGCTGCTTAGCTTGGGCTTCAGCCCCGGGTGGTGCTTGTTGTGTGTTTGCACCCCGTCAGTAGCGAGCGACTGAGGGAGGCTCGTCCCTTCCATGGCGGACTTCCGCGCAGTTGGTAGGAAAATTCCAGTGTTCCCTTCGCTGTTGCTCCCCCTTTCCTCCGGCCATCCTCAGAAAACACCACGGTGGGAGCGTAGGTCGGCCTTATTCCCTTTTCCTGCATACGTTCTCCGTCTGCGCTGCTTTTCTGTTCTTTCCTCCCAAGCTGCCTCCTCTTGGAGGGAATACTTCGGGGTGTTGGTTATTCCCGGGAGGTTGCATCCCAGCCCCTCCTCACTTGGAGGCTGTCCTGGCCTGCCTGGTGTCCCTCTTGATCGACAAAGCAGGAGAAAAACGGAGAAAGGACACCTAGCGGACTGGGGATATTATCTGCCTGGTGGGAGAGGAAAAAAAAAGGAGAGGGAGTACAGTAAATATTGCTGAAGATGCTCTCTGGAGAAGGCTTCACAAGGAAGGGAATGACTCCACGATGCTGTTCTGTCTGATGACGACTGGAGAGTGAACAGTTTTTTTTTTTTATGTAGTCATATTTAGAAAGAATTAAGCCTCATTGAACCCCGTGGGGTGCTTTACTTTGGAGTAAAGATGTATTTAGGATGGCGTTGCAAAGCTCGCTAGGATAAGCACATATTATTCCATTTTAGACTATGAGAATTGATGAACGAGAATGACATACGTTGTGGTTTCAGCCTCAGTTCATTGTTTTAAGTACAGTAATTTAGCATTGGGATGAAGCTGCACTTGAGGACTCTGAAGCAGATTAACTTGGTTGGTTTCAGAAACCATTTTTATAACTTGTCATGATCAGAGTCTCCAATTCTAGCTGAAACCTTGCAATAGAACTTTCAGATGATCATCTTCATGATTCCTGCTCCCCTGATTTTCTTGATGATCTCTCCATAGTCACTGTTTTTATAATGCTATGAGAGGGAATAGTCATGATTTGGCTAAAACAGGAGCAGAAAGTGTGCTTGTGGATTTCAGCTAAGCTCCCCCCCCCAATACATCAGGCAGCTATCTGGTCAACATTAAATGGCACATTCTCTCTACATATGCAATACTATAACTAATGAAGAGGCATTCCATAAAATAGAATAAATTCTGCACAAACAAAAATAGACTTGTTAAATTCAAGAGATTTTTTTCTGGGGTAGTTTTCATTTAAAACAAAATTAAAATATGTGATTGTTGTTGTTTAGTCATTAAGTCATGTCTGACTTTTTGTGACCTCATGGACCAGAGCACGCCAGGCCCTCCTGTCTTCCACTGCCTCCTGGAGTTTGGTCAAATTCATGCTGGCAGCTTTGATGACACTGTCCAAAATCTGTGATACATGGTACTAATTTATGTTGCAACAGGTTGATTTTGTCAGCTACAAAACAGTGTCCAGAAAAGAAAATTAAGGTAGTGGCCCTCAAATATGCAGAAAGCTGTCACATAGAAGAGGGATTGTGATGTTGTTTGTTCCTCTAGAGAGCAGATACAGAATCAGTGAGTATAAATTTGAGGGAAGCACATTCAGGCTAAACATTAGAGGACATTGTTAATGGCAAGAGCTATTCAACAGAGGGTTTAGTGTGACTGACTCCTAGGTAAACCCAAGCTTGCAGTTGGTGTTCACAAATCAAAATGAATTTTACAATGAAATGTGATGCGGGAAACCCTGATAATTAACTATTTAGGGTTGTACTCATGGGCGTCCAGTTAGCACTTGCAGCTGGAAGCTAAAGGAGTGGACAGAGTAACTGGTTCTGTTTGTATGATTTTTACCTTCTCAGGTGCATTGAGTTCCAGTTGATTTCCTACAAGAAAATATGCTGGAGAGCAATAAATTTTTCCGGTCTTATTTGACTGCCTGCATAAAATTTGAGAGTGGTGCCATCTGGCTGTGACTCAAGCATAATTTTGCTGGGAAATTAAAACTAACTTGTCAGTACAGTTAGATTTCTTTAGATTCTGTAAGAACGAATGGATTCTGGAATGGAAGCAATGAATGACCTGTTTCTTTCTACCCCTTGCTGAGGGGGAAATTTTTAATAATTGCTGTTACACTAAATACTTTAAGCTCCGTTCCATAATCTATTTATACTTGACTTTTTCTAATAGGCTTCTAATGTTTGCAGATTACAGTGCTAGTTTTTGTTGTTGTTGTTGTTTCTACTAGGAAGCTGCTGCTTAGTTGGTTTACTGCAGGGATAATTCAGTATAAGTAACCTGGCAAAAGTACTTTTTAAAATTATGGACAGAATAGTCTCCTGAGGGAATTTTCTACAGGTCAGCTGCCTAGTTTATGACCTTGATTGCAGTAAAAGCATATGGGCAGTCTCCTGTTTTTCCTCATGTTTTTTAAGTCCAAAATTTATTTTTCTCATACAGGAAATGCAGCCCTTTTTTCCTATGGTTTCAGTTTTTATTTTTAAAAACAAAATTAGGAGTGTTTTGTAGATTTTACATACAGCTATGCTAATCACTAACTGACCATCTTGCTACTGCTGGGTTCTTGTTCTAGAAAGCTGTAGTGCATATAGACTTAGGACTCTTCTCACATAGATGGTCATATATATCTCCTTTGATCTGTTTGCTCCCTTACTTTTAGTATTAGTAACAGGCCATGATGTTTTCATTATTTTCGCACACTATTTAGCATCTTTCCCTTGGAACCTAAGGAATTCTCCATCCCCAAGATTAACAATTTGCTGTTCAGTAATCAACAAATGTTTTATGACACTATTTATTTGCTTGCTTGCTTATAATATTTTTACTCCACCTTTCACCTTGAAAGGACCCAAGGTGGCTTAGTTTAAGCTTCAGGTGCCTTTGATTTAATGAAATACATATTATATGTGTACAGATACTTCACAAATAACAAAAATACATATTTGGGTCTGGTGTTGATGTTCACCTTGCTTAAATTTGAGTCATTTGCTTGATATAATCATCTTAGAACTGCAGAGCTGGAAGGGAGACTATGAATCAGTCGTGAATTGCCAAATGCACCAGGATGGTTCTAGCAGGTAGCCCTCATTATTTGTTTTATTGCAAGCATAACATTTGGGACTCCTTTAGTACTTCTTAAGATGCAAGTGAGAGTCCTTTCTCTTCTAACAGTCTCCCACCACTACTATCAAATGCAGTTATGCTGTATGTGTTCTACTGGAAAACAAAACAAAAAAATAGGGCACTGACACTCCCATTAAGTATAATGTACACTTTAAAAAGATAGTAGCATATCCTTATGCCTCACACTCAGTTTTCACAGGAAATACTTATTAAAGCATTTTTATAATCTGGTGTTTTCTGCAGTTTACAAATGGTTCAAGTTGTTGTCCTTATTATCTCTGGGCCTGATAGGGGAGAATATAACAAGTCATTTTTTTCATAAAATCATTGCAATAATTTACCACTGTGTTTTTCATGCAATAGCATGTTTTATAACTGTACCACCCTTGTCTTTTCATGATCCTCTTTTTGCCGTTTTAGAGCTAATGATGCCCTGTTATGTTACTGGGGATTCTTAATTTAATCAAATATCTTGAAGATACTGGCAAGAAATATTCAGAATTTATATCTGGGAACAAAATGTGTTTGGGTAACAGAAGAACTGAGTTAGTTTCAATATTGACGAACCATAAGGTGCTGGTTGACAGATTTATAAAACAAGCATATCAAACATACAATTTTTAGAAAAAGCTGTCATGAGCAAAATCTGATTTGTGGGCAAAATCCTGCTTATATAAACAGGACTTTGTTTTTAAAAATCAAAACTTTTGCCTTAGAAAACAATGGGGACGAGATAAGATGTGGTAGTATTGTTTAATAAGCATGAGCAAACTGGAGCCCTTGGCCTAGTTTTAAAAGTTCATAGAATCATGAAGTTGGAAGGGGCCTATAAGGCCATCAAGTCCAACCCCCTACTTGATGCAGGAATACAAATCAAAGGATATCTGTCAGGTGGTTGTCCAAGTTTCTCTTGAATGCCTCCAGTGTTGGAGCACTCACCAACTCCCGAGGTAACTGGTTCCACTGTCGTAGCGCTCTTAACAGTTCGGAAATTTTTCCTGATGTTCAACTGAAATCTGGCTTCCTTTAATTTGAGCCCATTGTTGCGTGTCCTGCACTCTGGGATGATCAAGAACAGATCCTGCCTGTCCTCTATATCAGGGGTCCCCAACCTTTTTCACCCTGCAGACCAGCTGGGGAAGGTGGGGCACCCCCTGCGCTCATGCACATGTATGAATGAGCTTGTGCACATGCGTGAATGATGGTGTGGTGTTTGTGCAGGGGCACAGGCACAATGCACATGCACAAACGGCGGCACTCTGGTGGGCGCTCGAGCACATGCGCAAATGGCGGCACGGTGCTCGGGGCATGCACAAATCAGCTGTGTGGGGCTGAGTGTGTGGACACAATACTCAAGGTGAGTCATAACCAGTGCTGTATAGAGGGGAACTAGCACTTTGCAAGATTTGGAAACTATACTTCTGTTAATGTAGCCTAAAATAGCATTTGCCTTTCTTATAGCCACATCACACTGTTGGCTGATATTTAGTTTGTGATCTAAAATAATTGCAGGATTCTTCTCGCTCATAGTTTTGCTGAGCCAGGTATCCCCCATCTTGTAACTGTGCACTTGATTTCCTTTTCTGAGATGTAGTACTTTGCACTTATCCCTCTTGAATTTCATTCTGTTGTTTTTACCCCCTCCCAGTGCTCCAGCCTATCAAGATCATTTTGAATTTTGTCTTACAGGGTATTAGCTATTAGTTAGTATTAATTGTCTGCAAGTGATCTGTTCTTAACCAATGAATAAGCCAGAATGGTGGGAAGAAAATGGATATAGAGAATGAGAGTTAAAAGGGGCAGCTCACTTGTATCTGGCTCTATTGGCATCAGAATTAAGATTTCCTAGCACTATTAGTATGAGAAAGTGTCTTCCCCCACCCTCATTTTATAAGACGTGAAATACTTTAAAAGCATTTAAATCATAAAAAAATTGTTGATCACTAGCTAACAAAGTATTAATCTTGGTGATGGAGAATTCCTTGGGTTTCAAGGGAGAGGTACTAAACAGTGTGTGCAAATAATGGAAAGATTCTAGCCTGATACTGAGAGTAAAGGGGAAGATTTAAAGGGCTGTTATTTTCAGTACTGGGTATAACACATAGTCTCTTAGTAGGTCAGACTTGGGCAAAGTGCAGCCCATGGGCCACATACGGCCCGCAAGCCGCTCCTGTCCGGCCTGCCCGTCACCGCTCCTGTCCGGCCCATCCGTACCGCTGAGTGAGCCGGAGTTCAGGCTCCGGTCACCCAGCACGGCAGTAAGCAAAATTTGTGAGATCCGACACTGGGATCTTACAAAAATTGACAGTTACTCTTGAGCCGCAGGCTGCGGAGTCTGTGCTCAAGAGGCTAGAAGCAATCCTTGCGCAGTCGACGTGATGACGCATCATGTCACCTGTGCGGGATAGAAGACAGTTGGAGCGGAAGGCTGTGGGGGAACGAAGGACAGGTGAGTTAGCTCAGTGTTGGGTTTTTTGTTTTTCTCCCCCCCCCCCCCGCAGTGAATGAATTGCAATGCTCACATAGTTTACTCCCTAAAAAGTTTAGGGCAGGGGTCTCAAACATCCGGCCCGGGGGCCATTTGCGGCCCGCTGGATAATAGTTTGTGCCCTCCCCCCGGCTAGGCGCTTGCTGGTGCTCCCTCCCTTCTCCGCTTCTTCATCCTCCTGCTGCTGGTGGTGGTGGTAGTGAAGAAGGAGCCAGGGAGGGGTGTGGGGATTTTGTAGTCTAAAGTTCCATCTTGTGGCTATTAAGGGATACATCACTGGTGTTTAGCATAATCAAGTTATTGTAGTATAAAGATGCATTGTTCTATGATTCTCTCTGCGCAGGCGTGGAATGCCTTAAGACTGATAACCACACAACGCCTCTATGGCCAAATTCTTATCTTATGCTAATTTTGCTTGTTTTGCGTGCTTAATAAAAACGTCTGGGGGGAAGAAGGTAGCCATCTTAATCTTCTTCATCTTCTTCTTCTTCTCTACCGGTACCTGAACACTAACAAGATAAAGTCTGCAGTGTCTTCATTTATCAGAGATCTCTCCCTGGTTTTCATGCAACTGCTGCTTGGCTGGCTTCCAAGCAGGGTTCCCTGGGGATTTCCCCACATTTTGGTGCAGCCCGTGTGAGGCAAGAAGCACGGGACAAGCTGAGCAACGCAACAGCGCGGCAATTCACACTGCCCTCGCCCGGCAAGGGTTTCAGACGTCACACATCCGCAAGGATCCCGGGTGAGTGTTGAATTTGTCAAGTTAGACACCTAGCCTCCTGGCAACATGGGGAGCTTTGTATCTAATCTTCAGGAAGTACAGGACCTCCACTTCTTATTAAAAAGGAATGGTCACACGACCACACGCACAGAAGTGGAAGATTTAGTTCATACTCTTCGGGATGTATGCCCCTGGATCCCCGAAGAAGGGACACTGGACCTCAAGGAATGGTCTAAAATAGGCAGCTGTTTACAGGGACATCCAAGAGTTACAGCAAAAGTGCTTTCTACATGCTGCAAAGTGCGTACCAGCCTTCAAGGCTTGGCACCACCACGGAACATTCTTTTCGAATTTGAAAATAATCTGTTCAAACAACTCCCTCAAATTTTGCCTCCCCTTCCTCTCACACCAGCCCCCTCGGTTCCACTGCTGGACTCTCTGTCTCTTTCTGCCCAGCCAACCGAGCCTCAGCCTGGGAACACCTCAGCATTGTCTCCCAGTCCTGCCGTTCATCAGGCAACTGAGAACAAAATTTCTAACTGTCCTTTAATGGATACAATGGGTGCTGCTTTAGAAACTGCTTATCCTGGCGTTCAGGGAACACAAGCACAGGCACAGGGAGATGCCGCGGCAGTTTCTCATAGTTCTGAACTGCTCCCATATCAAGGCGTCCACGAACTGCAACTCAGTCTCAAGGACAAACAGACACAGACTCTCCCGGAATCCTCATCCTCCCAACGGCCGGCCCCTAGTGACTGGAGTAGGGGTCTCCTTCCACCAGCAGAAGGACTCATTTGCCTTCAAGGATGGCAAGATTTAGCAACTAAGCAAGCAGAAATTAATGCTGTTGGTTCTGTACGTCAGCCAATTATTATGGGAGAAGGTATATTCACTTCTGCTGTTCAAGTCCGTCTCATGGACGCAGTTCTCAGTCAGCCAAGGTCACATGGGAAATGGGACCCAGGGAAATGGGACCCAGGGCCGCCCCCAGGCCAAGAGAGAATAATAGGGGATCTGCAGGATTCATGTGATGTCACGGGCTGGTATACAAAAGAAGCTTTACAAGCATGCCATGTGTCTTGTGAGAAATCAGAAGGGGAGGAGGAAGAAAATGTAAGGGGGGCAGCCCAACAGGAGGCCTGTTTTGAACTGCCACAATGGGTCTATGTTTCTAAAGCTAAATGTGCCGCTATTCCTCAAGGCTACACTGTTCTGGTTTTTACATGCGCTGCTTTTGTTTGTCTCAGCTTGAATGTTGTGCCAGGACTGATAACTCGCATGGCAAACATTCAGGTTTGGGTGAAAAATCCTACTCAGCTGGACAGTCAGAGCTGAGAAAGATTGCCCCCCCACCTGGCCAGTAAGAGAGAAAAATGCATATGGGGTGGGAGGAGGTGAGCCAACTCCTTAAAGCGCTTCCCCCATCACCTTCCAATCTGGAGAAAGCATTGTTACTCTCAAGCCACTTGCAATATCCTGGACACTATGTTCCATGTTCTTCCTAGAACTACAAATTCTATCACACCTTGCATTGCTTAGCAGTTTCCTGAATATCTCAGCGTGATGGGATCTCTAATCTCATCCATGGATTCAGTGCAGCCTGCTAGGACATAAAGTCTGTATTGTTTTCTGTGCCTCTGGAAGTAACAAATTCAAGGTCCACACCTGGCGCAATGCCCAGACTTAGTTCAGACTTCTTATCAGCGATTCTGGGCGTTCTGCCAAGAGAATGCCATTGTGTTCGGACAGTCTAAATGGAGAATCACTTGGCAACCTACAGTCTTCTTGCAGAAGGGTTTTTTTTGCAGCCCACAGAAAAATCAACAGACTGGGCATAAACTTTTGCATCTATACCTTTGAGATATCAATTGGGCACATCAGTTTTGATATTGTCTACTAATGATCTCTCACCGTTGTTCTCTGCACTCCCTGGTCGTTCTTCACCTGTTATTGTTATTGTGATAACTCCAGCTGACATCATCCTTATCACTGCATCGATGAAGGCTTCTTACAGCTGATCGCTCAGCAACTTCGACTGCAAGCTGTGGATCGCCTACCTACTGAGAGCATTCCTATTTCAAGTCCAATCTTAGCTACGCCATGGCTGTCAATTGCAGTTCTCTACACCCCTGACAAGGATAGGATCACAACTGTTGAATGGATGCACTTGCCACACACTCGCTTGAACTTGTACTCCTGTGTTAAAGCAGTTGCAGATTTGTTTTGCCAAGGCATTGTTCCAGATGTTGCCACAATTGTCAGGGACGTATTAACTCTATTTTTCTTTTCTGCAGGGTGATGCTGAATTCTCCAAAAGACAAGTGACTGCTTTCCTGTATTTTTTATCAATTAACCACTTGTTTTTCCACAGATGCTTTTCACAGATGGTTTGCCTTTCTAAGGTGTTGTCACGTGGCAGCGTTTGAACTTTTTTCTAATGATGAGTTTAACTTTGTTGTAGACACATGTTTATAAGCTTTTTAGGCATTTGCTTTTTTAATATCTGTCTCCTTCCATAGATAAGGATTGTTTTCACTGTTTTCCTGACTTTGTTACTTTAAAGCAGAACAGCATTCTGTTCCATTGCCCATATATGTTCCCACCCTCAACTTCCGGGATTTATTACTGAAGGGAATGCTGTTGCTGATTCAGCTTTCAAGCAGAATTCATGTGCTTTAGTCTTTTTTCTGATCCTATTTGCTTCTCATGACATGTTTCATTACTCTGTAAATATGTTTCACAGAATGTTTTCTATCCCAATGACTCAGGCAAGAGACATTGTAGTTGGCACCTGAATGTCACACAAGTGCAGGTTTTTGCCTAAATTACATTTGACTGTGGATACATTTTCTGGGTTTATTTGGCATCTCCTCTTCATGGAGAGACTGCAAGACAAGTTATTCAACATTACATTTGGAACAATTGCTGTAATGGGCCATCCTAGGCCTGAAGACTGGACAATGGAACTGTCTATATATCATCTGCCTTTCAAGAATTTTATGTTCAATGGGGACTCTCACTGAAGCATGAGATTCCTTTTAATTCCACAGGGCAAGCAATTGTGGAAAGAGCACACTTAACGCTTAAATTTCTTTTGCAGAAGCAAACCTCAGGCAGAGGGGTTTCTGGGTCAGATTGTTCCTATGGTTGTTGAAAAAGTTCTGTATACTTTAAATTTTCTGCTTTTTCCTCATTAACAGGGTTCACAACCCAAGTTAAAGTTCATTTCAGGGCAGGAGAGCAACTTCCTCGACCACCTGAGTGGTAAGGGATCAATTCTATTGATCACCTGGGACAAGGATGCTGCAGTTGCACTGGACAAAGGCGCTGTTTGGATCCTGGCAAGATGGTGTGGATCTCTGCCATCCGACTCCTAGGACTGCTTGAACTGTTCTTGGTTCCACGTATTTCTGCTCTGGACAATCAAGGCAATTCTTGGGTGCAACATGCTCAGTATATATTTGATGTTCATGGACAGAATGTTTCTCTTTTATATGAATCATGAGCTCACTGCCTGGTCTTATTGATGATCCAACCTTAATTCTTGCCTCTTTGCAAAGTATTTCAGAACCTGGTCAATCTGAACTTCTTTTCCATGCTGTTCCTCCTACTTCTAATATTTCAAAGGTTCAATTTACGCACCACATCTGAGCTTTGTGTTTCTGTTGTATTCATGCAGGGAACTGGCCACTACAAGAATCATGGTAGCTCTGCAGAGTGAAATACTGTAGATCAGTTAAAGCAGCTTTCAGTTAAAGCATTGCTAATTGCTTGCACATACTTATACTATGTTTTATTGTAATAGATACTCAAAGTATTATTTGCTTCCATAACTTGCAGCTTTCAATTGAGCATATATTAGTTGATTTGAATGATACCATTATTATCAATAATATTAACACTTCCCTATGGGATGGCTTTGCATACTACTAATGCATGGTATTATTTTACTAATAATTTGTAATGTCTTATATTCCATTTTATATGATATATTCCTTCATTGGTTACTGTTTTCACTAAGTGATATCAAACATCTGTACAATCAATGTCTTTATCTGCTACGCAATTGTATCAATTCTAATATCATGTGTTCCTTTCTAGAGTAGGTGATTTTTATGGTGAGGCTGATGCACGATATACAGGTTGAGATGACATGGCTGTTGCCCTCCATCAATGAAGAGCTTCCATGGACTCAGAAACCATCAGGAGTCTTACTGGCAGCAACTTGCTCATCCAAAATGAAATATAAACGGAGGGAATGTGGGGATTTTGTAGTCTAAAGTTCCATCTTGTGGCTATTAAGGGATACATCACTGGTGTTTAGCATAATCAAGTTATTGTAGTATAAAGATGCATTGTTCTATGATTCTCTCTGCGCAGGCGTGGAATGCCTTAAGACTGATAACCACACAACGCCTCTATGGCCAAATTCTTATCTTATGCTAATTTTGCTTGTTTTGCGTGCTTAATAAAAACGTCTGGGGGGAAGAAGGTAGCCATCTTAATCTTCTTCATCTTCTTCTTCTTCTCTACCGGTACCTGAACACTAACAAGATAAAGTCTGCAGTGTCTTCATTTATCAGAGATCTCTCCCTGGTTTTCATGCAACTGCTGCTTGGCTGGCTTCCAAGCAGGGTTCCCTGGGGATTTCCCCACAGAGGGGGTCATGGCTGGCAATGAGGGCTCGCACGCCCCTCCTCCTCGGAGCCCCAGCTGGGCTAAGGAAACTCCTGGGCAGCTTCCTTGGGCTCTTGCTCCACTTGGTGGAAAATCTGATGCGGCCCAGACTCTGCCTCCAGCGGCCCCCAGGTAAATTGAGTTTGAGACCCCTGGTTTAGGGGGTTAACTATGTCAGCCTTGTAGTTCGTTCACCGCAGGGCCTCACCCAGTGGGGACCTATTACTACCCACAAAGTGGGGGCCTGTTACTACCCACCTAATGGGGGCCTATTTTTAAATAAAGTTGGTTCGGCCCCCAAACACAGTTCAGATTTTTCATGTGGCCCCCTATAGAAATTAATTGCCCACCCTTGTAGTAGGTAGAAGACAGAAATAGAGGGAAAATGGTGGCTTGTGGTCTAGATAGAGGGCAGTCTCTTTCATTGAGTGATAGGTGCCCCTCCCATTTCTTTCGTAAGTTGTGGGTTTCAGAGGACTTCCTGAGAGCCTTTTATCCATAAATCGTTGGAATTTAACCTGAGATCTTCTGCATGCAAAAAATCTGCTTTGTCTAACACTGAACATAGGTGATGGAGTTGCATCAGACTTGTAAGCCAAAACAGGATTAAAACAGAGGTAAACATTGATTTCCAGAAAGTGAAGGAGGGCAAAATCTTTGTGCTTTGCATAAGTGCACAAAATCTTAAAGATTGAAGGCAGCCATCTCCTAAAACAGCCAGATCCAGTCTTGGACATCTTTGGGAGCCAAAGAACTTCAAAATAGTTAAAAATCAAAAGCATAACAAGGGTGGTGGGGGTGGGATCCTTTGGTAGGAGAAGATGGCTGTCTGATATATTAAAGTGAATACCTTTTTAAACAAAGTGGCACAGTGCAGCATTTCATTCCAGGCCTCACTTGGCTTCTGGTACAGGTCACCCAAGCCATTACTAAAGCTGTCATTTGATAATTGGTGCGTCCTGTGCCAAATTGGTTTAGCTGTTCTGCCATTCCAGTGGCAAGAAGATTGGAATTTGTCTCAAAGGAGTGATCTAATGTTGATAACAGTTGCTTTATAACCACTTCATTAATTAGATCTCTTCCTGACCTAGTTCAAACGATCAAATCTGATGCTTTGGTGTGGATACATATATTAGGGAAACATTTAGTTCTCATGAAGGCCAAAAACATTATGGAATGACCACCTTTTGCTTACTGCTACCTTGATGCAGTTGGAGAGTTGAGCAATGTGTGTCAAGATTGTTTAATCTCCTTTTTTCATTTACCACTGACACATAGGCACATTTAGACCTTTGACTAGGTTAATCTCACAATGTCCTATATATTGGCTTATAGAAAAATCTGTAGTAAACCTTTCTCTTGCACGGTTCCTCTTTAAAAATTGGAGCAACTTTATTTTGCTTGACTTTCTCTTCCGAACAGAGAGTTTTAAATAGGCTGAAGGCAGACTATAAAAGTACTGTAAATTCCTTTTTAAAAAACTATGTCTGTGTTGCCGATAGTTCTCTTCCCCTTAATTTAATGCCTTTGATGTGAGCTGTCTAAATTGCTAACAATTGAGTTAGGAAACAAGCAATCCTCAAAGAATTCTTTGAAAATATTTCTGTGATGTGGAATAGATGTCATGTACTGTATATACATCCTGTTGAATACATCTATACAAATACATCTAGATCAGAATCCTTACATTGTGGAGGTTTATTATACCAAACCAAAATACAGATGCAGAGAGAAGCATAGGCTCACAACAGTATAGTTTGAACAAAATAATACATAGCAAATAATAAATATTTTGCCTAATTTTCCTCCTTATTACTAAGCATTATCAGTTGTTACTGGAGGGGAAAAATAAGTCTTTAAACTCTAGAAATATTTTTGTACCATTTCACATATCTGTGCATGTACATGTGGCAGGGTATATGAACAAACTCAAGAGTTTTCTAAGAATTCACAATGCATTTATTTGTCAGTACTGTATTTAGTTTCAGTACTTAAAGGTTGGGGACGAAGATCCCACTTCATACACTGAATGAAAAGCTGGGTTGCCAGAATGTGGGCAAAAAGTGCTTCTGGAGACCATTTTCAACTTATTTAATTTTGTTATTTAAAAAACGTTCCTGGTCCTTACAGTTAAAAAGATATATTTAAAAATTAGCAATATTTGTTGAGATTTCATATACCATACGAAATTTTAGGGGTTCCTGCAGTGTTGTTTCCCTTCTCATCTATGATAAAACTCAAATGAAAGCATACGTAATACCTAATAAATTATGCGAAGTAAAATCTGCAAATTAGACAGGTTTGCTTAATTTTACAAAGGCTGCAGAACTTTAATTGCTTGGGTACAGAGCATAGCATAGATTACTTAGCACTATGAACAGATGTCATGGTAGTGCTGTGCAAATATTGGCTGTGAGCTGATACACTTAGTCCAGAGTGGTGTAACATCTTTTTGCTAGGTAGCCTGAAACATCATGAGACTATATAATACTTCTCACACATTACGTGTCATTTATCCTTAGAGTTGCAAGATCAGTGTCCTAAATATTGTCTTTGTGTAGCACTGTATCTAAGATGTATAAATCCATGGTTTTAATGTATGTGGTAGGTTTTAAATAATCCATCCTTTTTTCAGCTTTTCACATATTTGCAATATGGGGGTAATACTGATCTACACGTACATTACAGAAATAAGGAAAAACTGCAAGAAGATAATGGCCAGAATCATGTTGCTTAGTGTAGTAAATTGCACTGGAATAGGCCCATTGAATTAATGATGATTTGGTGAATCAATTTTGCTGTAAATTCTATTCATTTACATTGGCCTAGTCTAACTGCACCTTATTTTAACATAGTAAGAGTGTGACTATATGGTCAAATACTGTAGGATTTGCTCTGCATATAAAATTGTTGAATTCCAAATATTTTTTTATCAACTGCATGACGCAAAGACCAGCATACCCTCTAATTTATCCCCACTGGATAAAGCAATGAGAAACCCGGACAGCATCTTAAAAAGCAGAGACATCACCTTGCCGACAAAGGTCTGCATAGTCAAAGCTATGGTTTTTCCAATAGCGATGTATGGAAGTGAGAGCTGGATCATAAAGAAGGCTGACTGCCGAAGAATTGATGCTTTTAAATTGTGGTGCTGGAGGAGACTGGAGCATCCCCTGTACTGCTAAGAGATCAAACCTATCCATTCTGAAGGAAATCAACCCTGAGTGCTCACTGGAAGGACAGATTCGGAAGCTGAGGCTCCAATGCTTTGGCCATCTCATGAGAAGAGAAGACTCCTTGGCAAAGATCCTGATGTTGGGAAAATGTGGATGCAAGAGGAAAAGGGGACGACAGAGGGCGAGATGGTTGGACGGTGTCATTGAAGCTACCAACATGAATTTGACCTGACTCTGGAAGACAGGAGGGCCTGGTGTGCTCTGGTCCATGGGTCACGAAGAGTCGGACATGACTAAACAACAACAACTGGCTCTTAATGCATGGTGGGCAGTTTCTCTGTTCCTGGCCCAAGCACCTCAACACCTTCCAGCTGTTGCAATGAGTTGTTTCTGTATGGGGTGGGGGGCATAACCTGGTCATATCCTCCTCCTTTGATTAGCCATTCTACATGCCCGTCAACATTAGGCCAGGACAGAGAGGTCCCATAAACCACTCAGTCATACTGTCCAGATTTTCCTGGTGTGAGTGATTTCTAGGAGAGTCAAATGTGCTGCTGATGGGAAAATCTTCCAGTCTGGACCCTTTCCAACACTGTGAGCAATCCTGACCCCTCAGTGCTCCAGGGATTTAACAGAAATCGCAAGGTTGTTTACTTGAGCTTGTACACCAACCTTTCAAGGCAAGAATACCAAAATATAGTGGTACCTCAACTTACGAACTTAATCCATTTGGAACGGCGTTCATACATCAAACAGTTTGTAAGTCAAAGTACCATTTTGCATTGAAATGCATGGGAACGGAATTAATCCGTTCCAGCATTTCAAAAAATTACCTTCAGAGGTCTCAAAGGGCTTTCCCCCCTGACATCGGAGAAAGCCCTTTGAGACCTCCGAAGGCAAAAAGGCAGGGAGAAAGGGCAGGAGATTCGAATTTCCAGCCCTTTCTCCCTGCCTTTTTGCCTTCGGAGCTCTCAAAGGGCTTCCTCCGATGTCAGGCAGAAAGCCCTTTGAGACCTCCGAAGGCGACGAACAGCTCCATTTGCAAAAAGTGGCATTGACTTGTGAATGGAGCCTTGACCTCGTTCGTAGATCGAGGCTCCGTTCTCAAGTCGATGCCAATTTTTGCAAACAAAGCCATTCATAAATCGAAAAGTTCATATGTAGGGACGTTCGTAAGTCGAGGGTTGACTGTACAAAGTATAAAGGATCCCAAGGTAAGGCATCTACCTCTGGGTAGTTTGGGCGGCATATAAATTGAATAAATAAATAAATAAATAAATAAATAAATAAATACTGCCAACTCCCTTCTTCTCGGAATGACCAAAAATATCATTTTATTAAAGAAAATAAAGGTTCAAAAACAGATGCAAAACTTGAAGGAAAATCAAAAAAGATGTGAAGCAAATCCATATTCAGATTTTTAAGAGCCTAGGGAATTCTAGAATTGTCCCCACAGGGGGAAAAAAACTAGTAATTATCCTACACTAATACAGTCCAGTTGAAGCATGCTTCCAGAGCATATGCAGAGTGCAGCAGCACACCAAGCTGGAATAGCTGTCTTCTGAAAGAAACCAAGCTGAACTATTCCCTTATCTGAGCTATTTTTATACCTCTTCCACCTTTCTCAGTCTTTCAGAGTGATCCCACTAATCAGATCCCAAGTCACCTTGAATCTTCTAGAAGAAAGAAACCTTTCTTCAAAGTAGCTTTGTTCACGTCACTCTTTCTCCCTCCCTGTGGTTCAGTTTCCCTTAATTACGTTACCAGGCAAGGAAGAGCGTTTTAGACCTTGTTTCCCACTGGGTAACATCCATGTGCAAGTTGTCTCCTAATTAATATATAGTTGTTCCCTCTCACTTCCGCTTATCTCTGGAACAAGGCAAAAGGCTCCCATTTTTACAGGCCTGTTGGTGTTCATTAACTCCTCATTTGTCAGTTTTTTCACATTGCTTGACTTGGGCAGCCCTGCCACAGAAATCAAGAGTATATCTTGTACTGATTAGAACTTTTACATTTTCATTCCATTGTTTCCCATAAAGCTGGAATAATTTCCTTGTTGGAGCAAATAAATCTATACATGCTTCTTTTGCCACAATTTGCATTTATATTTTAGAGCTGCCTATTGCTGCAAATGCTGCTGTTATTATATTTGATGACATCCTGTCTTGTTTCTGTTTCATTGTTACAATCTTGTTTGGACACATTTTCAACCCTAGTTTTCATCACTGAATTGTCCTGCATATTGTTTCCTGTATTTAATCTTTTTAATTGTTGGAATTGGTAATCTTTGATGGCATTCTCTCTCTTTTACTGTCCAAGTACACCCACTGAAGCTTTAGAAGGAAGGGTTCCCTGCTGTCACTGGCCACTAGGTTGTTTTTTCTCAACACACATTTTCTGTAGTACAAAGGTGTCCAACTGGGGACTACCGAGCTAAGGTTGCTGCATTATTTCCACTGCCTGCCTTGTTTGTAACTATCTTATTGCTCATACTTTCATTCCTCTTCAAATGCAGCAGCTTCTGTGAATTGTAAGGTGTAAGACAGAAGGCCAGTATTTGTATGCATACCTTTCCTTTGAATTGGTATGCATACAGCAGGACCCCCTTATCTACCAGATCAGTATCTGGTGATTCACTTATCTGTGATCTGAAAATATTAAAAGAAAAATTCCCAAAATACATATTTTTAATGATGACATTACCAGAACAGGAGCCAGAGACCAAGCTATGTATAGCAGAGGTCCCCAACCCCCGGTGCGCGGCCCGGTGCCAGTCCGTGGCCTGAGCCCTACCGGGCTGCAGAGACAGACCTCCTGCCACACCCCCTGCATGCACTCACCCCTGCACAGCTGATTGGCGTATGCCCGTGCTTGCTCCAGCAACCGTGTGAGAGCTGCACCACCATTTGTGCATGCGCACAAGGACCCCCACAAACGCTGTGCCACTGTTTGCGCATGAGCATGTGCATCCACACAAGCGTTGCATTGCCATTTGCACATGCGCATGAGTGAGCACACTTGTTCGCGCATGTGTATGAGTGCAGGGGGTGCCCCGCCTTCCCCAGCCGGTCCGCCGGGTGAAAAAGGTTGGGGACCCCTGATGTATAGCATTCAGTAGAGAAATATATGTCCATGATGTCTTTACCACAACTGACCATGAGAGGGAACCAGAGACCATTTTATGTATAGTGTTCGCTGTTGTAATAGCATTTGCCGTAATCTGTGTTTTTCAGCACAGCAGAGAGGGGCGATTGGAACCGATCGCCTGTGGATATGGGGGTCCTACTATACTATTCATTACAGCACATGAGTCTGTACTGAACTGGGTTAGAGGCACATAGTATGCTGGCGGCAAAAGTAGTGTATGCTTTCTACAATTGTAACTTTATGAATGCTGTATTGTGGTCCTGATACTTCATAGTAAACCAGGCTACATTTTATAGCATTTCTGATCTAGACTATGAAGGAAATAAATGAGTAGGCAGGAGGAAATACAGCTGTCAGAGTGCAGTGGATTTTAATAGACTGCGTGAGAGGACATCCTAGCATTCAAGAAACAAAATGCAGAAGACTAGAATACAGTGGTGCCTCGCTTAGCGAGGTTAATCCGTTCCGGATTAACCCTCGCTCAGCGAATCCATCGTTAAGTGAAACAAAAAAGCCCATAGGAACGTATTAAAACTGATTTAATACGTTCCTATGGACTTAAAACTCACCGTTCTGCGAGTTTCCTCCATTGCGGCGGCCATTTTGGATGCCTCGTTAGCGAGGCAAAACAGCGGTCGCCATTTTGTTTTAGCGGCGGCCGTTTTGGAACTGCCGATCAGCTGTTCGCTATGCTTTGATCGCGTCCGCGTGATCATCGCATAGCGAAAAAAGCCCATAGGGGCCATCGCTGAGCGAACGCTCCAGCAGTGGCCCGGGACCCCTCATTGTGCAGTTTCATCGCATAGCGAAGCGTTCGCTATGCGAGGCACCACTGTATGTGGTAGTCATTAGGTGCTGACTTCTTCTAAAAATAATAATATTAAATGTCTGCCCTTGGGGAAACACAGGCATTTCTGGCTGCCCCTTTTGGAGGTAGACATATTTTCTTGAGGCACATCATGGCAGTTTGTGTTTTATGGCCATCCTGAGTGGCATTTCCCATCTAGGAGAAGGAAAACTCCGATTTCAAACCTCCACTGCCTTGTGACTATATCCACTCATGGAAAAGGCTTCAGGAGTTAACCTAGAGGCAAAATCCGGAGCTGGAGTCCCGAAGGCAGTTTGTTTCGTTCTGCCAACTCCTGCGATGTTGCTGGAACCAGTTGTATTGGCTCTTGCCTTTGCATTGGACCATTTCAACAACGTGGAGAGGGGGGAATCTGCTGCTTGGGTAACAGCCTATCCTCCATATTACTTTACCCAGGCTTCATGCTCTGGAGAGGACACTCCTCGGTTCAGAGCATGTTACCATAGTCTCTCGAGACTGAAGGATGCCTGTGATGATATGAGTGGCATTTCATTTCTGTTGCTGCTCTTTTTTGACCTTATCATACTATCTCTCAATGAACTTCCTCGTAGCGTTCAGCAGACTATGCTTCTCCTTCCAGTGCTCAATACATGCCTTGCTTTAAGGGTAACCTTTCGTGGAATAAATGTAAGAGTGTCTGTTGGGTTGCTTACTGTGGAGCATGTACGAATATTAAGAGGTACATTTCTTTATGCATTCAGGACTTTGCCCTAATGTTAGCATAACTATAGAGGGTGAGTCATGCTATTAATTAAACCCAGGTCATGCCTTATTCTGCAAATGATATTTATTTGCATATGATACATATTCTATATTCCTACAAAAATAGCTGTAACAGCCATCTGTGCTGTTTCTAAAATACAGTTGTCGCCAGATTTTAAGAGATTCATTTTGTTTAATGGTAGGCAAAACAAGGTACTACATTTTTGGGAATGGTTTGGACATCATCTGAATATTGTCCTTTCCAATAAAATTCATAACAAGATGTCACCATTGCCATATTAGTAGTTTTAGAAGAGGTAGCCATGTTAGTTTGTGCTAACATATCAGGCAAAAACAAAAGAAAAATAAAAAAAAAGACAAAATATGTCTATTTTTTGTTTTTGCCTGAAATGCCATATTAATTCAATTTTCTTTTAAAAATATTTTAAAATTATAATAGAGCATAAAGTATATTGTATGTCAGAATGTGAGTAAATTTATCTTTCTTTCATTTTAAAAATTAAATATATTTTGGTACCATTAAGATTCAGTAAGTACTAACAATTTGAAAAAAGATCAATGTGTTCTGTAGTTAAAGTTAAGTTCTAGATCTAGGCAAGATTAAGAACATTGCTGTAGTACTTAGTTTCATGACTGAACTATGTTGATATATGAGATTTTCCATCAAGTGATCTGTGTTCTTTTGTGGGGATGCAGATGATTATAAACTGTTAGTGTAAATGAGTAAGGGTTTTTTGTAGCAATCCAAACAACCGTAGTGGTTAAACATTCCTTTTTTGTATTAATTACTGTTTATCTGGTATAATTATTTTGTTTGTTGCCTGGATGGGTGAAATTCTTATATTTGTTCTAAAGTCTTATTCTTAAACTTGTGGAAGAGTGAAGTAATTTAGACCACAGATCATCCCCTCTTGCTCAGAACATGGGCACACTGATACACCTTGCCATGCATTGTTTTCCACCCTACATAAATGCTACAGCATAATTCTCATCCACTCCCTGTATGATTCATCACTGATGGTGGTAAAAACCTGAAATGAAAGGCAGTGATAATGTCAGCACCTACATGGAAGTTGTGCAGCACAGTCTTATCCATCCTTACATAGTATATTAACTGTTTATTAGTCCAGTCCACCTGCTTCATATTTGGGGGGGGAAGTCCTTACTGTGTTTAATAGACCTAGTCCTAGGTAAACAGCCCCCCCCCCAAAAAAAAATATCAAAGAGTGAAGCTCATCTTCAGTGGTTACTTGGAGCAGAAATAACTCTTTTTTCATGTCTTAAATAAACCACACTTACAAAGTTGTTGTTTTAGCCTGTCCTTTAGAGCAGGTGGTTCCTGCGTACTACGGATCCTTTTAAGGAGAAAGGCAAGGTAAAAATATGTACGTACATACATACATACATACATACATACATACATACATACATACATACATACATACATACATACATACATACATACATACATACATACATACATACATACATACATAGTGCCTTTGATGTACTGCTCCAAAATACATAGAAAGATACTCCAAGATCAGATATGTTCCACTAAAAGCTGATCTGATCTAAAGAATAAGGGTCCCCCCCCCCGAAAAACATCATTTAAGATTTCAAAATTGCCATTGTATATATTGTCCAGTTGAGCAGAAGACAAAGAGAGCTGATGCTTTCTGAAGGTGGTGAGAGAGTAACCCCAAAAGGAAAAAAAATGCCATTCGTTCCTGTGAAAGAGATGACATGGAAATGTTTTGCAGCCAGAACTGTAGGGTGACTAAAGCTGCCATGTAATCTGTTATCACAAATTTTAACAATCTACATTATATCCATTTTGAATATCTAACTGGGTAATATTTGAACAGACAAGTCAGTTTTTCAGTTTAGCTTATGTTACACTGTGTACTTGGTTGAACTGCTGACATAAAGGCTTGTTACCATGTTACGTAGCAAAGTACGTACTGTATTAGATCCTGAATGATGGGACTTGATGTTGAAAGCAGGATTCAAGCTATTTTCCACAAATCGTTCTTTAAAATGCAAGTTTGTTCTCTGCAAAGGGAAGAGGCTATTTATCTTCATCTGCTTCTGCTGGTTTATCAGTTTAACCAAGTCTTACTCAGCTTCCTTCTGCGAAATGAAGATGCGATATATCTTCATCTGCTTCTCATAAATTTATCATTTTATCCAACTTCTGTTGGGTATCCAATTCCTCCTTATTTTTTTTTAACCACATTATTTACCCTTAATCTTTTATGCACATTCTTATAATCTTAACATCAGAGTATTCAATTTCAACAGCTTGTTTAGTGTTTGTGTCATTTCTGCCAACTATCAATAGGACTCCATTCTCTTAATGTCAGAAAATAATATCGTTAGATTTTATAGTGCTTGATCACAGTTATAGAAATCAGGATATGGAGCTGCGGGGAGATTTCTGTCCCCTTTTAGCAGCAGCGTATTGAGAAGAAGGAGGGAGAACCTAGTACTTGTACCTTTTTCCCCTGAATCAAAAGCATATAGAATATTTACGATTTTTTTAAAAAATACATTATTGGTTTAATATTAAACTTTAGTTCCTTTAAAACTTCTGAAAAGGAAAGAAATATGGAACTAAAAATAAATTGAAAATAAATATGCTAATGATTGGAAATATAATTTGATCATTAGGCTGGCAGTAGCTTTTCCAAAAGTCGGGTTTTTAGATAAATGTCGAATGGTTGCATCCTGGGTGAATAGTAGTGCTTCTGTCCTGAATACACCCTATTCAGATAGTGGCATGCTAACTACCGTAGGCTTATTGCTATACCACTTTTTGGGGAACAGGTGGCAATCACATCTATGTTTCCCTGCTATTCATGTCATAACACTTAGTCCTCAGGTCATAGCTCCAAGATTTTGACTTATGAGGCAACTCTCTTATAGGGTTCTAAGAATGTTTTGATTTAGTGAGGATAATAAATGCAGTTTCTGTTTTAGGCTAATGATAATATTAACCATTATATCTTCATACAGTACCATTATATCTATACAGTAACAGTAGAAACTAAGAATGTTATGAATGTGGAAAGACTTAGTAGACTAGGTACATGAAATAGAGGCAAATCTTCACTGGCACAGTATCTTACTTCAGTTCTAATGTGTTTGGTTTGTATGCCTGGATACTGGAGAATTTAAAGTATCAGGTAGTCCAAAGTAAAGGATGGTCAGGTTCGTGCAGAAGATCTTTGTAGCTAATCTTATGCCAGTCTTCGCTTGCATATCCAAGGAAATTGCACACAATTTCCTTGGAAACAAAAGCCAGCCATATTTGCTGGTTATGGAGAACAAGGCTTGACTCCGTCTGGACACTGCTTACTCTAGCACCACAAACATAATTTGCTTTCTTCAGTTACTGCGGCTGTTAAGCTTGTGGTACTTTAATCCTCTGATGAAGTATGCTGGACGCAAGTAAATCTAATTATAAGTAATTGGGTATACACTTCAAACTTGGTTTTAACCTATGTGAGAATTGCAGCATTTATGGGTTTTTTTCAAAAAAAAAAACGGTCTGAAACTCAACATCAAAAAAACTAAGATCATGGCCACTGGTCCCATCACCTCCTGGGAAATAGAAGGGGAAGATATGGAGGCAGTGTCAAATTTTATCTTCCTGGGCTCCATGATCACTGCAGATGGAGACAGCAGCCCTGAAATTAAAAGGCGCCTTCTTCTTGGGAGGAAAGCGATGACAAATCTGGACAGCATCTTGAAAAGCAGAGACATCACCTTGCCAACAAAAGTCCGAATAGTCAAAGCTATGGTTTTTCCTGTCGTGATGTATGGAAGTGAGAGCTGGACCATAAAGAAAGCAGACCGCCGAAGAATTGATGCCTTTGAATTGTGGTGCTGGAGGAGGCTCTTGAGAATCCCCTGGACTGCAAGGAGAACAAACCTATCAGTTCTAAAGGAAATCAACCCTGAGTGCTCACTGGAAGGACAGATCCTGAAGCTGAGGCTCCAGTACTTTGGCCATCTAATGAGAAGAAAAGACTCCCTGGAAAAGACCCTGATGTTGGGAAAGTGTGATGGCAAGAGGAGAAGGGGACGACCGAGGATGAGATGGCTGGACAGTGTCTGCGAAGCAACCAACATGAACCTGACACAACTCCGGGAGGCAGTAGAAGACAGGAGGGCCTGGCGTGCTCTGGTCCATGGGGTCACGAAGAGTCGGACACGACTAAACGACTAAACACACAAACACACACACATGGGTTTCAGTAATAAGAGGGCTGACCCAAGATATTTTGTACTTAGACAGTCAGTGGTGCTCCCTCTGGTCAAGATAAATTGTACCCTAAACCAAAGAGTTTGGCATGTGAAGTAGACAGTCCAACAACACTGCGAGGAAAGTGCTTTCCCCCTCCAGTTTCCTCGCAAGAAAGTGCTTTCTTCACAAAAAGTGGAGGGGGAAAGCAGGGATCGAAGCACTTTGATCCCTCCCCCTCCTTACTTCTTTGTATAAGACAACACTAAATTTTTTATCTAAACATTTTAGAGAAAAGTATTGTCTTATACACGGAAAAAATGCAGTAATTGACAACCAGTAAAGAAACCACTTGTTTTTCAATAGTTTTGTTATTCTTGCACTAGATCAGTGGTTCTTAACCTTTGTTACTCGGATGCTTTTGAACTGCAACTCCCAGAAACCCCAGTCAGAACAGCTGGTGGTGAAGGCTTCTGGGAGTTGCAGTCCATAACTCCTGAGTAACCCAAGGTTAAGAACCAGTGCACTAGATTAAATGATTTACTTCTTAGTTCCTAATAGAGAACTGTGTTTAGATGAAATGTGAAGGGTGCCATAGGAAGAGATTGCTGATACGTGATTATTAAATTGCAGTTGTTTGTTGTTGCAAAGTAAATTGTTTGCTTAGAAGATTGAACGATGAAAAGCTATTTTAACAGTAGTCTTAACTATCGGGCAGTTATTGTTTCGGATGCTTGTAAAGCTACCATTACAGAACTATTTCCATTACAGGATTTCTTCCCAAGGAGGGAACAAAACATGTTCATTCTACAATGCCACCACTTACGCATTGTGAAATAGTCAATGCCAAGTATATGTTGGGGTTGATTAAATGCTTAAACTACTCAATTTTCCAGAAATATTATTTAATTGAGCCTAAATGCACAGCTACTTTTAAGATAACAGTCCTCCTTCCCCTCTCCTCCTTCAGCCTTTTAGAACAGTTTTCAACGTGAAACTGGAGGATTTTCTTGTCTTCCAGAATAACGTTTATTTGGTTGTGGAACTTCAGTGGAAACAGGAGATGAGCCCATCCAAATTCTAATTAACAGAAACAAGTTCATGCACAAAGATCCAACACGTAGAATGTTTGATCTTGACTGTAACTATTTACAGCGAACTGTATATTCTGTCTTTCAGATTTTTATATAGCACCCAGTGTGGCTAGCAATAAAGAAAACCAATCATAAAATATAACATGATGAAACAGTAATTGTTAACTGAAAGATAATTTTATAAATATTGTAAATACTTCTGGTTTGGCAGTAAAGAACACAAAATGTAAAATTAAGAGTTAATTAAATCAGTCAACATTAATGCTTTAGATTTTAAAAAATACTGGAATCACATTTTCTTATTCATATCCTACAGTAGCCAGATACCTGTTAATTTTGCCTGCCAGTGCACTTTGGCATAAATTTTAGTAGCATGTTGTGACAAGTTAAGATGTCAATGTGGCATTTGCTGTTGTATGCCAAATCATGCAATTCAGTGTGCAACAATAGATTACTACACTGACTTCTAAACACTTGGGAATTCACTGCTGAGGTTTATGCTGATCGAATTATATGTAATAGGATTCCTTTTTTAAAAAAAATTATTTCAAAAACCCTACTACTACAGAAAAAAACCTATATAAAATACAAAGCAAAACAATACAATAACATACAATTACCTTGTGCACCCATCACCTTCAGGACTAGCATTACACTTCTTTCCATCCATTTTCACTCCAAAATTTCATTGTTTCTTCTCTCGGTGTATACCCCCTCCCTCTCCGAAATACATGTTCTAAAAATACATTCCATATTTTCTTAAAATCGTATGTAATAGGATTCCTGCCTATATCTGCATCTCCTTGACCTGATTCTGTGCAGATTCTTCCGTGGGTTATTGTTTGAATTGATATGGTTCACCCAGGTATAAGCAATGCCTCGTTCAGTGCTGCAAATGAAAAAAGGAGGAATTCCTGTGCCTAGCTTGAGTACCAGGCCCATACTGTTGTTACATTCTGTGTGTTTTGAGATCTCTTGCAATGCTGCAACCTTAATCTTTTTTTGTCTCTTCTGCTTTTAACAGGATTTTGTTTGACAGCATACCTACAGCATTCCCATAAAACATGGATGAATTGCAGGATGTCCAGTTGACAGAGATCAAGCCCCTTCTGAATGATAAGGTAAATTTCTCTGGCCATCTTCCAACGTTCACAACACTATCAATTCTGTATTGTTTGTTAGGTATGTGTAAGTCCTGTTCTGAATAGACACCTGGCACCTTGACAGATCATCATAGCAGCTTCCACAGTTGGAGCTCCCATGTGAGTAATTCTTCACCAGGATACTTCCCAAAGACTCTTTCTATCATCTTAAAAACTTAACAGAAGTATGTGTAAAGGTTTGTGAAGTAGAGTCTACTTCTTCGGTACATGAACAGCATTATATAATTCCTGTTTTCCATCCATTGCAAAAAGCTAAGCTGAAGTAATGGGATGGACCTGAACTTCAGCATTACCAGCTCTAATTTTGAAGACACTGATGTTGTTTAAAGTTTAGATCTGTTGTCCTTCTGCAAGTATGCATGCATGTGTGTGAATAATTATTAATTTGTCTAAAGCGAGATCAGTATTTCTACCTATATATGCAAAGCTCAATCTTAGTTTCATGGTTTCTCCTTGTTAAGCTATAATGTGCCTCAAACACCTATGAGTAGAGATGTGGGTAGTCGTATATGAATACCCCCACACAGCTGTAGTGAATGCGGGCCCGGCGCCTGGGGCTGGACCATCTGCTACTGCCACCAGCTCCGTGCTCCCTTCCAATCGCTCCTGAGCTCGCAGTCAACTAGCCACTCGTCAGCCTGACAGGGAGGTTCATCTTCCCTCCTTTTGCCAGGAGTGCTTGTCAACCGCGAGCTCTGGAGCGATTGGAAGGGAGCATGGAACCAGCTGCAGCAGCGGGTGAGTGAGTGGATGGTCCCTCCTGGGGAACTGGACCCTCGTTATGTCCACCTGTGCATCTCTACCTATGAGTCTTCCATGTGTTTCATGTGTAACTAATCTGTAGATGTCTAGGGATTGAATGTGAGAGCTTTGCTGTGCACGATCTTTCCCACTGATTGCCCACCTCTCCAAGTCATGAAATACACACAGTGTTAAAACCATTGAAATACATTTGAAGATTGTTTCAAATTGTATTAAAAATTAGCAGTTGCCTATATGTTTGGAAGTGTTGACTATGTTCGAGGATGATGATAAAGACCATTTATATTTTAATTTGCACATTTATTTTCTTTGCTATTTTTATATCATGCCTTCACTTCAGTGAGTTGAAGGTGACGGACATGACTTCTCCCAAATTATCATTTATCGTTAATATATATTAATAGTATCCTTAATATATATTAATAATGCTTTTTTGTCATTAAACTATTATGTTAATAATGGATAACATTAATAAATCGTAACGGTCCTACAATGTAGGTCAGACTAAGAGAGTATAACAGGCCCAAGGTCGCTCAGTGCACTTCATGTTTGAATGGGGTTTGAACCCACAATTCTGAGTCTTACTCAAACCACATCAGCTGATTAGAGAATTTTAATGTTTAAGATGCTGCAACATTTTTGTGGAGAGGATGCCATAAAACATTAGCATGACTAATTATGCTAGACATTACTGTGCATTTCTGGGGTCTGTAAGTGTCTGAACATGCACAATTGTTGCATTGGTTCCTCTTCTTTTCTTCGCAGCTCATATATACAAGTTGGTTAGGTAGGCTGGTTTCTGGCTTCAGCAGCTGGAGGAAGTTGTTTTTTTAATTGTTCATATACATTCTGTACACTTTTTTGTAATGTTTACTATATAGTTTTCAAGTATTTCAGCAAAGTTCATGAAACTGTTCTGGAATCTGGGCTGTTGATTGCCTTCTGTTCTTATTTTGACAGAATTCAGCTGGGAACTTCCAAGACTTTGATTGTCAGGTAAGGACATGAAGACAGAATGTGTATATGTTTCTGATCTTTTATTGAAAAATGACATTGGATATAGACATTAATCCTCTGGGAAAATAAAAAGAGAGCTAAAAGGAAGTCTGTGCCATTGGCTTTCATATACTTATAGTGACTTTTCTCTAAGCTGAAAAACATGTGTCTTTCTGCTTCCAGATTAGAAATGCTAGGATTTGAAGCTTTTTTCTTTTGAGCATCTTAAGCCATTGAAGTTGTTGCAGCCAATGTATTAATAATCAGTTCACAGCTTGATACTCTACCTTATTTTTTGTCACATTTGCTGCAGAATTGGAAAATGCTGCTCTGTTTGTGATTCACACTGATATCTACAGTTTACGTTGCCAATAAATTGTTAGATCTGGATGGTAGCAAGAGACAGAGTTACTACAACATAAACCCAAACAAGTGTCTTAACAAGAAAATTAAAATTCTCACTGTGGTTTAGATGCTTGGTAGATGCATTGCATGTAAATTGCAAAGTAAAATTGTGATATGAAGAGAGCACAGACCAGGTGATGTTTGCCACTTTTTTCTTTTAATAGTGCAGACAGGATGAACAGTGAGGTTGTGTCCATAGCAACCACTGAACAGGATGTTCCATGCTGTAGCTTTATTCATTTTATCTCTTTTTAACATTGAGCTATGAAGCTGCCTTTGTATGTAGATAAAGCTTCTTTTGTCTTCCTGAGAACCCTTGCAAGATATAC